>NW_023601212.1:7770749-8970749 GCF_014898055.3 Talpa occidentalis | reverse complement strand
GTGAGAGGAAGCTCTTTGCACATTGCATGGGTATGGAATCCAGTCTGATCATGCCAGGCTGATCTCACCTCACCTGGCCAGGAAATGGAGTATACTGGTGACTCCCATCTCACCTGAGCCTTAGATTTGCTCACACCTGCATTCGATTCACCCAAACAACCTCCTGAGCTCTTTGGGCTCTGAGTCAGACGAGACCCCTAGTCTGACTTGATTGGGGCCAGGTATGGTAAGCTCAGCGTTTTTGGGGGGAACAGGTAATATTATCTACCTGATTGAAAAATCAGAGACCTGCCCTAGCCACCTGATCTTTCTCCCTGAAAGGTGGGCACTGTTCAGTTTCCTGTTTCTTTAACAATTCTATGCAAATACAAGCAAAAACTTCCTATTCATACTTTTGGCTCTTTTTTTTTTTTTTTAAAGATTTATTTATTGATTGATTGATACATACATACATACAAGCACTGGGTACAGTCAGAAGCGCGGGAGGGTGAGAGAATTCACCAGAGCCAGAGCGGGGAGCAGAGCAGGCAGAAGGACCGAAGTACACTGCTGAGGGCAGCAGCGGGCAGCAGGAGAGGTCTGCGCGCCATGTGGGACCCTCCTCAGGTGGCCGGGGAGCAGCCGGGGATCGAACCGGTGCTCTAGAGGCTGCGGGCAGCTTCGCAACCCAGCGCTCAACCGCTGCGCCACCGGGGAGGCCCTATAGAGGACAGGTTTACTAGGAAAGGAAGGAGGAAGAAAAAGGAGTGGCACCAGCCTGTCACAGGCAGGCAGGAGATTCATACCTTTTGTCTCTTATCAGTGTCTTGGTCTTGTCGATTACATTAACTTTCTATACTTTAGACACCTCTGTCGGCTACACTGTTATCCCCTTCTGTTGGGGCAAACAGGTTGTTTCCAGTGCCTTGTGACACATGTATGCACATCCCTGCCACGTGGCAGCATAGGTGTGGGGTGGCTCCCCGAGGGAGCTTTCTGGGTCAAAGGGGAGATGCCTCTTTGGTAGCTTATTGGCAAACTGCTCGCCACAGAGGTTTTGTACCAAACATAGGTGACTCCCCTGACGGCTGATTGGGTGAACGGTTGGAGGGCTGTGCTCAGACTTTGCCCCTCAAGTGTGACCCTAGAATCAGCTGCTTCAGCTCCACCTGGGAGCGTGATAGAGCTGCACGCTCTGCCTGGCCCCTCTGCCACATCAGCCCCCGCCCTGGAACAGCCCTCCGGTGCATGTCAATGGTTGAGCGGCCCAACTCTAGGAAACGGGGGTTCAGCAGGCAGGTGTGGGCCCTGGCTTCTGCTGGAGGGTGGGACAAGAGTGGTCTACCCTGACGAGTCCATCTATCCGCAGTGCCTGCTTCTGAGAAATGTCTTCCAACGAGGCAGAGGCCACTGCCAGCGCTCATGTGACAGCCGAAGAACCGGCACAGCAGGTGAGGGAGCTGTGGGATCTGTGGAATGAAGCCTGCATGCCAGGGTGCCCTGGCAGGGGGCCAGGGAGCTGCTGGCAGCCTTTGGAGGTCAAAGGTATCTTTTTAAATAGTTGGGGGAAGAGCCATCATACGAACCGCTAACAGGGACCCCACCAGCAGATAGGGATGTGAGAATTGGGAACCTCGAAGGCTCTTCGACTGCAGGGGCACAGCTCTGTGAAACTGCCTGTCTGCCCCCCAGCCAGATGTTCAGTGTCTGAAGTTTCCTTTGGGGTCCTCCTAGGAAGTTGGTCCCTAGTCTCCCTCCCCATTTAAATAAAGGCCCCTTTTAATAAATAAATTTATGCAGGCACATGTCATTCATATACCATAAAATGTACATGATAAAGGGTAAGGCTTTAGGAAGCTTTACCAAGTTGTGCCCCCACCATACAGCTGTGAGCTATTTTTCACCTACATAGAGGGAGGCCCACCCGTCCCCATTACTGCCTCTCCCCAACCTGCACCCTGCCACTGCTCTTGCTCTCTGTCACTGTGGATTTGCCTGTTCTGGGCATCTCACATGAATAGAGACACATGATGTAGCTGGCTTCTTTCACCAAGCACAGTTTTGAGGTTTATCCACCCTATAGCAGGTGTCAGTGCTTCACTCCTTTTTAAAAAATACAGCAAAAATTTTATCCATTTTGAAATGTACATTTCAGCAACACTAATAGGGTCCATTCACAATGATGTGCCACCATCCCACCAAGTCTAGAACTTTTTTACCAACCCAAATGGAAACCCCATAATCCTTGATAGCTACTCCCTTCTCCCTGCAACCACCAATAAGTAGAACCATAAAATAATTTTATAAAAGTGGAACCTTCTACTGTGGGGACCTCTGGTGAGTGGACTCACATGGTATTTGTCCTTTGTGTCTGGCTTCTTTCTTTCTTTTTTTCATTCTTTTTTTTAATTTAAAGATTTATTTATTTATATAAGAACCGGGGTACAGGCCAGATTCACAGGAGAGTGAGAGGATCCACCAGAGACAGAGTGGGGAACAGAACAGGCAGACTGACAAAATACACTGCTGAGGGGAGCAGCGGGCATGACAGGAGAGGTCTGCTGCGCCATGTGAGACCCTCGCAGGCTGGCTGGGATTGAACTGGCGCTGCAGAGGCTGCGGACAGCTCCACAGCGCTGCGCCCAACTGCCTGCGCTACCAGGGGAGGCCCTGGCTTCTTTATTTAAAAAAAAAATATTTTTTATTTGTTTATGCATACAAGAGCTGGGGTGTAGGCCAGAGGTGCAGGAGGTGAGAGGATTCACCATAAACAGTGGGGAGCAGAACAGGCAGATCTACTGAAATACACTGCTGAGGGGAGTAGCAGGCAAGACAGGAGAGGTCTGCCTGCACCATGAGGGTCACCTCCCTGGCAGGGGATCAAACTCATGCCTCGGTGGCTGGGATAGCTTGATAATGCTGAGACTTTAACCCCTGTGCCACCAGGGAGGCCCTGTGTGTGGTTTCTTTCACTCAGCACATTGTCCTCAGGTCCAACTGTCAGATTTTCCTTCCTCTTTAAGGCTGAATAATATTTTACTGTTGCACCACATTTTGCTTATTCATTCATCCATTGATGGACACTTAGGTGGCTTCTACATTTTAGCTACTGTGAATCATGCTTTGTGAACATGGGTGTGCAAATATCATTTCAAGACTCTGCTTTCAATTATTTTGGCTTTCTACCCACAAGGGAAATTGCTGGATCTTATGATAATTCTATTTTTAACTTTTTGAGCAAGCACCATGCTGTTTTCCACCACAGCTGCACCATTGAACCTTCCTTCCAGCCCTTGCACTGGTCTTCCCTTTTCTCCATCTTTACTCTTGTTAATTCTGGTTTTTGATGGTTGTCTAAAGGGCATGACGTGATGTATCACTGTGGTTTTATCCACATTTCCAGAAGGACTGGTGATGTGGCATCTTTTCACGTACCTATTGGCTTCTTGGAGGCTGTGTTTTTTCAATATAGTGATACCCCTTTTTCTTTATCCATTCACTAGTTGATGAACTGTTCCCACTTTGGCATTATGAAAAGGCTGCCACAGACAAACGCTTTTACACTAATGTCGTGCAGACATTGGTCTTTCTGTCTGCAGGGTAGATTCCTAGGAGTGAAATTGCTGGATCATATGTCAACTTATGATTAACTTCTGAAGAGACCATGTAACTTTATGGATAAACCCTGGAGGCACAGTCCAAATCTGTCACTTGCTGGTTGTGTGACCTTGGGTGACTTCCTTAAATCACTCTATACCTCAGTTTACCTCCCATAAAATTGGACTAACTCTCTTCCAGGACTGGAGATTAAGCAACTTAAAATAAATTCTGATAACAGTGAAGTTAACTCTTTTGCCAGGGTTTCTGCGCACATCATCTTTAAAATGGGTAGGAAGAAAGATTTCCCCGTCTACGGAGGAGGGAATGAGGCTCCAAAGGGTTGCCTGGTCATTCAGCAACTCTCCCGTGCAGTGAGAGCCGCCTTTTTCAATATGTAAATGAGCAGGTGTGGCCGTGTGTCAGGAAAACTTTATTTACAAGATCAGGTGTCTGGAATATAGTTTAGTCATATAAAGGAATGAAGTTCCCACACACGCTGCAACCTCAGTGCACTCAGGACTGATGCTCGTGAAACAAGCCAGACACAGAAGAACACACAGAGTGTGACCCACTCCCTGGAGGCCCCTGGAGTCACATCCATAGAGACAGGAGTAGATGGCGGGTGCCAGGGGCGGGGGGGAGGGGAGGGGAGTTGAGTTAGTGTTTAATGGAAACAGAGCTCCACTTGGGCAAGAGGAGAAAGTTCTGGAGCTGGAGGGTGGGGAGGGTCGCACAACGGTGGGAATGTGCTTGATGCCACTGAGCTGTGCCCCTGAAAATAGTGAAAATGGTAAATTTTGTTATGTGGATTTTACCAAAATTAAAACAAATGAAGCACTGGCACATGTGACCGGATGGATGAAACCAGGGAGGGGAGCCGGGTGCAGGGGACCACGTGGGCGACGCTGTTGGCGTGAAATGTCCAGAAAAGAAAATCCATAGGCACAGGCAGCAGATTAGTAGTTCCCGGGGTCGGCGGGAGGGGAGAAACAGATGTGGGGTTTCTTTCTGGGGTGATGCAGAAGTCCTGGAACTTCTGCAGGGGGTGTCTGCACAGCTCTGTGACTACAGACACACCTCAGCTCTTTCGGGTCCGGACCTGTGAAATGAACACCCCCATAAAGTGGGTCACGAATACCAGGGATTCGCAGTCTATGTAGAAGTTAGGTTTCTGCTGGAGTCTATGACGTGTGCAGTAGCATATGTCTAAAAAGCGACGTACACCCTAATTAAGGATGACATGGATGTGAAGCGGACAAGGGCTGTCACGATTAGGGCGCCACCGGCTTGCTGGATGCAGGGTTGCACAAGCCTTCAATTTGTGGAAAAAAAAAAAAAAAAAAAAAGGCCTTGATATCTGCAAAGTGTAACAAAATGAGGTCTGGTCATACACTGAAAACCATTTGGCTGCCTTTCAATTTTTTCCCTTATATTTTTCTTTTTAAAAATGTTAGGATTTTAAAATTTTCTGATTTTTGTTATTCTAAAATTTAAAAAAAACTTTTCTGTCCTTTTCTGAATTTTTTTTTTTTTTTGGAACTATGCGCTTTAAAAATGATGACGTTTTGAATGCATGAGCTGTATCGCCAAGCTGTTAGGGAAAATAAGGATAGAAAAAAATCAGGTGACCTGGGCTGCTGGCTCTAGAGTGCTGCCCCAGTTTGAGCCCTGAGCTTGTGGTGGGGAGTGGGGATGGATTGGGGCTGAGGATGGGTCCTTGTCTCTTGCCCTGCCTGGTGCTCTGTGGCTGTGCAAAATAAATGAAATGCAGGAAGTATGTGACCAAACCTTGGAGTTCCTAACTTGTGCAATTGTGTGGGTGCAGAGTAAGAGTGAGCCGAGCTTTCTTCAGTCTGGAAAGGGACCAAAACTGTGGGGCACCCCAAGTTTCGGTCCCAAGCCTGAGCTGCTTCTTCCTGCAGCCCAGCGTGGTGGACCGCGTGGCCAACATGCCCCTGATTAGCTCCACCTGCAACATGGTGTCCGCTGCCTACACCTCCACCAAGGAGAGCTACCCCCACGTCAAGACTGTCTGCGATGTGGCAGAGAAAGGGGTGAAGACACTCACAGCAGCTGCTGTCAGTGGGGCACAGCCCATCCTCTCCAAGCTGGAACCCCAGAGTGAGTAAAGACCTTCCATGGCTGTTTCAGGGGGTCTGCCCCAACCTCAACCCCTGGCCCTGTTCTCCCAAACCAATACTAGCTAGCTTTCCCTGAGGGATACTCATGGGCAGGGGTGCATACCGGGTAATAATGGCCAGTTTCTGTCTTGCCCGTCTCCTGCAGTTACTTCAGCCAGTGGATATGCCCACAGGGGGCTGGACAAGCTGGAAGAGAATCTGCCCATCCTGCAGCAGCAATCAGAGAAGGTAACTGACAGCCCCAGTTAGGAGCCCTGGGGTGGCGGCTCAGCTGAGCCGGGACCATCCTAGTCCACTTTCACTCTAGTGGACGAGTGTGATAGCTTCCTTCCTGACCCGCTCTGTCTGTCCCTACCCTCCCTGAACCTACTCCCCTCTGGGCAGCCCTATGAATTGTCAAAGTGCTAACCAGATCTTCTCCAACCCCCCTTGTGTTTCCTGCCTTGCCCAGAACAAAAGCCAAAGCACTCCGCCTTGATTGTCCACTCCAGCCACGCTGGCCTCTGTCCTCTTTGCTCATAAGTACCAATCACGGTGATGAAAGCAGAGTCCTTGCCCTTGTGGGACTTTCATTCCAGGAAGTCAGGGAAGCAAAGATAACTAACAGTCCTACCCCAGGACCTTTGCACAGGTGGTTCTTTCTTGGAGAGTCAGTCTTTCAGGTCTGTTTTAACCTCGCCTCCTTAGAGGCCTTCCCTTCTCACTGAAAGAGGTCCCTCTAGCTCAGTCCTGTTCAGGAGGACTTTCTCTGGTGCACATGTTCTTCCTGTGCATCTTCCACTATGGAAACCACTAGCCACATGTGGCTACTGTGCCCTTTAGAATGTGACCAAGGGGCCTCCCTTGTGGCACAAGGGGTTAAAACATAACCTATGAAGCTATCCACAGCCACTGCATCACGAGTTCAATCCCTGGGCAGGGAGATACCCACATGGCACAGCAGACCTCTTCTGGCTCGCCTGCTGCTCCCCTTAGCAGTTCTTGTATGCATAAATAAATCTTTAAAAAAAGAATAGAATGTGACCAAGAAACTCAGTTACTAATTTTAATTATTTTAAATAGCTAACATATTTTTTTAAGATTTATTTTATTTATTTATGCATACAAGAGCTGGAGTGTAGGCCAGAGCTGCAGGGATGAGAGGACTCACCAGAGACAGAATGGGGAGCAGAACAGGTGGATTGACTGAAATACACTACTGAAGGGAACAGCGGGGAGACAGGAGAGGTCTGCTGCACCATGTGGGTATCTCCCTGGCCTGGGATCGAACTTGTGCTGCAGTGGCTGTGGACAGCTTCGTAGTGCTGAGACTTAACCCCTTGCGCTACCAGGGAGGCCCAGCTAACTAATGTATTTTATTTTATTTTATTTTTTTTTAAGAGGCATGTATTTTATTCATTTATTTGTTTGTTTGTTTGTTTATACATACACTGGGTACAGTCAGAAGCGCGGGAGGGTGAGAGAATTCACCAGAGCCAGAGCGGGGAGCAGAGCAGGCAGAAGGACCGAAGTACACTGCTGAGGGGAGCAGCGGGCGGCAGGAGAGGTCTGCGCGCCATGCGGGACCCTCCTCCGGTGGCCGGGGAGCAGCCGGGGATCGAACCGGCGCTGCAGAGGCCGCGGGCAGCTTCGCAACCCAGATCTCAACCGCTGCGCCACCGGGGAGGCCCTAACTAATGTATTTTAAATAGCTAATTTTAACTATTTCAAATGAAATAGCCAAATGTAACAGTGGCTCCTGTGTTAGGCAGCACGCTGCTAGCCTGCCACGTCAGATGTTTTGCTCAATAGCCTCACTGAGCTGTGATTCACATGTATTTAGGGTCTACAGTTCAGTGCTTTAGTATATTCAGATTGCATAACTATCACATTAATTTTAGAACCTCTCATCACCCCAAAATGAGGCCCCAGACCTCTTCGCTATTATTCTCCTTCCCACCAAATACCCCCGCCCCTGACAACCACTCATCTCCTTCCTGTCTGTCTGCGCCTGTCCTGGACATGTCTCCTCAGTGGACTCACACCCCGTGTGGCCTCGTGTGTCTGGCTTTGTTCCCTGAACATTGTGTGCTCTGGGCCAGTCACACTGTAGCTGTGACAGCATTTCTCGCCCCTTTTTTTTTTTTTTTTTTTGGTGGGACCCTCACCGGCAGCAGGGGAATAAACCGGCGCTGCAGAGGCTGTGGGCAGCCTCGCAGCCCAGTGCTCAACCGCCGCGCCACCAGGGGAGGCCCATTTCTCGCCTTTTTAAGGCTGGATGTTACCCCAGTGTCTGGAGGGGCCACCTTCTGCTTATTCATTCGTCATGGACACCTGGGTTGTGCCTTCCTCTGACCACTGTGAATCACGCTGCAGTGAGCAGGGCATACAGGTCACACTGGCTTTTCAGGAACACTGCAGATAGCAGGGGGCTTGGCTGCTTGTCTCCCTGCTGGGGTGAGACTCTGCTATGTGCTCTGTCTGGCCCCCCTCATGCAGCCTGGCCCAGTGAGACAGACGGCCATGCTAGATATGCCTACTCATGTTCCCTAGACGGGGAAAGGCCAGCCGCCACTGCTGTTCCCCCAGGCTTTCCGCTGAGACCACCAGGCGGTGGTGGCCCTGTTGGCCGAGGACATCCAGGCATGTCCCCTGGCAGCATCCTGTCTATGCAGAGACAGACTCAGCTAGAAAGAGTGGAGCAGGATTTGAACCCAGAGTCTCCAGGGTGGGGGTGTGTCCTGGCACTATGGGGTGTTGGGCAGTATCCCTGGTCCCACCCACTCAATGCCAAGAGCACCCCCAATGAAAGAAATGTCTCCCAACATTGTCAAGTATTCTCTGGGGGAAAACCCTCGCCCTGTTGGAAACCATTGTTCTAATTGACTTCATGATTAATGTGCTCCCAGGTTACTGACTTGCCAGGAGTGGGCCCTCATTCTGCCGTCACGATGCAGTGCTTGGGCCAAACCTTGTCCTACGCCGTGTCTTAGTCAGCTCGGCTGTTGTAACCAAGTGCCACACGCGGGTGGCCTCGGCAGCAGACATTTATTTCTTGCAGTTCTGGAGACTGAGAGTCCAAGGTCAAGGTGTGGGCGGGGCTGGCTTCTCCTGAGGCCTCCCCCTTGCTGGCTGTCTTCCCGTGTCCACTCTTGGTTGTCCCTGTGCGCCCGTGTCCTCACTTCTTTTTTTTTTAAAGATTTATTTATTTATGCATACAAGAACTGGGGTGTAGGCCAGAGGTGGGAGGGCTGAGAGGATTCACCAGAGACAGAGTGGGGAGCAGAACAGGCGGACTGACCGCAGTACACTGCTGAGGGGAGCAGCGGGCTAGTCAGAAGAGGTCTGCTGTGCCATGGGGGTAGCTCCCTAGCTGGGGATCAAACTCATGCTGCAGTGGCTGGTAATAGCTTGATAGTGCTGTGTCTTTAACCCCTGCACCACCAGGAAAGCCCCATGTCCTCACTTCTTATCAGGACACCAGTCACACTGGATTAGTATGACCTCATTGAGCCTTACTAGCCCCTTTAAAGACCTCATTACCAAATGAAGTCACATCCTATGCTCCTGGACTTGGGGTTTCAACATGGCTTAGCCCACAGTGGTACCAACAGCTGGAGGCACAGAGAGGGGGTGGCCTGGTTGCCCAAGACATGCAGCCAGAAGATTCAAGCCAGGGGTTGGACCCAGACCATAAGCTCCGGAGGGCTTGGTCTTAACTGAGACACCAGACTTGATCTTGATCCTTGGGGTCACTCTGGAGCTGGAATCCCTCCCTTCAGCCGTCCTGGACGAAGGGGTGTGAGGCCAGGGCACCCGGTGCAAAGGGAGGGCAGAGATGCTAAAGCTGCCTCCCCTTCCTGCAGGTCCTGGCAGACACCAAGGAGCTTGTGTCATCCAAGGTGTTGGGGGCCCGAGAGGCGGTGTCCAGCACAGTGTCCAGTGCCAAGGACACTGTGGCCACCCGCATGACAGAAGCAGTGGACATGACGCGGAGCACGGTGCAGAGTGGTGTGGACATGACCAAGTCCGTGGTGACCAGTGGTGTCCACTCGGTCATGGGCTCCCGCATGGGCCAGATGGTGCTGAGCGGAGTGGACACAGTTCTGGGCAAGTCTGAGACATGGGTGGACAACCACCTGCCCATGACAGACGCCGAGCTGGGTGAGTGTGGCCCGTGGGCCTGGGTCCCCTCTCCGCGCTTTCCAACTTGGGGGTTCTCCCAGTGGCCACCGGGAGGCTGTCACTGGCTGCCCTCTTGTGCCTGTCAGCTGTCCTGGTGTCTAGCCCACAGGGACCAGTTCAGTCTCCTCCCCTTGGGGGCCCCCAAGTCTGTCCTTCCCACAGATGCCATTAGAGGGCACCTGGGAGCTTCTTCACAGTCAGTCTTCCCTGCAACAGCCACCAGAGGGCACCTGCCAGCTCCTGAGTCAGGACCCCCCCCACCTCTGACCACAGCCTCCCAGGGGTCCCACCTACCTCCTGGTAAAAGCCCAAGTGTTCCAGGAGATCCTCTTATATTTGTGGGACTCCCCTCGTTCATCCAGCCTCACTGGCCTCCTTACAGACCCTTGACCCTGCTTCTGCCCCAAGACCTTTACACTAGCTGGTCCCTCTACCAGCAACATTTTTCTCCTAGACATCCAGAGGGGCTTCCTCCCTTCTGCTCTAGCTCTGTGCTCAAATGCCCCTCCCACTGAGGCCTTTGTTCTCTAAAATTATCGCCTCCCTCATGTGTGTGTATCCATCCATACTGTGCACTGACCCTGAATCCCCCCCTCCGCTCCTGCCCAGCTCTCTCTTCTCTTCACTCTCATCAGTGACTTTGCAAAGCGAAGCTTCCGTCTTGGTCACTGCTGTGTCCCCAAGTCTAGAGCGGGGCCCGGCTCTTAGCAGGTGCTCACGTTCTTGAATAAAATCACACAAACCACCACCTTTCTATACCCCTCACCCCCAGAAACCTATTTGTTCATTCAGATGCCCTCACCGAACTCAGGCTGAAATATATGGAAGTCAGGATGCAGGAGAGAATTCAAGGGGAGAACTGGGTAGATGTGTCTGAGGTGAGGTGACTGGAACGCCAGTGGAGGGAGGAGGGACTGAGTCATGCAGGAGTCAGGGAAACAGGAGTCAGCCCTGGGTGACGGGGGTCTTGTGAGGAGGGAGGAGGTGAGGGCGGGGTGGGTGGGCAGGTGCTGCAGGGGCGTGCTGACCAGGCGTGATGTGGGTGCTCACCCTGGGGAGATGGGCGTGGGGGAGGCCTGTGGGCAGCAGAGGGGCAGGACCCCACTCGGTGCTCTCTGGAGGCTGCTGTGGGAGGCACAGACTTGGGGTGGGGGGCGAATGTGAGCAGGGGGACCATGGTGGAGGGGTTCCTGTGCTCCAGGTAAGCAAAGGTGGGGACTGGGCAGGGTGTGGCAGCAGCGAAGAGAGGTTGACAGACTGGGAAGTACTAAAACAAAAGCGGCCGGCCCTCCTCGGGTCTGGCCAGCGGCCTTGACTCCACCTGTGCAGCTGCCCCCAGCTCGCGTGCGATGACTTCCTGCTGGACTTGCAGCTCCAGTCTGCACGTCAGCCAGCCCGAGGGGCCGTGTTACTAGACATGCACTTCTCCCATGGGGGGGTGCACCAGGGCTCCAGCCGGCTTTGGCCAGAGCTGGTTGATTTGAACTAAACATTTGGGACAACTGGGAAAAGTTGAAAACAGATGAGGTCAAGGTTCCCAGCAGCAGCACTGCTGACAGTCAGGGCTGGGTGTCCTTAGCGGGCGTCCCAGCCTCTGTTGGGGGAGGGTTGTGAAGCAGGCTCCTTGCCCCCCCCAATTCCTGGAGCACTTCCACTTGGGACAACCACAGATGTCCCCAGATGCCCCCCAGTGTTCCCCCATGTCCCCCAGGCGGGAGAGAACCACCGCTTTGCCTGTTCTAGAACCTCATCTAAATGGGATCTGCAGGCCCCTGTGCTGGGAGCAGAGCTGATCGTGAGCCCCCACTCATTCCGTGCGCTGCTTAGTACTAAGGATCATTTCTTCCTGTGTTAGCTGGAAAACTTCCCTGGAGAAAGTTTTCTGCAATTTTGATAACTCTGAGTACAGCTTGTGGTGGTTAAATGGCTCACTTCCTCTTTCAATTTTTTTTTTTTTTTTTGGCATGGGGGAGTGATTAGCCCCCTCCAGGGGTTAATGGTGAGGTTTTCCCCACATCCTAGGTTTGAGTGTGTGGCTTAACACAACATATTCCAATTGGGTGCATTTATTTCATTGACACATCATTTGCCCCATCATTTTTCACTGCCTGGAGCTACCTTAGAGTTGACTCTCAAGCCGCATGATTCTCCTTGGGACTTCGCGAGGAAAGTGGTGGTCCGTTGCTGTCTGGAGAAACTCGATGTTCCAGGGCTGAAGGTCTTAGGCCCTGCAGTGGTCACTGGCGCGTACATGTCACTTGTCCTTTGAGTTTGCAAAACATAACTCTGAACCTCTTGCTAGAAGGGACCTGGCTGATGTGTTCCCTGCCTTACCCCAAGTTCAGTGTCTGCTGGCCCGTAGCAGGCGCTGAGACCGAGTGAGACTCAGTGTGGGGTCTAAGCCCCTGAAGGCAGGAGGAGAAGCAGGGTTGCTGGCAGCCATGGCAGAGAACAGACCCGCCTGCCAGCTGACTTTCTGTGCTTGTCCGTTGTGTTCTTAGTCTAGATGAGATCACTCTGCACAGGGTGGCCTGTGGGTAAAGGGATGATGAGCTGTTGTAGGGCTGTGTTAGAATTAGGCCAGGCCTGCTGCTTCCTGGCTCAGAGGGGAGCAGGTCTCTTCCCCCTCCCTCCAGGCTCTGCCCTCTGCATGGGCCATGGGGCCCTGCCACCTTGCTCAGACACGCCCAGACTCTCCGGGACATCCTTGGCCGAAATAACTGGGCTGCTTTCACTTCCATGGGCAGAGCTCAGAATGTCACTGCTTTTGGGTTAGGCTTTGCAAACTTGCCTGTGGTGGGAGAATGGGGTAGAATCTTTTTTTCTCAAAATGGAGGTTTTCATTTTTGCTCTATCTAAATGCCCCCCATTTTGCTTTTTTGGTTCAGTTTTTTAAATGTCAGGGTCAAGTGACTCTTTCCTGACATCTTCCCTGGCCCAATGATTTTGTAAATAAAGTTTTATTGGTACACAGCCACACCCATTCATTTACTTATCACTACAGCCCAAGTCTGAGCTGCCCAAAGTGTGAAGTTTAGACAGCTTTGTTCTGGAAAAGGTATCCAAAGGAGCTTTTAGTTATTTTTATTATCTATTTGTAGCAGATTATGCAGCCTTCTGTAGTAAAGTTTGCTTTCTAAACAAATCTGGAAAAGTTGATTTAAAAGAGATCAAGCAGGACAGGGAACACAAGCATATGCCCAAGATAACTTGAAGATACCCAGAACAGCAGAGGCATTCTGCTGATTGAGTGAGCTCCCCATTTTAGTCACATATCTGGGCATCTGCTCAGGGTTAGACACTGCCCCAAGAACCAAAGGCAGCAGAGTCCTTCATCTAGTCTTCGGCCTTTGCTTGGTCAAGGCAAACCTTTGATCAAGGGAATACAGTTGTTTTTACAAACATTACACAATTCTGGGATTTCAGAGGTTGGTGAACTTGTCCTGTGCAGAGCCAGGCAGTCAATTTTTGGGGCTCTGCAGGACTTACACCCCTGCTGATGTAACAGGAAAGCACAGGCAGTAGGGAATGCCTGGGCGTGACTGTGTGTCAATAAAGCTTTAGAAAGGCAGGTGACATTTCATCCAGAGGCCGCTGTTTGCTCCCCTGCCGCAGAGCACTGGAGAGCCCGTGAGTTCGTAGGTTGGGATTCAAACCCAGATCAGGTTGCTTGCAGAGCTCAACCTATTACTGCTATATTCATGTTTAAATGCAACAGGATAAAATTGTCAGGACAGGAGTTTTCTGTCCCGCTGCCTTGTAATTTTCTGAGCACTTTCCTGGGCCACGTCGTCCTGACTTTTCTTTGCTCCTGGTTAAAATGGTTCTTGTATGATTCAGACTTCTCCCATCGAGTCTCAAGGTTAAGAACCTCATGGGGTCCGAGGGTCTGGCTGCAAATCCTGATTTGTGACCCTGGGCAAATCATTCAGCTACTCTGAGCTCCAGTTTCCTCATCTGTAAAGATGGGGTGATGATGCCTCTTTTGTAGTGTTAAGATCTAATAAGGACACATGTGAAGCACCTAGAACATTGTGGAAGATTGTGCCAGCTGCTAATACAGGATCAGCCATTTTTCTCTTAAGGACCAGATAATGAATACTTGAGTCTCTGGAGACTGAGGGTCATTATATAGATCTTCCTCACCTTACTGTGGGGGTGCATCCCAAATGTAAGTTCAAAAATTGAAAATGCTTTTAGCACTCCTAACCTACCTAGTGTCATAGGTCAGCCTAGGTCAGCCTAGCCCCCTTCAACCTGTTCCATACACTTAACTTTTACCTACAGTTGGGCAGAATCACCTAAAACAGGGCCTATATGAAGTTGTGAACATGTCAAGTCCAGAGGGCTGTTTTGTAGACATGATGGAAGGTGAAGACCTAAAACACAACATCCAAAGCACCCCACCACCACCACCACCACAGTGTGCTGTAGAGTATTGCTTGTTTATGTGCCTAATCATTTGACTGGTTCCGGTGATTTACCATGTTGCTTACCCAGAAAACAATCAAAATATAAAAGCTGAAGTAAGGTTTCTATTGAATGCATATTGGGTTCCCTTCATTGCAAAGCTGAAAGATTGTAAGTTTTGAGTCATCCTAAGTCAGATATTTATACTTTGAAAGCTGTCCTATTTAACAGACATGCTTGGATGTATTAGTGTTTCGTACAAAACTGGAGGGGGGTCGAATGTGGCCTAAGGGCCATAGTTTGTGAACCCTCGCGCTAGCCTAAGGCTTCCTAATTCTGGAAGGCTTGGGCCCTGTTATACCCATTTTGCAGATAGGGAAAACCAAGGCAGGGACAGCCTTTTCTCTGAGGCCTCACAGCTTGCATGAAGGGCCACGAGCTCTGGCAGGAGCCCCCCATGCCGCAGTCCACTCCGCTCTGCTCCAGGCCTGGCCCTCACGTGCCCCTGCCTCCCTCCGCAGCCCGCCTCGCCACGTCCCTGGAGGGCTTCGACATGGCCACCGTGCAGCAGCAGCGGCAGGAGCAGAGCTACTTCGTGCGTCTGGGCTCCTTGTCAGAGCGGCTGCGGCAACGGGCCTACGAACACTCGCTGGGGAAGCTGCAGCACACGAGGCAGCGGGCCCAGGAGGCCCTGATGCAGCTGACGCAGGCCCTCAGCCTGGTGAGCCTGGGCTCGTGGGGTCCCTCCTGCAGCTTCACTAACCAACCCCCCACACCCAGGGGCTTATCCTTCGTGTGCCGCAGGCCTGCCCAGACCGGCCTGGGGCACTGTGGTCAGGTGACTGCTGGGACTGCTAGAATAAACATAGTCTGAGCTACAGGAACTTACAGTCTCCTAGTGCCTGAGGCTGAGAGCCCAAGATGATGCTGTCAGTGGGGTTGGCCTTTCCTGAGGCCTCTCCCCTTGGCCTGCAGGCGACTGCCTTCTCCCTGTGTCCCTCATGGTGTCCTCTGTGCCCATGTGCCCTCATCTCTTCTTAGAAGGAAACTGATCAGATGGGATTAGGGTCCATCCCAGTGGCCCTGTTTTAACTTAAACACTCCTTAAAGACCCTCTACCAATAGCTCCAACCGAAGGTCCCGGGTTTCGGCTCCACTATAGGACTTAGCAGAGGACACATCTGGCCTGTGGGGTGGGGGCTGGAGGCTGGGCTCTTGCTTGGTGCCTCCCCCCCACCCCCTCCACCCCTGCCATGAGCTGGCTTTGCTCTTCCCTACCCTGGTCATCCTGCGGGGTCCCCTGCACAGCACACAAAGCTCAAGTGGAGAAGGCGCTGAAGCACTTGAGTTTTTGTTTAAAGCCAGTTTTATTGAGGTATAATTTATACTCAATAAAAATTACCCTTTTTAAAGTGTGCTGGGGGGTCAGGGGGTTGTCAATATAGACATGTAACTACTCCCAACATCAAGATAGGGGGATTTTCTATTCTCTAAAAAGTTAACTGTTTATTTTTTCCCTCTTTGCTTAGCTTCCTTCTTAGTACTGTCTCCTCCATCTATTTTTGTAAATTGTTTTACTGATGATAAATCCACATGAGATCAGATGTACCGCCCTAACCATTTTTAAGTGTATAGCTCAGTGGCATTAGCTACAACCATCCTCACCCTCATCTCCAGCACTTTCTCATCTTCCCAAACTGAAACTCTATTCCCACTAAACAGTAAACCCCTCCCCTCGGGGTGTGTGGGGGCACCAGGGGTCAAATGCCCAGGCAGCTTGGTTCTCTCTCACGGCACTCTCTTGCCCTAGATGGAAACTGTCAAGCAGGGAGTTGACCAGAAGCTGATAGAGGGTCAGGAGAAACTACACCAGATGTGGCTCAGCTGGAACCAGAAGGAGCTCCTGGGCAAGGAGAAGGATGCAGCCAAGCCAGAGGTACCCCCAGAGAGTGGCAGGAGGTGTTGGGACCCTGAGCGCCATGAACCTAACTGCCTGGAGTGTTTTCTCCTCTCACCTCCCATTATTGCTGTCAGGATGCTAAGACACCTCCTCCAGGAAGCCTGACTTGTTTTCTGCTGTTGGGTGTGTTGGGTGTGTTGCTGCTGAATCTGGAACGCAGGGCAGTCTCAGCCTGCTAAATTCTATGCCTACATGTCGTTTACCTCGAGTCATTTTATTCTAGCTGTCCTAGTGGGGAGCAGTGGTGGATCTTTGTGGGTCTGTATTTCCCTGATGGCTAGTGAGGCTGAGTGTCTTGCACCTGCCATCTGCTTATCTACTTGAGAGATGTCTCTGCCTTTTTTTCACTTTGACTGTAGTGTATCTCACACAGTTCAAAACTCAAAGAGCAGGTGTTCCAAGCTACCCTTCTAGGCGGTCTCACCCACGGAAAGGTTTTTCTGAAGGTGAACGGTAAATCCCCATTTGCTTTTATAAATAAGATCCCTTACACCCACAACAAATGGCCCCTCCCCTCTCAGCAGGTGGAGTCCCAGGCGCTCACCATGGTCCGTGACATCGCCCAGCAGCTGCAGGCCACCTGCGCCTCCCTGGGCTCCAGCATTCAGGGGCTGCCCGCCCACGTGAAAGACCAGGCCCAGCAGGCGCGCCGCCAGGTGGAGGATCTCCAGGCCACCTTTTCCGGCATCCACTCCTTCCAGGACCTGTCCAGCAGCGTCCTGACGCAAAGCCGCGAACGGGCGGCCAAGGCCCGAGAGGCCCTGGACCACATGGTGGAATATGTGGCCCAGAACACACCCGTCACGTGGCTGGTGGGGCCCTTTGCCCCAGGAGTTACTGAGAAAAAACCAGAAGAGAAGAAGTAGGATAGACAGGGAACTCGGGGTTCCCAGCCCTGCCTGACTGGCCACATTATGTCCCAGCCTCCCTTGGAGCAAACATTTCTAACCACTTCTCCCCGTTTGTCTCACCTTGGGAACCCAAGGTCCTCAAACCCAACCTGTCCTCACCTCCTGAGCTGGGGGAAGTGTGTTCTCAAGCCCTGCAGTCACTTGGGCAGTTTCCAGAAAAGTATTCTCTAAAAGTTTCCCAAGTATTTTTCTTACAATCAGGGATATTGTCCTTATGTCCCTCTTCCTTTTGTACGTCATGGCCTCGAGTGTTAGCCTTTTGCAAATGAACTTGGACCCAAGGTCTGCAAGGTGGGGTGGAGACGGAGCTGCTGAAACTCTAGAGCAGAAGGGGCCACGCCTTGGGGGCCTGCCTGGCAAGCCTTGGGGACCTTGGTGTTTCATTGTTGCCTTAATAAATTTTACCTGCAGCCAAGTACAGGCTGTGTGCGCGTGTGTGTGGGGTGGGGGGTGTGTGGGTGTGTTTGTTTCCTAGCAGCTGAGCAGCTGTCTGTGCGGCTTTGTCAGCTGCTGTGACTGCGGCAGGACCAGACCTGCTAATGGGCCTGAAGTGCCTTCAAAGGGCCCATCTTGATTGTCAGACATGCTCACTGCACTTGCTTGGTCTCTAGTCTTCAAATTAGATCCTGGACGTTGCAGAGAAGAGCCAAGCATGAAGGACCTTTCATTCCTGCCCCAGGTACCACGGCCTCACCTTGTGGGTATCCGGCAGAGCCAAGGAGACGGCTGCTCTCCCGCACCCAGCTGCCTCGGTGCGTGGGATGGGACGGCAAGCAGCAACGATCCCTTCAGAAATGTGGCCATTCTACTCCTGGGGCCTAGAGCTGCTTGCCTCCATGGTGAGGGCCCTTGCAAATGGGATATGGTCAGGCATCTGGAGACGGGAGTGATCTGGGATCATTGGGGGCTCTAAAAGTCATCACAAGAGTCCTCAGAAGAGGGGGAACCAGTTGGAGGGGACAGAGATTACAAAGTTATATTGATGGGCAGGTGCTATTCTCTCTGGAGGTGGAGAATGGGGCCAGGAAGCCGGGGATGCAGGCAACGAGCAAAGATAAATCACTGGCCTCTGCAGCAATGGGGTGCGCTAGGCATGACGTTGACTAAAAGAACCAGACAGAAAAGAAGCCAGACTCTGACTGCATCTAGATGAAGCTTCAACACAGGAGAAGCGATGGTGGGAGAAATCTGAAAAGAGGTTGCTTGGTGGGTAATGATGGAAAGGACCTGGACCTTGACCTGGGTGTGTTAACTCCAGGAGCATGTGCCTGTGTAACAGTCCCCTGAGTCATCCATTGAAGATTTGCATGCAGTAGACCCATGAATGACAGGGTTGGAGCTGTGCGGGTGCACTTCTATTTGCGGGTTCCACATTCTCAGATTCAACCAAACCGGGTGTGGCCTCAGTGACTCGGCAGATCTGCAGTATTAAATTTGGAGGACTGATTCCAAGCTGGATGGGGGTCTGCGACATGGCAGGGGTTGGTGCCCCTAACCCTCTTGTTGCTCAAGGGTTCACTGTGCTTTAGTGCCTATGAAGTCTACTTCCACTAAGAAAGAGAAAGTGGTAGGTGGGGCCGAGAGGGGAATTGAACCCCTGTTCTCTTCTGGTGGGAGCACAGACAGACCATTAATTTGGAGAACAATTTAGTAAAAGTGAGACTACTACTCTATCTCTTAGGAGAAGTCCCAGAAGTTCCCCTTCCTTGCAGCTACCCTAGAAAAATACTTATTAAGTCACGTTATCCTATGGCAGTCCCAGAAGGTACATGCCGTCTCCAGGTTACAAGGGAGAGAAACTGAGGCTCAGCTCAGCAGGCTCACCTTGGGCTCCACAACTAGTAAATGTCACAGTGAGGATTTGAACCCAGAACTCAGGTTTCCCCCCACTGTGTTCATATCACCATGATGTAAGGTGGCGATGCCTGTTTTGAGGGTAATAGCATCCAGTACGACCAGCGATAGGGGGCTTGTTAAATCGTGATCCAGCCACGCTTGGAGAGACAGTAACATTTACAGTGATGAAGCTGGGCTACCTGCGTCAGCTTAGAAAATGTCAAAGACACGTTGTCCATGGGCTAAAGGTAAATATCGGTACGATTTGTGTCTGGGGTCAATGAACTACTGGCTTCACGCCAGCTCAGGGCCACAGCCTGGCTTTGTAGACGAGGTTTTATTGTCACCCAGCTGCATCCACTTATGGACGTATCACCTGGGCCTGATTTCCAGCTGCGCCGGCAGCGGCATTGAGCAGCTTTGCCTTCGGCCGTCTGGCCAGGAACAACAAAGATGTTTACTATATGGAGCCTTCCAGAAAAAAAGTTTGCTGATTTGTGGCAAATGCAACTTCAAAAGCAAAACCACAGCAACAAAGTCTAAATATCACATTCATGATGTCAACCAAGAAAAACCTGACGATGTTCAAGTGAAATAATGGTGTTTTTCTTTGGGGGGTGTCTGAGGTTTGCACTTTGGGGAGCACCCATTCAGGCATCAGTCAGCCCAAATGGTATCCCTTTGGGTCTGTGTTCAAGGGAATGTTAAGAGGAAAAGATGGAGGGAAGAAGAATAGAATCAACCAAGAACTAGGATTGATTATAAATTACATTCTAGAGCATTAACTCTTAGTCAAGTTGGCCTTCATTGCCATAGAGTAGAAAAAGGAAAAAAAAAAATGTTTACACAGTTCGCAGAGAAGCTGTGCCCAGCTTGAAACAGGATCCTGCTAGTCAGTAAATATTAATAGATTGTAAAAAGTTAAAAGTCCAGTAAGATGGCTTCTCGGGCACAAGATGGCGTCAGCTCCATCAGCCTTAATGTCCATTTGCACAGTGGACATGTGACGTGAGCAAAGGTGGAAGATGCAGTGTGTAAGCTCCCCGGTGGGGGACGCCCCAGCTCACTCCGGGATGGGATAGGAATCGACCTCCACTGCAATATTTTCTCTCTTTCTTTGAGGGGAAGGCTGTGACTGCACCTGTCTGGGGCTTAATTTATCCACTGCAGTGCAGAGGTCACCTGGAAGCTGGACTCTCTGTTTTCTACCTTCTCTGAACCTTAGTTGTCTCACCTGTTCAATTGTTCAAAGGGCATCTGCAAACCTACCTGGGAGAGGTTCCTTTTTTTTTTTTTTTTTTTAACTTTTCCAGTAAAAATGAAAGAATTTTAACTTCCAAGTCTTTATTTGAGATGCAAAATTAATGCAACCTGGGCCTCCCCGGTGGCGCAGCGGTTGAGCACTGGGCTGCGAAGCTGCCCGCAGCCACTGCAGCGCCCGTTCGATCCCCGGCTGCTCCCCGGCCACTGGAGGAGGGTCCCGCATGGCGCGCAGACCTCTCCTGCCGCCCGCTGCTCCCCTCAGCAGTGTACTTCGGTCCTTCTGCCTGCTCTGCTCCCCGCTCTGGCTCTGGTGAATTCTCTCACCCTCCCGCGCTTCTGACTGCACCCAGTGCTTGTATAAATAAATAAATAAATAAATAAACAAATGAATAAATCTTTAAAAATAAATAAATTAATTAAATAAAATAAAAAATTAATGCAACCTATGTCAGAACATCTAATGGACAAAATTAACTGTGGGTCTGCTAGACTTAAGCGGCCTGCTCAGCCACCATCATGGTTCCCTGCAGTTCTGCATTCCTATACAAGGTCAGAACTGTCCAGTCACAGTCGTATGAGCCACACCTTGCAAGGTGCCTTTCATATCAAGCAAGAGCAGAAAGCTTGATCACTCTGAGAAGGGTATGCATCAAGAGGTATGACCAGGAACGCCTGGGGGGCTGAGGACAGATGCATAAACTTACTCCCGACTCATACATCAGGAGGTATGACCAGGAATGCCCGGTCTCGGGGGGTCAAGGACCGATATATGACAAGGGACCCCAGAAGCCGATCAGTGGAATGCCTTGCTGATAAGATTAGGACTGGGGTCTGGGGTGTAGTTTCGATGACAACACTTGGTCATCAAGCTGATAACATGGTCAGCAGACTCGTGTCCCCCAAGCCCTAGATGATATTCCTGAGTTTCACCATCCTGTTCTCCTTGTCCTCCTAACGCACATAGCTGATGCTCTGTAATATTTCTATCAATAAAAACAGCCAGGATTTTGCTTTCAGCAGCATCCTGCCTTGTGCAGCCTGCTCCATGACTCCCATGCCTTTATCAGTGTGGTGTTGCCCGACACAACAATTAACAACGTAATTCTGTTACATTAATTAACCCACTTATTAGCAATGTTAGCAATGTTTCAAATGGGGGCGCTTCTGCTGGTCCCTCAGGTCCTCGGGCCCCTGACGGCAGCTCTACTGCCCAGCGCCACCAGCCACCGTTGTCATGCAGCGGCCACGGTGCCAGTTCCCCACGGCTCACCTCTCCATCTTGGTTTTGCCACAGGAAGAGCAAATGAATTTGGCGTGTTGCCTGGTTTCAATTTTCTTTGCCATTTTCCTGGGGGAGGCACTAGAACAGGTTCTGTATTTACCCCCATCTGGACCTTGGTGTGTCTGGCAACTAGGTCAGCACCCAGTAGCCCAAGTGTTGTTTTAAGACGTGGGTCCTGGGGTCTAGCACCCCACCCCTACAGAAGGAACAGGGCTTGGGGGCTGGATCATGAATGCCCACCGTTGGGGAGGGTAGAACATTCCTCTGGTGGGAGAGGGGTTCCAGAAGCCCACAAGAGCTGTCTGGCACAGGAACAGGGACCTGGTGGGCGCTCTGAAAATAGTTGATGGAGAGGTGTGGAGAGGGGCCTGGGAAGATTCATTTAATGACCTCTCCCCTCTAAATTTTCTTTCTTCCTCCCCGATGTATCCCCATAGCCGATATGTGCCTGGCATACAGTAGGAGCTCAATAAACTTTCTCTCTCAAGGAGGCAAGGGACTAAGAGATCCAGAGGAGGGGGGCAGTTAGCAACCATGTAACTTCCATTTGCCTCCCCTCCCAAGATTCTTCAAGGATTTGGGAGGACCTGATGATAGAATTTAGGGTGTCTAAGAACTGATGGGAAAAACATAACACATCTTTATTTTCACTGACTCCTATTGATTTGTACCATTTCCTCAATTATGAATAAAGGGAACAGGACTAGTGACTCTGTCCTCAGTAGAAAACCACAGATATTTTCATATTGCATTGCTGCCAGCAGCTCGAAATACGCTGACACTCGTCACTGTCACCAGGGTTATTAGCTCTTATTATTTAATGTGGCGATAAATATAAAAATATATCACTAGGTGTTGATTATTGGCTTTGGTATAGTTCTATTCCAAAGTGTATTTTTAAAGGTGTTATCTTATGAGTATTAAAAAAAAAACTGTGGCGCAGGGGTTAAAGACAGACTGTCAAGCTATGGCCAGCCACCATAGCACAGCCAGTGTGAATTCGATCCCCACCAGCCAGGGAGCAACCCACATGGCGCAGCAACCTCTCCTGCCTCGACCGACCGCTGCTCCCCTCAGCAGTGTAGTTTGGTCAGTCTGCCTGATCTGTTCCCCGCTCTGTCTCTGGTGAATGATTTTACTCCCCCTCCTCGCACCTTTGGCCTACACCCCAAGTCTTGAATGCATAAATAAAATAAATAATTTTTTTAATTTAAAAACTGTGGTTAAAAAAAGCAACATAAAATTTACCTTTTAACCATTTTTAAGCATAAAGCACTTTCTAAGAAAAAGCATTTTAAAGTCTTCACGATCCATCTACGTTGTAGCTTGTGTCCCGATTTCTTTCCTGTTTACGACTGAACGCCATTCCCTTGTCTGGATGGACGCCTTGTGCGGATGGATGCCTTGTGCTGATCCATTCATCCAAAGCTGGATAGCTAAATTGTTTTAAAAAATTTTTCAATAAATGTATTTCATCAGAATGGACTTTCCTGTACTCTCTGCATCTGGACTTACGCATCTAAAATATGGAAGTTAGAAAAGGGCCCCCAGCTTCTCCAGGCGTCCAAAGGGGCCCAGTTAAGGCATTTGGGGTCTCTCTTCTATTTAAAAAAATCACATTTTATGACTGCGCTGGTATAAAGACGAATGTAATCCAAGCTGGATTATAGTCATGATTTCCTTCTTGGTTTTGAAAGAAAAACATTCAGGCTGGATATATCAGGTCTGGGTCCAGGTTAACTCAAAAAGCCAGGCAGGCCCCTGGGAATTTTGACAGGTAGCTGGCGGCTTCAACACAGGCCCTGCTGCTCCTCTTCCAAAGTGCTGCGACCCGCCGGCCCTTCAGAGCGCCATGGTCCCTTCCTCACGATTTCCTCCCCTGCCCCTTCCGTGTTTCCTGGAAAGCACAGGTAACTAATGATCTCACCTGAAGGCTGTGGGTACTTTCTATTAGACGGTGCGCCCCCCAGGACAGGGGTTTCGTCTCTTCTGGGGCCCTCCCCGGCATCCAGTGCGCGCTCCCGGTAGGTGCCCAAACTTGCTGAACTTGGCAGCCTGCCCGGAGGCGGGGGCGTGTCTGCGGGGCGCGGGGACTTTCCCCCTTGGGCTGAGCGTGACCTCCCTTCCTCCCTCGGGCCTACGCGGAAGGGGCGGGCACAGGCCCGCGGGGTGGAGGAGCCCGCGCGCCCGCTGCGCCGCGTCCGTGGGCACAGCCCGGGCCTTCTGCTGCGCCCCAAGAACTCCAGCGGCCTGGCCGGCGCCCCCGGGATCCCTGGTAGGTGGGGAAGGGGTGAGGCCGGTGGGGGAGGGTCGGGCCAGACCCGCAGGCCTGCAGGTAGCCGGTGCAGCCAGCCTGAGCAGGCGGCCGGTCGCCGCCCTTCGAACTTCTGACATCCGCGAGGAGGGTTCGATACTCCCCTCCCCGGGACGCGCCGGCCCCCTCCCCGACACGCTGGAGCCCTTTGCACCCCCAACACCCGGAATTCCTCCACACCCCTGATCCTCGCCAACACCCTGATTCTGTCCAACACCGCATATTCCTCAACACTCCCCACTCCCCGTGTGTCTGATTTCTTCCCAAAGCTGGGGGCTTTGCCTCGGCTCCTGGGCCTCCTGCCCCGCCCTCGCCCCCATCAGCCCCCATCCACAGCTCCTCCCCCTCGGAATCGTCACTTCTAGAAACCCTCTCTCACCGTGGGAAGTTCTACCCACCCCCACCCCCAACCGCGGGCATCTGAGATCCAGTCTCCAACCCAGCCCATTTCTTCTGTAGGAAGAATGTGCTGGAGCCCAGGAACCCCAGCAAGTGTGCCCAGTACTAACACCCACCCCACCCCCACAGCTCAGAACCTGGTGCCTCGGCCATCCTCATGGCACCTCCATTTTTTCCTTCTCCCTGTGGCTGAGGCAGTGGACTGGGGGAGGGGCACCCCAGTGTGACCCAGGTAGGCTGCAGCTCTGGGCAGGGGAGTTTGAGGGTGTGTAGATGTGTGGGGGCAAGCTCCCCAACCTGTCCGGGGAGGCCTCTGTTCCTTTTTCTGAACAAGGAACATTCATTCATTCTTCAACATTCTTCAAGAAGCATTTATGGAGCACTTGCTGTGCGCCAGGGAACACTGCCTAGCACACAGTAGGGGTCAAGTAGGGCCCTCCTGGAGCCCACAGAAAGAATGAGCAAAAATTGAATGGCCAAGTGTAAGGGCAGATACCAGTGGTTTCCCCATTGACCTGGCTTGAGGCTTCCTTAAATCCAAACCTGGGGGCCTCCCCGGTGGCGCAGCGGTTGAGCGCTGGGTTGCGAAGCTTTGCGAAGCTGCCCGCGGCCTCTGCAGCGCCTGTTCGATCCCCGGCTGCTCCCCGGCCACGGGAGGAGGGTCACACATGGCGCGCAGACCTCTCCTGCCGCCCGCTGCTCCCCTCAGCAGTGTACTTCAGTCCTTCTGCCTGCTCTGCTCCCCGCTCTGGCTCTGGTGAATTCTCTCACCCTCTCGCGCTTCTGACTGTACCCAGTGCTTGTATAAATAAGTAAATAAATCTTTAAAAAAAAAAATCCAAACCTGGGAGGGACTGCACATAGTAGGTGCTCAGTGAGTAAGTGCAGGAGCCCTGGAGCCAGGCTTCTTGGTTTCAATCCCTGCCCCTTGACTTTCCACCTGCATGACCCAGGGCAAATCCCTCTACCTCTCTGTCTCCCTTTCTCATCAGTAAACGGGCAGTCAAATGTCCTAACTCCCGGGGCTGTCATTTGCTTCACATAGTGCCTGGCATACAGCAGGTCCTTCATAAATACTTGCTGAATAAATGTCCCTAATACACACTTTTTCTGAGACAGGTTGGCCATGAATCACCTTTGATGTTTTGTAATATTTCTTAGTTAACCAAAATAGGTGAATTGTGCTCCTGGTGGGAGCAGATTAGATTTATTGACTTGTTGGGGAGAGGATGCAGAAGTAGGAAACATTTATTGAGTGTTTACCGTATACCAGGTGCTATTCTATTTGTTCGTTGATTTATTCAATTAGTATCTATTTATTTATTTATAAAGATTTATTTATGCATACAAGAACTGGGGTACAGGCCAGAGGTGTGGGGGTGAAAGGATTCACCAGAGACAGAGTGGGGAGCAGAACAGGCAGATCCACTGAAATACACTGCTGAGGGGAGCAGTGGGGAGACAGGAGAGGTCTGCTGCACCATGTGGGCAGCATCCTGGCCGGGGATCTCCACTCGTGCTGCAGTGGCTGAGGCTGCTTCATAGTGCTGAGGCTTAACCCCTTGTGCCACCAGGGAGGCCCCTGATTTATTCAACTAGTATTTATTATGCAGCTACTATGTACCAGTCCCTGGACACTCAGCTGTGAACAATGGGGTTCACTCCCTTGGGAAGCAATGGATATTCATCAAAGTAAATAAGTAAAATTGATAGTGTCAAATGGGAAAAGTTGAAAGGGGGAAAATAAAGTAAGAGTGTGTGGGAGTGGGCTGTAATTTTAAACAGGCTGCTAAGGTCAACCTTGATGGAGAGATGGCATTTGAGACCCAAAACTGGGGAGTGAACGGGCATAAGGAATCTGGGGAGAGGTGTCCCAGGCTAAGGTAGCAGCCAGTGTAAAGGCTCTGAGGCAGGCCTGGTGTGTTTGAGGAACGGGTGGCTGGAGGTGAGGTCATGCATGTCATGGGGGCCTCTAGGGTGAACTGTATTGAATGAGTCATGCCTGCAAATGCTTGATTGTTGCCTTCTGATCCCAAGCCTGTTCCTTCCTCTCCCCTCCAACATTCAGGCCTGAAGTCCAGGCCTTCTCCTTGCCTCCTTTTGCTCTTCTTCTGTCTTAAATTATCCACAAATCCAGCCACTCCCCTCCTTCCTGGAGACCATCATCATTACTCCCATGAGCCAATGAATGATCCCCTCCAGCCCCCGCACCCCCTCCCAGTCTGTCATCCCCACAGGAGCCACCCGAGGGCACCTGAATCAGCCCCACCCCTCCTGCCCACGGTCTTTCTGGGGTAAAAGCCCAGTGTTCCCCGGGGCTCCACTTCAGCCCCCAGGGCCTCCTTCCTGTCCGCCCACCACACCAGCTGCCATCCTGCCCCCGGAGGGCTGTGCCTTCTGCCCGGAGGCACTTGCCCCAAGTCTCACCTGAGCTGCTACCCTACCTCCTTCAGGTCTCAGCTCAGATGTCTCCTTCAGAGGCCTCCCTGGACCCGCAGGCTTTTCTCCAGATGCCCACTGTCCCGCGACCGCGTTGTCTTCCCGGCACATCTCATTCTCCACAGTGGGCGGATTTCTCACTGAGTACGGGTCTCCCCCCAGTAGGCTGTGCGCTCCCTGGGGGCAGGAACCTGCCCATCGAGTCTGAGGCAGCGCCTGGAGCAGCTCGAGCTCGTACAGGTGTTCAGTAGATATTTATGGGAAGAGGCCGTCCGAGAGTATAGGAGGGACTGAGTCGGGGAGAAGAGAAAGGGCGTGTTCCAGCGATGGTTAAAAAGAAGAGATCAGGGAGAGAAAACATAAACCCTGCCAGTGTGTAGTCTTTTTTTTTTTTTTTTAAAGATTTGTTTATTTATTTATTTATACAAGCACTGGGTACAGTCAGAAGCGCGGGAGGGTGAGAGAATTCACCAGAGCCAGAGCGGGGAGCAGAGCAGGCAGAAGGACCGAAGTACACTGCTGAGGGGAGCAGCGGGCGGCAGGAGAGGTCTGCGCGCCATGTGGGACCCTCCTCCGGTGGCCGGGGAGCAGCCAGGGATGGAACCGGTGCTGCAGAAGCTGCGGGCAGCTTCGCAACCCAGCGCTCAACCGCTGCACCACGGGGGAGGCCGAGTATGTAGTCTCATGCTTTATTATAGTATAATCCTGAGCCCCTGCCTGCTCCGGCCACTGTCCTAAGCTCTTCATTCAACTTTCATCGCGAATCTTGGGGACAGACTCACGTTCGTGTCCACTGCCACCTCCACGCTGGCTTTACAGTGAGGAAACAGCCGGAGAAGCGAGTCCCACCCACCGGCAAGGGGGCAAAGTAGGGGTCCACACTGCTGTGGGTGCTTTTGTGCCACCAGACTCCTACCCTTCAGGGTGGACTTTGTCCTGGAGGCCAGGGAACGTGGAGCAGAGAGAAAGGCAGGTTCCCCAGAGTTGGGGTGTAGCTAGGAGGGGCTATGAGTGGACTCGGACGCACAGAGGCCTGGCATCTGGGGAGGGGGCAAGGCTGGCGCAGTCACGGAGTCAAAGTGCGGGTCTCTGAGTGGGGAGGTGGACAGGAGTGTTATTTAGATACAGTAGCGTGTTGCTTAGTGACATGTTCTGAGAAACACGCCATCGGGCGACTCTGCATTGTGCGAGTGTCAGCACATCAGGACACAGCCGGGATGTCCAGCCACTGCCTCGACCACCCATGGCATGCTCTGTGGCGCAGCCTTGGGATCGCTGTCCTGGCTGCCTTCCTTGCTGATGGCCACAGGCCTGGTCAAGGTCACGGCCTTCAGTGGAAGAGCAAGTTGAACCCCAAGGCCGTGTTCCCACCAGCCGCTCTCGCTTGCCCTGGAGGCAACTTTCCGGGGTGGGCACAGTGCAGGGGGCGGCTTTGGCTCTGGGACAGCAGCAGGCCACACTGTTTTGTCAGTGGCTGTCTGAATTCCGAGAGAATCCAGAACACTGGGGTTTTACACAGAATCTCTTTTGTTCAGTATTGGCAACTAATTCAAAAACCATTTGCTTCTCACGTTGCTGCCAGTTGGATAGCCTGGGAGTTGGCGAACATTTTTCCCTTTTAGTATTTTATTGCCATCTAACCTGAATTCTGAAGAGGACCCAAGGCCCAAATATTGAACTTGATGAAATTTAAGAGTGAACACAGCCTGAAACGACGTGACGTCTAGCCCACTCACGCCCCGTTCCAGGCCCTTCCCTTCACATTTTATCAGCTGTGCCCTTTGTCCACTCAGAATTGGAGGGCAGTGGTCAACGAATCTGTGACGAAGGGGCAAAGAACATACGCTGGAGCAAGGAAAGCCTCTTCAGTAAAGAAAACTGAGAAAACTGGACTGCCACCTGCAGAAGAATGAAACCAGATTGCCATCTCACACCAGACACAAAAACAACTCAAAATGGCTAAAAGATCTGAATGTAAGACTGAAGCCATAAAATACATAGACAAAAACATAGGCAAAACACTCCATGACATACAACTCAGAAACATCTTTGAGGACTCATCTCCAGAAGCAAAGAAAGAGAAGGAAAAGATAAACAGCTGGGGCGACATCAAACTAAAAAGCTTCTATACAGCAAGAGAGACAATAACCAAAACAAAGACTCCCTACGGGTTGGGAGGAAGAAACCTGCACTCCATACAGGTGATAAGGGACTGATTTGAAAAGATCTAAACAGAGCTCATAGGACTCAGCAACAACAAAGCAAACAAGTCAGTTAGAAAATGGGCAGACGAGCTAAAAAGACACTTCTCCAAAGAGGAAATGCAAATGGACAGCAGGCTTATGAAGAAATGCTCAACACCACTTATCAGGGAAATGCAAATCAAAACGAGATACCACCTTACACCAGTGAGAAGGGCCCATATTAAAAAAACTGGCAACAGGGCCTCCCCTGGTGGTGCAGTGGTTGAGAGCTGGTCTGCGAGGCTGCCTGCAGCCTCTGCAGCACCGGTTAGTTCCCTGGCCAACAGGGAGGGCCCCACAAAACAAAACAAAGCAAAACAAACAAACAAAAAAACTGGCAACAACAAATGTTGGTGAGGATGTGGAGAAAAAGGAACTCTCCTGCTTTGCTGGTGGGAGTGCAAACTGGTCCAACCACTATGGAGAGCTGTGTGCAGGTTTCTCAGAACACTAAAAATGGATCTGCCTTATGGTCCAGCGATTCCACTCCTAGGAATCTACCCAAAGAACACCAAAAACACTAATTTGAAAGGAAACCTGCACCCTTGTGTTTATTGTAGCACTGTTTATAATAGCTAAGATGTGGAAACAACCCAAATGCCCAAAAATAGATGGCTGGATCAAGAAGATGTGGTATATGCACAATGGAATACTACTCAGCAATCAAAAAGGATAAACTCCTGCCATTGCAGCCACATGGATGGAGCTGGAAGGGATCGTGCAAAGTAAATAAGTCAGAAGGAAAAAGATAACTATCAGATGGTTTTCCCTATGGGAGGAATATAGAGAAACCAAACAAGAGTCAGGAAAAAGACCAGCCTCACAGGCTGGCTGCAGATCTGAGGCAAACAGCAGGGCAGGGAGGGGTCAGAGCAGGGGTGGGAAGAGCACAAGGGACTGTGGTGATGGGTGCCGTGGTGGGTGGTAGGAGAACTACAGGGACAGCCCCTGAGAAATCAAACACTGTCCCAAAACGAACAACGATGTAAGAAAATAAATGTAATTATAATGAAAAGAAACAGCAGCAAAGTTGGGGGGCACACGCCAACACATGTCTGTTTTTTCTTTTTAAGTTCCATACCCAGCTGTTCCCAGGAGCCATCAGGAGGAGGAAGGAACATTCGTTTCCAGGCCAGTGCCGTCGAGGGGGATGCTGGACCCTATTTCAGGTCATTATCTTGATAATTTCAAAGAATTGGGATTTGTGGTCACACCTGAATATAAGATCATCTTTTTTTTTTTTTTAATCTCTTTTTGTAGCTAAGAGAAAGCTCATTTAAGATACAGAAGTTCCCACCTTTGAGTCTTGGCTACTGCACGTATTTATTTATTTATTTTAAAGCTCTATTTATTTATGCATACAGCGGTGCAGGGAGTGAGAGGATTCACCAGAGACAGTGGGGAACAGAACAGGCGGATCCACTGAAACAACACACTGCTGAGGGGAGCAGCGGGGAGACAGGAGAGGTCTGCAACGCCATGTGGGTCAGCTCCCTGGCCGGGGATCAAATTCGTGCTGCAGATAGCTTCATAGTGCTAAGACTGAACCCCTTGTGCCACCAGGGAGGCCCCCTACTGCACACCTTTAGACAGGACAAGAGTGTTCTAGTTTTGCAAGCCAGTCCTCTCTTAGGGTAGAAGCCCAGGTTCTCCCCACTGTCCTTGAGGCCCCCAGGACCTGCACTGTCCCCTCCCAGCCTCCACCACCTCCTCTCTGCTCTCGCTCACCCCGCAGCCACCTGGGCCCCCTCGCCGTTCCCTGTGCGCTTGCTGGTGGAGGGCTCCATTCCCTGCCGCACGAGCTGCCAGGAAGGCTGCTCCCAGCACAGCGTGGCAGAGTTACCGCGAGGACAGCCCGTGTCTCTTACCACCCGAAGTCATCAGTGACTCCAGCCATTGCTGCCTTGTGCTGTCAATCACATAAATGCTGGCACTACAGCGAAAGGGTTACCCAAGACTGTGAACGCCAGGAGGTGGGGGTCATTGGAGACCATCTAGGGGACCGACGACCTCCCTAGGAAGGGATGAGGACCCCAGGGACGTCTAGTCACAGGGCTGCCAACTTTCCATAGGTCAATGCAACTCGATTTACGGAAATAATCCTGTAAGTGGGCTTCTCATTACCCTGGCGGGCCGTGTATTCTCGTGTTTAGGCAGAGAGCCGCTGGGGCCCGACTTCTTGGTTCAAGTCCTAGCTCTGTCACGCACCGGCTGTGCACCTCTGGGTAAGCGATTTCATCTCTCCGGCTCCCTTTTGTGGTGTGTAAATGGGGAAATGCCATTCACCCCCGAACGCCATGGGGTTAGGAATGGTGATATTGGAGAAAATTGGTGTGTGACTATTGACGCCACAAAAACTTGACCACCAATAATAGCCCGCTGGTAACCAGAAGCCTCACCAAAAATGTCAGTGAACACATTTTGTATGTGCTATGGACTGGGCTTTACAATAAAGTAAGCTAGAGAAAAGAAAATGTTCTTCAGAAAACCATGAGGAGGGCCTCCCTGGTGGCACAAGGGGTTAACACGCAACCTATGAAGCTGTCCACAGTTACTGCAGCATAAGTTCCATCCCCCGGCCATCCAGGGAGCAACCCACATGGCGCAGCAGACCTCTCCTGTCTTGCCTGCTGCTCCCCTCAGCAGTGTATTTCAGTGGATCCGCCTGTTCTGTTCCCCACTCTGTCTCTGGTGAATCCTCTCACCCCCTGCACCTCTGGACTGTACCCCAGCTCTTGTATGCATAAATAAATAAATCTTAAAAAAAAAAGAAAGAAAATCCTGAGGAAGGAAAACTGTATTTGCAGTAGAGTGCTGTATGTGTTGACAGCATGAGTTCACTAGTCTGTTTATGAGAAAATCCACGTAGAAGTGGATCCACACAGTTCAAACCAGTGTTGTTCAACGTGAACGGTGGTCGTGCCTACCTCTTGGGTGACTATGCTTTGGCGATGGGAGAAACAGATTGTGAGGTGACACATTTCGCCCAAGATCACCCTGATAGGTTATGACACTTGAAGGCAGGCAGGAAGGCGGGGAGTGGAGGGAAGGCCAGGCCACCTCCCAGAGCTGTCTCTTTCTTGTGGTAACTTGTCTCTCCTGCTTCACAGGTCTGCTCTGGTTGCCCCCAAGACACCTGGTGTGGTGAGCAGGTAGGGGACACCAGGTGCCAGGAAGGGGGGCAGTGTGGAATATGCCTCCACCACCCAGCACTTCTGCCTCTGCAGGCCACGCCCACTGGTGCCCATGGCCAGCAAGGAACCATCGCTCTCGGATGCCTTTGGCATTCTGGAGGCAGCAGGCGAGGGCAAACTCATGCATCTTAAGCACAAGCTGAAGACCCTGCGCCCGGGCTGCCCGAGGGTGGGCCTTCTGCATGCCATGGTGCTGCTGAAACTGGGGCAGGAGACGGAGGCCAGGATCTCCCTGGATGCACTGAAGATGGACTCGGTGGCCCAGTTTGTAGCCCGCCAGTGGGCTGGTGTGGACAGTGTCGAGGCCTCAGAGGAGCCCTGGGATATGTCCTGGGCCATTGCTCAGGTGTGCCACCTGCTCGCGGAGGAGAAGTTGTGCCCGGCCGCCACACGGGACCTGGCCTACCGGGCAGCCCTCCGTGTCTTCAGCTCCAGGGAAGACCACCGACTGGGGGATCTCCAGGAGGAGGCCCGGGACCGTTGCGGATGGGACATCATCAGGGACCCGGGGGGCTTCCAGCCCCTCCATTCTGATCTGGGGTGCCTTCCACCATCCTCAGCATCACCCTCCAGAACCCGCAGCCTTCCGCAGCCCATTGAGAACCTGTCAGGGTGGAGCAGAGGGGGCTCCCTGAAGTCCACAGACAGCCCCGCCTCCGTGGTTAGTGACTTGGAAATTAGCCAGTCACCCACCATGCCCTTCCTCAGCCTGCCCCTCAGCAACCCTGGGCCCAGCAAGCTGTGTGTGCAGCCCCAGCCCAGATCGGTGCCCGAGCCTGCCTGCCAGCAACCCGAGGAGATGAGCTGGCCCCCAACAGTGGAGCCTGCCAGCCCCCAGGCACCGCCAGACAGCCCACCCCCCAGGCTTCCTGAGGTGCCCCCAGATGCCAGCCTTGTGGGCCTGCCCTATCCCTCAGAAGCTCCAGAAAGGAGTCCCCACTACTCTGTGGAGTGCACAGAAGTACCTGTGGCCCCCAAATCTCTCCCCTCACCCCCCAGAAGCGCTAGGTCTGTCACGGACCAGACACCACTCCAGCTTCCTGAAGAAGACACTACTCCCCCCACGGCCCAGCCCTGCCCATCTGCTCCCTTGGCCCCCCAAACATCCCCTCCCTGCCCTTCCCCGTCAGCCCCTTCTTCAGCTCACCCAGGATCCTCGAGGCCCTGCCCTCCACCTTCCAAGGTGGAGTTGCCGGAACAGAAATTCTATAACTTTGTGGTCCTGCATGCCCGGGCCGACGAGCACGTGGCTCTGCGCGTGAAGGAGAAGCTGGAGGGTCTCGGGGTGTCGGACGGGGCCACTTTCTGCGAGGAGTTCCAGGTGCCGGGGCGCGGCGAGCTGCACTGCCTGCAGGATGCCCTCGACCACTCGGCCTTCACCATCCTGCTGCTCACCCCCAACTTCGACTGCCGCCTGAGCCTGTACCAGGTGAACCAGTCGGTGATGAGCAGCCTCAGGCGGCACGACTGGCAGGACAGCGTGATCCCCTTCCTGCCCGAGGAGACCTCCCAGGACCAGCTGAGCCCCGAAACCTCCAGCCTGCTCAACAGCATGGTGTGGCTGGATGAGAGCTCTCCAGTCTTCGGCAGGAAGGTCGCCAACACCTTCAAGTCTCAGAAGCTGCAGCTCCGCCGGGACCTCTGGAGGAAGGAGCAGGACACCCGGGCCCTGAGGGAGCAGCAGCAGCGCCTGGAGCAGGAGCGGCTGCGTGTGGGCAACCTGAGCTCCGCCTACTCCTCCTACATGCAGAGCCAGCGCGCCCTGTGGGCACAGATGGAGCAGTTCCAGGCCACCTTTGCCAATTTCATGCCCTTTGGGGCTCAGGCTGCTTCTGGGGCTCAGGTGCCCCTGGGAGGCCCGCCACCTTTTCCCACCTGGCCCAACCTGCAGCCACCACACATGCCTTCCTGGCCAACTGGCATCCCCCCGCCGCCAGCCTTCCAGGAGCCCCCCACCTTTCCGCAGCCCTCGCCTGTGCCCCCTCAGAGCCCTGGGCAGCAGCCTCTGATCATCCACCATGCCCACATGGTGCAGCTGGGACTCAACAACCACATGTGGAACCAGAGAGCGACCCCGGTGCCTGAAGACAACATTCAGGAGGCAGAATGACCGAGTCTGGGGCTGATGACCTTGGCGCCGGCCTCGGGCCTTGGAGAACACCCCATCTCCAGGGCGGGACAGCTGGTGGGGCATGGGGTCTTCTGCCACTCTCAGGACATTGCTTGGGAGACCTTCATCTCTTAGGAAGTCGTGCAAGATGGGCTTCTAGGACCTTCTGGCTTTGGAGTGGCCAGAATTGGACATGGCATTGACAGATTCTCTCTCTGGTGCCGGGGCACCAGAGGTGGCAGGCAAAGGTGGCCTGGATGGTGGTGTTGGGGGAGGGGCTGGGTATTTTAATTATAATAAATATTTATTGACTGCTGCTCCAGGGCCACTGTCCTCTGGGAGACCTCCGTGAGTTGTAGCGACAAAAACATGGCTATGTTGCCACCCCCCCTACCACCCAGCTGCATCTCTTCCCTCCTCCAAAAAAAGAAACCAGAAGGAAGAAGGTTGCTTCTCCCTTGAGTGGTGTGAGCTGGAAGTTGTGCACTTTTGTTCTTATCTCATTGGCCAGAACTGGTCACAGGACCTCTCCAACCACAAAGCAATATGGTAAATGTAATCTTTTAATGGGCCTTGGGCCTTGTTAAAAGTCCTATTTCTAACCAGGGAGAGAGGAGGATATTGGGGGACATTAGCAGTTTCTGCTGTTGCTCTTTTTTTTTGAGGAGGGATGGAGGGCGTTTACCTTGATGCCCCACCAAAGCTAGGCAAGCGTCTTCACTCTGCAGGCTCTGCTTTCTAATCCGGGTTCTTGATCTAGGTCGATCTGGGTTTATGATGCCAGGTTTCAGACCATCAGCGTCACGTGCATAGCACCCCAGGGAGTGAGCACGTGCCCTTTCAGGTGCGCCCCGCCTGGAGGGGAATCCTCTTCCTTGGGACTGCAGATCTTCTGAGAATGAAAGAACTGACATTTGCTGAACTGTCACCATTGATCAATTCTGAAAGCTTTATTAAAACATTTTAATCCTCAAAAATGACCCCCCAGGTAGGTGCTGCCATTGTTGGGTCCATTTTACAGATGGGAAAAACTGAGACCCAAAGAGGTGAATTCTTACTTCCAAAGACACACAGATGGGAAGTGAGGTGATTATAATAGGAGAAACTGGGGCCTCCCTGATGGCACAAGGGGTTAAGTCTCACCACTATGAAGCTCAGTTTCTCCTGTTATAATCGCCTCACTTCCCATCTGTGTGTCTTTGGAAGCAAAGAGGAAATGGAGGAAGAATTTTTTTAAGATTTATTTTTATTTATGCATACAAGAACTGAGGTGCAGGCCGGAGGTATGGGGGAGGGTGGTGCTGAGAGGACTCACAGTGGGGAGCAGAACAAGCAGATCAACTGAAATCCACTGCTGAGGGGAGCAGCAGGGAGACAGGAGAGGTCTGCTGCGCCAAGTGGGTCAGCTCCCCTGGCCCGGGATCAAACTCATGCCACAGTGGCTGTGGACAGCTTCATAACGCTGAGACTTAAGTCCTTGTGCCACCAGGGAAGTCCATGGAGGGAGAATTTGAGCAAACTGAGCCTGGATGCTCAAGCCCCCGGCTGGGCTTGAGTCTGTTTACTCTTTACTCCATTTTACTCCATGACTGTGAAGGGCGGACGTGGCGTGAGTCACCCAGGGCAGCCAGGTTGCTTGCACCCTTTGCTCTTTTAGTCCCTGACTTAGTTGCTATCAGGGCTCAGCTCCGTCCGCCTCCCCGCCCCCACCCCCCTGCTGAGGTGAAGTCTGGTAGACTGCTGCAAGTTAGATTCCAGGATGGGGTGTGTGGGGTGTGGATGTGGAAACGGTCTCTGAGCATTGAGGTGTTGTCCAAATACCTAGGCAGTCACGGAGAAGTGACCTTCTGCCATCTGAAGGCACCCACGCTGCCAGGACTATCTCGGACACTGGGGTACGTGCACTAGGGGTAAAGACAGCTCTGCTCTTCGCTGATAATTTATTGCCTCAATTTTTTTAGTTATATTCTTGCTCATTTTGCTTTCTTGATGGCTTCCCACCACACCCTGCCTGCCCTGAGAGCTCTGGGTGGAGCTGTCTGGGTCACTTGGGTGTTTTCAAATCCCAGCACAGGACAGGGCACATAATAAACGCTCAGTAATTGAACCCCTTTGGTGAACAGTTTCTGAGCGCCTGCTGCGTGCACGCCTGTGCTAGGTGCCAGGGGCACAGACCTCTTGCCTGCCTTCGTGGAGTTCCCTGGTCAGTGAGTAGGAAGGACATGGACTCGCCTAACCATTTACTCAGCCGCATTTACAAAGCTCCTACTGCATGCAGCCCAGTGGGTGCAGTGATGGCCGAATGGTTAGCCCCACACCCCAGGACAACTCTGTCCCATCCGTTCAGGGCTCCTGGCTCAATGATGGAGACAAAAACAGTTTTGGGTGGTCAGGTCTGTGATATGGGAAAAGTAGCCCAAGGGGGACCCCTGAGCAGCCTAGAGGGATTAAGCTTCTGGAAAGAGTAGCTAAACTGAGGTGTAAATTGGAATGAGCTATGGACTAGGAAAATTTTCCTAGAAGCGGGCACAGGCCTAGAGGGGATATCAGGCAGGGAGATGGAGCAACTTGGGGGAGGGGGCCGCAATCCCCCAGTTAGGGACTTAGTCACAATTCCTGCTGCTCCAGCACCCCCTGGTGACCACCACCGTCTAGGAGGCCAGCCCACCTCACGTGGCCACATGGGCAAGCGTGTGGCCAGGGAAAGTCCCTTGACCCCTCTAGGAGGAACAACCTTCAAGAAAAATAGGGAGAAAAATTAGAAAAATTCCCCCTTCTTTAAAAGTTGTAAAATGTGAATAGCTAGCAGATTTCCCAAGGTCAATATGTGTGTCCCTGCGCGTAATGTCTTGTGAGCTGGTTGGATGTTTTGCAAATATTCCCTGGGCACAGAGAGGGCAGTGCCTTGCCTAGAGGCACACAGCAAGTGAACAGGTGCAGCTCAGCCAGGGCAGAAGGAGGGACACAATGTTTGGATCTTGCAAATCTACGTTTCTAGCGTGTTCTGGATGCCCCCCGTCTGCCAAGACAAGAGGTAGGTGACGGCATCTGCTCACTGTGCCCCCCATTTTCCCTCCTCCCAGCAACGTGGCACTGCATGCAAATGCACAATCGACAGGTGTGTATTTAATATCCTTTTTTGAACAAGAAATACATTCTTATGGTTCAAAATTCAAACTAAAAGTACCAAAGAGCAGTTGGGGTTAACTGGCCTTCCCCCCCTGTGCCCAGCCACCTAGCTCTTCCCAGAGACAACACTTGCGATCACTCTGCTGCCACATGGGTCTCCTCACTGGTCCTCTGACACACCACACCTGATCCTGCCCCGGGGCCTTTGCACAGGCTGTGCTCTCACCCTCCCCCAGACACCTCCTTAACTCTAAGCTCCCTAACGCCTGCAGGACACTGCCCAAATGTCACTTTCTCAATGAAATCTTTGAGCACTTAAAAATTGTTTTAAATTGCCCCCACCCAACTCCCACTCTACTCTGATTTATTTTATATAAGACAGCTAACAACCATAAATACTTTGAGAGCATTTCCTTCAGGCCAAGGATTGGTCTAAGAGCTTTCCATGGAATCTTCACCAGACCCTTACAACATACTTCAGAGGTGGGTTTCATTATTCCCATTTTACAGAGGAGGAAACTGAGGCTCAGAGAGGTTAAGTAATCTAGCTAAGGTTACACAGCTTATGACAATTATGTTACTTTTTTAATTAAAAAAGGAAACAAATTTAAAGAAAAATATGGGAAATAGTCTGAAAAGATTATTAAAGCAAATTAACTCCTGAAAGAGTTCTATGTTGGTGATCACATTTATTGGTTGGAAAAAAATATAAATGCTGTAATTTAAGAATTTCAGACTCACACCCAGTGTGGCCTTTTGTGTCTGGCTTCTCCCCAAGAGCATCACATGAATATATGTTCTCATATTCACCCGGATCTGCTCCATCCAGAGCATCTGTCACTCTGGCACAAAAGCGTGCCCTCCTTTTTCATGGCCTCATAGTTTTCCACCAGAGGATCCCTTCATAACCAGAATGAAAAACACCCTTGGAATCTGTGTTGCTAGAGCAGTGGGGTGCCTTGCAATCAATGAAGAAGCAGGAAGAAAATATGAGAAATTCTACTTTTCTTTGAAAAGATGCTTCTCTGATTTTCCCATCCATAATCAGCGGTTGCCATAGAATGTCCAGTCTCTCAGGTTAGAGAGCTTTACCAACACATGGAGCGCAGCAGTGGGGCTGAGGGCAGTGCCCACACTGGGGTTTGCAGATGGCTGGTGAGGAACAAGCTGGTGTCTGTTTATTCTCAGTTTCTTCTAGAAGCATCTGCTTCCCCTAGGCCTTTGCCAGGGTTACCCTGACACTGAAGACAAAGGTTAGAATGATCCAGTCCCAGCCACACAGGGCCTGGTACAAGGAACCAAAAGTCCAGCAGAGCCAGAAAGGAGGAAGTTTGTGCAGGTGGCAAGGCCAGGCCCTCAGAGCCCCTCTGTCCTTATGAGATAAAGAGGGCCTCTGGGAAGGTAAGGGCAACCCAGAGTGGGCCAAGATGGGACAATTTCCTGCAGGGTTTTCCCCAGAATGTAATTTATGGAAGTCCTCCAGCCCAGCCCAGCCCCTGTACCCTCACCACCACACTTCCCCTCAGAGCTTCAGAAACCGCCCTCGTCAAGGTCAGTGGCAACTTCATGTTAAGCCCAGTGGTGACGTCTCAGTCCTACGCCTTCTCTAGGCAGTGGCTGACTCGGCTTCTCTGCCCTCCTCCTGGGAGCTCCTCAGGGACCCCCACACTCCTCTGGCTGGCCTCCCACCTCTCTGCCTCCCTTCCCCTGTCCCGCACTCACACTCTAGGCTCTTACCCCTGCCTGCACCTCAGATGATGCCCACAGTCCTGTCTTCCCTTGAGCACCACACTTGGGTCCAGCTGCCCTTGGCATCTCCACACAGAGGGCCTTGGGGGTCTCACATCCAACATGCCACACTGTGCCCGCCCAACTGGCCTCCAAACTTACTTTCCCAGTCACCCCATGTTTCCGGTGGAAACTCCTTGTACCTGCTCAGCTAGAATTTAGGAATCACCGTGGACTGATCTGTCAGCCAGTCCTGATTCTCCTTTCAAAAATATGTCCATGATGTGCTCATTTCCCCTTGCTCTTGTACCCCTACTGATTCCGCGCCCCCATCCTTGCTAACTTGGGCCAGCACAGTCACCTCCACCCAAGTTTCTGTTTCCTGCCTCCTGGAGGGAAGAGGGCAGGCAAGGTCTCTTCTCCCCACAGCAGCCACCAGAGGGCTCTGTGGCCGTCCTCCCTGTCCTCACCTTCCCTCTCCCATTCACTCAGCTCCAACCACACAGGCCCCACTGTTCCTCCAATCCGCCCTGTTCCTGCCCCAGGGCCTTTGCATGGGCTGTCTTCTGCTTGGAATGCCCTTCCTTCAGATCCCTGCCTCGCTCCCTCCTCACCGCCTACAGATTTTTTTTTTAATTTGTTACTTTTTTAAAGATTTATTTATTTATTTATACAAGCACTGGGTGCAGTCAGAAGTGCGGGAGGGTGAGAGAATTCACCAGAGCCAGAGCGGGGAATAGAACGGACAGACTGATGAAACACACTGCTGAGGGGAGCAGTGGGCGCGGCAGGAGAGGTCTGCGCGCCATGTGGGACCCTCACCGGTGGCCGGGGATCGAACCAGCGCTGCAGAGGCTGCAGGCAGCTTCGCAACACAGCGTTCAACCGCTGCACCACTGGGGAGGCCCCCTCCTACAGATCTTTCTTTAAATGTCACGCTCTCACTGGAGGCTTCCCTAAACACCCCATTTAAAATTCATTTATTACAGCACCCAACTCTGCTTTATTTTTCCGTAACACTTAGCATTTTAGACAAGCTCACTGCCGTGTGCCTTTCCTGTGGACGGGAATTTTTTATGTTGACTTCACTGGCGGATGCCAGTGCCTGGCACACAGCAGGTGCTCCAAAAATGAGTTTGAATTAATGCTCAAGTCTTTTTCTTTAAATAGCCTCTTGACTGCACATTCGCTTCCTGCCTGCTGGTGAATGTTCCATTCATTTCTTCATTCGTTTATTTGTTCACGGAGCAGTATGCATGGAGTACCTACTGCAGGCCAGGGACTTGGGTCTCAGGTAGAGACACAGGATTAGGTGTTTGCAACTGGGGTGGTCCTGGGTGTGCCGCGTGCTGCGGCACACTGTGGGGGCTAGGAGGCCTCCTGGAGAAAGAATAGGGTAAGACAGGCCGTGGGTACACCCCAGGCAAAGCCCCGATGGTGGGAGGAAGCTTGGCGCCTCCGGAAGACAGGTGTGGCGGAGCTGGACACAGGGCGGGTGTCTTCTGGAGAGTAGACACCTAAGAGGACGTGCTTTTCATTTGCGGAGATTCGGAAGGTGCCGTGAGCACTCATCGCCACGAGGGGGAGCCATCTGCCAGCAGTTCCAGGCTGTCCCTGCTGGTGGCTGAGGCTGGGGTTCCTCCCAGGAGTCCAGAGGGATACGACCCCGAAAGTGCCAAAGTGGCACCGACAGCCCCTCCTTTCCACTTACGGCTTCTGCAGATGGCAGCAGCAGGGTCCTTGCATATCCTCATAAACTGGGTCTTTGGAAACCTTCCGGTCTAACACTGCTGGCGGGGGAGCCCGAGGTGGGCCGACACCCGCTTTAGGTCACACAGCACATGCCAGCCCGCCGCAGTGCCTCCTCCCAGCCCCAAATGCCCCTGGGTTGGGATCTTTTATTTTTAACCTGCTCAGTGGACACTTGACTTTTTATAGTTCTGGGAGGCTGCCTGGGTTTCCAATTTCCAAGGGAAGTTAAAATTGTTCTCTTCCCCAGGAGCTGACAGCTGGGGTGAGGTGGGGGGGAGGGTCTTGCCCAATCTCCTGTGTGCCCTGAGGCTCCCCCTGGGGTCCTTCAGCCCCTCTCCGGGCTCATTTACCCCTTCATGCCTCATTAGCAGCAGCTGGTACCATGACCCCACTCACGGGTGAGAAAACTGAGGCTGTGGCGGGGCAGTGGTGTGCCTAAGGCCGCATGGCCTCTGTCCCAGCCGCCCCCCACACGGCCCAGCCGCCATGATCCTTCTGGAATGAGACTGGGCTGAACCAGAAGATTAACTGCAAGTTGGGGGCCCTGATCCCCCATGTGCTGTACTCAATTTTATTACTTTTAAATTTTGATTTTTGTTTTTTAAGTTTTGATTTTTACCCATTGTCCATTTCTATGTCACTGATTTCCACACTTTTATTCTCTCCTTGCTTCCACTTACTTTGGGTTTAATTTGTGCTTATTTTTCTAACTTCCTAAAGTGAAACTTTAGAGCAGGGGTTGGCACGCCTGGTCCGCAAAGAGCTAAACAGAAACTATTTCAGACCTTGGGAGCCAAGCGGTCTGTCGTGTGGAAGCAGCCCCCGGGAGCCGTGCACACTCTGCAAGGAGGGCTTGGCCCACGGGCGCAGCCTGCAGGCTCCACACTGATTTTCCCTTTTCCTCTGCTCCAGTGTGAACATTCAGGGCACGTGCAGTGCTTCAGTGGCACTGAGCGCTTTCACATTGCATTACTGAATGCTCAGTTCAAAATACTTTCTAGCTTTTTCTGTGACTTTGACTGAACCTGGGTCAGTTAAAACCCCACTGGCTCCATCCAAAAACCTAGGTCAGTGTTGACACCTCTTGTTTCTTTCTCTAGCCCCAAATCATCCGTCTTGCCAGCCCGAAGAGCTACAATTGTCAGCTTCATTCTATTCCAGCTCTTACTCCCCCACATTCATCTGGAAACCTCTGTAATCCCCCAGTCTCCACCATCTACCCCAGGCTCCTGCCAATCTCTTCCCTGACACAAGCCGGAGGCTTAGATAGGGTCACTTCTTTCCTTAGCTTGAAATTCTGTAGCACCTGCCCGCAGGCCTAAAGGCCCACCGGGGTGTAACGGTCCTGTGCCAGCTGCCTCCCGTCTCCCATGCCCCCCACGGGTCACTCTCTCACTGCCCTGGCTAGGCAGGCCTCCTGACAGCCCGAGAGATCACTTATTCACTCCACACACACTACTGTGCGGCAGGTCCTCTTCAAAGCACTGGGGACACAGCAGGAACAAGCTTGTGCAGGTGACGTTCCAGGGAAGGGGATAAAATGAATAAACAAGAAAACAAGGAAAAGGCAATTAGAGGGGTTCGGGTGATAAAGGCTGGGAAGCAATGACCCCAGGGGCACGTTCAAGACAGCTGGGGCTGTGCTCCTGGTGACCCAGGAAGGCATCCGGGGGTTGGTGACACATGATCCCTCCCTCACTGCTTCACAGGCGTCAAGGACACGGGGCAGGAAGCGGGCTGCACTGGGGGATCGCAAACGTCCCATACAACAGTCAAGTCAGCATCTCTTCTGTGACTTATGGGAAATACAGGTGCCCAGGTCAGGGGCGGGGACATTCTAGCCCTGCAGGGTCTCGCCTGGCACACGCATGACGAGCACTTGTCCAGTCCTAACCAAATGGCCCGCAGGAATCCACACCCCGACCCCACCTTTCCCCAGGGACACAGCGCCGCGCCCTGCTGCAGTGGGGCCCCCGAGTGCAGTGGTCCAAGGGGCTGCTCATCTCGCCTTTCTGGGCTGACGTGGTTCCAAGCTGCGCTATCTTTAACCTTGGGCCCTGTAAACACCGCTCAGATGACAGTTCTGGAATCCGGTGCGGGCGGCGGGTTGCCGGTGGCCAAGCCATCAGGGACTGCTCTGTTACCCCAGCTGCGGCCCCCAGCAGAGGCAGCCCCAACTCCCCATGAGGCACTCGCTCACTCACCCGCTCCTTTACTTGCTCAAGACGCTGGTCACTCAGCGAGGGCCGAGACCCTCAGAGCGCCCCAGCTCTGCGGCTTCAACCTAGCAGACAGCTCCAGGCAGCCTTGTTCCGTGGGGGCAGGAAGCAGGGAGGGGAGTGGCCGTGAGCGGGTTGCATACCTTTGGACACCTCGAACTCGGGTTTCTGCTGCCACCCTGACACCCCCTGGCTGGGTGAGCTCGGGCAAGTTTGCTCGGCGGTGGCAACAGCCGTGGTCATCTGGCAGGGGCCGTGGGGCAGGCCACGGGGCCTGTGCGCGCGTCCCCTGATGAGCGGCAGGCAATGACCGCACTATTGCGGCCCCCGTGCCATCCTCCACAGCATCGATAGCCCCACTTTGGGCCAATCCCGATTTCCCTTGGGTTACAGGTTTTGGGGAGGTGGCCGCCTCCCCGTCCCCTCCAAGGTGACTCAGCGCAGGCTGAACTACACCCCCACTCCTGGGCGACAAGCAGACCCACAGGAGCGCGCCTTAGGCTGACTAGGATGAAGATCCTCTCCCTACTGCTGCCTGTCACCCCGGGGCCCTCGAAGGAAGCAGGTCACTTGTATGTTGACAGCTGGAAGAAGCCTCACCTGAAACCAGCTGAGCTTGAAGAGCTTTCAGTGGCAAGTCCAAGCTAGTCACAATGCTCAGGTCTGCGTTTTCAGAAAGCATTTGGGCTCGATCAGTTTTCCTCATTGCAAGTCTTTTGTACCAACTCTGAATCACCTCAGGTTCCCCCACCTGCAAAGCACGAAGGCCTGCCCTACAGGGCCGCTGTGAGCAGCGAGGTGGCCCATCCAGGCGCCTCCCGGGCGCCTGCTGAGAGCAGCGCCAGCTCAGGAGCCACTCCTTCAGGGCGACGACATACTCAGGATGCGGCCTTGGGTGTGGCTGTTCAGAACTGTTGGGCCCCAGTGAAAACGGAACCTTCCAAGCCCCAGCACTGCTGGGAGGGTCCTCAAGGCCCAGCCCCCACCACCACAGGAGGTGAGAACATGGGCTGTAAGTGACCTCAACAGCTGGCTCCATCCTGCCCCAGGAGCTGAGCAGGCTTGGCACAGCAGGAGCTCAGGAAACACAGGGAACCAACTAATGGCAGGTGCTTTCAGGTGGGCTGGGCTCTGCTGGCTGGAGAAGACCAGAACAGCAGCCATGAGTGCCATGGCAGAAGCGGGGAGGGGAGCCAGCGCCAGGAAAGCCAAGTTCACGGACAGGCTGCTGGGGCCAGGGCCGGGCCAGGCTCCCTCACCGGGTCTCACGTGAGGCAAGGCTCAGTCAGGGGTCGCCTGCTTCCCCTCACCTTCCTCACCTTTGAGGAGGGCCGAGACAGGCCCTTTCTGCGGCAACCCTACCAGAAGGCAGGGGCTTGGTTTTTACCTTTATTTTTAAAACGGTAAAATGCCACTTTCCAAATACAACCTTCCACAAGGCCCCACCACACGAGCAGAAACTCCTGTGGCTAGAGCAGGCGGCTGGGGGACGGAGACACGGCCTGCCCCAGCAAGAACCTACCCCAAGGACCGCCGGGCCGCTCTCTTCCAACGGCGTCTTTTTAACGACTTAAACATCAGCCCCGAGACGCGCGTCAATGGCCTCATTGCTTTATTCCATGCTTTGGGAGGGTCGGAACTGTGTTTTCCCATCTCGCCGGAAGGTAAAATGTGGCCTTGCCAATAAATACCAGCCTAACTAACACTGCAAATCCAAACTGGACCTGGTTGCCACGGAGGGGCAGGGGACCCCGTCCAGGGACCTCTGGGTTCCCAAAGGCTGAGGAGTCACAACGCTCCCCCAACGCGTCTTCTCTCCTGAGCTGTGGGGGCAGCTGCGCCCATCCCCTCCCTAGTCTCTGCTCTCCAAGGAGGCCAAGACTAATCTCCTGCTGCCTGCCAGGCGCTCGGAGGGTCAGAAGCCTCAGGGAGGCCAGCTGTCTAGCTCGGGCACTTTATACCCCAGGTGCCGGGAAGCCAAGACTCAGTCCCACCTCAGCCGGCCACTAGTTCTTGACATTCACGTAGCTCATCTGTTGACTGCTTGGGCTTTTCTCGGGAAGACCTGGATTTGGGTCCTTGAGCAGCTACAGTGGCTGGAGCCACCGGGGAAGCCCAGGCGTGTATGAGAGGCTGAAGCGGCCTGCAGCTTTAACTCAGAAACTGTAAAAACTAAACGCCAAGGGACCATGCTAGCTGCTGCGCAGCAGACGCTGGCGTCACGCCTGCTCCTTAGGCGCTGTTCGGAGAAAACTTCTCTTTCTAATGAGAGTGGAGAGTCAGCAGGTCCAAGCCAAAGGCAATCGAGTGAAATTTTAAGAAATGCAGTCACTCCTGAATTAGGGATCAACACCATTAACTTTTTAGCCCCCTCGCCAAGTTTTTCACACAACAAAGCTCATTCTTGATGGCCCTGGCCATCTCAGGCACAGCAAAACCCTCACTGCATGAAAGTAACTGATCAAGTCTGACAATTTAAGGAAAAGAAAAATTATGGCAGCAAAACTTCAGGACTCCTGTGCAACGCTCGTGACCTGCCCACTGGTTAAATAAACAGAACACCAATCAACTGAAAGCTATGCAAGTGGCAGACTGCCCTGGGCAAGACTCCCACCCTCGAGGCCAGTGACTGGCAGCGAGGGAGGAATCAGAGTGCAACTGAGCTGGAAGAACTGAGAGGTGGTCTTGCTTCTTGTGACTTGAATGTCCAACCTCGGGAGTCTCCAGTCCTAACACTGCATCTTGTGGTTGGATTTACCCCGCCACGTGAGGGGCCAAGAGAGGCCAGACCCAATTCTCAGCTTCTTCCCTTGTTTCCTGCAGGGTAGGAAGGCAATGGCTTCAATCCCTCCATGCTAGGTGAGAAGGCAAAGGCCCCCAAACCCAAGAAGACAGGAGGGGCGGAAGGCTGTGTCTTTTCCCAAGTCGGGGTGGGTGTGTGGGCATCACGTGATCCTGATGGCTCCTAGCACCAACAGCTGCTCTGGAGGCAAAACAGCCCTTCTCCCATTTAGTGCCATCGGAAGTGCTCAACAAGAGGTGAGGGTGTTGGCCACACCCTCTGCTTTCTCCCACCTGGGAACCCTGTCAGTGCAGCTCGATGAAAGCCTCCAGCTCTTCCGGGATGAAACCTTTGTAGGGGATCTTGTTCTTGTCAAGGGCGCGGGCTGCAAGGCACTGCAGGGTGAGATAATTGAAGGGCTGAATGGTGCTCTTGGCGAGCAGCTTCTCATCCAGCAGCTCATAGGCTGTTTTCTTGAAGGCATTGGTGGCATCCATGTGGGCTCCAGCCTCGATGAGGGCGTTCATGATTCCCGGGCAGTTGTTCTGGGCTGCCACGTGCAATGGGGTGTTGTTGTCAAAGTCCCGGCTGTCTGGGTCAGCCCCGCAGTCGAGCAGCACCTTGACCACCTGGAGGGAGGGAAACCTGCCCACTGGGTATCGGCCCACATTTGTGGTCTCCTTGTCCACAGCCATGTGCAAAGGGGTGAAGCCGTTCTTGCCGCGGGGGGCACACTTCAGCAGCCGGTAGACGGTCTGGTGCTTCAAGTGCTCCTGCTCCGGTGTGCACTCCACTTTCTCCAACAGGTAGAGCAGGTGGAGAATGATGGCCAGAGCCTTGGTGAACTGCGTGGAGTCCCCAGGCTCTTTGGGTAGCTGCAGGGCCCGTTCCACTTCCCGGACCCCTTTGCAGAGCACCCCCATGAGGTCTGCAAAGCCGATCTGGGTGCCCAAGTTGCCCTTGGCCGCCCGGTCCTGGAGCACATAAGAGAAGAGTTCGGCAAAGGAGAGGAAGCTACTGGCTGTCATGGGGCTCAGCGGCTCCAGGTTGTTCTGCTGCATGTCCAGGGCATACTTCCACAAACGGATGCAGCGCTCAAAATTGCCAGAGTCAGCGTACACTGCACCCCTGTAACGGATATAATAAGAAGTGTCTGGATGAGAAGGACCCAGAATGCGCTCTCGGATCAACAGCGCCTGCATGCGCATCTCATCCGGGTCGGTTATAAGAGCTTCCAATTCCTCTGCTGTGTTCACCTCCCTGGAATAGTCATAGGCCAGGACCAGCTGTGGGGGCTCTGGTTTGGGCAGATAGGCACCCCCCTGGTGACGCAGCTCCATAGCCCGCCTCCAATGTTTCAGGGCCCCAAGCAGGTCCCGCTTCTTATCCACGTAGGTGGCTCCCAACAATTCCAAGGCTTCCACCGCAGCTTCCCGGCTGGTGGGGCAACAACTTTCGTAAGTTTCACCACTGAGTGGTTCCTCTGGGAAGGAGCTGCAGCAGTGGGCGCCCTGGGGTTGCGCACACACCGGGCCGGTGGAGGGTCCTTCGAGGGACAGCCCCGGCCGCGCTTCCTCCCCAGCAGGCTGCTCCTGGATGAGGTACTCCACGATGTTGGTGTGGCCCGTCACGCTGGCCGCCAGCAGCGGGGTCATGCCGTAGCCGTCGCGTTCCATGCGGGCATTGCACCCGAGCAGCAGCTGCAGGATCTCCAGGCTGCCGGACTCGGCGCAGTCGTGCAGGGCTGTGTTGCCTTTGGCGCTGCGCCGGTTCACCTGCGCGCCCTGCTCCAGCAGGTAGCGGGCGATCTCGCGGTGGCCCTTATAGCAGGAGATCATGAGGCACGTGTGCCCGTGCCGGTTGGCCACCTCCAGGTCGGCCTGGTGCTCACCCACCAGGTAGCGCACCACCTCCAGGTGCCCGTCGAAGCAGGCGGCGCGCAGGGGCGTGGAGTTGGTGCGCGTGGTGCGGTTCACTGAGGCCCCGCGGCGCAGCAGGCTCCGCACCACGTCCAGGTGGCCGGCTGCCGAGGCGGCCCACAGGGGCGGCGCGCCCTCGATGGTCTCGCCATCGAAGTGGACCGACCCGCCCGCCTCCACGCTCGCGCCGCACCGGTCCACCAGGTACTCGACCACGTCCAGGTGGCCGTAGCGGGCGGCGATCAGCAGCGGCGTCCCCCCGCCGGGCACCTCACCCGTCAGCTCGTCCAGCTCCTCCCGGCTCCGGCCGCTGAGCAGCTTCTGCAGCAGCTGCAGCTTGCCGTCGCGAGCGGCGTTGTACACGGCGGTGCGGAGGTCCATGGTCCGGGTCTCCGCCAGGCCATGGGCCGGGCGCCGGGGGACGGGGAAACGGCGGACTAAAGCCTGGAGGCGGCGACTGCAACCTTCACCGTCTCCCCCGCCGCCATCTTAGGGGTTCTTCGGGCGGAACAAAATGGCGGCCGGGGCCTGGTGCTGTTGGGGAATGGGGTTGCGCAGGGAAATGTAGTCCTCTGGGCCGGCCCACTCCATAGGTCTTAGGATAGAGAAAGTTTCGAGACTCCACATCCCAGAAGAGCGCGGGGCAGTCGTGGTGAACCGGGAGCACGGTGCATTGTGGGAATCGTCCCAATCCTAGGTGATTCTGTTGGATAAGGGCCACTTCCGGACTACACTTCCCGTCATGCAATGTCACCGCGATGGTTTGTGGGACTCCAGGAAGTTTGCGTACGTTTTTCCTGTGTTTGGGTCAGTGCCTCGCGAGCAAGACTACATTGCCAAAAAGGCATCGCGAGTGACTCCGCCCCAGCTGGGGAGGAGTCTTCAGGACCGAGTACGAAGACTGAAAGAGAGAGCGGTGGGGTCTGATTCCGGTCTGATCAGTTAGTCTGATCGGTTAACTGGCAGGGGGCGCTGGGGAGAGGTGGAAAGCCGGGCAGAGTTGAGGTCTGTAGGGGAGCAGGGAGTAAGGTCACTCTCCAGAGCTTGTTCACACCTTATTCATCCGTTACTTCTGCATTCGTTCACTCAGGCATATGTTTATTTACTCACTCTAATACACTAAATGCTAAAAAATTAACTTTCTGGACTCTAGAAATATAGATTTATCATGGAACCGAGGGTAAAAAATTGCAGAGCTTATGTAAAAAACTGCTCATAATATTTACTAATATAATTTTGAGATTTCTACATGGAAAGGGACTATTTGAAATAAAGCAAAAAACAACAAAAAGCAAAAAGCAGCAAATAAAGCAAAAACATTAAGAAACCTTTTCCCAGGCCTCCCCGGTGGCGCAGCGGTTGAGCGCTGGGTTGCGAAGCTGCCCGCAGCCTCTGCAGCGCCTGTTTGATCCCGGCTGCTTCCCCGGCCACCGGAGGAGGGTCCCACATGGTGCGCAGACCTCTCCTGCCGCCCGCTGCTCCCCTCAGCAGTGTACTTCGGTCCTTCTGCCTGCTCTGCTCCCCGCTCTGGCTCTGGTGAATTCTCTCACCCTCCCACACTTCTGACTGTACCCAGTGCTTGTATAAATAATAAATAAATAAATCTTTAAAAAAAAAAAAAAAAGAAACCTTTTCCCCTTTTTAAACAATTCTTATGGTAAATTACATCTTTTTGTGAATAGAACTGAAAACATTTGCTTTTCTCTACTTAACACCAAAATATTTTATTAAATATTAATTTCCTTCAACTTCAATACCTTCAATGCAAAATAAAGATTCATTTGCATAAGCCCTTGGCATCGGACCTGGTAACTTTTCCAATATCATTGGGGCGTGGCCTCCAAGCCCCCAGCAAGTCTTCACTCTGGGCTGCTTTTGCTCGTCTTTCTCCTCTTCTCTCTCCTGTTCTTCTCCTGCTTCTGCTTCTCTTGGTGACTATCTCAATACTGAGTCATGGCCCACAGAAGTAAACAACACAACTTATAAAAATATCACAAATGCAGGTGCCCCATCAGGCAGGGCAATCCTAATGGCAGGAGGGCAGAAAAGCCCGAAAACCATTTATCCCTACACAATTATCAGCCCAAGGAAATAGTGTAAGTAAAAGGCAGGGTCAGCTTTTGAACCCAGTACAAAAGGAAAATGTGCAACCCCTCCCTTGTTCAAAAAAAGATCAAGAATTGTCCCTGTGGAGATAGCAGAGCATTAAACCTGTGCTGGATGCAAGCTGCAAGTTGACACCCATGATGATGATGAAACCTGAGCCCCATACCCTGAGACCTTTACCTCAACCCTCCCCAACCCCTCCATTTTCTCCTGCTGCCTGCCCCTGAGTTACTGAGAATTATGGGAAAGATAAAGGATGTTGGCATGCCCAGGAAGGTTCAAGTGTTCTCTTACACCTCCCTCACTTTTGCATGTGCTTTCCCTCTGCTTGGAACACTGTTCACACCCCCTTTGCTTAGCTACCTCTTGGACCTTCTTAAAATCTCATTCAGGACTCTGGTCTTCCTGGGGGATTCCTGGACCTCCTTCCTCAAAGATCCCCCCTCATGACCATATTGAAACATGACCTTCTAAGGGCCCTGGGCCTCCTAATACTATACCGTGGGGCTAGGGCTGCAGCTTGTGACTTTTGGGGGGTGGGTGCCAAATGTTTAGTCCATAACTCGCTCCCAAATGGCATTCTGAGATTAAGGGGTTGATAACGAAATTCCTCACTTGCTCCAAATCAAGGAGGGAGAAGGACTGTGAACTCCCAGGAGGGAAGGGTCAAGGACAATCCCTCTCACAGGGAGTAGTTCCATCACTTGGGTCAAGTAGCCATTCCTGACCCACCCCACCCCACCCCCGCCCTAGTCTTTGTTGATTAAGAATAAATTTGCCATATACTTTTGTGTACGGCACAGGTCTTTCTTCATGTGAAAATCCATGAATTTTTATGTACAGGTCTTTGTGTGAAAATATGCTTTCCTTTCTCTTGGGTAAATACATAGGAGTGGAATTATTCCTTAATTTTTTTATTCCACATATAAGTACGATCTTACAATATTTGTCTTTCACTGACTTATTTCACTTAGTAAAATGACCCCAAATGGCAGAATTTCCTTCTTTTTTTATGGTTGAATAGCATTCCTCTCTCTCTCTCTCTCTCTCTCTCTCTCTCTCTCTCTCTCTCTCTCTCTCTCTCTCTCTCTCTCCACTTCTAAAAAAGCCATTCACCCATTAATGGACATTTATGTTGCTTCCATGTCTCAGCTATTATAAGTAGTGCTGCAATGGGTGCAGATAGCTCTTTGGGTTAGTGATTTAATCTCCTTTTGGAGAACACTCATAGGTAATTGCTGAGTCATACGGAACTTCTCTTCTTAATGATTTGAGGAACCTCCGTACTATTTTTCCAAAATGGCTGCACCAATTTATACAAATACAACAGCAGGCTTCCCTTTTCTCCGCATCCTTGTTAGTACTTGCTATCTCTGGTCTATATGATCATAGACATTCAAAGTATATGCTGGTATGGTGATATATCATTGGAATTATTCTTTAATTTTTGAGGCATTTTTTTAATTTTTCACATATTCCCCTTTCCTTCCCCAGCCAAACTGGGAAGTCCTTGAAGATTCAGGCCAGCGTGTGTCAAGTTGAGAAAATCCAAGTTACTGATTTTTTTGAGACTCTCTGAATGCTCTAAAATGAAGAAATGCTCCGGGCCTCCCCGGTGGCGCAGCGGATTGAGCGCAGCGCTGTGAAGCTGTCTGCAGCCTCTGCAGCGTGGGTTCGATTCCCAGCCAGCCAAGGAGATACCCAGCAGCAGACCTCTCCTGTCTCACCCACTGCTCCCCTCAGCAGTGCTTTTGGTCCATCTGCCTGTTCTGCTCCCCACTCTGTCTCTAGTGAATCCTCTCATCCTCCCACGCTTCTGACCTGTACCCCAGCTCTTGTATAAATAAATAAATCTTTAAAAAAAAAAAAGAAGAAATGCTCCCAAATAGGATTTGATAGCAGATTTGAAATGTTGGTAATAAAGAGATTAAATTGTTTATAATACACATACATGTACACCCCACAAAGGAATTTTTTTTTTTGCACGTAAAGAGCTTAAGATAAAATATTTTCACAATTTTTCTACAGTGAAATAAGAACATTTACAAAACAGAACACTAAACTCAGTGATGATTTGAAGGTTGCCTGTATGTTTGACGGCCTAAAGGCTTCATCATGTTTTAAACGTCACTCCACAGATGGCAATGTCCTACAATATAATTGTCCGCTCACAAGGTAATCACAATATTTATTAAAGAAATTAATTCACTAGAGGGAGTGAGGTCTGGTAATGGGACAACAGCTTAAAGTTGCATGTTAAACAGCTTCTCTTGAGGCTGCAGAGTACACCTGGGACTAGGTATGAGAGCGTTTAGGAACATTTGAGGCTCAGCCAGATGATCACCCGCTGTACATCTCTTTGTGTACCCTTACAACGTTTTGTGCTGCTGAGCAGCTAAGTAGGCTTGGTTTTTTTTTTTTTTTCTCCTTCAATTGAAAACATGTTCTTATCTGCCTCTCAACACAACTAAGGGGTTAATTCTGGAACTTGAATTCTCCAGTTTAGCAACTAGTCCACTATCAATCAGCTGTGGGGCCTGTGCCAGTTGTTCAACCTCTCTGACCTCAGCTTTCTAATCCATAAAATGGGAGTTCAAGTTTTATGGCACAAAGGGAAAAATATGTCAATATGAGCTTTGTAAATACAAATGTGCAAGGTGTTGGGGAAGGCAGGTGAACACACACCATAGCAATATTGCAAACCTCAATGAACGATGAGATGCCTATTAAAAAAAACAGGGCCCAGCAGAGGAGGATCCCCGCTGTTGAGCCCCTCCAGCTGCAGTCCCACCATTGCCGCCGTTATCGCCATCATCACCATCATCATGATCAGCGGCACTCTAGTGACTAGGTTTCAATTTAGTTCATAAAAGCATGGCTTCTTATTCTAGAAGGCTGGAACGTTGGACGCAACAGCTGTGGGAGGAGTATTTTTTCCTTTTTCAGGAAGGGGGCTCTGATACCCTCCAAGGGGACTCAGAAATGACTGGGGTTTCCATCACAAGTGCCACAGTCCTGGTGAGAAATTCTTAAATGTCTCCCTTGCCACGGGGCACACCCAGGCCACAGCCCCCCTCTTTTCCCAGGCTGACTGGAGAGTTTTGGATGTCCAGCCCTATTGTGTTCCCCATTTCCTCCCTCTGCCCTGCCTGGCCCTCACCTTCCACATCCTTCCTCCTTTATGCCCAAACAAAATCAAATTTAGCTAGACAAATAAACAATCCCCATCAGCTCACACAAATTCCCCTGCAGCTCACACACACGACTCAGGACGTTGGGTCCTCGGGGGTCACCATGAATTGATTTCATCCAATTAGTCAAGTCAATTTCCATTTCAAAGTCCTGTTGCTATTTATTTGGGGTCTGAATAAAAATTTTCACAACACAAGATGAAAATCCCGAACAAGGAAAAGCGTTGACCCCATTTCTGTGATACAAAATGCCATAAAGAGAAGGGGGCCAAGACTTGCAGACATGTTGATGCTACAAGGTCCTCATCATGATCCTTGGCTTGTGACCCCTGAGAATTTCTCCTACTATCCCCTACTTCTGGGTCAGCCCCAGAAAATGCTTTAGGCATTCAACGTTATTTATTTGACACCTACTAAGTGCTAGGCACAGGAGCTGAGTGAGGGGATATGACTGTGAATAGAACAGATCAAGTTCCCGTTCTCATGTAGGTGATGATCAGATGTGCTTTAGAAGATATGGTAATTATGTGATGTGTGGAGGTGTTAGCTAACGTGGTGGTCATCATTTTGTAATGTACACGTATATCAAATCAACGCTGGGTACACCTTACATTTACATAATGTTATATGTCAATTATATCAGGATAAACCCGGGAAAATGGAAGCAGACTCACACAGATACATACAAAAAGAAAAAAAGAAAAGTTACATTTTTATTTTTTTATTTTTTTTTTTTTTAAACAACCTATGTCTATCCCATTTTTCACTCTTTATTTTTATTTATTTATTTATTTTTTAAATAGAGGCATGTTTTATTATTTATTTGTTTGTTTGTTTGTTTTCGTTTTATACATGCACTGGGTTCAGTCAGAAGCGCGGGAGGGTGAGAGAATTCACCAGAGCCAGAGCGGGGAGCAGAGCAGGCAGAAGGACCGAAGTACACTGCTGAGGGGAGCAGCGGGCGGCAGGAGAGGTCTGCGCGCCATGTGGGACCCTCCTCCGGTGGCCGGGGAGCAGCCGGGGATCGAACCAGCGCTGCAGAGGCTGCGGGCAGCCTCGCAACCCAGCGCTCAACCGCTGCGCCACCGGGGAGGCCCGAAAAGTTACATTTTTTAAAAAAAGTAAAGAATAGATACCTTTGGCTACAAGTCAATCCATCAATGATAAATTCTCTAGTTTAATGTGCAATTTAATCATCAATTTAATTCTCCAGTTTAGTAAGAAATTCAAAGTAGGTGACACCAGGTTGTCCATTTAGCTCAGTGATTTCAACAAGAACCTAAATTTTTCTAACATCCAGAGCTTTGTCATCCTTAGTCTCCCTCATAGGGTCACAATAGCTGCCATAATTCCAAACATCACACCCTCACATGACATTGTTTCACAGAAAGGTAATTTTTGTAGAAACCCTCATTTCTTCTAGCTAGTTAAGGGAGTGGTGAAGGTTTCTCGTGAGCCTGCAGGGCCATGATTGAGCTCAGCTGGAACCAACCCACACGCCCAAGTGACCATCTCAGGGAGAGGTCTACATGGACACCTTGGGGAAGCCTATCCCATAGTGATACATATTCAAATGCTCATCACCTCCTAATTTATTACCTATTACCACAACCTATGCTTCCGGTGATGTACGCCCGCTGTATATACACTGCAGGTGAACTACAGGTGACCCTTGAACAATATGGGTATCAATACACAAATTACAGTATGGAAATGTATTTTCTCTTTCCGACGATTTTTTTGAAACAACATTTCCTTTTCTCCAGCTTATTGTATTACAAGACTATATATGGCATACAAATATATGTTAATCAGGGGGCCTCCCTGGTGGCCTAGAGCTTAAGTCTCTGTGCTACCACCACAAAGGCCCGGTGCCTGAGTTCAATCCCCAGCCAGGGAGATGACCCACATGGCGCAGCAGACCTCTCCTGTCTTGCCCGCTGCTCCCCTCAGTAGTGTATTTCAGTAGATCCACCTGTTCTGCTCCCCACTCTGTCTCTGGTGAATCCTCTCACCCCCCCCCCACATCTCTGGCCTGTACCCCAGCTCTTATATGCATAAATAAATAAATCTTTAAAAAATATATACGTGTTAATCAACTGTTTATGCTACGGGTAAGGCTCAAGTCAATAGCAGGCTGTTAGCAATTCAGTTTGGGGAGAGTCAGAAGTTCTAAGTGGGTTCCCTAGGAGGCTGGGTGCCTGTAGCGTCAGCATCTGGCCCTCCCCACCCGTGCTCTTGTAGCCCTGCGCTTGGCCTTGTTGCAGAGCACCCCATCTCTTCCAACGTCCTTTGTACCTCCAGTCTGGAGACTCTGCAATTCATCCTTGGGAGAAGGGTTTGCATCACGGATGTGGAAAAGCTCAAAGCCAAACTCTCCCCGGGCGCCCCGAATTCGCTCTATTTCCCCATCAGCACTGACTGCTAACCCACTCGAGAATCCGCACTCGGAGGGCGTTTCTTCTCGTCCGCCCTGCTGACAAGGTCAGCCCTGACAACGTGGGCATTTTCCCCCGCCTTGTGCTCACTGCTGTGTCCCTAGTTTCCAAAGCAGCGCCTGGCACACAGTAGGCACTCAGCAAATGTGAGTGGCAAGAACCCGGGAGCAGGGGTCCCGGAGGCAGACTCCCCGCAGCACCGCCTGCCCGAGGAAGACGGGGAAGCTTCCCTGCTGCAGAGACGCTGCTGCTTCTCTTCATCCCGAGTTTCTCCCGCGGCCTGGCAGGAAGGCAGCCGGGAGCAGGCGCGCGGGGGGGCGGCTCCCCGGCCGCGACTGTCCCTCCCCTGTTCCTGCGCCCCAGAAGCTTGTTCCTCTGCTACCTGCTCGGCCCCCGGCCCCGGCCCAGGAGGCCACAAACGGCGCGCGGCCATGCGCGGGCACACCCCGGCCGCCCGCCGGGCGCTCGCAGCGGGGTGGCATTAGCAGCAGCTTTTCCCCTCCCGCCGCCTAAACGGAGCCGCGGATGCCGGGCCACGGCCAGGCCACCTGCGCGGAGCCCGCGCCCCGGGCGCGCCGAGGGCCCCGGAGACGCCGCGGCCCACGGGGGCCCCCAACCCCGGCGGCGGGGAGGGGGGCTGGGGGCTCTCATTCTAGCGCTTTAGAATCTTTTCATACAAAAATCTTTTAAACATTCAGGAAAAAACAAAAACAAAAACAAAAACCAGAAAAGAAGATAATAGATCCGGAGACTTCAGATCCAAACATCAGGCAGATTTCATTTAGGCCATAAATACTTGATGAGGTTGCGTGTGTTGGCTGTTTCCAGACACAGCGGAGAAAAATAGACAAACTCCTTATCCCAGACTCTAGCATAGGTGAGGGAGGCTGGTGAGAAAATTAAAAAATAAGTGTATCCCTTTGCCAGGGCTGTGTTATGTCGGCCTGTTGTGCACACCCCGCCCCCCACGCTCCCACCCTCCCACCCCTGCAATTTCATATGTTTGAAAATCTAACCAGAAAAGGTGATGGTGTTAGGAGGTGGGGCTTTTGGGAGGTGATTGAATCATGAGCGTCACCCCTCCTGGATGTTATTTGGGTTAGTGAGAGCCCGCGGGAGGCTCTCTTATCTCTGCTCTGTGAGCTCTCAGAGCAAAGATTTCATCGACAGGCAGAAGGGAGCCCTCAGCCATCTGTACTGGCCTCTGATCGTGGACTTCACAGCCTCCTAAACGCCAGGAATAGAGTTCTGTTCATAAACCACCCAATCTGCTTAATTTTTTTTTAAAAAAGATTTTATTTATTTATACATACAAGAACTGGGGTACAGGCAAGAGTTGTGGGGGGTGATAGGGTTCACCAGAGACAGAGCGGGGAACAGAACAGACAGATGTACAGGAATACACTGCTGAGGGGGACAGCGGGTGAGTCAGGAGAGGCCTGCCGTGCCATGTGGGTATCTCCCGGGCCGGGGATCAAACTTGTGGTACAGGGGTTGTGGCGAGTTTCATAGGTTGCGTCTTAACCCCTTGCGCCACCAGGGAGGCCCTGTGGAATTTTATTATAGCAGCCTGAAGGGACTGATACAGGATGCCCTAACAAAACCCCACAAGAGGGGCAGAACAGCAACCGCTTCCCCCCACCCTACCCATTCTGGAGGCAGGAAGGCAGGAAGTCCCGGGTCAAGGACTCTGCAGGACTGGCTTCTCCTGTGGCCTCTCTCCTTGGCTTGCAGAAGGCAATTCTCTCCCTGGGTCCTCACATGGCTCTTCGGTGTGTGTGTCTGTGCCCTAATGCCTTTTCATAAAGGCATTTAACCTTAATTAACTCTTTAAAGATCCTAGCTCCAGATAAGTCACATTCTAAGGTCCTGGGAATTAGGATATCAACATACGAATGGGGGGTATAATTCAGCCCATAACAATGAATAAAATAAAAGATGGGTCACGTAGTTATAAAAGGACTAAGGGAAAAGCTAAAGCAGAGAAGGTCGTCAAATGGGTTGTGCGGAGGGGATGTTGAAGTTGAAATCTTCACTGGGTTGGTATTTTTGGATTAAAGAGGATGAGAGGTGTGGGCAGTCTGGGGAAAGAAGGAACAGATTATGCAAAGGCCCTGGGGCAGTTCTATGCACCGTGTGTTGGAGAGATGGAAGGAGGGACCACAGAATAGGTGGGCAGCAGAGCAGGGACTCAAGCCCAGGCCTCTCACTGGACCGCTCCTCCTCCTTCTCCTCCTGTGCCTCCTCCTCCTTGTGTTTGTGACACTTTTAAAACATGGCTCCCAAATCCTCTGATCCTCCTTCCATGGAGAGATGTGGCCTATGTCCCCTTCCTTGACTATGGATGGACACATCACTATTGTACCCCATAAAGTAAGGCAGAATTGGCTTTGAGTTCTGAAACTAGGGCATAAAGGTGACCAACACGCCCCTGGTTCTCTTGCAGTGCCCACTCTAGGAAGCAAGCTACCACAAAGGAAGCCAACAACTCAAGACCACCGTGCTGGCGAGACCACGTGCAGACCCTCCAGCCACCCTGGCAGCTAAGCCCAGCCTGTCTAGCAATGCCCTCCAGGATCTTCCCTCAGTGAACAAATCCATCTTGGACCTTCCAGAACAACTGGCATCACCCACAGGCAACCAAAAGAGCCCTCAACTGAAATCTGCCCAAAATCTTGACCTAGAGAGGCTGGGGTATAGTAAAAAAGACGTGTTTGTTCTATGCCTGTATGTTTTAGGGCAGTTTGTGATGTGGCAATAGTAACTGGGACAGTGTTAAATGCTAGCTTGTGGCTTTAATTTGCATGCCTGTGATTACTAACCAAATCACACAGTTCCCCAAGAGTTTGTTTACTACGCCTGTTTCCTCTCCAGGGAACTGCCTGTTCATTGGGGAAACATGCCATAGTTTAGTTTCTAAGAAACTGACTCAACGTGTCTCCTCTTCCCTAAAGGGATCAGATAGATTTATGCTGCTTTAGCATAGCCTGGGGTATTGCTATGTGTCTTTGTTTCATTAATTTAATCATAATTATTTGTACTCTAAGCATTTACTCTGAGCTGGAAGCTGGGGATGTAGCAGTGAACAAGACACTGATTTTGGAGGACAACTGTAGTCAGGCTGTGCGGTCAGGGATGCAGGAACCCATCCTGTGTTGGCTGACACAGTCATGTGTTGCCTAACAATGGGGACACGTTCTGAGAAATGCGTCATTAGGCAATTCTGCCATTGTGCAAAAGTCATGGAGCGTAATTATACAAGCCTGGGTGATTCAGCCCGCTCTACCACCAGGGCTCTATGGCACAGCCTGTTGGAACCACTGTTGATATGTGTCTGTCATTGACCAAAACATTGTTAAGTGACCCACAACTGTAGATTGTATCTGGCTGGGGAGAGAAGAAGAAAGTTGGGAGATGCTTCCTTCATAAGCAGGGAATTTTGGGGTAGACTTGTGGAAAGAAGCTGTGTTCCAGATCATTCTATTTTTCTGCTACAGCTTACTAAACTACTTCAAGCTTGGTGATGCCTGTAGATTGAATTGTGTATGTCCTCCAAAATTTCATGTGTTGAAGCCAAGTGGCCATGTGGCTATATTTGGAGATAGTTCAGGCAGAACCATGAGCCTCAGAAGTCACACAGACTCAGTCCTGCCCCATTCAGTCTGCTGGGAGAGAGTCACAATGTCTGACCCACTTCGAGGGGAGAGAATAAGGTGCCACACTCTCAAAGGAAGGGAGACAGATGTAGGAGGGACGTTAATAACTCTGTCGGTGTGTTTTAAAACCACATGCGGGAGCAAAGTCCCAGAGGATGGGCCCACTCAATAGCTCCCTGAATCACTCCACACCCACGAGACAACGTTTTAAGGGACTTCACTGCCAAAGATGAGGGGACACTCCATTCTCTTTAAAAGTCCCTTAATTAATTATGCTTGGTTCTTTTTATAACCTAATGGGTGAATGATTCAGAGCTAACCGCATCAATCCAAAGGAAATTTCAACAAAATCCTCATAATTTCCCCCTCAAGATAAGACATTGCCGAGTAATAAACAGACGTTGTCCACACAGTTTTTTTAGTTGTCCAAGGGGAAAATGTCTTTTTTTAATTACTGAGGACTGAACTGTGAAGACATTTCTCACTCCCACCTTGATATTTGGGGATCGAGACAGGAGTCTTCTATTGTAGAGCACTGAGGAAGTGACGGCTTCTCGAAGCTTCTACAAGCAGAGGTGACTGACATTTTGGTGCCCAATGAGATCTATATGTATAGTTTTTGTCATTGGTGTTGGTACCTTAAGAGAAAATCCTTGTTAGCCTGACAGGAATTTTATTGAGTGGTCAGAGTGCACAATTCTTATGACAACTAGCAAGAGTGTTTTGTGTCAGCAATTCTTTTAGTCAAAAAAAAAAAATTAACCATGTTCAAGCGTGTCATTAAACATAAAGTAAGCCACGCCAGAGTGGACTATTCACTGGCAGTTAATGCATTTGACATAGAATTGTCAGATGGCCCAGTGATTCCTCTCCTCTGGGCATACCCAGAAGCCCATAGGGTATGTCATCTGAATGGTGGCCTGTCACCCGAATCTAGTTCCAAAATATTTTCATTCCTCTTCCCCTGCCCAGTCCCTGGCACCAGAGGGTATACTCTCTGTGGCTGTGCTCGTTCCGGACGTTTCTTATCAGTGAACTCACACTCTGCATGGCCTCGTGAGTTTGGCTTCTCTCCCTGAGCATTGTGTGTTCAGGGTCCCTCCCCGTGGTGGCAAGTGTCAGAGTGCCCCCTTTTTTGTGGCTGAGTGATGATGCTCCCATGTGGGGAAGGACCACATTTTGTTCACACACTCACCAGCCAGTGGGCATTAGGGTTGTTTACACCTTTGCTTATTGTGGACAGCGCTGCAGTGAACAATCATGTGTAAGTATTTGAGTCTCTGTTTTGAACTTTTTACGTGTGCCCATAGGTGTGGACTCACTGGGTCATATGACAATTCTATGTTTAAATTTTGGAGGAGGGCCTCCCTGGTGGCTCAAGGGGTTAAGACGCAAGCTATGAAGCTCTCCGCAGCCACTGCAGCACAAGTTCGATTCCCCCTGTTGGCCTGGGAGCAACCCACATGGCGCAGCAGACCTCTCCTGACTCGCCCACTGCTCCCCTCAGCAGTGTATTTCGTCAGTCTGCCTGTTCTGTTCCCCGCTCTATCTCTGGTGAATCCTCTCACCCCTCACACATCTGGCCTGTACCCCAGTTCTTGTATGATAAATAAATACATCTTTTAAAAAAATAAATTTTGGAGGAAGCACCAGCTGTTTTCCTGCATCGGTGAGGTACAGTGGGCACACAGTAAATGACACAAATTTAAAGTGCTCAGTGATGTCACCGATTACTTCTTCTTTTCAGAGTAAATGTGTTTCATTTTCCTTTTCTCACAGCACTGGCTGGAACCTCCAACACAAGGGGGAATAGAAATGAAGGCGTGGACCTGTCTTGTTCTCTGTCTTAGGGGAAAGCGTCCAGTCTCAGACAGTAAGTAAGCTGTGTGCTGTGTTCTCCAGGTGTCCTTTATCGGGCTGAGAAAATCCCCTTTATTACTAGTTTCCTGAGATTTTAAAAAGATCAAAAATACATGTTGGATTTTTTCTAATACTTCTGTGGCATTTATCAAAATGACCATGTGTTTTTTTTCCTTCTCTTTGTTAATATAGTGAATTACATGGATTGATTCTTAAATGTTAAACCCACCTTGCATTATTTATAACTCCTTATTTTTATATAATTTCAAATTTACGGGTGTCCCGGTTGGCCTAGGGGTTAAGTCTCAATGGTGTCACCACTGTGGCCTGAGACCCACATGGCATGGCAGACCCCTCCTGTCTCCCCGCTGCTCCCCTCGGCAGTGTATTTCAGTGAGTCTGCCTGTTCTGCTCCCCACTCTGTCTCTGGTGAATCTTCTCACCCCCCGCACCTCTGGCCTGTACCCCGTTTCTTGTATAAGTAAATAAATAAATCTTAAAAAAAAAAAAAAACCTGGCCTTTTATTTATTTATTTATCTATCTATCTATTTATTTATTTATTTTTTAAAGGTTTATTTTTCTATGCATACAAGAGCTGGGCACAGGCCAGAGGCGTGGGGGGTGAGAGGATTCACCAGAGACATTGTGGGGAGCAGAACAGGCAGATTGACTGAAACACAATGCTGAGGGGAGCTGCGGGCGAGCCAGGAGAGGTCTGCTGCACTATATGGGTCGCTCCCTGGCCAGGGATCAAACTGGTGCTGCAGTGGCTGTGGATCACCTCATAGGTTGCGTCTCAACCCCTTGCACCACCAGGGAGGCCCCAAAGCTGGCCTTTTAAACTGTAAAAAAAATACAGATTCTTGTAACATTATATAAAATAAAATATTATATCACACACACATATACAACGTACATATAAACTTTTCTGAAATATTGGAGAAAGTTAGTGTCATGACAGCCTTTCCTCTTAAATACTTGGTGATCATCTCCTAAGAACAAGGACATTATCTCCTAGAACCACAGGTCAAGGATGAAGGTCAGAAGATTGAACACAGATATACACTATCCTCTAACCCACCCAGATTCCAGTGTTTCCCATTGTCCCAATACCGTCCTTTATAGCTACTATTTTTGGAAATCAGAGACATTCTCAAGCCTCTCATTCTTTCCTTCTCTTGACAACTGGTTTATCACTGAGTCTGAAACAGGTGGGATAAAGCAAGAGTAGATATTTTCTCCAACTATCACTTTCATGTTGACTGTCCAATCTGCCTTCTCTGCCCAGAGGACCATGTTCCGTAAGCTTTCTGGGCACTGTCAGTTCAAAAGTCTCCCTTGCTCTGTTCAATCCTATTAACAATTTCCATTCCAGGACCTCCTCCATCCCCTTGGTTGACTAGACATGTGACTGGGAAAACCTGGGGTCAGGCAGAAGCCTCTGGGACACCCTCCTTGTGCCCTGTGCCCCCACCTTGCTTTGCATGTGTGCCCACCATGTGTGCCAGGTTTCTGTCTATCCCTCCCTCACCAGGCTGGGGCCAGCCCAAAGAGAGGGACCCCTGGGTGTACCAGCAGGGATACCAGTAGAGAACCAGCACTGACCACCCACACAGCTCCCCATGTTGGTCTCAACTGGACACAGAGTGGGCTCCTGAGATCCCAAAAGGTAGGGGTGGAAGGGGACAGATCCCAGATATGGGTCGTGGGAGGAAACTCAGTCATTTCCTTGTGATGCTGCCTGCCTGTTGTCATGGAAACCCAAGCCACTCTCGTTTGAAGGGCCCATTAAGGTGCAGGATATAATCAACGCTGTCTCTGGTGGACCCCCACCCTCCCTAGTGGGAGGAGATCACCATCAGAGTCGAGAGGAACGGCAGCCCTGCAATGATGTAGCATCTGAGGTCTGTCCTTGCCATCCCTCCTCCAGTGCTGGCTGGAATGACTTCTTTCATCATCAGAAGTCTCTACTCCTGCCTACATCTGTCTACAGGATATCCATGTCATCTCTCTTGTGGAGATGACAGAGACATGTAACAATCACCACATTATCTCTGCATACCAAACTCTGAGAGGCAGTGGTTCAACTGCCTCCAAGCTGCCCATATTTAAATTCTGTCTCTGCTACCCAGTGGCTGTGCAACCTGGAACAATTTACTTTGCCTCTCTGGGCCTTAGTTTCTGCTCCAGTAAAATGGACATAATAGAAGTGATTAACACATAGGAGGAAATGTATATACAGCTATTAAAATAATATCTGAATAAAGAAAATAAAAAATATTCACGTGTTGCTTAACAACAGTGACAGGTTCTGAGAAATAAGCTGTTAGGTGATTTTATCATGCAAATGTCATAGAGTATAATCACACAAACCTAGATAGTACAGCCTACCATACAACTAAGCTCTGTGGTACAGTCGGTTGCTGACTGAAACATAGTTAAGCAACACATGACAGTTTATCTATGCAGTGGAATATTACTCAGTTATGAAAAATGAATGAAGCACTGGACACTACAATTTTGATGAATCTTGATATTTGGTCAGAGAAGGCAGACACAAAAGGTCAAATGATGTGTGATTCCATTTACAAGAAATATGCAGAATAGGAAATCCATAGAGAAAGAAAGTGATCAATGGTTGCCAGAGGCTCCTGGGAAAAGGGAACAGAGAGTGACTGCTTAGTGGGAACTGGATGCTTTTGGGGGTGATGGAATTTCTGCAAGTAAGCAATTATCATGATTGTGTAACATTGTTAATGCTCTAAATGCCACTGAATTGTCACTTTAAATGATTAAAATACAAATTTTCTGTTACATGTATTTGTTTTATTATTATTTTTTTTTTATGGTGGGACACAACACAATGACACTTGAAAAGAAGAAAGGCAGAACTCTGCCACTTACAGCTCCAAACAAGAAAAGAAGATAGGGGGCCTCCCGGTGGCGCAGCGGTTGAGCGCTGGGTTGCTAAGCTGCCCGCAGCCTCTGCTGCGCAGGTTCGATCCCCCGCTGCTCCCCAGCCACCGGAGGAGGGTCCCACATGGCGCGCAGACCTCCCCTGCTGCCCGCTGCTCCCCTCAGCAATGTACCTCGGTCCTTCTGCCTGCTCTGCTCCCTGCTCTGGCTCTGGTGAATTCTCTCACCCTCCCGCGCTTCTGACTGTACCCAGTGCATGTATAAACAAAACAAACAAACAAACAAATAAATAAATAAAAACATGCCTCTATTAAAAAAAAATTAAAAAAAGAAAAGAAGATAGGGCTTCTTTGGGGCACAGTGTGACAGCAAGCTGGAGCTGGAGGGGAAAACTTGTGTGTGACAAGCTGGTGGAGTTAGCTAGGTTTACTGGGTTTCCTGTGGATTTGCTAATTTGAACAATTTCCTGGGGTCTGAGGCACAGTGGCTGTCCCTAGGTTCCTGGCCCTGGGACAATGACAGTAGGTGCTCAGCATCCCTGGAGTATGAGGTCTGATAAGAAGAGTCGTTTAGCTGTGGACTTAATCAGTTGTTCAAGAGGAACTGATCATATTCTGGTCATGGCCCCCCAAAAGAGTCAGGACTGCATAAAAAAACCACCAAAATTAAATTATAACATTTGGCCACCATTTAAAAAAAAAAAAAAAAGACAGCCCCTACCCCATCAGGGCTGGCATGGAAGAGCTTTAAATAAAGATTAGGCAGTAGGGACATTGCAGAGTACAATGTCCTCAGCTCTAGGATCTTATCAGTCATTCAACAGAGTTATTTGAATACCAGCGAATGAAAAGAATTTGAATTTGCCTCTAATATCTCAATAGGTAGAGGTATGAGTGGATTTGAATTGATGATTTTTGAAGATTGCAACAGGAGGCAGTTGTTTCTCTCCTGAGCTGCTTAGTCCAGGAGGAAATGACAGGGGCATTGTATTCAGATGTCTGTCAACACATTGTCTATATGACTGGGGCCAGGCTGCCTGCCTTTGCACTCACAGCCTGTGTATTCCTAGGAAAGGGCACTGACTTCAGTGTGCGCAACCATAGTATGTGGGAAACGAAACAGACCTTACAGCGCATGATGCAAGAACACACGTGGGGGCCTTCGTGCTGTGCAATATCCACTTCCGGTTCCTACCTGACCTGGCAGCGGAGGGGTCACACCTCCCCTCCCTCGTGACTGCTAGGGCCCTGCGACCAGCTCTGCCAATGCGTTGTGGGGGAAACATCACACTTAAGAGCTGGCACAAGATCCTACAGCGTTCTCTCTGGCAGGAAAGCTGGCAAGAGGGTTGGAGCTTTGACCCACATGACATCAGCCCCAATCACATGGCCAATGATGCCATCAGTCATGACTATACAGTGAAACCCCAATAAAAACCCTGCACATTGAAGCTCAGCGGAACTTCTTGGTGGGTGAACACACTGTGTGCAAGAAGGGGGACATCTCCTGGCCCCATGGGGCCAGGGCAAAGCGACTCCCTGTCTGAGACCCACCCAAATCTCACCTCATGTGCCCAGTTAATGGCTTGATTTGTATCTTTTAAAATAAAACTGCAGTTATAAGCGAAGCATGTTTCTGAGTTCCTTGAGTTATTCTAGTAAGCCATAGACCCCCAGGGAGTCATGGGTCAGAAGTGTGAATGGCCTGAGATCATTGAACTTGGGGTTGGCATGGAAAGTAAGAGAAGTCTTATTGGGGGCCTGTGTCTTCACCCTTTGGAGTCTGTGCTTACACTGGGTGGTTAGCATCAGCATTTCATTGCATATGTGAGGTAGAAAGGGATTTATTTCTAACTTTTCCCCAGAAGCCATCAACAGGAAATGAGGTCTAATTAGTTCCTCTATTCAATTAGACAGCCATGTCAGAAAAATACAGTAGGGAAAGAATAGGTCTGAATCTTCAGGTTCTGTGGCCTCCCAAGCACCTGGGGTTTGGGTACTGGAGGTGGTCGGAGATGGTTAATTGGTTGCTGTGCCCCCAGCACCTCTGAGAGTGGTGACTCATCTTTGAAGGTGCTTCTTGCCTCCACCATTCTATTTGAAGAAGGTACCAAGAGCTCAGACACAATTGATTAAATGTCAACCGGGTATGTACTGGGTGCAGCACTGAATGGGCATAGGGAAACAAAGATGATCCTGGTGTGATGAACTGAGCTCCCACCACCACCACCTCCAGAGGTTTTTGGCAGAAGTAAAGTGTTTGGGTTTTTTTTTTTTTAATCAAAGAAATATTCCTCTAACTAGAATCAATGGGGAACTTGTCAATATGCAGATTCCTGGAGCTACCCCGCCTCTGGCTTGTAGAGAATGGGAGAGTCTTGGGACTCTGCATTCTCTATAAGCTTCCCAGGCAAGTGTCCTCATATTAAATTGAAGAATCCAAGCATGAGGTGGTCCTGGGTGGGCTGAAGTTGGGTGGACCTGGTGGGGGAAGTGGTAGACAACGATTCACAGCGTGAAATGGCCAGATTGTGCAGGCTATGTGAGGATATTTGAATTTTATCCTTCAGGCAATGGGAGTCTTGGAAGAGTTGAAGGTAAAGATGGTCTCAATCAGACCAATGCTCTAGGGAGACCGCTCCCTGTGTGTAGAGAATGCACGGGCTGTGTGTATGCTTGAGGGCAGGGTGGAAGGGCCCATGATGAAGGCAGAGAGCTGGAGAAAAGAGAATGGATTTGACGAGGATAACTTGCCTTTGAGGATATGGGGGTGAGGAGGAGGAGGGGAAGCTCTCGGGGATGTGGGGAGGCTACCACATTGGTGGAGATGTGGAAATCAGGGCAAACTGGAGGTTGGGTGGACTGGGTGTTCAATTGAAATTACTAATTTGGAGTGATTGTGAGATACCTAGGGAGGGACACTTATAGAAATACCGGGTTAGAATCACCTTTTTTCACTGGCGTCTCCCCAAAGCAGCATCAAGATGCTTGTTTCTATCTGAAAGCTCCTCCAGCCCCAGAGGGTGATTCTAAATATACCTGTAAATCTCTTACAATTAGCTTTCTCCCAGACATTGAACCACCCTCTCCCCACCCCATCCTTAAAGTGCCTTTGGCATTTAGGTGTCTCATAATCATGTTTTCTCTGCTCGTTAATGGGCCCACTGAGGCAGCACTCCCAGGAGAGAGAAAGATTTCATTTGTCTGAGGCTGAGGAGGCGAGATAGGGGTTGCCAGAGCTAATGAGGAATCAATGCCTTGTAATTGTTAATTAAATGAGCCTGGCTCTCTCCTGGGGCTATTAGTTGGCTGACTGGCCCTTGAGCTTCCACAAATTTAATTATACTACCCAATAAACACCTGCAGCAACCATCACCCTATGGTATCTTTGTGAGGGAGATCGAGGAGAAACAGGGTCTTCGTGTGTGTGTGCTGAAACCATCAATTAATCCAGTTATTGATTGATGTATTGGTTTAGTCTCTGATGCCTTTATTGATTCAACAAATGTTTATTGAGCACCTGCTGCATGCCAGGCTCTAGACAGGATGCTGGGGACATAGCAGTGAAAATAGAACACAGTCTCTGCTCTCACGGAGCTCACAGTATAACGGAGAACAGTCATATAAACAGATAACACAAAAATAATTGGACTCAATGCTAGAAAGAAGCTATTTCAGGGGTGTAAGAACATATAATAGAGACTTGATTTGAAAGGTGGTGAGACAATAGGGGCATTTCCCTTATTGAGATGAGGCTTGGCTAAACAGGCAGTGAGCTGAGGAGCTCTTCGGGGGTCAGAGCATTCTGGACTGAGGGAATAGAGTGTTCCAGCTGCGAGGCTGGAATGAACCCAATGTGGTGTCTCTAACTCAATTAGGAGGTTGCAGAGTATTGGGGATGAGCCCTGATGCCACAACTCACCCATCAGGTACAAGTTTACACAGGTCCTGTATTTAATCCATTAATAAGGGGGAGGGAGGAGAAAAAAATCATTCCTGGCACTTTTATTGAAAGGTCTCTGCAGGAGTAGGTGGGTTTTCAATGTCATTCTCTCATTTATTCCCCACAGAAGTATAGTAAGATGGTTAAGGGCCTTGGGTCAGATACTTTGTATTTTCAGGCTTTTGGAGGCATATGAATGACATGGTTGTGCATGGCACAGCCCTGTACATACATGGGGTGCATTTCCTCTTTTATTCCCTCCCCTGCCCTTGTTCTGTGGAATCCAACCCATCTCCTGGGTATAAGCAATTCCTCCCTGAGCCCTTCTGCCCCCCATACTTGCTCATCCATCTTGGGTGGAGGTCGATGGGAGTCCACGCTATGAGGAAGCTGTGACTTGTTGTCATAGTATATCAGAACAACAAAATCACTAGTCTTCCACACAGCACTAGACCACAACTGCTCCAGTCTTCTTTACCACCCTCTGCCCATGTCTGAGTTTCCCCCATGCAACTCTTTCCCCTCACCTGAGTAAACTGTAAAAATTTGATCTTCCTGCTTCTTCACTGCCTTCTATTTTGCATTCCTGGTCCTCCAGGAGAGAGGCAGGATTTGATCTCCAAGAGTTCAGCTCCCACCCAGACATATCAGAAACATGGACTTGGAGTTGGGCGTTGGGAATTTGGGTTGACTTGCAACTTTACCCTTGGGTTGAGAGCCCTTGAGCTAGTCATTTCCCTGCACCTCTGGGTCTCAGTTTCTCCAACCATCACCTGGGCATAACACCTAGGATCAAAGATGGCATGATATAATGTATGTAAAAACGCTTGACACATTGCTTGTCACAGAATTCTGGAAAGTGCACAGTAATGTCATCTTGGCAGGCACCCATTCATCCAGTCTTATTGATTGGCCATCTCACCTGTTGAGAATTACAGAAATCTCTGTAATTTATTTCATTTCACCTCCTACTATGGAAAATAATTGGTTGAAAACCCATTAAATGAGGGCCAAGTCTCCAGAAACGTGAGGCACCTCAGATCACTCTCTTCCCCAAACCCCCAGCAAGATACAAGCCCCCTCCCACCCTGCCCCCAATTACCAGGGACGCTGTCCGGTGTCCTGGTACTGAAATGAAGTTGGGGCCCTGAGAACCTCTGGGATCTGTCCGGAGACCTGGTGCTGAAGTGGAGCGTGGTTCTCGTACTGGACCCCGAGAGGCGCTGTCCGAAACCTCGGTGCTGAAATAAATAAAGACTTCCAGCGGCGGTCGGCGGGGAGCTGTCCTCAGCCTCCGTGCGGAGGAAAACTTGACTTGCTTCCCTCTTTCCCGGGTCACCCTATTCCCCTCCGTTCTCCTCCTGATTTCTCGGAAACTCCCTCCCCAAGTTCCGTCCCCTCCTATCCTCTCCCCGGTGCGCTTCAGCATGGGAACAGGGGAGGCAAAGAGAGGTCGCAAGTAGGACTCATACCTGCTCCCCAACTCATGACATGTCCCCAGAACTTACCTCCCAGGCGGTAAGTCCGGACCGTCTTCGCTTTCCCGGCCGTCAAACTTCACCTCTTTGTCGCTTTCTGGGAAGATGTCCATACGCTGACCTGCAAGTCGGCCCTGTCCCAGGGGTCCCGGGGTCCTCAGACCACCCCTCCCCCTACACGGCTGCGGCATCTTCCCCTGTGTTCCTCACCTGCTTCCGGTCTTATTGGCAGATGCAGGTGTTCTGTGACTGCCAAGGCAGGGACGGGCTCTTTTATGGGCTTTGGGGAAGGCGGGACACCGGGAACCCTGGGAGGGGCTTCCCCAGATGGCCAATGGGTTTCTGCCTCGCATACAGCTCTAAAGATTACCTCATAGGTTGTGGCCTCGGCTTCAGAATAAAAGTCTGGCATCTGCCCAAAAACGGGCTTAGGGGTTTTCTCGAGGGGAGGGGGCACTCACTTTGGTGCCGGGGTCTCCCTATTAGACCCGAGCTCCTCTTCTGTCTCTGAACTCCTGGCTGGCTCAGGAGTCTGATGATACTTGCGTTTTCCCATACTCAACGTGTACTGTTGCTGGGTTAGGAAAGAGAAACGTGGTAAACTGTACGCAAGGAAGACAGGACTCCTAAGAATATTTAAGTCCCGTTCCAGATAAGGAAACGGGGGGAGGGGGGGCGGGGGGACGGGGGGAATGGAAGACTCAGAGAGACCTGGGAAGAGGTGAGACTAAGTCTAGATCTTTTGATTTCTTGACTCAAAACTCAACCCACAACTCATTTAGTTGTTTTGCTTTATTGAAAAGACTCTGCACTTCACCTCCAAAAAATTAATTAATTAATTAATTTAAAAACAACCCAAACTTGAATTCAAGCCCAGAGTTTTCTCTTCTCTGCTGTGGGATTTTAAGCATAGTGGAACCGCTTTACTTCAGTTCCCTCCAACTGTGAAGCGCCTCTTCACAGTGATGAAGAATTAGTGATATGGTGAAGACTGCAAGTTGGGAACAAATAATCAGGGCCAGGATTAGGGTGAGCATGGCACCTGACTCAGGCTTAAAATTTAAGGGGGCACCAAAAGCTCAGTAATCAAGATAAATAACATTTAATGTAATGGTTTAAGAAATAAAAAAGAATGCAAAAATCAAAATGAATAAAATACCAAAATTTCAAATAAAAACAGTCTTCATTACTAACTTTTTCTTTTTGTGTCAGGATCAATGCAGCTTAGCAATGCACTAGAAATAACATCCAGACAGTCTATGTTTATGAACCAATAATCTAACTATTGTTATTTTCTTGGGCATGTCATCGATTTATTTACTCAACAAAGTATATATTGTACTAGGAGTAAATACATGAAATCAGCAACCAACCTTGCCTTTTGGGAGGGTGAAGACATGATAAGTTAACTAACCCAAATGTAGTCTGTGTGACAATAGAGAGATTTGTGTCCTAACTTATTTCTCCCCCCATATGAAAGCCATGAAAGTGACTCTTTATTTTTGTAGAACTTGAACTCACAAATAAGCTGACTGCAGGTCACCCATGGAGGTCTGAGTGTTAAATAAGTACATAGCTTTTGTCAACAAGGATGCCCAAACCAAGGGTTAACTTCATCATTGCAGAGGGAGCAGTTCAGTCAAACCAATGGAGAATGGGCACAAAGCTATGTGGGATTCTATGGCACACTATATGCATGGTAGGGATGTATAGTAGCCCTACTATGCACAAAGTAAGTACTCAACAAACTCCCTTTCTGGTATGTCACTTGATTGAACTCATCTGGAACACTTCAACTCCTCCATTGTGCCTCCCACTCTGAGGCCAGTTCTGGCTTCTGAATCCCAAAGGAAGAGCAGGGGACTTGCTATTAAAGAAATAAGAAATAGGGCCTCCCTGGTGGAGCAGCGGTTGAGCGCTGGGCTGCAAAGCTGCCCGCAGCCTCTGCTGTACCCAGTGCTTGTATAAATAAATAAATAAATAAATAAATAAATAAATAAATAAATAAATCTTTAAAAAAAAGATTTATTTATTTATACAAGCACTGGGTACAGTCAGAAGTGCGGGAGGGTGAGAAAATTCACCAGAGTGGGGAGCAGAGCAGGCAGAAGGACCAAAGCACACTGCTGAGGGAAGCAGTGGGCGGCAGGACAGATCTTCACGCCATGTGGGACCCTCTGAGGTGAGCAGCGGGCGGCAGGACAGATCTGCACGCCATGTGGGACCCTCGCCTGGTGGCCGGGGAGCAGCCGGGGATTGAACTGATGCTGCTGGCAGCTTCGCAAGCCGGCGCTCAACCACTGCGCCACCGGAGAGGCCCAATAAATAAATCTTTAAAAAAAAGAAATAAGAAATAGAGATGCAATCTTGAGATGCTTCTTTGTTTGTTCCCTTCCTTAAAAAAATGTTATTTTGAAAAAAATTGAAACCCACTAAGAAGTTGTAAGAACAGTACAATGAACTTCAACATCCTCTTTACCCAGATTCATCCACCCACATGGGTGAATGTGGGTTTCATGTCCCCACATTTGCTTTATCTTGTCTTTTTTCATCTCTATATTTATCTTTGTCTGTCTCTGTCTCAGCCATTTAAGTTGCAGACACAACTGGTCCTTCATTCCTAAGTACTTCAGCATGCAACCCCCAAGATCTAGGACTATCTCCTTACATAATGATCATTATCAAAAAAGCTCAAATTGATATAACACTACTGTTTCATCTTTAGTCCTGTTTTTGATATCACCAAGTGCCCCAATACAGTCCTTTATGACATTTCTCCCCAAGCTGGGATTCAATTCAGCATTGTGCATTGCATTTCATTGCCCTGGGTTTCCCATCTCTCTTGCAGAATGATGGGCTTTGTAGGAACAAGATGATTCTTAGACCCAAAGCTTCAATTCTTAATCCTGAGATCTGGTTCACTCGCTGCCTTCTACATGCTCTTCTTTTACAAGAAGAGTTTGTTTAGAGGATTTCTTTAGTCTCTTCCTCCTCCAACATTCTAGAAAGACACAACAAGAAATACACTTTGAAAGCTTACTTGTACTGCCATTTACTCCACAAAAAGAATTATTTTTTAATGCCTGCTATGTGCATTGTAAAAGCCCTAGGATATAGCAGGGAACCAAGCTGATGTGATTTTTGTCTTCCAGGTAATGCAGAAGACAGACAGCAAACAATTAAAAAATAATAAAGGAATAAGATAACCCCACAGAGTGATGACTGTTCAGAAGAAAATAGTTTAGAGGAGTGTGTAATAGAACAGGGGTCAGCAAATTTTTCTGTAAAGGGTCAGAAAGTGAATGTTTTCAGCTTTTTGGCCAGATCATCTCGCTTGTGGCCACTGCACTCTGCTATTGTAGTTCAAAAGCAGCTTTGGAGAATATAGAAAACGAGTTGGTGTGACTGTGGACCAATAAAACTTCATTTCTAAAAATAACAGCAGCTCCTTTGGCCTGAGGCCATAGTTTCCCAGTACCACCCCTTCCCATCTCCACACAGCAGAATAAGCCTGGCTGGGGAAAGAGACATTGTGTTGGTCTGTGTTGTTGGGGACCGTGTCTCTGGGGTGGGGCCATTTGAATTGAGACCTGAAAGGTGAGGAAGAGAGGGTTACGGGAAATTTTAAGTATGAAGCTGAGGGAACAGCTAGTATAAAAGCCCTGGTGGGGGTGGGGTTAGAGCAGGTCCCGATGGGTGTGGTGGAGGATGATGGAGGGTGTAAGGGCCTCGGAGACATAATCTGAGAGAGGTGGTCGGGGGTCTGGTCATTTAGGCCAGAAGAGGGTCATGCAGGAAAATCCTTCCTCTTATTTTTTTCCCCTCTTAAAGTTTTTGCTTTGTACTAGACTTGATCCCATACACGTGACATGCCAAGAATTCCTAAGACTTCAGGACAATCCCTTAGATAATTACCATTCTCTCCATTTTACAGATGAGGGGACAGGCCCAGAGAGGCAAAGTAACCAGTTCAGGGCCACCCAGAAATCTCATGCTACTCATTGCTTCCCCCACCCACATATATACACCAAACACTGCTTTCTCTTGGGGTACCTCTCTTACCTCCAAGGGAGCAGAGAATAATTTACACCTGTGACCCCACATTCTCTAGCCTATTGATATGTCCATTTTACAGATGGAGCAGAGCTTTTGAGAGAAGGGGTGTGCCCAAAGGACAATCATATTTTCAGGTGTACAGTTCTGTACATTTTGACAAATGCACAGCCCTGTACGCGATACCATAATCAACATACGAAACGGTTCAATCACCCCAGAAACATTCCCTAGTGCCCCCTGTGTTGTTGATCCCCTACCCCCTCATTGCTGGTAACTGTTGATTGACTCTCCATCATAGTAGTTTTGCGTTTTCCAGAACATCATTTAAATGGAATCACACTACGTGCAGCTTTCTGTCTTCCCCTTGGCAGAATGCCTTAGCGATTCATCCATGCTGTGTGCATCAGGAATTAACTCCTTTTTATTCCCAAGAAGCATTCCATTATGTGGCTGGAGTACAGTTTGTATAACCATTTACCAGTTAAGGGACATTGAGTTCAGGGACATCACTGGGTTTTTAGAGACCACAATAAAGCTATTATTAATATTCACGTGCAGGTTTTTGTGTGGGCAATATGTTCTCATCTCTCTAGGGTAAACACCTAGGAGTAGCATCGCTGAGTCATTTGGTAAGTGTCTGTGTGACCATATAAGAAACTGTCAAACTTTTCTTTTTTAAAGATTTATTTATTTATGCATACAAGAGCTGGGGTACAGACCAGAGATGTGGGGGGTAAGAGGATCCACCAGAGACAGAGTGGGGAACAGAACAGGCAGACTGACTGAAATTCACTGCTGAGAGGAGCAGCGGGTGAGACAGGAGAGGTCTGCCTCTCCATGTGGGTTTCTCCCTGGCTGGCTGGGGATCGAACTCGTGCTGCAGAGGCTATGGATTGCTTCATAGTGCGATGCTTAACCCCTTGTGCCACCAGGGAGGCCCCTAAATTTTTTTTCAAAGTTTAATGCAAACCATTTTTGCATTCCTGTGAGCAGGGACTGAGAATTCCAGTGGCTCCATGTCTTGCATTTTCAGCTTCTTTTGTAGCCACATCAAAAGTGTGTAGCGTCTTCTCTTGAATACATAAGGCAGCGTTCTGTACACACCTTGCAAAACATGCTATTTGTTGCTTAATAGTACATGTAAGAGAATAAGACAAAATCCTCAATGAAAAGTCTAGTTGGAGAAACCAACTAGAAAACACTCCAATACTCCAACACTCTAGTTGGAAAACACTCACAGGCTATTACATCTCAGTGTGAATGAGGCTGTGATGGAGGAGACTTGGGGCACTGTGGGAACCTGGAGGAGTCACCTGCCCCTGTCCAGGTGGAAGAAGGAGAGGGCAAATCAAGGGGGGCTTCCTAGAGGAGGTGCCATTGTTACCTGAGATTTAAGGTTGAAGAAGACTGAGCTGGGTGAGTTGCAGGAGACGTGTTCCTGGCAGGGGACCAGCATGTGCAAAGACCAGGAGGAGAATCTGGTCTTGGCACATTTGGAACTGGGACCACCTCTTATCCCTTCCTCCCTGCCTTTGAGTCCTACAGGAACCTTTGCAAACATTAGAGCTTGGGAGGCTCCATTCCACCCAGAACTATCATGGTTGGCATTTTTAAACCACTTAACTGTGCTCTTGCTAATCTGGGTTCTGCCCTAGTAGTCTAGCTGGGAATCTCAGCTTCATTAAAAGTCCCCTTTGTTCAGCTTCTCCTTTCCAGGTTCCCAGAATCTGCGATATTTGTTTATGTCCCAGAAGAAAGACAGGTGTGGGCAGGCAGAAGTGAATGAACCGTTTTAAAAAATGCCCCAATAAAACTCCAGTTAGGAACAGAATAGCTAATTATCTCCTGGGATAATAAGCCAACCATAAGTATTAATTAATAGCTTGTCACAACAAAAAGAAAGTGGTTTAGAAATAAGCTCTGGGATGATTCTTTCTCCCTGTCTCCTACCTTACACGCACACACACACATGCACACACACACACACACACACACACTCACACACTGCCCCTTCCTTAGTTGTTACTATAGAGACCTCTTTCCTCCACCCTCATGAGCATTTACAAACGAGACTGCACAGATGGTGGCCTCAGCAGGCCTGTTGTTCTCTCTTCTAAGGACAGTTTTTGGAGCCCCGAGGATTAAGGAAACAGGGCTACTCTGGACAACATCTGCCTGGGGCCCGGAAACCTGACCCTAGAGCCTGAGCAGGGGGGGATTAATGGAGGCATTTACCCAGAAGGGGCAGAACACACAAACAGGACCACACGCAGGTCGCCCTCCCCACCTGAGGCCACCAGGGAATCCCTAATGAAGGTCTCAGTCCCCCACTCCCTGAATTAGAGTCACTCCAAGGGCCAGGAGGTTTCACACCTCAAGCCTGTGTGAAAGGAGAGAATCTTATGGTGTGAGTCCTGGAATTACTGCGCTGGTGTTCACTGAGCACGTATTTCACGCCAAGCACTGCACACTTGACGTATACTAAATGATTCTGGGGCACTTTATATGTTAATCATTCTGATGACGCTGGGGCCATTTGCTTGTTGGTTGACACCATTAACTATACGCTGAGGGCTTTGCAGAAGGCCCAAGGGCAAATACCTTCCCCATTTTGATCCTCACTGTAGTTCCCAATGCTTGGCACTGAGTCATTGAATGAATGAAGGAGGGAAGGGGTGATTTCACTTATTCCTCACAAGCATAATTACTAAATCCTGTATTTCAGTGTGAAAACTGAAGTTCAGAGAGGTGGAAAGATCTCCCTCAAGGACACCGGGTAAATGGGGGGCAGAGGAGGGATCTCAAAGGAGGCCTTCCTATTGAACAGCCTCACACCCTGCGCTGTGACGAGGCCAGGAGAGGGACTGCGCCTCTCCACCTCACAGAGCTCTTCTGGGCCCCAGCAGGGGCTAAGACGAAGCCCCCCCACCCTCTCTCTGGCATTCCTTTCCTTGGCTCTTCCACATCCCCTGCAGTCTTAGCACAAGCACGACATCCTGGAAACACTGGCCCCAGCAGATATTTGGGGATGATGCTGTGGGTACCAGGTTCAGGACTTCTAGAGCCTTCTAGAACCATCCTCAGGCTGTTGTCTGCTTCTGCTGCACATCCCTGTAGGAAGCCAGGACATGAAGTTTTGTCCTCATGTGAAAGATGAGGGGAAAGGCAGCCACAGAGAGGCTAGACTGCCAGCTTTCGTTCACACTGAAGGAAAGTGGCTGGCTGGGGTTGGCAACTCCCCACCACCACCATGCTCCCCTGAATGGCTCTTTTCTCAGCCTCTCCTGCTTATAAAACCATTTTCTCGCTTTCCTGTTGGATCTCTGACCTTCACAAGATCCTTTCAAGAACCCCCCCTTGCTGTTTAAACAACAATGCCAGCTACCATTTGCTGAGCACCTACTGGGTGCAGGCTCTCTACCTAATCTCATCTTCACATCAACTTTCAGTCTCAGCGCCAATAGCCTATTTTCCTGTAGTGGAGAAGACGCAGAAAAGTTGGAAACCTTGCCCAAGCTCACAGCAGGGAAACAGGGAGAGTTACTGTTTGAGGCCATAGTCCTGACTGTGGGCACCTTCCGTGGTTCGTGTCTGTGTTCTGAGTGGAACCAGCCCCCGCTCTCCGAAGGATGACTGTGCGGCAGAGCCAAGGAGGAAAGTCCAGTTTCTATAGACCTCATTTCCTCTCGGTCCCCAAGTCCTGGAAGGACCTTGAACACTGAACACCGCGTTCTCCCCTTTCAGCTTTTGGAGGCACTTCAGAAACATGTATTGACAACATTCCTGGTATAACCCTCCCCGGCAACTATCCTTCCTCTGACTGCCCATCCTAATGGCGGTGGAGGGAACAGAGACAGATGTGCTGACAGCCACCGGGGTGGAGGGCAGCAGGTAGACGGCCAAGAGGCAGGTTTAAATGTGCATGTGTCAGAAGGCCCCTCTGATGAGGTGCCATTTAAGCAGAGACAAGAAAAGTGAGAAAGAGCCAGTCAGCAGAAAAGGTGCAGGCAACGGCAGGTGCAAAAACACGGAGGTGGGAACCAGCATTGGAGAAACTGAAAGAAGCCCAGATAATCCCACTCTCTTCTCGGCTGAAATCCTGAGCCTCCTCCTGCCATCAGGGATAAAACTGGTCCCCAGAGCCTGTGTTTTTCATAATGAACATCAGCACTTAGACCCCCAGCAGGGCCTAGTACACAGTAGGTGCTTAATTAACACAGGTTGCTGACATAATAAACAAAACAGAGAAGGGATTTAAAAGACCAGTCAGTCCAGGGCTAAAATATTCAAATGCCACCAGGGCAGTCCACGTTCAAGCCCCCAGTTTGGTTTCTCTTTTTTAATCACACAAGAAAATGAGCTCTAGGGGTGGTCGATTCTGCATGAGATTTTTTATCCATTCCCTTCATTATGTTTGTGGAAAAAACGGAGTTCAGAGCCATTATTAAACGGCACTTGCCATTGAATCCTGATGATGATTAGCTGCTGTTAATTGAGAGCCTACTATAGCTTCCCATACATTCTCTCAACAAACACAACTCCCACGAATAAACAGTGGGATCCCCTTATTTGTTTTCTAAGTGATAAGGAATCAGAGGTTTGGAGAGGTAAGTTTTTTATACCATTCCCTCCTAGAGTTAACCCCTCCATGCCTTCGTCCAGGAGAAAACCGAAACTCAGCAGAATGGGGGGTGAGGGTGGGGGCAGTGAAACTCAGTGCAGCCAACAGCGACTGAGTATTTCCTCTGAGACCCCAATCCTAAGAACCAAACAGGCTGATTCTCGTCCCCAAATCCTGGTTTACCCAAGCTACAGGCTAGGGTTCTCCAACCCCACTGCAAGGGCTCCAGGGCTCCTGCCCTGCGGTAGGCGCTTAATGAGCTGTCTGATGGAGGTTATGGAGGCAGGGACCAGGCTGTGAGAGGCAGAGGGTCCTGCTTCCCTGCCACCCCCCTCTAACCCCCCCACCCACCCCGCTCAGACCCACTGGGCCTCCCAGCCCCCGCGCACTCCCGAGCTCTTCCACCGCAATTACGGTAATTAGCTCCACGCGGAGCGCCGAGGAGGGAGGAAGGAGGGAGGCGGACTTTGGCCCAGGCTGACCTGCTTCCGGGCGGGCGATGGGATTGGGCCTCCCCGGGCACGTGACGGGCGCTGCGGACTTGTTGCTGGGCATCTCGGCGTTGCCAGGGAAACGCCTGCCGCATGTCCTCTCAGCCAAGTGCTGGCGAGAAGTGGCTGTGCTGAGGGTCTCCAGACTGTGGGAGGCGAGGAGGGGGGATCCGGAGAGGGAGACGAGCTTGGCCTCCCTCCCCTGGCTCTCCCCAGGCCTCCGCCCTCCCAGCCCGCGCGTCCTGGCCCCCCACGGACACTGGCATCCACGTGGGTAGACCCAGCAGGTTCAGCTCCACGGACCTGGGGGGGGGGCACGCATCTGGCAACACAGATGGGACCCAAGCCTGGGACTCCCCCAGGAGCAGACAGAGTGTGCAGACAGAACACAGACATACAGATCTCGCGTTTAACACAGTCACTGAAGGCGCACCAGGTTTAGAGCCTGTGTCAGAAGATGCCACTAGAAAAATACAACGATGAGACAGTCCCTGTCCCCACCCCCGGCCCTGCCCCCAGTCTTGTCCGAGTTAGTCTCCCTGCACCTGATCACTCCCTGGCTCAGGGCCTCTGCTAAGCATTCCCTCTTCATTACACCCTGTGTTAATCCCATTTTACAGATGAGGAAACTGAGACGGGTCCGAATGGGGCATGCACCTATCCAACAGGCAGGGACTCCACCCTCCAAGCGCACATTCTTACTCAGTTTTCAAAACTTAATATAATGGTGGTGACGATGGTGATGTTTTACTACGCTATAGCTGTGTAAAAACTTCCCCCTGCCCCCCTAAAACTTAGTGACTTAAAACAACCATATTTATGTCTCATAGTTTCTGTAGATCAGAAATCCAAAGGTGACTTAGTTGTGTGTTCTGTGTTAGAACATTTCAGGCTGTAATCAAGGTGTTGGTAAGTCCTGGGGTTTTATCTGACTGGGGAAGGATTCACTTCCAAGTTCATGTGGTTGTTGGCAGAACTAAGTTCCTTGAGGGCTGGAGGCTGCCCTTGGGTCTGTGCCATGTGGGACTCTCTGCATGGATTGCTTCATTAAAGCATGCAGACCCAAGAGACAATAATCTGCTAAGAAGATGGAAGATGAAGTCTTTTATAACCTAATCAGGGAAATGATTTCCCATTACTTTGTGTGTGTGTGTGTGTTTATTGTGGTTATATATATCATAAAATTTGCCATTTTAGCCATTTTTGTTAAATTGTAAGCATACAATTTGGTGGAATTAAGCACATTTGCAGTGCTGTGAAACCAGCACCACTATTTCCAAAACTTTTTCATTTCTCTGAATAGAAACTCTATACCCACTAACAAAAACTCCTGGTTCTCCCTTTTTCTGGCTCCTGTAACCTCTAATTTATACTGGCTCTATGGATTTGCCTATTCTAGGCACCTCATATAAATGGAATAACAATATTTGTTATTTTGTCTCTGGCTTATTGTACTCAGCATAATGTTTTCAAGGTTTATCATAGCATAAATATCATAGTATAAATATCATAGCATAAATCAGAACATCATTTCTTTTTAAGGCTTGGTAATATTCATATTGAGTATATCTTATATATAGTTTATCTAGTCATCTATTGATGACACTGGAATGTTCCTCCTTTGGCTATTGTGCTCCATTCTGCTGTGAACATAGGCGAACCTACCTGTTTGAGTGTCTCATCACTTTTTTTTTAAAGATTTATTTATTTATCTATACAAGCACTGGGTACAGTCAGAAGGGCAAGAGGGTGAGAGAATTCACCGGAGCCAGAGCGGGGAACAGAACAGGCAGACTGATGAAGTACACTGCTGAGGGGAGCAGCGGGCACAGCAGGAGAGGTCTGTGCACCATGTGGGACCCTCGCTGGTGGCTGGGGATCGAACCAGCGCTGCAGAGGCTGCAGGCAGCTTCGCAGCCCAGCTCTCAACTGCTGCACCACTGGGAAGGCCCCTGCTGTATTTTATAATCATGCACCCCATAATGACATTTTGGTCAATGGTGAACCAAGGTGTGCAGTGGCTGTGCCACTTTGGTTTGGGTAAGTAAACTCTATGATGTTCACCCGAGACAACATCACCTGCCGATACATTTCTCAGAACATATCCCCATTGTTGAGACACTTGATTATTTGCTAGACACAAGTCACTCCTAAAGTAGAAGAGAGGAGAACAACTTGACTTCAGAGGAGGGAGTCAAGGAAGGATTTTGTGAAAATGGAAGTGACGTTTAGGCCACAACATAAAGGATGAGGATAAAGCAGCCAGCGATCAGATAACTTGGTGGAAGGATAATGCCAGCAGAAAAAAGAGCCCTGGAGGTAGGAATGAGGGTGTCTATTTCAGGATCAACAATGTCAAAGTGGCTGAGTGACGGGAGGAAACAAGCTCCCACCTGTCCAGATGTGTGATCGTTTTCCAGCTCTAGAAGCTGATATAGGCACACAGGGAGGGAGGAGTTGGGTGCATTTTTTCAAAAATTGTGCCGAAACCACATAACACAAAATTGACTATCTTAATCCTTTTAAAATGTACTGTAAATAATTGTTAAGTACATGATATTATATGAAACAGATCTCCAGAACTTTTTCAGTTTGCAAATCTGAAATTCTATATCCATTAAAACTATTTTCCCGTTTCTCCCTTCTCCAACCCCGGGCTACTACCATTTACTTTCTGTTTCTGTGAACCTGTTTCTGTGAACCTGTTTTTATATACCTCAAAATGGAATTAGACACCATTTGTCCATTTGGTTCTGGCTTATTTCACTGAGCATAATGTCCTTAAGGATCATCCACATTATAGCATGGATTTCTTTGCTTTATCAGTCTGTGTAATATTCCATTTTATGAATGCACGTATTTTGTTCACCCATTCAACCACTGAGGAAAATTTGAGTTGTTTCCAGCTCTTGCTGCTTGGACATGGGTGTGAAACTATCTTTTTGTGACTCTGAGTTCACTCCTTTTGGCTATTAGAGAACCAGAAGTGAGATTGCTGGATCATATGGTAATTCTATTTTTTATTTTTTTTTAAGATTTATTTATTTATACAAGCACTGGGTACAGTCAGAAGTGCGGGAGGGTGAGAGAATTCACCAGAGCCAGAGCGGGGAGTAGAACAGGCAGAAGGACCGAAGTACACTGCTGAGGGGAGCAGCAGGCGGCAGGAGAGGTCTGCGCGCCATGTGGGACCCTGGCCCAGCAGCCGGGGATCGAACCGGTGCTGCAGAGGCTGCGGGCAGCTTCGCAGCCCAGAGCTCAACCGCTGCGCCACCAGGGGAGGCCCCTATTTTTTAATTTTTTTTAGGAAATTTCACACTTTTCCACAGCAGCAGCACCATTTCCTAACCCCACTTGCTATTTTCTTTTTATTTTATTTTATGCTAATAGATATGAAAGCTGGATGTCTTTTGTATTAGGATCTTACTATGTGAATTTGAAAAACTTGGAAGGCAAGGAGGGATGGAAGACTAGGGAGTGTGTTGGTCATGAAAGGGGAATTACAGCCTCCCATGAACGGTCTGGGGGTCATGGGAGAAATTGCTAAGAGGATTATGGGGTGAAAATGCAAGAGGAAAGCTGGTGGGAGCGCTCTTGGGGTGAGGCAATATTGTGATTCATAATAAGATACATATATGTATGTGTGCATGTATATGTACACATGCACATTTATGTATAGTCTTTGTCCCCACTACTGATTCAGAGTTTTTCCTACATGACTAAAGCCAGAAAGATGAAATGGGTGATTTTGTTATCCAAAGGCCAGTGACTTCATAAATCGTGGCTATGTAATGAAGCAACCAGAATAATCCCGAAAGGACAGATTTAAGAGCTTCCAGGTAGGTGAACATATGGAGGTGCCAGGAGAGGACATGGAAGCTCTGTGCCTGTGCCCCATACCTTGCCCTCTGCATCTCTTTCATTTGGTCCTTCCTGACCTATAGCCTTTAAAAATAAACCCATAATCTAATAAGTGAACTGTTTTCCTGAGTTCTGTGAGTCATTCTAATATCATCCAACCTGAAGAGGGGGCTTTGGGGCTGCCAATTTATAGCCAACAGATGAGAAAGACGTGCAGGTGATGACCTGGACTTTCAGTTGGAGTATGAAATAGGAGTCTTATGGCACCGAGCCCTTAACCTGTGAGATTTGACACTGTCTCTAGGTAGAAAGTGTCAGAATTGAATTAAATTGTAGGAAACCTAGTTGGTGTCTGCAACTTTCTTGGTGCAGGGGGAAACAAACTCACACAATTTGGTGAAGTTCACCATATTGTTCTCCAGCTCTAATCTCTCCCATGACTCCTTAGTGCCCTCGAAATAATGTCCATGTTTCAATTTGCTCCTCTGCAAAATGGGGCTACTAATAGCATCAACCTCCTTGGGATGTCATGAGAATAAAATGCGAGAACACAGGAAGAATACAAACCATGTTGGGCATATAGTCAGGCCTCAAGTTCGGACTGTGACCGTGACAACTGGTCTCTATGATAGTTACCATTTCAGATTGGCTTCTGCAAGCCATCATGTACCCCACTCCACCAAAGACTTCCCTTTGATACAGTAAGTACCTTTACACCGGAGAACTTCAGTTTCTTCTTCTTTTTTTTAGATTTGTTTATTTATAGATACAAGAACTGGGGTACAGGTCAAAGTTGCAGGGGGTGAGAAGATTCACCAGAGAAAGAAGGGGGAACAGAATAGGCAGATCGACTGAAGTACACTGCTGAGGGGAGCAGCGGGTGAGACAGGAGAGGTCTGCCTCTCCATGCGGGTAGCGCTGCACTGTGAGGCTGTCTGCAGTCTCTGTGGTGAATACTTTTTTTAACCCACAAGCGAAATGCTTACCCCAGTGTTTTGCACATAGCAAATGCCCTGAAATTTTCAGTTAGTATAAAATGCTGATTATTAAACTTTTGACTTTGAGATAATTGTAGATTCATATGCAGTTGCAAGTTGTAATCTGACAGTAACACAGTGAGATTCAGTGGCCCTTTATCGAAGCTGACCCTAGGTAACAGCCTACAAGCTACACCCAAGATATTGACCTTGAACATTTCTGTCACCATGGTGCAACCTGCTTTTGCGTTTTTTATAGCCGCCCCTAATTTCTCTCCCCCCCCACCATAACCCCTGGCAACCACTAATTTGTCCTCCATTTCCACAATTTTGTCATTTCAAGAAGGCTACACAAATGGAAGCAAGCGGTGTGTAACCTTTGGGAACTGGCTTTTTTCTATCAACATAATTCTCTAGAGATTCACTCGGGTTGTTGTGTGTTATTGCTTCATTTTTTTTTGTTGTTGTAACTGCTGGGTAGATCCACGTATAGACTTCACTTTCTCTTTCAGAAAGAATATAAAATTTTGCAAGATTAGTACCTTTTCTTCTTGGGTAGCCACTGTCCAACCTCATCAGTTGCTAATACCTTACTACATACATCTTGTCATTGTCACTGCATCTCTTAAGGGACTTGGCACCTCTGAGCAAAAGGCTATTCTCTTACGTAATTAAGATCCAATAAGTTCATGAAATTTAACGACGAGGCAGTATTATTATCCATGTGTCATACATATTCAAATTTTGTCCACTGCCTGCATTGTTTTTTATAGCTCATTCTTTTTCAATCTGGGATATAATCAGACTCTTACGATGCATTGGGTGTTTCTGTCTGAACAGGCTTTCTTTGTCTTCCATGACATTTGATGAGAGCTGAGACATTGCTTCATGGATTGTTTCATTTTGCGTTTGTCCAATTCATCTTTCTTTGGGAGTCTCTAATTCATTTCATTCGTTCAACACTCATTGGGCACCTACTCCATGCCAAGTACTGGCTTCACAGAAGCGAACAGGACCTACAGTGATGCAATAAAACCAGCAAGTGAATGGGATATAAAGATGCTTTGAGAGTCCCAGCCCTTCCTTGCCCTACATCCCAGCTCCACCCTTCACTCGCTGTGTGAGCCTGCACTGAACGCTTCCCCTCTCAGCGCTTCAGTTTCCTCATCAGAAAAATGTCACCGAAGCTTATTTTTCCCACTTACTGGGGTTGTGAGATTTCAATGGGACAACAACGGGCGAAGCTGGTAAATACCAAATACGTAATGAATATTGTTAACTCTTATGATTTTTATTATTCTATGAAACTAGTTCAGGCTCTCTAACCTGGCACAGCTGACATTGGGCCCAACCATTCTATGCCCTGTGCGTGATCAAGTACCGAGCAACATCCCTGGACTCCAAGCACTCATGCTAGGAGAACCCTCTTTAAGTATGACAACCACAAATGTCCCCAGACATTTCCTAGTGTCTCATGAGGAGGAGAATCACCTCTCAGTGCTTCATAACATGGGATTTTAAAGAATGATGATATTTGAAAAAATTCAGAATTTGGAGATCAAATACAACTTGAGAGACGCCAATGAGTCTAAAGTCACTTTCTAAGTGTCTTGAGCGTAAGGTTCCTGGGTTCACACATGCACGATTTCCCAAACTGTGGTCAGACCCTCCACTTGCTGCCCAGCCTGCCTGGCTCCCCAGGGCATCACTCCTGGTTCATCTGCTATGCCTTTGTGGGCATGGGGGCAGCTGCCCACCCACCTCTGCTGCCAGTTGTGAGAACAGGGGCTCAGGTTTCAGCTCGGGACAGCTGCAGGGAGGTCCCCAGCAGGTGAGGGGCTTGGGAGGGAGGCCTTGCTGATGAGGATGGAGCCCCATAATCCCTGTGTCACTCATGCCCTGTGCAGTTTCCCAGATCACTCGTGACAGCCAGTTCAGGGGCCCCAGAGACAGGGAGAGTCTGTGTGCATGGAAGGTCCCAGAGTATCCTGTCCCAGGTGTCTGCACAGGGTGAGGAGGGCATTTGGCAATGTTTAGGCTTATTTGCTTCCTTTTGCTCCTTTTCTGGAACTTTGGCTGTTTCTAAGCTTATTAAATCCAAAGTCAGAAAAAGGCAGAAATTTTAGAGAGAGATAAAGAGAGTGAAACTGGCAGATGCAGACTATGTCTTCCTGAAACCATGGTGACCAGCATGACTTGGGAGTTGGGGGGGTTGCTAATGATATTAATAATTATTTGCTGGTGGATTTTGCCAGCATAGGTTATTGTGTAGGCAAGGGAGCCTGTGTGTGTGCATGTGTATATGCATATGCATACCCTGGGTTATGGCTGTATGTGTGCATATTTATGTAGGTGTATGAATGTGTGTGTGTGTGTGTGCATTGCAGGCGTGTGGCTCTGTGTGTGCGGTGCATGGATATGACTGTATGTGTGTGCACTTTTATGTAGGTTTTTTTGGTAAGATTTATTTATTTATGCATAAAGAACTGGGGTGAAAGCCAGAGGTGTGAGAGGTGTGTGTGTGTGAGAGGATTCACCAGAGACAGAGTGGGGCGCAGAACAGACAGATCAACTGAAATACACTGCTGAGGGGAGCAGTGGACAAGACAGAAGAGGTCTGCTGTGCTATGTGGGTAGCTCCCTGGCCGGCCAAGGATTAGGATAGCTTGATAGCACTGTCTTTTACCCCTGCGCCACCAGGGAGGCCCCTTACGTAGGTGTTGAGTTGCATGTGAACCCATGCCAAGTCCCTCGCATCTGTATCCCTTGCACTTGTGTGACCAGCTGTGAGCACATGGGTGCTCACAGGTGTGACCACATGCACATTTATGTAGGCATTTGAATCACTTTGCACAAACATGTGCTCTTTTGTGAGCCACCTATGTACTGGATGCAGGTGTGTGGCCCCCAAACATGGTGGGTGCACGCAAGACTCTTGTGTGTGAACTCACAAGTGTATATGCATTTAGGAGTGTGCCATGAGGGGAGCTTAAAATAAAATCCAGGAAAACGGAAATCCACAGTCTGGGCGACAGTGTTGTGCCAATGTCAATTTCTTGATTTGACTGTACTAGAGTTATGTAAGATGCTGCTGCAGGGAGAAGCTGGGGGAGGGGATGCCTTTGCTATTTTTGCAACTTCCTGTAGAGCCTATAATTATTTTTTTTAAGTTCAAAAAAATCTAGAGATAAGAACCATAAATTTCACACATTTTTGTGTCTCCTCCAAACAACAGAAGAAAACAGCAAAAAATCCAAATGGACAGTTGATGTTTTTTGTAAAGGAAGATTTAGCTGAGAACATAGGTTGTTGCCCAGTCTCCTGGGTGGGGATGGGAGTCTCCTGGGTGGGGGTTGGTGATCCAGGAAGGGCGTGTGTGTGTCTGTTTTTATGTGTGCCTATGTGTATAGGTGTGTCTGTGTCATACGTGTGTCATATGTGTGTATGTCTGTGGCTGGGCATGCCTGTGTATGTGCATCAGTGAGTGTGTGTGAGTGTGGTGGAGGATGGGTGTGGGGAGGTTCAGATCCTGTGACCTGGCAGGTGCTGTTTGTGTTATCAGCATGTGGCCGTCTGGTGACCTGGGACTACCCTGGAGGGGCTGCACAGGATCTGCCGCTTCGGGGAATGTGTGGGACTTCACAGATGAAGTGGAGGAGATTTAATCAAGGTGGAGTGAAAAAGTCATCGGCATCAAATCTCTTGGGGTGGCTGGGGAGCCAGGGGCAGAGCAGTTAATCCTCAGGGTGTCAAGTTGTCTGACCACCTGCCATGAAGGGGGGTCCTACCCCAACCCTAGGGTCTCCAGTTTGAAAGGATGGGGGTGGGGAGGGAGGCAGGGGAGACAGTGGTGCAGAGCGGGAGGCAGGAGGGAGACAGAGGCCAGGCAGAACACACACACACACACAGGCGCACACACACAGAAACAGAGACAAAGAGAGACAGAGAGGGAGGGAAACAGAAACATGGGTGATCAGAAACAACCAGGACACAGGCAGTGAGAAACCCAGAGAGCATTAGAGCTGCTGCCCCGGCCCCTAAAAGATGGGGGGACAGCAGAAGTCCCCCCCCCACCCGCTGGAGAGAAGCAGAAAATAACACAGATCAGGAATGGAGAAAGTGGGCCAAGGAAGGGAAAGACAGGCCCGAGTAGGAGGCAGAGACGTTGGGGCAGGAGTTTGGGGAACCCTGAGTCCATATGCTCAGAATCCCCCCACCCCTTAGTGCTGGAGCCCCCGTGGGCCAGGCTGCAAGTGGGGAAGTGGCTACAAGACAAGGTTCTTGCAGAGCTGAGGTCGACAAGATGGCTGGGAGAGACCGTGGGTGCCTTTTGCCTGCCTCTACCCAGCGCCTGCTGTCTGCTTCGAAACGGACATGGGCGGCCGTGGGACACCCGGGCGCTGAGTGGCCAGCCCAGGGAGGCCTCCTTTCTCTCTTCACTCCCACTTTCCATCCCTGGAAACGATGGCTTGTCTGCTGTGCTGGCTGACTTTGGGCCCAATAACTGTCAAGGACCTGCTTCCAGGAGTGGGGAGAACCTGGTTTCCTTTCCCTCCCAAGGGGGAGCCAAGGAACTCCTGTGGGTGCCCTGGAACGAGCCTCACTTCCCATCAATCACCAAGGAATTTCCTTTTCCTCCCAATATGCCTTCTCCTATCACAGCGCTGGTGCAGGCTGTCGTCATCACTTGTTTGGGTGATGCCCCTGCCTCCTCCTGACCCCTACTGCCACCCCACTTCCCTCCCCGTCCTCCGGGAGTTTGGGACACACCAGCCTGAGCAGGTGAGCGAGTCATTCTCCAGCACGAAACCTGCCCACAAAGACAGAAAGTGGCCCCACTGTTTGGGAAAAGCAATTGGCAGCTGCTGAAAACATTAATCATATACTTCCCATACCAGTCACTCCAATTCTTGCCAGTTATTTAAGAGAAATAAAAACATAATCCACATGCAGACTTGTCCATAAACATTCCTAACCACTTTCTAAGTGATTGCCAGTTGAAAGAAAGCTGTTCAAAAATGGCAGCAACAACAATAACTTTCCTTGGGGACAATAGGATGACGTCTTCCAAACTTAGAAAAGAAATATGCCCTTGGGCTAGGCATCCCCAGCCTCTTGGGTGAATCACACATGTGCCCACTGACATACGTGCAGGACTATTTCTTTTCTTTTCCTTTTTTTTAAAGACTTATTTATTTATTTATACAAGACCCAGGAGACAGGCCAGATACACGGGAGGGTGAGAGGATTCACCAGACACAGAGTGGGGAACAGAACAGGCAGACTGATGAAATACTCTGCTGAGGGGAGCAGCGGGCGAGACAGGAGAGGTCTGCTGCGCCATGTGGGACTGTTGCTGGCCAGCTGGGATCAAACCCACGCTGCAGAGGCTGCAGACAGTCTCACAGCTCTGTGCTCAACCGCCTGGGCCACCAGGGGAGGCCCCGTGCAGGACTATTTCTCTAGCATCACATGTATAACATAGTGGACACTAAATAAACATTGATCAACCAGGGACTGGCCAAACCAGTTATTAGAAATTCATGCGAAGAAATATTATATTATATAGCTGGTAAGAGTAACAAGGAAGCTCTTTATGTTACTGTTAAACACGTTTAGCAAAGTACACTCAGTTACCAATTGTTTCTGTGCATGCTGGAGAAATACATTTCTGCTCAGGGCCTTTGCATCGGCCCCTGCTTGAAATGCTCTTGAAATGCTCTTCCTGCTGATCTCCACATGACTCATTCCCCAGCCTCTGTTAGGCCTATGCTCATGTTACTTTCTCCACAGAGCTTCCCCTGGGCACCTGATCTATGATCTCATATTTCCCTACTATCCTTAGATTTCCCATCCCCTTTCTTGGATTAATTTTTTTTCCTTAGCATTTAACACCATCCAATATAATAGTTTATATATTGATACTGTTTTCTATCTACCTGTCCCATTGCAATGTGAACTCCACCAAGGCAGCAATTTTTAGTTGCTTCGAGTGCTGCTGTGTTCCAGCTCCTCTAACCACGGCCGTGTTCTGCAGGTAACGCCACAAGCCAATGGGCATTTAAATGTCACTATACTTTCACAGGCTGCCTTTGAAACACTTCATCTGCAGGGGGCCTCCCTGGTCACACAAAAAGTTAAGCTTCAGCACTATGAAGCTATCTGCAGCCACTGCAGCACGAGTTCAATCCCCAGCCAGGGAGATACCCACATGGTGCAGCAGACCTCTCCTGACTCACCTGCTGCTCCCCTCAGCAGTGTCTTTCAGTGGATCTGCCTGTTCTGCTCCCCAGTCTCTCTCTGGTGAATCCTCTCACCTCCTGTACCTCTGGCCTGTACCCCAGCTCTTGTATGCATAAATAAATAAAAATCTTTAAAAAAAAAAAAAAGAAAGAAAGAAACACTTCTTCTGTACCTTCCCACTCCCTACACTACCAGCCAGCCATTGCTGATAACAAATTACCCCACAGTAAAACAACGAGGCTTCAAACAGTCTCTGTGGGCCAAGAATCCAGAAGTTGACTGGGTGGTTCTGGCTCAGGTCTCTGTCTTAAGTTACAGCCAAATTATTGGTGGGGGCTCTGTCATCTGAGGTTCTACTGGTACCAAGACACTTACACAGCTGTTGGCAGGAGCTGGATTCCAGCTAGCTTTTGTTTTATTTTATCTTATTTTACTCTGAAATAATTGCAGACTTATAAAGTGTTGCCAAAATAGCATACAGAATTTCCATCTACCCTTCACCCAGCTTTCTCTTATTTAACATCTTTCATAACCATAAGAAATTAACATTAAAACCACACAATGAACTAATCTTAAGAACTTATTTATATGCATGTACAGTCACACATCACAGAAGGACATTTTGGTTTTCTTTTTAATAATTTTTAAAGATTTATTTTTATTTATTTAAAATAAATACAAAAACGGGGGTCTAGGCCAGAGATGCAGGGATGGGGGTGAGAGGATTCACCAGAGACAGAGTGGGGAGCAGAACAGGCGGACTGACCGCAGTACACTGCTGAGGGGAGCAGCCAGCGAGTCCGAGTCCGAGCGAGTCAGGAGAGGTCTGCTGTGCCTCTGTGGGTGGGTCTGCTCCCTGGCTGGGGTTCAAAGTCATGCCTCAGTGGCTGGTGATAGCTTGATAGTGCTGAGATTTCAACCCCTGCACCACCAGGGAGACCCTATAAAATTTTAATTTCAATATGCTTTTCAAAGTTCTGTTCATGTCCCAATACAATACTATTTAAATGAAGTATAGGTCCCAGTTGCTGACTCTGCCTGTCCCCTGCCCTTTGGCTGACATCTTTGTCTTCTTTGCCCTTGGCCATTCCCCCCCCCACCCCCCACCCCCTCACTCCCTGCTGGCAGGACCGTGCCTGCTTATCTCCACCTCTTCCCTCTGCCCCTCCTGTCCCTCTGTCTCTGTCCCTCGGTGTATCTCCATATCGCTATCATTTTCCCTGGCTCTGCTCCGCTCTGGGCTCCCCTGCCCCCCCACCAAGGGAAAGCAAGAGGGAATCATGGCCCAGTGAGTCTGGGACACCCCCTCCTTGGTTGCCAGGGCATTGGGGCCAGGGGGGCTGCTGGTTCATTACCCTAATGGCATCTGCTGAGGGCACCCAGCCAGCCCAGGAAATGGACCACTTAAGCTCACAGGAGCTGAAGGCAGCCCGGGTGCTTCTCCCAAGCTGCTTTCAGGGCTGGAGTGGGGGAGAGGCAAATGGGGAGGGGGAGAGGCAGAGGAGAGAAGTATGGGGGAGAAGAGAAAGTGGAAGAGGGAGGAGCAGGGGAGGGGAAGGAGGGAGGTGGAGCTGTCCTTCTTGGGAGTCCTGGGGACACTAGCTGGGAGGCTGGACCTCATACAGCAGCAGCACGGTACCCCTCGGGTACCCCAGAGAGTGCCATCCCCAAGGTCACCCCGGAGCTTGCACTGGGGGTCACAGTCACCCCCTGTTGTTTGGGCAGTTCCTGGGAGCGCACCTGGGACACTGCAGCCTCACACAGGAGTGTCCCAGGGCCACACACACAAGCATCTGAGGTCACCGGCAAGAGGTTTTGCACAGGATCCTGACACACATGCAACCCTAGAGACACAAGCTCGGCCCAGAGCTCACACAGCGCATGATGCCGGTCACGCGTGTGCTCACACCCATCCCCACACGCACCGGCACAGGAGACGTGCCCAAGGGCCTCTCCGCGGGACACGCCCCCCACAAGCACCTGGACACAGTCAAATGTCGCAAATGTCCACAGAGACACACATCCATTCACAGTCATGGGCACACGTTGGAAATACAGTCACACACCGAGGACGTGTCTGCATGTGCCCCACACACACCCATGGCCACGGAGGCCACGGGCCCACGACACAGGGACACAGATGGAACCTCAGTGCAGTCACTGACACACGGTCAGAGTGCACACTCACACTCACACCCACAGCCAGGCCCCAGACCACAAGCACACGGCACCTCACTCACAGCACCCAGGCTCACAGAGAACGAAGCATACACCAGGCTGCAGCCACTGCCAAATGGCTGGCACACACAGGGTGAGGGTAGGCACTCGCCGCACACAGTCTGTGCCCAGGGGCAGCATGTCCACTGCCAACACACAGGCCCACAGACTCAGACATGCAGACACACACCGAGACACTAGCAACTACAGAGACATGGGCTCTTGCCTTGCCTCTGCCTCCGGCTATCGGCAGGACAACAAACCCCACATGCTCTGAGCGGCCAAATTTTTCTTGAGAAGTTGGAGATCTGGATTTTGTGTGAAACCATTTATAGAGGTTGGAGAAAAAGAAAAGAAACTGCTTGCGGGCCTCCCTGGTGGCGTAGGGGTTAAGTCTCAGCACTAGGAAGCTATCCGCAGCCTCTGCAGCACGAGTTCAATCCCCAGCCAGGGAGCTACCCACATGGCACAGCAGACCTCTCCTGCCTCACCCCACTGCTCCCCTCAGCAGTGTATTTCAGTGGATCTGCCTGTTCTGCTCCCCACTCTGTCTCTGGTGAATCCTCTCACCCTCCACCCCTCACCTCTAGCCTTCACCCCAGTTCTTATATGCATTAACAAATAAAATAAATTTAAAAAAGATTTAGAGGATACAGAAACTCATGGGGAAGGGGCAAGAAACTGCCCCTGAGGTTACCATATTCTCTTATATGTTTCAGGTGTTTACATTAAGGGGGGACAGCCCCCTCCAACCCCACCGGTAACTTTCTAGACAGAAAGGGCCTCAGTGAACATTTTCTGATGGAAATGGTCTCTGTCTTTCTCTCTCTGTGTGCCCACCCCCCTCCCTGCACATAGGTTTGCTTTACAAAGTATCATTTCATCGACTTTTCATTTAACTGATCTCACACAGCTCTCTAAATCAATGCACATAGATCTACCCTGCTCATTCTTTTCTTTAATTGGATCAATTTTTGCATAAACAGCATGTGCACACGGGCCAAATTCCAAAGGCACTCAAGAGTGCGTGTTGACAAGTCTCTCCCCGGTCATCACCCAGATGCCTCTCCGGGGGGGGGGGGGGGACCACCGACTCCTTTTGCTTCCTTCCAAGATTTCAGTCTTATTGAAGCAAATATACATGTACAAATATAAATATACACTCTTGGCATATGTGTGTTATAGGATACATAATAACTACATATTACCATGTTATTTAATAGAGATTCTATGACACAAGCATAAAGAATATTTGTACATATTATATAACATACAGCATACAATCTGTATAAAATACGTACAGTATGACAATTCACTGTATGTACACAGTCAGGAGTCAACCCCAGGCTGCGTGTGTGAGGGGCATTCCCAGAGCCTGCACCTCCAGCTTGGGTGTGAGTGGGTGTTCGCACAATGGTGACATCAGCTAAGACTCAAGTCTCAAAATGTATCCCTGTCATTAGGGACGTAAGACTATGTATTGTGACTATGGCCACAATAAGTTAATTAACACCCATCCCCTTACATAGTGACACATTTCTTTTCCTGTGGTGAGAACTTTTAAGATCTACTCTGTTAGCATCATTCAAATACACTGCAGAGTACTGCTATCCTTTTACATAAAGGATGCTTTTTTTTCTTTACTTAGCAACCCGTCTTGGAGATTTTTCCAGCTCCATGCAGCCAAGCACCTCCTGCTTCCTATTTCCCAGCCCCTTCGTTCTTCCAGTATTCCAGCAGTCAGCTGTATCGTGACAGATAGAACCAGTTTCTTATTAGGGGGCACTTTGGCGACTTTTGAATGATGCTGTAACGGTATCCTGGGCACCGCAGCTTCACGCATGCCTGGAAGAACTGTTTGTTTTAAAATAGTGGAGAGGGGGCCTCCCTGGTGGTGCAAGGGGTTAGGTCTCAGCACTATGAAGATATCTGCAGCCACTGTGGGTGGCACAGCATTTGTTCGATCCCCAGCCAGGGAGCTACCCACATGGGGCAGCAGACCTCTCTAGTCTCACCCGCTGCGCCCCTCAGCAGTGTATTTCAGTCAATCTGCCTGTTCTGCTCCCCGCTCTGTCTCTGGTAAATCCTCTCACCCCCTGCATCTCTGGCCTGTGCCCCAGCTCTTGTATGCATAAATAAATAAATCTTAAAAAAATTAAATAGTGGATAGGCTAGAGGGTAGATGGATGGGGTCAGTGTTTCATGGGAACAAAGTTTCAGCTGGAGATGAGGGAAGTGTTCTGGGGGTGGAGGTGGGTGTGGGGGTGGCTACACAGCAGCGTGAATGTGCTTAATGCTGTTGAATTATCTGCTTGAAAATGGGTTTTGATGAGAAATAAAATTATGTGATGTATAGTCTATGTTGTGTCTGTTTTACAGATTTTGTAAAAAATTAATAATTTCCAAACAGAGTGCATTCATAGAAAATTTGAGGCCCATTAAGGCAAATAGACTAAGAGGTGACTGCCAGTGACAATAGAGTTTGTCATAGACCCCAAGAGACAGGTACACTGTGCCTCACAGGGCCACGTGGGGAAGCACCAGGGTCATCAGGAGGGGACAGAAACCTTTATTGGGGTTTCCACTGGGAGGTACAGATGAGCCAAGGTAAGTGACTAGGACTGGTTAGTTTGAATAATTTGGGGCTCTGGGGCATAGGGGCTGTCCTTACTTGACTGATGTCTGACCCTTGGGGTGATTAGGGCTGGGGATAGTGGCCCCCAGCACAGGCACCCCATAAAGGAGGGGCTGGGGTGTGGGATTGGGGTTGGCTGGCTTGTTTTGGAGAAGCATGCTAGAGGACAAGTTGTTTACTGTCTCCAGGAATCAGCCACCCTTGGGAGGGGCCATTCCTGCAGGGTCAGGAGGCCCCAGGTGTCAAAGCATCAGACTTCAAAAGGCATGGCTAATACAGTGTCCCCAGAAGGGACATCTGCGTCTGGAGAGAGGGGCTTTCATCTGGGAAGAGTGTGGCCGAGTCCCCTCCTGAGCCACTGTTCTCTCAGGCTACTCCGAGGTCTCTCCTGAGAGCTAACCAAGTCCCTGGAAGGTTGCACCAAGGTCTGGAAAACACAATTCTTGAGAACTTTAACTCTTTCAGGGCAGAACTTAAAACAGGCACTCCCATGACTGCTCAAGTTCAGGGGCACCAGGGGAAATGTCAGTGAGGCTAAATAGTTAACTTGCTTTCAGAACTTAAAGAGCACAAAAGGAAACCTTATCTAACTTTCTCTCTGAGGCTTGTATTTATAAATGAGTAACAACAACAATAACCTTGAGCTGAGCTCCAAAGCCAGCAGGGAACTGAAGACACAGGGAAAGAAGGGGCTACTCAGAGGCTGGGCACCTTGAAAAAACTGAATCCTGGGCTTCCCTGGTGGCCTAGGGATTAAATCTCAGCACTCCCACCACATGGGCCCCACCATGGCCTGAGTTGGATCTCCGGCCAGGGAGCTGACCCACATGGTGCCACAGACCTCTCCTGTCTCGCCCGCTGCTCCCCTCAGCAGTGTATTTCATCAATCTGCCTGTTCTGCTCCCCACTCTGTCTCTGGTGAGTCCTCTCACCCCCTACACCTCTGGCCTATGCCCCAGTTCTATGCAAAATAAATAAAATGAACAAAAATCTTACAATAAAGGAACAATTCTTAAAAAAAAAAACACATAAAAGAAGGAGAAGCAGGACATGCTCAGAGGAGGGAGCTGTCACTGGCCTGGTGACCATGAGTTCCTTGTCCTTGCCCTGCTCGTCCTTAACTCTGCTCCTACTTATCTTTCCTTGGCGACAAAATCAGAAAACCAGGCAAAACAGACTCACACCAAGACAGAGGTAGGAGGAAAGAAGGATTAAGTCCCTCATAGCTTCTGACCATGGCACCATTCATGCCCACCAGCGCCATGACAGTGATTCTAAGAGTAAGCTTTGAGGAAAAAGTGGTGTGATGCGGCTGCTGGAAAACTCTATTTCTCAGAAATCCTGTGGACACAGACCCTCCAGCTGCTCCCCTCCCTAGCACCCTGCCATGTGAGTCCCTGCAGGGCCCAGTTCGGGGAGATGCCTTTGTGACAGGAGCCTGCGCTGTGTGCAGCTTGGCTGCCACCTGACTAAACTGATTTCCTTGCACCAACTCTTGTCTCTCAAGTTTTGGCTTATGAGCAGCGAGGAACAGACCCCCTGCTCCCCAGAGAACTCCTATCACAGAACCAGCAGCTCTGTTGAGATGAGACCTAAACCACCATTTTATTGCTGAGGAGCTGAAACTTGACCATGAAGAAAAAGGCCAATGACTTTGGCTGCAATGTCTCAGCCGTCACCCTCTCAGCCACGCCACTCCCTGCTGTGTGGTCTTACTGGGCTTTTTGAAATGTCAGCATCCAAAATTTCCCCCATTTATTTATTTATCTATTTATTTATTTATTTATTTATAATAGAGGCATGTTTTTATTTATTTGTTTGTTTTGTTTATACAAGCACTGGGTGCAGTCAGAAGCGCGGGAGGGTGAGAGAATTCACCAGAGCCAGAGCGGGGAGCAGAGCAGGCAGAAGGACCGAAGTACACTGCTGAGGGGAGCAGCGGGCGGCAGGAGAGGTCTGTGCGCCATGTGGGACCCTCCTCTGGTGGCCGGGGAGCAGCCGGGGATCAAACCGGCGCTGCAGAGGCTGTGGGCAGCTTCGCAACCCAGCGCTCAACCACTGCGCCACCGGGGAGGCCCTCCCCCATTTATTTTTATTGTGGCAAAATACTTATCACATAAAATTAGCCATTTCAACCATTTCTAGGTGCAAGCTCAGTGGCATTAAACACATTCATGTTGTTGTGTGATCATCCCCACCCAACAGCTCTAGAATGTTCTCATCTTCCCAAATGAAGCTCCGTCCCCATTAAACACTAGCCCCCTACCGCTCCCCCAGAGCTGGCACCCACCAGCTACCGCCTGTCTCTATGGCTGTGACTCCTCTAGGGTCCTCTTGTGAGAGGATCTCCCGGGATTTGTCCTTTATGCTCTGAGGGCCTAGAAAGGTAGGTTCCTGTGAGCCTCTGCTCACATCTGTATCAACTAATTTTTACAGAATTATAACTAATTGTATCAACTAATTGTTACAGAATTTGTCCTTTATGCCCCGAGGGCCTAGAAAGGTAGGTTCCTGTGAGCCTCTGCTCACATCTCTATCAACTAATTGTTACAGAATTACAACTAATTGTATCAACTAATTGTTACAGAATTAGTGACAATTACTAATTGTTACAGAAGCTTGTTTTTTGTGTGTGTTTCTGTCTAAAGACGCCTTATTTAATATATACTATTGATTCATTAGCACTTAGCCCCTGGTGAACGGCCCCATAACTCAGGCTGAGCAAAGCTTATCTAATACATGGACTTTCTCCACAAGGTACATCACCGCCTTCTTGCTCTTAGGAACACTGGGCACTTCAGCACTGAGCTTGAAGGCCATTAAAACAGCCCCCCCAACACACACACAAATATGAAAAACACAGCATTCAATAGACCCTAAAAGAACATCGCTGACAGGAGGAGCTGAAAGAGAAAGCAGGGTTGCCTTGCCTGACCTCAGCTGGGATTAGGCACGGAGGGCAAGTCAAAATTTTCGCCATTCTATGCATGTCCTCAAACCATGAGGAAAGTCACAGGTATTTACTTGGGGGCTTCAAATAGATTTTATCACACAGGAGAATTCACAAATAAAACATCTGTAAATAACGAGGACTGGCATATATATGCATACACATATGAGTGTGTCTGTGTATGTAAGTCATATACAGCTGTCTAACTCCAGCTAAAATGTCACCTGGAGGGCCTCCCTGGTGGCACAAGGGGTTAAGACGCAACCTATGAAGCTGTCCGCAGCCACTGCAGCATGAGTTTGAGCCCCAGCCAGGGAGAAACCCACATGGTGCAGCAGACCTCTCCTGACTGGCCCGCTGCTCCCCTCAGCAGTGTGTTTCAGTCAGTCTGCCTGTTCTGCTCCCCGCTCTGTCTCTGGTGAATCCTCTCACCCCCACACCTCTGGCCTGAACCCCAGGTCTTGTATGCATAAATAAATAAATCTTTTTTGTTGTTGTTGTTCTTATGAGGCTAAGCAGTTCCCAGGGAACTTCGACAAAGAGACTCAAAATTCAAAATCTACCACACCCAGGTAACAGCTGCCATTGTCTCTGCCAAGGGCCAGGAGCCTCCCCAGGACTCCTCACCCGTATCTCTTCTCAGAGCCTCCCCTCCACCGGTCTCCTCCCAGCAGTACTGGGGTGCAAGTCAAAGCCGGAAAAGCAAGAACACAAGAGCACACGTGTGTTCAGTCATAAGTCAAGCATGGCCACTCCACTCGGCCCCTCGTTCCTCGCAGCCCCCCCATTTAGAAAATGGGGTTCATGGCATGCTGGGAGTTGTAATTCCGGCCCCTGAGACCTTCAGTGTGGAGATGGCCCAGGAGGCTATAAAAAAGGCCAGGTGTGGCTTGTCTCTCTAATACTCTCTTCCACAGACCCGCTTTTCCCATTTCTCTGCCTCGCTTCCTGTCTCTGCTCCCTGTCAGGGAATCTCTGTCTGTATCTCCCCGGCCCTGTGCTTGGGCCAAGGGTGTGTGTGCTTGTGCTGATGGCAGCTCCAGTGAGTGGGGTCCCCATGGCAGTGCCTGTCACCTCACACATTCACATCAGAACCCAGGGCAACCCACCCAGGCTGACAGCCACAGAGAGGTTTCAAGTCACACCCCACCATCTCATCTACAAAGTACAGCCTCTCAAGCACCCTGCTCTAATGCTGAGAAGGGAAAAGGAATGGGGGGCCCTACCCCCCAAACCCCCCCAAACCTGGATGGGTGGGAATCCAGGCCCAGCCAAGGATATTGGAGTCCAGGTCTCAGGGGAGAGGCCTCAATGGGGGGTTCAGGGAGGGAAGGGGACTTAGACTAGGGGTTCAAGAGGGGGGACTCAAGGAAGGGGCTCACAGAAGGAGGGGAAGAGAGAGGGTGGCTCAAAGTAGGGAGGGCACGCCAGGAAAAATGGGGAGGGACTGAGGGGAAGGGGGCAGCAGGCAGCCTGGGTTCCTGCAGCAAACCAAGAGTTGTGCTCTGCATTCCCCCAGTGGGGGAGGGGGTGTGTGTGCAAGGGGGAAGGTAGGGGGGGTGCAGCCACCCTACCTCACTGCCTAGAGAAGGGGCACCCTGAGCAGCAACTGAGGTCAGACCAGCTGACCCTTTCGGAGTAGGGACCCCTGTTCAGCAGCGCCCTCCCCCAGTCCCAGAGACAGTGGGGGAAGGGCGAAGGGCTTCCAGGGGGGGCGTCTGTGTGTATTTTACCCCCATGGGACTCTGTCACCCTTCGGGCCCCTAGGGCAGCCCTGTCCTCCTAATCAGGCAGGGGAACTCTGATCCCTGTGCTTCGGGCATTCAGAAGCCCCCATGGGGTGTCTACACACACAGGTCCCCCTAACACACAGGTCTTGGTGGCTCTGCAGGTCCTCGCTCAGATCCCCTTTACCCTGGCTCACGGGGTCTTCATGTCACCCCCTCCCTCCTCGCCCGCCCCGCCCTCCCAGCAGCCCACTAGGCCCCCTGCCGACTTTAATTGGCTTTCTTGAATTCACAGGGACTCTGCGCAGCCTTGCTTGGTGGGGCCAGGTCGCTCAGCTCTCCCGCCTTCCGGCCTGGCTAATTGGGGGGCTCCATTGTGGAGAGGCTGTGCCCCACCACCCCCTGCCCCCTCCCCGTGGCTGCCGACTAGCTCCCGCAGACAAAGCCAGCAGCCGCTGTCTTCAAGGGCGGGCTGCTGCAAATCGGTCTAATTCAAACCCGGAGACAGCGATTAGTGTTAATAAACAGACCCCTACCCTGCTTTGTCTCCCCGGGCCCCCACCTCGGCCTCCACTCCCTCCCTGCCCAGCTCCCTTTTCTCTCTGGAGCCCTTGGGGAGGGCGGGCAGGAACAGAAAGGCCTCCAAGCCTGTTCAAAAAATGACTGTGGCCCTGGACCCAGAAACTGGGGTTCATTTGTCTCCCTTGTATCCTAGGGGCGGGCCAAGGATCTGCTCCTCAGCCCCACCCTCACCTAAATACCAATCAGCCCCTCCGGTAGGTGACTCTGCAGGCCCCTCCCCGCCTCTCTTTACTTCTACCCAAATTCAAGGTCAAGGTTTGTCGTGAGGCTTGGGGGTACGTTCCCCAGGTGGGTCAGGGCCCTAGCTTGCCTGCACTGGATGGGGCTCCAGAAGAGAATTCCATCAAGGCCTTTAGGCTTAAGAAAGTGTGAGAGGGTCTGGGGAAACCCACGGGGGGGGGGGGGGGCAGTGGAGGGGGGGGCCCCGCACTGGGGGCCCACAACATGGGGGAGGGGCAGCATGCTCTTGGCAGAGGAGGGAGTAGCTAAAGAGTCCCCAGAGGAACTGTAGGGAAGGGTGCTATGGGCAGCTGAGTATGAGCTGTGGGTCCCCCCTCCCTTGGTGCTGCTGTCACCAGGACCTGGTGGCTGGGGAGGGGCCATCCTGGGCCCTGTGGGCAGCATCCCTGGCCCCACCCACTTCATGCATAGAGCCCCCCAACCCAAGTCATGTTGACCAAAAATGTCTACAGATTATTACCTAATATCCCCTGGGGAGCAGAATCGCCCCTAAAGGAGACCCGCTGGTGTACAGTGACGGTGCTGGCCCAGACGTTGCTTTCAGAGACCTGGGTTTGTGTTTCAAGTCTGCCTTGTACTGGAGATGGTCTAATAATGGCGTTTGTTTTCCTCATCAGCGCCGTAATGAAATGACACTGTAGTGGCAGGAATGCACAGAGCAGGCTCTCTGTGGATCTAGCGGGCGGGAAAAGGAGAGTCCTGAGCCCTCCGTGGCTTTTTCAGGCTTTTCATGATCTTTTGACACCATTTGCAGTGCGGCAACCAGGTGCAGGGCAGGCAGAGGGGCCTCTCTGGGCTCTGTGGCTTTCTCTGCTGCTCTCCACTGCTCTCCACCTCATGGTCCTCTGCTGCTCTTATATGCCGAGAGGTGCCACTTACACGTGCCCATACTGCATTCCGGGTGTCCATCATTAGGCACGCGCACCCGGAGGCCACGGTCCCAAGCGCCTCCTGCATTCAAGGCCGTGGGTGATGGCCACAGAGGCCAGGGGCGTACACGCCTGAGCGGTCTTCATTTACCCTACAGACGTTGAATCCTGGTTTTCTTATACAAGTCATTTTGCTTCAAGTCACAGCTTACTGCCCACTTACTGTCGGGGAGATTTGGGGCTACGAAAAGTTGGCCTCGCTGGAGCCATATTAAAATAGAGCTGGAGAAAACCATGGCAGGAAAAGATGCTCTTCTGTCCTCTTTAAACTACATCTGAGCCTGGTGCTGGGCCAAACTATTTTCCAAGGAGCCAACAAGAAGCGAAATATCTTATTCGAAAGCCCTGAGGAAGAGAACTTCCTCGTGACCTCCAACCCCCCCACCCCCCCACCCTCCCACCCCCGCCCTTCTCACTATGACCGCTCCTGACTCCGCCTTCTCCTCCACCACTCACCCTTCTTTTTCCCTCCATAAGAATTCCCCTGCCTGGGTCCACTCTCAGCACATGTTTTAGGGTTCTACCTTCATCTTTGCACCCCTAATCGCAGCCCTCAATTTATTCCCAAATTTACATTTATTCCCAAATAAATGTATTTTGACTTACTGCCAACCTTGCAGTTCTCTACTTGAAGATTAATAAGGCAAAAGTCTTAACTCCCTGGAGCCTCAGTTCCCACCAAGAAAATGGGGTGAAGGATGGTCACACAATCTCATGGTTGCTGTGAGCGTTGGGGGAATGAGCGCATGTGAGTGATCCTCACCCGTGCCAGCTCACAGTCATAAGCCACCAGCCAATGGTTACTCCTCCTACAAGGGACGCATGTTAGAGACACAGTTATCGGAAGAGCTCTAAGTTCTGTCTCGCCTTTCACTGCCTGTTCATCTGGCTGAGGCTTTCTCAGTCCGGGCACTGGAGACATTTGGAACTAGACAGTTCTCTGTTGTGGGGCTCCTTGTGCACTGTAGGGTATTTCACAGCCTCTCTGGGCCCTACCGTTAGGATGCTGATAGCACCCCCAACCTCCAGTCCTGACGGGTGGCCGAAACGTCTCCAGACATTGCCCAGCACTGCCAGGAGGAGGACCCTGTGACACAGGAGGGCACAGGCCAGGAGAATGAGCCACCCCCTCCTCCCAGCCTCCAACAGGTGGCGCTGCTTCCTCTGTCCCCCAACCTTCCAACCCAACTGGAAGTCATAGGATCTGGGAGTCTGAGCCGGCAGCCCATTGCGGCTGGCCTCCAGAAACAGAAGCAGAAAGGTGACAAACGGGGTCAGCTTTGGGGACTCTCAGTCACTATCTCAGATATTTACTCCATCACCCGTCAAGCGGAGTCCCATAGGGAGTCCATGCCCCAAATAGCTCTCGATCCAGGCTGAGCTAGGGGTGTGTGTGCACACACTGCTAAAAGTTTCTGTTCCTCTATTAATCTGGGGTCTCCAGAGAAACAGACCCAACAGGAGATGGTTACATGTATTTATGTGAAGGTGGTGGTGGTGGGAATCTGTGACATGGCAGGAGAGTGAAACTCCCCTTCTTATTACAAGTAATTGTCTCCTGTGGACTGAAAAGCTGCAAGACCTCCAGCCAGCGAGCTGGAGACCCAGAACTGCCTACCGTGTCATTCCAGCGCTGGTCCAGAGCTGCGAGAAGACCCATGTCCCAGTGCCAAGACAGAGAGAGTACTTCCCACCTCCTACTGAGCCCAAGGAGAATCTCATCCAGACACAGCCAGGACAATGTTTCACACAAAATCGGGGTGCCTTAGACACCTGAAATTAACCCTCCTATAAAATCAGTGGCTGCACAGAGCTTCATAGTGCAGCATCGTAACCAAGGTCAAGAAAGCAAGTGTAGCTTCCTCACGTGTCTCTGCTCCATGGGCCTCCTCCAGGCCTCCTTCTTGGTCTTCTTCCCCTTCCCCAGTCCCTGATCCAACTTCTCTGCTCTGCCCCACCCTTCCTTGGGTGGGGCAGGAGACCTGGAACCTCCCCTTTCCGTGGGGACCACCCTGTTACAGATTGAGGAGCAGGCCCAGTGCACAGAGAGGATGTAGCAAATGAAGTGGAAATTCTGCCTAAAGACCTATCGCATGAGGTGCTGCAAGGTATCCACGCCATGATATTTCCAATTAGAGGGACACAGGGCCAAATACATATGTCCATGGACATTATGCCCATGGTTAACTTTTATTTTGCTTAATCCTCTTATTGCTCTCCTAATATAGAATTATCAATTATCATTATACCCATTTCACAGATGAGGATATTGAGGCTCAGAGGGGGAAAACCACCTGCCTACAGGTACACAGAGAAGCTAAACTTAGGAGGCCACTGAGGAGAGACTGAAAGAGAAACCTAGTCCTGGGGAAATGCCGGTGTTCTGGGGGGGGGGAGGGACGGGGGAAGCAGACATGGAGAATAAAAAAAGCTTCCTCAGGCCCTTCCATCACTTCTTCTGCGGCATTCCATCTCTCCCTACATTCAGCCTTCAGACAGGTGATGGTTTGGTTGTGCAGAGCTAAAAATATCCCTGAACAATGCAAAGTAGCCTCGAGATGCTGTGGGGAGGTGAGAGGCAGAGAAGGAAGGAAGGAGGCCAGGAGAGAGGAAAGTTCCACGCCTCCCCTTCCCCCTCTCAAGTCTTTCCCTTTCTGTACTCGACCAACTGCGCAGGGCTTCTGTCTCCTTTATCTGCCATTCTTGCATTCCCACGACAAAGATAGCAAGCGTATTTTGAGAAGCTGTGTCTATATTTATAGGCACTGGATGGAGAGGTTTAGAACTGGATGCTTTGGAGTTGCAATGCCAGAGTTCAAATCCCCTCTCTCTGGCTGGCCAACTGTCCGAGTTCACTGTCTCCTTGGGCTTCATTTTCACCATCTGCAAAACAGGATTAAAAATCACACTTTTCAAAAGGCAGCAATAGGATGAAATGCATCAGAAGAGAGCACAGTAAATATTATCTATTGGTGTGGTTGCAGTGATGACGGTGTGTGAAACAGAATTTAAGGACTCAAAAGTGGTAGGAATTGATGGGAGGGAGGGCGCCTGCCTGAGCTTCAGACAAAAGGCATAATTTCACGAATCAATGAAAATTGCAAAAATAGGGTGGAGTGGGGAGTTCCCAGTGAAGGAAACCTCCCTGGGTAACCAATCAAAGAATTGCCACCATGGCATTAGGAATAAATGTGATTGTCATGGTGCTGACTATCAGGGAACAAATAATTTAATTTAAAAGTGCTTGTCAACAGCAAAATTCTTCTTAGTTGAAATACAATCATGGGGGGGTGGTCAGTGTAGGGGTGAAGTGAGCAAGATTGTTTATGAAATTAATCCTTCCCTCACAGATCACAGCGACTTTGAGTCTCTGACCCTTAGTGAAATTTTCCTCACCTGGGGCTTCCCTGGTGGCGCAAGGGGTTAAGATGCTTCACTATGAAGCTATGTGTAGCCACTGCAGCATGAGTTTGATCCCCGCCCAGGGAGCTGACCCACATGACACAGCAGACCTCACCTGTCTCCCCGCTGCTCCCCTCAGCAGTGTGTTTCAGTCCATCTGCCTGTTCTGTTCCCAACTCTGCCTCTGGTGAATCCTCTCACCCCCACACCTCTGGCCTGTACCCCAGTTCTTATATGCATAAATAAATAAATCTTTCAAAAAAAATGTCCTCCCCTGTAAAGTGGGTAGACTGAGAACCCAGCCCTGCAGAGCTAGTTAAGATAGAGAAATTATTACACCTACTTCAGTACCTGGCACCTTAGCTATTACTATTTAACATGCCAAATAATTATTATTTTCTTATCTAATTTTTTATTGAAAAATTGATGCCACTGCAGCAAAGATATCAACTACATCAGAAATAATGTATTTATTGTTTTAGAAAGACTCAAAGCAAGATTCTGTATTCTTATCATTTTAATGGAGTTTTCATTAGGAAATAAATGTTTGTCTCAAAAAATTCAACCGTGCAAGAGGGTAGCAGAAAACAGGGAGCTCGCTCTCACCCCTTTGAATTAGATTCAAGGGCTTTTGTTTTATTTTATTTTTGCTTTTCTTGATCACCTTGAACTTCAATTAGTTGGTGTGATTACTGGCAGAAACTGCAAACAGACAAAGCAATCTGGTGTGGTTACTGGCAGAAACTGCCTTCCTCAAGAGTCTCCTGTTTAGTTCTAGTGATTTCCCAATTGTGTCTATTTTCATGTGTCTCCTCAGGCAAAGGAAAACAGCCAGTTCCATCTGCCTTTTGCTCTTTTTAACAAGTGTCTTGGTGGGGAGGAAGGGCTCTTTCTACATCAGGGTACCCCCCTTACGCTTCCCCTAACTCCATTCTTTATGAAATGAGTTGTAGAAGAAGATTGTGTATCAAAGCAATGATTCTATTGTTCCACATATTTTTCTGTACTTTTGAGAGTTTGGAAAGTAGAAACTCAATTGTGTCAAGGTGTAAGCGTAGAAAGTTGGTCTCCCCTGAACCCCCATGTCCTAGCCCCCTGGTACCTCACCAATTGCTCCATGGTCAGCTACCCTGCTGCCCATTTCATGGGTTCCCTTCAGGGGTATTTTGCCCACGTGTCTGACCAAGTTAATATATATTTGTACTCTGTGAATTGTGGTTCTCTAAGTGGTGTCCTACAACATCCAACTCCCCAAACTGTCCCAACTCAGAACACAAAAGGCCTTCAAATTCATTTTATGGACTCACCAAACTGTGGGTAGACATTGGGCTGCTTCTGTGTTTTTGCCCAGAAACCTATTGGATACTAGGTCTTAATTGCTCACAGCCCTGTTAAGGCCCGGCCTAGATCTCCTAATGACTGGTTCAAATCCAATGACCTTTTATTTTTATAGAAGTTATCTTGATTACCTTGAACTTTTTTTTTTTTAAACAGATACTCTAAAGCTTCAACTTACTGGATTGTTCACTTTATTGTTTTGTTTTTTTAATTAATTTTTATTTATTTATACAAGTACTGGGTACAGTCAGAAGCGCGGGAGGGTGAGAGAATTCACCAGAGCAAGAGTGGGGAGCAGAATAGGCAGAAGGACCGAAGTACACTGCTGAGGGGAGCAGCGGGCGGCAGGAGAGGTCTGTGCGCCAGGTAGGACCCTCGCAGGTGGCCAGGGATTGAACTGGAGCTGCAGAGGCTGTGGGCAGCTTCGCAGCCCAGTGGTCAACCACTGCGCCACCGGGGAGGCCTGATTACCTTGAACTTTATCCACACAGAAGGCAGTTGGTTTTAGTCTTGTACCTTGGACTTTGGAGCCAGACCACCTGGCTTCCAAACTCGATTCCACCATTTATAAGCTGTGTGACCTTGGGCAAGTTACTTAACCTCTCTGTGTCCCCTTGAACAAGTCACTTAAACTCAGCACCTCAGGCTCCTCAACCATTAAAAGGGGGGCAATTATGTGCCAGTGCCAGTATCACAGGGTCATTGGGAGAACTAAAAAATGAGTTTAAAGTGTGACAATTTCTAAAACAGTGCCCGGCAGGCATTTCCATTATTTTATGCATGTCAGTGTCAGACAAAGGGGCCTGACGCAGCCAGTCTTGGCAAGTAACGTATCCCAGGCGGAAATCATGGAACCCCACGCAGGTCCCCTCTCCCCCCCTCTTTCCTTTTTCTCTCCAGTGTTGGGGGAGGCCCCAGGAATGGGTAGACTTGTGGTAAAACAGACCATCACCCCTGCTCTGCTGGAGTCGCCTGCTTGGGGCCAGGAGACACTTCTGTAAATACTGGGGTACACCGTGGAGGAAAGATCTCACTTCCAGATGCTGAAGTCTGGGGCTCAGTGGAGCCAGAAGGGAGGGTGGGGTGGGCTTCAGGAAGGGGCAGTGTTGGGTGGGAAGAGGGTGGGGGCCACTGCCAGATGCTTGTGGTTCTGCTGACATCTAGTGGAAAGGTAGAATAATTATCCTTTTCAGTCACGATTGTAGTCTCCCCCAGAACAAGTACCAGACCCGAGGCAAGCACAGACTGAGAGAGGGCGTGACGTGCTGGGTGTCACACAGCATGATGACGGCCCTGGGTGGGTTTGAAGGACCAAAAAGCCATTTTATTTTATTTTTTAAAGATTTATTTATTTGTGCATACAAACATTGGAGTGTAGGCCAGAGGTGTGGGTGATGAGAGGATTCACCAGAGAGAGTGGGGAGCAGAACAGGCAGACTGACTGAAGTACACTGCTGAGGGGAGCAGCGGGTGAGTCAGGAGAGGTCTGCTGCGCCATGTGGGTAGGTCCCTGGCCAGCGGGGGATAGAACTTGTCCTGTAGTGGCTGGCAGTAGCTTGATAGAGCTGTCTTTAACCCCTGCACCACCAGGGAGGCCCCAAAAGGCCATTTTCAAGACAGGGTTTGTTTTTGCAGGTGAGTGAGCTCTCAGGCCTTGATAGGGTTCGCAGGGGTGTTCACCTTTGTCTCTAGGAAGCAACACCTTTGCTTCCTCACCTCCGCCCCCAGGCATTTGATCTTTTCTGGTCAGCTTCTCATTTTTTGTTCATGATTTTAACAATTGTTCCTGGAGACCACAGTAACACGTAGAGAACGAAATTGGCTCAAACAAACAACCAACCACAAAAAAAAAACAAAACAAGCCTGTGCTGGTGGAACTCACAGTCCACTGGGGAAGACAGAGAAGAAACAAAAAAAATCTCCAAATGGGTTTATGTCAGAGTCTAATGAACCACTAAATGAAATGATGAAGTGACAGGGGCTGGGAAAAGGACAGGCTTAAAGTTAGTCAGACTGGGAGAAAAACCCATGAGGAGCTATCACTGAAACCTTGAAGGAGAGGAAGTAAATGCTGGGAATACTTGGGGGAAGCCAGAGGACACGCCTGTGCAAAGGTCCTGGGGCAGGACCAGGCCTGGAAAGTTTGGAGACCTGGTGAGAAGGCTGTGTGAGTGGAGCAGAGTGAACAAGGAGAGAAGGAGGTGAGGACTGGGAGGTAAATATCTGTTGTAAATATATGTAGACACTAAGGTGATTTTTTAAAAAAGATTTATTTATTTATGCATACAAGAGCTGGGGTACAGGTCAGAGGTGCAGTGGGGGGGTTGGGGAGGAGGGGAGAGGATTCACCAGAGACAGAGCAGGAAACAGAACAGGCAGATCGACAGAAGTACACTGCTGAGGCGATGGGAGGGGCGGACAGGAAAGGTCTGCCGCGCCATGTGGGTTGCTCTCTGGCCAGGAATGGAACTCGTGCTGCAGAGGCTGCCGACAGCTTCATAGGCTGCATCTCAACCCCTTGTGCCACAGGGAGGCCCTAAGGTGATATTGTAAAGAGAGTCCATCTATAAGATGAACTATTGAAGAAACTGACATCAGGATGGACGTGTGAGCAGGTTTTGTCTAGAATTGTTTTAATGGCCAGTGTTGGTGAATGTAAGAAGGGGGCGGAATGTTGTGCATTTATTGAATTTTTCCCTATATTTTTCTCACGGTAGCTGCTTCTGCATTAAACAGAGTAATGGGTGGTACAGGAGCAACGGGAAAATACCTCAGCGGGCCATAATGAAATATTGTTTATTTCAGGTGCCACAATGTAACAATCTCTGTAACATAATTTCTATCTATAAGAATACAAAGAATACGAAGAAGCATGTGGCATCACATTTCCGAAATGTGTCTTTTATCACGGCCTCGTCACATTCGGCAGGTCGCTGGTTCGATCCCGGGCGGGAGAGGGAAGGCGTTTTTCTTTATCATATTGCAGAATTTAAAAAATGTACTACAAACTAAACATAATAGAACACCCGCGCCGTCTTCTTTCTCCTCTTTTTATGAATCAGTATGGGATTTGCAGTTTTTTGAGAGCAAATTCTACTTGATGATTTTACTAAGCAAGAGGGGAAAAACAGACACCACTTCGCCTGCGTTGGCCGGGAATCGAACCCGGGTCAACTGCTTGGAAGGCAGCTATGCTAACCACTATACCACCAACGCCCCGGCGCTCTGTGGGCTCGCGGGATGCCTTTAGTAAAAGTCCCATTGGGCCGGCCGGGCGATACCAAGTTGCGTGGGGGCTCTTCTCCCCAAAGTCTCTCCGCGCGCCGAAAACTCAGTACCTGGGACTCCCGAGGCCCCGCGGGCCGCGCCGACGCGCCCCCCCCCGGCCGCGGCGCCTTGGTGTGGGCCCGGAGGCGGCCAATCCCACGGCGCCGCCTGGGCCGCTCGACTTCCGGGTCAAAGGGACCGGAGCCGCCGGGTCCCCCGTGTCCGCCGCCGCCGCTGTCCCCCGCGCCCGCCACTTCCGGGGCCGCAGTCCCGGGCATGGAGCCGCGCGCGTGAGGCCGGGACGCCCTGCCCAGCCCGGCTGCCGCCCCGCGCCGGCCTCGAGCCCCGGTGAGCAGCGCCCGAGCGCCCTGTCCGGCCTCGGCCGCGACCCCGACCCGCCTTTGACCGGCCTCCGGGGCTCTCCGCCCGGCCTCCCCGCGCCCTGGCCGCCGGGGGCCGGCCCCGCTCTCCGCACCCCCGCGGCGGCTTCCCCGCCCTGCGGCGCGGCCTCCCGCCCCGTCTCCCCCCCGCCCCTCCCCGGCCCGGCCGCCGCGCCGCCGCTCCCCGCCCGCCCCGTGGCTGCCCCGCCGCCCGACTCTGGCCCCTTCCGGGGGCGGCCGCACCCCAGAACCTCCTTGCCTGCTTGCTCGGGTGTCCGCGCCCCGGCACTCTGTTCCCGCGGAGAGAGCAGAGGTCGCTTTCCTGACCTGTGACCTGCCCCCACCCCTTCACCCGCCTGGGCTTTGTCTCCCCACCCACCTTCCGCAGGACCCAGCCCTTCTCAGCCCGCCCCGCGCCCCCGCCCTTGGACCTGTCCAGCCCTGCGCCTTCTCGCGCAGACTTCCACCAGCCTCGACGCTGCACGTCCACTCTGCAGCTGAACCCTAGGACGTGGCCGTGCCTTCCTTTCCCTCTCCTTTCCCCTCCACCTCCCCACCCCACCTTGAGGAAGGCACTTGCAAGAACAAACTTGCTTTCGAGGAGCTGGGACTAAAGCCCAGGAAGTGTACGCTGTAGTCTCCAATCTCCAGTCCCTGGATGGGTCCTGGGGGAATTGGGCCCCGTGGGTAGATTTTTCTCCAAGATGTGGTCAGGGCATGCAGACAGTGCTGCATGACTGTTCTTCTAAACTCCAGCCAAGTAGAGGAAACAGACAGTTGGAACTCCCCGGTGGAAGGAGACTAAGTGGTAAGCCTGTCCTTCTATTAATCCACAGCGTTAAAGTGTCTGGTGCCTGCAGCTGGAATGGAGGCTTTCCGGACCCTATAGAAGGTCAGTTGTGGAGGGGGCTAGAGGGGGGAGGTTGGTGGTCAGGAAGGCTGAGTTGGGGCTGGTGTGATTCATTTGCCTCCTGTAGCATATGGACATTGTCAGCAAGTGGTTTTCTAAGTCTTGGGGTCACTGCCCTCAGGGACAGTTGGCTCCAACCCAGGCCAGTGACTACAGCTTTCTGTGTCCATGCTGGATGCTTTCCCTTCCCTTCAGTTGCCCCCTGATGGACTAAGGGAGAAAAAGGGGACCGTGTTCAGTGAGTGGTGTGGGTTCTGCCTCTGAGAAGGACTTAGGTCCCCCTTGGTGGGGTTTTAACTAACTTGTTCTGGCTGTCATGGAGTTTCCTCTGTGCCAGGAAATTTCCTTGTGAATTTCATGTAATCCCCACAGTAACCCTGGGCATAGGTTCTGCAGTTCCATTTTATAGCCAGGAACGTTGAGGCATTATGGTTTAGTTGGGCACATTAAGTGGCTCCCTCAAGGTCACACAGCCCAGAAGTGGCAGAGCTGGGATTTGAACCCATACATCTCTGGACTAACAATGCAGCCACCACTTCTTTATGGTGACATTTTGCTTCATCTCTCCCATTGTGATCTCTGTCCTATAACCAGGCACTGCTTTCCTTTTAAGCATCATAGGACCTGGCTTATTGAGAAGGTGGTTATGGCCAAACTTGAGACAGCAGCATTCACGTGAGGACGGGGACTCAGTCATCCAACCTAAAATGTTCATTGAGTGCTTCCTGTTTGCCAAGCACTGCTGTGGGTTCAGCAAATGCAGTGGGAACAGGACAGATATGGGCCTGCCTCGTTGAAGCTGAAATCTAGTGCAGATACACACTCATTTAGCAGGGGGTCTCAGCCTCAACACTCATGATACTTAGAGCTGCATCACTCTTTGTAGTGGGGGAGCCGTGTGTGTATCGTGGGGTTGTATCGCCACCAAACAATGCCTTCTATTGGTGATGACTCAAAATATCCCCTGGGGAGGCAAATTATACCTGGTTGAGACCTCAAGTTAGGGGATTCATTGAGAACTCCCCCTACCTCCCTCCCCCACAAGACTGTTCCAACATCATCTGATCTCTTGAGGTCCTGGATGCTGTGCTGTTTAAATGTACATACTTGTTGAGGATGACTCATAGATGCTGGGGAGGGGTCACCCTAGTTTATGCTGTCTAACCCACTGGGAATTCATTCTGGTGTCTACTGTGAGCCTAAAGATCTAGCTCAATCTTTTCTCCAAATAATGAATGCAATTTCTCCCCCTGGGCACTGCTGACATTTGGGGCCAGATCGTTCTCTGTAGGGGGTATCTTTTTTAAGTATCCAGGCACCTACCTATTGGCCCTGGAGGGGGGAGGTTAAGCAGCATCCCTTGTCCCCAACCGCACAATGCCAGGAGTCTCCCCAACTGTGACAACAGGTGTCTGCAGACTTCACCTGGTGTTCCTGTGGGGTAGAATCCCTCCACTGACAACCGCTGCCCTACAGTGAGTGCTGGATAGAAAGACCAGGTGTTGTGATGGGTCACAAGGCAGCAGCTTTGCATTGGGTGCCAGGAGCAACCTCTGTACCCAAAGGATAAAGGGGAACAGGTCAAACCAAAAGTAGGAAAAGGGTGTCACCAGCAAGGGCACGGGCAAGCAGAAAGACCCTGAGGTGGGAAGAAGCGGGTGTGTTAAGGACAGATGAGACCAGTGTGCCTGGAGATCACAGCTAGGGAGAGCAGAGAAGGGGAGGTCAGGGAGCAGCTGAGTGTGGAACTGGTGATTTTTCAGCTTCTGGCAAGGGCCTGCAGGTGGCATCCCTGGAGTCATTTGAAACTCCCTTTTTCTCAGGGACAGCTTACCCGGGGGAAAGCTGGGGGGAAAGATGCTGGTTTCTGGCAAATGTCAGTTGGCCTCTTGAATTTCAGAGCAGTGTCTGAGCTACTGGCCTCCTCAGAATGCCCTTGGCATTAGCTGTTCCCCAAAGGCTTGGGGGAGGGGGGCAAGAATTATCCTCCCAGGATGCCAAGAGTTGCAGCCCCGTGGTCTCTCCCTCTCAGGCTCTCCTGAGGTCAGCCGAGTGGTTAATGCGGAAGGTTAAGAAGCTACGCCTGGACAGCAGCGGCACAGGAAGTTGGAGAAGGTAGGGGCACAATCTGGGGAGCTCGGATTGGTGGGGATGATACAGAGGGCCCAAATTTCCAATAATGTCTTAGGTCTGGGAAGGCCCCTTTGTTGCCCCTCGCTCCCCTACCCTCATTTCCCTGCGTGTCCCCGAAGTGCAGTTCTGGCTGCTTTGTGGGAAAGGCAGTACGGGCTTGTGCAGGGTTTCTCAGCCTCAGCATTTTTGACATTTGGGGCCACGCTCTGCGGTGGGCTATCCTGGGCACCGTAGGGTGTAGAGTAGCATCCCCAGCCTCTACCCACTCAATTCCAGAAACCTCTCTCGGATGTCCCTGGACATCACGCAGTGTCCCCTGGGGGCAGAATCAGCCCCAAGTAGGGACTGCTGGCCTGGTGGTTAGGGTGGGTTGGGGTCGCACAAATTTAGCCACGCCTCGTCTTCCTTTCCCGCTGACATTGGGCGGGTCATTTGACTCTGAGCCCACTTTTCAGTTCCACAATGGTAATGACCCCAGAACTCATTCCCTAAGGTTACAGTGAGAATTAAACCTAATTATCCATGCATGGCCTGAACACTTGGCAAATTCCATTCTGGGGCCTGGCACGAGATGAAGAGGCTGCAGGAGCTCCTTGACTGACCTGTCTTGAGGTCAGTTTTCTTCATACTCTCAGACTCATTTGCTTTAAGTAAGCTCAAGCAATTGGGGAGGCAGGAAGGAAATTGAAGAAGGTTCTGGAAGGCAGGTGATAGCAAGCATAGTGTTTTATTTCTCAGACTTAAGTTCTGAAAACAGGTGGGTAAATGCATCAGAGGGCCAATTTTAGTGATGGTGATCTGAGCTTCTCACTCGTTTGTAAGGCCCTGGGTGGGCACAGCTGCCTATAAAACCAGAGGTCTTCTCAGTGCTGGGGGCAGCCCTCCTGGGGCAGAGGATGGCCTGCTGTTTCCCAGGAACCCCATCTGAGGGGCACTCGATCGTGTTTCCTCCTTTCAGAGCATGGTAAGACCCCTACACCTTATCTCCCTTGCCTGGTCTGTCCATTGCCCATCTGCTTTCCTGCCTGATCGCTGTGGCCACTAAGTGCCCCCGGCCTACAGCCTGTGCTGAGAATGCACAGTTCCTTTTTGCTTTCCAGCTGCCTCCTTATCACAGGTCCTGCTTGGTTCACCAGCAGGTGCCGCTGGGGTCTGGTGGTCCTGGCTCAGGGAGCACGAACCCAGACAGAGATCATGGACCTCCCACCGAGCCTTAACAGTGCCCAGACCCAGAGAGCACAGCTCCTTGCTGCTGGCGTCACTGCTGTGAAGCTGTGAGGCTTCCCAGTGATTGGCGGAGGGAAGTGTAGGTGGATCTGGCCTAAGTGGCTAGGAATCCGTTTTCATTTCCTCAGCTGTGTAAACTCTTGACTCAGGCCCAGCAGAGGCTGGCGCTGGACAGGGAGAGCGAGCTCGGACTCGCTTCAGACTGGCTGCTCTCCGTCCACCTGTCCCTCCTCCTAGACCCTCTTGTGTCTTGCTTTGCCTCTGGGGAAGAGAGCAGTGAAGCGGGGCCAGGGTGGAGAGCTCAGCCTTAGCCTGTCTGGGAGCTGAAGCAGCCTGGCCACATCTAGAAGATTCCTAGAAGTTTCTTCCAATGTTTCATTTCTTTTCTCATCTCGTGGATCGGGTTTTTGCTCCTTGGGCACTCTGCGGTAATCGGAGGCAAGATGACTTTTCTCATTTTTTTTCACTTTGAAAGTAAGACGTGATTTATGAGTTCTTACGCCAGGCTTTTAGCTTGTAGGGTTCCTTTGGAGGTCTTAATCCACTTTATTGCCATGGCCAAGGCTTAAATTGCTACAGCAGAGTTTTGGGGGGCCCTGTCAGGTAGAGGAGTTCCCCCTGCATGGTATCTGGGCTCCCTGCCAACAGCACTTGGGGCCCTGTGGGTTTTAGAGCATTCAGCCAGTTCTGGCCCTGGCTCCTGTCTCCCTTGAGGTAAACTACAGCCCTGCAGCTGGCCTGGAGGCCTGTGTGTGATCCTCGGCAAGCTCCTCTCCACTCTGGGTTTGGTATTTTTGATCTGAGGGCCCTGACAGCACTGTGGCCTGTAGTCCGTGTCTTCTGAGCCATCAGGAGGAGCTCAGTCAGCTGTGCCTCCATGGTCTGGGGTGGGGGGGCATACTGGTTCATGTCTCTTTCTCTGCTGGCCTCTTCAAGCAGGCAAGGGTCCTTTCTCTTGCATTGGTTGCTCTGGGGGATCTCTATAAGCAAAGGACAAAGCCTTCTGGAACTCAGAAGGCACCCAAGTGGAGGAAGCACCAGCCCAGTCCTTTACTTCTCAGAAGCCCTTGACCCCAAGTCATCCTGGTCTGTAGGGAGTAATTTCTCCCTCTACTTCCAGACTTCCAGACAGTGAGGAAAAAACCTCCAGCCATTTGGAACCTGCCCACCGACTCACTACCACTCGCCTCCCTCTGGTGTCACTAGAGGACCCTGGTGCCTCTAGAACCAGGTCACCATGGCTATGTTTAGATTTCCTTAGAACAAATATTTGCCTGGCTAGTCTAATCCAGTCAAGAAGTGTGTTCAGCAGGGAGGGTGGGAGTGGGGCGGGTGGGGAGCCAGTGAAGGCAACAGCTGCTCCCCAAGCAGAAGGGGAGAGTGGTATGGCCTGGGAGGAAGTGCTCGTTTTTCCTCCCCCTGGAGTTGCCATGGTCCCCATGCTTCTCCAAGCGCTGCCAGTGAGGCCCCAATTTCCCCTGCTGGATGGCAAGCAGGTTTGGTGATTGGTCCATTAAGCGTGGCTCTTTGCACATGCACAAGCGTGTCCCGTGGGCTCAGTGACACAGTCACATCTCTCACTGTCTGGAACACCCGCTGTGTGCATCAGGCGACCCAAGGTTCTGGGGACACAGTTGTGAACAGATTAGGTGAGGGGGCGATAGATGGTACCGTCTTGGCAATTGCTCTGAGGGTAGGGAGCACCAGTGCCCTGTGAAGGGTTAGCAGTGAGTCCAACTTCAATGTGGATGGTTGGAGAAGGCTTCTGAGGACCCAACAGGACAGCCATTGCCGCATAAGGGCATTTTCATCCATGCCAATCCACATACATAATGAGGGTCCCAGGAGGCTGTACCATGTCAACTCGGGGTAGAGTGGCTGTACCATCGAAGTTTGTGTCATTACACTCTGAAGTTCTTACAGTTACAGAAACACTTGACAGAACATTTCTCAGAACATGCCTCTGTCATTAAACTACACCTGACTATATTTAAACTAAAATCTGATTAAAAGTTAGTCAGGCAAAGGGAGGTAAAACGTGTTCCAGGCAGAAAGGACAGCATGTGCAGAGGCCCTGGGGTGGAGGGAGGCAGGCCTGTTTGAAGGGCTGAGAGAAGATCAGTTCAGCCAGGGCATAGTGCTGCCCAGCAAGGAGTGTTCGAGAGCCCAGCAGGGCTCCACAGATGGGCATCTTGAAGGTCATGATGAGGACTGGTGTTGACTCAGGGGCTATGGAAAACCCAGGAAAGGGTTTAAGCAATGGAGTTAGACTAAAATAAAGGTGGGGAGTCCAAATGAGAGATGCTTGTGATAATTTAGCGGAGAGATGACAGTGGCTTGGCCTTCTGATGTGTACGTGGTACTGGAGAGAAATAGAAGGACTTGAAAAATATTTGCGGGACGTTTACATGGGAGGGCTTGGAATGTCTCCAGGGGGGCAGCTTGTGAGCGGAGCTCGGGTGCCACCTGCCTTCTCACTTCTCGCCCTCGTCTTGTCCTGTACCCTCCTCCTCATAGCTTCTCACTGAACTCTGACGGGGCGGAGAGGATGGCCACTGGGGCCAACCGGGGTGACGCAGTAGAGATGGAGGACCCGGCCTCCCGCTTCCAGGTCCAGAAGCACTCCTGGGACGGCCTCCGGGGCATCATCCACGGCAGCCGCAAGAACTCAGGCCTCATTGTCAACAAGGCTCCACACGACTTCCAGTTTGTGCAGAAGACTGACGAGTCGGGCCCCCATTCCCACCGCCTCTACTACCTAGGTGAGCCCACCAGGCCCCCAGCAGACCCTCCTGATGTTCTTAGACCCTCCAGGCCCTCTTAGGCCTCCCTCACTGCCCTTGGCCCAGGGTAGTGTTTCAGGCCAGGTGTTGAGTTCTCTTGTCTCCAGAGGTCAGTTAGACCCATTAGTTAGAAGGTCCAGACAGATGGCCTGGCCCCAGGCAAGCTGACCATTGAGGCCATGCAACCCATGGTGATGTCTGCTTACCACGTAGGGCTGGGGTAACCACCCCCGAGGGGGTCAGGTGTGCAGGTCAGCGGGGCAGAGGACAGTGTTCCAGTGGCACCGTGGTCCAGCCCAGTCTGTGGGTACAAGTCCTGAGATTCTTTCTGATACTAATCAGCTAGTCCAACTCTGAGATACTTCCCACTCCCTGGGTTGGGCCAGGGCTTGTAAGCAAGTGGGAGTTACAGGTAATTCCAGGTGGCACTCACCTTGAAGTGATGTGTTAAGGATCCTGAGGCTCTAGGAAGGGTGCCTTGTGATTACACAACCACATCCTCCATGACTGCGTAACCACGTCCCCATCATGGGCTAGCCACAGAGGGTGGCTTTGTCACATGTTTGCTGTCCCTGCCCTAGCTCCCTGGATAACCATGTTAATTGCTGTCACTTCCTCCTCTGGGAGCTGCACAGTCTGCATTATCTGCAGCAGTTTACGAGCAGGTGTTCCCTTCTGGACGTAAGAGAGCCTCAGGGCATGAATTAAACCCTGTGCACATCTGTTGCCTCAGCAGCTGGGCCACACCAGGGCCCGGCACCCAGTCAGTGGACAGTCAATTGTTGAGCAATTGAATGTCATCCTACTTTGCCTAAAGGTTCTACAGGCTGAGAAGGAACAGTGTCAAGTGTGTTCCTTTGAACGTGACACATTACTGTTGACCTGAGCCAGGTTTTCAGCTTCAACACCCTCGGCATTCTGTGCCATGTCATTCTGTGTCCACAGGGCTTGGGATAGTCCCTGGTCAGGCCTTCGATCACATTGGAAGGGGTGACGGAATCAGTGGGTGAAGGTCATCCTCAGCCAGTGGCTGACCATGACAGTGAACGAGTAGGACGCCAGATGGCTGTCCCTCCCCATGTGGAAACCAGATGGTGATTGGCAAGTACGGTCAGAAGTGGCATGCTCTAGAGCAGAGGTTGGCAGGCACCAGCCACCTGTTTTTGGAAATTGGGTTGTATTGACGTTCAGCCACCATCCTTTGTTTATATACTGATTGTGGCTGCTTTGAGTATAGTTGCAACAGATCATATAGCCCTCAAAGCAAAAAATATCTGCTCTCTGGCCCTTTGCAGAGAAGAGTTTGCCCACTCTAGTCTAGAAGAAATTCGCACTGTCCTGTAAAGTTTCTTTTAGCTAAGGGAGAGTTTGCTGTTAGACTGAAAGTAGCCAAGAGTTATGGCCCATGGTGGCCTTCCAGACTGGTGGGATTTTGCCCTTCTTTGTCTTTTTGGTTCCATGTCCCCCACCCCGGTCCCTTTCTCCCAATGCAGTCTTTCTTGGCTACAGTCAAGATTACATTGTGGGCCCACCTGCATAATTCAGGCTAACCTCCAGTCTCAGGTGACCGAGTTTCTTGGAGCTACTGAGCAAATCACTCTGGACTCAGTAGCTTAAAACAACAGAAATTTTTTCTCTCATGGTTCTGGAGGCCAGAAGTTTGATATCAGTTTCTCTGGGTTGAAGGGAAGAATCTGTCCCTGCCACGTGCAGCTCTGGTTGCTGCGGCCACATCACTGATCTTTGCCTTTGTAGTCACATTGCTGCCTCTTGTCAATGTGAAATCTTCTCTGCCTGGCTGCTACAGTCAAGATTACATTGTGGGCCCACCTGCATAATCCAGGCTAACCTCCAATCTCAGGATCCTTAACTTAATTCCATTTGTAAAGTCCTTCTTGCCACATACTGTAATGTAGTCATAGGTTCTGGGGATTAGAATGGGGACACTTCAGCTACCCACAGTCTGGAGGGCAGAAACCTCCAAGCTAGTTTGAGCCACCAAGGCACTTCATAATAAGTACGTGGTTATCCCAGGGATACAGGGCAGAATTCCTTACCCCTGTTCCCCCCACAATCCCATCCCTGGGCTTCATGACACGGCCCTGAGAACCTGAAGCAGCAAAGCCTGGCATCTGCCCATGTGTGTTCTCCTTCCTGTGTCTGCCTTACTGTCCATCTGCCTTTTGCTGCCAGGGCCCTGGGGTCACATGTTCCCGCTGCCATCAAAAATGGAATGGCTTTCTCCAGATTTCCCAGAGGGGGAATCTGATGGGCTCAATGCAGGTTTGGTGTCTACTCAGCTGTGACCTTTGCACATGTCTGGGACTTAGCTGGTGTGTCCCTGAAGTCCACGGAGACCCTGAGAGCCCACCCCTGTGAGTTGGGGCAGCTCCACCACACAAGGGCTGTGGACCCAGCAGAGACTCCAAGACATTTCTACAACAACCCAAAAGTCATGCCATTGATGTTATCACACTTGAGCTGATACAGCCTTTATCACTTAACACCCTCGGGTACCATGGACCTCACTTTACATCTGAGTTCCTGGGGCAGGCCCCCCTTGAACTCCCAAGTGTTTATAATAATGTCTTTGCACCAGCCCAGCCCCTTGTCAGACATTAGTGGGTTGAACATAACCTCAGGGCCCATGCCCATCCTGCTGGGACCATCTTTCCCCTCTGCCTCCCCGGGGACGCTGCCTCTCCTGCTGGCACTGGCTTCTTATTTGGGGCACGTGGAGCCAATCATGGGTTCCTTAGAGAACATTCTTTCAGATGGAGGGTGATGAAGCCTGATGAGGACAAGACAGCAGAGAAAGGTGTGGCTTCAGCTTCAGGGCTCAAGCTGCACTATGGGATGCCCATTCTGTCTGCGTTCCTGCTCCAAGTGACTTGGCTCCTACAAACTGGCATCTTATCATGGCCAGGGGAGGACAGCTCTGGGAATCCCTTATCAAGAGAAAGTGAGACCTCTTGGGTCCCAGTGTCTTGTGTCCAGACATGGAGTCACAGCCCATGGTGAAGAAAGTGTTGCTTGCACAGGCCTGGGCCATGCTGGTGGCTGTTGGAGTGGGTGCACTGTCCCCAGAGATGGCACTCAGCTAGTCGATATGGCAGGCGGGGCAGTAACGGCAGAAATCAGCAACTGTCAGGGGCTGCCTCAGACCCCTGCCTCAAAGGCTGACTGACACTGTCACAGATGCCTCTCCCAGGGAATGCTGAGAGAGGCCGAATGGGGTCACACTTAATAATCTAGTGGTAGGGGGAGGTGGCCTTGACTTCCTATTTGGAAAGTTCGCTCTCCCAGCTGTCCAGAACACCTGACTGCTCACTTGAGAATGGTCACCTGCTCCCTCCCCGCCCTCCACACTGCCCTGTGACACCACATCCCACGAAAGTCACTTTTAAATGTGGACATCTTAGTGCTTTTGATAGTCGTAGTTTAGTCATAGTGTAGTCATCACCATGATTTAATTCCAGACCACTCCATCACCCAGGAAAAAGTCCCATCCCCATTTCGGTCACTTTCTATTCCCTTCCCCCAGCCCTTGAAAGGGGCTTCCTGTGGAGAAACCCACGTTGAGAGTGGACCACAGGGGCCTCGCTGTCTGTGACCCATGGTCAGTGCAGGCACAGGGGCTGCCACGGGCCGTTCTTCTGCTGCTTGAGGGTCCACCTTTGGGGTGCGCTGCTCTGGTCCCCCACCTTCAGCAGAGTAGAGAAACAAGGCTTATCAGAGAGAGTCTGCGTCTGCTGTTAACTTTACTAATCACAACAGTAGTGTTAGCCATTACTGGGTCCTGCCAGTTGGAAGATACACCATTATTTTATTTTCCAGTATTTCAGCTGTTCCTTTATGCTTTTACTCCCTTACTCCACACAGAATCCTCACCAGGCAGCTAACACTTTACAGGTAAGGTGAGATTAGATCAGTGGGTTCACCTGAGCTCAAGTCTGCCCTTGGGGGATACTGGGGACATCTCTGGTTGTCATGACAGGGAGTCAAGGGGCCAGGGATGCTGCTCTGCATCCAACAGTGCCCAAAACAGTCCCCTACAGAGAGCGACCCAGCCCTGGTGTCAGCAGTTCCTGTGGGGAGAAACGCCTACAGTAGGTTCAGTTCCCAAGTCCTCGCTGCCTTTGCCCTTACGCTACCCCAGATTGGCTCCTGGCCTTTGTAATTGCTATTCAGAGAGGAGACCAGAGCCTCACCCATCGGGAGTCAGGGATCACCCACTGCCCCTTTTTGTTTCTCGTGCTAGTTCTTCTGTCGTTTAGGCCAAGCACAGACATACCAGGCAGAAGACCCTTTCACTGCTGCAGACATGCTGCAACCTGGGGTCCAGGCATCCCCAGGGAGGACCGCCAGCAGCCAGGCCTGCCAAGGAGAGCCTGAGGCCTGAGCCCCCCCGAAGGCCTCCCATCCTGGACAAGGGCACCCACTCTGGTTTTCTCCTCTTCCCCCAAGGGATGCCTTATGGCAGCCGAGAGAACTCCCTCCTGTACTCTGAGATTCCCAAAAAGGTCCGGAAAGAGGCTCTGCTGCTCCTGTCTTGGAAGCAGATGCTGGATCACTTCCAGGTGAGCTGTCCGGGGAGGGAGTGGGCACAAGCGCATGCACCATTTTGCCGTCAGTGTAGCCCCTGCAGGGAGGAGGTTCCAAGTCCCCCAGTTCCTGCTCACGCCCCATGCCAGGGCTTCCAAAGTCCTTTAAGAATGCTTATCAGAAGCGTCTCTTCCTTTTAAATGATTAACCTCGTCACTGAAAGTTGGCCATCTTCCAGGGTATGGTGGGTAAGGGATAGAGTCCCTTTCACTTTGATTTACCTTTGTTTATTCTTGATTGTAAAAGTGACACAAGGCGGGGGTGGGGCTGGCATACTCTGCTTCTCCCTGTGCCAGTACAGTAGCTGTCACTGTGGCCTGTGCCTTTGGTCTGTAGCTTTCTTTGCACCACAGTGGTCATTTTGCTTTGGGTTGTGCTTTTCCAGAATGTGTTTCTCTGTGTTAATATTCTTCCACATCTCCAAACCATCTCCTGAATTCTCCTTGGCACAGCTGTATGGTGTCCACAATAATTTATCTGCCCAAACACCCCCAGGGCTGGGCATTTGGGTGACCTGATGGCCCTGAACTTGCCCCACCCACCACCTGTGCAGAAAGTACAAATATGTAGCAAGAAGAGGTTACGAATGGCTGGGCAGGGGTGGGGTGACTGTAGGATTGGCATTGGGGTCCAGGGAGAGCTCCCCAGCAGTGTCCCTCTGTGCTTTGGAGAGGTTCCAAGGGGGAGCAGAAACAGGCTAGCCCAGAGACGGGCTGAGAGGCAAGAAAGCTCTGCTGAGCCCCAGAAACCCCAACAGCCATGCCTTCTATCCAGGCCCACTGGACACCCTCACGACCTCCATGTTCAGGCTCCCTCTGACCACCCTGTGGGGGTCTCTGCTGCCCATTTTGCTCATCAGAAAGTTCTTTCTGGTGTGGAACAAAGCTTGTCATATTCTTCCCGGGAATGCCAAACCAGAGGCTCTCTAGCCTGGGTGCTAGGGCCTCTGGTGGCTAATGCTGGTGTCCGGTCCCATGTGTTCCCAGGCCACACCACACCATGGGGTCTACTCCCGGGAGGAGGAGCTCCTGCGAGAGCGGAAACGCCTGGGTGTCTTTGGCATTACCTCCTATGACTTCCACAGCGAGAGTGGCCTCTTCCTCTTCCAGGCCAGCAACAGCCTCTTCCATTGTCGTGACGGTGGCAAAAATGGCTTCATGGTGAGCCCTGGGCACTGGCTGGGGTTGGGCAGGCAGGTGGGTGGCATCCTGGACCCCCACCAAGACAGACCACTCTGTCCCCAGGTATCCCCCATGAAACCACTAGAAATCAAGACCCAGTGCTCTGGGCCCCGGATGGACCCCAAGATCTGCCCTGCCGACCCTGCCTTCTTCTCCTTCGTCAACAACAGTGACCTGTGGGTAGCCAACATTGAGACAGGCGAGGAGCGGCGGCTGACCTTCTGCCACAGAGGTGAAAACCAGTGGAGGGTGGGAAACTGCCTCACTTGGTCAGGCCAGGGAGGACTGTTATTACTGCCAATCCAGCTTCTAGAAAGATGCCCCTCACCACTACCACTGCCACCCCCAGGCACCTTTCAGGCCCTGCACTCAACTGTCCCCCTCCTGTGCAGCCCTCTGCTGGCCTTGCAGGAAGTCCAGCCAAGGGACCCTTCTCCTTGTGTGTGGTTTTCTCTGCTTGACTTGGCCCAACCACAGCACCTGCCGTGCTGGGCACTTGCTCTGCATAGCCACTCATTCGGTCCCTCCCTCCGCCACTCTGCCCACCCTGCTCCAGCTGCTCCCTGGATTTACCCTCACCATTACTCAAATGCTCCAGAACTCTGCCCCAGCCCTGGATCCTCACCCTTCCCCATAGTCTAGGAGCCCCTTCTCTAAACCCGACCTCAGCTGGGGGCAGTGTGGACTCTGGATGTGTCCAGAAACACTTTTAGTGGAAACTGCTGGGTGAGGATTCTTCTGGCATTGAATGGATGGAAGAAGCTCACTAGATTCTTCATCGCTCATCTGACTCTCCTCCTCCAGGTTTATCCAACGTCCTTGAAGACCCCAAATCTGCAGGTGTAGCTACTTTTGTCATCCAGGAAGAATTTGATCGCTTTACTGGTTACTGGTGGTGTCCCACGGCCTCCTGGGAGGGTAGGTCCCTTTCCATTTTTTAAAAACACTTCTGTGCACACTTCTCTAGTCAGCGGAGTCACAGTCCACCAGCTTTCCTGTTCTTTTGCTCTTTTCAACTCAACATAATCTCACCAACCTTTCTCTTGAGATCAGTTTCCATTTGGCTAGGTGGCTTGCAGACTTACTTCTTACAGTCCTAGAGGCTGGAAGTTCAAGGTCAAGGCGCTGGCAGATTCAGTGTCTGGTGAGAGCCCAGCTCCTGGTTCATTGATAACCGTGTTCTGGGATCCCTTTATAAAGGCACGATCCCTCTCCTGAGGGCGCCACCTCGTGACCTCATCACCTCCCGAAGGCCCTGCCTCTTGACAGCATCACGTTGGTAGTTTGGTTTCAACATGTGAGTTTTGGTGGTGGTGGAGACACATCGGCCCACTGTCCCACTGTTGTCAGCACACAGAGAGCACTAAGTCTGGTACTGTCCAGGAACCGTGGGTGTCCTGCAGTTTATTTAACTAGTTCTATGCTGAGAGACTCTGGGTTTTTGGCCCAGTTTTTGCTTTTGGTTTGGCTTTGTGAACATCTTTGCACAAATGTCCCAGTGACCTGGGAGCATATCAATGGTTCCCAACCCAGGGCAATTCTGTGGTTGTCCGAGCTCCTGGCATCAAGAGGGTGGGAGCCAAGGATGCTGTTCCATACCCCACAGTGCCCAGAATGTCCCCCACAGAGAGTGACCACAGGGCAGAGGACCAAATATCCTGCCATAGCCAGAACTGCACTGCTCTGAGAATGGTTGCAAACCTCATGCATCTTAACTCAGGGACTTGCCAGCAGTGTGTGAGAGAGGCCAGGCAGCAGGCCTGTTTGTGTGTTTTTCTGCGTGTATAAGGTGGGGGCGTCTTACCCCCCCCCCCACACCACTCAAGCCAAGTCCTCTAAGCATGGGAGGTTGTTCCCTGGGATACACTAGACTGATGGCACCAGCAGGAGTGGGCTTGAGGTCTCATTGTTTACACGCACCCCAGCCAAAATTTCCCCTGTTCTGGGGGCCCAGTTTTGACTCAGACCTCTGCTGCTAATTAGTTTCTCCACGGCTTCAGTGCCTCTGTGTGTTTTGGGGGGCACATGGCAGTGGACGCCAAGCTTCCAGGTGTCAACTCTCACTGTCCACCATCGCAGCCACATGCTCTCGTGTGCTATACCCTGCTGCCTTTGTGTCAGCTCGCCTTTTCCTCAGATGACTATAAAAGCAAAGGTGATGGTCCTGCTGTAAATGGAAAACCAACCTAGCCTTCCATAAATAGAAGCTAGGCATTAGAATCCTGCAAAGGGGAGAAATTGGCACCATGCATTCTAGTTAATTCTTAGGGAAAGATGAGTTGCAAGCACCAGTGAGGCATCCAGGGCTGCTGGTACTGCAGAGACCTAGAAAGGTTCAGCACGTGACTGGGGAGAACCTATAACCATTCCTTCCACCTGGGTCTTTAAGGCACCCCAATGCCGTGTGTGCTCTCGTGATCTGTGCCTGGGGAAAGGGCCCCAGATTAGGAACTAGGGTCCTGAGGTCATGCAGCCAGCTCCCTCTGAATCTGCAACAAGTGTCCCCCCATCCTGGCCTGTAAACTGGCTGAGAACGGGGCTTCTCGTCTGGAGCACTGTGGACACTGGGGCCCGTCACTCAGTGCTGAGAGCCAACCTGGGCTTGGAAGAATGTTGAACAGGATCCTGGTCTCCTCTCACTTGATGTCTTGTCCAAATAGGACAACCACAGATGTCTTCCGGGAGGCCACCAATGGCTCTCAGTTGAGATCCACTGGCCAAGACGACCTCAAAGGTTCTAACCCTAATACTCTACGGAAGCTCAAAACGTCTCTGACATAGCCCTCTTGAAGTGCTGGGGTCCAGGAGACGCTTGTCCCTCTTGGGCCCCATTTTCTTGTGCTGAGTTCCCGGGCTGCCCGGATACCATCTTGCATGGAGGAACAGGGCTTTTCTCAGACCGTGGCCATCTGAGAAGATGCGTCCTGTGGGACAAACTTGAAGGGCCCGGAATCCTGTGTGCCCAGCAAACAGATGCAGAAGTCCCAGGCACTGAGTCAGAGCCTTGGTTTGTACTCCCAAGCCACGTGGCCCAGCCAGCCCCTCAGCCCCCCGGCAGCAAGGGCAGAGCCGGTCCTCAGGCTTGGTTGGCCCCAAGTCAGTCTTAAGGGAGGATGTGGGAGCTGCAGGTGAGGAAGGAGAGGGCTGGAGGCGCCTTCCCACAGAAACGGCACTGTCAGCACAGACTTCTCCATGAGCTGCTCCACCCAGTGACGCAGCAGGACCAATCCGCAATCCTCTCTGGGCCTTGCCCCTCAGTTTGCGTGGGCTGCTGTTACAAAGTTCCACAGACTGGGAGAGTTGAGCAACAAACATTTCTTCTGTCTTAGTGCTGGAGGCTAGAAGTCCAAGATGAAGTGTGGCAAAGCCTGTTCCTCTTGAGGTCTCTCCTTGGTGTGCAGATAGTCACCTTCTCCCTGGCCTCACGTGGCATTTCTGGATGTGTCTGTTCCGATTGCTTCTTATAAAGAAGAAGCAATAGAGACACTGGTCATTCTAGATTAACATCTACCCTAATGATACTATTTTAACTCAGTCACCTCTTTAAAAAACCCAGTTTCCAACTGTACTCACGTCTGAGGTTCCAGGTTTAGACTCCAACGTAGGAATTCGGCAGAGACACAGCCTAGCCCGTGGCACCCACAACATGGCTGCCTCTCATCCTCTTTGTGCTGGAAGTAGCTCAACTCTGGTTCCCGCTGAACACATAAGCCAATTGAGGCCTGAGCTGCTTAATGTCTAGTAAACTGCTGAGTTGGGCTCTTGTCTGGGCTCAGCCATAGAATGGTGTCCTGGTGCATGCAAGAGGAGACCCCAGCCCCCTCAGCAGCCCTGCCCACCCCCTCCCCACCCTCCAGGTTCAGAAGGCTACAAGACACTGCGAATCCTATATGAGGAGGTCGACGAGTCTGAGGTAGAGATAATTCACGTTCCCTCTCCCGCACTAGAAGAAAGGAAGACAGACTCCTACCGATACCCCAGGACAGGTGAGTGCAGTAGGGCTGGGGTTCACCCAGAATGGACCGACAGTACCCTGCCAGGGATGGAGTCAGAGACTCGGGACTAGCAGCAGGGCCAGTGCCCACCAGTGGTGACCTGCCCTCGCCCAGAGCCCAGGCAGTAGGAGCCAGGGGGGCAGCAAGGGGACCCTGTCCTTGGGCATGTTGGATTCTCCACTGAGCGAGAAAACAGACATGAAAGATTTTTCAAGAGAAACCAGAAATTCAGACTCATCCGAGAAATCTCCGTGCTCTTAAATGTCACTTGAGTTACAGTGGTCCTCACTTGTCATTGACAGGTTCTTGGAAACTTTAAGTGCAATAATTCACAAGTGAACCTAAATCCTCAAATAACATCATTTTGTTCAAGGTTGGCTGGGCTTTCTTTTTTTCTCATTGACATTACTTTGCAGCAACATTGAACAAAACATTATTCTAGCACTTGCTGTACTAAAAATACTTAATGAGCCACAAAGTACACATGTAGGCCAGCTTCGGCCTCAGGCCTCCTGTTTGTGGCCTCCGTGGAAACACACAGAAGAATCGTTAGCATGAATCTGTAGTGAGCGCTGACCAGGTACTGTGCTAGCCAGGGCTTTCCTAGTGCAAACTGGGAAAGTCATTTTCCACCCTCCACAGTGGACAGAGGAGAAAACCGAGCTCAAGATGTTACTCTCCCAGGAAGCTAGAGCTGTAAGGGCCAGAGATTTGTTGTAGAAATAACTGGAGCCTGAATGAAATCCCCCCTCTGGAGTTTGGTCCCAGCCAATAAGCCACCTGCCTCTGGTAGGCCTTGCTTAGCTGTCTGCCACCTTCAGCGTCACTGATGACTTCATTTTGGATGTGACCGTCTTCCCAACCAGCTTTCAAGCCTCCAGAGGCAGAGAGGCATCGTCCAGTTGTTTATGTCCCCCAGGGATTCCCCACCAGCACAGAGCCTGTGTTCTTAAATGGGAAAGATGATTCCTCAGGTCACTGCCAGGAACCAGATCCAGGCTGGAAGTCAGAAGCCCCGCCTGAAGCCCTTCATGCCGGGGCCAGAGAGGCAACACTTGCCAGACTCAACCCACTGTTGTTTTTGCAGGCAGCAAGAATCCCAAGATCGCCTTGAAACTGGCTGAATTTCAGACCGACAGTGAGGGCAAGGTAAGAGGGCCTGGCGTGTCCCAGCAGGAGCTTCCTGCAAGGAGAGGAGGGTTGAGGACTATGTTGGGGAGAAGTGGTGACATCAGCAGGCCCCTCACCCGCTTCTCGGGGACAGGTGCTTCCCCTGGCCAGCTACACCTGGCAAGGCACCCCCTGGAGCCCCTGCTCCCCTGCCACCGCTCTGAACCCCACTCTGAATTGAAGGGTGAGCCAAGCCCCGCCACCCCGCATGGTCAGGAGGCACGGAATGGTGATGTGAGTGAGCGAGACTGAGCAGGGGTCTCTTTCCCCAGGAAGGGGGTGACCTGCAGATCCAGACCTCCGACCCAGCTTCATAAATAGAGCTCTGTGGGCATGTCTGGAGGGCCCCAATCTCAGATTGGTTTGCTCCCGCCACCCCAGGAGTTCGGCAGATCCTCACATATCACTTACCTGGGCCCATTAGTTTTTTGGATATTTCTCTCTCTCAACTTTGAGGTCACGGGTGTTCCTTATGACCCAGGAGTTGTTTGGGACCCCAGAGGCAAGAGGGCAAAGAGCCATGTGACTGAGAAGGAAGCTGAATGTAGGGGTGCCAGGTATCAAAGGGAAGCATCCCTCACCCCCAAGTTACAGGTCAGAAATCTCAGACCAATCAGGGAAGCCCTTATATATATTTGCCAACGTGACTTCTAGTGTGCTGTTTCAAACAGGGTGAGATCACGTGGTCTTGTGTCCCTTTATGATGAGTATTCATTCTGCGGAATTTGTCCTCAGGCATGTGTGCCGTTGTGCGAATGGCATTGCGTATAATGGCACCAAAATGGTGCAGCCACTGCATGCCTAGTCTTTGGGGCCGCTGTCGTGCGTGTGGCCTGCCATTGGCTGTAATGTTGTTCAGCACCACGTGGTTGCACAGCATGCCCTCCCGTCATGCTGGTTCTCAAAAACCAGGCTTTTAGTGAAATGACGTATGACAAAAGCAGGTCCTCAGTTAACATCACTTTGCTCACCTTTGGCCAAGGTGGTTTTTCTCATCCACGTTGTAACAGAACAATGTGGAATGAAGTGGTGGTGTTTGAGGGCCTACTGGACACCTCTATGTTTCATTATGGGTATTGGTTTTGTCTTTGGCATGACTAGCCCCTAATCAGCTGGAACATCCTGGTCTTTACATGGATTCTCCCTAAGTGACTTTGCTGAACCCCACACATAGAGCCACCTGCCAGCTGTTGTAAATGGAGCCTGACCCCACATACTAGCTGAGTCCTGAGGTGGAGGTGACAGCACACATGGGTAAACGTGCTGGGGTCTGCTGCCTTTCTCCCTTCAGTCCTCCTGGGCAGATGCTGTGCCAGGCCCGCTTTGTTCGCGGAGGGTGCGGTGTCCAGAGGCTGTGTACTGCCCAAGGCCACCTGGCTCTACGTGACAGCCCAGAGTAGAACCCTCAGTTTCCAGCCAAAGGGCTATGCTAACAAAGTACTGCACACTGGGGGTCGGACCAATAGAAGTGTATGGTCTCATTTTGGGAGCTGGAGTCCGAAATCAAGGTGTTGGCTGATTGCTTTTAAGAGGGAAGGGTCGGTTCCAGCCTCTGCCCTTGGCTTATAAATGGTGGCCCTCAGTCTCGTCAGAAGATGCTCTCCTCCTGTGTGGTGCCTGTGCCCACATCTCCCCTTCATAAGGACACCGAGCCTATTGAGTCAGTCTCACCTGTCTTCAATATGGCCTTGTTTGAGCTGTTGACATTGGTAGCTACCCTGTTGGCAAATGAGGCCCATTCTGAAGCACTGGGGGCTAGGACTCTGATATACGGAGTGGGGAGGAGACTGCCCCATCCTGGGCAGTGAGTGGTTAGGGCAGAGTGTGACCCAAACGCGCTTTCCCTTCAGATCATCTTGACTCAGGAAAAGGAGCTGGTGCAGCCCTTCAGCACGCTCTTCCCTAAGGTGGAATACATCGCCAGGGCTGGCTGGACGCGGGACGGCAAGTAGTGAGTATCTCTGTCCCATGCACTCCAGGAGACTCACATTCAGGGCCCAGGGGCCCTGGGTGGGCCCATGAGCCAGGAGTGGCTTCTGTATCTTTAAATCATTGGGGAACTCCAAAGAATAATGATATTTCCTCACACAGGAAAATGCTTAAAATCCCCATTTCCACAGCTGTCTGCCTTCATGTAGGGAGCACGTGGGCAACCTTCCCACATGGTGGCAGAGCTGAGTGGTTATTGTGAAAGAAGCTGTGTGGACCACACGCCCTTGCCGGCCTGCTCGGCATCGTGGGGCCTCCTTCCCAGCAGAGGCGACTCAACGCTGAGGCCCAGCGCCTTTGGCAGGGGCCCCGCATCCCCGCCGTGTTCCTCTTAGGTTTGGTCTTAGTCATCCTGTCTCTGTTGAGATGTCTCTTCTCACGTGCACGTAATGGTGCTCTGGTCATCAACAGACCACATAGACCAAAGTGGTGCCCAAAAAGCCATACTTCACGTAGGCTACATGCATACAGTACCTGGGGCATGTGTTTGTGCTCCACGATGTTCACAGCACAGCATCGCCTGGCAGCGCGTTGCCCAGAATGCACCATTAATGTGTGACTCTACCGGCAGGTCTCCATTTAAAATACAATTAAGTTAAAAAGATGTCCATTTAGAACAGAATATGAGATGTAGGACAGTACGTGTGGGCTAAGAACTTGGCAGAAATTGTGACGTTTGCTAACTGTCTGAGACAATGACATGGGGTGATTGCAGCACAATGTGATAGCAGGGTTTGTCAGCCCTCCCGTCTTCCCTCACCAGCACTGTGCCAACCGGGAAACCTTGGTCAAGTTCCCTGGGTTTCACTTGGTTGTGTGTTGGTGAGGTTGGCAGCTTCCTCTGACAGTCCCCAAGGACCCCAGCTTCTCTCTCATCCTCAGCGCCTGGGCCATGTTCCTGGACCGGCCCCAGCAGCAACTGCAGCTTGTCCTCCTCCCGCCAGCCCTGTTCATCCCCACCACCAAGAACGAGGAGCAGCGAGTCGCCTTCGCCAGAGCTGTCCCCAGGAATGTCCAGCCATATGTGGTGTATGAAGAGGTCACTGACGTGTGGATCAACGTAAGGGCAGGGAGGTGCCGGGTGTGTGTGCCCCACTGGGTATCAGGGTCACGCCCAGTTGGGCCAGGGCTAGTGTCAGGTTGCGTCTGCCCAAGCCAGGACACAGGTTCAGGCAGGAGGGCCTCTGGCTGGGAGAGAGAGTCCATGGCTTAGCCCACCTCAGACAGCTGGCAGAGCTCTCGCAGCCTCGCCTTCCTCCACACGGCACGGCCCCACCTTCTGACATGTCTCCTCTCTTCTGCCTGGACAGGTTCATGACATCTTCTATCCCTTCCCCCAATCAGAGGGAGAGGACGAGCTCTGCTTCATCCGTGCCAACGAATGCAAGACTGGCTTCTGCCACTTATACAAGGTCACTGCCATTCTGAAACCCAGTGGCTATGATTGGACTGAGCCCTTCAGCCCTGGGGAAGGTGAGCAAAGCCTGAGTAATGCCAGTGCTCAGTGCTCCACCATCTGAGGTTCTGTGCACCATTTGTTTACTGATCCCGCCCATGGCCATGATGGAGCACGCCTCAGGAGGGAGGGGGCCGATGAGTAAGAGACCAGCCTTTCCTGCAGCTAAGCCATGGCCTGTGGGGCTCATAATAGCCAGCTTTTCCTTCATGCAGTCAACAGTATTTATTGCGCAGCTATTACTAGCCAAGCCCTTTGCACACCAGAGACACTGCCCAAAGATCACATCTGACCCACTGCATGTTTTTGTAAATAGGTTTTATTGGCACATGGTCATGGTAACTCTTCACATATTATCTGTGGCTGTTTTTCTGCCACGACCGCAGAATTGAGTTGTCATATCAGAACCAGCATGTTTCAAAAAGTGAAGTATTTACTGTAGCCACACGTCACCTAATGACAGGGATAGTTTCTGAAAAATGGGTTGGTAATTGATTTTTGTCATTGTGTGAACATCATAGAGTGTAATTTCATAATTATAAAATTTTACCTTTACACCTGCCTACACTCTGTGTGGAACACCATCCACGCACCAGTCGTTGTTGATTAAAAAGCCAGGATGCGATACATGTCCCTTTGTAGGGAAAGTTGCTGACCTTTGCTTTAGCTGCTAGAGATATAGAAAAAGAATAAGAAAAGTTCCTGTTGTCATGGAGTGTTCTAGTATAAGAGACTGGCAGTCATTCAAAAACAATTAAAGATGTTGTCTTGGGAGAAGGGAGATGTAGCAGGTCAGAGAGTGAGGGACTTTCTCAAATGGGTGGTCAGGAAGTTATCTCTGGATAATGTGCCATGGAGCAGAGCCCTGGAGGGGTGATGGAAGCAGCCACAGAGTACCGCAGGCCAAGAGAACAGCCCATGCAAAGGGCCTGGGACCGGATGAGGCCTGGTATGTTGGAGGAACAGTGAAGAGGCCAGTGTGGCTGGAGCAGAGTGAGGCACTGGGAGAGAGGGCATGGGGGTGGGTCATTCAGGGCTTTCAGGGCTATGAGGGAGATTGGCTTTTACCATTGATCTTATATCACTTGGAAATTATTCCTGGGGTTGCTATGTGGAGCATAGCCTAAGGGGCCAGGAGATGTTACAAGTGGATTCACTCCTAGATGCACTTGGACTGCTGAGCTTACATGGTTTGCCAGTAAAAGGGACATGGGGTTGGCAAAGATGCTTGGAAGGTGTTGCGATGTCCAGTCTGAGACAGAAGGACTGAGAGGGACAGTTTCAGGAGATGGCAGCATATGGATATGTTGAAGTGCCATACAGAGAAATGCCGCATGGACAGGTTCTTGTGCCCTGAGTTCTGGGGAGTCAGATGGAATTACAGAGGGGTGTGAGCACATGGGGTGGCATTTCAGCCTAAAATGCAATGAAGGGTTCTTTTGGGCAGGAAAGCAGAGTGGTCTGAGAGCCAAACCTACACTCTCTGAGGTCAGGGCAGGGCTTCCCCCAGCACTACGGACATTGTGGCTGGACCATTTTCAGGGGGAGGGAAGCATCCTGGGCACTGTGGGGTGTTGAGCAACATCCTTGGCCCCCACCCACTTACTGCCCGTAGCACTCCCCACTTATAACAACCACACATGTCGTCAGACATTGCCCGGTGTACCCTGGGGCAGTGTCACCTGAGATGAGTCCTGCAGTTTAGATGCCAAGCCCAACACAAGCCTGCGGCAGTTGCTAGCACAAGGCACAGAGACCTGGGTGAGGGTGACATCCAGGCTGCCAGGAACCCAGGGGAGCGCACGCATCAGGATTGGGCAGTACCACAAACTGCCTGATCTTCCATGCAGCAGAAATGCCACACACAACTCCCCTTCCTCCCAGTGCCTGCGTGGCCTGTTTGCTCAGGTGGGATTTGGAAGGGTCCCTCTGACATCTCTTCCTCTCCTTTCCTCCAGATGAATTTAAATGCCCTATCAAGGAGGAGGTCGCGCTGACCAGCGGTGAATGGGAAGTGTTGGCAAGGCATGGCTCCAAGGTACCAGAGTTCCCACACACCTGTGCACACACACACCCGCACACTCCCACCCCCGGTCCCTGTGACATCTCACTTCCTTCTTGGCTCCTTCAGCAAGCCCAGGGTCATGACGGCCGTGGAGCTGACCATCTGGAATCCCATGGATCAGGGCAACGGGCCATTCTGCTTGGATCCCGGTGAGGGGGCCTGGCCCCTTCTCAGGAAACCACCTTTCCTCAGGAGAGCAGTGTGTGGGGCATTCATGTTACTGTGGAATTGTCCCACAGCTGCCAACCAGAGCCCATCCTCACACCAGCCCCTAAGAGGTTCAGAAACAAAAGATTCAGTTGTGGATGAGAAGCCTACCCTCTCCCCATCACCCCATCACCCCAGTTACAAGCTGCCTCAGACCAGAGTGGCTTCCCTGGGGTCCTCTCTTCAAAGTGCCAGATCTGTGGAGGCACCCTACATGCCCCTCAGTGAGCCTTACAGAAGAGGGAGGAAACCGCACAAATGACGAGGAGATGCAGGGAGCTCTTCTCCAGCCAGTGTGCTGCTGGGGCGCCAAGAGAAGGGGGCAGGACACAGGGCAGCTCAGAATTGCTGGGGAGCAGAGGTGACATTCATTAGTGTTCCCAGTGCAACCCCAGTTCTAGTCATGGGCCCCTGAGGTCTTCCCAGAGCACAGCCAGGTGTTTGTTCTCAGGTGCGCATGCCCGCTCCCCTTACATGAAAATGAGTGAGCGTGGGCGCAGCGTGTAGGTCGCCGTATCAGCCAGTCAAGCCCCACCTGCCACTGCCTGGTCACTCTGCAATAGCGGAGTCTTGCGGGAGGCATCATGGGTTTGGAGCCTGGCGCTGCCCCCCATTAGCCAACTCAGTTTCCTCATCTGTAAAAAGGACCATCAAAAGCTCCAGTCCTCTCACCTTCACATCAGGGTCTCTCCTCAGCATCATGGATGTTGAGATGGGGTTCTCCTCTGAGGGAGGGGCGTCCTGGGCACTGTAGGGTGTTGAGCAGCATCCGTGGCCCCCACCCACTGAGAGGCTTTCATGTATTCCTTGGGGTCAGGATCACCGTGAGGAGAACCCGGCTTTAAAGTAATTTGAAGTCCTTGGCATCTGGTCTGTCACACACACAGCTGGTGTTATTCCTGTTCTCCCCTCTGTTTTACTGTTTGCACACTTAATCTTTTCAACCAGCAATTTTTTAGCAGCATTTTAAAGAATAAAAAAGGGAGAGAGTGGCAGTATAAAGTCTGCTCCCAAGGCCTTGGAGCCAGTCCGTGCTGGGGGCGAGCCAGCCTGGGGAGGCACGAGGCCCCACATTCCTCCTTTTGAGTCCACATTGTCCTTGTGACAAAACTAAGGTGTAACTACAGGTTGTGGATTCTTGAGCAACATCCTCTTTCTAGAAAACCCTCATTTATGTTTAAAGTGTAATAATAATAAATTCACCATATCATATTTGTGGTAAAAAGTGATTCCAGGTCAGACTAAAATAGGAATCATCCTTGATGCCCATACCCAACCCCTTGACCTCTCCCCTTGAGTGAAATCACTGAAAATTGTTCCTGTTTGTTAGCTCAACACAGGAAGTACGTAGTCATCAGCTTAGGGATTTATGGGTTTTTTGTTTGTTTAGAAAATATGGTTTCATTTGGCCACAGATAACTGTACCGTTATTATGGAACTAACCCCATCCTTTTGGACATTCAAGTTGTCACCATTTTTTAGCATTAAGAACACTGAGCATCTTTGTGCTTCCATTTTGTATTTACCTCTCGAGTGAAGTTCTTAGGGACAGTTCCCAGGGGCGCAATTGCAGGGCGGAAGGACACACCTTTCTTAATCATTTTGCCACCATGTTGCCAGGTCCACCCCCATGGCCGGAAAGGCCACAGCTGGACCATCCCCAGAGCAGTGCCGAGTCCTGCCTGAGCCTCTACTCCAATGTCTTTCCCGCTCAGGGGGCCCCTGGCACCCCAGGCTGCCTCCGTTGGCCTCTCAGGCCTCAGACACAGTGTCCCCCATCTACGTGCCAGACCAGCGTGGGTCCTTGATCAAGCAGAACTGGTTCCTTTCTGGTGGCCGGTCATCTGTGGCCGGCCCCTCAGTGGCATTGCTTTTTGGGACAAAACTATCCAGGCACATGTCCACCAGGGCTCAGCTTGCCTGAAACCAGAGGGACCCCTGCTGTTGTGAGCAGTCCCAGGTTCTTTGCTCTTGCTGAGGGCACCACCTGAGAACCACATTGGGGTATACTGGGGGTAAGGGTGGGGGTTCGCCAGAATATGAGCGGAGAAGGGAGTTGCCACTTTTTAACCTGAGCACCTGGGTTGGTGGGGTGGGAAGACCCCACCAGGGACCAAGGTTGAAGACTCGTGGCTCCTCCCTCAGCCTCTACCCTTTGCAGGACACCCTGAATCTGGGCAGGTCCGGAAGGAACTGTCCGGATCTGGAGTTTTGATTCCAAGTCCACCAGCTAGATCAGGGCCTGCTTCTGCCCTGTAGGGTCTGGGAAGCACATCCTTCCTAGGTGATTCTCCAGTCACTGGACTAGAGCCCACTCAGGGGAAAAGGAGTCCCACTCTGGGAAGCCCAGCGCCCTCTCACAAGGAGTCCCTTGTCCCTGCAGATATGGGTCAATGAGGAGACGAAGCTGGTGTATTTCCAAGGTACGAAGGACACACCGCTGGAACACCACCTCTACGTGGTCAGCTATGAGTCAGCTGGTGAGATTGTACGCCTCACCACACCGGGCTTCTCCCACAGCTGCTCCATGAGCCAGGTGGGCAATTTCCCAAGTCCCAGTGAGCCCCACCATCCCTTCACCTGTTCTTAGCCTCCTGGAACATTCTAGAATGGAACAGCACAGGCCTTTTTTAGTCCAGAGCAGGCATTTAGTGCCACCTTGCTGGTGGTACAACCAGCAGGAGGACCAGGCATCAGACAGATCTGGGTCTCACCCTGGGTCTGTCAGTTACCACCCAGGACCCTGATCAGGGACCGATTCCTCTCAGCCTACTCTGGTTACGTGTAAATGGGGATGATGGTGTAAGTGCCCACCCACACAGGTGGGGCTTGGGGTTTTGAATGTGTGAGCACACAGAGTAGACAGGTTGGGAGCAAGGGGTGTGGAAGTGAGGGTGGGATGCCGGTGTTGCGTGGTGCTCAGTGCCCCTCTCCACCCACAGAACTTCGACATGTTCATCAGCCACTACAGCAGCGTGGGCACTCCGCCCTGTGTGCACGTCTACAAGCTGAGCGGCCCCGACAGCGACCCCCTGCACAAGCAGCCCCGGTTCTGGGCCAGCATGATGGAGGCAGCCAGTGAGTAGCCGAGGCCCTGTGGGACCTTCCCCTCAGGACCCTCAATTTGCCGGGGGTCCATCATCAGCAGGGCCTTGGGGAACAAGGGACATCTTGTCAGGAGCCTGCAGAGTGACCAGGACTCTGCTTAGGTGATCTTGGGTTCAAACTCTGCCCAGCTATAGACAGGTCAGTTTGTCTCCGTTAAATGTCCCCTCATCTATGGAGTGGCACACCAGCAGTTCATCGGATGCAAAACCAACATTCCGTACAGCGACCTGCAGCACAGGAATCACTCAGTAAAAAGGACACCCTTCCGTGAGCCCAGAGCCTTGCCTCTTGGAAATCTCTAGAACATTCTAGGAAATAGAAGTTCTTGCCATTTGCAGGGTGTTTTGTGACTAGAAAGCATTTTGTGATACCGTCACCCCCTGGGGCCCATGAAAGACCTCCCCATCCCGTAGCTCAGGTCCATGACTCCCCACATCACCATGGGACATGGTAGAAGAGGAACTCTGGCCCTGGTTTTACAGATGAAGAAACTGAAGCCAGGGAGGTTCTGACCAAACACAGTGGGGCTAGGGGACAGTGATGGAGCTGGGGTGTCCTGACCCTCAGCTCTGGGCCTGCAGGAATGTGCACTAGGCAACCGTTTACTATTTCCCAAAATTCCCAATCTTGCTCTGTTTGAAGACCAATCTATGAGAAGTTTGAGAATTGTGGCCCCTGGCAAATCTGGCCACATCCAATCATTACTTGACTTCTGGGGCCACTCCAGGGCCTTCTGGGCTTGTAAAAGCTGGCCCTTTACAGAACACATTTGCATCCCCTGACTGCATCACAGCTTGCTTATTTTACTTTTAAATTGATTCATCCTGTTTATCTAAACAGATTTATCTTAAAGTTTGTTATCATGATTGAGAAACTAGTGTTGCTTTGCAAAATTGAAGGTATCAATAAAAGTGTGAAGGGAACCATAAAGTTGGCTGTTAGATCCCAGAGGTGTTCTCACCTCCATAGAAGGTCAGCAAGTGTTGGGTTGCTACTGGGGACTAGTTCCGGCCACACTGAGGCCTGGCACAAGCATGTCCAACAGAGTCCTCTCTGGCTCTCAGGTTCTGATTTAAACCATCAGGAAGCACAACAGATAGACAGTTTCCAGTCTGCCCCCCTAGCCGAGGGCCAGGCAGTGGAGTGAGGGTTGGGTAGATGTGGGCCCAGTAGCCAACAGCCATCCTGTCTCCCACAGGCTGTCCTCCTGATTATGTGCCACCGGAAATCTTCCACTTCCACACACGGTCGGATGTGCGACTGTATGGCATGATCTACAAGCCTCACTCTGTGCAGCCAGGGAAGAAGCACCCCACCGTCCTCTTTGTGTATGGAGGCCCCCAGGTAGGTGTTGGCCCTGCTCCTCAGCACCCTGCTCTCTATGCTAGGACTCAGGCCACAGCCAGTGTGCCCTGGCCACCTCCCAATGCCCCTCATCTCCACTGACTACAAAAGAGGGCCCTCTTCCTCCAGTCTCTGGATCTCAGCACACTCCACACCTCCCAACCCCCCAGACAGCCTCCCTGCTCCCCCTTCCCAGCTGATAACTCTCTCATCTCTCTGGGAAGCCCAGTGCCCCCTATATGTCTGTCAGGGCCGCCTGTCCAGCAGTGGCCCTTACCCCTAACACCAATTTGGGGACAGAGGTAGCTGGTCCTGGGCCCAGTTCTCTGAGGAATGGACAGGGCAAGGCAGGCAGATGGCTAAGCGAGCTCTTCTGAGACAGCAGTTCTTACTGGAGGCCTGCGCCCTCGACCCAGTGATACTGGTACATGTGGGGTTGTCGCCCTGCGGCGGAGGGGCATGTTCCTGCCATTGAGTGGCTGAGGGATGTGGCCAGCACCCTGCAGTGCATTGGGTGGCCTGCACAGAAAACCATCTAGCCCTGAAAGCCCTGGGGCACAGTAATGCTTGAGCTGATTGCTGGCTTGAGCTACTCAGAGAAGCAGTTGCCCACCACCAACCTGCTTTCCTCCCTGCAGCGCCCAGGCTTTGTGTCTCTTTTTTAGCTACAACTTAAAGGTAGAAAGGCAGAGAAACACAGAAACATGGGAGTAATTCCATAGAGGACCTGGAGCAGAAAAGGGAACATATTTGGGACCTCCTCTTTGTAGTCCTTCCCAAGAGCAAGACTTGATGCAGGGGGACCCTGTCCCCGACCTCCACCCCCCGGTGACCTTTCCAGGCCCTTCCAGGGCCTCCCACAGCCTTCACGGCACAGTGCAGGGCCCAGTCAGGCTGGGAGGCGCCACTCCTGTCCCTGTGGCGTCCGGCCCACCAGCCCACACTGCCTCGAGCCTCGTTCTCAGCACTCACCCAGCACCCGGCCTCGCCACGCCCACAGGTGCAGCTGGTGAATAACTCCTTCAAGGGAATCAAGTACTTGCGGCTCAACACGCTGGCGTCCCTGGGCTACGCTGTGGTGGTGATCGACGGCAGGGGCTCGTGCCAGCGGGGGCTTCAGTTTGAAGGGGCCCTGAAAAACCAAATGGTAACTTCTCTCCCTTTTCTGGGCTCCCCTTTTGTGGCGAAGGAAAACCTGGGTCTGTGGGTAGCCGGGATGCCAGGCCTAAGCAGGGTGGCCTTTTGAAATCAGTGGGGACGTCTGCTCTGCTGCTCATCCCTGAGCTGCACCCCACAGGGAGACAGGAACCGGTGGCTGTGGGGTGGTGCTCATGGTGATTCTGGTGACTGTAATGCTCGTGTGGGTGACGGTGGTGGTGGTGGTGGCGGTGGAGGTGATGATCACACTGAGGGTGGTGGTCGTGGTGAAGATGGTGGTGATTGATGCAGTTAACGCTAATGGTGTTGATGAGAAGGATTAGATGAGGAGAAGGAAGCTGGATGATTATGATGGTGATGACAAGGGTGGAGATGATTGTGGCAGTGATGACACCAGCCATTCACTAAGCCTTAGAATGTGCCAGGCCTCTGATTAGAGAAAACGCACCATCCCATTTAATCTCCACACCCATCATAAAATGGGCCTGCTTCTGTTACCATCCTCATTTTAGCAATGAGGAAACCCCATGTAAAGGGGACATGACTTTCTCAGCGTCACTCAACTAGGAGGTGAGAGGACAAGACTTGTGCAAATCTGTCTGACCACCGCCCCAGAGGGCGAGCAGGTTTTGAACAGGGCCGGAGAGAAGGGAAGCTTCCAGAAAATTGTTTTTGATCCGAGAGAGAGAAGGCTCCCTACAAGAGAGGTGGGACATTAGGGAGGAGGCCACTGAGAGGTGCCCGGCCTCGTCCCCAGGGCCAGGTGGAGATCGAGGACCAGGTGGAGGGCTTGCAGTTCGTGGCTGAGAAGTACGGCTTCATAGACCTCAGCCGGGTTGCCATCCACGGCTGGTCGTACGGAGGCTTCCTCTCGCTCATGGGGCTGATCCACAAGCCCCAAGTGTTCAAGGTGGGTGCTACCCCTGCCCCCCGCCCTCCTGTCTGCCCAGCGCCCACCCGTGCCCCTCGGAGCCCGCCCCCCTGGGGAGGCATCTTGGCAGGGGCCTTGCCACGTGGCTGTTTCTCCCCGCAGCAGCCCCATGGGGCCGAGCCCCCCTCCTCATTGCCCGCCACTGCTGACCCCAGGATGGCATCCGGCTGCACAAAACCCCGCCAGCAGCTCTCTGTGGGAGGCTGAGCCCGGGACCCCGGCCTCGGATGGGCAGAGGTGGGGCATGGTGTGAAGAGCGTCGGGGGAGGGGCCCCCAGGCCGGCGGCACTGTCAGGGCACCGCGGGCGGCGATGAGGAGGAGGAGGCAGGAAGGCAGTGGGGCCAGGGAGGGGCCGATCCCGGCCTGAATGCGCTCGTTCAGCTCACCCGCCCTCCCTCGACAACACATGGTCCATGGGGGACACACGGTCTGAGGGCCCCTCCCCTGCCAGCCCCACCCACCCCAGCCACCCCCGTGTGCATGCTTCTCACGAACTCCTGGGGAGGCCCCAGGACAGCCAGCCGAGCACGGGCTCTGGAGACCTGACCCGTGTGTCTGTGTGTGTCTCCCTCCTCTCTCTGTTCTGTCTGTCCACTGTGGCACTCAGGTGGCGATCGCGGGTGCCCCGGTCACTGTCTGGATGGCTTACGACACAGGGTACACGGAGCGCTACATGGACATCCCGGAGAACAACCAGCTCGGCTACGAGGCCGGCTCCGTGGCCCTGCACGTGGAAAAGCTGCCCAACGAGTAAGACCCCACCCACCTTGCCCTCTGCGTCACCGAGGCCCCTCATGGCTCTCACCACTCCTCCCTGGCCTTTACCTTTTCTGGATCCATGATGCCCTCCTGGGCTGGCCCCTGAGAAACAGGGTGTCGCTGGCACTGCTCCGATGCCAGGCAGCACAGCCTCCGCTCCTCCCTCTCTCTGCATGCACCTGGCACCCCCACATGCAGCCCTCTGTCCTCAGGCTCCTCAGGGAGTGCACACCTGGGGTGCGCTCTGGGAGGAGAGCAAGAGGCACCCAGCCCTAAGGAAGAATCTAGAATCGCGCTACTTTGCATCTCCAGGCTTCTCCTCACCGCCCCCCAAAACACGCAGCCCACTATGAGCCCATTCACCGGTTACTTGTCATGTCTGAATGGCTGCTGTCGTGGAGATTTTGACACTGCTTCGGGACCCAGGCCCACAGCTGACTGCTCTGGTGTCCCCTGCCTGGAGAGCTCTGTCTAGTGAGCATCCAGCCTTCGGCACTGGGGCTCTCACTGCTGCCTGCCCTGACGGCTCCCTCTCCCGGAGAGGCCACTTTGGCCTACAGTGCGGCGCATGCTCCCTGGGATGCCAGTAAGCAGTCAGACGCAAATCCAGCCAAGCACTAGGCCTATGCCATCCAGTGTGGAAGCCAGCATCTGCATGAGCCATTTACAATTAAGTTTATGCTCATTGAAAGTCACTGAAATAATCAACCCACCAAGTCAGACCAGGTCGGTGGTTGCCAGGGGCTGGGCTCATAGCTGGGGATTGGCTTTGAGGTGATGAAATGTCCTGGAACTAGATAGAGGTGTTGGTCGTACCACATTGTGAATGCATCATCATCCTCTTTAAAATGAGGTTATTTTAGGTTTTGCAAATTTTACCTCAATAAGTTTGTAAAAAGTGAAAAAGGTTAGTTCTGCATTCATTCTTGCCACATTTCTGGTGCTCAGTAGGCACCATAGGTGGTGAGTACGTGGGGTGGGGCGAGGCTAGACCATTCATCATCCAGAGTGCGTAGCTCAGGCACCCCACAAACACTGCCTCACACCCCACCCCCTTGCCCGAGAGGAAGCTAGGGGTGTCTCCCCCAGACCTGCTGGAGCCCCGGCTTTCTCATCTACCTCCACGTGTCTGCCGAGCTGCTGCTGCCACCCTATTGCTGCCAAGGCCAGGGGTGGGTCCGCTCTGCTCCCTGAACCCTGGCTGCTGGAGAAGAGGCTCGCCTCAAACCCTTGCCCACCTTCTCTTCCAGGCCCAACCGCCTGCTCATCCTGCACGGCTTCCTGGATGAGAACGTGCACTTTTTCCACACAAACTTCCTCGTCTCCCAGCTGATCCGAGCAGGAAAACCTTACCAGCTCCAGGTGGGTGGCTCCTGGGTGCTTCAGGACCCCTCCCCTGAGCCGGCAGTGTAGACAGTGGGTATGCCGCCTGACAGGCTGGCCCTCCACTCCCCACCTCTACCTGCTTCCCACTTACCGCAGCGCCCCTGCCTCCCAGGGTCCGCCCATCCATTTATTTAGCTGTTGTGTGTTGATGGTCCCCGTCCTCACTGCCTCGGTGCTGGGAACATCCTGGGAATGGGCCAGACTCACCCAGCTCAGCCTCACAGAGGAAGCCAGGCAGCACTGGAAGTTGTCACAAAGACACGTTTTCTTTTAACCAAGAAACTTGCTGTGACTGAACCAAACAGGACATTGAGAGCATCTCAGGAGGTGGGGGGATGTGTTACTTGATCAGAAGGTGACATTTAAGGGTGCTTAGGAGAGTGGGGAGTCAATTATTAGAGAGGTGGGGGGAGCAAGGAGAAGAGCGGGGTGGTGGGCATCATGCCCAGAAAATGAGCAGGTGGCTGGGAGAACAGGAACAGAGCAGGGGGAGGAAGAGGCTGGCCCTGGCCCCAGGGCCAGGGCTGCAGTGGTAAGGGGTGGGACCCTGGAGGTGCCCAGGAGGACCCTGGAGGTGGGCTGTGAGAGGCGGGCCTGGGAGGCGAGATGGGGCTTCATCAGTAAAGAGGCGGCTGGGGTCGGGGGAGCGCTTGGCTGGGCTTTGTGCAGGGCGAGAGGAGGGTGTGAGATGTGCGGGCCTGTGTGCGGTCACGACTGCCCTGCTCCCCTGGACCAACAGCCTCTGGCCACCCCACAGCCTGGGGCCTCTGGGGGCTGGCGGGTTGTTACACTGTCCTTGCAGGATAGGGTCAGCAGTGGAAGCTAGAGCCTGGCGGCTGTGAGAGGCGTTCTGGAGGTGAGGGGCAGATTTGTTGCACGCTGCTGCCACTCAGCCTCTCTGCTTCCCAGATGCCTCGACACATTGGTCAGGTCGGGTCGGGTGCCAGGTTGCCGTTCAGCAGGTCAGGAAGCTGAGTGCTTGAGGCTGTAGGGCAGGCTTCTGGAGCTGTGGCCTGTTGCAGAGCACTCCCAGAGGACTGATGACCTCCTGCCGCCTGGCAGGCCTCCCGTCCCCAAACACTCTCCTGGCAAAGAGACCGGAGAGAGCTCAGAGCATCCCTCCTGACCTGAAACTCGAAGTTGTAGCTGTGACAGCTGTCCCCTCCCTAGGTGACTTCAGGTGGTGCCAACTTCAGGCCTCACTTTCTCAAATGGGGACAGTGAGGCTGTGGGGGCCTAAGGGACTCACTCAGGAAAGGTTTTGACCTGTCCCCCTGACTCTCCAGGGGAAGGAGAATGTAAGATGAGAAACTTGGAGGGAGCCGGGCAATGTTTGGGTGCCCACCTTCTGTTTCAGAGACCCTGAAACAGTTAGACTGGGAGGTTAGTGGCCCAAGGTGCTCTTTAGTTCATATACTACATTTGTCTCATGCCAGGCCAGGGCTCAGGGCTGGGGCCTCAATGGAGAGCCAGATAGACCCACTCCCTGCCCTCACAACCCAAAAGGGGGAGGAGGTAGCCAGGGGCCAGGACCCAGGTTGGCACGATGGGGTAGGGGACAGCAGGGTCTGTCACAGGCAGTGCAGGGCCCCAGTGGGCCTGTGAGGCTGCAGGAGCAGCAGGACCCAGGAGGCAAGTCCTTGTAATAGTCTGAGCTGGGAACAGTTTAATCAGACTTGTGATTCATCCCAGGATGGATTAAAAAAGGCAAATCTGAAGGATGGGTACCAGTGGCCAAATGATATATTCCCAGAGGCATGAACAGGGACGGTGGCTGCGGATCAGGAGAGAAAGGAGTCATATAGTCAGAAACCCATCTCACTGTTGGGAGATGAGGAGCAGGCCACTTGGCAATGGTACTAGCCAACCCCAGGCACCGCTGGGCTGTTGGAAGGGAGGAGACCTTGCCTTATAGCCCAAGGCAAGACCCTTGTGCCTGCCGCCCTCCACCCAAGGGCCCAGGCGTCAGCTCAGCCAGGTCTCTCAGACTGGGTGATTCCTTGGGCATGGCCTTTGACACCAACATGTCATCTCCCCACCCTGGGGATGATACCCCTTTAGGTGGTAAGAGGACCCAGAAAGTATCTAACAAAGTCAATGGAGGGGAGAGTGGAGGGAGCAGGTGACGTGGGAGCCTTGGCATGCACAGTCCAAGCCTGGCCTTTTGGTGAAATGGAAATGGCCGGGGTGAAGACACCAAGAGTCCGGCCCTTGAGGCCCCCTCCTCTGCAGTGCTGGGCTCACTGCCATTGCCCTTCCCGGGTCTGGGGGACGGGACGGCAGTTCTCTTCTCCTTCATACTGGCAAGTGCTCTGCGCAGAGGCTCTGCTGAGTGCGCACACAGCCCCGGGGAGGTCAGTAGCCCCCACCCGGTGTTCCAGGTGGCTGTGGCCAGGAAGTTTGTCGCTGCTCAGAGCGAGACAGCAGGTCGGTAGCAGAGAGGGGATTTGAACCCTCTGCCACAAGTTCCAAAGTCCTGGTGTTAGGCAGGAGGCCCCCAGCAGTAACACCCTGAGCCAGAAATGGGGAGGACCTTCCAGGTGCAGGGGAGGGCGAGCATCTCGGGTCAGCATCCCTCAGTGCCACCAACCCTGCCTTCTCTCCACCCAGATCTACCCCAATGAGAGACACAGCATCCGCTGCCCCGAGTCTGGCGAGCACTATGAAGTCACACTGCTGCACTTTCTACAGGAATACCTCTGAGCCCCCACCCCACAGCGGGTTGGGCCTGCACATTCAGAGCACAAGTGGCTTCTGTGCCGCCGCCACCACCAGTGGGGACCAGCCAGGAGTGACCCCCCCACCCTGCTGGAGAGCCCTGCCTTCTCTGCCTGAATGCCTTTTATCGTTTTCTTAATGCTCCCGGGTGTTTTGCCTGCTGCTTCTTGGTTGCCAGGATGGAGAGATGAGGCTGGTATATCCGTGAGGCCCTCCCTCAAGCCACCCGCTCCTCTCCCTTGGCCGGGAGGAGGAGGCCTCGACTCCGGAACTCTGGAGCAGCCAGGCCAGAAGAGACTCAAGGCGCCGGGCACTTCCACCTCATGCTCCCCACCATCTCGGCCCTGGCTGCCCCCCACCCAGCACAGAAGCATGCCTTGCCTCCCCCACCACCCCACTTCATATTTGTGTTTTGTTTTGGGGGTCGTTTTTCATAATTATTTGAAAGAAAAGAAGCAGGGTCTGCTGCCTGGTATTGGGGTTCAACCCAGCCAGTCCTGTGGGGGGTGTGAGTCGTGCCCTAGAGTCTGTGAACGTCGGGCATCTCTGCTGGGGAACCCCCTGCCCTTCTTTTCCCTGGTGGGCGGCTGCTGCCCACTCTCTGGCCCAGCCATCAGGCTCTCCTTTCTGCCTGACCCACACAAAACGGGGTTCTAGGGGTGGAAGTGGAACCATACCCCCTCAGGGTTGTTCTCCCCTCCCCTTCCTTTCCTCCCTGCCAAGACTTCTGCCAGGCACGGGGGGGGAGAAAACAACCCACCAGAAAAGAACCACCTCTACATATTATGGAAAGAAAATATTTTTGTCGATTCTTATTCTTTTATAATTATGCGTGTAAGAAGTAGAGTCATTAAATGATTCCAGACGGAAGTGTGGCCCTTGCCTGAAGTTCCTTCTAAGCCCGGGCTGGTGACGGCGCCTCAGGAGGCCAGGAAGGTGACGGAGACAAAGCAAAGGGGGAGGGGCGCCAGCTTCCTCTTTGACAGCCCCATCCCAGATCCCGATGCCCCTGTGCTTGTCGCTTAGGGACCCAGCACAAGAAGGGGGTTGGTGGGGCCCAGACGGGACAACAGCACACGCCCTGGTGTGGGGGGCTCCATGCCGCCCCCCACTACTTTTATACCTGTGCATGGTCCGAGGCTTGATTCAGATCAGAAAAGCTGATCAGGGAGAGCGGGCTCTGTAGGTCTTCATGCTGGTCCCAATCGCCCCAACGAGGAGCTCCCCTACTCCCTTAGGCCCCACTTGTGGCTGGAGCATCAAACAGCAGCTGGTGGCCTTGCCTTACCTCACGCCATCCCCTGCTCCATGCTTTGGACTCCACTTTATTTTTCGCTTGTATTGAAGTCGCATTGGTTTAGAACATGGAGGTTTCAGGCTACTGCATTTTAATTCAATATCTGCATATACTACACATACTGTAGTGTATACGCTACCTCCTTTACCTGACTTCCCTGATTCACTTTTATCTTAATGGCTTAAAAAAATAACATTTAAGTACTAAGGGATATACAATTAACCCTTGAATATCACGGGACCTAGGGGCTCCAATAAACCTCTGCAACCCCAAATTCACATACAACTTTTGACTCCCCCAAATCTACTAACTGTAGTTGTCCCTTGACAGTATCAGGGAATTGGTTTCAGGACCTCCTTGGATACCAAAATCCACTGATACTCAAGTCCATTACCATCAACCCACATGTCCAGGGGTTGAAATCCGTGAATGTGGAGCCCTCAGATATGGAGGGCAGGTGTATTCATTGGGAAAATCCATTTTTAAGAGGATCTGTGTTGTGCAAGGATCAAATGTATAGAGAAAAGACACCCTTCTCCCCAAGTCTCTATTCTTAATACCTGCATACTATTCTACCCTGTGAATGTGCTATGATTTATTTTGCCAGACCTCTTTCAAGGGATACATGGATTATTCTAGACTTCTTGTATAAATCAGGGATCAGCAGCCTTTTTTCTTTTTTTGTAGTAAATATTTTAGGTTTTATGGGTCAGACTTCTTGTAACTACTCAACTCTGCCCTTCTAGTTCAAAAACAGCCTCAAATATTGTGTAAATGAGTGGATGTGGGCTGTGTGCCAATAAAACTTTATTTACAAAACCAGGCAGCTTTACACAGACTGACAGGCCAACCCTTACTATCAATGACAGCTACAAATAGCCTTGTATGTGTTTTAGACATATTTTATCACTTAAGGGTGAATTCTTAGAATTTCTAATTTTGAAGAAGATTGCCAAATTGCTTTCCAAAAAGAACACCTTAATATACACTTCTGCCAAAGGGGAGAATATTTCTCCATTTCTTCACTAGTGTTACACATTACATTTTAATCTTAGTCAACAGTGAAATATAGCATCTCATTGTAATTTGAACTTGTTTGTTTTATGTGTAGGAATGTTTTTATATTCCAGAACACCTGTATACTAGTAATCATGATTATGTTGTTGGTTCAAAACTCCAGAGTTCCCTAGATGGTGTGTAAAACAGGCCTCTGTATACAGGACAAGAAGAGAGCAAAGACAAGTAAAACATTCCAGCTTGATAGGTTACAGTTTTAATAAGAGAACTTTCAACCTTGTCTTTTTTTTTTTTTTTAAGATTTATTTATGCATACAAGAACTGAGGTACAGGCCAGAAGTGCGGGGAGTGAGAGGATTCACCAGAGACAGAGTGGGGAGCAGAACAGGCAGACTGACTGAGGTACACTGCTGAGGGGAGCAGCAGGTGAGACAGGAGAGGTCTGCTGCGCCATGTGGGTAGCTCCCTGGCTGGCAGGGGATTGAACTTGTGCTGCAGAGGCTGCGGATAGCTTCATAGTGCTGCGTCTTAACCCCTTGTGCCACCAGGGAGGCCCCTCAACCTTTTATTTCCACAACCTCCTGTTGGAATCTTGAGTTTCTAGAGATACCTTTTTTTTTCTTTTTACATTTTAAAAGGACAGGTTTATTAGTAAAAGGAGAAAGAGAAAAAAAAGAGGGACCTGCTACTATCTAGATACTTAAATATCTAGATATTTAAGGGTTCAATTGCATATACAGTTTAGGTGGTCTCAGCCACACATTACTCCCTCGGGGGCTGCCTCTGTTACTGACCTGTACAAAATCAGGCTTGTGTGCCCAACGCCTGGTTAAGATGAACTGTAATAGAACATTGGCGCTAGAAGCAGAGGAATGCTTACTGCTAGTCAACAAGCAAGACATGAGTGGGGGCGGGAAAACACTCAAATCTACCTCCCCAATTGGGCCTCCCCAGTGGCATTGCAGGTTGAGCACAGCGCTATGAAGCTGTCTGCAGCCTCAGGAGCGCCAGTTCGATACCCAGCCGCCAGGGAGAAGCCAACATGGCGCACAGACCTCTCCCGTCTTGCCTGCTGCTCCCCTCAGCAGTGCTTTCGGTCCGTCTACCTGTCCTGCTCCCCACTCTGTCTCTGGTGAATCCTCTCACCCTCCCACAACTCTGGCCTGTACCCCAGCTCTTGTATAAATAAAAATAAATCTTTAAAAAAAAAATCTACCTCCCCAATTAAGAAAGGAAATGAGATCATACAGGTTTGGGGGGCCAGGGTTGAGAACAAAGGAGTTAAATTTTATTAAATGAAAAAGCGGGTTGGGGCCAAGAAATGCAGACTTGGCTGAAGTTCACGGCTAGTCACAGGGCGCTTCATTCCTGAAGAACGAAGAAGATTTTCTCCAGATAACCAGAGTTTTCAACTGCTGTTGGTCCACCCCTCCTCTGGGGATTCCCCCGCCTTTTCTTGCATCTCCGTCTCCAGGCACCCTTAGAGACCAACTCAAGGTTGTTGAGAGACTTCCAGCCTTTGCTGTGTCTTTCAAAGAAAAACCACTTTCAAAGAAAAAAAAAGTTTAGCTAAGGGTTTCTTTGTGTGTGTGCACAGTTTCAGAAAGGGAAGTGGGGTACCCACAGGAAAAAATGAATGATGAGCAGCTACAAAAAGACAAGTGTGTGCTGGCAGACAGTCGAGCTCTCTGAGGTGGCCGGCTAGGAGGTGTCTGTTTCCTCCGGGTTGACATAGGAGTGACTCATGTTCCCCGCCACTGGTGAGGGTTCCGACAGCGGGAGGGTCTCCTAGGCAGTGCTGACTGCTGATCTCTTCCCTAATTGGCAAGAAGCCACATGCATTGAATGTAAAACCCAATGTTATATCGGTTGCAGATTTGTCAGTTGCCTTTGAAACATGTTTGTGGTATTTAAAAAAATAATTATAGACACATAGGAAGTTATAAAAATAGTACATCTTTTTTTGGACATTGCACATTGTTCAAACAAGGAAACTGACAGTGATAGAGTTAACTGAACTCTAGACTTTATTCAGATTTCATTAGTTTTGACATGGGTGTGTTTGTGTGTGTGCATGTGTGCAATTCCATTCCACTTTGTTACCATAATCACAACAACAGAGCTGTTTAATCACCACAGAGACAAGTCCACGACATTTTTCTCCTTTTGGATAGCTAGAGTTCAGATCATGATTAGAAAGAAATAGTTGGAATAATTCCCCCCTTAATCTCTCCAACATGACTTTTATTTTGGTGGGGGAGAATGGAGAGGTAGGGAGACAGAAAAACACCAGGAGAGGTTTGAGTTCAAAGTCTTTCTGAAAACATGCACACCTCCTCCTCTTCAGCGGGATACTCAGACAGTTCTCAGCTGCAATCTCTTGGTAGCAACAGCTCTTGCTCATTAATTGAATCTTTCGTGGAGACAGACTGAAGGTCAAATGCTGTAGTGAGGTAATAGGAAACGCACCAACAGAACCGGGCCATGTAAAACACCGGGGAGAGGGGACTGCAGTCCTCCTATTTAGGGAGCCAGTCTTCATTGAGGCCCCAGCAGGGAGTTGTAAGAATGAAATATTTCTCCTTTTTTTTTTAAAGATTTTTTTAATTTATGCATACAAGACCTGGGGTACAGGCCAGAGGTGTGGGGGTGAGAGGATTCACCAGAGACAGAATGAGGAGCAGAACAGGCAGACTGACTGAAATACACTGCTGTGGGGAATAGCGGGCGAGACAGGAGAGGTCTGCTATGCCAGGTGGGTCAGCTCCCTGGATGGCTGGGGATCGAACCTGTGCAGCAGAGGCTGCAGGTAGCTTCACAGTGCTGTGCTTTACCCCTTGCGCCACCAGGAAGGCCTGAAATATTTCTTTACACAAGCAGGTATTCCAATTTAGATCAAGCTGCTGCATAAAAGCATGTATCCTGGAGTCAGGGTTATCTGCCCAGCACTCAGCCTCCTAGAGTAGCCTCCTGACCTGCCTGAAAATTAGACAATATCTAATATTGTCAGGGGAGGCCCAAGGCTCCAGCTCGGTGAAAATCCTCCCCAGCCCAGCTAAAGCCAAGGCCTGCGGTGCACTGGGGCCCAGAGCTCAGCACACAGCCTGTAGGCAGACACAACAGCCAGATATGAACTTAGCTGGCACCATTCAGATGCAGTGGAGACTTGCCTGTAATAAGGTGTGGAGTCCACCACCTGTCCAACCTCAGCACAGGTGTGTTTGGATGTGCTGGTGGAATGTCAGCTCTTGAATACCATCCTGGAATTGCAAACTGATCAATCAGGTTTAAAAGACAGGTATCTGAGGGGGTTTAAGCTGAGGTTTCAGAAGGGTTTAGATACATTCTTCCGGACTCAGAACTTCAAGAACTTTGCAGAGCTTCAACACCTTCATGTCAGACTTCTGGCCCTACCTCTGACATTGCCTGCTGACTGGCATCATTGGCCTATGCCCGGTGTCAGGCGTAAAGCAGCAGCAGACAGCTCTTTTAGAGACACCTGGGAAACCTCAGCTTAAACCCTTTAAACCCCTCTGAAACCTCAGCTTAAACCCCCTCAGGATACCTGTCTTTCAAACCTGATTGATCAGTTTGCAATTCCAGGATGAGATTCAAGAGCTGAAATTCCACCAGCACATCCAAACACACCTGTGCTGAGGTTGGACAGCTCTTTTAAACACTGGTGCCTGGTCCTCTGGCATTGCTGCCTACTGATTGGTGCTGACTGGCAATGCTGATCTGCGTCCAGCCACTTCTGGGAGCTGTCCACTGCTTGCGATCCTCCAGCACTGCCTCCTCATGGTGGTGTCTCTGGTGCTGCCCAGCCCAGCCTTCAATTGCTGCTGCTGACTGCTGTGGGGCCATTTCAGCAGCACCACCTGTGATCACCTCCAGTTGCGACACGAGTTAGATCCTGGTCCACCACTTAGTGCGCCACCAGCTCCAGGCTCTTCTCGAAAGGACACCACCATTTTGCATGATTGGACAATCAGCTTTTGATTTGGAGTACTGAACACTGCGGACACTATCTGGGGTAGGACAGCCGGCCATGTGTGGCCTTAGAAACCCTTTCCTTTTCCTCAATTGCCCCTTTGTTAATAAACCCTGTTGTTGTTAAACCTTGAGGTTAAGTTGTGTCTTGCAGTTGTAAGTGCATGGATGAAGACCCATAACCATGACCTACCTTCCCATTCTCCCCACCCCTCACACCCCCCACCCCAGGCTTGCATGGTTTCAGACTTTATTTAGGCTTGGCCATTCCTCCCTCTAATGTCTTTTTTCTGGTCCATGATTGTTATGGACTGAATATTTGAGTGTCCCCAAGATTCATTATGTTGAAGCATAATCCCTAATGTGCTGGTATTAGAAGGTGGAGCTTTTGCTAAGGATTAGGTCTTGAGAGTGGAGCCCTCCTTAATGGGGTTCATGCCCTTATACTAAAAACCCTGAAGATCTCCTTCACCCTCTGGCATGTGAAGCTGTAGCAAGAGGACAGCCATCTATGAGCCAGGTAGTGAACCATAGAGTGTGCTGTTGTATTAATCTTGGGTTTCCAATGCCCAGAACCAAGAGAAATAAAAATCTTGTTGCAAGCTTCCTGTTGTGTGGGATTCTGTGACAGCAATCCCAGTTGAGCCGGGATTCAGTCCAGGACGTGGCTGTTTTTGTCTCATTTTGTGATGGTTCCTCAATCTTTGTCTTTCATGTTATTTCTTATTTTTTTGGAGGTTGTCTTGTAGAATGCTTAAGTTTATCTGAAATTTACTTACAATTACATTTAAATCAGTGCATTTTGGGTAGGAATTCTGCAGGTTTCCTCCCCTGTGCCACTGAGGTGTCAGTGCATTGGTGACTCCGTGATGCTGCTGCCTCATGTTTTGGTGACATTAAGTTGGTACATGGGGCCAAAGATGACACTCCATTGTGCAATTACTATTTTTCTCTTTGTAATTCACATAGATCTCAGGGAGCAAATACCTGGAGACTCTGAAGATACCATTTCTACTCATGCCTTTGATACGGGGATGCTGGCCAACCCATTGGCCAATAAAAGGAGTTTGAGAAGGAAAGTAGTCTAATTTTTTGACAAATTGAAGAAGGCAGCAGACTAATGTCTGGAGGCCCACCTTCCTGCTCTTTGGCAGAGCGCAGGGGTATTTCTCCACTGTTACAGGGAGTAGAAACAAACTGGGAAACGAAGGGCATGTCCATTCTTGTACTCCAGCTGCCTCCAGCCAGCTTGTGCTCCTCACCCTCTGGTGGTCAGCAGTTCTGATATTATCTTTCCAATGAGGCTCTTTATCCTTGGAATGTAAAAATACAGGGTTTATTAAGCCTCGAGGGAAGTTACCCGGGGAGAGAGAGAAAGCCATATACTTTGTTGCTGTGTCACCTTCACCCACCAACTTTTAACCATCCCAGCACCTGCCTACTCTGCTAGCGTTCAGCTTCATCTACCCATCTTGACTACAACTGCTACAAGTTTGCTCAGTGGGGTCTTCCCTCATTCCATCTGCATTTACTAATTTGAATTTTAGTGCAGAGCTTGTCCTCATCCTTCTCATTGGAAGTGTTAGGGGGAAAAGGATGTCCCAAATCTATTTCCATATAGGCTTTGTGCACTCCACCCCCACCCCAGGTCAAAGCCAAAGACACTGGGAACTCCAAATCCCATCACCACCAAAGGGAAGGTGGCTGGGACCTGAGGGTGGGGTTAAGCAGCCAGGTAAAAGGCAGACACGTGGGCTTTGGGGGACCCCATTTTGGGCTCTCCACCAGCTCGCAGCGTCCGGCCAGCTCTGAGAGTGACTTTGGGTTTCCAGGTCGTCGGATCGGGTAGGACGCATTAAAGACTTTATTTCCCTATTTTCTCCCTGAGTTGTCCATTTTCCTTATTTCCTTTTCTCTTGTAAATAAACCTTTTATGAACCTTTTGTGTGTGTCTGTAGTAGAGTATTCATAAGTCCCTTTAAAGCGCGCGGGTGAGGACCCACAGCCAGGAACCCGTTTAATATCGGGGCTGCCCTATAACAGCAGCGCCGTGGGGTCAGTGACACGCACGGCCAGCGCGAGGGACACGCCTCCTCCTAGCGCAGGAAAGCAGCTCCAGGAGCCACCCGCCACCCAAGCTCCGCCCCAAGATGGCGGCCCCCAGGGCGGAGGGGCGGGGCGCTCCGGGTCACGTGCTCGCGCCTACGCGGACGTGGCCGTCAGCGGCCGGCCCACGTGTCCCTCGCTGCGCTCCGTCCGTCGCCCCCGCCCGGGGACTCGATCCCAAGATGGCGGCGCCCAGCGAAAGGAGGAGCATCGGTGGCGGGGTCTCGAGCTTGTGGGCCGCGCTTCTCCTGGCAGCCCTGGCGCTGAGGCCCACGGAGGCGGTGTCCGAGCCCATGACGGTGGCGTTTGACGTGCGGCCCGGCGGCGTCGTGCACTCCTTCTCCCAGAACGTGGGCCCCGGGGTACGTGCCGCCGCCGCCTCGGTGGCTTCAGCTTTAAGGCCGGAGGGGACGTGGCCCGAGGAGGGGTACAGAGCATCAGTGGCGCGGCCGGAGGAGCCAGCGAGGGCTGTCAGGGCCAGGGCTTGAGGAGGTGGCTGCGGCTCGGCGCCCTATGGGCGGAGTCATCAGAGAGACCCGTCTGAACTCGAAGGAGGTGGGGCCTCCTGAGGGCTGGTGACTGGCCTCAAATCCTGTTACTCTTCACATCTCAAAGAGCCCAAGCAGCCCCGTCCTCCAGACCCGGGAGGGTTCCGGCATTGGAGAGCAGGGCGGCCCCGGAAGTGAAGGGAGAGGTGCAGGAGGCTGAAGACTCCAGGTCCTTAGAGATCTAACTAGGGTGGGAAGAAGTTGTTTCTCTCTCCATTCCACAAGATTCCTACCCCCCCCTTTTTTTAAAAGATGTATTTGTTTTTATACAAGAGCTGGGGTACAGGCCAGAGGCGCGGGAGGGTGAGAGGATTCACCAGAGACAGAGCCGGGAGCAGAACAGGCAGATGGACCGAAATGCACTGCTGAGGGGAGCAGCAGGAGAGACAGGAGAGGTCTGCCACGCCATGTGGGTATCTGCCTGGCCGGCCAGGAATCGAACCTGCGCTGCACAGGCTGCGGACAGCTTCACAGTGCTGCACTCAACCCTCTGCGCCACCGGGGAGGCCCAAGATCCCCCATGTTTTCATAGAGGTGTAAACCCAGGCCCTCCTTACCTGGAGGTACCAACCCTGTCCCCAGCTTGTTGGAGAAATCGTGTTCTCTACCACCTTTTCCAGTCTGTTAGGAAGTTATCTGTAGTCACTTATTTGTTTGTTTAATAATTCCTTATGTGCCAAATGTTTTATATGTTAGGCCCATTTTTCACTGATAAAGAAACAGGCATAGAAAATTTTGCGCTTGTTCAGACCACAGCAGAGCAGATATGGACATGTGGGAGCTTTTAAAGTCTGTGTTCCTGAAGGACCAGAAAGGGTGTGACCTCCCCTGTCCTACTCATCCCCCAGAAGCCACATGGGTTGTTTGTCCTGACCCAGGAGCTCAGTAGTAGGGGGCAAGCAGGGGAGTTCTAAGTCTGCAGCCTCTGGGAGGCCAGCCCAGTGACACTGGCCACAGGGGTCGGGTGCCACTTCCTTCCCTTTAGTGCACATGCTGAAAATGGGATCTTGATCTGGATTTCCGAAGGATGTCCTGAGATCCTGCACGTTAAGCGTTAAGCATTGCCTCCTTATCAAGACTTGTTTTCTCCCTTCCGTTCTCCAGGACAAATACACTTGTACGTTTACCTATGCTTCTCAAGGAGGGACCAATGAGGTGAGTTGTTCAAAATTTCATGTGGTTTACTATCACAGTAGCCATTGTCATACAGTGTTCCAGGAACAGTGGGCTTGGGTGATACATGTTTTAATTTACACTCATTAAATGTGTCTTGCTTAGCCCAGTAAGAGAGGGAGGACTCAAGTTATAGTGATGGCAGATTCCACAGAGTGAATAAATATCTTGACAGAGAAGGTGTGAGGTATGAATCTGCTGTTTTCATGAGCCTCTCGTAAGAGTATTGTTTGTTTTCTGTGCTGCATAACAAAATATCACAAACGTAGTTGCTTAGAACAACACTCATTTCTTTTCTCATAGTCCTGGGGGTCAGAAGTTCCTTTTGGCTCAACTGGATGCTTCATAAAGCCAAAAGCAAGGTGCAAGGTGTCAGCCAGGCTGCCCTCTGTATTCTTTGATGAAGAGGCCTCTTCTAGACTCTTTAAAGTTGTTGGCAGAATTCTGTTCCTTGCCACGTACAACTGAGGTCTGTTTCCTTGCTGGCCTTTTTCTCCACCTGGTGGCAGAGGAGGGAGTAAGAGAAAATCCAGAGCATGAGAGGCCACAGTGATCAGTCGCTGGCTTTGAGAGGACTACATGGCAAGGGGTGTGGGTGACCTGGAGAAGCTGAGAGTGGCCTCTGGCTGGCAGCAAGGGAATTGGGGCTTCAGCCCGACAACTGCAAGGAACTGAGTTCTGCCACAAGTACATGAATTTCATAGCATAAAACTGTTTTCCAGTTCGCAGAGGCCTGGGAATCATAGACAGGTGTTTATGTTGAGGCAGCAGGTATGGCCTGTATCTGTCCCCTTGTCTTGCCAGTATAATTGGCTCCTCCATTTGTGCTGCAGGCAAAGTGCATCAGTGACCATTTGCTCCCATTGTAATTAACATAAAAGCGGCCTTGTTTCTATTAATGAAAAGTTTTGACATTAAACCGGAAATACCAGTAACCTGGGGACCTTTATTACTCTTGTGTGGGAACTATAAACTCATTTTACTAGCAAAACCTAAAAAATGCCTTAGGCAACCCAGAGTGGAACAGTAGGCTTTCCATTTCCTTTTGGCCCAGCCTTTAGAGGTGATGGAATTAGAATAAACTGGTAGAGGTGTGTTTGGCACCATTTTAAAAATCTTATTTTTTTTCATTCATGTTTCTGAGGTTTTCATTTTTTTTTTTTTTTTTAAGCATTCACATTGTTCAGAAAGAAAAACATAAAAAGATTATGGCGCTGCCTCCTTATCCAGTTCCTACCCACATCCTACATGTGACCACAATTATTAAAATCTTGTACCTGTGCCTTTTTTGTGCTTATACCAACAGGCATGAATAGAGCATCTGCCCTTTTTTTTAAATTTTTCTTAATAGACTTTATTTTTTGGGCATTTTAGGCTCATAGCAAAATGAAGCAGAAGGCACAGAGATTTTGATATACCCCCCTTGCTCTCCTGCCCCTCACATGGGCAGGACAGCCCACTATGGACATCTTCCACCACAGTGGGACATTTGTTACAATCAGTGGACCTACATGGACATGTCATCACCCCAAGCCCAGGTTGAGGTTAGGTTTCACTCTTGGTATTGCACATACCGTGGGTTGGACAAATGTGATGTGTGTGAGCAAAGCAGGGATCTGGCATCGGGTCCAACCTGGAGGCCCCAGAAAGCATCACCCACTTTGCACAGCTGGCAGTTCAGAACTAGCCCATGCTCGAAGAGCCCGTGTCCCTGACTGGCTGTGTCTTTTCCTCTCTTCCCAGAGGTGGCAGATGAGTCTGGGGACCAGCGAAGACCACCAGCACTTCACCTGTACTATCTGGAGGTAAGCCCAGGGTCCTGAGTTGCAATCTTTTTTCAGAAGAGGCCTCTTTGCTGACGGCTACTGTGGGCACATGCCTGGGGTGAAGCCCAGCATTGTTTCAGGCAACAGTGAAGACAGGGGAAGCCAGACCATGAGGGTTCTGCACCTCTGGAGGGGCACACAGGCCAGTGGAGGTGACGTGACACCGTGGAAGCAAGAGGGGTTCTTCCACACTGCTGGAAGTTGGTGGGATGGGGAGGGCTCCTCAAGGATGTCCATGTACTGAGGTTGACAGAGGTGGGGATATTGGGAAAGTATGTTCCAGGCAGTGTGAGTAGCTCAAGTAAATAAGTGCTCAAAGTGTTCACGGAGGGAAGGGACTCAATGTGGCTGCAGCCCCAGGATAAGGGACTGGGCTCCCGACTTGCTACCCTGCCCTCGTTGTCACCCTCAGTCATGTTCCTTGTTGAGGGCTTCATCTGCAACCATGGAATGTTTGTCTTTTCCATTCTTATCCCTTCTGCCTGGCGCCCAGCTTGATGACCGAGTGGCAGGCGGGGCGGGGATAGAGGAAAGAGAGGGTCCGCCACCGGTGGGTGTCAGAGCCGCAGGGAATCCTGGCCTTTCCCCCTGGAGCTCTATGGCCTGGAATGCAGTGCACCAAGAAGAACCTACTTCTGGAGCATTTATTATATGCCTGGAATAGTGTGGACACTTTGGGGGTACACAGGAGTCATCCAAGCTGTGTTCCCCCTTCAGGGGACCAGGATCAACATAGGGGGGCCGGTCAACAAATGAAACACCACTAGAGCACCCTGATGGTGGCATTTAATTAAAGGACAAGATGTGTTTTAATCACACCTGTAGGCGTTGTCCCACAGTTTGCTGCTCAGTGCTTAACAGGTAGCAGGTGTTTACTACAGTTTGGAGGGCGATTCTTACCTGCTCTGTGCCCCCCAGCAGAGGCCCCAGAGGCAAGGAGCTGGGCCTTTGTGATTTGCAGGGAGGTCCCGCCTTCTGCGTGCCTCTTTCTGTCTGGTCACTGCCTGGCATGGGGTTCGGTGTTCCATAGTGTATGGAGGGGCATAATCCCTCGCTACCCAGGCCCTGGGACATGCTGAACCCCACGCCTGCTGCCACACTCCACTGAGGGGCTGAGCCTAAGTGGGCCAGGCCTCCAGATTTCAAGCACTGGCTGACCCTCCACTCACCAGGCCTGGGGCAACCACCAGCCTTGCACAGTCACAATTCAGGGATGTCCCAGGGTCGACCTTAGGCCACTTGAATAAAGTGACCATTGCAATAAAGTGAGTCACACAAAGTTTTTTGGCTTCTTAGTGCATGTAAAAGTTATGTTTAACTATACTGTAGTCTGCTACGTGTGCAGTAACATTAGTTCTGAAGGCACAACACTCATACCTTAATTAAAACTACCTCATTACTAAAAAATACTAACCAGCATCTAAACCTTGAGTGAGTCTGATCTTTTTGCTGGTGGAATGTCTTGTAAAAAAGGCAGTGCCTGGGCCTCCCCTGGTGGTGCAGCGGTTGAACGCTGGGTTGTGAAGCTGCCCACAGCCTCTGCAGCGCTGGTTCGATCCCCGGCCGCTGGGCGAGGGTCCCACATGGCTCGCAGACCTCTCCTGCCGCCCGCTGCTCCCCTCAGCAGTGTACTTTGGTCCTTCTGCCTGCTCTGCTCCCCGCTCTGGCTCTGGTGAATTCTCTCACCCTCCCGCGCTTCTGACTGTACCCAGTGCTTGTATAAATAAATAAATAAATCTTAAAAAAAAAAAAAAAAGGCAGTGCCTGAGAAGTGCAGTAAACCAAGGTATGCCTGTATGATCTCCTCCCCCTACCCACTTGTATGCACCCTCTGCTGGGGCTCGCACAGAAATGACTTTCAGCCCATGGCCCCCTCTTCCCACTGCCGCCTCAGTGGTGTCCTCCCTGCTGCCTCTCTGTCCCCACCCATCTGCCCACCACATGTGAGTACGAGGAGTTCACACTGCAGACATCATTGTCTCCCTGCTTGCCACCTTCCAGTTACTTCTGCTCCCATTCCCATCCTCTTAGCTCCTGTTTCTGCACAGGCCATGCTGAGTAAGTTCCTCAAATGCCCCCATTTGCACCCCCCGCAGGACCTTTGTAGATGCCATTCCATCTGCCCAGGGCAGCCACCCCCCTCCTTTCTAGTTAACTCCTGTACTTCACGCTCCTGGATGTTGCCTGGCTTGGCCCCCACTGAAGTACCTGCACGCTCGGTTAAAAAGCTTTCAGTGAATGAACTTGTGATTCCCTGTCATAGAATAGCTCACACCTAGATGGACAAAGAAACTCATTATGTGAGCTGAAAGAACCTTCCAGCAAAGAGGAAAGAAGGAATGATGTTGAAGGGGCCCCGTCCATCCTTCCCACAGGCAATGCCTCAAAGCAGTTTCCCTCTTGAGAAGGAGAGGGCACAGCAGCCCGGGGCTGTCTACCCCCCCCCCACCCCCCCACCCCCCCACACACACTGCCTTCCTTTGCAGGCCCCAGGGCAAGTCCTACCTCTACTTCACACAGTTCAAGGCGGAGGTGCAGGGTGCCGAGATCGAGTATGGCATGGCTTACGTGAGTATCACTGCATGTTGGGGCTGCTGCCCAGGGCAGCCTGCTGTGAACTATATGTTTCAGACCACAGGCTGGGGGGAAGCAGGCAAGATGAGGAGAGGCAGACTCCAAGCCTCTCAAGTCTGTTTCACAGGGTGCACTGGGCAGACCTAGTGGCCCAGATTAGGACCCAGTTGACCCTGGAGACCCAGCGGGCAGAGCAGGAAGTGTGCCCCTGGCCTTCCTCTCTCCCACCACCAGGCTCCTGCTGGTGTCCCCCACTGGCAAAGTCAGCAGGAAGTCGGGGGCATGGCGGCTCTCCCAGGACAGGAGCAGGGTCAGCGAGGGCAGAAGTGGGCCCGGAGGGACAGAGGGAAGGCCCCACATCCCTTGGCTGGGCAAAGGGCCTGCGTTCTTTCCCACTTACAAAGTTTCCATTTGATCCCTTTCAGTCTAAAGCTGCTTTTGAGAGAGAGAGTGATGTGCCCCTGAAAAGTGAGGAATTCGAAGTGACCAAAACAGCAGGTAAGTAAAGAGGGATTGTAGAGGTGGGAGCCAGTTGCCAGGGAGGGAGGTGGTGCGGCACACCGACAGGGGCACCCTGGCACCCGCCCTCAGCCCCCATGTTCTAGCTCCACGTCTGTAAGCTGGTCCTGCAAAGGGCCTTTTCAGCTTTGTGGGGCACATGGTCTCCGTTGACATGACTCAGCCAGCCCCTGGAAGGCAAATCAGTCATGAACCATGTCAGTGGTTAGCAAGCGTTTCCCCGAGGCGGGGAGGGGCGGCCTGGCTCTGCGACCAGGAACAGCTCCGATACTTTAAAGTAGAAAGTGTCAGCATAGTGTTTCCAGGGGTGTGCCACGAGATTGGGGGTTCCCTCCTGAGGTCCTGAGAGCCCCACCAATGTCCTCTGAGCCAAGCCAGCCTCTGGGCAGAGGCTGAACAGAAGGGGTACGAGATCCCCAGAGTGAAGGCTCAGCGTGTGAGAACAAGGGGCGGCGCATGCGTAACTGTGACAATAGATGTGAAGCGTGGAGTGAAGCTGAGTGGGTGGAAGCCCTGAGGGTCCTGGGACAGAGAAAAGTCGGAGGAAGGAACCCACGTGGCTGCGGGCGGCACTGGCCGGGAAAGTGGAGGGGAGGGGCAGCACGAGGAGGGGCCTCCAGGGAGACAGTCCTGGGTGTGGAAGGAGCCTTGTCTGAAGGTCCTCGGGGCCGGGGTTACTTCAGAGGAGTGATCAAGGACAGAGGCGTGGGGGTTGTTGGACACAACCCTGGGGCTCACGGTAGAAGGGGAGGTGGGCAGGGAGCTGAAGGCCTGCTGAGGGCTGGGTGGGGGTGGGCCTGGTTCCCTGCTCCTGCCAAAACCTTTGCACGTGTGAGGGGCAGGTGACAGTCCCCGTCCATTCTCATTGTGGCAAAATTGACCACCTCGAACTTCCCTCTGGCTTCTGCCCTCAGGACAGGCCACCCACTCTCCACCCGTCTTCTGTGCCTTACCTGTAACTCTTACAGGGCCAGGGAGCTTTCCACGGGGAGTCCATTTGGGGACATTTGTGGGGTGTTGAAGGTCTGGCCATGTGTTTCTTTTGCAGTGGGCCACAGGCCCGGGGCATTCAAGGCTGAGCTATCCAAGCTGGTGATCGTGGCCAAGGCAGCGCACAGTGAGCTGTGACCAGGAGCCCCGATCAGGGTGGCATCACCTCATTTTTGCTGAAGGAGCCAGGACCTGAGAGGATTGGTGTAGTGCTGGTTTTCTAACATCAGTTATGCCTTGACTGATGTCGCCCTGATCGTAGGGGTTCGAAGCAGCGAAGGCCTTGTAGCAGAGTCCACTGGGCCTGGAGGCCAAGGATGTGCTGAGCCCCTCTCATGGCCTGCCCCTACCCTGCTCCTCTGAACAATGTGGATTGGGCACATGGTGGGCTGTGGGGGCACTCAACTTCTCTTAAGCTGGCTTGTGTCTCCCCCATGGGATCAAGCCTGGCTCCTGGATGCTCCCAGGGAGAGGACTCCTACAGACCTCCGACCCCACGCTGACTGTTTTCTCACAGCTTACCCAAGGGACCTCCTTTCAGATTGACTGAGAAGAAATGAAATGTTCTTTTATATTTAAATAAATAAGACATTAAAAAACAACCCACAGTCTTGGTGTCTGGCGCCTGCCTGGCTGAGCCGGGGGCCCAGGGATAGCCGCAGCGGGGCGGGGTGGGAGCCGGCCACCCATACTTCCCTTCTCTGTTGGAAGCGGGGGAGCTGTTGCCCTGGGCAGGTGGGAGCTTCAGGCATGACTGCCACGAACCGCCCCTGGAAAGTGGGCTCTGTGTGTCCCTGAGCCGTGGGGACGGAACCGTCCACTCCCAGCAGGTCCTCCACAACCCCCATAGATGGGGCGCGTGCTCCAGGGCACACTGTTCTTCTGCATCCAGGTGCTTGCTTTTGCTTATTTCTGAAGCTGGATTCTGCAGTGACTTAAAAACAAGAAAACCCACAGGCAAACCAAAATAAATAAAATCTCCAAATGTCTCAGCCACTCAGAAGGACCATGGTCTCCTAGTTACAGGGGCCTGGGAATCTGATTTGACCTTCAGGCGGCCCTCCAACCTGTCTTCTCGCCAGCAGACAAGGGGAAACACCCGGGCTCCCAGCTTCAGAGCCCTGAGGTGTGGAGTGCCTGCTAATCGGAATCACCATGCTGGAGCCACAGAGGCCGTTCCATGCCCTTCACTCCGTGCCCTGCCTCGTGCCAGCTGGAGCTGCTACCTGCCAGCGTGCATCTTTGCAGAAGAGGTCTCCTTGCAAGAATGAGGCCGTGGGACACTCAAAGACAGCCTTGCACCCTGGGCCCCAGGGAGGAGATTCTTAGGCAGTCAGCCTCCAGCCATGAAGGGTGCAGTGGTGGGGGCAGTGCACAGGACATGCCAGGGCCTCTGGGCACAGAGGAGCCCCCTGCCCCATGTGACTGACATGCATGCACATCTTTATGTAACTTTGTTCAGCGCAAGAACAAAGCCACCTGGCCCTGGGGCTCGTTGGTTGGGAGGAGGAGCTGAACCAAAGCCTGTTGGGGGCATGCAGAGGCCCGCTCCGCGACCGCACTCATCTGGCACCCTGGTGCCTGGTGGCGCAGAAATTGAACCTGTCACCAAGGGCCACGGGTATATGACATTTACATGCATCCTTGATTTAAAAAGCAAAAACCCCAGGAGGGCGAGAGAAAACTGTCAGACAGCGCCAGGCAATTCGATGGCCGTTTCCATATAATGCAAATGGAAGATGTGCACTTTTATTTAAATAGTTCTGTAGTGCTCTTTGGTTGTTTTAAATTAAATTTCAAATTTATGAAAAGATCAAGACAGGCTGGACAGCCCAGCAGGGAACAAGCACAAACTGCTCTGCACATTGACCTATTCAGTCAGCAGAGGCAAGGGCAAAGGATTTCATCTGGGGCTTGTTGCTGTAATCAAAACGCACATTTGCTCCTGAATTTGAAGCTCTGTCTCTTGACTAAAGATAAGGGGATGTTTGCCTGTAGAAAGATGGGCAGAGGTAGCAGCTGGCTTTCGGGTGAAAGCCTTTGGCTTTTTCAGGGAACCAGAAGTCACGCCACAGGAGACCGGCCCTGCACTTGAGGATGTAATCTCCCATCAGCCAATATAGCCGTACAGGGATATGCAAAAGGGCATGGTGGGGACTGTAGCAAAGCAGGGGGGCAACTGCTATGCAGCTTCACAGCAGGCATCAAGGCTCAGGTGTGTTTTGAGAGACACTCCAAGGAGCGAATGGTGTGCAAGTTCTTCATTTTTTAATGTTGGCAAATAATTCCAAATGTCTCAAACACTAGATGGGGCCAAGCAATCCCATCTTCCCTAATATGGCCAACGGGCCTCCTGTGTGCAACCTTTGCCCTAAACAGGCCTGGTTCTGCAAACATTCTTTTTTTCCCAAAAACAAAAACCAGTCACGGGACATCATTTTCTCCTCCTCTAGGGCATCCAGAATAACCTTCCCAACCCTGACAGTGGCCAGACCCACAGCAGTGTTTTGCAACCTTTTAAAACCAATGTCCCCTTTTGACAATTACAAATACATTCATGGCTGGTTTAACAACAGGTATGTTCTGAGAGATGCGTCATTAGGTGATCATTGTTGTGCGTACATCACAGAGTGTAATGACACAAGCCCCTCCACACCCAGTCTACATGGTACAGCCTATTGGAACCCCCATGGTGTATGTGGTCCCACAATCAGAATATGGTTAATTGGTGCTTGACTAATTACAATCAACCCTTGAACAACATGGGTTTGAACTGTACAGATCTGCTTCTCCACAGATTTTTTTTTAATCCTTGGATTCTGCATTCACAAATTCACCAACCTTGGCCTTTAGTTGGGATCCTAAAACCAATCCCTGATGGATACCAAGGGATATCTGTAAAGTCTTGGGGGAGTCAAAAAGTTAAACATGGATTTGGACTGCAAAGAGGTCCGTGCCCCTGCCCCTGCCTTATTCAACTGTCCATCTGCCGTGACACCCTATTCCCACAGTCACATTCACAGGTCCTGGGGGGTTGCTAGTGAGGACTTCAAAGACATTTGGGGGAACATAGTTCACCCCATAACACCCTTCTAGTTCACATGATGCTGTCTGTAGGAATGAAAAAGCCCAGGCAACATAATACTAAGTGGGAAGTGCCAGTCATGGGATGACAGCAGGTGCTTTGAGGGTGCAGACGGGCCTCCCAAGGGTTACGGCAGTTGAGGAAGCACAGGCGGTAGGTGGGCGCTGGCAGTGACTTTGAGGTGTGTGGAAGCTGCTGGCTGTGCTCGTCTCCCTGCTGAGCGTGGAGAGGTGACACGGATCCTTAAAACCGCTTCAAAAGGTTTAGCATCCTCCGAAAGGGGAGAGGTTACCTTTCTGGGGGAGATTTCAGCCTCAATGGGACTGAGAGAAAAGAGGTGGAAAAACCCACAGGTCCCGACCCCTGGCAGGAAGACCATGGACAGAGGTCAAAGGCTGCCCTCGTCCAGCATCTTGGTGAGGCCCTCGCAGATCCTGCGCAGGTGGGAGCGGTAGGGCTCGGCGGGCCCGTAGAGCGCCGCCAGGAAGTCACAGTCTGCGAAGTGGCCGAAGACGTGGTTGATGCGGCCGTGGGACTTGGTGGTCAGGTGTGGGCCCACGGCCTGGTGGAGCAGGTCCCGGCACTCATGCAGGCCGGCAGCCAGCACGCGCCGGTCGAAGGTGAACTCCACCTGGTGGAAGCTGACGGCCGTCATGGCCAGGCGGCGGGCCTGCTGGCGGAAGCGCTGCAGCAGCGCCAGCTCCTCGCCGCCCAGCTGGCCCCCGCGCAGCAGCACGCCCAGCTTCATGGCCACCTTGACCAGGTTCTTGACCACCTTCTGGGCCTCTTTGCGGCTCCGGGTGAACTCCTTGGTGGCGCGGTACAGCTCATCCAGGACCTCGCTGCTCGTGTCGTCGATGAACACGGCCACCATGGCCTTCGACGCCATCTTGCTCAGCAGCTTCTTCTGGGCCTGCAGGGCCAGATTCTTGGTGCTGAAGGTGTCCATTGGCCCTGCCAGAGAAAAGAGACCCATCAGTGGTGCCCACGGCCCAAGGCCCAGGGCTCTGAGGGGTAGCTGGGCGGGCCCACTGTCTTCACAATCTGTGAAGTGAGTACACACCAACAGCATGTCTCCGAGGAGCCACGGGGCCCAAGCCTGGAGAGCACCGGGTGTGGGGCGGGGCTGGGTGCAGCTTGTGAAGGCCAGGGCAGCTGGCAACTGAGCCAGGGATGTGTGGCAAGTGCTGCGGAGCAGGGAAGCTAGAAGTGCCCAGAGCACAGGCACCCCAGTGGATCACGGGGGCCTGGGCAGGCCTGGCGGGAAGGACAGATGGGAAAATAGTCGGGCACATCCCAGGGTGAAAGATCTGCCAGCAAGGGGAGGGAAGTTCTGAGCAGCTGGAGGACAGCGCACACAGGAAAACGGCCTTCACGCTCAAGCTAGTCCCCAGCGGACCCTCAGGGACTGAGAAGAAACCGTTTCTTAAAAAGAAAGAAAGAAAGAAAGACAGAAAAGAGGGTCAAAGTGTTATAGGGCAGCTCCGATACTGAATGGGTTCCTGGCTGTGGGTCCTCACCCGCGCGCTTTAAAGGGACTTATGAATACTCCACTGCAGACACACACAAAAGGTTCATAAAAGGTTTATTTACAAGGGAAAAGGAAATCAGGAAAATGTACAACTCAGGGAGAAAATAGGGAAATAAAGTCTTTAATGCGTCCTACCCGATCCGACGACCTGGAAACCCAAAGTCACTCTCAGAGCTGGCCCGATGCTGCGAGCTGGCGGAGAGCCAAAATGGGGGACCCCTCCAAAGCCCACGTGTCTGGCTTTATACCAACCTGGCTGCTTAACCCCACCCTCAGGTCCCAGCCACCTTCCCTTGGGTGGGGATGGGATGTGGAGTTCCCAGTGTCTTTGGCTTTGGCCTGGGGTGGGGGTGGAGTCCACAAAGCCTGTATGGAATCAGCTTTAGGACAGCCTTTCCCCCTAACAATTCCCCCCTTTCACTTTATGTCACCATTTCCATGGTGATGAAGATTGAATATATGGAGGTTGGGATGCAGTCTCAGATGAACATTTTTTACCAGGTTTGGTGAAATCTGAACAGGGGAACCCCACTACCTGTGAGCCCTGATAGCAACCCCCAAAGCTGTCATACTCTTGCTGTGAGTATGGAAGGGGCTTAAGGGGCGTTTGCAGAGAGGTTCCAGCTTGTTCCCCGCCCCCGTCCTGCGGTCTGGTGAGACAGGATCCCAGACCCAAGGCCTGGATTGTTGCAGGGGGAGGAGGAGCCGGGTCACTGTTCCCAGTCCTCCAGCCCCACTGCTCCCGAGTCACAGCAGGCATCCTTGAGGAACGAGTCAGGTGGGCAGCGGCCTGACAAGGTTTCCCGGGAGGCCATTTGGGAGGTTTGTGGAAATGCTTTGCAGCAGTGACTCCCAGCACAGAGACACTGGACGGCTCCCGCCCAGGAGGGATGGCCGGCCGCCTCTCGGGAACAGTGAGCAGCCTCTGACTGCAGAAGTCCTGTCTATCCCTCACGTCTGTCTCCCTTTGTCTTTCCTGCACATCAGTCTTCCAGATTTCCCAGGCTCTGGAGCCTGGAGCCTCCTACTCCCACCACCTGCATCCCACAGTGCCAGGATTCTCCCTAAATTGTACATCTGGGCATAACGCTTCCCATTTGAGAACCAGCTGGCAGCTCCCCATCATTCCAAGGAGCAGGCCCCACACTTCATTGGTGCCCCTGCATCTTCCCTGGGGGTCTCCTATACATCTTCCAAAGCCCCCAAGTTCCTGCCTCTTTCTTGGTGGAATCTAATAGATCCTCTTCTAAGGCCCTGCCTCTTCCCCTGCCGGATTCATCCTTCAACCTAGTCTGGAGTCCGCCTCTTCTGGGAAGCCATCCCTGAACAGCCGAACTGACAGTGAGACAGTGGTACCTCTGGACCCCACAGCACCCAGGCATTACCCCCTCACTTCATTTCCCCATCGGCCTGCCTCACCCCAGGCCACAGCGAGGAAGTGGGAATCATTCCTTATCTGCTGTGTCCTTGGAAACCAGAAACATCTACTGAATGAATAAGGGGAGCCCTGAGATCCACCCCTAGCACGCCCCCGTTGCCCCAGGCCCTGGTCAGAATGCACCCCGCCCAGGCTGCCAGGCCAGGAATGCCATGTGGGCGCCTGCTCACCCCTGGGGCCCCCCACAAAGCTGGTCTTTGTGTGAGCTCAGACCCCAAGAGAAATCCCAACCCTCAGCCTCCCTCTTGCTGGTCCTCAGAGGTCAGGACAGGCACGGGGATTACTGGGCTAGTATTCCCTGCCCCCGTAGCAACCACCAGACCCCAGGGTTATGCAGGTGTGGGCCAGAACAGGGGTGTGTCAATGACTCAGCACCATGTGGCAACCCCTAAGCCACCAGTGGGCCTGTTTGTCATTTCCAGGCATTGAGCTGGTTGCCTGTTTTACAGAACGAAACACAAAGGCTCAGAGAGGCCACACGGCAATGCAGTGACTACTGGCCCCTACTTCCTTTTTATCCCTAACTTCCTCCACCTTTCCCAGCTGAGGCCCTCCCTGAGTCTTAGAAGGCCAGGAGCTATCCTCCATGACAAAACCTGCCCCATTTTTTATGCGTGCTCCAGGCTTTAACCCTTTTGACAAGCAATATAGCCAACTGCCTCATGCTTCAATCTCCCCATCTGTAAAATGGGGAAGATCAGAATTAATGCCACCCTGAGCAGAATCACGTGGGTGAGCCCTGTGCTTCCCAAGATGTGAGCTTCCTCCGCAAAGGCTGGATACCGCTGTCGAGAAGGCTGCCATTCAAGTGCTGCACCATGCATGGTCCCTGAATGTGTAGACCTACTGCTCTGGAATTCCCCAGAAAACAGAACACATTTTCTAGAATACCCCATTTCTTATCCAGCAAACCCCTGCTCATCCTTCAAGTCTTTGTGTCACTGTCACTTTCTCCTGGAAGCCTTCCCAGACTGAAACCCTCAGCTCCCTTGTTCACTCTGTGTCTCTGGTAGCCAGCTCAGGGCCTGCTACTCAACAGGCCCTTGGGAAATGTTTTTTGAATGCATGAGGGACAGGATGTATACAAACATCAGGAAAAAAAGAGGGAATTCCCACTGCCACCCCGGGCCTAGTCTCCCCAGTTAACAGATAAACAGAGACTCAGAGAGGGAAGGTCTATCCGTGAGTCCAGGGACGAGGCACCTGGACCACCAGGGTCCTGGAACCCAGATCTCTCTGCCTGTCTTGGCTGCTGTGTAACCTTGGGCACGGAGAGGGCGCTGCCCTCCTCTGGGCCTTGACTTGCCCATCTCTAAGTCCTGAGATTCCAGAAGGGAGCTGGGTCTATTTACTGGCTTCAGGTAGGGCCTAGGCACCCCCTGAGCAGCTCCAGGGCAGAGGGGAAAGGGGCGGGGGCAGAGGGCAGCTTGCCCTCCCACCCCCAGTTCCCTGCCTCCACACTCCTGGCCCCTCAGGACAGCCCAGCTGCAGCCCCCCGCCCCCTGACCCATTGTTCTGCCAGAAACACCCCCATCCAAGCAGCTGGACAGGGATCTGGCTGCTCTCCCTGGGGAGCAGGCCACGGACCAAAATAGACCTCAGCCTTCCTTCCTGCTTTGCTCACCCAGGTCTGAGGGCAGGCAAGCCAGCAGGCCGCCGCCACGCCACATCAGCCCTCTGAGACGGGACTTTCCCAGGGACGGTGAGGGGCTCGGGACTCAGGGCTGAATGTCCAGGGTTCCGGGTCCCTGCCCATCAAGTGTTTGAACACCCCCCATCATCAAAAGTCCACTAGAGCTTCAGGGGTTCGACTGGAACACTCATTCAGTAGCTCACTGAGCATTTATGGAGCACCAGCCACGTACCTGGCACGGGGAACACAGCAGTGACCAGAAACGATCCCATCCCTAACTTCTTGAGCATCCCAGCCGCTAGGTCCCATGCCACCTTCTTGTCACAAAATAATTTGGGAGGCCCATACTACCCTGCAGTGGAATACACACACACTATCACCTCCCTCCACCCAGTGGTTTGAAAATCAAATTCAGGGCTCACTTCGGCAGCACATAGACTAAAATTGGAACGATAGAGAAGATGAGCAGGTCTCCTGCACAAGGATGCCACGCAAATCCATCAAGTGTTCCACAGTCTGAAAAAAAATCTAAGAGATGGTGATAAAGGCCTGATCTTGGGGGGAGCAGGTCCTGGATTGTGCAGGAGAGGTCTGCTTTGCCATGTGGGATTCTCGCCGGCCGGCCAGGATCGAACCCACGCTGCAGAGGCTGCGAACCGCTTCACAGTGCGGTGCTCAACCACCTGCGCCACCAGGGAGGCCCGGGGACAGGGCTTCTTTTTGGAGTGATGGAATGCTCTGAAATGTGAACACTTGAAAACGATAAATTTTATGGCATGTGACAGATCTCATCTAGCTGAACACTGACATACATTTATGTCTCATTTTTTAAAATATTTACTTTTTTGGGCCTCCCCGGTGGCGCAGCGGTTGAGCGCTGGGTTGCGAAGCTGCGCGCGGCCTCTGCGCCGCCGGTTCGATCCCTGGCTGCTTCCCGGCCACCGGAGGAGGGTCCCACATGGCGCGCAGACCTCTCCTGCCGCCCGCTGCTCCCCTCAGCAGTGTACTTCGGTCCTTCTGCCTGTTCTGCTCCCCGCTCTGGCTCTGGTGAATTCTCTCACCCTCCTGCGCTTCTGACTGTACCCAGTGCATGTATAAACAAAACAAAGAAAGAAAGAAAGAAAGAAAACATGCCTCTATAAAAAAAAAAAAATTTACTTTTTTAAATTAAATTAAGTCAGAATTTGGCCCACCCTGTAACACAAACAGAAATGAAAGGAGTGTACAAGTCAAGGTTTGTAAATCCCTTCCATGTCGATGAACACATAGTAGGTGCTCAATGCAATCATGTGCTCTTAGCAACGGGGCATGTTGGGAGAACCGCATCGTTGGTGGGAACAGCACAGCGTGTCGGAGACCGCACCCCTGGGCTATGTGGCCCAGCCTGGAGGAACCAGCGCCGTCCATGTGGTCTGGCATTGGCCCAAACATACCCAAGTGACACATGACTGTACATGCTTGATTTAAAAGAATGTCATTTCTTAAAAGCTCAAGCCAACTGAACTTGAAGGTGGAGCAAATCTATCAAAGGTTCGCCCGCCACGGGCCTTCATCACCATGCAGCGCCGTCTCCCCTCCACTCACCTAGGAGTTGCATCTCAGGAATATTCCCTGAATATTAAACTGTGCAAAAGCTCCAGTCGTGGGTTTATTTCTGGGGGCACATTAGGAAGCCTTGGGGGCCAAGGGACTCCCTGGTGTGGCTGGACGCCTGGTGTCCCTGGTCTCTGTCCCATGCCTAAAAGCCAGAACATCTTGCTATTATCACAAACAAAAATAATCCGTCTAAATTTCCAAAATGGCCCCCTAAGAGGCATTACTGCCCCAGATGGAAGGAGCGGGATCCAGAGCGCAGCGAACAAAGACATAAACAGGAATTTCAGGGACAGACAAGCACCGGCGCCAAGGGGGGTGGGAGGGGCAGTGACAGCCAGGGACAGGCAGGAGGACATGACCTTGGCCAGGGCGGTCAAGCTCCAGGTGGAGCCCCTGGAGCTGGGACAGAAAGGACAAGACCTGAGGGAAGGGTAGGCCAGGCAGAGGGACTGGCTGGCACTGAGGTCTGGGGCAGGGCTGAGCCAGCCACGCTGGGACAACAGTGAGGCCGCAGGCCCATCCACAGCCCCTGCATAGACTGCGGTCCAGGTCGTCCCACAGCTGTGAGGCCTCTCCACTGAAACCGCAGACCTTGCTCCTGGGGGCAGCTCTCACATCCATGAAATGGGTGTGCAGGCACCGAGTCCCTGTAGCTGTAGCTCGGGCCCTGCGCCACAGAACCCCAGTCCACAGCTTTGACTTTCACCCTGCCAACCCCTTTGTCTTTTGGACCCCAAACTTCATCCCTGTCCCCATGTAGACACCCCAGCTCCCAAACGCCCTGCAGACTGGCTGCAGAGGCTGACTTCAAGCCTCCGGCTGCTCCAGACACAAAAGCATCTTTTACCTGCAGCGCCAAAGCGAGGAGGTCGGACTATGGGCCTTGGGAGGAGAAGGGCTCGTGGCGGGGAGGGGGCTGGTCCCCAGTGCCTTGCTTTTCTCCATCCCTTCAGTCCCCAAGCTCTCCCCCATTGCACACAACTCCCCCTCTGGCTCACTCAGCTGCAGCCTCACCCACTCCTCGCTGTCCCTGCAACTCACCAGGCGCAGTCGAGTCCCAAGACCTTTGCACGTGCTGTGCCCTTGGTATGTGTTGGGGGGCATTCTCAGCATCGCTGTTCCCCCACCCCCCGCCCCTGGACCAGGCTTTCCCTGGCGTCATCAATAATTCACTCCCAGTCTTCTCAATTTCATCCTGTTTTTCAACAATTAATTGTATGGGCCCGTTAATTTATGATTTATGCTTTCCAGACCAGAGGTGAGGCCAGAAAGATGGGAAACGGCCTGTCTTAGTGCTGATGGTGTCTGTAGACCCAGTCCCAGGCACACAGCAGACTCTCAACCACACTTCGGACGGCAGCATATACAGCGGGGGTCCCCAGAGCCCGCACCATCAAGCCTGGGGGTCTAGTGGCTGTAGCAGCTAGATCTGTGTCACTAACTCTGCGACATCCACACGATGACAAGATCCCCTAACAATGCTTTACTCAGTATGTATCCCTGTTAGGTAACGCATGATTGTATGTGATTGTTCAATGACTAATCAACTACTAAATGTTATAGAAGCACTTACAGGTAAGATCTGGAAAATAAAGTTGTCCTAGCCTGCTAACTCCTCCCACCATACTCCCCATTCAACCTGAGCTGAGCACTCAGCAACCCCCCAACATATTTCCAGGTCCACAGCCACACTGGGGAGGGGTGGGAGGCCTTCAACATACACATTCCTGTCTAGATAGTGGGGGTGATGGTGATTCCAGAGGGTAGAATACCCCACCTCCCAGCTGCTTCTGCCCTTCCAGCACTCTGAAAGCTGCACCCCATTCTATACTTGCTGAAAAATTCTTAACCACCAGCTTTAAAGAAAGAAATGTACACACATACGATTATCTAAATGTTCCTGATAGAAAGGACACATGCTACCAAATTTAAAAGCATAATCAGATATACAATTCTCTGTATTGTAAATTCCAAATGCCCAACTATTTCTGGAAAAATGTTATTGTTGAAGTTTTGTCAAACTTGTATGACTCAACCTATTGTTGTAAATGACAAAGAAACGTACTTCCGACATGGATATCACCCTTTATATTCACAAGACTAACAAGGAGAACTAGAACTCCACTCCCTCCTTATCAATGCCATGAGCAGCCTCTTAGCTGAATCAAATAGTAGGTTTCAAAGAGCGGGAGAATATTTCAGTGTTTTTGTGCTTTCACAGTGAAACAGCTATACATAAAGGTAGAATTTTAAGTTTAATCTTAATTATTGACATCTGCTTAAGTTCCATCCAGAGTTGGCAAGCAAAGACCCTCTGCATCATTTTGTAAATAAAGTTTTATTGGCACAGAGCCATGCCCGGTGTTTCTGTATTGTTTATGGCTGCTTTCCTAATTGTAGTGTTGGATAGATGTGACAGAGTAAAATATTCTGCAGAGACAAAAATATTTACCATCTGCCCCTTTATTGAAACCATGAGCCAACTCCAGGTCTAGACAATCAACACAGCTAATGCCCTTGATTTGTGGCATCTACCAATTCCCCTAGTGTAAATTCTCCCACCATGGCCAATTTCAAGCTTCCGACTTGATGTCAGTCAGTGTGCAGCTAGGAAGATGCTCACCATTTCCACCAGATATACACAAGATGAAAATAATCTCAAGAGCTTTAGTCATAGCAAAATAATTAGACCATTATGATTTTTCACTATTACCTTTGCTTTTTTATAATTGTTGTTAAACAGAATTTGTATATCATAAAATTCACCCTTTCAAAGTTTACAACTCAGTGGTTCTCATGTATTCACAGAGCTGTACAACCCTGGCCAGTATGTCATTCCAGAACATTCTCATTACCCCAAAAAGAAGCCCCTTCCCCCACCCCACCCCCAGGCAACTACTCATCTACTTTCAGTCCCCGTGGCTGTGTCTGTCCTGGACATTTCACATCAATGGTGTCACACACTCTGCCGTGTGTCCTGAGCATGTTTCAGGTCATCCACGTTACAGCATGTGTCAGAGCTTCCCCTCTGTTTATGGCTGAATAATGTTCCACGCCACTGTTTCAAATACAATGCATTTAACTGTAAGTTCATAGTCTAACATTTTTAATATGTCTATGTTCAACAACTGGTTGGCAAAATTCCTGAAAATAAGCAAGTGGCTCTCGTGAGCTAAGACAAGCAGGCTCTGGCGAGCCACTGGTCCACGGGCAGCCAGCCCCCACCACATGAATTCTTCATGCCTCACACAAAGGGTGTCAATAATTGATGGCCCTGTTGGGCCGGGTTAAGCCATCACTCCAGCTCTCCTCTCTCAGCCCCGGCTGCGGCAGTGCAGAGGGACTCAAGGGTGTGTATGTAGCCCCTAAATGAATCCAACCTCCGCAGCCTCCACCCTGGGCCCCTGGTCTCCTCCACATGGTCCCCTGGCTCCCACCCTCAACCCGCTCCCCACAGCAGCTAGAGAGCTCCAGGGCAATCACCTCTCTCAGAGCTCAAAGCCCGAGTCCTCCCAGCTGCCCACAGAGCCCTATACAATCTGCCCCATCCACTCCCTGCCCTCACCTCCTCCTTCTCTCACCTTCACTCTCTGCTCCAATCACACAGGCCTCCTTGCTGTCCCTCCAACATACCATGTGTGGTGCTGCCCCAGGACCTTTGCACTAACTGCTTCTTTCTGGTCATCGAGACCTGGACTCACATGTCCTCCCATCCATCTGTCCCTCTACCATCTTTATGCAATTATAATGAATCATTACGAATTTGCTGGATGAATGTCCACCTCCCTCAACCACATGGGTCATCCCCCTCCCCCTCCCCAGGCCTTGGTCATGCAGGGTATTTGTTATCCTGCACCAGGTCCGGCTCATGGTAGGTTCTCAGAATCTGTTTGTTGAATAAATAAATGACCTTCCAGTCCCAGAGGAGCTCAGGTCCAGATCTCATCCAAGGGCCCCATGGTCCAGCCAGAGGAAAACAATGGGCCAGAGAGAAACAGATCTCTAAGGTCACACAGAAGTGCAGTGTGAGCCCCATTGGGCCTGCCCAGGTAGAAAGGGACTTCGATGGCCCCCAGCCTCTACCACCCCTAGAATACCAACGACACGTGCTGCAGGTGACCTGGCAGGGAGCGTTCACTAGGCATTTCACCTCCAAGCCCTCATTGCCAAATTCTTTCGATGGACTTGCCAGGTTGCGGTTATATCAGAGCGGGAAACTGAGGCAGAGCGGACTGGGATCTTGACTAAATTGACAGTACAACGATAAGGTAGGCTCAAGCTCTAAACCTAGTGCTTAAGCTGGGAGACCCTTTCCTTATTCCAGCCCATCCTGAAGGAGAGTGGTCTAAGCCCTTTAAGGAAGTTTCTAGACCGATGTGGCCTATCACCCACTTTGAGGGACTCATCGGGGGCCTTCAGTAAAAACTTTATGAAGTACCCTCCCCCCATGCCTCCCACTCTCTCCTCTTCCCCTCCCCCCACCCAGTGCCCTTCTAGTCACCAGTTATCTCAACTCCTTTCCAGAAGGAGACAACTAGCTCCCCCAGACAGACAGGAACTGAAGCACAGAGATCAGGGTCTTAGAAGATGCCAAGAATTCCATGCAGTTCAAGGGAGCAGGGCTGCAGGAGGTGGCCTCAAGGTTGGTGTTGGGGGATACCAAGGGAGGGATCACAGGGGAGATGGGCTCGCCATGTAACTCTACCAAGTTCTGCTGTCTCTAGCCTCCAGCTCTCCATCTGTAACGTGTGGGACTGTGTCCAGACCAGCTGGAGGCATTTATTCAGCGTTTGCCTCTTGGTGAGGCTGTTTCCATGACAACAGTTGGAATTTTGTCTTAGGGACCCTCTGGTGACCTCACTTGACAAGCGGGGACACTGAGGCCTCCTGAATCCAGATCGCATCACCAAGCAACCCCAAGGCCCCTCACCTGTTCAGACCTCAGGTGAGAAACTGGCTGCACAGTGGAGGGAACACGTGGGTCTTAAATCTGCACCTGTCTGACTTGTCTCTTGGCCTAGGGACCCCCTGCCTCCTGTCACAGTGGGTTGGAATACCCCCTCACCCCACCCCAGGGACCCAGGCACTCACCCACCGAGAGCTTCCCAGGCCAAGCCGGGAGAAGCACAGCTCAAGTGTTTGCGTGGCTGGGCAGGCTCTTTGTTCGGTTTCCATAGGTACAGCGTCCCTGGGCCGGCCCCTCCTCCACCCCTCCCAGCCACCCAGCCCTTGCCCGGCCCGGCCCATCTAGGCAACTTGTTATGTTTCAAAGTTGGCGCCCGTGGGCCTGGCATGGCTGTAGAGGGCACAGTCTGTGTTACTGTCCCGAGGCAGGGCTGTGCCCTGCACGTGGGAAGGACAAGGAGACCCCTGGGATTGGAGCAGAGTGAGTGAGGGGAGAGTATGAGGAGGTGGGGGCAAGAAGGAAACTTGTAAGGTTCACATTCTTGCATTAAATTCTGGAAGCAGTCCGAATCCCAGAGAATAGTATCCCTCTCCATTATACTTACAGCAAACAGAGACTCACTGGTTCAAGTGCCAGAGGGAGTGGCAGGATAGGAACCCAGGTTTGTCGATTCCAAGATCTGATGTCCCAACCACGGGCTGAAAGGTTCTCACCGCTGAGACCCTCCCAAGGGAATTCGCTTCCCACAGCTGGGCTCAGACAACATCAGGAAGTAACCTTGGAGTCTGGTTTACAGCTGGGACCGCCCCTCCTTCAGGCTGGCCCTCCAGGACAGAGGAGGAGCTGATGCATGCAGATCTGGGTCAGATCACCTGCCAATTACCTTGGAGGAGACAGACCCAGTTCACAGCTGGCAAAACTGAGGCCAACGCTTCAGGGCACTGGGTGCATCCCAGGTAGGTCTGTCTAGGTGGGCCTGGTCCTGGCTGCCCCAGCTTCCTGGATCAGCCAGGGGCAGGGATCGGTCCTTTGACCGGGCCTCCCACCACCTGGAATGGCCTCCCGACTCAGCATCTGGCTCCAGCGCCTGGCACCCGGCACCGCGAATGGGGCAGAGTCCATCAGAGTCCCCATGAGGGATGGACGCTGGTCCCAGGGCACGGTCCTGCACGGGGGTGGGGGGGCAGTTCAGACCCAGGTTGTTTCCCCGAACCCCCGCAGTGACCGAGAGACAGAGGGAGAGGGAGAAACAGAAGAGGGAAACTGAGGCAGGAAAAGAGCGGGGCGGGGAGGAAGGGAGAACGGGGGCGGGAGAGACAGACGGCGGCCAGGCGGCCCTCGACATGCGACGAGACGGGGCGCCCCGGCATCTTTCGTTCACCTGCTCTCCGCGGCCCGACCGTCGGGGATCTGTCCCGCCGCCTCCGAGGGGCGGTTGCGGCAGCTGCGGGACTCGCGCCTGCGGAGCGGGACAGGCACGGGGTGGGGCGGAGGCTCGGCCCCGCCCCCGGCAGACCCGCCCCCGGCAGACCCGCCCCCGGCAGACCCGCCCCGCCCCTTCCCCCGAGCGGGCTGTGGGGGGCGGGGCTGGGGGCGGGCCGAGGGCGCCGGCTGAGCCAATGGCAGCGTGGGCGACGTACGAAGCACTCAATGGGCGCAGGTCACACCGCGGGCGGGGCGGGGCCAAGCGGGCGGGGCGGGGCCAAGCGGCCGGGGGATTCCTCCGGAATCGCCCTCGGAGGCCGGATGTTGGGGGCCCTGCCGGGATGGGGATGGGGACGTGGGGTTTGAGCCAAAGAAAGGGGAGGAAGGAGACGCAGTGGTGGGGAAGAGGAAAAGACAGAAAAGCAAAAAGAAAGCTAAGCCAGCCATGTGACTTTGGGGGAGTCCCTCCTTCAAAAAGCTGAGGACTCAGTTTACCTACTTTGGTAATTGGGATTAGGGTGAAGCTTTTTTTTTTTTGAAGTACGACCTGGAAAACCCCTTTACAACAGAATTAGCTGGGAGCCCGTTTTAAAATGCAGATTCTTGTACCCTCAGATGGGCTGAATCTGGACCCAGGCTTGAAGATAAATCTTTCTGAGTTGCAGACAAATTCTTGGGATAAGATTTGAGGCAGTTAGTGGGTGGACAGGCCCTGGAGACCCCAACAGAGGACTCCCAGTCCAGCCTCAGTTTCCGTAGGAATGGGCCCTTGTGGGACACGTAGGAGCATCTTGCCAGCGGGAGGTGGGGGGCAGCTGGGCCCTCACCCCCCTCACCCCCCCACCCCCCCCAGGATGCAGCTGTGAGTCCTGGGAACTGGGCCCAGTAGCAACTCCCAGCTTCCCTGCTGCTCTGTTTCCTCCCTGCAGCCCCAACTCTGAGTCCCCGGTGGGGCTAAGGCCAGGGGAGGCCAGAGCAGACAACAAATGTTGGTTATGTGCCTGCTGTGTGTCAAATCCTGATGGGCACACCGGGGACACAGAACCCTGGCACAGGCATCATGAGCCAAAAATAAATGCCCAATGTGGCAGGGGAAACTGAGACCCAGAGTGGGAAGGCCTTGCCTGAGAACACAGTCACAAGTGGCAAGCCTGGGATTCAAACCCAGGAGTGCCAGTGCCATTTCCTCCCACCCCAGCCAGGTCCTGCCCTCGCTCCAGACCAGGGTTTCTCATCCGGTGACTCCTTGGTGGTGGTGGGGGGGCTGTCCAGCGCATAGGAGTTGAGCAGCATCCCTGGCCCTCACCCATTCAATACCAGTAGCATACCTGCCCCCCCCCCCCAAAGTCATGACAATCAAAGATGCCTGCAGATATTGCCAAGTGCCCCTTGGCGGACAGACTCACCCTGGTTTGGAACTTACTATTGTATTTCCATCTCTTCATGCCCTCTGAACCCTAAACTACTGAGACTCCTTCAGATAGTGTAGCTGGTGGGGGTCACAGAGGCAGGGGAGCTGTTTTTAGCACCTCATGGAACTGTAGACATTGTTTCTTTGTGTCCAGGGTGGGCATGGACAGTAGTTTGGTGTCACTGAGGTGAATGCAAACCCAGCTTTGTCACTCTGTGCCCACATATGTTCATCAATTTGAGACTGCATTTTCCAAATCTGTGACATGAGAATTATGAAGACTATCGGTCCACAGATAAGGGCACCTTAAAAGTACCTCAAGGATGTGGAGAAATTGGAACCTAACAATCCTTGTGGGAATTTAAAATGTTACAATGACTATAGGAAAAGTCAGCAGTTCCTCAAAAAAATTTAAACATAGAATTGCCATCAGACCCAGTGATTCCACTCATGGGTCTCTGCCCACGTGAGTTGAAAGCAGGGACTTGAACAGACACTAGTACAACCACTTCGGTGACAGCATGAGTCACACCAGCCCAAAGATGGCAACAACCCCAAAGCCATCAACAGATGAATGGATACAAACAACGCGATTTATCCATATATTGGAATATTATTCAGCCACCAAAATGAAGGAAGTTCTGATTCATTTTATAGAGTGGATGAGACTTGGAAACATAAAGTGAAGGGTACTGTTCATGAAAGGACAAATCCTGTGTGACTCACTCACATGAGGGCCCTGGGGGAGTCACATCCATGGAGATAGGAAGTAGATGGTGGTGCCAGAGGCTGGGGGAGGGGAATTAATGGTAATGGGGCCGAGCTCCAGCTGGAGAAGAAGGGAAAGTTCTGGAGCTGGAGGGTAGGAATGGCTGCACAACAATGTGAACATGCTTAATGCCACTGAGCTGTGCACTTAAACACAGGGAAGGTGGTAAATTTTGTTATGTATTTGCCACAATTTAAAAAAATGAAGGATGTAATATAGCAAAAAAACACTTGTATACTGTAAATGGGTGTTAGCTGAATTACATCTCAATAAAGCCAGTTTATTTTAAGTACACAGCAGCTGTCAGGTAATAATAACAATATTATAGCTAATGTCTATTGAGCTCTTATTATGTGCCAATCACTACTAGCACTTTACCTACATTAAGTCACTGAATCCTCAGAGTAACCCAGCCACGGAGCGATCTGTCCCAGGACACTCAGCGCATGGTGGGATTACAAAGAGGGACAGCCTGAGCCGGCTGTAATGTGCTCAGCGCCTCCGGGTGGCGCTGACACCTTGGGGGCTGCAGGAGGAGGCTCCTGGGCCTACTGAAGACAAGACCAGGGATTCTATTGGGCGTCAAAACTGGGGGCTTAGTCTGGAGCCAGAGGCTCCTGTCAGAGTCCAGAGTTCAGATCAGAGGTGACACTCAGCCTGAGATCTGGACGCGGGATCTACACAAAGTCGGGAGCTCAGCCCAGATGGGGGGCTCAGCCGGGATCGTGCTCTGCCAGACTTGGGGCTCCATTAGGGAGAAGCTCAGCTGAGAACCGGGGCTTCTATTCTGAGCTCGCAGCTCAACTCGGAGTTGGGGCTCAGCCTGGAATCACGGGTTTATCCAGGATGGCGGGTTTAGCGGGTAGGGGATCTACGGGAGTGGGGGTTAGCTTAGAGTTGGGGTGTCTCTCCGGGATCATGCTTCAGCCCGGGCGTGGACTCTTTACCCCGAGCGGGGCTCGCCCCTCTGGAGAGGGCTCGGCCCGGAGCGCGGAGCTGGGGCGCCGTCTCCAGCAGGGGGCGCGCCCCGCCCGCCGCGGCGCCTCTGCGCTCCGGGAACGGGTGGAGGCGAGCGCGGGCCGGACCTGCGTCTAGGGCAGGGTCCGCAGGTGCACAGCACCCCGACCGCAGGCCCGTCCAGCGCCACCGCCACCCGCGGGGCTGGTACCTCGGAGGGGCCACGCGGGTCTCCGGGCCTCGCCGCGCGCCTGCGCGCTGGGGCCAGGGAGGGGCTGGCGCTGCGGGGTGGGGCGCGGGCGCGCGGAATAAGGGGGTGGGGAAGTGGAGGTGGGGGTGTCGCGAGGAATGAGGGGGGGCCTGCTCTGGAGCCTCCGGGAGCCCCTCCCCCGCAGCCGGGCGGCTTCCCCGCCGGTCCCGCCGTCAAGGCGTTTTGGGGGCCAGCGCCCCTCTCCGCCCACGCTGCAGCCCCGGCCGCGACTCCTACGAGCCCACGAGCCATCTGCTCCCGGCCCATCTGCCTCTCCCTGCAGAGCCATCCCGAGGCCGCTGAAGAAAGGGAGTGGGTGGGCGAGCTCAGGGGGGGCAGGGGAGCGGGGGCCGAAACTGGCTTGAGTCCCCAACACTGGCCCAGCCAGGGCAGCTCCTGGAGCTCTCCAAGGACACTGAGCGTGGGGGTGTCTTCACGGGCCACCGGAGCCCGGGGCCTGGCGCCCCTCGCTCTTGCTAACACGGAGTGAGAAGGGGCTGAGGGGCTGGGGGGCTGGGGGTGTCGGGGGTGGGAAGAAGCTAAAACAATTTCGGTCCTCTGCCTCCTTCACCCCCATGCCTGCCCGTCTCCCTCCCCGCTGCTGCCGCAAAGAAGCGAGGAACCAGCGGGCCCAGCGGGAGGATGTATTTACAAGTGTCAGCCGCGGAGACGCCAGCCGGCCGCCTGCGTGTGGGAGGCGGGCGTCTGCAGCAGGAGCCCGGCTGTGAGGCTGTGTGTGCACGTGTGTAAGTGGGTGCCTGTGACTGGGGGGAGCATGGTCTGATCTGCCTCTGAGGGTAGTGAGCCGCCCCCGCCTTCCTGGCTGTAGGGAACTGCACTTCTTGCAGCCTCGGTTACTTCATCTGGGAGTTGGGTGCAGGCACACAGCCTGCTTCAGAGGTTCGTTAGGCCTGGAGGACAGGTGTCAGCCCTCGAAGGAGGTGCACTCACATGCACGCGCTGGCCACGTCCACAGAGGCCAGGCGCCCACGGCAGGGCTGTGACGGGGAACCGGGCACCCAAGGAGTTTTCCAGGGAGGAGACAGGTAAGTGAGACTGTGAGAGCCGGATCCAGTCACGGGAAGAAGCAGGAAGGAGGGAACCTTTCGTGCTGGGTTCTGGGCCCCCTTAGTGACCCTGGGCCATCATAGACCCCTCTGAGGGTGTTTCTTCATCTGTAAATACCCAGCCTGGAGGGCAGTTGGAAAGACTGACCAAGCGCATGTAATAAAGCCCTTAATCCAGAATGAGGGCCCAGTTTGAGAACTGTTATTATTGGGGGGGGGGGAGTTGTTACTTGCCCCTAGGAACTCCCAGGCTAAGGGAAGGAGGTGTAAGGACATTGGGAAAAGCACTCACAGTAAGGTTTTGGGGGTCAACAGGAAATAATGTTTTTCCTGACTATAACACTGGGACCCTCAGAACATCACAGGCTGGATAGAAAAACCCAGACTTCATCCTCAGGGAAATGGGGAGCTGTAGAGGGTGTTAGAGCCAAGAAGAGATCAGGGTGTTGGAATATCCCTTTGTGGCCAGTGAGGGGTGGGCAGCAGCAAAGGTAGCCACAGAGGCATGCCAGTGGAAGTAGAGCCCCACTATGAACCCACAATCATTGATTCATTCAGCCAACCTTTACTAGATGGGTTCAAATCCCTGCTCTGCCAGTTACCTGCAGTGTGACTTGAGACAAGTCATTTGCACTCATCGCGCCTCAATGTTGTCATCTGGAAAATGGGCACCTACTGTGTGTCAGCACATGTACTGGTTAGGGACAAAGGGGCCATCCCTGCTTTTGGCAAGCTCACGTCCTAGAAATGTGGGTTGCCGCTGTGAGCTGGGTGCTTTAGAAGAGTTTTCTTGTTTGACCTGCCCCATGACCAGGCACAATAACTCTGACCTTCTCCTCCAGGCAAGCCCTGCCTTCACACCAGCCAGAATGTCTGTCTAGTCTCTCTCACTTCCAGGCATCTGCCCATGCTGGGCCTGCTGCTTCACCTCTTGGCCTGGACAACTAGAGGTCATCCTAGAAGACAGTGTCTCCCTGACTGTCCCGCCCAGCTAAATTAGGGCCTCCTCTGGGGTTCACAGAGCCCCAGATGCCCCCCAGCCATGATCACCCTAATTTTAACAGCTCAGTGACATGTATTATACTCCCTTACTAACCTGAGATTCTTTTTTTTTATTTTTTTTAAACATTCTTTTTTTTTTTTTTTTTTAGATTTATTTATTTATTTATATAAGCACTGGGTACAGTCAGAAGCGCGGGAGGGTGAGAGAATTCACCAGAGCCAGAGCGGGGAGCAGAGCAGGCAGAAGGACCGAAGTACACTGCTGAGGGGAGCAGCGGGCGCCAGGAGAGGTCTGCGCGCCATGTGGGACCCTCCTCTGGTGGCCGGGGAGCAGCCGGGGATCGAACCAGCTCTGAGATTCTTGAGAGGAATGACTGGGTCTACTTGGCTCATGGCTGTGTCCCAAACAGGGCCTGGCACACAGTAGGCACTTACTAAATATTTGTTAAGCAATTTAAGGGGACTTTCCTTTCCATTTGGTAGCTGAGAGAGCAGAGCCCAGAAAGGACTTGTCCAGAGTCACAAAGCAAGTGGGGATCCAAACCAGGATTCAAGCCCACTCCAGCCTGATCCCCTGGTCCCTCCCTCCAGGCCACTGCTTTGCTTCACCCTTTGGGCACTGCTATTTTTTCCTGACTATTCTTCCCTATAATAGCTCCATCTGGCCTCATAATTCCTGAGGTCCTCTCCCCAATACTTTCCTGCAATACTGCAGAGGGTCAAGGCAATATGGGAGGACTTCCTGCAGGAGGGGGCTCCTGGGAAGCACAGTATGCTGAGGGTCACACCCTACCACCTGTGATGCCTGTGATGGTCGGGTAGGTTTGCTCATCCTCACCTCTCCAGGAAGCACAGGGTGCAGGTGGGAAGTCTATTTTCATCACTGTCCTCACACCCACCCGTCTGTCCCAATGACTTCATCAGGGCCTGAGCTAGGGGTGCTGCTGACCTCATCCTCCCACCTCAGGGAGGGTGTGTGAGCAGAACCCTGACATGATAAAATAATAACTCAGCAGCCCCACCTTCAGCAGAAATCTGGGGCAAAAAGACTTTGCATGCATTATCTCAGAGAGGAAGGCATTGTTTCAGGCTCCCTTTATTTATTTTTTTTTAAAGGTTTTTTTTTTTTTTAATAGAGGCATGTTTTATTTATTTATTTATTTGTTTGTTTTGTTTATACAAGCACTGGGTACAGTCAGAAGCGCAGGAGGGTGAGAGAATTCACCAGAGCCAGAGCGGGGAGCAGAGCAGGCAGAAGGACCGAAGGACGCTGCTGAGGGGAGCAGCGGGCGGCAGGAGAGGTCTGTGCGCCATGTGGTCAGGCGGCCGGGGAGCAGCCGGGGATCGAACCGGCGCTGCAGAGTCCACGGGCAGCTTCGCAACCCAGCGCTCACCCGCTGCGCCACCGGGGAGGCCCTCAGGCTCCCTTTAGCAGCGGAGTCTGGAAAGAGAATTCACTTGCTTAGGATCACACATCCGGTGAGCCGCGGGGCTGGAGCTGGTTTTCCACCCACCACTGCACTCTCCCTTCTAGGCATTCCCTTGGCCGCAGCTAGAGGGCGCCGGTGAGCACCTGAGTGGGGTCCTGCCCCTCCTCGGCCCACAGCCCTGCGAGGCGCCCATCTGCCTCTGGAGAACTGCCCAAGTACTGCCCCAGGTCCGCAAGACCCGCCACACCTTTATTCTTTCACACACACACACACACCCCATCACCTACCTACCCTCCTTCCCTCTCTCTATTCCCCTGCTCTAGCGCACGGGTCTCCCCGCCATTCCTCCAGCAGGCAGGCCCAGTCCTGTCCCAGGGCCTTTGCACGGCCGTTCCCGCTGCCTGGGAGGTTGTTTACCAGGGATCTGCGTGGAACATCTCCTTCACACCAGCTGAGGGCAGTGGAGTGGGGAAGACGCCTGCTCAGCGACGTGTGCAGGGGTGCGGGTGACACCACCACTGCACTCCCTCCCGGAGAAAGACGGTCAGCGCATCTGCTGGGCTGTGACCGTCCGTGAGACGGACAGATGACATCTCCCAAATCACTCCCAGTGGCTTCTTACATTGTGTTTCCCGCATATTCCTGTCTAATTAATATTTTCCTGTAGATCCGCTCATACCTGGAACATCCATACGTGTATTGGTTTTGAACAATAATTTTTTTCATCACAAAAGTGAGAGAAAAATCAGCACGTCTCGACAGAGACAGGTAGCCGAAGTACAATTTAATCTGGATCTCACTGGCTGCCACTGGCTGCCACTCTGCCACTGGCAGAGGCGCTGACCCTGTGGTGCGTGGCTAGATTAGCAAATGCAAGAGCAGTTACAGACCACCCCCCCAGACCCCGCCGAGACTTGAGAAAGGTGGAAGTGACATTTAAGAGGAGTCTCTTTGTAACTGGGCTTTGAGGTTATTTCATGCCATGCAAGGACCCTGCTGAAGTCATGTTATTTGTTAACTAGGGGGGTGCAGTGCTTTTGGCAGTGCTGGCCACAAGATTAGAGGACCAGGCCTAGAAACATCACCCCCAGACAGACCCTCCTGACAACCAACATCAGATATTCTGTCCGCTTCATCTATGGTGTTTCCTGTCTCTCTTTCTCACTAGAATTCATGTTTCATGAAGGTCATGTTTATCTGCCTTGTTCCCATTATGTCTCCAGCACTTAGAACAGTAGGTGCTTAATAAATGTTTGTGGAATGAATGACTGCGTGTGTGTCCACATCTCCTTGTGCTTGGCAGAATAATGATCACCCTCCAAAAAAAGATGCCCACATCCTAATCCCCAGAACCCATACCACATCACCTCATACATGGCAAAGGGCATTTTGCAGACATGATTTAAAGACGGGGTTTATCCTGGATTATCTAAGTGGGCTCAATGTCCTTGTAAGGGCAGAGGGTGAGAGTCAGAGAAGGAGATAAGACAACAGAAGCAAAGAACGAGGCTGATGAAATTTGAGAACAACTTGCCCAACATTTGCTGGCTTTGAAGATAGAGGAAAGCTTCATGGAATCCACTAGAAGCCAGAAAAGTCAAGGGAATGGGTTCTACCCCAGAACCTTTAAAGGCGATACAATTCTGCTGACACCACGATTTTTGGTTAGAGGAGCACAGGAACCTGGGAGGCGAGAGAAGGCGTCAGGACCCTGGAGAGCTCCATTCAACCTGTTTAAGGGATGCCTACTGTGTGCCAGGCACCATTCTGGGTGCTAGGAGTGGAGCAATGTAGAAAGCACACACAAATCCCTGCGCTCATAGCTCTGACATTCCAATGGGAAAGATGGGCAATAAACAATCTAATAAAATGCATAATACAATCATGCCTCACTTAAGAACAGAGATTTATTCTGAGAAATGCATCATCAGATGATTTCATCATTGTGCAAATATCATTGAATGCAATTCCACAGCCTAGATGGGAGAACCTGCTACCCGCCCAGGCTCGATGGTAGCGTCTGTAAGGACCACTGCTGCATATGTGACCTGTCATCTACAGAGGCATGGTTAAGCAACACACAATTATATTCATCCAGTGAAATAGTGTAGAGCAGGGCCTCCCTGATGGCACAAGGGGTTAAAATGCAACCTATGAAGCTGTTTGCAGCCACTGCAGCATGAGTTCTATCCCCAGCCAGGGAGCTACCCACATGGCACAGCAGACCTCTCCTGACTCGCCTGCTGCTCCCCTCCGCAGTGTATTTCAGTCAATCTGCTTGTTCTGTTCCCCACTCTGTCTCTGGTGAATCCTCTCACCCCCACACACACCTCTGGCCTGCACCCCAGTTCTTGTATGCATAAATAAATAAATCTTTTAAAAAAAGAAAAAAGAAATAGTGTAAAGCAATCAAAAAGGAAGTGATTGAACTGCAGAATAATAATTTCTAATATTTATTGAGCACCCACTATGTGTCAGGCACTTTACTAAGCACTTTATATGTGATAACTTAGAGAATCCCTTAGAAAAACACCCTAAAAATATAGGGAGTATTAGTACCTCTATTTTCTAAATGTGGTGGTTTCAAAATATGTCTGTGAGTTCTTTGACAATTTCTTCAAGAGTTGGAGCTCAATTTCCCTCTTTTTGAGTGTGGGCTGGATGTCATGACTTAGTTTTAATGTATAGAATAAGGCGGAAGTGACGAGTTCTTCCTCCTATGACTAGGGCACTCTGTTTTCCTCTTCACTCTCTCTGGGATCTCGGGGGGTGGGGGGGGACGCTGGCCGCCATGTTGTGAGGAGGCTCAAGCAGCACTACAGTGAACCCCACACCATGATCAACCCATCTATAGCCATGTTGGAAGCCGCTCCTCCAGCCTCCTTGAGCTTTCAGACGAGACAACCCTGCCACTGTGTTTGACTGCAGTCCCCATAGGGGCCCCAAACCCGAACCATCAGATAAATCACTCTCAGATTTCTGACCCCTAGAAATGTTTGAACTAATAAATACTGTTGTCTTAAACTGCTTTTTTATACCACGTGATACATGAATGTATAATTTCCATTCACAAAATAATCTTATTCGCTATTCATGGGAATATGTGTGTGAGAATACACACATATATGAGTGTGTAAAAATGTATGCATAGAGGTGGGGGTCACTGGGGGCTTCCTCTTTAGCTCTAATATTTTGTCGGTTTCTTAAAAAACTGAAAAGAGGGCCTCCCCGGTGGTGCAGCGGTTGAGCGCTGGGTTGCAAAGCTGCCCGCAGCTTCTGCAGCACCGGTTCGATCCCCAGCTGCTCCCCGGCCACCGGAGGAGGGTCCCACATGGCGCGCAGACCTCTCCTGCCGCCCGCTGCTCCCCTCAGCAGTGTACTTCGGTCCTTCTGCCTGCTCTGCTCCCCGCTCTGGCTCTGGTGAATTCTCTCACCCTCCCGCGCTTCTGACTGTACCCAGTGCTTGTATAAATAAATAAATAAATCTTAAAAAAAAAATGAAAAGACCTGCAGCAAACATCACAAGTGTTAGCCATTGTCAGTCCTGGCTGAAGCACACACAGGTGTTTGCTATATTCGTCTTTGCACTTTTCTTTCTTTTTTACTTTTCTCAAAATTAAAAATAAATGATTATAATGGAGGAGAAAGTCATGGAGGATTTAAATAGGTGGAGCAGAAGTGGGAGGGTGTTGCAGGCAGAAGCACCAGCTTCACAAAGACCTGAGGCAGCGGTAAACATGATCTTTCTGGAAACTGAGGAAACCTGCAGCCGTTATTCTGCCCCCAGCTGCACCTTTGAATCATGTACACAGCCCCCAACTCCAGACCAATTAATTCAGAATCTGGCGGTGGAGGTGGGGTAGAAGTGGTGGTAGGAGTTAAAAGCTTCCCAGGTGACTCAAATATGCACACAGCGTTTGGAAACCATTGGATACACAGTCAGGTGCAGTGGCCACTTCAAACCCGTTTGCTGAGGGGTAACTGAATTATTCCAGGAGAGTCAAAAAGAAGGTAAGCAGATCTCTGCCAACCTGTCATTTGGACTCGGGAGAAGTTGGCCAGGCAGGATTCAGTCCCCTTAATTGTGAACTTAATGGATTCTCATCACTAGCCTAAAAAAAATCCAGGTGATAAGAAAATTAAGAAAATTAAGAAGATCATGAGCTAGAACGCAACCGGGTGGCTTTTTTAACTGGAGTCGTCAGGTAGGCTTCTCGGAGGAGGTGACATTTGAGCTGAGACCTGAGGATAAACCTGCCCTAGAGCTGTGTGGAAAAGGTGTGCCAGGCAGAGGAAACAGCAAAGAGCAAAAGCCAGCACGGCGACTAGGACCATGACGAGGGACCCAAGAGGTGGAGTCTGGCTTGGACAGGGATGGGAATGGGGGTTAGGATCCATGCATGAATTTTCTCAACGCAGCCCTGTCACTCCTCAGCAGAAACACCCCTCCCCCTTCCCCAGCATCCCTGAGGGAAACAGCACCTGAATCAAGGCATTTATTTTTTCCGAGGGGAGTGAGCATGAACATGATCGCCCTACAGCCATCCGATTTTAAATTTAGCCTGGTGCACATGGAACTCAGTTCAGGAAAAACAAGAAGTTATAAAAATATAATTCCATTCTCTGTCATGGGCAGCAGGGGGAGTGGGGCAGGGAGAGATGGGGGCTGGGGGCTGGGCAGGATAGAAAACATAGAGGTGGGGTTGCTAGGACAGGGGACTCGTAGGGTCCCAGCCCCAGCACCTCCCCCCAACCCCCAGCTCCTCTTGTCCTGTGCCCGCTGACAGCTCAGTCCTCACACAGCTGTGATCAAAGCAACCAATCAAAACCCCAGCTCTATCCCTTCCCATGCTGCCCCGGATCTCCTGTGGTTCCCCACTGCCTTGCCGAAGGAGCCCAAAGCACGCGCTCGCCATCCTCCATGCCCCAGCCGGGGAAATTGCTTCCCAGTCTGCCCCTAAGTCCCTGCCTGTGCTGTCCCCTCTGACTGTGCTCCACCGTTTCAAGAAACTGGTCTGGAGGACGAAGTCATGCCTGTTGTCTCAGCCATCTCCAGCCACATAAGCCACTCCAAACTAAGAGGCTTCACACAACACACATTGACTGTGCAGTTTAGGTGATCCAGACACGACCTCACTGGCTGCTCTGATGTGGGGTCTCAAAAGACTGCATTCAAAGACAAAGCCAGGGGATGGTGGGCTCATCCAAAGGCCTGACAGGGGCAGGACCGGCTTTCGAGCTGGCTGGGTGGGTTGGCAGCATTTAGTTCTTTTCCGATTATCGGGCAGAGCATGCCCTCAGTTCCTTGCCAGGTCACTTTCTCCATCAAAGCAGGCAGGGAGGGAGAACCCAGAGTAAGAGACCCAAAAAGAAAGACCCAGAGAGAGAAAGCCAATAAAACCGAAGTTACAATCTTATGTAGTCTAATTAATTCATCTGAGAAGTCTATTTCATCACTTTCACTATATTTTCTTAGCTATAAATGAGTCAAAGGCCCCACTTACATCCAACTGGAGGGATGACACAAGAGTCTAACGAAGCAGGAGGCAGAAACCCTTAGAGGGCATCTAGAACTGGGGCGTCATTAAGGACATCACTTTATGTTTATGCTGTGGAATATTATGCAGCTGTTAAGAGTGGGGAGTTTTCCCCTGGTGGCGCAGGCGGTTGAGTGCAGTGCTGTGAAGCTGTCCGCAGCCTCTGCAGCGTCGGTTCCATCCCAGCCAACCCGTGAGGGCCCTACATGGTGCAGCAGACCTCTCCTGTCTCGCCCGCTGCTCCCCTCAGCAGTGTGTTTCAGTCAGTCTGCCTGTTCTGCTCCCTGCTCTGTCTCTGGTGAATCCTCTCACCCTCCTGCGCATCTGGCCTGTACCCCAGTTCTTGTATAAATAAATCTTTAAAAAAAAAGAGTGGGGGGTTTTAACTTTAATAGTATCCTGTTACTGGGGAGGGAATGTGTTCTTAGACAAGGGACGCTGGTGATGGTGCACGGGTGAATTGGTGGTGGGAATTTTGCAGGGACTACTCCTGAAAAGAGAAAGCATGCATTGTTAAAAAAGGAAGAATGATGTAAAATTTATATAAAATTTTAAACAATGTTGATAGAACAACCAGATATCTACAGGTAAAATAATAAAGGTAAATCTTTTCTTATACAAAAAGAAATTATCCTGTTACTGTTGAAAAACGTAAATACACATATATTAGAAATATAGACATTTTCTTCTTTATGATCATCCAATGATAGTCCCGCTTAAGGACCTTTGGACATGCGGTGCCCTCTGCCTGCTGTGCCCTCTGTCCACTCAGACATCACCTCCTCAGGGAAGTCCTCCCTGACCACTCTCTCTAAAATAACCCCATCCTCCTCCCTGACCCCCACTCTACTTTGTTTAGTCACAGCCTGGCCCAACATTTGACCTGTGTATTTATCTTGTTAGCCTCCATCTCTCCCACCAGAAAGGCACGTCCAAGTGCTCAGGGACTTTTGTCTCTTTTGCTCACTGCTGTCTTTCCATCACTTTGCATACAATGGGTGCTCACTTACTATGGATTGAACAAATGAATGTATACCTGTGTGCACATAAGTGCACATATGCTGCTTTTGATTAATGTTTGCCTCTACAAGCAAAATTTCAACTGCCAACCAATCCCCTTTTCTTAAGCACCCCCAACACCTGGGGCATTCCTGGCCTTGACTCTGTTGACTTCATTCTCATTACAGGGCAACCCGGCGCTCTTGACCCCTCCAAGCACCCAGTTTTCACTCATTGGTTGGATAGAACACACTTTTCCCACCCGTGCCCCCACTAGCCCACCCAGCCAGCCGCTTTTTCTAAACTTAACTGGCCTCTGAATGCAGGTCCCAAAGCAAGCTGCCCCACCCCGCCCCAATTCTCCCTGCGTCTCCTGGGAACAGCCATGTCTACAGCAGCCCCACGACCATCTTGCCCAAGTCCTGACTAGTCCAGTGCTACTTTGTTTCATCATCGCCCAGCGTGAGCTGATACCCTCAGGGCCCCCATGCAGATGAGACACTCAGCCATCACACACACAGCAACAGGGGGCTGCTGGGACTCAAGGTCGCAGGAAGTCCCCGACCAGGGCCTTTGTGTCCTTGGGAAGGTCCCCTGCTCTCTCTGGACTCCCGCCCCCCGGCAGGCAGGGAGTGGTGAGGCCACAGAATACATTCCAATTCTGCCTCCCAGCTCTAGTTCAGGACCTGGGAGGCAGGGAGCAGACAGAGGGGCTGGAAGTCGAGATCCCATCCCAGCAGAGGAGAATGCGGCCTTCAGAGACTGGGCAGCCCTGGGGAGGGCACAAGCACTTCTGAGCCTCTGCTAACAGAGAGGGAGGCCGAACGTCAGAGGACGGAGGAGAGGCAGACAGAAGGGGGCGCTGCGGTGGGGGGTCAGGGGTGGGTGGGTGATGGAAGGAGCTCAGCCCACCCACCCCGTGGCCAGTGATAGAGGGGCACATGGGTCTACAGAAGCACGAGGGAAAAAGGAAAAGAGAGGTGGGTGGAGGGAAGAGAGGAGACAGGAGAGGGAGCGGAGGCAGAGGAGGAAAGTCAAGGCAAGAGGGGAGAGAGGCAGTGAACGGGAGAAACAACAGAAGGGAGCCAGCGCGAGGGAGAGTGACACACCAAGACGAGAGGGAGAAGGGAAATGCACGGACAGGCTCTGGAGACTAAGCCCAGGAACCAGGCGAGAGAGCTGGTCAGCCTCAGAGACGCAGCGACGTTGGATCATGCAGGCTTGGATTGTTCTGTGTCTTCTTGGGATACCCAGGCTGTTCCTGGAGGCTCCTCCATAGACCACCCTCTACCTCTCGCGGCCAGGCTGCTGGAAGGAGCTGGAGCTGGGAGCAGCGGCAGACAGGGCCTGGCCAGAGAGGGAGAGAGGGACAATTCAGGCTGCACAGGAGAGGGGCATGGAGCCAGGGCAGTCATGAGAGGACAGGCAACCAACCACTAGGAATGAAAGATTTAGAGGGGGGTGTAGGGAGGCGGGAAGGTGTTCCCAGCTATTCCTGGCAAAGGGCACAGCTTGTGCGAAGGTCCTGGGGCAAGCACACGACTGGCATGTTGGAGGGGCAGCGAGGAGGCCCACGTGGCTGCAGCAGAGCGAGTGAGGAGAGGACTGGAGGGGACGGGGCGGTGGGGGGGGAGGCGGGGGGGGGCAGGTCTGGCAGGCCCAGGGCCCTGTAAGCCATAGGGAAGACTTGGGACTTTACCCAGAAGAAGGGGGGCGTCCTAGAGGGCAATGTGCAGAGGAAGGAAGAATCTTCCTTAGATTTTAAATTGATTATTTCTGAATTCTTTCACATAGGAAGAAAAACAAAAATTTCAAGCAAAAGTAATCAAACAGCTTTACTTCTAACTGAGGTGGTCCACCTGTGACGTATTCTCTGGACTGGGAGTTCTTTTTCAAAATTTCTCCAAATATAAATCAACAAGCAAATAAAGAACAAGTTCAATCTGATCTCCAACTCCACCCAGGCTGTCCCACTCAGGTGGGACATTCAAGCCTCCCTCTGGCCTGCACCTTTGAGCCTTTTCTGGGGCAGGGCCCCCTCACTGCCCCCTCACCTTGAGCCTCTCAGGCAGGAAGACCGGCTTCTTCCCTGAACTCACTGACTAATGCCTCGGCTCTGAAGGCCTAATTGTGCATGAAATCCGATCGAATTATCAGACCCTGATGAGCAATTCCTGAGATTATTTAGCTCAGTGAAGTAAATAATGACATGAGCCATTGAGTTCCCCTGCACACTCCTGCATCACCGTCCCCCCAAACACATACACACACACACACACACACACACTCCGGTACTGTACTATGGTTGCCTACATGGTCTTTAGCCTGAGAAGTGGGAACAAAAGAAAGAGTGGGGGGCTCAAGACCCTCAGATGTTAACCAGAAGAACACTTTATGCTTTCCTACAGGTGGGGAAAGTGAGGCTGAAAGCTGACACAGAGAGTTAGGGCTCCAGAATACATCGCTACCTCTCCTGATGCAGGCAAGTGAGGACCTACCTGCCTCTATTCCAGGAGGAAAAAAATACCAGACAAGAGTGACATGCAGAAGGGCGGGGTGGGAGGGGAAATGTGGGGTGCGGGTGGAGGGGGAGCTGGTGTGCATGAATCCTAAGCTCTTGTCATTTTGGAAGAGGGAAGAGACACTGAAAATTTCTCTTCCGTGATAAGCTAAGTATACATGTTAAGAAGTATATGAGTGACTACTAGGAGGACAGAAATAGGATGAATAATTTCCAAATCACTAGATGGAATAAAAAAGCAAATAAAGAATATCTGACAAATTCAGCAGAAGGTTGAAAAGGATTTTAAAAAGAAGCAAAAGGAAAAAAATCCACATTGAGCAGAAAGCACAATAAAAGAAGGTGAGAGAGATTTAAATATGCCAGTAAATGCAATAAATATAAATGGATTAAACTCACCACTTGAAAGATTGGGTACCTAGAAATATCAACACACTCGATCCATCTCTGGTTTTTTGAGGATGCACCTCTTAAACAGAATGTTGCATTGTCAACAAATAAATTGCATGGGAAAGAGAAAAAAGAGAAAGAGATGGAGGGGACCTAGGGAATAAAAGACATGTAAAGACAGGGGCCTCCCTAGTGGTGCAGGGGTTAAGTCTCAGCACTATGAAGCTACCTGCGAATTCAATCCCTGGCCAGGGAGCTACCCACCTGGCATGGCAGACCTCTCCTGTCTCACCCACTGCTCCCCTCAGCAGCGTATTTCGGTCATCTGCCTATTCTGTTCCCCACTCTGTCTCTGGTGAGTCCTCTCACCCTCCGCATCTCTGGCCTGTCCCCCAGCTCTTGTATGCATAAATAAATAAATCTTTAAAAAAAAAGAAATGCAAACTGATCTATGTATAGAAAAAATAAATGATTCTGGAACTTTCTTCAAGATAATGACAAGAAAGATTAAATAAAATCAGTCATGAATTGATAAATGTTGACGTTGATGATGGATATATAGGGATTCATTGTATTATTTTCTCTGAAATTCCCTACAATAAAATGCTTGTGAAAAAGAATGATACAGATAAGCTTAAAAGTCAAAGGATAGACAGAATAATATGCCAGACACTGATCCCCAAAGGCTATTCCCAGGACCTCTGTGGTAGGGAGACACCACACCAGAGAGGTCTCAGGGAGGGAGTCTCAAGTACCAGCAGGGGGGATGGGTGGGGTCCAAGACAGGTCCATAGGCCCAGATAAGGCAACTGAGACCCAGAGGTAAAATGACTCGCCCAAGGTTACACAGCTGATGAAGAGGCATGTCAGTTCCCCACCTGGAACTGGATTCTATTTCCTCTTCTGTTGAACCACATAGCTGAATAGAATATAAAGGAAGTGACACTCTATGACTTTCAAGGCAAGTTTATATAAGGTACCAGGACTTTTGGAACCTGTTTACAGGCCATGTTATAAAGAAGCCCAGATCATATGCAGAGACCGCAAGGGCGGTCCAGCCCCAACCTGAGCTGAGGTCCTGGCCAACAGCCAGCATTGACTACCAGACATGGGAGGAGGTGACCCCCAGGGTCCAGCCCCCGCCAAGTAGAGCAGAGACCAACCATCCCATTCAACTCTGGGCCCAACGGGTGTGACTTGCCTTTGCTGTATCCTCACACCTGGCACAGGATCTAGCACACAGTTGGTGCCCAATAAATGTTTGTGGCTTGCATGAGTTGAAGCTGTTCTGCTTGGTTCTCTGGCCTAATGATGACAAACATAATAGAAAAGAGCACACACAGGGACTCAAACGGCAGGCAGGCGCACATTGGTAGCCATGGGCCCCTAATCCCTGGCCTGGCCTGGCTCAGCCTAGAGCCTGCTGCAGTTCTTCCAGCTCTTATTAAAGCAAGACTTTTACTTAGGCAGGCGCTGCCAGTTCTAATTGATTGCCTGCATCCCCTGGGGGACTCAAGTTCCCGAGGTTGGCAGCTGGGTCAGGGCCAGGCCACAGCAGGTAAGAGGGAGATGCTCTGAAAGACAGCGAGGCTGGAGCTTCTGCCTCCTCAGAGGGGGGCCTGCTGCCCACCTGCCCTGCCCTGCCCTCTCCAGCCCCAGGGACTGAAGCACCATCTGACCTGCAGGTTCAGGGTCTCCCTCCCAGGTCTGTGCCAGACCTTCATATGTTTGAATGTTATATGCTTATATGACATATGTCAAATGTTTTGGTCACACCAAGAACACACTCCAAGATGCACATGGACTCATGAGCACACGCAGACAAACCCACGACCCAAAGATCCAGAGACCTGTGGACAATATTCCCACCTGGGCCTCAGACTTCCTGTCTGTAAAATGGGTTTATAATAGAGCCTCTCCCTGGGGGGGGTCTGGGAGAGTTAAATTAATTAATATTTAGGAGAGTCTTAACATGGGACCTGGCAGATACTCAGAGTTCTTTGCTTTTTATTTATGCACTCAGCAAGTATTGATTGAGTGCCTACTGCATGCCAGGGCTGGTGGTGACAGCAGTGAGCCGATGATGCACAAACTCCCGTCTTCTGGGAGCTGACATCTGAATGGGGAAAGAGGGCGAAAGCCTGGTTTAAAAAAAAATCAATGCTGGGGCCTCCCTGGTGGCGCAGTGGTTGAGCGCTGGGTTGAGAAGCTGCCCGCAGCCTCTGCAGCGCCGGTTCAATCCCCGGCCACAGGGTGAGGGTCCCACATGGCGCGTAGACCTCTCCTGCCGCCCGCTGCTCCCCTCAGCAGTGTATTTTGTCGGTCTGCCTGTTCTGTTCTCCGCTCTGGCTCTGGTGAATTCTCTCACCCTCCCGCGCTTCTGACTATACTCAGTGCTTGTATAAATAAATAAATAAATAAATAAATCTTAAAAAATAAATAAATAAAAATAAAAAAATCAATGCTGAAGTATGCTGGGAGGACACAGGCAGACACACACACACACACACACACACACAATCTAAGAGGTAGACCCTCTGAGGTTCTGGGACCATTCCCATTTCACAGGAAGGGGTGCAGGAGGCTCTAAGACGGAACAGAATAAAACAGGCTTATTCATGGCACATGGCAACAGGCCATGCTCCATGTGGCCCCAGGACCTTTGCCCCTGCTGTTTCATTGCCAGACAGACTCTTTCCACTCCTTATCTTTCCTTCTCAGCTGCTGTCACTTCCTCATGACAGCCCTTCTGTTTCCTCAGTCTTTCAAGGAGCCTCTGATGCCTTGAAGCTGCTTTGACAACAGCTGCGTGTGAATTCAGGAGCTTTTTTTCATTAACATCTGTCCTAGTGGCCGCTGAGTTCCCACAGCCCTGGGCAGGCAGGGCACACAGTAGGAGCTCCATAAATCCACACTGGCTGTTAGTACCAGCTATACCAGGTGTAGCTCTGGGGCACAGCCCTTCTCACACAAAACCTGCAAACTGGGAGCTAAGGGGGTAGGTCGGGAGCCTCCCACCTTCTTAGCCTGAACTGCAGCTGTGCCCACTTAGGCCACCAGGATTCTAGAAGCTACTTCCAGCTTTTCATCCTCCCTGGAGACCCTTCATTTCTGCTCTGGGGTCCTAGAGGCAGGAATCTGCCTTCCTGAGCTTTGAAACCAACACTTAACTTGAAATGTACCACCTCAGTAAGGACACCCCTAGACCTAGACGGTGGGCTGCACCTGGCCCGCTGCTGTTCCCGTCAGCCTCTCCTTTGTAGGCTGAAGGGAATGACCAACTTTGGGTCCACATGAGATCTGCACAAAGCCTGGGGAGCTGTTAGTAATGTCACTGGGATAATGATTTTCACTGTTGTCGAATAGAACCACAGCAGGATCTGCTTGTGTCTGGCTTTGTAAAACTGGGCCCACCTTCTTCTACAGCGACCACCCTCAGAAATCTAGCAATATTCTGAGTCATCTGTCTACACTGAAGGTCCCCGATACTCCTTCTCCCATGGGGCTCTCATGCCCCCACATCAGGAAACTGCACCCCAAGAAGCATGTCCTGGCAGGAGGACCCACCTTGGAGAACGCACGGACAAGCTGGGGCACAACTGGACTCCTGCTCCCCTGGCAGGAGCTGCCCCCACCTCTGCTGGCCTGGAGCTGACGGCCTTCCCTGCACCAGGGAGTTAGGGTCCAGGGTTGGGTGGAACGGGGCTTTGCTTCCCACTTTCTAGGGATTTTCCGAACAGGGACAAAGTTGGGGGTCTCTCACTTCAGGGGCAAGTCCAGGCAGAAGAGGTGAAAGTAGGGGGGGAAACTGCTATGTTACCCAACAAGCAGGGGCACGGTTCCCAGGCAGAATCACCTCACTCCCTCGCTCTGAGGTTCCCAGGCAGAATCACCTCCATCCTTGCTCTGAGCTGGCAGCCGGGAGGCCCCAGGAATACCCCCCCACCCCCACTTAGACCTCTGAGCCTCATAAAGAACACACAGGCAGAGGGGAAGTAAAACAGGAGGTAACATTTACGAAGGGTTTACCACGAGCTGGAGGGTGTGTGAGGCTCAAGCCTCTGAAATAGACGCTACTACAGCCCCCCTTTTATCTATGGGGAACAAGGCCAGAGAGACATGGGGGCCCAGTCATTCGACGGCTGGTAAGTAGCCGCCAAGTGGGGGCCCTGGGCTCCCCAAGACCAGAGTCCCAGCCTGTGCTGGGCATCTTGTTTCCCACCTGGGGCTGTGCCGTCCACACAACAACCCGCCTTGCACAGATGGGGAAACACGCTTGGAGGGGCAGGCCTGGGCCTCCCGCCTGAGGTCATGCTCCCCGAAACCTGCCTCTTAGCCGGCCTGTCACCAAAAGCTGTCTGGGCCTGGGATCCTTGCAGTGGGTTTACTGCAGGGTCTGGTCCTCCAGCGGGCTGGGCACCTTGAAGGGCCACTGGGAGGGATGTTACCAGGTGGGCGGCTCAGGGACAAACAAGGCTCCCAGGGGCCACTAACCTCGCTCCAACTCGGAGCTGTTGGCTCTTCCCACCAGGGCCTTGGTGGGTGGGGAGTCCCCTGTGCCCTCTGCCCCCACCCCACGGGGCCAGCACTGTCTGGGAGGGTTGGCACAGCCAGCAAGCTCCGAGTTTGCCAGCGTTGCCCAGAGACCAGTGGGCAGCAGGCGAGCCCCCGCCCCCCGCGCGTAGACCCCTGCCTGCCCAGCCCCGGACCCGATCCTGGACAATGGGCAGGTCATGGGAGGAGGGGACGGGCGGGGCTCTGGGCCCGGGGGAGCCTGGGAACCAGACGACTCGGGGTGGGGGGGTGGGCGTGCAGGGAAGGGGCTCCTGAGCTCAGAGAAGGGGCTGCAGGAGGAGCTGGCAAGGACGGCGTGGGGGGAGCCTTGGAGAGGGGCCCCAGGGGGCGGGGCCTGGGGAGAGCCAGGGAGATTCGACCCCTCGCCCCACAGAGGCCCCGGCAAGCTGGGCCGTGACCCCCGGTCGCCGGGCTCGCCCGAGAACAGGTGTGGGGGCGTCTGCAGGCTGGAATAAAGGGCCCGATCCCTTTCGGAAGTGAAATGACATCGGCCCTCGGGGCTCTAAATATGGACGCAGCTGACTTGGGGGTGGGGGAGAGGTTGGAGGAGCCCGGAGGACCGGGGAAGCGAGGGGTAGGGTATGGGGGGGGGGCCGGGGGGGACAGCCTGAGCCCGGGGGACACGATCAGGTTTCTAGACGGACGCGGAGCCGGGTGACATGATACACTCCGGCCCCAGGCATCCCCGCCCCGGAGCGCAGCGCCCCAGCCCCCCTCCCTGCGGCCCCTCCCCCCAGGCCCCCCCCCAGCCCCTCCCTGCTGTCAGTGCTCTCCTGGGGCGCCCCCGCTGCCGAGCCCCTCCCCTGCCAAGCCTCCTCCCCCTTCGCCCCCCCAACCCCCTCTCTGCTCCCTGACCCCCCACTCTCTGAGCAACCCCCCTCCCATCCTTCAGTGCCTTCGAAGGGGGCTGCCCTCTGCAAGAACCCTGACAGAAAAGCCACTGCTGCTTCGGCTGGGACCTGCTTGGCCTTTCCTCATTCACAGCCCAGGCCTGGCGCTGGGTGAGGGGAGCAGAGCTCCACTGGGCACCCGGCGGGACTGGCTCCCCAGCAACGATCTGCAGGGACCCCCTTCCTGAACACCTTGGGCAAGGCTTCTCAGCAGACATCGGTGCTGGGAGGACAATCACCTACACACACACCCACCCCACACCTGAACCCCCAGCGTGGCCGGCTCAGACCTCCTTGCCATCCCAGGAGCCAGTTTGGAAATGGGGGACGGGCAAAATTCTTCATTCATTTCTATTATCAACAAACAATGAGCACCGAATGTCTGTGAGTCTGTGCCAGGGGCGGGAAAATACTGCCCCATCCTGAAGGGGCTCACAGCCTAGCGGGGAAGACTGTCAAGGAGGTGATGGGGGCACGCGGGCAGTTGTGGGGTCAGGGAGCTGCAGGGTCTGGGGTGGCTTCCACAAGGGGCGTCCGCTAAACGAAGGGATAAAGTCACCAGGGGCCAAGGGCAGATGGAAGCAGGAAGAACAGCAAGTGCAAAGGCCCTGAGGCAGTAGCCCCTAAGTTGCAGTCCCAGCTTTGTCATGTGTTTGCTGTGTGCCCTGGGCTAGTGTGCCTGCCTCTTTCTGAGCACTGGTCTCGCCACACTCAAGGAGAGGGCTTAGGAGGCACCTGGCACACCGTGTAAATATTTGCCAAAAGTTGGTGAAAGAGTTGAGGTTCTGGAAGGTTGTCATGAAACAGAAGGCTCGTAATTCCTAAGGGGGTTGGGCGGCTCCTGACCTTTCCCTGGCCAAGGTGCCCCTTCCCCTAAGCCCTTCCTCCCTGGCCCACCAGTCCTCTGCCAGCTGTCCCTCCATGTGTGCGCCAGCCTGTCAAAAGCAGGCGCCTGTTCCGGAACACCTGATGCTTCCCTTCCCAGGGATTTCGGAGCAGTAGATGCACGGAAGTTCAGCTGCCACACCGGCTTAACCCTGGAGCCTGGGTGCCGGGTTCTCAGAGGCCTGACGCCATCCCTTTTGACCTTGTAGAGCGCCCTGGCACTGCTCCCAACCTTAGCTAGAAAGACCCACTTCAACTCCTGGCATTGCCTGGCTGTGTGACCTTAGGAAATGTAGTCAACCTCTCTGGTTACAGGCGCCACTGATACATCAAGCACATCCAAAGTGGGTACTATGTGCCCAGGGCTATGTTTAGACACTTTCTAGGAATGAGCTCTATCTTACACAAGATTCTGAGTACTCAGGTGTTGTTGGCCCATGTCACAGATGTGGAAACTGAGGCACTGAATCATGTTCTATGACTCAAAGGGTAAAATAATCCAATTGCTAACAAACACAATAACATATTGTGTGCTCACTGTGTGCCTGCCTTTTTAACGTGGATTAACTCATTTAATTTTCCCCCCAACCCAAATGAGTTTATGGACTTTGTTAATAGAGGTCCCTTTTATAGATAGAGAAACTGAGGCCACACAGGATAAACAACTTGCCAAAGTCACGAAACTATGTAACTAGGACCTATTGGGTTTAGCGATTTATTTCTCTCTCTCTCTTTTAAGGACTTATTTTTAATTTATGCATACAAGCACTGAGGTGTAGGCCAGAGGTGTGGGGGTAAGAGGATTCACCAGTGACAGAGTGGGAAGCAGAGCAGGTGGATCTACTGAAATACACTGCTGAGGGGAGCAGTGGGTGAGACAGGAGAGGTCTGCCTGCACCATGTGGGCCAGCTCTCTGGCCAGGGATCAAACTCAGGCCACAGTAGCTGGTGATGACTTGATTGCACCGACTTTAACCACTGTGCCACCAGGGAGGCCCAGCAATATGTTTCTCTTGTGCGCATGTCACACCTAAGGCATTAAAAACAGCGGTGAATAGGGCTGCTATTGTGATTGCTATTGTCATTATTGTTACATTGTTATACCTATTAAGAAAACTTAGCTAAAACTTGGAAATGAAGAAGAGAGTGCAGCAGAACTTTTCATGTTCCACAGGGTGTTGTCTAACCTGACCATCAAAAATTATTTCGTTTTCACACATTGTCCAATATGGTACCACTAACACATATGACCAGGTAAATTGAAATCACTTAAAATGAAATCACCCTCAAAATCCAATTGCTCTTGCTCTTACCAGCCACAGTTTAAGTGTTTCCTAGCCCCGGACCGCTGGCTGCTGTATTGGAAAGCAGGCATTTCAGATACCTCATGGTAGAGAGCTCTAGTGGACAGCTCTGCTCTGTAAGAAGCCACTTCACCTTGACTTTGCATTTTACCATCTGATTAGATGAGAAGTCACAGTTAACTTGTACATTTTGGTCTGTTAGAAAAGAGAGCCCCAATTATGATTTTATTACAACAGAGAACATTCACGAGTTTGTATCTAACCTAATCTTATTCTAACACTCTCTCTTTTAACAATCCCCATAAATACCCAGTTCCTCAAACCAGCTCGACCATCTAAATTATTGCCCCAAATGATAGTTAATTAATAGCTGGTAAATGCTTATTCTATGTCGGGCTGAATCAAATTTTCAACGTTGCAAAAACTGTACATTGACAGTCCCAGATTGCAAATGGGGAGACTGAGGCCAGCTCTCTGCCTTCACTTTGTACCCCAAGCCCAAGGGTACAATCACTGCACAGCCAGTCACCCCTTCAAGCTCCAAGAAGCAACTCTAAGAACCTGTCTTCCTCCCGCAGTGGAGAACCAGGTCAGCCAACCGCTGGGACTTCAAAGGGAATCTATAAATACAGCTGCAGGAGGAAAAATAGACACTTTCCTGGCCCCTCCCAGCCTTGCCTCTCTCCCTCTCCAGATCTTTCCTGGCAAGGCTCCCACCCCAGTAGCTGGGCTGAAGCCCCCACTCCCAGGAACCCCTGCTTTCCCCTTGGTCCCTCTCCCAGGTACCTAAGAAAAGAGGGTATCACCAGGAGGTGAAAATGAGATTCTAAACCCAGAGGTGGGATTACTGGTGTGTTGAAATCTCTTAGTTCTAGGACCCTGGCAACTTCCTTCCTTCTCTTACAGGACATGAAAGGTTTCTGTGCTGTACTGGGTGCTGGGAAGCTGGGAAGCTGGCAGGACCAAGGCAGATTGTTCAGGGAGGGGTGGAGCAATCAGGAGGGCTTCCTAGAGGAGGTGCTATGAACTTAGTTCAAAGAAGGATGGGAGAGATGGGGCACTGGGGCCATGATGAGCCAAACTGGGGAAGGTGCAGAGAAAGGGGTTCTGAGCCCTCTTGGATTCATCCCTCTTTCTCACTCCCCAAGTCCTGTGTCTTCGCATCCCAAATGCCTCTCAAATGTTCCCCTTTCTCTCTGCCTCTGTGGCCCCTGTCCTGGGCTGCATGATGCTCCCCTAGACTAGTAAAGTCCCCTCATCCCTGGTCCTTCTAATGTGGCTCCTGCTCTAGGTGCACTGGTCTCCACAGGCAGCCAGAGGAGCATTTTCAAAAGTTAAATCAGATCATCTCATGTGCTCACTATCTACTCTCCCATGGCTCCCTAGCGCTCTTGAAATAAAATCCACGTCCCTTTCGCCACCCTGTCCCCACCGCCTATGCTTTTGTTCTCTCTGCCCCAGTCACAGTGGCCTTCACCCCTTCCTCCTAAACCCCAAGCACAGCCCTGCCCTAGGGGCTTCACACATAGCTCCAGCCCCTCTTTCTTTCCCAAACTGGCTCCTATTCTTCACGGAGGTTTCAGCTCAAATGTCACTTTCTCTGAGAGACCCTCCCTGATCCCCCTACACACACACACACACACACACACACACACACACACACACACAGCTGTTGCTTCTCATTTTTTTTTCCTTCCTGGCCTTTGTAATGACCTGAAATTATTTTACTTATCCACTTGTTTCCATATTGTCTGTCTGTATATGCCCTTGGAGACCACAGACCCTGCCTATATCCCACCTCCACGGGCCTCAGTTTCCCACCTGTAAAATGGGTTGTGACAAGCTGTTCCCAAAGGGAGGATGCCTGCCCTATTGGTCATTAAAGTCTCTGTTTCCCTTGCAAACATTTGCTTGGTTTGGGAGACTCTTGTAAGTGGCATGCTAATCAATGCAGGTTTTATGCAAATAGCATGAATGTTTATTTCTTGCCCCTGCCTTCCAGAAATTCCCCACTAACCTAGAGGACCCAGAAACTGTCCCAACCCATATCTTTCGGGGATCCACACTGAAGTGGGTGAGCAGGAGGAGGGGGCAGCCCTGGGTCAGTCAGGAAAAGGGTGGAACACAGAAAGCCCCATCCAGTAAGGGGGCAAGATGGAGAAATAAGACAGGGGATGGAGAGATGGAGAGAAAAACACAGAGACTGGGAAAGGGGCAGAGAAAGGTCAGCAGAAAGGTGAGGGGCATGCTGGTCGTGGGCCTGGCCCCAACTTGTATCAGAAGAGTGATGCATAGCCTGTTGGAATCTTCTAAAAGGAGAAACGGAGGCTGACCCCACAGGCCTCACTGTATCCCAGGGCAGGTCCGGGGTAAGAACAGGCCCACTGTTTCATGAGACCATTGAAACAAGGCGACTTCTGTGACAGGGGCCCAGACCTTACCTTTACAGAGTGCCTGCTACATGCCAGGCTCTATGCTGGGTAATGCTGAGGCCAAGACAAAAGTACCTTGACCAAGAGAGCCCTGGTCCTTGTCCTGAGACTCCCAGTCTGGTGTGGGGATGAAGAGGCAGCAGGATGGGAGGAAAAAACAGCATGAGCAAAGGCCTGGGGCAGGGAAAAGCTGGGTTCTCTGAAGAGTTGAATGAATGAATTTCAAAGTGCTGCCCCATCCGTTCCCTCCCCTCTCTCCTGTCTACTCTGTTGCAGACACACAGGCCTCCTTGCTGTCCTTCCAGTACACCAGGCATAGTCTGTCCCAGGACCTTTGCACATGCTGTCTTGTCCTCCCACGGGAACTCTGTTCCCCACATCAGCATTAATTTCTCCCTCACCTCCTTCAAGTCTCCACTGAGACGCCACCCCCTCAGCGAGGCATCCCTTGAACACATGTTTAGAATCTCCCCCAACCTGGGCATTCCCCATCTTCTTTCCTTGCTTTATTTTCCTCCTTTGGATCATCTGGCCCAAAATAGACTTAACCTATTTATGCTGTTTCTTGACTCACTCCCCCATTGGAACACCAGCTCCTCCAGGCCAGAGATTAATCTGCACTGTTCACTGTGCCCCAATGATTAGAGCCAGGCATCTAGAAGGTGCTCAGTAAATACCTGGAAGGGTCATCTCTCCCTTTCTGAGCTCTGCTAGGACAAGGCCCGGCTCTGTCAGGGTCACCACAGTATCCCCAGCACAGCTCAGCAGAGCACACAGCAGGTGCTTAATAAATAGGCCAGTGGGATCAAGACCCGCAGTCTCAGCCTTGCCTCTGAAGACATCAGAGGTTTTGTAGCCCAAAACTGAGCTTGTCCCAGGCAGGGTGCGATGGGAACCAGGGGACAGATGTGAGCTCAGCCCAAACATCAGCACTTCCACACGCTGACGTCAGTGGCACTTGAGCCTCGAGCCCTGGTGGCAATGACAGAATCCCGCGGGCTGAAGTCATTCACACCACGTTCCACTGCCCAGACTTGTTCTCTCCATAACAGTTCTGAATTTCTTTTTTATTGTGGTAGAATGTAGAGCACGTATTATTTGCTCTTTTAAACCCCATTTGTAAGTGTTCGATTCCATGGCAGTGAGTGGGTTCACACTGTTGTCCCGCCATCCCCACCAACTAGCCCAAAACATTTTCCTGATTCTCAACAGAACTACATCCCCACTCAACACTAACTCCCCCGCCCCTTCTCCAGGTTCTGGGCTGTCTCTATGAATTCCATGCCTCCAGGACCTCACACCAATGGAATCCTATAGTCTTTGTCCTTTTGTGTCTGGTTTATTTCACTCTGCACAGTGTCCTCGAGGTTCATCATTGTCCAAGTGTCAGAATGTCCTTCTTTTTTAAGGCTGAATGATATTCCAGTGCCTGGATGAACCACACTGCTGATCTCGTCTTGTCGAACACTTGGGCTGCTTCTAGCTTTGGCTACTGTGATGTCTGTTTCGGGAGTCCAGGCTTTTGCTTTAGCCGTCTGTTTTCACTTCTCTGCTGACCATGTCTTGATCAATGTCAAGGGCATCCTCACAACTTCCAAGGGAGGATGAAGATCTTGAAAATGTCTCAAGATGAAGAAACTTAGAAGTTCAGAATCTCATGGGGGGTGCGGGGTGGGGGAGGAGACCCACCTTTCTGAAATACCTACTATGTGCAGGCCTCTGGTGTCCTTAGAAGAGTCCTTACATAAAACTAGCCGCAGCTGAGAAGCGAGCTGGCACAGAACATATCCATTCCGCTGTCAGCTTGCTTGCCTCTGGTGACAGGCAGCTCCCCTCTTCACCATCAATTCAAAAAATGATTTGACAAGATGATTTTAGAGGAAAAAATCCTCCACCAAGCACACAAAGATCTTCCCAAGCAGAGGGAGCAGCAACTGGAACGTCTTCAGGAGGGACTCTGTGCAGTGCGTTTACTGGGGTGGGGTGGGAGAAGCTAGATTTTGAACAGGGAGAATGTGACACTTTGCCCCTACCTCCAAGGAACACTAGCCTCCGCCTGTTTCTACCTACATCCCAAGAACAGACCTCAGGGAGCTTTAAGATTCCCGAAGCCCTCCCCAACTTCCCCTTCAGGGAACCAGAGTGCCCTTTATCTCATCTGCACATACAGCTGAGGCCTTGGGAAGGGGAGGGGTTCTGGGGCTACCCAAGACATTCCCAGGCCTTTGTGGGGGATTTTACTGTTTCTGAGCACAGGAAGCTCTGTAATTGCTCTAATTTCCACTCACAGATCAGGCGGTGAATCCTGTTGCTTATCTCCCTAATGTTTTCCCCGTGTATGTGTGATGTGTTTAGCTCAGTCAGACACAGGCTGAGCGGTCCCCAGTGGCTCCCCACTGGCTACCTAGCTGAAAGCCTACTTTGTGCCCAGCCTCTCCCAAGTCCTCTCCACAGCGGGGACTTGGACAGATTCTGGGGACAGGCATCCTGAGTCCGAATCTGTGCCCAATTCAAAATGAGCAAAGTGCTGGGAGCTCTGCTCTGTACACAGTAGGTGCTTAATAAGTGCTCCTGAGGTTATTAGCTTTCTGGTTACCTCTCCCCCAAGCTTAAGAGGTAGCCTCTTGTTGCCCTTTTATTTTGGTCAGGGAGGTAACTGAGAGCCCCCAGGCCAGCCCCCAACCCAACCGGGCCTCAGTTTCCCTATCAGGAGGGAAGGCAGGTACCAGAGGCTCTCAGGCCCCACTCACTCACTCATTCATTTGTTCAGCACTTTTGTTGACCGTCTATTGTGTGCCAGACCCCATCAGAGACCCAGCAGACCCAGCAGAGACCATGGCAGACTCCATGCCCCCCCTGGCAGAGCTCACCAGAAGAGAAAGAAGAGAATGGATAAAAGAAATACTGTTTAAAAAAAAAGTATAGCAAAGCAATCCAAACAGGGGAAGGGGATGATTATTTAGATGGGAGAGTATGAGGGGACATGAGGGAGCCTGGGGGGGGGGGTATTGGGAAAACAGTTGAGCAGAGACCTGGAGGGTGTGAGGGGGGCAGCTCAGGGAAGAAAGATTCTCCCAGCTAGAAAGAACTGCCAGAGGCTGAACAGACTGTGACCAGCTAGAGGAACAGCAAGGAGGGAAGAGGTCAGAGGTCAGAGTGACTCAAACAGAGTGCCTGGAGGGTGGGGGAGATGACAGGAGGAGGGGGAGCCTCTGGATGAAGGGGGCAAAAGACAGGGTCAAGGTCTTTTGCCCCAGTACCATAGGGGCTTCCCCATAGCTGCCCTCTGCCCTCCAGCCCCCCCATTCGTGTCCACGTCTCTGAGGTTTCTGGTTAACAAGCATTTACTGACCATCTTCCGAATACCTCGTGCTTTTCTAGGCAATGAGGATCCAGCAGGGAGAAAACAGACAATGTTTGGTTGTGAGAAACACAACGAAGCACCGAGCAGGAGAAGGGGCTAGAAAGCAAGGGCACGTGGTAGCTGGGGACATCACAGCTGGCTCCCAGGGGAGGTGACATTTGGGTTGAGATTTGGAGGAGAGGGGGCCCCTATGGAGATCATTCCAGGCAGACAGAACAGCAAGTGCAAAGGCCCTGAGGCAGGACAGGCTCAGAACAAAAACAGCACATTCAGGGACATGCATGAGGCCTCCACAGTTGTACTCCCAACATTTCTTTTCTTTTTTTTTCCTTTTCCAGATTTATTTTATTTGTGCATACATTTTCCATTGGAGCTGCTGCAGCCTCCTCCCCCTCTCCCTCTTCCTGCTTCTTTCTCCTCCTCTCTCCTCCTCCACCTGTCTCTTCTGCTCTCCCCCCTCCTCCCCTGGAAGCCCTTCTGCATCCTCAGTGCTGGCAGTTGGCAATGGTCCCCACGGTGGGGCTGAAGGCAAGGAGCCAGGGTCTGCCCCAGGCTCAGAAGTGCCCAGGCAGAGGGCAGGGGAGGTCCTCGAGATCCCACCTGCTCACTCACGGGTCTTCCAAGCTAGTGAGTCCCAGAGTAAGTGCTGGAAAGCCTGGGGTTCAAATTCCAGCTCCAGTTGCTCGGTGAGTGACCAGCCGCTTCTCACTGCACCTCAGTTTCCACACTGAGACGGAATAACAGTAGTGACGATGTTCTATAATGATGGAGCTGCAAATAGTAGGTGCTCAGTAAATGCCCATCACTGCAATGACCGCGATGTGCACACTGTGGGGAGTTATCCGGGCAGCAGGTCCAGGGATGCTGCGTGGCCTCGGGAACGGGCCACACCCTCTTGGGCACCGGTTCCCTCCAACCCTCCAGAGGGGTACTTGGCGACGACGCCAAGAGAGGACCCCCCCCCCCAAGGAGGCCGGGATCGAAGGGGCAGAGCCGCGGCCGCGCCGCCCCACACGAGCGCGCGGGCTCCGGGCGGTCAGCTCTGCGGAGGGACCAGCTGGGCGGACTTAGCTGCGCATCTGCCGCCCGAGCAGCTGCCGTTCTGGGGGGGCTGGAGGGGGATTTGGGACGAGGGAAAAATCTGTCCGAGGACAATCGCGTCTGCGCTGCCCAGCTGCCGGCCCGGGCTGGGGGGACACCCCGAATCCTCCCGGACCCCCGGCCCCTCCTCCGCCGCGGCCGCCCCACGTGCCCCTGGGGGGGGGGGCGTCGGGGAGGCCCTGACGTCACACGCGGCCTCAGCCAATCGGAGCTGCCCTTTCTGAGCCCCCCAGGGGATTCCCAGGCCCGAGCCGGGACCCGGGGCACGACCGCGCAGCTACCACCCCCCAACTTAAAAGAGGACCCGCACCCGTCCAGAAAACCGAGGCGGGGGCGCGCCTGGGAGGGGAGGGGGGACCCCTGGGAGCCGCCGCCCCCCGCCTGGCCCCCGCGCTGCCCAGACCCGGCTCGGACGCGAGGGAGCCACGCAGCGGGGCGCCCGGGCGGGGAGCACTGATGGGGGGCTCGGGGGCAGCGGGGCGGGATTCCCAACCCCCCCCCAGGCGCCAGTCAGCCAGGGCTAGATTCAGCGTCACCCCATCAAGGGCCCCCGAAGGCCTCTGGCCCCCGCGGGGTCGCCCCGCGCCCCCCGGACCCCGCGCAGCGGCCGGGCAGCGCCGAGTAGGTGCCGGTGGCCGCGGCGCCCGCAAAACCCGCACTGGATCCCGCCCGGGGCGGAGCAGGACCGGTGCGCAGCGCGGGCCAAGCAGGCAGCGGCGACCGGGAAACTGAGGCCCAGAGGGCGGGGTTTGCTCAGTCTCGTAACTTGGAGGGTGCTGCTGGCAGTGGGAACCTCGGGTGAGACCCTGCCCCTCCCTGGGCCTCCCTGACTCACCCCGAGGCCAACTGTGAACTTCCTGCCACCCTCCTTCGGGCCACAGCTCAGACAGTGAGGAGCCCAGGGGCAGGCGAGGGGGAGGGGAGCAGCCCGGCCTGACCCTGCCCTGGTCAGGGACATGAAAGACCCATTCATGGCTGCTGAAGCCTGGGTGGCAGCTGAACGGAGGTGGAGCCTCCCTCGGGGCTTTTGTCCCAGCCGGTCTTTCTACCGGTGTCCCCTTCCCGCTCCCCATCCTGTCCTTCTCTGGCCCCAAACCACCCCCCCTTGTGCCTCCTGGAACCCCACCTGTAACGGTGCCCTGCCTGTATCTATGCCTTCAATTCTGCAACTTGGGGCTCTTCCAGCTTCCCTGCTAGATTGAAGGTAGGGAGCCAGTTTCTTGTGGACTGCCTAGCGCAGGACCTGGCACACAGTAGGAGCTCAGCAGATGTTTCTTGAAGGAATAGGTTGCAGAGGAGGCCACATGGGGCCAGGCTGCTGGCATGCTAGGGGATGGACACCGCAGGGTGACAAGTGTAGAGCCTGGATACCCAGCAGGGGTTCTGTGATTTAACCCCCTTGTCCAGCAGGCCTCGGCCCCTCCTACCCCCATCCCAAACCCCTCCAGACAAAGAGTTGGGAGGCTGGATGCTAGCAGGTGGTGGCTGATTTGCCTGGAACTCTGGCTCTGCCGGAAAGCAGGTTAAGGCAAAACCACCAGCAGGAAGGCCTGACTGTTGGCGGAGGTTTGTGGTTGCTGATGGGATAGTCTCTGGGAAAATGCCCAGGGCCTGAAAGAACAGGGTTGTGTCTCAGGGTGCCAAGGAGGCTGCAGGTTGCCAGGGACCCAGAGTGTCCAGGGGAGCAGGGTTCAAGCCCTGCCCCCTGCTGTGTGCCTGGTCACCTGGAAGCCACACCACCTGTCTGAGACACTCCCCTCCCCCCAGGACGGCTGGGAGTTGTGCACAGGACAAAGTGGGTAAGCACACGGAGAGGTTGCTCTACCTAGGGAAAGCTCCTCGCCCTCTCTGTCCCCGTTTACTGTCTATGGGGGCCTCTCGGGGCTAACCTGAAGATGAATATATGCCTTAGATGCTCAGGAGTAGTCCCAGCACACAGTAGGTGTACAAGAAATGTCAATAAATAACATGCTAGAGTAAAATGTTTACTGAACCCTCTATACTGAAGATCCAAGAGGCACAGGACAGCAAGTAGCCAGCGAGGGAGACACATGGTCACAACCACATGGAAGTGTTTGAACAGAGAAGGACCCCAAGGCCATAAAAGGGGCTCCTGGTTGTCCTAAGATCACAGAGGGCCAGAGCGGTTACGGGAAGGTCTGCAAAACTGGGAGGCTCCATCCTGGAGGCTAAAAGACAGCAGCAGCTCCCACCTGACCAGGGGTTGCTGGAGCCCCCTCAGCACCCCTTTCTGGGCACTGGGGCAGAGGACGGCCTCTGGGGGCTGTGTGCCATTCTGCTGTCCGCAGCTAGCTTGCTTAGGTTCTGATCCTAGTTGAGTGACCTTGGACAAGATGCCTCCCTCTGCCTCAGTTTCCTCAGTGAGTCTTGTTAGTGTGAAGATAGTGGATTGACTAAATGACCTCATCCACCAACGAGGTCATGCAGACCCGGGAGGGGTAGTTCCTGACTCAGCATCACCCTGACCATCCCTGTGAATCTGAGAAGAGATGGATCCTGGGGGTGCAACTCTGGCCAGAGGGAAGGGAGCAGGAAATTGAGGAAACAAGCAGGCTCCCCATCTGTGCAGAAGCAGGGTGCCTTCTTGGGAGCCGCTCCCCGCCCCCACCCCGCCTCCAGCGCCTCAGGCAGCCCACTCCGTTCTGCTCTCCGTTCCGCGCCTTCGCTCCGGGCCGGGTTTTGCGCGGCTCCGGGCCGGCTTCGGGGTGGGGGGGTGGGGGGGCCGCGGGGGGCGGAGGTGGCAGAACCGCGAGTCGCAGCGGCGGCCGCGGCGGGCGGAGGAGATGCGGCCGCGGCGCGCCCCCGGTCCGGCCGCCGCGCAGCGCCCCCCGGGAGCCGACGCCAGCGCGCGGGGGGCCGGGGCTGAGCCCCCTCCCCCAGCGCAGCGCCCGGGCCCGGGGCGGGGAGACGCGGCCCCAGCGCTCCCCCCGCCGGGATGCCGGGCTGAGCCGGCCCGGCCGGGACAGGTGCGCGCACGGACCCCCCGCCCGCGCCGCCCGCGCCCGCGTCCCTCCCGCGCCTCGCCGCGGCCCGGCTCGAGGTGAGCGCCCCGGGGCGTCTGGAGAGGGGGCTGGGGCGTCGTCATCCCGGGGTGTCCGTCGGCACGCAGCCGGGGGCTTGGATTCTTGGCAGGGGTGGCCGGGCTGGAGGTATAATGGGGGAGTCTGCGCGCCCCGCTGCTGGGAGGATGGGTTTGGAGCCGAGAAGGGGCTGGTGGAGCGCTGTGAGGAGACGATCTGTCAGCGACGCAACTGGGGAGAGGGGCTGGATTTTCGGGGGGTCGCCTTAAGGAGCCTTATAATGGGGGTCCAGTAGCAACGCTTTTAAGAGGTTGGATTTGGGCCTGGGCGCTAAATGAATCTCCATAATGGGGGTGTCTAATGGTACTGCAGCTGGGGGGGGCACTGGATTCTTGACTGGGGGGCCTGTATGTAGAGCTATAATGGGGGTTCTGTCGGCACCGCAGCGGGTGGAGATTTTGTGGGGGGGGAGCCTAGAAGGCACAATAATGAGGACTCGCGGCTGCGCCGCTGGGGAGCTGGATTTGGGCCCAGGTGGGGGGTTGGGGAAGGGAGGGGGTCTGCTAGCCGGGGGTGGGGTGTTGTTGGGGGGCGGGGCCCTGAGATCTAAGTCTTGGGCCACCCGGGGCTGGTGTGGTGGTCCCGGCGCGGCGAAGCCCCCCGCCCCACTCCGCGGTCCAGCCGCCGCACCTTGGGCGCCCCCGTGCCTTTCTCCTGCCTCTGGCCGGGCCCAGAACGCGTCCAGGGCCCGCGCCGCGGGGGAGGGCCACGGTGGGGGAGAGAACCAGAGGGTCCGGATCCCCCTCCCCGCTGCAGTGGGGGCTCGGGGGTGCAGGTCCCCCCAAGAGCTGACAAAGGGACAAAGAAAGCGTTTCTCTCAGAGCGCACTAGGCGGGGTGGGGGTGATGAGTGTGGCCCCCTCTTGCAGGCGCTGATTGGTTCCTGGAGCGGGGGTCACGTGCCCCCCCATCCTGCTGCGCTCCCCCTAGTGCCCTCCGAGTTTGGGGCACCTCCCAGAGGGGACGCTGCCATAGAGACCCCTCCTCCCTGCCCAATAGGTATAGATGCTGGAGCTGGGAGTATTTGCAAGAGTCCTGGGGTTGGGGGCCATACCCAGACCCTCCCCCCTAACTGGCTGAGGTTTTTGGCGTTCTTCACATTATGTCATCTTTGACCCCCAGATTGGAGGGGAGCTGGAGCTTAGGGTTAGGAGAGGGAACTGCAGTCATTCAAGATCTGGATTTGGGTTTAAGGAGGAATGAAGAGTGATTCTAGTGACTGGGGCTACAGGACCCCCCCCCCCCGCCACACACACACACACACACACACACACACACACACACTCCATTTGCAAAATTGCATTGCTTCATGTTTTTCTGGGTTCCCGCAGCTTTTCACTAGGCGTCCACATACCCTCTCCAAAATCAAAGTTCAGTAACCTGGGACATCCATCCCCCACGACACCCCCACCCCTTCCCACATCCTATTAGACACAGTTTCTTTCAGAGATCACATTTTCAGAAATATTCAGGCGATTGCTGAAACTCTCTTTGAAAGAGTACAGCATGGAGGACTTGGCTGGGGGTCCTGGGTGGGGTCAGAACCAGCTCCCTGGGAAGTTGTCTGGGGGTCAGTGTGGCCCAGAAGAGACCCCGGTGGGTATGGGGTAGCTGGCATCTCTCGGAGCCTCATTGAACTAAAGCGTCCACTCTGAAGCAGCCCATTCCCAAAAGCAGACAGGAGACCGAGCCCAGGAGGGGGCAGAGTGGGCAAAGAGGGGAGCCAGACCTTTCTGCCCCTGAGGCTGCTAGATGGGGTGAAGGAGGAAAGGAACCCCATGTTAGCAGTACCCTCCTGCATCCCCACCCCCAGCTGAGGGTTGCCTCAGAAGCCCGGTTGATGGTGAGCTGTGCAGAAATTAGACATGGGTCTTGCAACACCCCACCCCCCTCCAGAAAAAAATTTTTGTGGAGCAGAAAAGGCTGGGACCAGGAGGAGAGAGCATGGCCGCAGGCAAGTTGCTGGCCCCCTCTGGGCTCTGGGCTCGTCAGGGGTGCTCTTTGGTTTTCAGTTCTGAGTGGAGGGAGATGAGACGGAGGAGGGTCACACAGAACCTTCTGCCTTTGAAACCTCTCCACATTTCCTCCTGCCGGGGCTGAGCACCCAAATCCTCAGGGTCCTCTCACCTCCAAGGAGGTGAGAATGTGTGCAGTGGAGGGATTGAGTCACCTGGGCGGGGCCTCAGTCACTGGGGATTTGGGCTGGAGAGATTTTGACATCTGCAGTGATCGTCCAGGGTTTGAGACTGGAGTTGCTGGGGTTACCTTGGGGCTGGGCCTGGAAGATAGAAATCAAACTGCCCTTGGGAAGGTGACCCTGACGTCAGCCAGCGGGACAGGTGAGCCAGGTCCCTGGGGGCCGAAGGACGCGCTGGTCACTGCCCGTCTCCTGGGAAGGAGGTGTCCCTAGCTGACCCTGGGTGTGGCTCTCCTCCTGCGTGCCTGGCCCTTTGCTGGATGATGCTGGCGGCTAAGAGAGAGGCAGATGGAATCAGGGAAGGCTACCTGGAGGAGGAGATGCTGGCGCTGGGTTTGAAGGATGGAAGGATGTTGCCGGGAGGAGAGGGGACAGGTGTTCCAGATGGCGGGAGTGGTAAAGACAACCACGGCAGGGTGTGTTGGGGGAGCCTGAGTGACTGTTTTAGGTGTGGGAGAAAATGAACAGGGAGGCCTGAGAGGAGGGCAGGGGCTGTGAATGCCAAACTGAGGAACAGACTTTACTCCCAAAGGCATTAGAGAGCCACAGAAGGCTTTAGAGCCGGGTGAGGGTGGAATGGGCAACATTTCAGACTTGAGCAGTCACTAGCAGGGACCTAGTAGGAAACAGGCACCTGACAACCAAGGTTGCTGCTCAGGGGGTGGGGAGTCGCTCGTCACAGGAGGCAGGCAAGTGGAGGTGGAGAGTCGTCTTTCCAAATTCTGGAAAAATAAGTCTGGTGTTGGTTAGGCCCAGGTAACCCTCCAGAGTTGTTTTCAATTTCCACTTACTGTGGCGTTTTGCTGTAATGTTTAAAATACCATGATTCTGAAATTCTAGGCCATTTAAGGGGCTGCACATTCTCAGATCCTGATTCCTCCAAGATGCAGTGGTGACTGGGATTGACTGTGGTGGGTCTGATTTCTCAGAAATAGGGACACTGAGGCTCAAGGCAGCCTCAGATGTGGTGCCCCAGCCACCGGCCCATGTCCTGTGGTCAAATGATCAGGGAGCCAGCAGGAATTCAGCGCATGGCCCAAGAGATCCAGGCCTGAGCCACATCATGCTCTTTTATCATGGCCAGCCCTCTGGGATGTTTAGAGAAAGTAGCAGATGTTATAATGCGCTGAGGGCTAGGGACCCTTCTTACATCCCTTTGGGCAGTCATATGTGCCCCCCCCACACCAGTTGCCCTAAATGCCCCTTTACTTTCTGGTCCCAGGGTCCAAAGGTAGCCACCCCAGGGTCTGCTGTGAGGTAGGCCCTGTCTAGTAAGGACTACAATTCCCAGGATGTGTCCTGGCCCAGACCAAGTTGCCTTCCAAGGGCTGGCCTAGGAGAGAATTTCCCCACTGCAGGAACCCAGAGAAGGTTGTGGGTTCTCGGGGGGAGATCCAGGCCACCTCAGGACTGATAACTCAATGAGTACTCCCAGCGGCTCCTATATGCCATGCCCCGTGTTGGGTGATGCTGGAGCTCAGGAAGGAGCCTTTAGCTCTGATGCCTTGTTGGCCCTCAAAAGGCTTCCAGGCTCGTGGGAGGGGAAGCAGAGGCAGACCCTGACCCTCTCTGCTACGTGGAGTAAGAGCCCTAGCAGAGGGAACACATGGGCCTGGGGAAAGCTGATCTCTACCAGTTGGATCAAGAAAGATGCACTGGGGAGGAGGTTATAGCTGGGGCCACGGCGGATGTGTAGGAGTTCACGGGGGAGCCACGTGTTTTCTAATATTATAGTTTCAGAACCTTCTCCCTTTCTGAAAGCCAGAGTCGGAGTCCCTGGGAGTTTGAAACAGTCACTCTGAGTCGTTGCCCTTAGAGATTGCCATAGTTAGGGCAGACTTACTTGGGTTGGAATCCTTTCATTACTTACTCCTGCCCGCTCTTTGAGCCTCAGTTTCCGCATCTGTAAAACACCAGTGCTATTCTTGCTCCTTTAAGCTTGAACATTTAAACAAGCGGAAGCAGGCAAAATGCCAGGCATGACCTATTGTTTTTCTTACTCCAGAAAAAGAAATAACTTTGAAAGGCAGGAATGTATGGCCTGGCCCTGGAGCTGTGGGGTCCTTGTTCTCATTGATGAGTTGACAGATATTGGATGAGCACTTACTATGTGCTAGGTACTGGGGACCAGCAATGACCAAGGCAGAGTGGACTCTGCCCTTTGTAAGTTCCCAGAGTGGAGATATGGACACTAACCGGGGAAATAAAACCAATCATTTATAGTGAGTACCTGGATAAGACAATAATCCTGGATGATGAGGCTGAGAAGGGCGGGGCTGTTTTATCTGATGGTGTCAGGCAGGGTGTCTTTGAGGAGGTGGCGACTGAGCTGAAACCTGGAAAATGAGAAGGAGCCCATCATGCGGAGGCCTCGGGGAACAGCCTAGGCGAGAACACAGCACATGCGAGGGCCCTGAGACAGGACCCCACCTGGGGGGTTGGAAGGACAGGAATGAGGTTCATGTGCCTGGACAGAGTGAGACAGGGAAGGGGGAGGCAATGGGAGCAGGTGGTGCAGGCCTCCTGGGCCCAGGGCAGGACATGAGCACCCTGGAGGGCTGTGGGCAGAGAAGGGGCAGGACCTGGGTGCGGTGCTCACCAGCGCCCCCTCCCTGCTGTGGGAGGACAGACAGTAGGAGCAGAGATCCTGAGTTTGGGGGTGGTGGGGAACGCCTGCTCTGCTGCAGGTGCGTGACTGTGATTGTTAATGGATGAACGTGGGGAGGCACTGAGGGCCCTGCCTCCCGGGTGATGCCTGGCTGAGACTGTGGTGTCTGGGTTCAAGTCCAGCTTGGCCATTTCCTGGCTGGGCAATTTGGGGCGTGTTTCTTGTCCACTCTCAGCCTCAATTTCCTCACCTGTGAAATGGTCGGAAAAGCCTCTCCCACCTGGCACTTTCCGTAAAGCCTGTTGCTGAAGGTTGAGAACACGATAGATGTCCCATGAGTGTTTGCTGTCATTCCCCTTTGAAGGTCCGAGTCCCAAGCTCTGGGGAGCAATGAAGCATAGGTTGTTGGGGTGGCAAGTTCCTCGAGGTCACCCAGCAAACCGGGGCCCCTACTCCTCCCTGTTTTTCTCCTTGATGAACGTTTCTCACACCCCAACACCCAGAGCCCCTATCACTTACCAGCCTCTCCTCCATTCCTGAGCCCTGACTCACCGGCAGTTGTGGTCCCTCTGACCCTCAGGACCTGCTTCCCTCCTTTGTCTTCTTCAAGTTCACTCTCCAGGTCTCCCCTTCCCGGCAGCACTTGGCACTACCCACCCTGCGTCTCTCATGCAGACCCCTCCACGTCGACCTTCCTGATCCTCCCCCCTCAGGGATCATGGGTTCTCCCAGACAGAGCCTCAGGGAGAGGAGCAGTGACTGGAGGAATTCTGGATGGGGGGGTTCCCAGAACCCCAAGTGTAGGGGCTGGGGCTCCCCATCTTCTGCTCCCAGATGGAGGACACAGAGGGCAGGGACTTAGTCTTTTTGTCTTCTCTAAAGTTAATCCCGCTAGAGCTAAACCTTACCTGCCCCCCAAATCTGAACCCCAAGAACAGGGCCTGACACCTCTATAGTTCCTCCAGATTGGGCTGGGACATCTTCCATCTGCCCTCAGGCCTGCCCAGAGACCCCCTTGGGAATCTGTGGGTGCCCAATCCACCCAGCCCCAAGCCCATCCTGGAATTTCTAGGACCCCCCCAGCCCCTACAGCCAGCCCCCTCTCGTGCCCCCTAATTACCTGCTGGCTTAAATGGCACTTTAATTTCTTTGCAATGGTCGCAACATCCGCAAGAAGGCAGCCCCTTCCCCATCCCTAATTACAAGTTGCTGCTTCCGATTTGCCTCCTGGAGGCCCAGTTGCCAAACAGTGATTAAAATTAATTACCTGGGAGTTCATCCTCCCCATCTGGGCTGGGAACCCTGGGACTGGACTGTGTCCCCCACTCGAGATCCTTCTTCCTCACCCCAACTTCCTGAGTGGGAATCCAGCTTCCTGGGTCTCTACTTGCTGATCCCCAGTGTTCAGCCTCCGTGGCCTCCTCAGCGGCAGATGGCACCTGGTGGGCGCTCAGTAAATGTCAGCAAGAGGCAGCTAGCCGTGTGGCCCAGGCTGCAGTCCCAGCTGCCCCCTGCCGTGCTGTGTGACCTTGGCTAAATGGCGTCCCCTCTCTGAGCCTCTTTTTCCATCTGTGAAATGTGGATGATGGCGCTGGTCTCTCCAGGTTGAGGTGGGCAGGAAACAATTCATACCTGGGAAGGGTTTGGCCCAGCACCTGGGTCACAGCAGGGGCTTCATAAAATCTTAGCTGGCACTACCCATCCTGCGTCTGCAGGGTGCCACCCCTGCTCTGCAGGGCAGCTGTCGGGTGCCGTGGAAAACCACTCGGGCACCTTGAGCACCGTCCTCTTCAAAAGAGCAGCTCAGCATTGAACGCTAACCGTGTGCCAACTGTGCAGAGCCCTTGACACGCGAGACCCCGCGTGGCAGTGTCCCTGGCCCAGCTGGCATGCAGTCAGCGCTCAGGAAGTCTGGAATAAACAAGTCCTTGCAGCGCTTTCCTAAGTAGGGACCTTCCGTGGGACATTCATCCAGCCAGTGTTTGTTGAGCACTTATTAGGCGACAGCCCGACCCCCTGTCCCCACGGAGCTGACATTGTCACCCCCTGTTTACAGAGGAGGAAGCAAGCCCAGAGAAGGGGGGGCGTACCCCAAGGATGCACGGCAGTCAATACGGTTAATCAAGCACCTACTCTGCGTTGCTCATCTGCCCCTGGTGAGAACCTGGCGCGGAGGGTTGTCACCTCAGCCCACTTGTGAGGACACCGAGGCTCCAGGGGCGCAGGACATGAGGAAGAGGGCCAAGGACCAGGGGTGCACTGGCTGCCTGCAGGCTGGGGAGGGATGAGTTAAACGGCATGAAGGGAGTGTTGGGAGGGGGCCTCTCTCCTCAGCCCACCCTCCCCTGTGGCCAGGGCCCCTGGGACTCCCTCTGGCCACTCTGCCAAGTTCCTAGACAGTCCTGGAGCGATGGGGCGACTGAGGCAGCTGGAGAAGGCAGCTGTAAGCAGAGCTGGTAATGAGACCTGCATGGAGCTGGGGCCCGGCTGCTGGGCTGGGTTACTCGATCCCCCGGGGGACGCCTGGCCCCAGAGCTGGAATCCTGGGGCAGTGGGCTAACAGGAGCTCCTTCTGTGGAACTGGAGACGGCATCCTGCCCCCTGCCCCATCTTTTCCAGGGCAGATGGAGAAAGAGGGCCTGAGTCTAGCCCCAGGCACTGAGTCTCTGCCATGGTCTGGAGAGGTCCAGAGAGGGGGAGCTGCTGGCCGCGGTCCCCTAGAAAGGTCATTGCACATAGAGCAAGCACGTCACCAGCTCCCGTTCTAGTGCCATATTTTGCAGGCATGAAATCAAGGCTCAGTGTCTTGTCTGGAAACGGGGGAGCACCCAGGGGTGTTCCCTTAGGATAGCAACCTCCCCCACTGCTGTGACCTGCTTGCAGTCTCCAGGCCTTTGCAGTTTCCTCCACTGGATCATCCTTCCCTCTCACTCTTCAGGCTTGAGCTCAACTGTCCTCCCTGCCCCAGGAGGTCCCTGACCACTGGCCAAAGCAGCCCCCTTTGCCACCACCCTCCATCATTCAATCATTCTGTGCATTTTTGTCACAGTGCTTCACCATCATTACAGAAGTTATCACATGATGTGTGCACCCCCACCTTCCCCCTGGACCAGGACCCCACAAGGGCAGGGCTTTGCAAGTGTCTTATTCTCTGCTGTGTCCCCCTGCCTGGATCAGTGGCTGGCACACAGCTGGCACAGAGTAAAATTGTTCATCCAGTGAGTGACTGAATTGCTTCCAATTTAGGGTACAAGGAGAACCAGAGCTAGGCCTGGATGCTCTCAGGCTGGCTGAATCTGAAGAAGGAGTAGTGGCTGGGGGAGTTCAGGGAGGGAAACTAAGGCAGTCAGGAAGGCTTCCTGGAGGAGGGAACATCCATATGTAGCCTTAACTGGTGAGCTACCTGCGAGGTGCGCAGGATTTGGTGTGGAGCTTTTAAGGAGAAAGAATCAGGTTACTCAGATCTGGGAGATTGTGAGGCTGTCCTGGAAGGATACAGGACTTGAAAAGGCCCAAAAGGTCCTGCTGGCAGAGGTGACAGCCTGAGGAAAGGCCTGGAGGTGGAACTGGTCTATTCTAAGCATTCCTGGTCAGAGGTGAGGGCAAGTGAAAGGTTAAAGTCATCCCCAGGGTGGAAGGTGTCTTTAAACATGAAAGAATGAAGCTGGCTTTCTTCTGTGGGGCAATAGGGAGCCATGGTAGGTCTTTGAGCAGGAGAGTGGCAGATCCTGCGCTGATTTTGGATGTACAGTTAAAGGAGTTCCATGGTGAGGGGGTGTCAGAGAACAGGTGGCGTTGCCTTTCAAGGGCCTTTCAAAGCCTGTGCTGAGATTGCCCAGGCCAGAGAAGGAATCTAAACAAGTCTTTCCTCTAAAGGACCGTCCACAATGGTGGCCACTGGCCACGGGGACCAGTTGGATCATATGCAGCCGATCCATATGGACTCTAAATATAAAACATACACCAACTCCAAAGGTTAAGCACAAAAAACAGTGTGGAATGTCTCGTTAATCATTGATTACATATGGAAATGACAATATTTTGGGTCTGTTGGGTTAAATAAAACAAAGTATTAAAATGAACTTCACCTTTACAATGAGGCTAAAAGGAACTTTGAAACCACGCATGTGCACGGCCGGTTTCTATCGGAGGGTGAGGTCTAGACTCTGTCCTTCCATCTGATAGAAGCGATCTGGGGGTGGACCATTAGAAGTCACAGTTTGTAATTGGGGAAAACTGCGGTACAGAAAAGTGACGTGACCATTGGGGGTCTTGACGCTGAGAAGCAGCAGAGCCAGGAATTGAATCCAGGCCACCAGATTCCAGAATCTACACTGCGAACACGGGGCTCTTCACCGGGAAGTGTTTCCTGACGGCCTTACCTCTGTGCCAGTTCCCCTCACAGGAATTCTCGGTTGGGCTGGGCAGACATGGCTAGTGGCCAGTCTGATACCCACAGTTCATTGGGGTCCTCAGAAACTACTTGACAGTCAGAATGTCATCAATGGGGGGGGGCAGTGTATGTGCTTGGACACAGGTGTGTGCACACGGATACAGGTGACCTGCCACCCCCGGGCACATGAGCAGACGTGAGCTGTGGCTGCATCTACAGAAACGTGTGAACATAGATCCCGGGCCATGCTGTGGGCTTTGGGGGTCTGTGATCCAGTGAGAGGCTGAAGGTCAGCCTGCCCTGGACTCAACTCCAGATCTGTGCTATGTTGCCTGCTCACACAAGGGCCACGAGCATCACGGAGCACCAAGTGTGCCTTACACTGTGGGGAGTCCCACGGTCAGGGCACCCCCAGACCTGCCCTCACAGCGCTCAGTCCAGGGGAGCATGTGCATGTGCAGCCTGCACATGCACATTCGGGCTCTGAACACACAGTTACGTGCATGATTGTTTTATTCAGGTGGGTCTGTGCGTAAGCCAAGCTTCTCTGGACTACTGTGCGTGCTAAGCAGTTACTACACAAGATTTTGCAAAAGCGCAGGCTCCGGTTGGACGGGTGTGGAGCGGGACAGGGGAGTCCGATGCTGCAGGTCAAGGACCACACTCAGAGTAACAGTCTCTGAAGCGCCCTTCGAGAGTGTGACACTGGCCAGGGGCCTAAGGGGTGATGGGGAGAGGAGAGGCTGCTAGACTTTGGGAGGGTGGTTGAAGGCAGGGGGAATCTCTCTGAGGAGGTGGAGTTTCAGGAAGGACCTGAAATAAGGAGCGAGCCATGTGAGTATCTGGGAGGAGGCTTCCAGGTGGAGGTGATGGCCAATGCAGAGGTCCTGGGGCCGGGCCCAGCCTGGCCTATTGGAGAACAGCAAGGAGGCCTGTGTGGCTGGGGCAGTGAGCAAGCGGGGAGTCAGGGAGGAGATAATGGTAGAATAGAAAGTCCTGCTAGGCGGCTTGTACCCCGAGGATGGGGGAGCCCTGAGGGCTGTGGGTGGAGGAGGCACAGGGCCTGACTGGGTGCTCACAGCCGCACCCTGTGGCTGCTTGGAGAGGAGAGACAGGGGCTGGGAGGGGGTGCGAGTGTCAGAGGCAGAGCAGAGGACCAGGTAGGGGGAGGCAGTGGTCCAGGTGGGAGGTGATGGGGTCTTGCCAAAGAATGAACTGGGAAGGGGTGAAAGTTCTGGATACATGTGAAGGCAGAGGCCACAGGGCTTGCTGACATTCAACCTGAGTGTGAGAGATTGAGGCTGGCTGGGGGTGCTATTTGGGAGAAGGTTCCCAGGTGTGGGCTGAGCCATCAGCTGAGAAGGGGGAGCAGGGAGGTGCTGGTTGGGGTGGGGGCATCAGTTGTCGTTCAATAGGTTAATTTGCTCTGATGTTCAACTACCGGTGAGTCTCTCCACAGATTTTTTCATTTGTTGTTTGTTTGGGAACTTAGTAGCTCATCCTAAAATTTATACTGAAGCACTAGAGGGGTCAAGAGTAGCCCGGACACCTTGCCTCCCCAAGAAGTGCCAAGTGAGAGAATGTTCCAGAAGGAAATTTGAACCAATGACAAAGTTATAGTAACTAAGGTAGTGTGGCATTTAGGAAGAGGGTCTGGGGTCAGTGCAAGAATGGGTTTCCCAGGAAGATGGTGTGAAGTAGGGCGCCCTGGAGGGAATTGCTGCCTCTGCCTGGGTTGCCTCATCCGTGCCCGGGATTGTGTGCGGGGGGTTGGAGGTCCAGCAGAGGGGCCGGCCACAGCCCGAGCCTCCCTGGAGGGGAGGGGCACGTCATGGCCCTGGCTGTGCCTCTGCCCAGAGCACGCACCCACGGGCTGCAGGCAGGGGCTCGCCGCCCGCAGACACATGCCCTCAGACATGCGGGTGCAGGGGTGCACGGCACATTGGGGCTGCACATGCCAGCCAAGTGGCTCCCCGCAGCTGGCCCTGCGTGGTGGTTCCCGGTGGCCAGGTGCTGGGGCAGGTGGTGGGGCCACTTCTGGGCAGGCGGGCGCCGGGCGGCTGCTGGCAGGAGGGCCTTGAGTTTCATGGAGAGAAGCAGATGGTCTTGAGGGGACGGGCGAGGCGCTAAGACCTCCCGCGAGAGGCCTCCGGGAGCCCTGATCTGGTGCCGTGGGGGGCCGGTAACCTAAGGCCGGGTTTCAGTCTCGGCTCCACAGCTTCCATTTGGGCAAATGACTTGACCCTCTGCGCCTCGATTTCCCAGGCTGTATCCGGGCCACATCAAACACACCCACCTCTTGGGTGGGTTGCGCAGATTAAATAAGTTAATTTAAGTACTTGCCACGATGCCTGGCACATGGTGAGTTCCTTGTGTTGGCTATTTTTATGATTTATGCAGCTCCCACTGTAAGCCAGGCCCTGCGCTGGGGACGCAAGGGTGGCCAAGACAGACCCAGCCCTGGCCTCTCAGGGACTCCCAGCCCCGTGGGGAGAGAGAGAGATAACAGGCAGCTAGAGGTAGGGTGGTTGGAGCACTTGGGGAGGGGGGGAAGCAGGCGCTTTGGAAGTCCGGAGGAGGCCTCTGCCCAGTCTGGGGCATCACCTGGGAAGCCTTCTGGAGGAGGCATCTGAAACCTCAAGGAGGTGGTCACCAGGTTACCGGGAGCACAAGGAAGGAGTTCCAGGCAGAGGGAACAGCAAGTAAGGCGTCTGGAGGAGGAGCTGGAAGGGAGGGGGGAGCTGAAGCTTCATCCAAGGGTGCTGGGAAGCCATAGAAGGGTTTGAGCAGGACATGGCGAAGTCTGGAGACATCTGTGGCTGTCACAAGTGGGGGTGCTTCTGGCATCGAGTAGGCAGAGGCCAGGGTTGCTGCTCAACACCCCACAGTGCTCCAAACAGCCTCCCACCCCCAGAACAGACCCTAGTTTACAGCAGGGGAGAAACAGGAGAGATTTGAATTCTGGAAAGATCCCTTTGCTGCCTTGAGGAGGAGACAGAGGGGCAGCACTGGGGGCCAGGGAACTAGGTGGGTGGTAGGGCAGTCAGAGCAGATGGGACGAGTGAGCGGCTCTGGAGGGAGCTGGGCAGAGATGGGTGGTGGAGGGGGCAGGGAGGCGTGATCTTGGCCTTCAGCTCAGGGATGATGGGGCGTCCCCAGTGGAGGGTCTCTTAGGAGAAGCTGATCTGAGGCAAAGAAAGAGCTTGGGTCCCCGATGGCCTAGAGTGGATCTGTGGGGCTGCGGGCAGCTGTGGGCAGAGGGAGGACATGAAACCCCTTACTAGCCCCAGGTTGTTGCATTGCAAAGTTAAGAAAACCAGGAGAAAAAAATTAAGCACAAGGTTCCATTTGGACATGGGGCCTCAGTCTGTCGGTCTGTGAACTGGGTGTTACGTTACTGCTGGGGTCACCAGTTGACAGACAGGTGCATAGGCTGGGTGATTATTAATTTGCATGAACATTACTCCGTCCAACATGTAGGACATAGAGACATCTGTGGAAAACCCTGGAACTTCGGAGCCCTGGGTTCAGTCCAGCTGCCACATCCTCTCTGGCAGGGCCACAGTGCCTCAGTTTCCACATCTGCCAAATGGGTTGGATGTTATACCAGTTCTGCTAGAGCCAGTGGGGGTTTTGTGGCGTCATCCCTGGTGCTAACACCCACCACAGGATGATGTGTTGCCGTGCCCATTTTACAGATGAGGAAACTGAGGCCCAGAGCTGGGGAGTGACCTGTCCAGGGCCATATGGCAGGTAAATGGCAGAACTAGGGTTTGTGCCCTTGCAGCCTTGCAGCCTTGGGTGCGGCGTGATCAGGGAAGGGAAGCTATTGTTTGAACTTTCTTATTCTTAGATATTTCTTAAACATTATTCTGAAAAAAAAAAAAACATGGGATAAGAAGCCCAGGACACCATCACACACCCATTAGGACGGCTATTATCAAAAATCAAAAAATAACAAGCGTTGCTGGGGAGATATAGCTATTGAACCTTGTGTGCTGCTGCCAGGAGCGGGGGTGGTGAGGTCGCTGTGGAGGTCAGCATAGAATGACCACATGACCCAGCACCCTCCTAGACACACACACACGTACCCGGGTACATACATGATGCGCGTGTGGGCGCCCACACCCGGCGCAGTGAAAGCAGCATTATTCAGAGAGCAAGAAGCTGGAAGCAACCCAAGGGTCCATCAACAGAGACGCAGAGACACATGGTGTGTCCATGCAGACAGGGGAACGTTCTCCTGCCTTAAAAAGGAAGGAAATTCAGACACAGGGAACAATGTGGATGGGCCTTAAGGACACGAAGCTCCGTGAAACAAGCCAGACACAGGACACGGTGTGACCCACTCCCAGGAGGGCCCCAGGGGAGCCACATCCATAGAGACAGGAAGTAAAGGTGCTGCCAGGAGCCGGGGGAGGGGAGAGAAGGGATGTTAGAGATTAATGGGGCCTGAGCTCCAGTTGGAGAAGATGAAAAAGTTCTGGAGCTGGAGGGTGGGTTCGGCTGCGCAACAGCATGAACGTGCTTAATGCCACTGAGCTGAGCACTTAAACATGGTGAAGATGGTAAATGTTATATATATTTTACCACCATGTAAAAATTGTTTAAAAAAAGAAAAAGAAGGCACAGAGCAGACACCCAAAAAACTGGGCACCCTGGGCAGGTGGGGTCGGGGAAAGAGGCTTGAAGGGCCAGCAGCATGAGGGTGGGAAGGTGCTATCGGGGCAGCAGTCAAGTTGGGGGCCTTGAATGCCAGGTGAGCAGGGCCTGGGAGGTTGGTGGGAGCCACTGAAGCTGTGGAGCAGGGGAGGGGCCTGGGGAGGAAACCCTTGAGGAAACAGGGTCATGACCTCACACGCATGGGATCCCGGCATCCGCTGAGTCACAAATCCTGGAAGTGCAGGTCAGGGAGCGGAAGCCCTGCCGGGCCACGCAAGACCTTCCTGTTTTCTGGCCCTGAATCCTCAGAGCACTCCAGGGGCAAAGATCCCGCATCACCTTCACTTCCAGGGCTGCAGAATCCCAGAGCTGTGAGGCCAGGGCAGGGCATGGCAATGTCCCTGATACTCAGGCAGGGAAACTGAGGCACAGGTCTTGCCTAGAAAAACAAGGCTGCCTCATTTCTTATTCAGGGTCTCCAGGAGATGGAGTGTGCCCCTTCTGGAAGGGGCATGGAGGGCTGGGTTCCAGAGGGTGAGCTCTGTGCATGTTTCCACCAACCAGATCATCACTGGGAGACTCGGCTCCACACCTCTGGAAGGTTCTTCACATTATCTTGAACGGGAGGGGAAACAGATCCCCTGGAGTGCTAGTGAGGGGCCTGTCACAGGGGTACCCCCGTGAAGGATAGAAAGGCTGGACTGGGGAAGGAAGCCAGACTTACTGGGACTGCTAGAATACTCAGCAATGCTAAAATATTGCAATTCCCAGGTTGTGATTTATAAAATTCCAAGAGCCTTTGAATTTCTTTAGTCTTTAATTTTAAGATTTTTTGTTTCAGTTCTAAGAATTCTTAAATATACTTTTGAGATTGAATTTTAAAATGTTTTGAGGTGCTGTATCTATTAATATTCTCATTATTATTAATTTTTGATAGAAATCGTTTCCTGAGATTTCACTAAAGTGTCAGAAAGTTGTACTGATAATTAAATAAGTGCTGCTATTATTGTCGTTATCGCCATGATTATTGTAATTTTTTATTATTATCCTAAAGGGGAATTTTTCTGGGACTTGGTCTACATTGCTGCGGCTCGCCTGCCCTCTACCGGCGAGTGGCGGTACTGCAGGCCTCCGCGCTCACCGCCCCGCCCCTCGTCTTCAGGTGTCACCTCCCTTCGCCCCAACCTCGCCATGCGGACCCCGAGAGCGTCCCCTCCCCGTCTGGCTCTACTGCGCCTACTGCTGCTACTTGGGGGCGCCCACGGTCTCTTCCCCGAGGAGCTGCCACCTCTCAGTGTGGCCCCCAAGGACTGTAAGTGGGGATCCTGGGGCGGGGGGGGGGGTTTGGCGAGGGAGGCTCCGGTGTCCCAGCTGGGTCTGCTGCCTTCCTCCCCCCAGGGGCTGTGCTCACCCCAACCCTGGGTCACACCCTTCCCTCCCCCTCCTCTAGACCTGAACCACTATCCCGTGTTCGTGGGGAGCGGGTCGGGACGCCTGGCCCCTGCAGAGGGCCCCGATGACCTCAACATCCAGCGGGTCCTGAGGGTCAACAGGACGCTCTTCATCGGGGACAGGTACGGGGGATTGTCGCGCAGGGTGTGCCGGGTAAGGTGTGGGGAGCAGGTGGAGGCATTTTTAGATGGGACCTGTGTGTCCATGGAATGGCTTTTGAGGATTCCGAATTTGGTTTTTGTTTTTTTAAAATACTTATTTATTTATGCACACAAGAGCTGGGGTACAGGCCAGAGTTGTGGGTGGTGAGAGGATTCATCAGAGACAGAGTGGGGAGCAGAACAGACCGACCGACCGAAATACACTGCTGAGGGGAGCAGTGGGCAAGACAGGAGGGGTCTGCCGCGCTATGTGGGTTGCTCCCTGGCCGGGGATCGAACTCGTGCTGCAGAGGCTGCGGACTGCCCCATAGTGCAGTGCTCAACCCCTTGCGCCACCAGGGAGCCCCGGGTTCTGAATCTGGGGTGTGGTAGCAGGTGGGGACAGCTGGGGTGTCTACAGAGGATGCTGAAGTGGCACCCCAGGGCTTCTCTCAGGAGGTGACATTTGAGTTGAGACTTGAATGATATGGAGCCAGCCATGGGGAAATCTAGGGAAAATCCAGGCAGAGGCCACAGCCCCAACCTACCCTGAGATAGAATTGTGCCTGGCTTGTTGGAGGAGCGGCAAGGAGGCCTGCCTGACCGGAACAGAGCAAGGGAAAAGGATAGGGTGTAGGGAGGAGAAGGGGAAGGCAGGGCAGGGCCTTGTGGGCATGGAGGGGTCTCTCAGAAAGCAAAGCGGGGGCCCAGAGGGCTGTGAGCAAAGCGGGGCCTGGCCCTGAACCCTGTGCTCACAGGCGCCCTCTGGTGGTTGTTTCTGGAAGGACCGACTGGGGCTCATTGGGGAGCCTGGGGAACCAGGGAGGGCCCTGGTTCAAGTGGGTCATAATGGAGGCTAGACAGGGACTGAGAAGAGGGTGGATTCTTGATAGACAGTAAAGGCAGATAGCACTGGCTGATGTGGGAAGGGGAGTTAAGCATGACTTCTAGGTTTTGACCTGTACCCATGGAAGGACAAAGCTGCCCCCCTAGGATGCAGGTTTGGGGCGAGGGTTGGGTACAACATGGCCCTGTTGAGTATGAAGCCCCCATGAGTCTCCCCAGAAGGGCAGCTGGACCTCAAATCTGGATCTTGGGGGCCCAGACTGGAAGCAAGACTGCTGGCCGAGCTTGTCAGGGTGTGGACGGGGTTAGATGCCCTGGAATGGATGAGGCTGCCCAAGAGGGGTACTGTGGGGAGACAAGGACAACGACCCAGCCCTGAGCAACAAGTAGCATAGCCCAAGGGGGCACCAGAGAAGTGGGAGGGAAGTCAAGCAATTTGGGGGGGGGTGTCCTGAGGGGTTCCCAGGAGGAAGGGGGACCAGCCCTGACAGGAAGGGGGAAGAACAGAAAAGTGGCCTCTGGCCTTGACAACATGAGGGACCCCATGACTTTGGCTAGGGCAGTTTCTGCAGCATTATGGGGAGGAGACAGGTCTTGGGGAGACTGAGAGGTGCGGAGGGGAACATGCGATGTAAAAGCACTGGGCAGGGCCTCCCCGGTGGCGCAGCGGCTGAGCGCTGGGTTGGGAGGCTGCCCGCGGCTTCTGCGGCGCCGGTTCGATCCCGGCTGCTCCCGGCAACCGGAGGAGGGTCCCACATGGCGCGCAGACCTCTCCTGCCGCCCGCTGCTCCCCTCAGCAGTGTACTTCAGTCCTTCTGCCTGCTCTGCTCCCCGCTCTGGCTCTGGTGAATTCTCTCACCCTCCCGCGCTTCTGACTGTACCCAGTGCATGTAAAAACGAAACAAACAAATAAATAAATAAAACATGCAAAAAATAAATAAAAAATAAAAGCACTGGGCAGCTCACACTGGGTGCAGGCCCCGGGGCTGCAGGCGTGTGAGCATGAGGTGGCATGTTAAGGCATGTGGGCTGCACCAGCACCTGTAGGCCATTCTAGGCGTGAGGAAGCAGGTGAGGCGAGGGAGTAGGTGTGGTGGGGACTCGCATGGCAGCTGCGTGGGCGCGCACCTGCGTGTTCTCAGATGGACACCACGTCTCCTGTTGGGAGGTTGTAAGGTGGCGGGGTGGAGGCCCCTCAGTCCAACTAACTATACCCATCCCCAGGGACAACCTGTACCGGGTGGAGCTGGAGCCCCCCACGTCTTCAGAGCTGCGGTACCAGCGGGTGAGCAGGGGGCTCAGGTGGGAGGGAAGGGCCATGGTTTAAGGGGACCTAACACTGTGTTAGGGTGCAAGGTGGGCTTGTCTCTGTCGGGCAGAGGTTTCTGGGTCTGTCAGGACCCTGCTCCCCTCACCAGCTCCCTCTGTCCTCAGAAACTCACCTGGCGTTCCAACCCCAGCGACATCAACGTGTGTAGGATGAAAGGCAAACAAGAGGTGAGCCCTGGCCGCACCCCCAGCTCTGGCCTTGCTCTGACACACCCCAACCCAGACCCAAGTGGTCCTTGGCGGTCACTACTGTCAACTCTGGTCTTGGCATAGTCCCACCCCCTAATGACCGTGGATACAGTGTAGCTCCCTGTCTAGATCCCTGTCTAGATCCTTCCCTTAGTCATGGCCAAACCTCCAACCCGCTCCTATTTTGGCCTCTGCCAGAGCCTGACCTGTGACAGGGGCCCCAGACCTGACCACGCCCACATCGCTGGCCCCTCCCACAAGACCACCTAGATGCCCTGGCTCCGCCTCCCACCCGTGTCAGGCCCTATCACAGCCCACCGACATGGCCACGCCCACACGTGTGACCACACCCCCTTGACTTATCTTCCCAACCCCCTAGGCCGAGTGTCGAAACTTTGTAAAGGTGCTGTTACTTCGAGACGAATCCACGCTGTTCGTGTGCGGTTCCAACGCCTTCAACCCTATATGCGCCAACTACAGTGTGAGTCTCCGCTCTCCAGCGGCCCTGCCTGCTGGCCTTCCAAGCCCTGGCCTTGGCCCCTGGCCTCCGCTCGCCCTGCGATTTCCCAGGCTGCATGTCTTGTACAGGAAGCCTTACTGGACAGGCCCTCCCTGTCCCTATCCCAGAGCTCAAGAGGAGGCTTCCAAAGGGGTCAGGGAAGCTGAAACTACATAAGCGACGACCCAGGGATAGGCCTGACTAGGACTGAATCTTAGACTCATTTATGGATCAGAAAACCAAGCCCCAGAGAGGTTGGGTGACTGACCTAAGTCACACAGCATCCCAGAGAGCCAGGGTTCCCCTTGGAGATGGGGATTGGGGCAGTCAGGGGTACCAGGCGTGACCAGGAACTGTTCTCAGACTCTGTCTCCCCTGCAGATGGACACGCTGCAGCCTCTCGGGGAGAACATCAGTGGCATGGCCCGCTGCCCGTACGACCCCAAACATGCCAATGTCGCCCTCTTCTCTGGTGAGTGTCCCCCAATGCTGACCATCTGATGGGGTCCCTACCCTGAGCAATGCATCACATTTTCCTCTCTTGAGTTGGGGTCTTTTAGAAAGCAGCCAGGAGATCATCCAGCTGTGAAATAGGCAGAATCTCATCCCAGGATCTAGACTCAGCTGGGCTGGGGGCGCAGGTAGGGTCAGCACTCTGCCTAGAGACAGGCGTTCACGCAGGCTCAGGGCTGTCTTGGAAAATGGAGTTTTGCCCCAGCTGGCCTTTAGCCTTTACTGCCTAACCTCTCACCTGCGTCCCCCTCCATGGACCACAGATGGGATGCTCTTCACGGCCACTGTTACTGACTTCCTCGCCATCGATGCAGTCATCTACCGCAGCCTCGGAGACCGGCCCACCCTGCGCACCGTGAAACATGACTCCAAGTGGTTCAAAGGTACAGTGACCTGGCAGGGCTGGCATTCGTCACATCCCCCCACCAGAATAAGAGTACCAGGACAGACAGGGAGGAGAGTCCATCTCACCTTTGGAACTCGTTGGCCTCTTTGATAATAAAGCTACAGGAATGATTTAAGTTGGATCTAAAGTAGAACTTGCTGGGGATGGGTGGTTTCAAAATCTGAAGTGGAGCTACCAGAGGGGTATAGTAGGAACTCAGCTCTTTAACGCGAATAGCAGATATTGCTATATTTGGAGATGATTTTAGGCTTCTGACCTTTCTGCCCCCACCAAAAAAAAAACAGAAAAACTCAACAACTTCGAGTTATTTTATTTTGCGTGGGCAATCAACCAATATCCCCCCTTCACCATAAAAAAGCCACCCAGGCTGTGTCCCCAGGCCCAGAAACTCCTTTTCTCGTGTCAGGGGCTGAGTTCTGACCCCTCCTCTCCTACAGAGCCCTACTTTATCCACGCGGTAGAATGGGGCAGCCACATCTACTTCTTCTTCCGGGAGATCGCAATGGAGTTTAACTACCTGGAGAAGGTAAGGCCCTACCTCCTACCCCCACCTCAGAGCCCTGGTAATGGAACATGAAGCTAAGAGGCTCTGATTGTGGGAACTAGGAAGCAGAGGTGAATCCATGAGCCTGGTCCACGAGGCCCTTCACCCCAGCCAGGCTTGGGCATAAGGCTGCAAGGATTCTGTGGAGCAGCCTTGGTACACACAGCCCTGGGTCATGTCCACAGGTTTGAGCTCAGATATACTCCTGGGTTCCAATCCTGGTGCTGTTGCTATTTGCCCCTCCATCTACCATCCATTTATCTATCCTTCGTCTGCTCTCCAGTCATCTGTCTTCTCACACCCCCCCCTAACTTAGCCACACTCTCACCCACCTATCTGCTCTTCATCCCACCCAGACGCCTGTCGGCTCATTTATCAATCTATCCATCTACCCATGACCCGCTCACCAACTCAGCCATCCTCCATCCTTCCTTCCATTTACCTGTCACCAGCCCTGCCATGCACCTAGCCCTCTGGCCACCTTCTCCCATTCATTCTCTTGTTCATTCACTTCTCCGTGCACCTGTTCACGCGTTCATTACCATGCACTGATCTGCCTTCCTGCTTATCAATCCATCCATCCGCCATGCATTTCCCCTTCTATCTGCCCACCCTTCTGAATGTACAATTATCTCCTCTTCATAAGCTCTTCACCCATTCCAGTCAGCCTTTTATCCATCCATCGATCCACTCATCAATTTCTCTATCATTATCTCCTTCATCTGTTCATCTATCTACTCATCCTCCATGCACCTAGACATTCATCCACTTATCCACCCATCCATCCATCATCCATCCATCCACCCACCCATCCATCCATCCATCCATCCACCCACCCATCCACCCATCCATCCACCGATCCATCATCCATCCATCCACTCATCTACTTGTACACTTACCCACCCATCTAGTCATCTCTCCTCCCCTCATGCAAGGGGCTAAGACAGCTAAGTACACAGAGAGCCATTTACTACTAGAGTGACCATAGGCTGCCTTCTTTTTCTCTATGCCTTAATTTTTCCATCTATATAAAGGAGATATCAGTAGACTCTCCTTTGCAGAACTTTGGGAGAAATGTAAGAGATGAGAAGAAAGTGCCTGGTCATTGCGAGTGAGTCATAGGTGGAAGCGATTATGGCTATGATGGTCTCCTTGCTATAATCATCATATCCTCCTCACATTTCTGCTGGGGAACCTGTTGCCCTGGGCGCCTTGGTGTGGTGGGTGGGAGCCAGAACCAGTGTACGTGCTTGCCTGCGAGGCAGGCAACATGGATTTCAGGTAGGTCTTCCTGGGACCTAGGACTCAGGCCCCACCTGCCTGCTGTCGTGCCCAGGTGGTGGTGTCCCGCGTGGCCCGGGTGTGCAAGAATGATGTGGGAGGCTCCCCGCGTGTGCTGGAGAAACAGTGGACCTCCTTCCTGAAGGCGAGGCTCAACTGCTCTGTGCCTGGGGACTCCCACTTCTACTTCAACGTGCTGCAGGCCGTCACGGGCGTGGTCAGCCTAGGGGGGCGGCCTGTGGTCCTTGCTGTCTTCTCTACCCCCAGCAACAGGTGAGCAGGCACTGATGGGAGCAAATCGCAAGCGTCGGGTGGCCATGGATGGAGAGGTCCCGCATTCACTGATCACCTATTTCTGGAAACCTGGGCTGGGCCAGATTGGACCCCAAGGAGGCCTCAGTTTTAGGACAGGATGGGACATAAGCAGACACTGACCCTTTAAAGTCCTTTAGTCAGAACTGGGCAGATGGGGGATAGCTGCAGCCCTACTTGGGAGGAGACCAGGGAAGGCTTCCTGGGTGAGGGGACATTGGATCTAGGTTTTGATGAGTGCAAAGGAAAAGGGAAGAGTGCTCTAAGTTACAGAAACAGCACGTGCAAAGGCCCTGGGGCTACAATGAGCTTGATACATTTAAAGAAGGAGACTCGTGGCTACAGTGGAGAGAGTGGGGAGAGAGTGGAAGATGTGAGGGTAGAGAGGTTACAGGCAACCAGGAAGAGCCTGGACTTTATGCTGAGACTTCTAGGGAGCCATGGAAGCTTGAGAAGCAAGAGAGGGACAAGGTCAAATTTGCAACTTCGTCAAAATCTCCCAGAGAATGGGTTGAAAGAGGGCAAGAGTGACATCTAGGAGGCTCAATGTCCAGGCAAGTGACAGGGGGTGTCTGGGCACAGGGTGTCCTGGAAGAGCCTCCTGTGGCCCTGAGTGAGTGCTGACCGAGAGCTGGAGTGACAGAATTGGGTGGGTGGCAGCAGCTCAGCTCAGGGGTCTGAGCATTGACGGCGCGGGAGGAGGATTCCTGCATGCTGTTGGCAGGGGGGACACCCAGCCAGGCTCACCCTTCCCTTTCTTCTACCACCCCCCGCCCCCTAGCATCCCTGGCTCGGCCGTCTGCGCCTTTGACATGATGCAGGTGGCTGCTGTGTTCGAAGGCCGTTTCCGCGAGCAGAAGTCCCCAGAGTCCATCTGGACGCCTGTGCCGGAGGATCAGGTGCCGCGGCCCCGGTAAGAGCCTCCCGTCTGGAAACGGGCGCTGCCCCTAGGGCGGGACTCAGGTGGTTATTTAGCCATCGCTGAGTTGAGCTACACCCATTGGGCAGTTGGGGAAAACCGAGGCCCTTTGGGCAGGGCAGTAGGTCCCTAAGCCTGCCCCAACCCCTGCCTCCGCTAGGCCCGGCTGCTGTGCGGCTCCCGGCATGCAGTACAACACCTCCAGCGCCTTCCCTGATGAGATCCTCAACTTCGTCAAGACCCACCCTCTGATGGACGAGGCAGTGCCGTCGCTGGGCCACGCTCCCTGGATCGTGCGCACCTTGATGCGGTGGGTCCCCACGTTTGGTGGGGTCCTGGTCAGCCAGGGGGTGGGCAGGAGCCCAGGCCAGGATGCTGGGCACATAGAAAGGAGGGAGCCGTCTGCAGGCTGGAGGAGGAGGGGAAGGGCAGATGCTGAAAACAACTCCAGGGCTTCCCAAAGAGACGGAAACAGAGGGAGACACAGAGAGAGGGAGAGAGACACACACCAGGAGAAAGATGAAGGACAGAGAGGGAGATGCAGAGAAAGAAACAGAGGCAGGGCCTCCCTGGTGGCGCAGGGCTTAAAGACAGTGCTATCAAGCACGGCCAGCCACCGCACCACGAGTTCCATCCCCGGCCAGGGAGCTACCCACACGGCGCAGCAGACCTCTCCTGTCTCCCCGCTGCTCCCCTCAGCAGTGTGTTTCAGTCAATCCACCTGTTCTGCTCCCCACTCTGTCTCTGGTGAATCCTCTCACCCCCGCATCGCTGGCCTGCACCCCAGCTCTTGTGTGCATAAATAAACAAATCTTTTTTTTTAAAAAAAAAGAAATGCAAATTAAAGCAAAATTGAGATATCATGTAAAAAAAGAAATGGAGACAGAGGGGAGAGAGGGGGAGAGAGAAAGACACACACGATCCAGGAAGTTCAAGACAGAGAGACACGGAAAGGAGCAGAGCAAGACTGAGGGCTGGGGAGAGACAGAGACGGGGAGAGGCAGGCCCAAGGGGGGGCCCAGTGGGGATCTGTTCCTCTCCGTGAGGTGCACCATGTCACTGCAGCTGCCTACCTTGCTGGGCGTGGGTGGTATCACCGCGTGGGCCTGGGGTGACTTTGGGGGCTCTGGGATCAGCCTGACCCTCGCCCCCATCCCGGCCTTAGGCACCAGCTGACGAGAGTGGCCGTGGACGTGGGTGCTGGCCCCTGGGGCAACCAGACAGTCGTGTTCCTGGGATCTGAGGCAGGCACTGTCCTCAAGTTTCTCATCTGGCCCAATGCCAGCGTCTTGGGCACCAGCGGGCCCAGCGTCTTCCTGGAGGAGTTCGAGACCTACCGGCCAGACAGGTGGGGCTGGGCAGAGGCCAGGAGGCGGGGCAGGTGGGCAGGGAGATGGAATGCCCCCTTTGAGTCTTACCAATCTGCTCACCCCCAGGTGTGGACGGTCTAGTGACGACGAGACAGGGCAAAAGCTGCTGAGCCTGGAGCTAGACACAGCTTCAGGTGGCCTGCTGGCAGCCTTTCCCCGATGTGTAGTCCGAGTGCCAGTGGCCCGATGCCAGCAGTACTCGGGGTGCATGAAGTAAGTGCTTCCCACCCACCCCCAGATCAGCTGCAGAAGGCAAGAAAAGGGGTGGAAAGGAGATAAACAGGGAAAGAAAGAGCCAAATTGAAGTCCAGGGCACAACAGCATCCTGCTTCATTGAATAATGAGCTAGGCAGCGAACACGGCGTGTGCAAAGGCCCTGGGGCAGGGCCATGCCTGGCATGTGGGAGAACCAGCAAGGAGGCCCGTATAGCTACAGCAGAGCTGGGGGAAGTTAGAGGAGCGCGGAGGGCAGGGAGGGGACAGGGCAGGTCATGTAGGGACTTGTGGGCTGTGGGGAGGAATTGAACTCTGGCCCCGAGTGAGGCGGGAGCCCTTCGAGGACTGTGCAGGGAGAGACAGGGTCTGCGTGACACTTTTAAGAGCAGGACAGGAGAATAGGCGGCGACTGTCTCCCTGCCTCCAAAATGGATAGAGACCAGATGCAGAAGCAGATAAACTGTTGGCACCTCTGGGGTCAGCGTGAGACCCCTTGACGTGAGAACCCTCGCCCACATCTGTCATCAAAGCCATGATGATCCGAAGCAAGCCCGCCCGGCTCCACCCCGGCTCTGCATTTGGGCAAAAGTGACCTCTCCTGAGCGCCGGCTCCCTGATTGCTAAAATGGCAAAGGATCAGCCCCACTGCAGAGATTTGCCGTGAGGGCCCTGGGATGGACGGGCCTGCAGGAGAGATTGACTAACCCACATGCCGGGCCCCTGTCTACCGCAGGAACTGTATCGGCAGCCAGGACCCTTACTGCGGGTGGGCCCCCGACGGTTCCTGCATCTTCCTTAGCCCTGGCACCAGGTACCGGGAGGGGAAGGTTGGGGGCGGGGGGGTGTGACCCAGTGTGACAGGACCCCACCCCCGGCTCCGTGAGAGGGTTTCTACACCTGCCTCTCTTCCCCCCTCAGAGCCTCCTTTGAACAGGATGTGTCCGGGGCCAGCACCTCAGGCTTAGGGGACTGCACAGGTAAGACAGGGGCAGGAAGGGGGCCTGGAGACTCCATGCTGGACCTCCAGGGCTCTCATGCCCTTTGCCATCCTTGCTCAGCGGGGTGGGTGGGGCTGGCTCCCAGCCAAGCTTTGGAAGGGCAGGGGGTTCTATTTCTATATAGAAGGACAGACAGACCCCGGGACAGAGAGAGACCAGAGACAGATGGATGGATGAGCTTTGAGAGGACAGACAGATGGACATGGAAAGGGCGATACCATGAGGCAGACAGATGGACAGAGAAGACAGACACCAGGGGACAGAGAGACACTGACAGACAGACAGGCTGTGAAAGGAAGAGAGAGGAAATGAGAGACAGACAGACCGATGCCAAGACAGCCAAGCCCTAGGGTGACAGACGTCACAGACTAGAGGGACACACTTTAAGGGGTGAGGCCCCAGAGAAACGGACACCGAGGGACCAATGGGGCTTCAAGGGGAGCGATTTCTCAAGAGAGATGAACTCCCAGAGGACGGGTGACAGATACTGGGGCCCGCGGAGGCGGCGGGAGGTGGGAAGGCCCCGGCCGGCCCCTCAGCCCGCGCTCCCCCCAGGGCTCCTGCGGGCCAGCCTGTCGGAGGAGCGAGCCGGGCTGGTGTCCGTGAACCTGCTGGTGACGTCGTCGGTGGCGGCCTTCGTGGTGGGCGCCGTGGTGTCCGGCTTCAGCGTGGGCTGGTACGTGGGACTCCGAGAGCGCCGGGAGCTGGCCCGCCGCAAGGACAAGGAGGCCATCCTGGCCCACGGGGGCGGCGAGTCCGTGCTGAGTGTGAGCCGGCTGGGCGAACGCCGCGCAGGGGGCCCCGGAGGCCGGGGCGCAGGCGGTGGTGTTGGCCCTGGGGCACCCCCCGAGGCCCTGCTGGCTCCGCTGATGCAGAACGGCTGGGCCAAGGCCACGCTCCTGCAGGGCGGCCCCCACGATCTGGACTCAGGGCTGCTGCCCACTCCTGAGCAGACACCACTGCCTCAGAAGCGCCTGCCCACGCCACACCCCCATGCCCTGGGCCCCCGAGCCTGGGAGCATGGCCACCCCCTGCTCTCCGCCTCCGCCTCCTCTTCCCTCCTGCTGCTGGCCCCAGCCCGTGCCCCGGAGCAGCCCCCAGCGCCAGGCGAGCCAGCCCCCGACGCCCGCCTCTATGCCACCCGGCCCTGCCGGGCCTCCCACGGCGACTTCCCACTCACCCCCCACGCCAGCCCGGACCGCCGGCGGGTGGTGTCAGCGCCCACGGGCCCCTCGGACGCAACCTCAGCTGCCGACAGCCTCCCGCGGCCCTGGAGCCCGCCGCCCACAGGCAGCCTCCGGAGGCCGGGGCCCCACGCCCCGCCGGCTGCCGCCCTGCGCCGCACGCACACCTTCAACAGCGGGGAGGGCCGGCCCGGAGACCGGCACCGTGGCCGCCACTCCCGGCCCAGCACGGACTTGGCCCACATCCTCTCCTATGGGGGCACAGACAGGACTGCGCCCCCCGTGCCCTAGACCGGGACCCCCCCATGCCTTGGCAGTGCCAGCCACGGGAACCAGGAGCAAGAGACCCGGCCCAGCTCCGAGTGGGTGCTCAAGACTCCCACCCCACTCTCGTGGGGGCCCCCTCCGCCACACGGAAGCACAATGAGTTCGGCCTCCCCAAAACCCCGGGGCCGCAGGACACTGAGGCGGTTTGGGGGGTGGTGGGTGGGAGGAATGTGCTATGGATTTGAGGTTGACCTGCGCGTGGATTTGGGTTTGTTTTCCAATTTGCATTTCTTTTGCAGTTTTCTAACCAATTGCACAACTCCGTTCTCGGGGTGGCGGCTGGGGGCATGGAGGCAGCGGGATGTGGGGGGCTACAGCTGCAGACCCAAGCCTCTCCATCCCTCAAAGGTCCCTCCTCAACCCGGGCTCCTGGCGTGTGTGGGTGTGTGTGCGTGTGCATGCTGTGTTTGTGTGCAAGGGGCCAGGAAGTGGGGAGATGAGCGTGTGTGTGTCCTTGAGGGCTGCTGTGGTGTGCGTGGGGCAGGCCGTGCGTGCAGTGTGTGTGTCTGTGTGTGAGCGGGGGCCCCAGTGGCCTGGGCATTGGCTAAGCCAATGCAGGGCTTCCAGAAGGCCCAGGAGCCTCCAAGGTGCCGGTTAGGAGTTTGAAGGGGAGACAGGAGGGGTTTTCAGGCAGGGGTGCCGGGAAGGCCTGCCCAGAAGTCATTGGCAGCAGCTGCCTGAAGGGCTCAGGGGTCTGGGGGGTGGCATAGGTGGGGGGCCCCTGTAAATATGGCCCCAGGGTGGTCAGAGGGTCCCACGACACCTGTCCTTTTGTGACCTCCCCTTGACCTCAGCTGACCATGCATGCCACGTGGCCAGCTGAGTCCTGGACCCTCTCTGGAGTTTGCCTCCCCCATCCCCTCCCCATCAATAAAACTGTTTACAACCACCGGCCCCCAAGGCTCTGGGTCTGCTTTGTCTCCCTGGGGTGGGACCTACACAGTGTCGGGGCATTTGCAGGCTGGGTCAGAACAGTAAACAGTTCTAAGGAGCTGAGTATCAGGTGGGACCCCATCTTCATCTGGATGAGGGACGGTTTTTGATTGATCCTTTAGCCGATATTTATTGTGCATCTGCTATGCGTGGGCATAAACACCTCTGTCCTCACAGGGTTCACAGCCTGGTGGGGGAGACCAATCATATACAAGTTGATTAAAACTTGATTTGAGGTAATGACATGTGTAATGAAAAACAAGCCAGACAATCTAGGGGGGACTGTGTGGAGGGTGGTGGTCAAGGAGGGCCTCTTGGAGGTGATGATACTTGAGCTGAAGTAGTCCAATGAGAAAGAGCACCAAGGAAGGTGTGCAGAGAGAGCATTCGAGGCAGAGGGCACAGCCAGTGCAAAGACCCTGGGGTAGTAACAAGCTTGGAGAAAGAGCCAGGCAGTCAGTGTGGTTGGAGCAGTGTGGGTGAGGAGGGAGCGGATGAGGATAATGGGGGTAGGCGTGCAGGCAGGCAGGCAAGGCCTTGAAGGTAAGGAATATGAATATTTTGTGGTAAAATACACAGAAATGCACATAAATTCAAATTTATCATTTGAACCATTTTGAAGTTCAAAGGCAGACCCAAGTCCATTCACATTATTGTGCACCCACCACCCATTTTTGGAATGTTTCCATCTCCCCAACCTGATACTTTGTTCCCATTAAATTCCACCTCCCCCTCCCCCAGCCTTATGAATTTTAAGTGGGATATGGAGCCATTTGAGGCTTTTAAGCAGGGGGCCTGATCTGATTTCACTCTACAAGATTGCTTCAGCATCTGTCACTGTTCACAGCCCTTCCTTCCAGCCCACGGTGACAGAGCACCTCCTGTGCGCTGGGTCTGGGGGTGGCCCAGTGAGCAATGAAGATCTCGGCTCCCCCTTCATCCTGGGAGAGACAGACATTAAACCAAGAAACACCAAATACCTTGAGGGTGTCTGACCTCTGACCTGGTGTGTATATGTTCCCCAGCTTGCTTGAGAGATACTATGTTTAAAGTGTATAGCTTGATTTCATCTAAGTGTCATTTTCTATGGCAAAATGATTGCCGTAGTAAGTCACTTAACACATACACTGTCTCACATAGTTAGCTTTTATTTGATTGAATCTTATTTTCTGGTGAGAACATTGAAGATGGACTCTTATTTACAGCAACTTTCAAGTACACAATACAGTGTTGTTAACCTGTCACCATACTAATGGCTGGGTCCCTGGAATTGCTTCATCTTATACTGCAAGTCTGCACCCTTTGATCAACAGCTCCTCTCTCCCCCACCCCCAGCCCCTGGCAACCACCATTCCATTCTCTGTTTCTTGAGTCTGTTTTTTGAGTTGGTTGGTTGGTTTCTTCGTTTTTTTGGATTCCACATGTATGTGAGATCATAGTATTTGTCTTTGTCTGCCTGACTTATTTTCACTTAGCGTAATGCCCTCAAGCTTCAACCATGTTGTCGCAACTGGCAGGATCTGCTTCTTTTTAGTGACTGAATACTATTTCTCTGCATGTGTGTGTTTTCTTTTTTTTTTTAAGTGTCTTACTCTTTTTGTATTTTTTTTAATGATTTATTTTATTTATACAAGAGCCAGGTAGCATCTCAATGTGAATGACGTCAAGCACCTTTTCATGGACCTGTTGGTCACCTGCATGTCAACTTTGAAAAAAATGTCTGTTCAGTTCCTCTGAACATTTTTTTTTAAAGATTTATTTATTTATTTATTCATATAAGCACTGGGTACAGTCAGAAGCGCGGGAGGGTGAGAGAATTCACCAGAGCCAGAGCGGAGGGGTCTGTGCGCCATGTGGGACACTCGCCCGGCAGCCGGGGATCGAACCGGTGCTGCTGAGGATGTGCACATCTTCGCAGCCCAGCACTCAACCGCTGCGCCACCAGGGGAGGCTCCCTCTGAACATTTTTATGTGTCCATTTCAGCAGGCCTACTTCCTGTCCTGTGTGTCCTGCTCTGTCTGGATCAGCTTGGTTCGTCCTTGTATTTTCACCTGTCTCTGTGTGAGCATTGGTGTCTGTGTATTCGTGTGTCTGTCTGTCTGTCTTTTTCTATGCCTGTGGCTGTCAGTTGCATGTATCTTAGAGCCTGTGTGTCCACTAAGGCAGAACCCTTAGTCACCCTTGCAGCTGATCAGGGACAAAGCCCGTCAGAGATTGACTGGGGAGAAGAGGTGTTCTGGGTACACCTGAACATTAAGAACTGAACGAGGAAAAAAAAAAAAAGAACTGAACCAGAAAAAAAAAAGTATCAAATGGGTTCAAACCCGTAAATCACATCCAAAGTATTTTTTTTTTTTTAAGGAAAACGTGTAGCCTCCAAATACATTTATTAGGAAATGAGAAAGATCCAAAACAAATCCACTTCAGGCAAAGAAAGAAAGTGCAGAAGGGCCCTCGGAGGTCGAGTTCAACTTCACAGACAGGGAAACAGACCTGTAAAGGTAAACCCTTTGCGCAATGTCAAAAAGCAATTATGACAAAGCTAGGCTTTTAGAGAGAGTTTTTTTCAGTCCCAGACCATTGTGGGAACAACTAGAGACTTAAGGATCCACTTACTTTTGACCTTTATTTTTAAAATTATTCGATTAAAAAACATGTCACGAACACAAGACAAATGTCCCCTTCGCTGAACTTCCAGGTTGCTCACACGTAACATAAATAGTACATCTTACTCAAGAGCTGGTCCCCTCCCCCAGGAAAAGTGCCTTGCAACTTTGACCTGGGTTGTAGGAAATGGAGACTCCGCCCGGGTGACTTTTGGGTACCTACTCCCCCAGAGTAGAAATCAGTGGGGGGGCTCAGAAGGGAGTGAACAGGCCCCTTATTGTCCTCCCCCTGCCAGGAAATAATTTTGCAATCCTGACCCCTCCCTTTCTCCTGCCTGGTTCAGGCTCAGCCCCTGTCGGGAAAAGGACATGGGTGGAGACTTCCCTGTGGCCAGTGTCCCTGCCCCCAGCCCAGATATAAGGCCACCTCTCCAGACCAAGGTAACCAGAGAGGAAAAGAGAGAGCTCATCATGTCCTCTTGGAGCCAAGATCGAAACCAGAGGTAGGTTCTCTGCCTACCCACCTGGACCTGAATAGGAGCCATACAGAAAAGGGCCACATTCCACCTGGCCCTCTGAAGTCAAGGAGCAGGTGTAGGCTGCAGGCTAGAACAGATGACACCGAGGTGCTAACTACAGGCAGACACTCCCATGCACACTCTCACTGAGGAAGCCCCCAGGTGGGCCATGGGCCAGGCAGGAAGTAAGAAGCCCCCACCCCTGCCTATGGAGGGACCAGAAGAAGCAGAAGCTCCAGCTCTCCAAATGTTACAGTGTCAAGTGTAAACCCCCCTATCCCAAGGTCAAATATCCCCCCCAGACCTGCCTGAATCAGAAAGCACTTGAGTCCTGTTTATACCCAGAGTCCTGGGTTGCATCTGAGCACTTTGGAATAAGTACTCTGAAGCAAGCATGATGGAGCTAGAGAACCTAACCTTGTTTGGTCAGGGCTGGACAGAAAGTGCAGGAACCCAGGGGAGAAACTGTCAGCATTGCTTGGGAAGGTCAGAGAAAACTTCATAGAAATGGGAGCTTTGAAGTTGGGACTTTGCAGTATGAATAGGAGTTTGCTGGCTCTGCCTTCAAAACACAGAGGCAGGGACACAGAAAAAGTGAGATCAAAGGAAATCAGCAAGATGGACTGCAAATAATTAATAGCCCATTGAGAATAGATTGGTAATGGGGAAGGGTAGCATTTAGGGGTCAGACAAAGAAACTCAAATTTCATAGAATTAGAATTCTCCCAGAACAGGGGCTATGTCTGGCAAGTTTGGGCAGGTGAGCATGGAGGCCAGGAGAGGAGAAGGTGACTGCAGGAGTCCAGGTGAGCGATGACGTGTTGAGTCCCTCAGGACTTGGTAGTCCAGGGAGCAGAAGTGGAGTTGGGAAGTACACGGGTCTGGGTATATGTTCACTTGCAGCTAGCTATAGCTTCCTTTCAGCTTATCAAGCACCTTCTGTCATTGCCTGCAGCAAATATAGGGGCCTGGATCCCCATATTTCTAGGACCCTGTTCCTGCTGCTGCTATTTGTGGCCTCCAACCCCAACCCAGATGCCTGCCTGGTATCCCAGCCGAGCAACGGCAGCTTCGTCTCCTGCCACCCACCTGTCAAATTGCTTCGCCACTTCCCCGCTGACACTGTCCACCTGGTCATAGAGTTCTTCAACCTGACAGAACTGCCAGCCAATGCCCTCCAGGGCATCTCTAACCTTCAGGAACTGCACCTCTCTAGCAACCGACTGCAGAACCTTTCAGCCAAGTTTCTACTGCCTGTGCCTCAGCTGAAGGTGCTGGATCTAACCCGCAATGCCTTAAGCCAGCTGCCCCCGGGCCTCTTCCAGGTCTCTGCCGCCCTCCACACCCTGGTGCTGAAGGAAAATCAGCTGGAAGGGCTGGAGACCTCGTGGTTGTGTGGTCTGAAAGCCTTGGGGCACCTGGACCTGTCTGGGAACCACCTCCGGACACTGCCCCCTGGGCTGCTGGCCAACTTCACTGATCTGCGCATTCTTGACCTTGGCAGTAACCAGCTGGAGACACTGCCCCCTGGCTTTCTGAAAGGCCCTCTGCAGTTGGAACGGCTACATCTGGAGGGCAACAGATTGCAGGCACTTGGAGAGGGCCTTCTGGCTCCCCAACCAGACCTCCGCTACCTCTTCCTGAGTGACAACAAACTGAGTGCGGTGGCGGCCGGCGCCTTCAGAGTCCTGCGGCAGCTGGACATGCTGGACCTCTCCAACAACTCGCTCTCCAGCGTGCCCGAGGGACTCTGGACATCCCTTGGGCAGCCTGCCCGAGACATGGAAGAGGGCTTCGACATCTCTGGGAACCCCTGGATCTGCGACAAGAAGCTGAATGACCTCTATGCATGGCTCGTGGCCAATAAAGACAAGATGTTCTTCCGGAACAACACACGCTGCGCCGGGCCTGAGGCCTGGAAGGGGCAGACGCTCCTGGCAGCGGCTGGGTCCCATTGAGACCTGGGCTGGGGTGCAGGTGGCAAGACATTCCTGGCCACACACAGCACCCCATTTAGCCAACAATCCCATGTTCCAAGGGTAAAATGCAGGCTTTCCATAGTTGCCAAGTCCTTGGTGCCCTTGTTCTGAAATGCAGTTGGGCCCTCCAGTCCAGCCTCCTTACCTTTACTTGAGCGGCAGATGCTTCCTTTCCCCAGTTTCCCCGGTCTCTGTCTCTGAAGCTCCCTCAGGCCCAGCCCTGGCCACCCTGGGCTTGTGTCTCTCTGGCCCTGTTTCCCCCCCAGTTTGGGGGTTTTCTAAGTGCATAGTCTGGGCTGAGTTGCCTCTTTCCCAACATCATTCGGTTTGGAATCAGACCTAAGGGTTTAATAAATAACTGAGCAGAATTCGACAGATTGGCACTCATTTTGTGTGTTCCCTGATCCCCCGAGTCAGCTTCCTAGGTCTCCAGGCTGAAGCAGGAAGAAAGGGGAGCCACCCAGGGCCGGGGTGCTCAACACGAACTCCCAAGTGGATAGCGACTGGCATCTGAAGGCCTGTGGCTGCTCCCCACCCCCTCCCTATGTAGGACTTAACTCGAAATAAAACCCTGACCATTGCCCAAGGTGTCATTTTACCAGCGGATTCCTGCCAGAGTCTGTGTCCTGGGGAAGGTTGAAATTAAAGCAGATTGCTCCAGGTCTTCAAACAATTTGTCATGTTGGTCCATAGCCCAGAGGAGGCCCTCGGGCAAGCATGGGCAGCCGGATGAACACAGAGAGCTGCTAGCACGCTGGGAATGGGGGGAAGCTAATGTTAGATTTGGGGGACTTGCGGAGTCTTCAACCCCCTGGAAGGAGGGTCATGTCCACGCTGGCAGTCATGAAAGTCAGAGATCTGGAGTCTGGCAGAGCAGGGCTTGAATCGGATCCCTCAACACTGTAGGGTAGGTGGGGCCGGCGTGCTAAGCCTCAGCTTGCTCCTCTGCAAAATGGGACTGGGCCTGTCTGGCTCCTGGTTTAGCTCAGCGGTAGATTTTTTAAAAATAAAAAGGCCTTGGGGACTTGTCCAAGGTCACCGGGCCAAGCGATGGGGACTGTGATTGCAGTGAGGAGGACAGGCGGCCGAACTTGGCCACAAGTAACTCAAACCTTGGGCATCTAGGGTCCACAGGTTGCTATGGCAACTCCAGAGCGCTCTGGGCGCCCCGGGAAGAGCGCGGGGAGCCTGGGGCCACGCGCTGGCCACGCCCCCTAGAGACCTCTTCCCATTGGTCAGTCCCCAGAGGCCACGCCTCCGGAGCCTATATAAGGCGGCCGGCTGGGCGGGGGCGGAGTCTGAAGCCCGAGTCTGGGGTCTGCAGTGGCACCTGTAGCGCCAGGCTCTCCGCGCCCAGGTGAGTGCCGCTGCCTCAGTCTCGGGGTCCCGGGATCGCATGGGTTGGATGAGGGTCCGGCGGCGTGGGGAGGGCAGGGAGGTGACAGACCGGAGCAGGTGACTGAGACCCTTGGCCCAGTTGGCTGAAGCTCAGGACCCAGTTGGGCGGGAGCCAGGGTGGTAGAGGGAAGGCGCTGCGGGCTGGGAGCCTGAAGCCTAGCTCAAGCTCCCAACTCTCACTCTGTTTAGCTGAGTGACCTTGGGCCCAGCAGGGCCCTGTGGTTGCCTCAGTTTCCCTGTCTGTCAGGTGTCCCTGTGGATTTGTTGGCATTCCACAGGTAGCTTCCACCCTTCCAGGGGGCAGCTTGTGCAGGTCTGCCCAGGGTGGGGGCAGCAGGGATCTCCTCCACTTTGCCGAGGAGGGAAGAGCCCAGAGAGGTAAAGGTTCTCGCCCAAAGTCACACAGCAATAATGCCAAGACGCAAACCTAGGTCTTTCTCTCACTAGAGCCCATGTTTTGAATCACTTCAGTGCCTCCACCTTGCCACAGGCTCTTTAATGTGCACCTGCTGTGTGCAGAGTCCAGGCATAGGCTGTCTGGCCCTCAAAGCTTTCTGAGGTAAGTATTATTTTGCTGATGAGGGAACTGAGGCACCAAGAGGGAACGAGACTTGCACAAGACCCAGCCGGACAGAACCCTAGGCCTGGGCAGGAACTGGGAAGGCTGGTTCCTCCCCCTCACTCTCCTGCCCCTCAGGGTGACCCTGTTTGCAGCAAGCATGTCGGAAGGCGAGGAGGAGACTCAGGTCACCAGACCCAGCTTATGGGAGCAAGACCAGCAGGTAAGGAGCTCCTCTTTCCATGGAGCAGAGGCACAGAGAAGGTGGGGGGACAGCCCATCCTGGGAGGAGGTGGGGCACCTCCTCCTGCCTCTACCCTTGCTGTGAACACCTCACTCTGGGGGCATTTTGGACCATAGAGGGGGCCGGCACATCCTACTCAATTTCCAGAAGGGAAGAGTGAGGCCCTGGGTGGGGATCGTCTCTCCAAGCACACCAGCTGGCTCACCCACCCCTGCCCAGTTCTCCCTCTCCCACCACTGGGGCTCACCCTGCACCCCTGTTTCCACCATGGCATCACGGCACTGTTAACATCAAAACTAGCATTAGTGGGCCTCCCTGGTGGCACAAGGGGTTAAGTTGCAGCACTATGAAGCTATCAGCAGCCACTGCTGCACGGCATGAGTTCAATGCCAGGCGGGCCAGGGAGCTGACACAGCAGATCTGGCACAGCAGACCTCTCCTGTCCCGCCCACAGCTCCCCTCAGTGTATTTCAGTCAGTCTGCCTGCTCTGCTCTCCACTCTGTCTCTGGTGAATCCTCTCACCACCCGCACCTCTGGCCTGTACCCCAATTCTTGTATGCGTAAATAAATCTTAAGATAGATAGATAGATAGATAGATTGATAGACAGACAAACAGAGATAAACTAACATCAGTAACAGCGCACAATCTGCATCGGTGTCTTCACCTGCTTCACATACTGGCTCCTTGACTCCCTCTCAGTCACAGCAGCCCGTTTGACAGATGGGCAGATCAAGGACCCAAATCAAGTGGGCAGTTGCCAGTTGAGAGCGCTCAATACACTCTCCCCTGCCCGCTGCCTGGCCTCTCCCAGACCCGGGAAATGGGCTACGGCTTGGTCCGGGGGCCTCAGCTGCTGCCCCTGCCTGCAGAGCGTCGTGCAGCGAGTGGCGGCGCTGCCCCTGGTCAGGACCACATGTGCCGCGGTCTCAGATGTGTACAGCGCCGCCAAGGACAAGCACCCGCTGCTGGGCTCGGCCTGCCGCCTGGCTGAGCACTGCATGTGCGGCCTGACCACCCGAGCCCTGGACCACGCCCAGCCGCTGCTCAGCCACCTGCAGCCCCAGCGTGAGTGTCCCTGGTGGCGTCCCGGTCTTGGGGTTGCCCGCGGCCCATCCTGTAACGCTCCGTCTGCGTGGCATGCTGTGGGGTGGGCCCCCCGAGTTGGGAGTCCCTCGCGGCCTCCCCTGTTCTGAGCGCCTTTCCTCTGCCTGCCTGCACCCTTCCCGCTGCGTCGTGTGCCGCCCCCTCCGTTCTTGGTCTCCTGGGCACCTGATTCTCCCTGGCCCCCTCCGCCTCCAGCTCTGGAGCTTGCCCACCTGGCTGGCTGGCCTTCGCTGTTCACTCACGGCCTCGCTCCTCTTGTCCCCCCTCGGCCTGCCTCCCTGTGCTCCTCCCTTGGTCTGCTGCACCTCAGATCCATTTGCCTGTCCAACCTCCTGATTGCCCCTCATCCCTGCCTCCACCTGCCCGGAACCACCTTGTCTCCCTGCATCCCTGTGACCATCTCAGGCATCCCATCTGTGGGGGGCAGGGAAAGACCCCAGGCCTTGACTGAGGAAGGGGGTCCCTTGAGGGTCCCAACCTAAGGGTTCCCCTGCCTCCTTGGCTGGCTCGTGACCTTGAGTGCCTTCTGGGTATCTGAGCCGGGTGTAGGTGAGGCGTCGCCTTGGTCCCAGCAGGGCAGAGGTGAGGAGGGCAGAGGAGGCACAGTCCAGCCAAGCTCTTGGGGTCCCCCGTGTGGCCTGGGCTTCCCTCTGTCTCTCTTCCCTCCTCCCCCTCCCTGTCTCTGCCTTTCCCCTTCCTTCTTGCTTCTCTCTCTCTCTCTCAGTGGCCACAGTGAATGACCTTGCCTGTAGAGGCCTGGACAAGCTGGAGCAGAAACTGCCAATTCTCCAGCAACCTTCTGAAATGGTACCGGCCTAGCCTGCAAGGGTGTGGAGGTGGGAGCGAGGTGTGCAGGGGCTTCGTTTGGCTTTTGTCAACTTGTAAAACACCAGTCAGATGAAAACAATCGACACCCACGTTAATTGAGCACTTATTATGTGCCAGTCGGTGCTGGTAATGCTTGCAACAACCCTGAGAAGGGCTAATAGAGGAGAAACTGAGGTCTAGAACCAAGAAGGGGTCAGGGATCCTTGACTCCCAGCCCCAAGCCTCTGGGGCAGGGGGCCAAGGGAACAGACCGGAGGCTGACGGTGCCTGGAACGGAGCCCCTCCATCCAGGTGGTGACCTCTGCCAAGGACGCGGTAGCCAGCAGCGTGACAGGTGTGGCAGGCCTGGCTCGGCAGAGCCGCCGCTGGAGTGTGGAGCTGAAACGCTCCGTGAGTCATGCTGTGGACGTCGTGCTGGGCAAGTCAGAGGAGCTGGTCGACCACTTCCTGCCCATGACTGAGGATGAGCTCGGTGAGGCCAGCGCCGTCCCCTGAATCCCCCGGCCCCGCTCGCCGGCCCCTGATCAGAGAGGTCCAGTTCTCTCCCCGGAGACCGCAGGAAACACAGAGCCGGGGCCTCCCACTCTGCTTCCATAGCCCCCCCGGCCCCCATCCTGCTAGAAACGCATACGGGCTGATAGACTTGAGAGTGGGACTGTCCACCTGGTGACCCACCGAGTTATTTGGCCTCAGCAGCCTTTGACGTGTTTTAAATCATCTCCTGCATTTAGCAGTCAGACGTCACCCTGCAGGTCCTGATCCCCGGCGTGTCTTGAAAAACTAGCCGAGCGGCCATCCACACCTCAGACGGCTCCGGGAGCCCGTCAGCAGCCAGTGTCCGCGTCTTGTCTGCTTCGCTCCTTTCCCGCGGCTGGTGGCGAGCGGCCGCCACACCTCCTGCTTGTGCTCACCTAGTCGCGCTCACTGACACACGCGCATGCACCATCGGGGGTCCCGGCGGGCTCCAGCACCCAGCCGGGTGGGCGGCAGGCCAGGCCCCCTAGGTTGTGTTGTTCCACCCACGACGTTCACACAACACAGTGTCGCTCTCGAAGCCCTTCTCAGAATGTGGCTCCGTTGCCAAGCAAAGCGCGACTGTTCTCCCCACACACGGAGGCCGCGGGGCATGAACAAAGCGCCACCGTGCGCCGCCCCTGTAATGCAGGGCAGGCTGGCAGAGTGGGTCAGCCCCGGCCCAGGCCCCGTGCTGCCTCTAGCATGCTGTGGGGCTTCAGCTCTGTTGCCTCGGGCGTCTTCATCTATAAAATGGGGCATCGTAGACACTGGGGAAGCTGAGATGCGTTAGTGTTAGTAAGAAAACTGCACTTGGAAGCCCCCAGGCTTGTTAGCCCAGTGTCCGCAGGCGGGAAGGGAGCGACACACCTGGCTGACACGCTTTCCTGTCCCCTCCCAGCGGCGCTGGCGGCTGAAGCCGAGGGCCCGGAGGTGGGCTCGGTGGAGGAACAGAGGAAACAGCAGGGCTATTTTGTGCGCTTGGGCTCCCTGTCAGCGCGGCTCCGCCACCGGGCCTATGAGCACTCTCTGGGGAAACTGAGGCAACGGAAACACCACGCCCAGGACACAATGGCCCAGCTGCAGGAGGCCCTGGAGCTGGTGAGCGCCCTCTGCCTGCCCCTGACTCTGATGCCAGCCGCTAAGCATGGACGGAGGGCCAGCGGAGCACCCGCCCTGTGCTCGTCCGATGGGGGGAGGCAGAGCGAGGTGCCACAGCTTCAGGCTCTGACAGGCCAGGCCGGGGCTGGGTCAAAGCTCAGCCTAAGGAGTCAGGAAGGGGTTTCTGTTGAGGAGGGGAAGTAGGAGCTGGGACTATAGTCAGTTCAGGGGATCCGGAAAAGAGACGGCCCCTCTTCCTTGCCCTGCCACCACCAAGCCCGGTCCTCTCCATCCTTTGGGGTCCAGCTCACACACATCTCCCACTGCCCGCCCCTCCCGGCTCCAGTGGGATGGAGCAGCTCCTGTTTACTGAGCGTGATGAGTCCAGATGCCCCCCACCTGCTCCTCCCTCACCCCCAAGTCCTATCTCACTGACCTCCGTCCTTCTAGGAGCTCAGACCCAAGCCTGGGAATCATCCTCAACTGCCCTCTTGCCTTCCCCACCGGACACCCCAGTCAGTACTGCCAGCTCTGCCTTCTATCTCTTCCACTGCGGGGTGTGGGTAGGGTGGGGGGTGGGGATCCTTCCCGACTCCGGCTCTGTCCTCACAGCCCGCAGTTAGTCCTTGTAGTGGCCACCAGAGGGCGCCGGGGAGCGCGCAAGCAGGTCCTGCCCCTCTGCGGCTCCTCCAGGGCTCCGGATTCCCTCCAGATAAAAACCTAAGTCCCCCCCATGCCCTGAACCCCCTCCCACACCCTCCCTGACCCCACCTCCGCCCTCTCCCTCGCTTTTCTCCAGCTCCACAAGCCCATTGGCCTTTCAATACGCCAAGCACAATCCTGCCCCAGGAGTTTCTGCGTGGACTGTGGCCTCTGCTCGACACACTTTATTGTCCATGCATTTTGTTTACAAAAACCCTGTGATCGGCTTGTTTTACGGTTCACTGTGTGTGCCCCTCTGCACTAATAATTAATCGCGAGGGCCGAGCTGTCCTGCTCATCCTGCCTCGGACATTTGCCGAGGGCTTGCTGCGATGAGCCGTCAGGGCCCCGCCCGGCCCTCGCAGCCCCTGCCCCACGCGAGGACTCCAGAGCCCGGGCGCCTCAGCACCAAGTCGCTCACTTTACACACTAGGGAGCAATAGGTGCTCACATCGGCGCTGCGTGCCCCGTTTTCTGCTGCTGTGAGAGACGGAAGAGACATAACACACTTACATAACTCAGCAGCTGAACCATTTTTAAGTCCACAGCTCCAAGGCATTAACCACATTCACACCGTGGAGCAGCCACCCCTGCCATCCAGAACTTTCTCATCTTCCCAAACTGACACCTACACACCAACTCCCCTTCCCTCCCCCAGCCCGTGGCACCACCACGCCTTCCCGTCCCTGTGATTGTGGCTCCACTGGGGCCCTCCCGCCAGCGGATCACACAGGATTTGTCCTTGTGCCTGGCTTATTTCTCTGAGCGTCATGTGCTCAAGGCTATAGCTTGTGTCAGGATGTCCTTCCTTTTTATGCTGAGGCATATTCCACAATAGGACTGGGTCACAATTCATCTTCTCAAACCTGCCCTGTTCTGGGCACGGGAGGTGCAGTGGCCCCCTCAGGACACTCACAGTCCAGTAGGGGGAGCAGGGTCATGATGGGAACAGGTCTGGTGCTGTGGATCCCGTAGGAGAAACCTGCTTAGCTAGAAGCGAAGGAAGGAAGGCTTCCTGGAGGAGATGACATCTACACTGATACTTGAATTGGTGTGAAGCAGGCAGGGGTATAGGGTGGAGAGAAGATTGTACCTGGCAGAGGGGTCAGCATGGGCAAAGGCCTGGCTGTGAGTCAGAGCTTCCAGGGAGCTGTGGGCCACAGGTGACAGAGGTAAGAGGAGAGAATGAGAAGGTGACTAAGCAGGATCAGCAGGCCTGGAAGCTTTCGTACAGGAACGTGTACACTAAATGCCATTAAGGGTAGATCCAGGCTAGAGCCAAACCTTGTCCCCCTCGTGCGCAAACTACCAGCCCTGATAACCATTGCCTTCACCCCTCCAGATCGACCTCATGCAGTGCGGGGCGACCCCCACTGCCCCAGCCCACCCTGGGAAGGTGCATGAGCTGTGGGAAGTCTGGAGCCAGCGCCCCCCCAAGAACGGCCGGAACCGCAGACAGGTAGAGGAGGGTGCAAGGATGGGGGAGACCCGGGGAGGCCAGAGGCCAGGCTTGAGCTGTCTCAAATCATGTGCTGAGGTCAGCTGGCTGGAATGTCCTTGGGGGAAATTGGGCCTGTCACTACAGGCAAAGTGAGGCAAAGTGATGCAGGGAGCCAGTCCCTGGGGCAGGGAGCTGGTCCTGCTCACAGGGAAACTGAAGCAGGACAGTGGTCCAGCTGGATGTCCCTGGGAAGATGGAGGCATGTCAATAGCCCCAGAAGTTGGTCTGCTGGGGAAACCCAAGTCCGGGACAGTTCCACGGGTGTCTGTAGGGAAACAGAGGCGGGTCAGCGGTTCTGTTGAGTGACCACAGGGAAACTAAGGAAGCTGACAGTTCTGTTGTGTGTCTGTGGTAGAAACTGAGGCAGGATGATGGTACCGCTGGGTGCTCAAGGGGAAACTGAGGCAGGGTGATGGTACTGCTGTGCGCTCAAGGGGAAACTGAGGCAGGGTGATGGTCTGGTGCCCTCCCTTTGCAGGCAGAGCTGGAGACATTGGTGTTGTCCCGCAGTCTGATGCGGGAGCTACAGAGCACCGTGGACGTGCTGGAGTCCAGCGTGCGGGGCTTGCCCCCCAGTGCCCAGGAGAAGGTGGCCGAGGTGCGGCGCAGCGTGGATGCCCTGCAGGTGGCCTTCGCTGATGCCCGCTGCTTCAGAGACGTGCCCGCAGCGGCTCTGGCTGAAGGCCGGGGCAGCATGGCCCGGGCCCACGCCTGCGTGGACGAGCTGCTGGAGCTGGTGGTGCAGGCCATGCCTCTGCCCTGGCTCGTCGGGCCCTTCTCGCCTATCCTCATGGAGCGGTCGGCGACACCCCCAAACCTGGCAGCCTGGGTGGATGAGGTGGTTGGAGGCCCAGACCCCCGCTGGGCACATCTGGACTGGCCAGGCCAGCAGAGAGCCTGGGAGGCCCAGCATGGGGGGGATGGGACGAGTCTTCCTGAGGACACTCCTGAGGAGGAGCCCGAACCACCCCGCCCCAAGCACACCCTGATGCCAGAGCTGGACTTCTGACCACAAGGGGCCACCAGCAGAGCTGCCTTGCACCTCAGGATCTCTGAGCCCCCTAGTGGCAGTGCGTAAGCACTGATAGCCCAGGCACTGAGCAGGGGACTTGGGGACTCTGCTGATCTGAGATCCTCCCCCCATCTTTGGACATATGGGGACCTGAACCCAAACTCAATCTGACTAGTCCAGAGGTGGGTTCATCTCTCTGGGGTCCTATTCCCCTACCCCAAGACACTGATCAGAACTCCCCTGCAAAACACACATTTGCCCACTGGTTCCTGAAAAGTGAGTGCCCACCACCTCTTCTGCCTGTACATCTGGACTAAGGGTCCCCAAAGACACCTGACTGTACCAGTTTGGCTGCCAGAACTACTTGCTTTGTCGTTTGGGTTCTCTCAAAAATAAAGGTGCTTCGTATTGTCCAAAGGCCCATGGCCTCTGTTCCATCCCGGGTGGGTCTCAGCTGTATGTACTGAATGGTACAAGCCAGGGTTCGAGGTTTGAAAGAAACGATGCTTCTCTGATCAGCTTGTCATCCTGCCTAGGTTCCACCGTAGCACTCAGTCCCCCTGATAAGCATTGCTTCTTCAGACGTAACTTCCTGCAGTGGAAGCTGTTCACACTTTAGTATAAATGAATTTCTTGGAACTTGTATGGAGTAGTATAAGAAGGAGGAAGAAGTCAGACAGGGCAATCCCTCCTATGCCCACATCACTGCAGACTGGCCTTGCTATGGTTTCTCCAGCTGTACTGGTCAGGATGGGGAAGACAGAGGCGGGCAAAGGCCATGGGCTGGTCTCATGGGAGCCCTCTTGTCCTCTGACTACATTCTTGGCTACCACTCAACCTTGCTTGTGGCCACTCAGGGTGTGAAGAAACCACAGCCTGATGTGGTGAGGTCAGGGTGGCCCCTGGCTTCTCTGGGACCCAGCCCAGAGGCGGCTCTGGGACCCCAACTGCTGCCTGCTGCCAGTCCCCTCCCTGCCCCTGCTCAGGAAATTTATTTCTGTATTTCTGCTCCCTGTTGCCCTCAGACCAAACATCCAAGTTCCACACCCCGGTGTTTAAGGGCCTCTGACTTTGAAGGATCCTCTGCACCGACACTGCAGAGGACGCCCAGTGAACTGTGCACCACCCCCTACCCTGGGGCCTTTGCTCAAATTGTGTCTAAAATGCCCTTCCCTCTCCCTGGTGGCACAGCAGTTGAGCACTGGGCTGCGAAGCTGCCCGCAGCCTCTGCAGCACCAGTTGGATCCCTGGCCGCCAGCGAGGGTCCCACATGGTGCGCAGACCTCTCCTGCCGCCCGCTGCTCCCCTCAGCAGTGTACTTCGGTCCTTCTGCCTGCTCTGCTCCCCGCTCTGGCTCTGGTGAATTCTCTCACCCTCCCGCGCTTCTGACTGTACCCAGTGCTTGTATAAACAAATAAATAAATCTTAATATAAAATAAATAAATAAATAAAATGCCCTTCCCACTCTCCCACCCATATCTCAGGCACATCCATCATTCTCCAGCCCCAGCACTAATGCCACCTCCTTCAGGAAGCCTTCCCTGACTCTACAGTAGCAGGATACATCCTACCTTCTACCATCTACCTTCTGGGCTCCAAGTCCTTTTCACTTGGCTTCCAGCAGCCTTGCCTTTTCTTCTCCCACAATGCTCGGTCTCCTGGAGAGCTGGGCCAGGTGAGCATGGCAGAGCCACACAGAGGAAGGACATTTTGGCAGAGGGACTGGTTCAGTCAAAAGCGTGGGAGAGGGCTGGCATGGAGGAGAAAGAGGGTGGGTTGAGCTAAGTCATGGAATCTGGGAAGAGCAGTAGTTAAGTTTCTGGGTTTGAATCCAAAGCTTGCCTTCAATGGGGTGGGCAAGTGACTTTCCCGCTCTGAACCCATTTTCTTCTCTGTGACATGGGTCTGAAAGCCTTTAGGCAGTTGTACCAATCCTAGTAAACACTTCACCCATGGACGCTAGTGTTCATGCTTCTGTTCACTTCACAAATATTCACTGAATGCCTACGGGGTGCCACGCAGTTCCCTGCCTTGGGAACACAGCACCAGGCAAAACAGATGAAAACCCTGCCCTGCAGAGCCTTATAATTCAGGAGAGACAGACAACAGACAAGAAAAAAATATCTCTGTGTTAGTAGATCATGAGGAAATGAAGAGGACAGAGGTGGAGAGAGGCCATACGAGGCTGGTCGTTTATTTATACACAGGAGATAGGGCAAGGAAGGGTTCTTTGAAGAGGTAACATTTGAGCAAAAACCTTGAAGGAGGTGAGGAGTTTAAGAAAGAATGCTCTAGGCAGAGGGCATAGCCAGTGCAAATGTCCTGGGGCAGGACCATGCCGGCCAGGTGACAGGACCAGCAAGGAGGCCCATGTGGCTGGCACAGAGTGAGCTTGGGGAAGAGAGGGAGGAGGTGAGGACAGGGAGGGATGGGCCAGGTCACGCAGGGTCTTGTGGGCAGCAGAGAGGACTTGGGGTTTTATCCCAAGGGAGGTGGGAGCCCTGGAGGGCTGTGGAGAGAAGAGGGTGTTTATGAACATATTTATTGTTTTTGCTGGCCTTCCCCACCACCCCCCAGCTGTGCTGCGCAGTCCCTCAGGGAAGGGAGCGGCACACCCAAGGCTGTCCCCTCCCCCTACCACCTTTGGGAAGTGCTGACTGAGAGGAGAGAGGTTGGGGGAACCCCCCCTTTTGTTCCTCAACTGTTTGGCAAACACAGTGATGACTCCAAGGAGACAGCCCAGGCAGCATGCAGGCCCAAGGTTGAAACTTTCCTCCTCCCAGATCAGCCAGGAACTGGAACTGGTCTATCCCCACCCCCACTGGCGTGCAGCTGCGATCCTTGCTCCAGGGACTGGCAGGGGGAAACAGTCTTGTCTTCTGGTCAGTCCTCTGCTTGTCTACACACCCACCCACTGCCAGCCAAATGGGCGCACAGGTTTCATGTCTGGGTTTGGAACCTGTCTCTGCCTCTTCCCGACTGAGCGTCCTCTGCCTCAGGATGCTTCCTCCAGGAAGCCTCCTTGGATTGACTCAAACCCACCGGCTCTGGGTCTCACTCCTAGGGTGCCTCAGCAATGTGGGTGCCCTGGCTGGGTATGCATTTCAGTCCTTTCTTGAGGAAAGTCCCCTCTGGAGAGTGTCGGATCTCTCCCTGCTGGGGACATATCCCTTTTTTTTTTTTTTTTTTTTTGCTGGGACAAAGCTAAGTTAACATGTGTGGGTAACAGGCACTGGGGTAAACATCACATGCGTGACCTCATTCCTTGCTCACAACCACCCTGTGAGTTGGCCCACTTACCCAAACATTAGGTGCTGACTGTTCTGTTGCAGGGGACACAGCAGGGAACAAAACAGGCCTGAGTGAGGCAGAGGTGAGGAAGGGAGTTGTGTGGGTGTCTAGGGAAGAGAGCTCCATGGCGAGGAATCGCCTGTGCAAAGTCCCTGAGGCTGATGGCATCTGAAGATTTGGAGGAACAACCTGGGGGGCCCAAGTGACTGGAATGGGGTGTTGGCTTAAGAGAAGGAGGAAGTAAGGGCAGAGAAGTAGGGCCTGTGGGTTACAGTGAGGAGTCTACAGTGAGGGAGAAACTGAGGCACAGGAATGCTAACTAGTCAAGGCATCCCAGTAAAGTCAGAATTTGGAGTGCGTCCAACTCACAGATGGAAACTAGAAGCCGAGAGGACCTCTGGGCAGTGCCTCGGGGTACAGGATGGCCTGTGAATCACACAGCCTGGTGGGGGTGGCTACCGTGGGCAGAGGTTGCCCATCCTGAGAGCAGGGGAAAGGTGCTGGGCCAGGGCCCGTGCTGGGCCAGGCAGGCGGACACGTGACGGCCTGGGCCCTCCCCCGCTCCCTGGCCGCCTGCCTCTGCTGGCGAGGCTCTAGCCTGCCCCAGACCCTATAAGGCCAGGGAGTAGAGCAGAGCCGCTGGCAGCTGCACCGCCATCTCTGAGGGACCCTCACACAGGCCAGGTGAGGAATGTCAGGGTGAGACCAGGCCTCAGGTGGGTGTCAGGGGGCAGCTCAAGCTGAGAAGGGGTGAGGGCGGGGGCAGGAGCCCAGAGGGCTCTGTTCGCATACCCTTTCTGTTCCCTTCCAGCTGCGTAGCGTGTGACCATGTCTGCCCAAAAGGAAGGGGGCCGGGGCCCCCCCAAGGCGAAGAGCAAGGTAAAGAGAGGAGTGGGAGGGGGAGATCCCTGCCGGAGCCTGGAGATCCCCCAGAACCTTGGGAAGGTGACCTCCAGTGTCCCGGGGTGTGAAGAGAGCCTTCCCGGGTGGAAGCCACAGCGCCACCAGCTCTCCCCTCCGTTCCCCAGGGGGCACTCGCGCAGAGTTCGGCATCGTCCCCGCCCTGTGACTTTGGGCCAGCCACAGGCCCTCTCAGAGCCTCAGTTTCCCCATCTGTGAAATGGGGCCTGTGGGAGGAAAAGGTCTTTGGAAACCTGGAAGACGACCTTTTTCTCTGCCCATGAGCGAAGCCTGGCTCTGCTTGCTGGCCGGGGAGGCCCCTGCAGTCCCCCGGGGGGAGGGGGCTCCTCCCTCCCTGCCCCTGCTGCACTCTGGCTGCGCTCATGCTGCACCCTCGCCCCCCGTAGCTCAGCAGCTTCTTCGGGTCCCTGCCTGGCTTCAGTTCTGCACGGAACCTAGTGGCCAACGCCTACAGCTCAGCGAAAGAGGCCCAGCCTGGCACCACCCCTGAGGCCGCCCAGCCCCAGGCTCAGGGTAAGTGAACAACTCTGTGTGTGTGTGTTGGGGCGGGGCTCCAGAGGTAGACCCCAGTTAAAGGAAATCCCCTAGCAGGGACTCCTGGTCATTTTTAGGGTGCTTCCTGTAGGCCTGCCTCACCTCATTGACACTATCAGGTTGGCATGATCATTTAGTGCCAGATGGGGAAGCTGAGGCATGGATATTTGGGGGAGTGGCCCAAGATTGCTCAGCAGCAAGAGTGGGGGTGTGAACATAGCCTATCTTCCTGTAACACCCCCCACCACCTTGTCTGATACCCCGTGATGGGGAGAGCAGTGACCCCAGAGGATTGTCAGGGACTCTGCTTGTCTCAGCTTCTCGGGGACTGAGGTTTACAACCCTGGTACCCACAGAGAGGCAGCAGCCTCCCTGGTTTCTTCTAGCCTGAGGGGCTCCCCACCTCCAGTTTCAAAGCTGGGGTACTAGCCCTGGGTCACCCAGAGAGGCAGGCCAGAGAGCCCAGGGTGGGGACCACTGCCTGGGCAGTGCCTCGCTCTGGGCCCAGAGCCCCAGGCAGCTGATTTCTGCTGCACATACCTGCCTGGACAGGCAGGTGCCAGAGTGGTGGGGTGGGGCAGGCAGGGCAGTGTGGGGGCTGCCCCCACCTCCCCAGACTGCTTGGGCCCCAAACTCAGGTAGTGGGGGAGGCCTGTCGAGAACTCCCTTCAGCCCTAGAACCCCCTCAGACTCTGAATCCTCTCCCTGCACCCTTCCCCAAGTGGACATCCAGCACTCAGGACCCAAGCAGAGAACACCCCAGAGACAGCCCCCTCACGCCCCCACCCCCAGCCTGGGTTCCAGGGAACCAAAGCCCCTGGGAGGTCCAGGGAGCCCCCAGGGCTCTGGCTAACCCTGGCTCAGGGCTGTGCATGTCACCTCCCGCTGTCCCTGGCAGGGTGGCTGGGACATTCCTGACCTTTCGAGCTGTGCCCAGCAATTGCACAACGGGCGCCAGGGCAGCTCATGCCAGCCTGAGTCCCTTGTCCTCTCTGGGGTGCCTGACTGCTTCCTGTCCCTACAGCAGCCACTGGCGGGGAGCAGAGAGCCAGTGAGGCGGAGAAGCTGCTGCCGCCTTCAGACAAGGTGAGAGGGGCTGGCAGAGTCTGGGGTGATGGCTTTGCTTCTAGGGTGGGCGAGAGGCTTCCCAGGATGGTGCAATGCCAGCTGCCTGAGGGGGTGGCACAGGTCATGGAGAGGGTGGATGCCCTTTGGATGGCTGCTATGGGATTCCAGGAGGGTCCTCTGAGCCTCTGTTTTTACATCTGTGAAATGGGTACAGTAAGGCTCCCAATAGTCCTCAAGAGCCCTAGCTCTGTGCCCAGTCTAGCCACCAAAACGACAGTAATTCACAGGCTCTGGGCTAAGTTCTTTATTAGTGCTGATTGCCAGGTAATCCTCCCAGCTGCCTGTGAGGAAGGGAACCATAGAACCCCACCGATAGCTAGAGCACCGAGAAGCAGAGCCTGCAGAAGGTCACACAGCATGGCGTTTGAACCTCGGGCAGTCAGACAGTGAACCATCACCAGAGCTATATCCACCCTCAGTCCCAGATCACCATATTATCATGTCCCAAAGACCAGGCCAAGTGAAGGGGCTGAGGTAAGACAGTGCAGTGTCCTGATACTTTCTCTGCGCCTCTTCACGGGCGTTAATTGAGCACCTACTACTTGCACAGTGCTCCAGGCACCTGGATCCATTTTCTCCACAACCCTTGAAGGAGGTGCTGCCTTAACCACTGTTTTGGGATGAGGTTCAGAGAGGGATGTGGCTTGCCTGAGGTCACACAGCAAACGTGGGAAAGACCTGGGACTCAGGCCCTGTCTCTGCAGGCACAGAGCCCGAGACACCTCCTGGAGATGAAGCCGGACAGGAGGCAGCCAGCGAAATGTCGGTGCTTCTCCACTTCAGTAAAGTGGCCACATGAGTCCGATCATTCTTGGTTATGGGGTCCATCCTTGGGCACTGTGAGGTGTTGAGAGGACCCCTGACCTCAGGGGGTCAGTAGCCCCATACCCTCAACTCATGACAACCACAAACGTACCTAGCCTCTGACAAGTGTCCCCTGGGAGGCAGCATCACCCTGGTGCCACGCTGAGTTAAAAATGGCGCACTCCCTGGGGGACCCTGAGCAGGGACCACTCTGAGCCATCACAGCCCTTTGGGAGTATAGTGGAGCTAGATGAAACTGCCCTTTGATAGGGAAAACATTCTTGAAGTTTTCAATAATTTCTGAGGGTTCTAGCCTCAGACCTGTGCCAGTGCTTTTCTGCTTATTCCTAAATGTGATCCTCTTCTCTTACTTGAATGTCATCATTTTAATAAGCCATTCGTTTCCCACGCTGTGACTGGGGACACCAAGCTCAAAGCCGGCCACCACTAGAGAGTAGGCCAGATGAACAAAAAACACGTCATTGAATGACCGTGCTGATGTCCCAGGTGGAGGGAACTGCGCAGGGGGCCAGGTATTAGGGACCTGGTGTCACCGACGGGGCTCTATTGAATCCAGAGGTGGGAATGAGGTGAAGGGAATCCTGTGGCACTGTGTCCGTTTGTTAGGGGTGTCCTAGAAAGTCAGGGGGACCAACCCAAGGCTAGAGAAAAGTGACAGGGGATGATGTCTGGGGGAGGGGGGACCTCCGGATGAAGGTCCATCTCCCCAAGGCACACTAGGGCGCCCCCAGCTGTCCCCTGACCACAGACGTCCTTTCTCATCAGATGACTTCTGGAACAAAGGACCTGGTGTGCTCCAAGGCGACTAAAACCAAGAACACCGTCTCCTCTGGGGTGGCCAGTGTGATGGATGCAGCTAAAGGCGTGGTTCAAGGTGGGCTGGACATGACCCAGTCCGTATTGGCTGGCACCAAGGAGACTGTGACCAGCGGGGTCACGGGTGCAGTAGGCATGGCCACAGGAGCTGTTCAGACCGGTGTGGACACCACCAAGACCATCCTGACTGGCACCAAGGACACCGTGTGCAGTGGGGTGACTGGTGCTGTTAATGCGGCCAAAGGAGCCGTCCAGGGGGGCCTGGACACCACCAAGACTGTAGTCACGGGCACCAAGGATGCCGTGTCCACTGGGCTCACTGGGGCAGTGAACTTGGCCAAGGGCACTGTCCAGACAGGTGTGGATACCTCCAAGACCGTCCTGACAGGCACCAAGGACACTGTGTGCAGTGGGGTGACCGGGGCCATGAATGTGGCCAAAGGGACCATCCAGGGGGGCCTGGAAACCACCAAGAGTGTAGTCATGGGCACCAAGGATACAGTGTCCACTGGGCTCTCAGGGGCAGTGAACATGGCCAAGGGCACCGTCCAGACTGGCATGGACACCACCAAGACGGTCCTGACTGGCACCAAGGACACTGTGTGCAGTGGGGTGACCAGTGCCATGAATGTGGCCAAAGGGGCAGTCCAGGGAGGACTGGACACCACCAAGAATGTAGTCACAGGCACCAAGGATGCCGTGTCCACTGGGCTCTCTGGGGCAGTGAACATGGCCAAGGGCACCGTCCAGACTGGCATGGACACCACCAAGACTGTCCTCACTGGCACCAAGGACACTGTGTGCAGTGGGGTGACTGGTGCCATGAATGTGGCCAAAGGGGCCGTCCAAGGAGGACTGGACACCACCAAAGTGTAGTCACAGGCACCAAGGATGCCGTGTCCACTGGGCTCTCTGGGGCAGTAAACTTGGCCAAGGGCACCGTCCAGACTGGCATGGACACCACCAAGACTGTCCTCACTGGCACCAAAGACACCGTGTGCAGCGGGGTGACAGGAGCAATGAATGTGGCCAAAGGAGCCGTCCAGGGGGGCCTGGACACCTCAAAGACTGTCCTGATGGGCACGAAGGACACAGTGTCTACAGGACTCTCGGGGGCAATGAACATGGCCAAGGGCACTGTCCAGACTGGCATGGACACCACCAAGACTGTCCTGACTGGCACCAAGGACACTGTGTGCAGTGGGGTGACTGGTGCCATGAATGTGGCCAAAGGGGCCGTCCAGGGAGGACTGGACACCACCAAGAATGTAGTCACAGGCACCAAGGATGCCGTGTCCACTGGGCTCTCTGGGGCAGTGAATGTGGCCAAAGGCGCTGTGCAAACTGGGCTGAATATGACCCAAAATATCGCCACAGGCACCAAGGACACTGTGTGCAGTGGGGTGACTGGTGCCATGAATGTGGCCAAAGGGGCCGTCCAGGGAGGACTAGACACCACCAAGAATGTAGTTACAGGCACCAAGGATGCCGTGTCCACTGGGCTCACCGGGGCAATTGGTATGGCTAAGGGGGCCGTCCAAGGGGGTCTTGACACGTCCAAGGTCATCCTGACGGGCACCAAAGACACAGTGTCCACTGGACTCACTGGTGCCATGAACGTGGCCAAAGGGGCCGTGCAAACTGGCCTGAACACGACCCAAAATATCGCCACAGGCACCAAGGACACCGTGTGCAGTGGGGTGACCAGTGCCATGAACGTGGCCAAAGGAGCCGTCCAGGGGGGTCTGGACACCTCAAAGACAGTCCTGACAGGCACCAAAGATGCAGTGTCCACTGGGCTCTCTGGGGCAGTGAACTTGGCCAAGGGCACCGTCCAGACTGGGGTGGACACCACCAAGACCGTCCTGACGGGCACCAAGGACAATGTGTGCAGTGGGGTGACCGGTGCTGTCAATGTGGCCAAAGGGGCCGTGCAAACTGGACTGAGTATGACCCAAAATATCGCCACAGGCACCAAGGACACCGTGTGCAGTGGGATGACAGGCACCATGAATGTAGCCAAAGGGGCCATTCAGGGAGGTCTGGACACCACTAAGACTGTGCTGACAGGCACCAAGGATGTCGTGTCCACTGGACTCACCGGGGCCCTGGGTGTGGCTAAGGGCACCATACAAACTGGCATGGACACCACCAAGACCATTGCCACAGGCACCAAGGACACCGTGTGCAGTGGGGTGACTGGCGCCATGAATGTCGCCAAAGGAGCCGTCCAGGGGGGCCTGGACACCTCAAAGACAGTCCTGACGGGCACCAAAGATGCCGTGTCCACTGGGCTTACCGGGGCAATTGGTATGGCTAAGGGGGCCGTCCAAGGGGGTCTTGACACGTCCAAGGTCATCCTGACAGGCACCAAAGACACAGTGTCCACTGGACTCACTGGTGCCATGAATGTGGCCAAAGGGGCCGTGCAAACTGGCCTGAACACAACCCAAAATATCGCCACAGGCACCAAGGACACCGTGTGCAGCGGGGTGACAGGAGCAATGAATGTGGCCAAAGGAGCCGTCCAGGGGGGCCTGGACACCTCAAAGACTGTCCTGATGGGCACAAAGGACACAGTGTCTACAGGACTCTCGGGGGCAATGAACATGGCCAAGGGCACTGTCCAGACTGGCATGGACACCACCAAGACTGTCCTGACTGGCACCAAGGACACTGTGTGCAGTGGGGTGACTGGTGCCATGAATGTGGCCAAAGGGGCCGTCCAGGGAGGACTAGACACCACCAAGAATGTAGTTACAGGCACCAAGGATGCCGTGTCCACTGGGCTCACCGGGGCAATTGGTATGGCTAAGGGGGCCGTCCAAGGGGGTCTTGACACGTCCAAGGTCATCCTGACGGGCACCAAAGATACAGTGTCCACTGGACTCACTGGTGCCATGAACGTGGCCAAAGGGGCCGTGCAAACTGGCCTGAACACGACCCAAAATATCGCCACAGGCACCAAGGACACCGTGTGCAGTGGGGTGACCAGTGCCATGAACGTGGCCAAAGGAGCTGTCCAGGGGGGTCTGGACACCTCAAAGACAGTCCTGACAGGCACCAAAGATGCAGTGTCCACTGGGCTCTCTGGGGCAGTGAACTTGGCCAAGGGCACCGTCCAGACTGGGGTGGACACCACCAAGACCGTCCTGACGGGCACCAAGGACACCGTGTGCAGTGGGGTGACCGGTGCTGTCAATGTGGCCAAAGGGGCCGTGCAAACTGGACTGAACACAACCCAAAATATCGCTACAGGCACGAGGGACACCATGTGCAGTGGGGTGATGGGCACAATGAATGTGGCCAAAGGGGCCATTCAGGGGGGCCTGGACACCTCGAAGGCTGTTGTTACAGGCACTAAAGATGTCATGTCCACTGGGATCACTGGGGCAATGAACATGGCCAAGGGGACTGTCCAGACCGGCATGGACACCACCAAGACCATCCTGACCAACACCAAAGATGCAGTGTCCACTGGGCTCTCCAGTGCTGTGAATGTGGCCAAGGGGGCCATGCAAACTGGGCTGAACACCACCCAAAACATCGCGACAGGCACAAAGAACACCGTGTGCAGTGGGGTGATGGGCACCATGGATGTGGCCAAAGGGGCTGTTGAGGGGACCCTGGATACCACCAAGACCGTCCTGACTGGCACTAAAGATGCTATGGTCACTGGGCTCACCGGGGTGGGGAATATGGCCAAAGGGGCTGCCCAAAGTGGTCTGGGCACCATCCAGAATTGGCTGCCAACTTCCCAGGACACAGTAGTGGGCGTCCATACTAGCTACAGGGCCCCAAGCCAAGGAGGGGCACAGACTGGCCTGCTTCCTTGGGATGCTCCTTCCTCTGGAGTCTCTGGTTTCTCAGACATACCATGTGCAAGCCTGGTCCTTGCTGGGGAAGCCATGGAGGGCAATCAGGGCCTTGTGCCTTCTGTGGGGACATCGCCCCAAGGAGCCTCGCTGGGCGGAGATGCGGTGGAGCACACAGCCACCACGCGCTGCCCCACGGAAACTGTGGACGCAGTGGCCCTCCGGGGCGAGTTGGAGGAAGTGGGGGAAATCTTCCAGCCCATGACTGTCCAGGAGCAAGGTGAGACCAGACGGGCAGACAGGGTCTCGGTGTGGGGCTGAGCTCTATAAAACCCAAGCCCTGGTTACCCAGAGTGGGTGCGGGGAGCGGTTTATTCCTGGATCGAGTGATTCTGTCTTCCTTTCCAGCCCGGCTGGCTGCCTCCGAGCCTGCGCCCAGGGTGTTCTCAGCCGACCAGGGCAGCTACTTCGTGAGACTAGGTGACTTGGCGCCGAGCTTCCGTCAGCGGGCTTTTGAGCACACCCTGAGTCACCTGCAGCACGGACAGTTCCAGGCCAGGGCCACACTGGCCCAGCTCGAAGACTCCTTCCAGCTGGTAAGAGGCTTCTCGTCCCCAGGCACCCTGGGGGAACAGTGATGAGACAAATACAGTCAGGCGTCACCGAGTGACCGTTCAGCCGACACAGTGCACCTGTGACCGCGGTCTCCACAGGCGGTCCCATCTCGCCTGGGGGTGGGGCGGGCTCTACCATCAAGGAAAGTGAGGCTACACGCTACTCACGGTGATGACAAAATCACCCAAAGGTGCATTTCCCAGAAGAGTCCCTGTCGTCAGGCGACTTAGATTTAACCTAAAAGATCACGTGGACTTTTTAAAATACAGTTGTAGCCCCTGCGTGAGTTGGGCTATATTGGCACGACAAGGCAACAGCAGGTCTTCAGATAACACCACTTTTTCAATGTCATTTAGTGATAACATTGAGGAGAAACAAAAATCCCAGCGACGCTTGACAAGCTGTGGCCACAATGTTATTCGAGGACCTGCTTTCATGATACTTTGTCTCACAGAAAGTCGCAGTGCCCGGGAACCTGTGGCTGACACGGTAGCGGCCTCGCTGGACCACGCAGGCGCGAGCGGCTGACCCAGCTAGGCCGCGCCGCCACTCGCTACACCCTTCACGCAAAAACGTAACCTCCCCAGGTGCATTTCTCCAAATGTGTGCCTGTCGTTAAGCGACACGACTGTGCTCAGTGAGCCCCTGGCAGACAGTGCCAGTCTGCTCCTGGGCCAGTCACGGAACCCCCACCCCAGCCTTCTCCATCACATACAACCCACGCTCATTGCTGTGAACTCATGAGAAGTGGCATTCCCTGTGCAGGGCTGCCTCGGCAGGGAGTTGGCAGCACCCCTGGTGTGGCTGGTGTGGCTGGTGACAGACCCTCAGTTCTGAGGACCCCCAAGTTTTCCGAGTTAGGAGTCTTAGATGTTGGTGTACAGAAGCCCTTGGTAAAGGTCAAGGAGGTGCTGCCTGAACCCGGGTCCTGGGGAGCACCCGGCACGTTTCCAAGCAGCGCCCCAGGGGTCTGTGATCAACAGCAGTTTGAGGACCACTGCTGCAACCCAGAGGACACTGGGCACTGTCTGAATGACAAGTGTGTGGTTGTCACAACTGTCATCAAGTGGGTGAGGGCCGGGGATGTTCTACTGGGTTCTCAGGATGGCCCCCACAGAGAATGACCCAGTCTCTGGTGTCCACAGTGCCAGGGAGAAACCCTGGGGTAACTATTTGGGGAAAGTGAGTAGATCCCTAGCTCACCCTAGCCACCAGAATGGATCCATTAGGTTAAGGGGCCACCCTGGTTTATACATTTGGGAGTCACCCCCTCATCCCCCAACTTAGTGTCTATTTAAGTGTCTACAGTGTCCCAAGGCTGCAGGAGGTCAGATGGTGATAGAACAGTCTCCTGGGGTCAGTGAGATACCCTAACCCAGAGGGGCTCACCCAAGGGTGACCCTGCCCCCAGGCAACACTGGGGCAATGTCTGGGGTGTGCTGGCATTGAGAGGGTGGGGGCCAGGGATGCTGCTCGACAGCCACAGTGCCCAGGACCGTGAGTCAAGGAGCGGCCTAACCTAGCATACGTTTTCCTAGCGGAGATCGCCCTGGCTGTGGGGAGCACGGGTCAGCGGGTCAAATGTCAAATCAGGTGTACAAATCCTGGCAAGTGACAGGACCTCTGGATGCACACTGGCAGCAGTGACAGGCTCTTGGATTCTGGATGTGTCCCCAAAGCAGAGCTGTCCGCATCTGTAGCTAGTTACATGTGGGAGGTGAGAGAGAAAACCCCAAGAGGTCTCAGTGGTTTTTTAACCTGAGGAAAGCAGGGGCACTAGGGGATGCTGGGCAGGTTAGGTGATGAACAAGAGCTTGGCTTTGCACAAGGCAGTTGGACATTACTGGTGGGGCCCCCAGATGGAGTCCACAGTGGGGTGAGAGCTGCTACTGCACTCGGAGTCAACATTTGGTCCACGTGCTGCCCTCTACAAGCTATCAGGAAGACAACCAAGAGTGGATTATGGGGGTGAAGGGGAGTGGGGCTCCTACATGCCAGGGACCCAACAATCAAGGAAAAAAAGATCCTGACAGAGATCCCACCTAAGGGGGAAAATAAACAACAAGGAAACCCCATGAGAACTCACCAGTGACATGACTGAGCAGTAGATGTGACAGGGAGGGACTGGAGGCCAAAGACTGGTGGGTACAGAAGACCTGGCCTGCAGGGCAACCAGGAGCTGAGGCTGCATGGGCATCCTGTGAAGGGCCAGCAGAAGGCTGCTCTGGGCTAAGCAGCAGAACATGCAAAGGCCCTGAGGCAGCAACATGTTGAGTAGACTGGGGACAACGAATCCAGAACAGTGCGCGTGATGGGGCGTCTCTTGAGTGATGGATCTGGGTGTCAGTGGAGACAAGGTTGGAGACCACACAGGTCACGGGAAGAATTTTATCCAGAGGGCACTGGAGAGCCATGGGAGGGTTTTGAGCTGAGGAGTGACTTGATCCCACAGACATTTGTTATTTGATCACCCTGACGATCTCATGGGAATTTAGGTTATTGCCTCTGTAGATGAGGTGACATGCCCACTGTGGTGCAGCTAGCTCTAAACTTGTCCCCTGTCCATCAAGCCCACTATAGAGAGGTCTGGACACAGGCTCCAGGGCCAGGCCTGGGCAAACCTGCTTCAGCCCCCCTCGCACTGCCTCGGGGAGGTCCCTGCCAAGAAGTCCTAAGTTTTTGGGAAAATTACTCTGAGCTCTCTCTTTCCAGATTGAAAAGGTCAAGCAGGCTCCTGAAGAGCAGACATGGTCAGACCAGGGCTCCAGCTGCCAAGTGGAGGAAGCTGGTCCCCAAGAGGTACCTGCAAGAGGGTCAGGGTTCCCCCTCTCCTCCCCTACGACCCCTGCTCACCTCACTCCTTCTTCCTGCAGGTGCCAGGTGCCGGGGCTCTGTCCAGGGCCTGCAGCCTCATCCAGCAGCTCCATGTGGCCTACAGCACCCTGGCCGCCAGCCTCCAGGGCCTCCCAGCAGAGCTCCAGCAGCAGGTGGGGCAGGCTCGGCACAGCCTCTGCAAGCTCTACGGCATCCTGTCCTCCGCTGGCTCTGTCGCCGAGCTGCCGGCTCAGAGTCTGGCCCAATGCCGCAAGAGCATGGGCCAGGCGTGGCAGGGGCTGGAGGAGGTGCTGAACAGCCTGCAGCACAGCCCGCCACTCAGCTGGCTGGTGGGGCCCTTTACTCTCTACCCTGGTGAGCAGCAGCTGTAGGGCTCCCCCCTCAGAAACTCCTCCCCAGCCCCAAACCAGCTCTGATTCCCCAAAGCTCTGGACCCTACATGGGGGCTTGGAGGACCTTCTGAGTGAAGTCACTCTGTGCACACACCACACTGGGCTCCAGGCCTGCCTGCACCTGCCCCCTGTGCACAGCAGCCCCTCTCCTGAGCCCCTCTCCTGAGGGCCTTCTCTTAAGAGACCCAGAGCAAGCGCCTCAATTAGGAAAGGTGGAAATGTGTGCTTCAGCCCAGAAGGTTCTCCAGTCAGTGCTGACACTAAGGGACCCTTTCATCTTTAGGGGACTCTTCTAGCCCCCCAATCTGGGTCCTTTGCTAGCAGGCAACAGGTGGTCCTACTCCTCCACCCTGGGCTCCAGGGCACGGCCCTGGCTCTGACAGAGTATTCCTGGCCCACAGCAACCATGGAGTCTTAGTGCCACAGCCTTGTGCAGAAGGCCCTACAGGCACACCTGGCTTTATTGCACTTTGCGGATATTGTTATTACAAATTGGAGGTTTGTGTCAACCTGCATCTAACAAGTCTACCAGCGCCATTTCTCTCGGCATGTGCTCCCTTCCCATCTCTGAGTCACACGTAATTAAGGTGTGTGCACTGTTATTTATAGAAATAAGCTATTACACGCTTAGTAGACTACAGTTTAGTATAACTGACTTTTACATGTACTGGGAAACCCAAGTATTCGTATCACTCACGTTATGGCGATGATAACTGCATGTGGTGGTCAGGAACCCACACTCTCGAGATGTGCCTGCGCGATGCCAAGATTTTTGAGGTAGTCACCAGCAGCACTGTGCAGTGGCTGTGGCTGTTGACAACCTGGGCTTTGGCTGGCCTGGCACATGAGGACTGAAGATGGGCAGGGGGCAGGTTTACCCCACAAGCCCCTTCCTGTCTCTGTCTGCTCCACCCTGTCCTTCACCTGGCGAGATCAGCTAAGATGCTTCCAGACCTGACATCCCATGGCCCCTTGGGCGCTTGGGCTACCCATGAAATAGGCCCTAGGTGGGTGTGACCACCACGGCTCCTGGGTCGTGGTTAGTGCTCGAGGCTGGAGATGGGGGCTGGGTTGTAGCCAGCAACTCCATGGGGCACCTTCCTGCCTGTGTGCTTTCCCTGGCTCCTCAGGGCGGTCTTGCCACGCAGGCAGCGCATGGGGAAGCTAGGCCAGAAGTCCGGGCCCCCTCCTGCTGCCTCAGGCCCCCAGAAATGTGAAGACTCAGAATGCTCACACACACCCTCGCCAGGCCTCCCCATCCTTGAATGGGGACTAGCTGCCCATCAGAATGCCAGCAGCAGAGCCACGGCAAGCTCCCACTTCCCAGAGACGAGTCATACCATTTCCCATCAGGGGGACTTGAAGTGCCCCACCAGGCTCCAGCATTCGAGCTCTAGGATGAAGGCCAGCTCTCCCCCAGAGACACCACAGGTACCAACAGTCATGAGGGACTCTGCACTGGGAGAGCTGGGCTGCTGGTGACATGGGGGCCACGTCCGGCAACCCCCCAGGCCTCGCTTTCCTCATCTCCCATTATGTGACAGCCATTCCCAGCAACCAGGCACAGTGATTTGACCTCAAAGATAGCTGCACCAAATGGGGGTGCCTGGGCTCAGAAGTCTCAGAAGTCCCTCTGTTTCAGTGGGGATGGAGGAATCTGGCCAGGGAAGGCAGGGGAGTAAGGGCCACTGTTGTAACAAGCAAGGTGTCTGACTCACATGTCCCCTTCTAAAGCCACATGCCAGCCCCGTGAGGCCTGGGGTCGAACCCCATGCAGGAGAGAGAGAGGCCCAGAGTGGGAGTGCCACTTGCCCCGGGCCACACAGCTAGGCCTGTCCCTGTTGCTCGCAATCACAGCTCCAACACTGGGGACAATGGACAGCCTGCAGCACCCCGGCTGGGTCAGGCTAGGGCTACTAAGGACCATGGGTCTTGCCTAGGAGTCCAGATGGCAACAGGAAAGTCATGTCAGTGGAGCAAGGCAGAGGCTTCTGGGAAAGGCATGGTCTCCACTGTCCCGGCCCTGCCTCAGTGACCACTGGAGCCTCAGCCACCCCTGCCCTCCGGACCTCTGGTCTTCCTGCCTGGGCGCTGGGCCACCAAACATAGGAAGAGTCAAACCACAGCCTCTGTGTGAGCTGCAATGTTCAGAGGTTTTTATTTCTCTTCACTTTTGGAAAAGTCTTACTCCCCACCCCACCCTCCTGCACTGCAGGCCTAGGGCTGGGCCAGCTGGGCTGGGAGCACCGTTAAGAATTAAGTTCACATTTACTATTAATGGTGACCCTACGATTTAAAACCCTTTGTCCCAGAAAGAGCCCCTGACAGTTGCAACAGTTCCCAGCTCCGGCCTGGCTGCACCACTAATGCTAGAAAACCAAGCCAATAAAAGTGATTTTTTTTTCATAAAAAAAACCCTTTATAGTCATTTCATGTGGGTTGGAAATCACAGAAATTAGGCAGAAAAAAACCCAGGGGGACAAATACAAACAAACAGCATGGCGTCTCCAACAGTCCTCTGATCCCTGGGCGGAGGGGAGGAGACAGGCAGCCTACAAGGTCTGTGGCAGGCGGGGCCTGGTTGCCAGCGTTCAGCTGTCCTCATCGTCCAGCGACTCCGAGTCCATGCGTGCCCTCTCTCGCTCCTGCCGGTCGCTCCCCAGCCCATCCAGGTCAGGGTCCTCCCTTACGCTGCTGGCAGAGCACAGCATGGGTGGGGGTGAGCAGGCCGGCTGTCTCTAAGGCCTATTGCCCCCAGACCACACTCAGCGCAGTGAGCAGGAGCCATGCGCCCACTGGAAGACCAGGGGCTCCTGCGAGGCTGCACGGCAGGCTGCGGAGGTGGTACCTGCGCCTACTCTAGACATTCAAAGAAGCCATCCTTCCAGGTGGGCCCATGGCAGCTCAGAGCTGGAAATCAGCTGCTAAGGTGGGGAGGATGGGAGGCCCCCAAGGGTGGGGCGGGGGAGCTGAGGTCTGCGGGACCCTCACGCGAACAAGCCTGCCCTGGAGAACAGCACCCTTCTTAGGAAATGGCTCCCCACGGTCACTGCTAATACTTACTCGTTGTGTAACAGGTCTTCAGAGGAGCCACACCGAGGCCCCTCCTCTGAGGTCTGCCCTTCCTCCTGTTCCTTGTCCTCCGGCTCCTCCCCCTTCTGGGAGGTGGCCTCGCCATTCACGGGGGCTGAGAGATCTGGTGGGAGAGTCACAGGATGCTGTGGGGTTGTCTGGGACCCCACAATCCTTCCTGTTGAAAGTTACTGAGTGAGCAAGCTAGCACTGGGCCAAGGATCCTGAAGGACACCAGGCCCTCCTGGAGGATGCAGCCCTGGGCACTAGCATGCACCTCCTTCCTCTCTCACATCAGGACTGTCAGTTCCCACGCGGCCTGGGCAGTTGCGCCCGTGCCCCTGAAAGGGGTGGACAGTAACAGGCCAGCCTGCGGCAGAGTAAGAGATGTCCCCTCTGGGTTGTTCCTTGGCTGTTGAGGCCTCAGCCAAACTCCATCCTAATTTGGGTCTCAGGGGGCTCTCTGAACATCTGTCATTGGGACGTGTGACCCCAAGAGGGTAGGCCCCCTCTCCCATCGCTCAGTCACTGTCCCCGCACGGTGACACCCTTTCTCTTCTTCCTCCCCTGCCCCCCCCCAGACCTCCAGGTCCAGTCCGAGGCCTCTGCCAACTCCCTCTCTGGAGGATGCTCCCACGCCCGGCCCACACCCCTGGCGGGCACACAGGCTTAGGGCCTATGTACACAGCCTCCGGACCGTCCACCTCAGAGGATCTGGAGTCTACGAGCCAAGCAGGCGTCCACGTGTCAGGCACTAGCTACCCTGGGGACGCAGCCAGGCGTGTGCAGAGTGCCAAGGACATGCCTCTCCAGCCACTTGGGGAGGAGCACCAGCTGTGCCCCAGCAAACCCGGCCCACCTAGCCCCACTCCCTCTGGCCCCTCACCAGCGTTCGCCTCATCCCCTGCTTTCTCCACGGGGGCCTCCTCTCCAGCCAGCGTCTCCTCAGTTTTCCCCGCCTCAGCCTTCTCCTTCTCCACACCAGCTCTGTTTGCCTTCTGGACAGCCTCAATCTTTGGTCCCAGGACCCTTGACTTGAGTCGGGTGTAGACTTCCGCAGCCTTCTCCATCACCTCCTTGTTGGCCTTGTAGCGGCGAATCTGGGACCCCCAAAAGCCCGACTCAGGACATGCAGCTAGGCCTCATCCCTGTCCAGGATCCTCCCCCATGGCTGCCACCCCTGGCAGCAGTGGCATCTCCATGAAGAGCAGCACTACCCCTTCCACAGGCTGCCCACCGGAACCTGGTTCTGTGGGTAGACTCCACCTCCATGAGCCACCAGGCCTTGCCCCCCACCCCCACATACCTTTTTCAAAGTAGCCACCACATCTGTGTTCTTCTGGAGGATCTGTGAGGTCACCTGCAGGGTCCCTAGCTCTTCTAGTGCATTCAGACATCTTTTCACATCCTGCAGGGTAGGAGGGAGTAAGGAGGGACAGCACCTAGCTCAGGGGTCCTAGGAGTCCTGACAGGGCAAAGGAAACCCAGAGGCACTCCTTTTGGGGAACCAGTGACAGGTGAAAAACAGGGACAGACAAGAAGGAGCCTCATGGGCCTTCATGAAGCCACCTGGTGGGGACACCGAACACTGCACCTGCAGAGGGCCCAGAGCCCTCAGCCAAGAGACCTGGGATGGGCACAGCAACACCTGCCCTCCTACCCCACACACTGTACTTGTCACGGCTTCCCAAGACTTCTAAGGAAATCCAGACATGAAGGGGTAGGGAAGACTTGGCTCACCGGATTGTCAACCTTCAGGGCAAACTTGATTTCACTGTGTAACTTCTGGAGCTTTTCCTCCACGGAGGGTTCTGTGGCCAGGAGAGAAGGCACAGTGCAGGCCTGAACAGGGCCATGAGGCCCGGGCCATGAGGCAAAGACCAGCTTGGCCTCCAACACCTGCCAGCTGGCCGAGGGAACAAGCTCTTCTGCACCTTCCCTCCTCCCTCTCAGCAATCCCACCCCTCACCTTTCTTCTTGTCCATCTTCCTGTCTGGCTGGAACCCTTCGGACCGTTTCCGGGTACGTTCCACCTTTACCTGCCTGTGGGGAGTCACAGGCACCCCTTATTAGCTGGGCCCCTCACCAACATCCCCGGCTATGCATCCCCCTGACGAGGAGTCAGGGTCTGTGGGGCAACCTGCACCTGCTGTGAAGGAAGCCTCTGGGAGACGCGCAGCCGGGAGGGGATAAGGCCCACCACGGCTAGCAGAGGGCGGGCTCCCAGGCAACCACAGACATCAACCCTCCCTCGGGTTTCTGTGGGCAAACAAATGTGAAGTCCCAGAATTCTGGTTTTTGTTGTTGTTTAAACACATGGATGAGGGTCAGTGACTGCCGGGCTATTAAAAGCCACTCCAGTTTGAAACACACAGTGGAGCAGGCTCATCACCAAGGCTGAGTCCACTTTCCATTCGCCAGTATTTCTGACAAGCTGCCACTGGATAGGCTGGTCAGCGATAGCTGGAATTTCACTTAGAGAGTGGGGAATTAATTCTCCCCGCCCCCACCGCCTCAGGGGGCCACAGACTTAAAATATCTGAGAACCACAGGAGGGAAGGACAATCTCCTCCACACACTGTGGACATCGGGCAGTATCTCTTAGGGGGGCCAACTGGGGCACTATGGGGTGTTAAGCAGCATCCCTGGCCCCATCCACTGGGTGCCAAGAGCACCCCCAGTCAAGATAACCAGATGTCCCCAGACATCCAATGTCCCCTGGGTGGGGGCAAAAATGCCCAGGTGAGCACAATGCTGGAATAGCAGCTCCTGGGGGTGGTTCCAGAACCAGACACTTCAACCTGATTGTCTCCAAGACTGAATTTGGAAGCTGAGCCCCTCCCATAACAGTTAAGGGATCCCTGGGATCCCAGAGAAGGACAAGGGCCAGGATGGGGCAGCTGGGGCCTGCCGAGAGGAGGCGGTCCAACGGGAGCTGACCTGGCTCGGGGTTTCTCCTCAGGACGTCCCCTCTTCTCCTTCTGGCTGGGTCTCCTCACGGTCTCTGTGCTTTGTGATTGCAACTTCTTAGCTGATTTCTTCGCCTACAGAAAAGAGAATGGCTATGTGATGGGAAGTAGGGCCTGACCCCAGATCCCTGCACTATCTCCCTTAGAGATACAGTTCAATACTTTATGCCACCACCTTCATACTGCTGAGAGGAGCTGGTGGAATGAACAGGATGGGAAGGGAAGGACCCCTTGTCCAGTCTGACACTGGACAGCAGCTTCTCACGCCCTGAAAGGACCTGTGGGAAGGTGGAGGCCAAGCCTGACACTACACAGGGTAGCCGAGGCCATAGCTAGAACACCTCCTGTGACAGGCACCTGCTCCACCTTTGTGACAAGAGAGAGAGTAACGGGGAGAGCAAATGCCCTCCTCCTGCTACCTCACCCCCCCTTCTCATGATGTGGGATTCAGGTTCAGTCAAGAAGGTATCAGGGCTGGGAAATCGGACTTCCAGATTCAGGCTAGAATGTGAGAGGGTGGGCGGGGGAGCGGATGGTCCTGGCCATACCACACAGAACCTAACGCACCACTGATCCTCCTCAGAGGCCTCCTCACTACTCCCAAGTTGCCCCCCACCCCCCAGATGCCAGAAAGCACCTCTGAGCACCCTTCCTCTGCCTACAGCCCTCTAGAGCTCCCGCTTCCCTGGGGGTAAAAGTGTCCAAGTTCTCCCCATAGTCCACAAGGCCCGGCATTGGTGCCCTCCTCTCCGACATCACCTCCGCCCTCTCCTGTGATCTCCTGTGATCTCCTGTGCCTGCTACATGGATCTACTCATTGTTCTTCAAAAAAACCCAGGGCTAGTCCTGCCCCAGGGCCTTTGCACTTGCTGTGCCCTCCACCTAGAATGCTTTTCCCATTTATCTTCACAGATTCCTTTCACTCCATTCAGATACTGAATGTCTTTCAACTGAAGCCTTTAGGGTCAACCCAGTGTAGGCTCTCAGGGGACCCCAAGAATCCAGCCTAGGCTGGGCGCACCTCTCTCTCCAGCTCGGCCTCCGGTTCTGAATCAGAAGTGGACTGGGGACCCCGGCCCCGGCCCTTCCGGCCTCGCTTCTTGACAGGCTCCTCATCGTCCCTGAGCTCATCGCCACTGCTGGCGCCACTGCCCCCATGCGGGGCATCCCCACGCTCGGCCCGCTCCCGCCTCCGCTCCTTCTCCTCCTTCTCCTGCTCCCGCAGCCGCCGCAGCTCCTCCTCCTGCTCCCGGCGCCGCCGCGCCTCCAGCTCCCGCCTCCGCTCCTCGTCCCGCCGCTTCCACTCGCTGATGCGGTCCACCTCATCGCTGTCACTGGGGGCGCAGGCCAGTCAGCAGGGGAATGAGTCCTCGGAACAGGAAGCTCCGCCACCAAGTCTGAGGGAACGGGCCCACCCACTGCCTGTGGCCCCAGGGCGGGGCTGAGGACCTGGTAAAAAGCCACCCCACCTGTCACTGCTCGAGGTGCTCGGGGGCCGTTCAGGCTTCGGTTTCCGCCCACGTGGTTTTGGGGGTGGCTTCTCAGCTAGGGCAGAGGAGAAGGCGGTGGCTCACACTGGGTCTCTAGATGGGCAGACACCCTGATGGGCCAGCCCAGGAGCTATGGCCATACCTGGCTTCCGGCCCCGCAGAGGCTTCTTTACAGACACATCCGTGTCAGAGTCGGAGGAGGACGAGGAGGACGAAGAGGACGAGGACGCTGACCTGGCCACAGCCACTGGCTCCCCCTTGACCCCGTCTGATTCTGCTTTGGAGTCTGAGTCGGAGGCTGATGGTGCCTTCTGGGAGAGACCGGGCACAGAGGTGAGAGAAACACAGGGCACGGGCAGGCCGTGAGCACCCCAATCCCTGAATCTTCACCCCACAAAAATCCACCATCCCCCATATTAGAAACTCTTCATCTTGGCCAGAATCACAGGCGTCCTGAAGTCACCTGCAGCCGCCTGACGGGAGTCAGCAGGGTCAGTTATGGTGCACACTCTCCTGGGTCTCACCCACTCCTCAGTCATGTGTGTGCGTGCGCACCCTGGACCTCTCCCGTAAACAAAACATTTTGCAACGGGCCTCCCTGGTGGCACAGGCAGTTGAGCACAGTGCTGTGAAGCTGTCCGCAGCCTCTGCAGTACTGGTTCTATCCCCGCTGGCCACAGAGCAACCCACATGGCACGACAGACCTCTCCTGTCTCGCCTGCTGCTCCCCTCAGCAGTGTATTTCAGTCAGTCTGCCTGTTCTGCTCCCCGCTCTGTCTCTGGTGAATCCTCTCACCCTCCCGCACATCTGGCCTGTACCCCAGCTCTTTGTATAAATAAAATAAATCTTTACAAAAAAACCAAACATTTTGCAACATAAAGCCTTGCATGTGGGCCCAAGTAGACAGGCTGCCCTCTTTCCCGCGCTCACCTATGCCCACAGCACGAGTGCACGTGTGTACAACACACACACACGCACTTGCACACACAGTATATGCCCATCATATGCACTCACCTGCAACAACACACGTGTACATAGTGTGTGCACACACTTATGCACAAGTACACACCCACACATGAGACATCAGACAAGCACATGGCTTGTATGTGCAACACATGTGCCCTGGTAGACCACATACAACATGCATGCATCCTCTCCCAGACACATACACATTTACACAGATGCGTGCACATGGCACACACTCTGTCCCCATGTGAGAGCAGAGCCCTAGATTCCTCTTTCCAGTGGCAATTCCAGCATCCCGGCTCCCAGAGCGGGCTCCAAACCCTCTGAGGAGCAGCAGTCTGGCCGTCTCCTGTTCCGAAGACGACAGCACAGTGCACAGACGCTCAGAAGCAGGGGGCTGAGGCCACGAGCACAGGGAGCAGCTGGCACTCTCGGAGGCCTCCCTGGGCCCGCGCTACCCTGCTCCAAAGAGAGACTGACGCGCGACTGGATAAAGACGGCGAGCGAGGCACGCGCAGAGGAATACTACCCAGCTACAAGGGAAAAGGAGAAAAATTCTCCATTTGCAGTAAAATGGAAGGAACTCAAGGGGATTAGGCAAAGCAAAGTCAGACAGAAGAATAAACAGAGACACTGGACGGTGTCGCCTTCATGAGAGACATAAAGAAACAAAGAAAAGACAAAAACAAGCCGGTGCACTTCGAAGCAAAGCTCTAGAGTTTCCCCAGCAGGCATGGAAACAAACCAGAAACGAAGCCTCTACCTTTTTCTTCCGTCCCGCAAGGGGGCCCCGCCTGGGCGTCCGGACCACAGCTTTCTTCTCTGGGGTAAAGTCCTGGGTGGAGAGCGGGAGCTGACAAGTAGCTGCCGCAGCGCCAGCCCACCCAGCATCCCCCGAGCACCCGAGGAGCAGCCCAGAGCTCACCTGGTCACTGGTCTTCTCAGACTCAGATGAACTTTCCGAATTCTCCTCCTCGGAGGGGGACACGCTGGCCGGATCCAGATCACTGGGGGCCTTTCGAACTCGTTTTGAGACTGACATCTGGAAGGGGAGCAGCTCGAGCAGATCGGCAACCAGGAACTCACGCGCCAAGTCTCCCACCTCGGCAGGAAGCCCTCCCGCCTGCCTCTCCCAGCCCTGGGAAGAGCGGAAGGTCTGGAACCTGAAGGGGTTGGCAGGGACCCCTTCAAAAGAACCCAATAAACACCAGGGATCTTAAACACTGGGGGCATGATGTTCAGTGACATAAACCAGACAGAAAAGGACAAGACGGGTCACGGACCACAAAATGACATTTCCTATTAACGATGTACCACGTACAGACGGTGGCCCCCATAGGCGCTGCCACAGAGCCCAGGTGCATGGCAGCCTGTGCCATCTAGGTTTATGTCGTCACCCTCCACATCATTCACATGACACGAGACCACCTAACGACACATTTCTCAAAACAAGCCCATTGTTAAGCCATATGCAAGTGCACTGCGTGACCCACTCACACGAAGGCCCTAGAGGAATCACAGCCGTAGAAACAGCAAGTGGATAGTGGGTGCCAGGGCCTGGGGGGGACGGGGGTTAGTGTTTAATGGAGACAGTTTCATTGGGGGAAAGTGAGAAAGTTCTGGAGATGGAGGGTGGGGATGGTTGCCCAATAACATGAATTTACTTAATGCCACTGAGCTACACACTTAAAAATGGCTCAAGTTCTATGTTATGCATGTATTACCACCTTCTCCACCCTTATCTTGGCCCTGCTGAGGCTTATCTGCTCCTGCCACACCTGCCTATCACAGGGCCTTTGTACATCCTGCTGCCTCTAGGAGGCTCGCCACAGGCCTTTTTCTGGCTGGCCCCATCCTATTCCTTGAGCCTTGGCAGAAATGCCTGCTCCTCCCTTCACCATACCCTTTACATTTTTTGCATCTTCTATCTACAGTAAGTCAAATTTATTATAATTGTAAAAAACAAAAGGATACTTTCTTTAAAAGTGTTTTTAAATCAAATAGAACTTGGTGCTAGAAGCTGGTCTTTTCATTCTGCACTCAAATACTTAGCAGCAGTAAACAAGCAGAAGAAGAAAAAAAGGGGGGCAAAAAGAGAACACATTCAAGACAACTGAAAACACGTCCACACAAAAACACGTACATGACTGTTCACAGCAGCATTATTTGTAATGTCAAAAAAAGGGCAACAATTCAAATGGCCATCAACAAATTAATAATTACAACTCAGTCCATCCACTATGGACTATCTGGCCGGGAAGAGGAGAGGCACTGATGCACCCCACCACATGGATGGACCCTGAACACATGACACCCGTGAAGGGAAGTCAGACACAAAAGATCAAGCAGTGTGAGAGCCCCCTGATGTGAAATGTCCAGAAAAGGCACAGCCACAGACAGAAAGGGGGGTTGTGGTACGAGGGACGGGGGAGGATAGTCGTGACTATTAATGGGAATAGGGTTTCTTTTAGAGTAGGTTTTAGGATGCAATCTCTGGTGACAGGAAGAAGGGCCAGAGCATTGCTGGGTTGTGGCCACCCACAACCCCAGTGGCCAAGTTGGCCTGTCCAGCGCCTACCTTCAAGGCTGATGCCTTCCGCTTCAGGCCACTGTTGTCACTACTCTTGTCGGAGTCTGAGTCGCTCTCCATCCTGTCACTGGCGGCTGCGGCAGTCACAGCTGTGACAGCCATAACCCCCCGGTCCTCATCATCTTCACTGCCACCTGCCGGCTCAGCTTCGGGGGCCTCACTGTCCGAGGAACTCACTGGCTGGGGGACAAGGTGAAGGGCAGACCACAAGTCATCCCCATGTTTGAGTGGCATGACCAACCAGGATGGAGACCCAGCACCCACCAATGGGGTCTCCAACGTCAGGTCTGACCTTGTCAATATCTGGATGGTAAAACTGAGGCCCAGAAAGTTCTGAGAGGTGAGGCAGAGGGACAAGAGGAGCACGTGTGATGAGCACACTGATCCCAGCACTGCAGGATTCAAGATTAAACTCAAGGCTGGTGACTTAAATCTCTGTGCTTTAATTTCCACATATGAGCAATGTGGATGCCAATGTTTAGGCCTTGCAGGACAGTGGCAAGGGTGAAACAGAATACCTGACTTATGAAGGGCCACGCCCAGACCAGCAAGGAGTCCATCAATGTCTGCTTTCATGATTACTATTATTCTTAGGAGGAGGAAGGAGATCTAGGGCAGGGACTCTGGGCTTAAGCTTCCACGTACTGCTACTTCCATTATAGCCAAAGGGGCTGGCACATTCACACACTGGGTTGAATCTGTGGCTCGGTAGGTAGGTAGGTAGCTAGTACCCATGATCCCTGCCCCCAAATAGCTTACAATCTAGTGAGACAGACTGCAGGCATATAAATAGCTCAATGTCACATCATGGTGGCAGGCAGAAAGGGAAATACCTGCATGTGGATGTGCAGCTGCAGCAGATGGTTTGGGGGGTGGGGGAAGCCCTGGAGGGTGTGAAGTTTTAGCTGAGGAGTCATCACAAGCATGCAAAGGGGTAGGGGCTAGATACATTCCAGAGAGTGGGAATAGCATGGCTGAGGACAGGGAGAGGTTGGTTTAGTGAGGTCACAGAATATCTAGATAAAGACAGGGTAGAACAGAGGAGGGAGCAGGAGGTCAGGCCAGATCATGCAGGAGTTGGCCAAGCTCCCCATCTATCGTGATCTGATGGGCGCCTCGACTGCTGGCTCAGGTGATGGGATGCATGTGCATGTTCCATAATTGGGGAAACTGAGTCTCTAGAAAGGTAAATGACTTGCCCTACATTATGCTTGCAGATAAAGGCAAGAACCTGAGCTCTCCTGAGGTTGGCCCATGGGATCCAACTGTCTACCAGGAAAGGTGCTAGAAAATCTGATTCATATGAAGAGGTTTGGGGCACAGAGAGGAACAAGCATTTATCTGCAATGAATCTGGAGTGTGACCAAGGTGGAAAAGGAACATCAAATGCAGCTAGGCCTCCTCATTCCCAAATGACACTCACATCACCTACTGTGCTGTGCCCCTGTAACGAGGGGCCAGTGCACACTTGCTCACTGGGTCCTCCCAGCAGCACTGTGAGCTTCTGAACCTGGGACAGGCCCTTCTACCCCTTCATTACTGAGAGACGAAGATGCATAATCATGCATAGTTTCAGGACGCTCCAGTCAGCGAAGGACCATGTAAACAATGGGGGTCCCAATAGACTCTACCACCTAGGTTTGTGTAACTATACTCTATAACATTTGAAAAAGGACACAATCACTTAATGATGCATTTCTCAGAACATGTCCCCATTGTTAAGCGACACACAACTACACTAAACTGGGATCCTTCTAGGTCAATGGTTCTCCACCTTGGGTGATTTTGTTCCCTAGATGGCATCTAGCAATGTCTAGATACATACTGGCTATCAAGATGGGGCTGGGATGGGGCCTCCCTGGTAGCATGGGGGGTTGGGCACTGCACTGTGGGGCAGTCTGCAGCCTCTGCAGCACAAGTTCGATCCCCAGCCAGGGAGCAGCCCACATAGTGTAGCAGATTCTCCTGTCGTGCCCGCTGCTTCCCTCGGCAGTGTATTTCAGTTGGTCTGCCTATTCTGTTCCCAACTCTGTCTCTGGTGAATTCTCTCACCCCCCCCCCCAAGTCTCTGGCCTGTGCCCCAGCTCTTACATGCATAAATAAGTAAATCTTAAAAAAAAAAAAAAAATGGGGCTGGGAGTGCTCCTGGCATCAGGGAGGTGGGGTTTAAAGCTGTTGCTTAACACCCTCAGTACCCAAGATGGCACCCCATACAGAAAGATCTGGCACCAAGTGTTGAGAAATCCTGGTCTAGGTCTAGGAGATTTTAGACTCTAGCTGGGTCCCCCTGGGCAATCAAGTGAACTCTGTGGACCTCAGAAAGTTTATAGATCTGTAAAATGCAAAAGATACCGCCTGCCCAGCTCACTCTCAGGATTACCGTGGGAACCAAAAGACTAAGCAGCTGGAACCACACAGAGAGACCAGCTTTCACCTCCTGGCTTGGCAAGGAGAAGGAGAAATGTGTCTTACTATACACCATTGGCAGAGGCACTGGTGGGGGGTAATAAAGAGTAAGCACTGACTATATGCTCACATGGACCAACCATCAAAGACTGACAAGAGAATAAAGTACAGAATTATATGCCTAAGAAAGCTATACAACATTTTATATGAACTAAGAATCTTAGAAAGATAAGTATGGCTTTCTTGAGATGAAAATGAAACAGTGGGGGCCTCCCTGGTGGCGCAGGCGGTTGAGCGCCGCACTGTGAAGCTGTCCGCAGCCTCTGCAGCACAGGTTCGATCCGGCTGGCTGGGGAGAAACCCACATGGCACAGCAGACCTCTCCTGTTTCACCTGCTGCTCCCCTCAGCAGTGTATTTCATCAGTCTGCCTGTTCTGTTCCCTGCTCTGTCTCTAGTGAATCCTCTCACCCTCCTGCGTCTCTGGCCTGTACCCAGGTTCTTGTATAAATAAATTTAAAAAAAAAATCTTTTAAAAAAAAAAAAAAGAAAATGAAACAGTGGCCAAGAGGCAGCGCCACTGTTTTGTATACCTCTTCAATTTTCTACCCTGAGTCTACAATGCCACTTGAAATGTAGAAATGAACTACAGACTTTCAAGGATGAAAAAAGGAACTGCTGAGATACCCGCAAAGCAGTACCATAAGCTTACTTGTGGACTGGCTATAACAGAAGCATCTAAGATGATGCCTGGGAAGAAACACCTCAAGGTTCCCAGGCTTCAGCTCCAAACTACTAATACAAAGCCCAAACTTCTAAGGGTAGGGTCCAGGAGTCTTCATTTTAAACTAACGTTCCATGGAGAGGTATAACAGCTAGTCCTTCACCTGGAGAGTCTGTACAGGGCTCGTGTAATGTCAAAGCTGCACCATTTTTGAGTTTCATTTCCTCGAGGGCAGGCATCTATCCAGTACTTAGCAAGCTGTGGGTGTGTAATAAATATTAAATGGTGTGATGATTCACCAGGAGGTAATAAGCCTTGGATGTAACCAAACAGAACTTGAGCTGGGGCCAGAAAATGATCTCTTGAAACTCAGTTACCTTCAGGACCTTCTGATCTGCTTACCCAAGCTGGGGACAAGCAAAGCCGAGGAACAGCCAGCAGGTAGCAAAGCTGAGGAAGCCTCCATGCCCCATATGCATCACAGGAGATAAAAGTAAAACACCACAAGAATTAGGCTACCAGAGGGGTGGGTGGGAGAGGGAGCAATGAGGGTGGGGGTCCAATGATATGGTGATGGGTGTGGTGTGGTAACAGAGATCTGAAGAGGTGTCACTCTAGCGCCTTAAATCATGTACAGTATTGTAAACTGATACCTCAGTTTAAAAAAAAAAAGTGAAACACCAGTAATATGTAGCATGTGTGGGCCTGAGTGCTCAGGTAACTGTTTCATGAACCCACATTCTGAATGGTGAGCTCCAGAAGGCAAGAACTGTGCCTGATTCACCCTGGATCCCTGGTCCCTACACAGCATGTGACAGGTGGAAACACAAGTGTCTGCTGAGTTAGCGGAAGAGCTGAGCCACAGGAAAGGTACACCTAGACCATCTCCAGACCCCGATTTCTCAAGCAGGACCAGGCACTACAGGGCTACTTAGTCCTTTACAAACATAAACCAGACCACTTAGACCCAAGCTATACTGCCTGAAGACCACACTGATGTCCCTAACAGTTAAGTTCTGTCCCTTCCAGTTAGCTCCTGTGACCTGAAAACCAATCTCACCACAACCCATCCTTAGACCAAGCTAATCCTCCCCACTACCTCGTATCTTGCAGGAACCCCCAAAAGAAGTGGTTAAAAGCAGAGTGAAAAACCCCAGCACCACCTCCCTTCAGCATCTCACCCCAAAGTATTTGACAAGGCACCCCTCTGCCATCCTTCCATGGCTATTTATGAAGTTAATTTCTACTTTTCTAAATTCCTCTGTTTCGCTGAATAGTTCCAAACACTAATTCCCCATGAAGACATTATCTCTGTGACTCCTGGAGTTTTTTTTCCACCTAAACAGAAACTTTCACATCTATTAGGTATGGCCTTTTTCTGAATTGAAAGGTTAGTAGTAGTGGGAGGAGGGGCTATTAGTGAAAGAAAAACAATGTTTTCCTTATAAAATAAAAATAAAAAGTTTGGTAAAAGCTATGACAACACTTGTATTTGCAGGCTGATCCTAGGGCAGGGGTCTCACCAGGGGTGATTCTGCACTCCTTCACCCAATCCAGGGACACCTGGCCACGTCTGGAGACACATTCAGTTGTTACAACCCAGGTGAGGGTGCTCCTAGCATGGAGTATGTGGAGTCAGGGCTGCTGCTAAACATCCCATAGTGCGCAAGACAGACACCCCCCAGAGAATGGTCCAGCAGTTATGTCAGCAGTGCCAATGGGAAGACTCTAGACCTAAAGGTTTCGCCTCCTTCTAGGAGACAAGCTAAAGCCACCTCTACTCCTATGTACACACATACCTGATCCCATTTGGGCTGCCCTCCATCCCCAGGTACTCACCAGCGGAGCACTATAGCTGGCATGGGGATTGTTCTGGATCTCCCACAGTCCTTCATTGAAGCCTTTTCTCTTGTTGGGTTTCCCGTATTTATCTTTACATTTGTCGTAGGGAAAGAGGTCCTTGGGTCCCAGGAAGGCTCTGGAGAAAGGAACCATGGGGCCAGTCCCAGGTGAGCCAGGCTACCGGCGGGGCGGTGGGGGGTAACCAATTGGAAAACTCAGCCCTAGCTGGGAACACTTACGTTTCGTGTGTGCCAAAGAAGAAGATGGGGTACTTGTTGGGTGGGGGCTTCACGGCACCATCAGCGATGTCATCAATCTGCAGTGAGAGGCCAGTCAGAGGGCAGCTGGGGGGCAGGGGGGAGTTTCACCCACTGACCCAGGAAATTACCAAAAAATCAGCCAAGTTACTTGGGGTAGAGTATGCTAGGAAAAAGGGAGCCTTCATTTTAAGAAGCCACATCACCTTCCACTTAAGCATCTGCATGCTTCTGTGCAAACCCCCCCACTCCCCAGGGTACTTCACCTGAGCAAAGCCAGATAAGGTCCTCTGAGCAGTTGGGGGGTGAGGCCAGGCAGGGCTTCTATGAACTCTCAGAACCCTCCCACAGGATCCCTTCCCGCAAAGAGGTTATCGGTGGTGGGTTTCCCAGAGACTGCAGCTGGCAGCTCCAAGGATGCAGAGGGTGGGGGGTGGGCTGCAGGAGACAGGCGCTGAGCATCCAGGAAGTCCCACCCTCTCCATACAGGCCCATGGGCTCCGGCAGCTGTCAGTCACCTCCCCACGGGAGGCAAGCAGCCCCTATACTTCCAATCAGGTGCTTGGAAATGTTAGGGGCTTAGAGAGCTGGCTAAAGGAAGGAGGTGCTGAGAAGAGGGAGAAGCTGGTACTCAGGAAAGAAGGAAAGTGCCAGTAAAGTTTCATTGCGCTGTGTATCCCAAGAAATTAAGTGCAAGCAAATAAGACTAGAGTGGGCTCTCCAGTTCTCATTAATTCCTTCCATTCTTCTTCAGTGCCTGGGTGGCTTGCTCCTGACTTTCTGCCTCCATTTTCCTCAGGGCTAGTTTCCAAAGTCTTTGACGGTGGACCCTGGGCCTCTGGCATCTACCCCAAGCATCCCATTTCTGCACAGAAGCATCCCCAAACTCCATCAAGGTGAGGACCAGCCTGGATGCCTTCTAAACCCTGCTTCTGCTCTGGTCTCACCAAGTATCTGCCTCTCATCCTGAGGCCCAGACGTCCTAACAGTAGCACCAGCTCTAACTTCTCTTGGGGTTGCCCAGACTGAGGTCCCTGAGGTCCCCTTGGCATCCAAACCCTGAGTTCTGTGTGATGTCTTTCTGGCTACTTCTACCAAGGAAGGGTGGACCGAACAGGCAGGGAGCAAGGCTGGAATCTCCAGCCATCCCACAGGGCTGCCCAGGTCACCTGCCCTGCCCACCTCACCCTGCTGATACCCAGGGCTGCCAACCCCACCCACCAAATTCCTTCAGTTGTACCAGGCATATTCCACCAGCCTCAGTCTTGGGGGTGCAGGGGAGCATTTGGAGTCCTGAGACCTTGGGATGACAATAAACCTCAGGTCCCTCCTTTGCTGGCTGCTCTCACAGAGCTTGACCTCCACTCTACAGATCTGCGACTCTTGGGCTCAAAGAGCCCTTCAGACCTAACCCCCCATCCCACACCACTTGAGCTGTCTGCATCCCAACTTTCCCCAAAGAAACCCCAAGTCGCCTTCCCTCGGTTGCTCCCCTTCAGCCTGGAGTCCCCTTGAGTGGGGCTGATCTGATTCAAGCATCAGAGAGGACAATCTCATCCCAACCAGTTTCCTCCTCTGAGTCTGGGGAATGGGGGGGGGGGGGTGTGAATCTTCACAGGGGACTAGGGTGCCCCAAACAAGTCTTATTTATATTCCTGGCCCCTCAGACCTCTCACTTTCATGTTCAGTCATCTCAGCTCCAGCGACCTTGTGAATAGAGCCCACAGCCCCAATTCCCAGTCCTGACTCCCTCACCCCTCGGTCCTGAGGCTCCAGCAGCTTCTCCCTGACTGCATCCCTCCTCCTTCGCGCCCTTAAACGCCGCCCTCAGCACACACCCCCACCCCACCCTTAGGACTTGGCTTCCGTGACCCCACAAAGAAGGTCCTCCAGTCTTGGGGCACTTTCCTCTCCCAATAAACCCAGCCCCCCACAAATCACACTGTGCTCGGCCCCCTCGCCCCTCCCTGCTCCCTCCCCCTGAACCCGTCCCCTCAGGTCTCAGGTCCTGCACACCCAGCATCACTCGACTCTGTGACCCCCAAGCCGCCCCTTCAGGTCCGGGGTACCCAAGACCCCTGGTACGCAGGCCACACAGTCCGGGGACCCCCAGAACCCCGACGTTCGGGTCCCTCAGGCCTGGGACCCCAGCTCTCCCTGCCGGCGAAAATCCCTCAGGCCCGGCACCCCAGACCCCTGCGCGCGGGTCCCTCAGCCCCGAATCCTCCCAAAGCCCGGGCGTGCGGGTCCCCCAAGCCCGGGTCCCCCCAAACCTCGGGCGTGCGGGTCCTACAAGTCCGGAGTCCCCCAGACTCCAGGTGTGCGGGCCCCCGAGTCTGGGGCCCCTGGAGCCCCACCCCCCACCCCCAACCTTCGCCCATCTCCCCGGCGGCCTCACCCGGGCCGGCCAGTGCGGGTAGCCCTTCATCTTGGCGAACACCAAGTCCCCGGGCTTGAAGGCGTGCGGCATGCTGGCGGCGGAGGCCCGGGCCGCGGGAAGCGGCGGCGGCGGCGGCGGCGGCGGCGGCAGCGGCAGCGGCGGCAGCGGCGGGAGGCAAAGCCGGGGGCGGGAGCGGGACACCGAGGGGGCGGGGGCGGCCGCCAGGACTGCGGGCCGGAGCGTGTTTATTGGCCTGAGGGATACCGGAAGTCCTGCCTCTCGCCCGTCACGGGTGGGCGATGCTGTCGCTCAGTACCACGTGCGGGGATAGAGGAGAGCGGGGACCAAAGAGAAGAGGGGATGGAGCAGCTCAAGTTAACGGGATTGGATAACGGGCAGAAGCAGGGGGCGTGACCAGAGGCCTAATGGAGGGGGCGGAGGTGAAGGGAGGTGAAAGGGGAAAAGTGGGCGGAGGGAAACGGAGGCGCAGCGGGCGAAGAGGCGGGCGGCCGGGGCGCCTGGGGCGGGGCTTAGCGTTGAGGGGCTGGCCGAGGCCGCCCCGGGAGGCGGCCCGCCGTTGGGCCCCGCCGCGTCCCCCTCTCAGGGAGGGGGTTTAATGGAGGGCCGCGGGCCATTGGCTGTCACGAGAGGCGCCCCGGGGCGGGAGTGGACATTGGCCAGCGCCGGGGCAGGCCCCGAGGAGCTGCCGCCGCGGACGCCCCCCGGGCAGGGTTTCGGCTCCAAACGGGGCCGCGCCGGCGCCGGCCGGGGGCGGGGCTTAGGACGAGGGGCGGGCCTCGGGGGGTTGTCTCGGGAGAAACACCCCCAAAATGCACACTTTCTTCTTGGTGAGGAAGCTTTTTGAGCGCCATGTGCCCGAGCTACGAAATACTTAACACACGTTCGTGCAAGAAGAGTGTGCCGAGCGCTGCGGGGCCACGCTCCTTTATCGCTTTGTGCCTCAGTTTCCCCACCTGTGAAATGGGACTCTGCTGATCGGGCTCTATGAGAAGCCTGAGGAGGCGTCAGTGACTTCGCGGCTCTTAGAGGGGTGAAAGCTGTGCCTGGGAGTAGGAAGCCCCGGGGGTGCTGGGGGCCCGTTAGCAGCTCAAGGTCTAGCAGCGCAAAGAAATGTTCATTTGTGGTTTGGGTCAGCGGTAGGAGCAAAACGGGGGGCGGGGGGAGGGGGGCATTGTATGGGGACTATAACCAAGATGAAAATGCATACATTGTGCAAAAATGAAAAAATGATGTAAAAAATATATAGAATTTAAAAAATAATAATTAAAAAAAAAAAACCTCAAGGCACCTGAGTGCTTAAGAAAAAGCTGCGTAATGGAGGAGGCTTTCTCTAGCCTAAAGGAAGTTCTTTTTTTGCCAGACTTGAAAATCGTAAAGAAATTGGCTAATATCAGGGGTACACTGGAGGACTGAGCGAGTGGAGGGAAGGAAGCGAGGCTCAAGGGCTCCACTGAGGAGCTGTCATAATGCCTTGTGAACTTTCCTGAGAAATTTGAGTTTTATTTTAAGTTCTAGGGCAAACAGAAGGACTTGATCACCGAATACAAAAAAAAAGGCATTTTTTTGTCTCAAAAAACACCCATATGCACTGGAAATATATCTCGAAATCTTTTTTACAAGTTAAGCATAAACTTAATATTCATCCCTAGGTCTGTACCAAGAGAAATGAAAATAACCCTCTACATAAAAGCTTGGACACCAGTAAGTAGTACGTTTCACAACAGCTAAAAAGTGGAAGCAACCCAAATGACCATCGATGGGTGAATGGATAAACCAAATGATATGGCATATATTTATGATGAATACTATTCAGCAAAAAAGAATTGAAGCATTGATACACAGTGCAATAGTAATGAAACTCAAAAAGTGTGAAAAAAATCAGGCAAAAAAAGTCACATGATTTCAACATCAGATGACATTAATGGAATGTCCAGAAAAGGCAAATCTTTGAAGACAGAAAATAGATCAATGATCTCTTTTTACAGCGTTAAGCTGGGAGTACAATCCAGACTGACTGCATGGGCACAATGTTTCATTTTAAGGTGATGGAAATGTTTTTAAATTAGATTATGATAATGGTTGTATGACTCTGTAAATATGCAATAAAATGTACCGAATTGCATACTTAAAACAGGTGGATTTCATGCTGTATAAGTTATATATCAATAATACTTTAAATAAATATACCCACCTAAGTGTCCAATGACAGATGAGTGGATCTAAAGATGTATATATGCTGATGGAATACTACTCATCTATAAAAAAGATAGATAGAATTGCAGAGGATTATGCTAAGTGAAATAAACCAGGAGAAAGACAAATACCCCATGATTTCATGCACACCCGGAATATAAAGAAACAAAGCAAAAGAACAAACAAAACCAAACCAAAACAAACCCTTGAAATCTGACTATAGAACTGAGGCTACATGGAGAGGGTGGTACATCTGCATAGAGTGGAGAAGTGGGCTGTGGTGAAGGATTTTTGGGGTCTTGGTAGTAGCCATAGTGTGATAACTTACAACTGTAGAGATGTGAAGTTCTACCTTTAAAACATATACAGTGTTATCAACCAATGTTACCTCAATAAACATCATTTTATTTTTTTAAAGATTGATTCATTTATGCATACAAGAACTGGGGTACAGACCAGAGATGTGGGGGGTGTGAGGGGATTCACCAGAGACAGTTGGGGAGCAGAACAGGCAGATCTACTGAAATACACTGCTGAGTGAGCAGCAGAGGAGTCAGCAGAGGTCTCTGCGCCATGTGGGTCAGCTCTCTGGCTGGGATCAAACTCGTGCTACAATGCCTGCCGACAGCTTCATAGTGCTGAGACTTAATCCCTTGTGCCACCAGGGAGGCTCAACAAACATAATTTTAAAATAGAAATAAAAACTGCCAGAAGAAGGGCTGTAAGTAGAATTACCAGATAAAATTCAGAATGCCCAGTTAAATGTGAGTTGCGGCTACACAATTTTTCAGTATAAGTAGATTCCATGCAATATTTGTCCCATGCAATATTTATGCCATCTGTACTAAAAAAGTATTTGTTATACATTCTACACCATGGATGGACCTTGAGGACATCATGCTAAATAAAATAGCCTGATGCTTAAAAACGAATACTGCAAGAGCCCACAGGAGCCTTTAGGAGTCAAATGCATTGAGACAGGTGGTAAAACAGTATCAGGGGGAGGGAGAGTTAGTGTTTAATGGGAACTAATTTCAGTTTGGAAAGATGAGAAAGTTCTTATTATGGATGGTTGCAAAAATGTGAATGTACTTAATGCCACTAAGCTGTACACTAAAAAATGGTAAAATGGTAAGTTTTATGCATATTTTACCACAACAAAAAATAGTAACAAAAGTACATATCATCAAATAGGAATATTTGACACACACAAAAAATTGACATGGCTTTTTTTTTTTTGAGAACAGAACAGGCAGATTTATTGAAATACACTGCTAAGGGACACAGCTGGAGAGACAGGTGAGGTCTGCTGTGCTGACATGGTTCTTTAAAAATAGTTAAAATTGGGCCTCCCCTGGTGGCACAGGCGGTTGAGCGCCGCGCTGTGAAGCTGTCCGCAGCCTCTGAAGCGCCAATTCAATCCCGGATGGATGGTGAGGGTCCCACATGGCGTGGCAGACCTTTCCTGTCTCGCCCACTGCTCCCCTTAGCAGTGTATTTTGTCAGTCTGCCTGTTCTGTTCCCCACTCTGTCTCTGGTGAATCCTTTCAACCTCCTGCGCATCTGGCCTGTACCCCTGCTCTTGCATAAATAAAAAATAAATCTTTTTAAAAAATAGTTAAAATTAGGGGGCAGGTGGCCCTTCCCGTCTTGCCTGCTCCTCTCATCAGTATCTCAGCAAATTTGCCTTTTCTGTTCTCCACTCTATCTCTGGTGAATTCTTTCACTCCCACATCCCCAGCATGCACCCTGATTTAGGGGGTGTCAATCGTGGGATAATAAAATTTGGGAGAAGAAAAAAATGGTTAAAATTTAATATTGTATATTAAAGTATTTCTTTATCTGAAATTCAGACTTGCCTGGCATCCTGTATTTTTATTTGCATAGGAGTGAGAGTCATAACGATTGAGGAAGACTGTGCAGAGGGACCCGGCCTGGGCCAGGGTACAGCTGGGAAGACTGAGCCCCCAGCTGTACATGTCTTGCCTTAGGTTACACATTGAGTTTAAGAGCAAGAATGCCACTTCTGCTGGTTCCCACCTCCAACTGTGGGGCATACTTCTCCTCCCCAATGCCAGCCCTTGAGCCAGGGCAGAAAAAAAGACAACCTTCCAGAGATTTTTCTGCCCAGACCTGGCTGAGCTATGTGGAACCACAGGAAAAAGATCAAACTCTGATGGAAGCTGGGGCCAGAGTTCAAGAAAGTGGGAAAGTTCAAGGGGCCACTTTGGGGAAGGAGGAACAAAGTGTCAAAGGTGGCAAACTGAGGTGGAACAGGATCCATGCCTTCCCGCCAAATTAGAAGTCAGTTAAGCCAAAGGTTGGGCATTAGTCACCAGGGGAGGTGCTGTGGCTTCCTGTTCCCTGAGACAGGGATTGGCATCTGGCCAAAGATGCCAAGTTGGTGACAGCACTCCCTGCTCCCTGCAACTTTGTGAAACATTCCCCTCTAATCAGCAGCTAGTCTGAGCACCTACTGTGTGTTGCTGGCTTGATCCTCAGTTTATACCTCGGCCATAAGCCTCAATCCTTTCATTAACAAATATTTGGGGTGGTGCAGCGGATTGAGTGCAGCGCTGTTAGGTGGTCCGCATCCTCTGCAGCGCGGGTTCAGATTCCTGGCCGGCCAGGGAGATACCCACATGGCGCCGCAGACCTCTCCTGTCTCGCCTGCTGCTCCCCTCAGCAGTGTATTTCAGCCAGTCTGCCTGATCTGTTCCCTGCTCTGTCTGGTGAATCCTCTCACCCTTCCATGCCTCTGGCCTGTACCCCGGCTCTTGTATAAATAAAAATAAATCTTTAAAAAAAAACAACAAATATTTGGGCACTTACCCAAGTAGAAGAATAATGTTTATTGAGCAGGTACTTTGTTCCAGTCCGTGATATATTGCATGTGGTTAATTTCATTCCCATGTCAGTTAGTTTTCATTTCTGCTTTCCAACTTTTCAAAAGGGGAAACTGAGGCAGGGATTCCACTGGGGGGGGGTTGTAACTCCAGAGTTTTGGAGTCCCATTTGCCCCCAAATTTCTCCCAGTCTTGGCTGTGAGGGTTATCTTCTATTGCCAGCTCACGGAGCAACAGGGGAAGTTGTAGTGCCGTTCACTCTCCCCAAGAGTCTTGTCAGGGCCTCCCCGGTGGCGCAGTGGTTGAGCGCTGGGTTGTGAAGCTGCCAGCAGCCTCTGCAGCACCGGTTCCATCCCCGGCTGCTGCCCAGCCACGGGAGGAGGGTCCCACATGGCGCGCAGACCTCTCCTGCCGCCCGCTGCTCCCCTCAGCAGTGTACTTCGGTCCTTCTGCCTGCTCTGCTCCCCGCTCTGGCTCTGGTGAATTCTCTCACCCTCCTACGCTTCTGACTGTACCCAGTGCTTGTATAAATAAATAAACCTTAAAAAATAAAAAGAAGAAATCTGGGGGAGGCTTGGCCCAGGGTCTCCCATGAGAATGTACTCGAGACACTTTTGGGGACATCTGAAGCCTCCACTGCAGCAGAGGAGCTGCTTCCCAAGTGGCCCCTCACCTGGCTGCTGGCTCGAGACCTCAGCTCTTCACCAGGTAGGTCTCTCCACAGCACCGCTGCACCTTCCTTACAACATGGTGAACAGCTTCCCCCAGACTGAGCGAGAGGAGAGAGCACGGAGGAAGATGGCAGTGCCTATTATGATCTAGTCTCCAAGCTACACATCCTCACTTCTGCTCTATTCTGTTTGCTAAAAGTGAGTCATTAAGTGCAGCCCACACTCAAGGGGAAGGAATTAGGCACTGCCTTTGGAAGGAATGTTAAAGAATTTATTGACGTATTTTAAAACTACCACAACCCTATGCTTATTATCAACAAGTGTTAACATTTTTCTAACGTGTTAAATGCATTATGTGTGCAGTTATGCACAATGTGTGTTGGTTGCTTCATAACATTTCAGTAAACAACAAACCACATATAGGATGTTGGTCCCAAAAGTTGTACCATTTTGGTTTGTGCAATTACACTCTAGCATCTTTACAGTTGCCTAAAGATGCTTTTCTTTCTTTTTTTTTTTTTTTAAAGATTTATTTATGCACACAAAAACTGGGGAACAGGCCAGAGGTGAGAGGATTTACCAGAGACAGTGGGGAGCAGAGGCAAACTGAAATGCACTGCTGAGAGGAGCAGCGGGTGGAACAGGAGAGGTCTGCTGCACCATGTGGGTAGCTCCCTGGCCGGTTAGCTTCATAGTGCTGTGTTTAACCCCTTGTGCCACCAGGGAGGCCCCTAAAGATACTTTTCTCCAAATTTATCCTTATCCTTCAGGGATGCATGGCTGTTTTTACATATATGTTTGATTTTAAACATTTGAAAGTAACTTTCATGTATACACTCTTCACTTGTAAATATTTCAGCATTTCCTAAGAATAAGGACATTTTACTATATAAGCATGATACTTTATCGCATCAAAGAAAATCCATTTTTATTCCATGGTATTATTTAATATCCAGTTCATGTTCAATTTTTGTGATTATTCTAAGATTTGTTATTTGGGAGGGTAAGGGGACCAGATTTGATCAAAGTTTATGTACTGAATGCTAATGTTCTTTTTCTCTAATCCCTTTTAATGAGAATCTTGTTTGGTTTTCACCACACTGGCTTTTGGGGACAAGCAGGCCAGTTGGCTTAGAGAATGTCTCCTATTCTGGAGTTGTCTCTTTCTTTGTCACGTTGTTTCATTTGTTTTACTCCCTTTTGTAGTTCCTACAGAAAAGACCTAGAGATATGACTCAATTGTACTTTAAAATATTCTCTTTTATTGTAAAAGTCAATCCTATTACAGAAAATTTGGAAACTAGAACAAAAGGGAATAGAATCCTTTAACAAAAGAATAACCAGTGTTTTAATTTTTTTTTAGATTTATTTATTTATGCATACAAGAATGGGGGTATAGGCCAAAGGTGTGGGGGGTGAGAGCATTTTACCAGAGACAGAGTGGGGAACAGAACAGGCAGACTGACTGAAAAACGTTGCTGAGGGGAGCAGCCGGCGAGTCAGGAGAGATTTGCTGCTCCATGTGGGCTGCCCCCTGGCCAGGGATCGAACTTGTGCTGTAGTGGCTGCGGTTAGCTTCATAGGTTGAGTCTTAACCCCTTGTGCCACCAGGGAGGCCCCAGTGTTTGAATTTTGCCTTCTTCCAAGCATTGCTTTCTACATATTACAAGCCAGTGGGCTGACAGTGTTGTCTTTGCCTTTTTACGCACCGCTCTAGTGTAGCGGTCTAGCTGGTCAATGATCTCCATCTTCTGGCACTCAAATCACTGTGAAGTCTCACACTGTGTCAGGGTTAGTCTGTGAAACCAATTAGCAAATGGCAGAAATCCAGTCCCAGTCAGGCTGGAGACCATGAGGCGATGAGAGGGACAAATCAAAAGCCTGGACACAGTCATCATCTGGGGCGGATCCAAACAGAACATGGTTGGAACCATGACAGACAAGCCTGTGGGAAGAGCTGGTGTGGCCACCTCTCCCCTGACCTCCATCTACAGTATCTCCAGGCACCTGGAACCAAACCCCTGATCCAGAGATGCAAGCAACATGAATGAGGCTTCCTTCTCTTCCAGCTGGGGGAGGAAAACATCAGAGATGTAACTGGGACCCCAGGCCTGACTGGAAACCATGAAAGGAGATAAGCGGAGCTGGACTGACCACCTGCTGGAGTCTGTCCCCACCGAGGAACTTCCCTACCGACACTGGCAGGGAATTAGGTGCCCAATGCCAGAATTGTAAGACTCAGAGTGGGGCCTCCCTGGTGGTGCTGGGGTTAAAGACAGCACTAACAAGCTGTCACCAGCCACTGTAGCATGAGTTCAATCTCTGGCTGGCCAGGGAGCTGACCCACGTGGCACAGCAGACCTCTCCTGTCTCCCCACTGCTCCTCTCAGCAGTGTATTTCAGTACATCTGCCTGTTCTGCTCCCCAATGTCTCTGGTGAATCCTCTCACTGCCCACCCGCACCTCTGGTTTACACCCCAGTTCTTGTATGCATAAATAAATCAATCTTTAAAAAAAAAAAAAAGACTCAGAAGCAGTATCATGTGACAGTCATCAGAATAGATGGGATGATCAGTCTGCACAAGGAGGCATGAGACCCAGAGACCACCCTGGTCTGGAGAAAGTGGGTGAGTCTCCTCTACCACAGGAAGTTCCAAAATCAAGGAATCCGGAGAACCACTCCCCACCCCTGCCCTACAAGAGGTTCCTGCCATGCTCTGCCTAGCTACCTGCCACGTGGGTCAGCTCCCTGGCCACCTGAGCAGCCCAGTCTGCTGCAGTCCAGGAGCGCATGTCCTTACCCAGGAAAAGGACAAGCTTCCAGCAAAAGGACAAAGCTCGTGGCCTGACCATCGGTCTAGAGTGTGCAGTGAGGGAGAAGCTGGGGTGATCAGGGCGGGGGAGGGAGGCACACGGGAGAGGGTTGGATGTAGGCAGGTGGAATATTGGTGGGAGGACCGTGCCTAAGGAGAGCAATAACTATACAAAGATGACTGACGATGTAAGAAAATTAAAAAAAAAATAAACCAACAATGAGCAAATGTCAGAAGTAATGGTATGCCACTTCCAATATTAGGTTATAAAAAGGGAGGCACTCTTCACCCCTCCCTGTCCCTATTCTCCTTTCTAGTCCCCCACCCCCAATTTCCCTTACTGTGGAGGAACCTAGCAGCCATGGCCTGAAGACACTCAAGAACTTTACAGAAAGATCCCTGTATACAAATCCTGAAGCCGCTGGCCAACAGCCAACAAGGAACTAAAGCATGCCAACAACATTTCCATTGAGCTTGAAAGCTGACCCTCCTGCAGTCCTGCCTTTAGATGAGACTGTACCTCCAATCAACACCTTGACCACGTCACAACCTTGAGCCAGAACCATCCAGCTAAGCCACACCTGATTCCTGATATGCAGAAATTATGCTTGTTCTTTTAAGCAGCTATATTTGGGAAAATTTCTATGCAGCAATTGTTAACTAGCACATATCCTTGGGGGGTTTTCCAATTGCTGTTGTTTGGTTCCCATGAGGGGGTTATCAGAACATACATTACTTGATCTTAGCAAAGAACCTACTATACCCTCTCACTCAATGTGTTCCAGGCATAACAGTGTCACCTCAGTGCCTTTGTCTTTACTGTTCCCTCTGCCTGGAAAGCTTTTCTCCCAGATAGCCTCATGGTTTAGTCTCTCCTCTCCTTAAGAGATCTCTATTGAAATGTTAGACCTGACTTGCTAATCTTAAAGAGAATTCCCATTATGTTTGGTTCCCGTCTATTTTTCTTTCTTTTTTTTTAAAAGCTTTATTTAGGGTGTAGGTCAGAGGTACAGAGGGTGAGATGATTCACCAGAGACAGAGTGGGGAGCAGTACAGGCAGATCTACCGAAATACACTGCTGAAGGGAGCAGCAGGCGAGACAGGAGAGGTCTGCTGCGCCATGTGGGTCAGCTCCCTGGCCAGGGATTGAACTGGCGCTGCAGTGGCTGCAGACAGCTTCATAGTGCTGAAACTAACCACTTGCACCACCAGGGAGGCTAATCCATCTATTTTTCTTAATAGAAATTCTCACTCCTTTACATCCCATACAAGTCCTCAAATAATAAATCAGTTGTTTTGTTCAACATTGTTTCATTACAACCTTGATGAGGAAAAAAATGAATCCCAGCCAAAGTTGAATGAAACCACCAGGACAGGCTTTAGTTAGACATTATTTTGCTTGAAATGGCAGTTTCCAAGAGCCTACGGACAAAGTTAAGGGAGTATTTGTTGTCCATAGTAGATGCTCTGCAAGTATTTGGAGAATGACAGTGGTCATACCCTACAGCCCAAACACACTGCAGACATAATTCTTACCTGTGTATGTGATTTTTTTTTTCTGGAATATTTTAATAGCACACCTGGGATGTGACTTCACCCTTAATTCCTCCGAATGCATCCCTGATGTAAACTTGTATTTAAATATAACTACCTTGCTATTATTAACAACTGTTTGATAGCACCAATACCCAGGCACATTCAGAAGGCCTGGAGGTCTCGAAAATGTCTATTTCCTGTGTGTAATCCCCTCCGTTGATGTCACAGACTGCCTCCATCCTGCCCTCCCCATCCTGTTTTCCATTTTATTTTTTCCCATAGCATTTAGTGCCATCTACCCACATAAATTTTATTTTACTATCTTACATCACTACTCCCATCAAAAAAATCACGAGCCCTCTCTTGAGGTCAGGGAATTTTGTCAGCTTTCGTCACTGCTAGTAGAGCACACTCTGGAGAAATATTAAAGTAGTAAATGTTTCAGACTGCATCATCATCCCTACAATTGTCTTATGGGGGGAATGCTAATCTTATGCTCACCTCATAGATAGGAAATTGAAGCTAGGACGGTTAAAGTTTGGGGTACACTCATTCTTTCTTAAATCCCCTTAGTGCTCTCTGGCTAATCTCTGATTTCCTTAACTTAAGCCCCTTGGGGGTCATCGTAGAGCCTCAGGTTGGGGGCTACAGAGGCTGAACGCGGGGCTGTGTCGTATGGCTGTGAACATCCCCACAAAGAATTTCGATTTTATCACGTAAAGCCTGGAAAGAGGCAGGACTCGTTCTCGGTCGGCTCAGTCGGCCGGTACCTCCCTCTCCTGCCTCTCTCTTCCGGACAGCGGTGGAAGGCGCCCAGGCACAACCTCCAGAGAGGAGCGCACGCGTAGCCCCTAGCAACGCCGCCCGAAAGAACCACAGAGACGCGGCCCGTGAGTGCAGAGCGGCCGGAGGAGACAGCGAGGAGCGGAGAGCTAGAGCGGCCTATTGTCACGTGGGCGGCCGCGCGGAGGCGGGACTTCCGGCGGCCAGGTATTTTCTTTCCGGTTGTTGGTTCCTGCCGGCCCCTCCCCGACTGGGCCCTGCGCCCCCCTCCCCCCGCGGCCCCCGCCGCCGGGCCGCCGCCACTATGAAGAAATTCTTCCAGGAGATCAAAGCCGACATCAAGTTCAAGAGCGCGGGCCCCGGGCAGAAGCTCACGGAGTCGGTGGGGTAAGTGACGGGGGCCGGGGCGAGAGGCCCGGGAGCGTGGACGGGCCGAGGAGGCTGGAGAGGCCTGGGGGCGGGAAGCGGCGGCCGAGGACCTCGGGGTGGGGAGAGACCCTAGGGGCGGGGCAAGGGGGGCGGGGTGGGTGTGTTGGGGGTGGGGAGGCCTCCGGGGGCGGGGCGAGAGGGGCGAGACCCGAGGGGGCGGGGCTGGGCAGGGAGGGGGCGGGACTGTAGGGGATCTTGGGGGTCAGTGGAGAGACCGTGAAGGGACTGCTTCGGGACATCGGGCTTAAGGGAGTCGCCAAGGCCAGATAGTGGAAGCTGTTCCCGGACAAGCGAGTGCAGCGGGGTCGCGGAGTCGTGAGGCTTAACGTCCATGGCGGTGGGGGTCTGGGCCCAGTGGCCAGAGGGAGGACCAGGAGATATTCTGGAAGACCTGGCGGCTTAAGGCCTTCCTGGAAGGGTTGTGAGGGACTGGGGCGGTCTGGGTGAATTAGGAGTGCTGGGGGAACTGAGGGTGGTCTGGGAGGTGAATGGGGAAGCAGAGGACTGTGTGATGGGAAGGAGATGGGGGCCTTGTGGTGATGGTGGAGTTGGAGTGGAGGTCCTAATGGGGATCGGGGAGGGGGCCGCACATCCAGGCCTCAGGGACTTGTTAACTGCGTCGGACTTGAAGAAGAGCGCCTGAGCAAGACCGGAGGAGACTCAGGGGTGCGTGGAGGATATAGTGAAGAGGTGGAGCCGGTGAGGATGGAGGCTGTGATAGGGGAGGCTGAGAGGGGCTGAGCTGCTGCAGGGAGTTGCAGAGGAGGTGGTGGGAACTGGTGTGTGTGGAGGCGGGTAGGGGGGGTGGGGGGGAAGAGAGAGAAGCACGCTGTGGGGGTGGGCAGGAAGGTGTGAGTGAAGAAAGATGCCAGCCTGGGGAGGGCTCAGTGGGGCATAATGGAACGGATTGTGAAGAGGTGGGGACTGTGATTGTGGGGGGCGTGGAGAGGCAGGAGAGCAGGCAGGAAAGCATAGGGACTCGTGAGGTAGTGGGGGCAGAAGAGGGAGTGTGGGTGCACACCACAGTCATCAAGGCATTTGCTGCCAGGATTGAGGGCATCTAGGGTTCTTGGTGTGGGGGCATGGAGTGGGCTACAGGAGGCCATGAGGGCCAGGTCTGTGAGTAAAGGAGGGAGCACATGTGTAAAATCCTGGGAATCTCGAAGGGAGAGGAGGGCAGGTTTGAGGAAGCCGGGGAGGAGAGGATTCAGACTTCTGTGACTCACCTGGAGCACCAGAGAAATTACAGTGTGTGGGGAGGGCACATGCCCAGTCCTGGCTCAGGACTCACCTCCTAGAGGGGGAGACGGACAAGTGATCCAGTGAACATGATGGAAGAGTTGGTGGGAGTCCGTGCTGGGAGGGAAAGCCGCAGGGCAGGGCACAGCAAGTGATGTTGGCGACTATTTGGTGTGGAAAGGTCTCTCTGAGGAGCTGATATTTGAGCTGAGAGCTGGAAAGGTGAGACTCAGGCCTATGGAAATCCACCCCCGCCCCAGAACAGCTCTGTCCTCTCTCAGACCCGCATTCCTCATCCCAGCCTGCCTTGGCAGAAGGCACTGTGGTAGGAACCTTTGGGCCTGTGTGAAGAACAGCAGGAGAACTGTGTCAGAGGCGTCTGCAGGGAAGTGGGCAGGATGTGAAGGACTCTGTAGACCCGTGGGGAGGCGCTTCCATTGTGCATGCAACCGGAGGGCTAGGTGCGGAGGCATGATATGCGCTGGTGTAGGTCTTAGAGGGAACCCTCAGACTGTCCAGCAGAGCCTTAGGTGGGGGTTCTTGGAAAATGGCATTTTTATAGAAAGATCTGGAGGTCTCATGGGGCTAGGGCAGTTTTACATGACTCAGCTGTGAGGAGGGCTGGAAGGGGGTTGTTAGCAGGGGTGGTCTGGAAGCAGGACCCAGAGGCTCTGGGGTAAGAGAAGAGGGCTGCCTGAGAGTCTCGAGTGGAGCAGGAGGAAGGCGGTCCCGATATGACAGCTGGACTCTGCAGGTCTACAGCATAGCACACGTGCTACCAAGCACTGGGGCTGGGAGAGGCCCCCGGGGGTGGGGGGAAAGGTGAGTCTGACTAGGAGGGACTTCTCTGCTGGAACAGTCTTGGCAGGTTGATTATGAAGCCCTTGTCCCTAGGGGTAATCATGTGCTTTGCCCTTAGGGTGGAGGTAAGGTCTTTGTAATATGAAGAACCCAGGACTGGTGTGTGACCTGGGGCTGCTGCCTGAAAGCACTCTCAGGATTGAAGGGAAGTCTTAAGAGTCCTCCAGAGGGGGCCTCCCCGGTGGTGCAGTGGGTTGAGCGCAGCGCTGAGAAGCTGTCCCCAGCCTCTGCAGTGTGGGTTCAATCCCGGCTGGCCGGCGAGAATCCCACATGGCGCGGCAGACCTCTCCTGTCGTGCCCGCTGCTCCCCTCAGCAGTGTGTTTTGGTCCTTCTGCCTGTTCTGCTCCCCACTCTGTCTCTGGTGAATCCTCTCACCCTCCCACGCCTCTGGCCTGCACCCCAGCTCTTGTATAAAAATAAATAAATTTTAAAAAAAAGACTTCTCAGAGGGATGGTGTGAGGACACAGGCTGAGCCATAATGAGCTCCCTACGTGCTGCGGGCACACAGCCAGTGCTCGGTGCAGGACGCTGGCATCACAGCCCTTGTAGGGAGTAAGGGTGGAGAGCCTTGCTCAGGGAAGGCAGCGAGGAGCAAGGATGTGGTACTTTGGTTCTCAGTGATTCCTGAGGACAGAAGGATGCCCACACACATGCTTCCCCTGCCAGCTCCCGGGGGCTGAGTGCTTTTCCCCCCACTTAACAGACATGGCTCTGGGACCAGGACTGTCCAAAGGGAGTGGACCTAATCTAGCTCCAGGGCTTGTCCCCCTGTTAGAATCTTCTGGTGGCTGTGGGTGACCCATGGGAAGGAGGAGTGTGTCTGACAAGGTGGGGAGAAGTAGGAGAGGGAAGGAAGTTCTTCCAGCGAACCTCATATCACCTCTCTTTCTGTCTCCAGGGAGAAGGCCCCCAAAGAAAAGCCCACCCAGGTAAGCCTCAGGCAACCTCGCCAGGGCCCCACCGATGAGGCACAGAGGGCGGCTGCAGCGGCCCTGGCCAGGCTTGAGCAGAAGCAGCCCAGGGCCCGGGGGCCCACATCGCAGGACGCCATCCGGAACCAGGGTGAGCTGTGGACATCTTTGGGCAGTAGGGGCAGGAGTGGTAGAGCAAGATCCGTGCGTGCCACATACGCCCTCTGTCCTTGAGATCAGGCCACCTTGTGCTTGGTCCTGGAGGAAAGTAATTCCTTGACCCTTGACTTCGGGGGATGGCTAAAATCGCAACTGTGAGAGTGTTTTCAAAGGGGAAGTGCAGAGTGGAACAGCATAGCGAGGGGTCTGATGTGGTCTGGCAGGACGGATGTCAGGGAGGTTGAGGAAAGGAGAGAAGATCTGAGATGAGGAGGAAGGAGGGAGAAGAGGAGAAGGTGGAGAAGGCAGAGGAGCAGGAGGAGGTGGTCAGGCGGAGCCTGGGGGCTTAAGCAGAGGGGCTGCTTTCCTCCTGGAAGCAGCACTAGCACTTGACTCACAGGCGGGTCATCGGCAGCACTTAGATTCAGCTGCTCTGGGAGAGGCCAGTCTGGGGGCCAGACACTGATCTGTCTCTTTCTCTCCTTGTGTTTCTCCTTCCAGTGAGAAAGGAACTTCAAGCTGAAGCAACTGTCAGTGAGAGCCTGGAGGCCCCAGGGACTAAAATGGTAAGAGCACCCCTGGCAGCATCACTGCTGGCGCCTGCACGGGGCCCTGGGGATCGCAGAGCTGCCCGAGTTCACACCCGCCTTAGTCTAGTTGGCTGTGTCCTCATCTCCAGCCGGTGCCTAGCTCCGGGCTCTGGGGGCTGGAAGTGGCCCCTACAGTGGAAGTGGGAATACAGAAGAGACAATAGGGTTGACCAAGGTTACTTCTGGCCTTAAGGCAGATTGGAGAAGCCTTGAATGGTGTACGTGGGTTGTAGTCGAGGGCAGTGTTGACTGATTCTCTGACTCAGCACATGAAGCCCCACAGGCTGAGGGATGGACTGGACTCCCCATAAGCTTGATGGTTTCCTTGAAGGTGGGCGCCATTGTGATTCCCATTTCTCAGAAACCTGAGATTCAGAGGTGAAGCCTGCTGTCCTTAGTCACATACTCCCATCCCAGCAGGGGCAGGCCAGGAGCCCCCGACTGTCTGACTCCTGATCCCATCCTTAGCACTGCAGCCTGGCTCAGAGGTAGGAGGCTCCTTGGATGCTAGTGTCATCAGGGAGACCTTCCTGGTGGAGATAGGCCTTAAAGGAGAGCTTGACAGAAAAAATATTCTGATTTGGGCCTCCCCGGTGGCGCAGCGGTTGAGCGCTGGGTTGCGAAGCTGCCCGCGGCCTCTGCGGCGCCGGTTCGATCCCCGGCTGCTTCCCGGCCACCAGCAGAGGATCCCACATGGCGCGCAGACCTCTCCTGCCGCCCGCTGCTCCCCTCAGCAGTGTACTTCGGTCCTTCTGCCTGCTCTGCTCCCCGCTCTGGCTCTGGTGAATTCTCTCACCCTCCCGCGCTTCTGACTGTACCCAGTGCATGTATAGACAAAACAAACAAACAAACAAAATAAATAAATAAAACATGCCTCTATAAAAAAAAAAAAAAATAAAAAAAAAAAATAAAATATTCTGATTTGCTCAACCTGTGATTCTCACTGAATTTTAGAATGGAAGAGACCCTAGAATTGCCTAGGAATTGAGGCCCAGAGAGAGGCTGGAACTTGGCCAGGACACTGTAATTCCTGACTCCATCCCAGAGCCTATTTCTCACCAGGTAGGGGACAGGAACAGTCAGAGCCGCTGCCTGATGCCTACGCCGTGTCAAGCTGCCACATGCATTCCGTTCCCCACCTTGTTTAACTCTAAGGAACATTTAACAGACCAGAAAACAGACTCAGAGAGCTTCAGTCACTGGGCTAGGTGCCCCATGGTGTTAGGTCAGGCATGCCAGGGCCCAGGGACACACCCTCAGGGCTGTGGCACTCGGTGACCCAGGGTGGCCTCTGTCCACAGTCCAGACTCAGACACTTTTATATCCCCATGATCCCAGGTGCCTGAGCCCAAAGAGGAAGGCTCCACCCACCTAACAGTGCCTGGAGTGTACTTCACCTGCCCACTCACAGGTGCTACTCTGAGGAAAGACCAGCGGGAAGCCTGCGTCAAAGAGGCCATTCTCTCGGTGAGTGCTGCCCCCTCCCAGGTGCCCGAGAAGCCTTCAAGCTCACCTGGGTGACGCAGATTCCTTGTAATGTTCCTGCCTGCTTCTGTGGTGTTTGTCTTGCTTGTGTTTGTTTTAATCTCTCTAAAGAGGTAATACTTTCAAGCCGTACAGAATTTTTTAGAAAGAGCAAAAGATGGAGAAAAGTACCCCCGGGCCCCAGGCAAGCATTGTAAGTGGTTTAAGTCTCTTTTCACATAGAGTCCAAATCTGTCCAAACTCTTGCTATACTTTTATCTTCTCCTGGTTTCTTTAATTTCTGTTTTAAAAGGAACTATACCATTCACTTATAGAAACCTGGAGGTTTTATTTCGGTATAGAACAAAATCCCACATTGTTTTCCTTAAAACTCTATAATTGGTAATAATTTCAAGCTTAATGAAAAATTGCAACAACAAAAAACAAAACAAAAACACCTAAAACCTTTACCCAGGATATGAGTTTTCTGTTACTGTTACAACTCACTGTGAGGGTGTAGCTTTATAAAGGACACATTCATTATCTGACGATTCTGCAAGTCAGATGCCTGACATGGGTCTCATGGGGCTAAAGTCAAGGTGGCAGTAGGTCTGGTTCCTTCTGGAAGCCCTAGGGGAAGAGTCACTTTGCTGCCTTTTCCAGCTTCTGGGCTGCCTGATCCCTGGGCGTGTGGCTCCTTCCTCCGTCTTCATAACCGGCAGTGCCACCTCTGCTGCTCTCTTCCATCCCACGCTTCCCTTTTGCTTTTGTTTTTTTAAGATTTATTTATTTATCATACAAGAACTGGGGTGCTCTGTCTCTGGTGAGTCCTCTCACCACTCTTCCCTTTTAAGGGGCCTTACGACAACTGGTCCGGCAGGCAGGATAGTCCATGCTAATCTGCCTATTTTAAGGTGGCTGAGTTAGCAGTCTTAAGTCTACCTGCCGTGTAACTTAGCATATTTACGCTTCCAGGGATTAGGACACGAGCATGGTATTTCTCGTGCCCTTACCCAATTTACCAAGTGTTAACAATTTTGCCCCATTTGCTCTGTCACCAGTTTCTTTTTTTTCCTGCACTATTTGAGAGTGATTGTATAATGCTTTACTTCTAAGTTATCGATAATGATGTAACAAGTCCCCGCTGGTGAGCATGTAGAAAGTTTTTAGTCTTTGAGAATAAGAATAGTTAGGCAATGAAAATTTTTGTATACTTCGTACCATGGCTAAGTTCCAGAAATGGAGTTCCTGGGATGCAGGACAAGTACTTGGGAATTTGGATAATTTTAATCAGTTGAACCTCCATAGGGGTCATCCCAGTTACATTCCCAGGAGCAGTGTGTAAGAAAGCACCATTTACTTGGCTCTCACTGTCACTATGGGCTAACAAACTTTTGATCCTTCCCCAAATTGATATGTAAACTTGATATCTCAGGATAGTTTTAATTTGCATTTCCCTTATTTTGGGTTAAGTTCCAGCTTCTGGGCTGCCTGGATCCCTGGGCTTGTGGCTCCTTCCTCCATCTTCATAACCAGCGGTGACAGCCGAAGTATGACAGACCAAGTCTCGTGTTTTCATGAGACTGCATCTTTGCCCATTTTTCTGTTAATGGTTGGTCTTATTGATTCGTAGGTACTCTTTATATATTAGGGAAATTAGTTTTTCAACATTGTGATCTTTGATCGTGGATTTTTTTTCCATTGTAAATTTTTTAACTCTTCTTATGGACACTTTGTCATATGGAAATATTTTTTCCCTTGTAGAAATTTTTGATCTCTCTATAAGTAAATGTGTCAATTTTATGTGATGGTTTTTGGATTCTGTGTCTCATATAGGCCTTCCCAAACTTGGTATTAAAAAAGTTTTCCATGGTGTTTCTAGTGCTTTTTTGTTTTGCTTTTATTTTTTTAAATTTTTTAGATTTTTTTATGCACACAAGACTGGGTTCTGGCCAGAGGTGTGGGGAGTGAGAGGAATCACCAGAGACAGAGTGGGGAGCAGAACAGGCAGATTGACTGATATACACCGCTGAGGGGAGCAGCAGGCAAGTCAGGAGAGCTCTGCTGTGCCATGTGAGTAGCTCCCTGTCTGGGGATTGAACACGTGCTGCAGCAGCTGCTGATAGCTTCATAGGTTGCATCTTAACCCCTTGTGCCACCAAAGAGGCCCTTGTTTTGCTTTTAGCTGTTTGTTTTAATGTTTAATGCTTTGATCCCAATGGAAGTTGTCCCTGTGTAGAGTATGAGGCATGTAAAATATAAGGCTTGGAGCCAGTGTTATTTCTTCCCTGATAGCTACCCAGTTTCCCCACCCCCTCAACCCTTTTTATTGAAAACACCCATGTTGCAACACAGCTGTGAAATGCACTCTTTTCCTAAAGTAAAATCCTATGTGAAGTTGGGATCCTTTCCTGAAGTTTGCAGGAAAGTTGACTCCTATTGGACTAGACTTCCAAATGACACAAATATGTTGCTGAAGGCTCCCCCCACCCCCACCCCTTGCAGTACAGAGGCAGCTGGGGCATCTAGAGGACCAGCCAGCCTGCCTGCCAGGAACTCTGAGCCTTCAACAGGCTACTTGGGTACACTTGTGTCCTGGGTCAGCTGTGCTCTGAAACATCACCAGGTGACCCTAATGTTCTGTGAGCCCCACAACCTCTTCAAAGTTCTAGCTGTGGTTTCTCCCTTCTCCAGGGAAGCAGGTGGAACACACAAGGCAAGGGGACTGGTCAGTGTATCTCTGCTATTGGCTTCTCCTGCTGTGCACCAGAGACAAGGTCACACGCCCTCCTCTTTTGTGTGACCCTGGATGAGGGGCTTCCTGCCTCTATTTCATCTAAAAATCTAGGAGTCATCCAGAAAGTCAGTCACAGAACTGTGAGATTAGGAGGAATGTTCTGGCTATAGTAGCTGGAGGGTTCCAGGTGCTCAGACAACTAGCTGCCCTCACAGGGGTTCGCTGTTGAACTTGGGTTCTGAAGCTGCCACATAGGGCAGAGAGATGCATCAGATTGACCCTCAGAAATGCCCCCTTGTCTCCAGTGGTGGGCACAGGCTGAGGCATCGAGGGAGCCATCAGAAGCTTTTTTCCACTCTTGTCTCTGAGCATCCATGATTGAGTTACTTCAGTTAATGCTGCCAACTTCCTGTGCACCTGGCATTACTATTGGCACCTTGTTTACTGGTGACATCTGAGCAGAGATGGGGCAGGGTAGATGTGGCTTCCTGGTGACGTGCCCCCCCCTGCTCTAACTCCAGCACTTCTCCACTGACCCCGTGGCTGCCTCCATCATGAAGATCCACACCTTCAACAAGGACCGGGACAGGGTGAAGCTGGGTGTGGACACCATCGCCAAGTGAGTGGGCAGCCCCCAGGCACCACCCGAGTTTCCAGTGCCCTGCACCTTCCAGGCGCCACCCTTTCCCCCTCCGTTGGGACCTGCTGAGGGGGCTTGGAAGGAACAAGGCCCTGGGAGTGGGGCTAGGCCCCATCCTCATCCCCCCAGAGCCTCACCGGGCCTCATTTCACCTGTCTGTGAACAAAGGGGTCTACTGAATCGGGGGTTTCCAACCATAGTGTGGTTCCACCCATGTGATGACAGCTCCTCTAGAGTTACTTTGTGGTTTCTTTTTCACCAAAGGCCTTCTCTTGCCCCTCTGTTCCACCCTAGGTACCTGGACAATATCCACCTGCATCCTGAGGAGGAGAAGTATCGGAAGATAAAGCTGCAGAACAAGGTGTTCCAGGTGAGTGCTGCCGCCCAGCATGCCCAGCCTGTGGCCTCTGTGGTGACCCTGGGCCCAGTGCGGGGAGGGGGCAGCCAGTTGCCTGAGCTGGCCTGGGAGAGCTCCTCCAGGGACTGCAAGTTGGGGCAGGCAGAAGGTGGCAGACAAGGATGAGAGCTTTGTGCAGATGCCCACACATTGTCTGCTCCTAGTCCTCTCCCAGGGGTGTTTGGACTTCTGAGTCACTTGAGAATGCCTCAGCACTGAGTTGCTGGTAGAAACTCTGTGGCCTCTCCTTAGATAGTTGTACCTTGCCGGAATCTTTGGGGTTTGTCCCACCTAGGTGTCAGTCGCTCCTTTAACGGGGGACTCTGGGCTCTGTGGGACTGGGGGGTTGACAAGGCCTGGGAGCCCCATATGACCTCCAGCCTCACTCCTAGGAGCGCATTAACTGTCTGGAAGGGGCTCATGAGTTCTTCGAGGCCATCGGCTTCCAGAAGGAATTGCTTCCGGTTCCCAATCAGGGTAAGAGGAACAGAGAGGGGCCTTGGCTGAACAGGTGGGGATGGGAGGGGCCTGGCTGGGGTAGGGAGCTCACTGTTCAGCAGAGTGATGCTCCTGCCTGCCTCAGAGGACCCAGAAGAGTTTTACGTGTTGAGCAAGGCCGCCTTGGCCCAGCCACAGAGCCTGGAGAAGCACAAGGAGCAGCTGCTGAGTGCTGAGCCCGTGCGTGCCACCTTGGCCCGCCAGCTCCGGGTCTTCCGGCCCTCACCCCTGGCCTCCCAGTTTGACCTGCCAGGGGATTTCTTCAACCTCAGCTCTGAGGAGATCAAGCGCGAGCAGAGGCTGAGGTGGGCAGGGCTCCCTGGAGCTGGGCTGGGGCAGAGGGGGCTTGGAGGCCCTGGGGTTTGGCCTTTCAGAGCCTAACTCTCACGATGCCCAGGTCTGAGGCTGTGGAGCGGCTGAGCGTACTGCGGACCAAGGCTATGCGGGAGAAGGAGGAGCAGAGAGAGATGCGCAAATATAGCTACACACTGCTCCGCGTGCGCTTCCCCGACGGGTGTCTCCTGCAGGGTATGTGTGCAGGGCTAGCGTTGTAGGGAAGGGGCCCGGGCAGCCTCTTCTGGGGGAGCTCTCTTGGGGCCTTGGAGGTGGCATCTGTGCTGATAGGGTGACAGCTTTTGGCTGTGGGCTTGCTGTGCCTGCCTCTCCAGGAGTGAAAGGCCTTCCTGGTCAGATCGACCCCCCAGAAGATACCCCAGATGTCTTCAGATGCTTCTGATACTGACATCTTAGGGGCTAGAGGCCCTGGGGGGCTCCACAGCTGACTTCCCTACGCCCCCCCCAACTCCCAGGAACCTTCTATGCCAGAGAAAGGGTGGCGGCTCTTTATGGGTTTGTCCGGGAGGCCTTGCAGAATGACTGGCTGCCCTTCGAGCTGCTGGCCTCTGGCGGGCAAAAGTTGTTGGAGGATGAGAACCTACCCTTCAATGAGTGTGGACTGGTGAGTGATTGGGGGGGGGGGGGCGGCATGCCCCACAGGGGTCTCTGGGTTCTCCTCGATCTGGCAGAAACTCCAAGGAGGGCAGTGCTCTTTAGTTTGGGAGGCAATAGGAGTGAGGTCCCAGGGCCAGGCCCCCTAGGTCACCCCATCTCTCCACTTACTCGCAGTGTGACCTTGAGGGAATAACTTCCGTGTGCTCCAGTTTCCCACCTATAAAACGGGAACACAGCAGATGTGTTAGTTCTGGTCCTCTGAGGAGCCAGAACCAAGATGGGATTGGAAACGCAGGGTTTTACTGGGGAAGCAGGAGGCCTGAGCAGGAATTCCCACTGCTGCCTGGTCTGGTGGCTTCAGCCACACAGGGTGGGACGGGACACCCCTCACTGCAGGAATGGGCCCGACTGTGCTGTCACCAGAAGGGGGCAGCACCAGTGAGTGAGGCCCAGCATTGAATGTTGAGACGACCAGTCACACTTCAGTGTCTGTCCCACTGTAGGTGCCCTCAGCCCTCCTGACCTTCTCGTGGGATGCGGCTGTGCTGGAGGACATCAGGGCCGCAGGGGCCCAGCCGGACTCCGCCATCCTGAAACCCGAGCTCCTGTCTGCCATCGAGCAGCTCTCATGAAATAAAAGCAGGGTTGGCTTCCCCCTCACGGGTCTGTCTCATGCTCTTCTCATCCACCACTGCCCCCACCCTGACCACTCCAGGCCCTCCCTGAGGGCAGGGCACTGGTGGGTGCAGACACGTGCCCGTGATTGTGGCCCACTGAGGGCCCTTGGGGCAGCTGCCTTGCTGTCTGCAGGAGTACTGGATCTCAGCCTTGTCCAACTGCTCTGTACCAGTTGATCAGAAGCCTGGGCACCACGAGTGTGGGCGCCTCGCTGGGCAGGAGAGCTGGCTGCGGCTGGGGCCAGTCCTCAGGAGCTGTGGCCCCAGTGGCCCTGAGGCTGCCTTGGGGGGCTGCTGGTGACCGATCCAAGAGAGGCGCTGGGACTAGCAGGACACAGTTGTGTAATGACTTAATTATGAACCCAAATAAATAGAACGTTTGCCTAGTCTCTAGTGGTTAATTCAAGGTGTGTGATGCAGGGGAGGGCCAGCAGCTGCAGAGTGGCTCCTGGTGGAGGACCACTTGGGGGTCGTCAGCATGCAGGAACCCACGCTCTATATGTACTTTTCTGGGCACCCGGAATCCATAACTCTGTCGCCACCCCCAGACCCGCTGACCTTGCTGACGGCAGTTGTTCCAAGTCCACGGGGCTGAGGCCCAGAACCACAGTCCTCATAGATGGCCACGCCTTCCCTCTGCAACCTGGGAGTGTTCCTTTGTGTAACGAAAGACTCCGCAGGTGTGACTCGGGAGACCAGGTTATGCCGGTGGGCTTCGTGTCGTCACGGGTTCTTACATGGGCGGAGGCAGACATGAAAGATGCTATTCTGCAGGTTTCAGAGATGAAGGGGCCAGGAAGCCTCTAAAAGCCAAGGCAAGGAAATGCACTACTTCCTAGAATTTCTAGAAGGAGCCAATCAAGGTGCCTTGACTGTAACCCCGCAGGGCCTGTGTAAGACTTCTGTTGTCACGGGGGGCTCACAAGGTGTGGAAGGCACGTGGCCCTGGTCAGTAACAGCAGGGGGAGACTGAGCCTGTGCTTTTCACTACCAGCCCAGAGTATCCTCTGCCTCTCACCTCCCTCCAGCTCTGGTCTCCCGTCTCCCACCTGTCCCCGTATCCTCTGCCTCTCACCTCCCTCCAGCTCTGGTCTCCTGTCTCCCACCTGTCCCCGAGTGGAGGTGTGTGGAGCCACCTAGCTAGCCACCTGCCGGCTAGCTGATGGACCTGAAGCTTCAAGGCTCCTCCTTTATTCTTCAATATCCAGAAGAGAAGGTTTCTTATGAGAAGGGGGGAGAAGGGTCACTTCCACAGACACCAGCAGGCAGAAAGCTGCCCCTGCTGCTTTGCAAAGGGAGGAGATTGGCGAAGAGACACCTGCAAAGGCACAAGAGCTGCTGCCAAGGCTCCTCTTGTTTTAACACTTCCTTATTATACTCAGTAAGTAAAAGCCCCTTGGGGCCCCCAGGTAGTAAGCCCCCCCACATGCCTGTGCCTCACACAGGGACACCAGCCACTCTGGCCTCACATCTGTCACCCTGGGAGGAATGGCAGTACCTGGGCCTGTCCTCCTCACCCCGTCTCGGGAACCCATGCATCCCCTTCCTGTCCCTAATTGCTTTGAGCACCCAAATGACAGTTGGGTACCCAGCTGAAATGAGTCCAAGGGCACCTGCCTGACAGGGGTTGTCACATGCATAGGAGTCTAATACAGGATGCTGCACCCTCCTCCGACAGGAGGATCCTGCCTAGGGCCAAGGCCCTCCCCCGCAGCTGGGGTGTTTGTCAGCCCCACTCAAACAGGGCTGGGGAGCAATGAGCCCCTGGAGAAACAGGGTCTTGGCTGCCACATGGCAAGAGCCGAAGGGCAGACCTTTGCTGTGGGTGAGCTGCCTCACGTAGCTGGTTGTCCCCCCTGGGGTAGCAGGAATAAAAATGACTACGCGAGAGGCTGGGAGGACAGAGCCCAGCTCATCAGGTGGTCCCGTGAACTCGGCCAAAACCTCAGCTCTCCTAAGCCGTCAACATGCTCAGCTGCTCCCCGGGGGCCATCCCTGCCCTGTTAGGACCTTGAGACCAGGGCTCTGGAGTCATCATGGCGGGATCCACATTTCCCAGCTTCAACATCTCCCAAAGGGAGGCCAGGCCCGGCTGGTCACCTCAGGACTCGGGTCCTGGCACTGGGAATATCCCCTGCCCACCCACCTACGGGCAAGGAGGGGCCCAAGAACACACGCGCCTGCAGGAAGCCTCCCTCCGGCGGGGGGCAGAGGGGTCCCGTAGCGTCTACGCAATGCCCGGCGAGGTGGCGGGGTCGGGGGCGCGCAGAGGAGTCCACAGCACGGCAGAGGGGGCGCGCACCCGCCCGCAGACAAGAGGACACACGCCAGGTCAGGGCCAGACAAGTTTATACACGTCCGCGTCAGGTCCCCGCGCCGCAGCGAGCCCCGGGCGGGCCTCCAGTTCATTTCCACGCCCGTGGCCACGGCGCCTGCCGAGGGAGGCGGGAGGCTGGCCGGGCTTTCCCGTGGAGCCGGTACACTGCGGTAATGCTTTATTAGAGGGCGGGTGACAGGCAGCTTCTGGGGGGGAGTTTTTACAAATGTCAGAAAGAATGAATCAAGCATCCTCTATAAAACTCTCCAAACCTCCGGGGGAGGTCTGTGAAGCAGGACAAAGTGCTCTTTACACAGGAATCGTAGGGCTTTCAAGTATCTGAGAGGCGTCGAGAATCCCCTAACCAGCTACGTACACGCACGGGCGGCGGGGCTCAGGAGGGGATCTCGCCGGTGTCCATTCCCACTGAACTGCTGCTTTGGGGGGCGGCTTCACACAGGGCCGGGACCTCTGCAAGGCAGACAGGGAGGGGGGTTCAGCGGCCACGCTGCCAGCCGTGCTGCTCTCGGTCAGTGGGCACCTTCCCGGGGCGGCCCCCACTGATCACGGGAAAAGGAGAGGCTGTAGCTCTCAGGTTATACAGGGGCTTAGGTCACTGGTGCCCCCCAAACCCACCCACCCCTTGAGACCCTTCTGCCCTGATGCCCACCCATGCCCCCGGGGCTCTCCTCAGCAGCCTTCAGTTCTTCCACCCCCTGAACGGAGCTTTCAGGCCAACACAGCCTTCAGCCCCGGACCGGAACCAGCGATGCACACCCACCACGAGGCGGCCCACCAACGCCCCTGGGTCTGTAACCCCCCTGTGCACCCACTGTGTATAAAAGGGGCGCCCAGGAGAGCGGGCAGGCACTCCCGTCCCGCCAGCCCTTCTCACCCCCAACATCCGGGACGTCCATGATCACACAGTCGCCGTCCTCTTCCTCCTCTTCCTCCGTGTCTGCCTGGAAGCCGTCCAGGTCCCCAGCCCCCACCTGGTCAGGCAAGCACAGACGTCAGCAGCGGCGCTGGCAGGGACACGGCGCCGGAGGGCCTCCTGCGCGGGCCTCCACGCGGCGCTCTCTGCCTTTACCCACTCCGGGCGTCTGCTCTGTGACCAAGGGCAAGCCTGGGGGGTTGTCTCAACGAACAGAGTAAATTCAGGTCTCTGCGAACTACTGTTGCTCTTCACCTGATTAAAAACTAATTTGCAAATGGCTTCTGATTAGAATTTTGGGTTTCAGGTTTGGTTTGAAACTGAAATTGATGAGAGAACTGAGGGAGGCGGCACTTTCCATTCCAGCATCTCCCAACAGCTCAGCCCCTGCAGCTGGCACCTGACAACCCTCTCACGTAACTTAGGCTCAGATCAGTTTAGCCAGGAAGAATACCATCCGGGTAGCTGTGGACAGCAGTGAGGAAAGATGTGGACGGGTGGGAAGGTCTCTCCTACGGCTGTGAATTTTTTTTTTAAGATTTATTTATTTATACAAGAGCTGGGGTACAGGCCAGACACGCAGGAGGGTGAGAGGATTCACCAGAGACAGAGCAGGGAGCAGAACAGGCAGATGGACCGAAAACACTGCTGAGGGGAGCAGCGGGCGAGACAGGAGAGGTCGGCCGCACCATGTGGGAATCTCCCTGTCCTGCCAGAAATTGAACCGGCACCGCAGAGGCTGCGGACAGCTTCACAGCCCTGCGCTCAACCCGCTGCACCACCGGGGAGGCCCCCAGCTGTGAATTTCTAATGAAGATTCTTGAGCCATTTTCACTAGAGGAGGCAGAAAATATTAGGACACACATTAAACATCAGCCATTTTCTCTCTCTCTCTCTTTTTCTCTCTCTCTCTCTCTCTCTCAACTTAAGGGAACCAGCAGGAGAGGTGGAGACAGGCTTATTTCAACAGAGAGGCTATTTTCCAAAACACTTCTAGAATTCCTGTTACAAAAAAAAAAAAATCTCCAGGGCCTCCCCGGTGGCGCAGCGGTTGAGCGCCGGGTTGCGAAGCTGCCCACGGCCTCTGCGGCGCTGGTTCAATCCCCGGTTGCTCCCCGGCCTCCCGAAGAGGGTCCCACATGGCGCGCAGACCTCTCCTGCCGCCCGCTGCTCCCCTCAGCAGTGTATTTCGGTCCTTCTGCCTGCTCTGCTCCCCGCTCTGGCTCTGGTGAATTCTCTCACCCTCCCGCGCTTCTGACTGTACCCAGTGCATGTATAAACAAAACAAACAAACAAACAAACAAATAAATAAATAACATGCCTCTATAAAAAAATAAAATAAAATAAAATAAAAAAAAAAGATTAAAAAAAAAAAAAAATCTCCATTTGCCTGGAAAAGGGACGACGAAGTGACCAGACTAAGATCTGCAGCCCACTTCCCTGGCTTGCTCAACAGGCCCTATCAGTTCCTGGTGGATTAGCTTCATCACCAGATTCTGCAGGTGGACAGAAGCCAAAGACACCACCAAGAGAGGAGTTCCCCTGGGAGGATGCTACGGACCGTTTTCAGGTACCTGTCACAAAAGAATTGTTCAGCAAAGAAGAGCAGAACTGTCCGGCTCTCGACTGTGCTGATGAGAGCCACCTGGCAGCAGACATGTTTGGTTGGGCCTGTTAAGCCACAGGAACAAGTATCTTTACGGTGCTAGGAATTCTGTGTAAAGAGCATATCCCCAGCCACAGGGCCCCCAGACAGGAGCTGCAAGTGTGACGAATAAAGGTTTATCTAGATCCAAACTCTCCAGAGAAATCACCACCCTTGACCCTGCCGGCACACTACAGCTTGTAAAGAACTCTGAGGTGAGAGTTTAGGATGCCACCAGGTCCGCTGTGCTGAGAGCTGCCAGCAGCTGCTAGAAGGGGAAAGTGCACCAGCTGCGGTCACCACTGCCCGGGGCAGACGCAGAGATGCACAGGGAGGACAAGCCAAGGACTCGGTGGTGGAGGATGCTTAGTGACAGGAAGATGCAGACTGTGTAACACCTGTTGTTCTTCTAGTTCCACTTTGATGACAGAATAATTTTACTGTTAAGGGCAAGCAGACTCTGCTCTTTCTAAAACCGTGGCCTAAAGAGTTGAGTCACCCTGGGCCCACACAGATGCTTGGCAGCAGAACTGATGTCCACCTCAGCCACATCAGTCTCATTAGACCCTAATACCTGAGGTCCCACAGGTATCACTATCTGGAACTCTAAAGATCTAAAAATCCTCACAAATGAAGAAAATCCAACCCACCCTAACACAGTTACACACATTTAGAGTTTAGCATTAACTATCCCTGAGGGTTCAGAAGGATTAGTGAGTAGCTTTACCAAAACTCAAGGGCAGCATCCACGTCCTCCTGAGCCCCCCATGCTGCCTTCCAGTGACCTGTCCCTCCCACCCTGTGCTGATGCCGTGCAGTGGCCGGCTCTGCTCAGTGGATACCACCAGAATGTTCTTCCACCCATTCTGCCAAGAGCAAGCAGAATTCTGTTCCGAATACTGGTAGTTAAGACTCATCTCCCCAGTGCCTCCTGCAACAAGGGTGGCTGAGCCTTTGGGCAAGACATAGGTGGAAGGCGCCTAGGGAAGGCTCAGCAGCCCATGCCCTGCTGGCTGGAGGTAGAGCAGCTGCCTGTGCCCAGACACAGCCTCACATCAAGGGAGAGGGCGTGGAAGACAGGAGGAGCCTGGCCCCGGGCAGTGTGCCATGGATCGGCCCTTGTTGCTGGAGACAACCCTACAACAGGCGCGAGCCGTGATCCAAAGGGCGGTCACCCGTGGCCTGACATGATCCTGGGGTCCAAGAGTTGTTGAGCAGAGGGGTCCCACCTCCAGCACCCTAAGGAGTGGCTGGGATTAGTGCCCATGGAACTGCTGAGACCAAGGGGCTCGGCACTTCCCTCCTCCAGACGCACCCGCCGTGCTGGCCTGGGCTGTGGTCCTGGGCCCTTTGCCGGGGGTTCTGACACCTGCTGAATCAGAATCACTGGGGCTGGTGTTCCAGAACTCCAGACATTTTGCACGCCTCCCCCGGCAACGTGCAGGCCCAGAACAGTCTCAGACTCCTGCATGGTGTGGTTAACCCTGAAACTGGGCCAGCCCACAACTCATTCTGTGCGGCGTCAGGGAGTGTCATCAGAGCGCTGAGTCCACACAAAACGTCCCGCCCCCATGAGCGAGGAGATCACACCGACCACACAGTGTGATCACGGCTGAAACCCCATTACACTGACTCCAGGTGTATGCTGTCTCGCACACCCCGTCTCCTTCCAGGAGGAGCACGCTAGCTGAAGCTCTTTCCTAAGGCTCGTTAAGATGGGAAGCTTCTCTCCACCACTGCGATGTAGGGCATGAGGTGACAGGTCACAGGGGCTAACGAACTTCCCACAGAGAAACACGGGTTACGCGCATGAGCGAGGACCACCACAGCGAGGGTGAGGGCTGACTGATGGGGGCAGAGGCCTGCAAACACAGTTGAATGGTAGCACGTCAGCTGGCCTCACCCACTTTCCAACTGCAGCTGGGGTTCCTCTGGTGTTTTAACTAGAGGCAGCCATGTTTGGACACTTCAGAGTAACAATGGCTACCAGATCACAGCACCAACAAAAGCCCTGAGAATGAAACTCGCTGCACGGAACACAACACAACACTAAAAAGAAACGAGGTGTCAAGCCACGAAAAGACACGGAGGAAGCGTAACTGCACACACTACTCAAGAAGCCAGTCTATGCGGTGCAATCCCAGCTCTACAACATTCTGGAAATGATGAAACTGTCAAGACAGGAGAAGTGCTTGCCAGGGACCAGGGGAGGGGGAATGACGAGGTAGACAGAGAGCATTTTATTGAGTGAAATTACTCTGTGTGACGCTGAGAGGGAGGCCACATGGCATTATCCAAACCCAGGGAACGTACGCGACCAAGATGAACTCGTGTCAGCCATGGGCTCTGGGTGACAGCCATGTGTCACCGTAAGTTCATCCATGCAACGAACACCCTCTTTGGTAGGGGATATTGCATGTGGGGGAGGTTGTGCATGTGGGGTGTTGGGTAGATGGGAATTCCTGGCTCCCTCTCACTTCTGGACAATTTTGTCACTTTGATTTTGCTGTGAAACCTGCAACATTATAAAATAGAAACCTTATGAAGAATGAAACGCCACCTTGTGCTCTCACCCCACCCGGCTCACCTGCCCGTCGTGCCTGCGCTTCTTCATGAACTGGGTGATGCACATGCTGCCCGCAGACTTCCTCTTCAGCGGCACAGGTGTCCCCTGTCCAGGCCCCACAGCAGGGACGTTGCCACTGTCCTCCTTGATGGCTGAGGGCACCATGGTGATGTAACTCCACTGGCATGGCACAGGCAGGTGCTCCTGGTCAAAGCTCTTCAGCACCTGCGGGTGGACGTACCAGCACATCCTGAAGTCAGGCCTCTTCTCGTACACCGAGTTCTCGGAAATAATCCGCTTGAGTCTGGCTTTGGAGGGGACAGCGGTGTCCTCGCCAGCAGTAGGAGTCTGTGGGCGTGAGGAGCCAGGGCTTGGGGGGCTGGCGGAACTGCTCTCAGGACTGCCGATGTCCCTGCCAAGCAGTCCCCGGCGGCAGCACTCCTGGAACTCCTGGATGATCACTTTGCTTCCGTTCACGTTCCCGTGCAGCAGCGGGAGCAGCTGGGCCAAGACTAGCAGGGAGAAAGGGAATGATCATCGGGCGCAGCCTCCGTGTCACCCAGGCCAAGACATGATAGCTTCAGGGCCTTTTAAGTGGGGCTTGAAGATACTCTGGAGCCCACATGTCACAGGCTGGGGTGAGGATAAACCACCCTGCGCCATTCATGCCCTGTCCTTCCTTAGTGATGGTGGCTACGCCCTCACCCTGGGTCACCGGGCTCCCCTGAGGAGGCCGCCGTGTATTGGGGTAGTGTGTGACCTCAGGTCAGCCTCCTCTGAGTCTCTGTCCTGGTTAGTGAAACGAGTCAAATAGTTGCCTCATACTGTGACTATCAGAGGACAGATGTGCTGAGCAAACTCTGGTTTTGCTATTTATTCAAAGAACTATCAATCCAGTTGTCTAATGAAGTTCCCCAGCACCCAGGGGCAGCGGGAGCCACCCTCTCCACACCACACACCCTCGCCAGCACTCACTCTGCTGGTCTCTCTTCTCCCTCTTGGAGGACTTGGGCGTCTGCTCCTCCTCGGAGGGGACGGTCTCCAGGACACACGCTGTGAACTGCTGTAGCACCTTGAGGTCGGCGCCACTGTCCCCGTCGGATGCCCAGATGCAGCCGATCTTCACGGGCTGGAGCACTCGGAACCTCTTCCCCTTGGCTAAAAACTCATCCCACTCCTTGGCTTTCAGTTTCTGGCGAACCTTGTGGTTCTCCGGGTCAGCACACTCCTGGGAGGGAAGAGTAGAGGCTCACTGAGGCCCCCACTCCTCTCCACCCCAGGACAGTGAGCGCAGAGAGCATGGTGGGGCAGATGGGCCAATGTGCAGAGCAAGGGCCAGTTCCGGGAACACCCTCAGGCCTCTGCACCCCCACATCATCCCAGCCTGTCTTCTAGGTGGTGAGATGGGCAGAGCATTTCTAGACGGAACGACAGTGGGCACTTCCTTTCTTTTGGTGTTTCAGATGCATCTACCATGTGGGCGACTGGTGAGTGACAGGTATTTTCATCACCTCACCAATAACATGCACTCCTGGATCTGTCCAATACCTGGATCTGACCGATACCAGTCTCTAAGACAGATGTGCTCACAGGTATGAGGAGACCTCCACCTGCCTCTTTGGTCAGGAATACAGTGAACACACACCCTTCGTGCCTGCCTTATAGACAATCCTCCCTAGCCGTACCACACCACCGCCCAGACGCTGCAACCCGCAGGCCTCTGGAGTCCAAAGAATGGCTGGTGGCTGGCTCAAAAGTCCCACCAAGTGGGACAACTTAGAGTCGGTGGGGATGGTGGAAGGTGAACTGAAAAGGGTTTGGAGGAATCTTCTGGAGAGAAATATTCTAGATTGTATTTTGGTTGGTGGTTTCACAAATGTAGTCAATGTTAAATCTCATCACACAGAATAATTAAGATCTACATATTTTGTTTTACTTCTGCTAACAAAATGTTAAAGAAAGTTTCATGTCCTGATCTACATCCCACAGTCATTCTCTGGCCAGGGTTTCTTCTCACAGCACTGTCCTTACTGGGAACTTTCCCCACCCTCCCAGGCAAAACCCAAGTGTAGGCTCAAGCATCCCACAAACCACTAGATGCTGGGAATTGCCTGCACAGCTGCGCGCAACAGGCCAGGCAGTGGGGCGGGGCCTTCAGCACCATGCCCAATGAGTAGCCCCCAAGCTCCCTCTCTAACTGAGCTCTTTTCTGATCCAGCCACCATTCCGCTCACCCCTCACCTCAGTTACTCCTTCATCCTCAGACAGGTACCCATGGGGCACGAAAAAACCATCATCCTCATCTTCATCTTCTCCAACTTCATCATCATCATCCTTAAAAAGAGAGAGAGGAAGTACGTTCATATCATGTAGGAACAGGTTCTGCTTCATTTAAAATTTTCATCTGTTGTTTTCCTGTGGAACCACGAGGGTCAGCACAAATCCCATTAGCTAATCCCCACACAGCACGGTGGTGGTGGTGGGGGGAGGGGGTGTTCAGACAGAAAGCAGACCAGCAGAGCAGGTCGGATGTAAGATGAGGGGTGGGAGTGCTTGTGAAGCAATGGGGCATACTCCACCTGAAACTGCCACTCTGCAGACGGGTCAGCATCATCAGAAAAAGTTTTTCAAGAGGCTAGCAAGCCAGACACTGGCTGAAACTGTCAGGTAACACTACAGGTCAAACACAAGCTGTGAGTCCATTTCTCCTGGCCCCGGCCCTAGTCTTCTGGCGGGAATGTGTCTGTGCTCACCCCTTCACTGTGCGACAGGGACTCCCCTGGCTCCTCCTCTTCCCACTCGTCATCACTATCCACCTCATAGTCAAGCAGCTTCTGAAAAGACAAATACATTAGTGTGTCACTGTCTTCAGAGTTAGAAGGAAAATATACAAAATCCAAGAACCCAATGGGGAAAAAGGCAAAATGAGGGTGTGCACCTGGCCCCCAAACTCACCCTGTCCTGGGCCCAGGGGTCCCTTGCATGGATCACCGTCGTCTTCTTATTCCAGGTCCCCCAGTATGCAGGTCGGTGATTCTCGGAAAACTGCAGGAGCTTCATCCTGCCGAACTTCCTCCTTTCAGGAACGCCATCGACCTTGCTGCTCTCCACGATCACCATGTCACTGCGGGAACACCACGTTCAGTAACATCCCTCCTCTTCACCGGCCACAGCCTCCCGGGGAAACAGGCCACGAGCACCCCAGCAGGAGGGTACCACTGCAGAGCAGCAGTGACTGCTCCCAAAGGAAGCTCAGGAACATCATTCCAGAGACCCAAAGCCAGGAAGGAGAAACAAGGTGGTCAAGTTGCTGCCCAATAGCATTTACGTAATTGGGCTGGAGGAGAAAAAGTAAATCAGTAAGAACAGGGAAATGACCTTAGAGGAAGGTTGGCAGAGAGGAATCCCTCCCACCAGAGGCAGGGAGGGAAGCGTGCATGCCAACACCATGGCTTTCTGCAAGACCACTACACATGGGAGACCACAGAGGCTCCCAGGAAGCCAGGAAAGAGACATCCAGGGCCTGAGGCCTGGTCCCAGTGAGTCAGCAGTGGGCCAGAACCAAAGCTCTGCCTTGTCTCCCCACCAGCAGCTCGGATGCTGTCAACAGCGCTCAACTTCACCAACCAGCAAACTACACAGTCTCCCCATCACTAACCTGTTAAAAATTTCCGCGTTCCGGTTCGAAACCATGGTGGGTCCAGAGCTGAGGGGCTGTCGACCTTTTAGATCTTTCAGAAATGAGAACTCACTGCTCTGCTGCTTGAGGAGCTGGTCTAACTGGTCACAGAGGTCTTGGTCAAAGGCAGTCCGACACCGAGGGGCGAGGACCATGTGCTCTTTGATTTCAAAGGGGGCAAACTTCCCACAGGAGCCGGCCAGGGTCTGAAAGGAGAAGAGACCCAGGGGCACAGCTGTGCTGGGGAGGACCACCCAGCAGTGGCAAGGAGGTGTGGCATGCACAGCATCATTGCTTCTGAGACAGAAACAAGGGCCATGGGCTGTGTGATGCCAACCACAAGCGTCTCTAGATAAGGCAAAAACTATCGGCCAGAGAGAAGATCATCAGTTGCCTGGGTGTGGGATCAGAGAGGGGACGGACTATAGGGGGATAGAAATATTCTAGATCTGATTACAAAGATTGGGGCCCCATGTATTATCAAAACTCATTGAATGGCACCGCTGTAAAGGGTGAATTTTACTGTGCATCATACCTCAATAAACCTATTTTTTTTTTTTTTTAATATGAAACCACCAATTTATTTATTTATTTATTTATTTATACAAGCACTGGGCACAGTCAGAAGCGCGGGAGGGTGAGAGAATTCACCAGAGCCAGAGCGGGGAGCAGAGCAGGCAGAAGGACCGAAGGACACTGCTGAGGGGAGCAGCGGGTGGCAGGAGAGGTCTGCGCACCATGCGGGACCCTCCTCTGGTGGCCGGGGAGCAGCCGGGGATCGAACCGGCACCGCAGAGGTCGCCGGCAGCTTCGCAACCCAGCGCTCAACCGCTGCGCCACCGGGGAGGCCCTATTTTTTTTTTTAAAGAAAGAAAACGAGACCTGAGGTTGAGGGAGAGGCACTTAGTCGTGCCACCCTCAGCAGAGAACAGCAGCTGGAACCAGACATCAGGCCCTCCCCTCGCACAGTTTCCAGCGAAGAAACCAAGACTCAGTAACGCGACTGACTTGCTATAGCCTTGTTGTCACATGAGTTAGTAAGACATAGAGTCCACTTTCAACCCTGAGACCTGATATGAACCTGGAATATCAGGATCTATTTCTCAAGAATCATCCTCTTATAAATTCTGATGGATTTGCTTTTCCCTTTGATCAGAGCTCTGTCAGTATCTTTACTGTTCACAAAGTGAAACACAGTACATGGGGCATCAGGAGAAGGATCAATGTCTTTGAAATTTTGTCTCAAAAAGCAAGACTTTCACCTCAGAAAGAAAAGAGCAGCTGAGGCCAATGGCACTCACTGTGGGAAACAAAATTCCCAATGTCCAAAGTGAGCCCATCAAGTTCTCTGAGGAAGGAGCTGGGTCCTTGCAAATTTTTTTTAAAGATTTGTTTATTTATGCATACAAGAACTGGGCTGTAGGCCAGAGGTGTGGGGGGTGAGAAGATTGACCAGAGACAGAGTGGGGAGCAGAACAGGCAGATCTACTGAAATACACTGCTGAGGGAAGCAGTGGGCACAACAGGAGAGGTCTGCGGCACCATATGAGTAGCTCCCTGGCTGGGGATTGAACTCAGGCCGCAGTGGCTGGCAATAGCTTGATAGTACTGAGACTTTAACCCCTGCCCCACCAGGGAGGCCTTGTAATTTTTTTAAACTCCCTGACAATTCCAGCATTTGGCCTAGGACAAGAATCAACAGGCTGTTCTTTTCACAAAGGGGCAATGGGAACATCCGGGGGCCACACCCTACGTCAGAGCAAGTTCCAGGTCCAGGTAAGATGAAACATAAAAAACAAAACATAAACTTAAGCAAAAAGAAAGTGCATGTATAATCATAGGATACACAAGGCTTACCATGCAAAAGCCAATATGCCATCAGAAAATAAAGATGAAGTGCCTCCCCAGTTGGCGCAGCAGTTGAGCTCTGGGCTGCAAAGCTGCCTGCAGCCTCTACAGCGCCGGTTCGATCCCCAGCCACCGGCAAGGGTCCTACATGGCACGCAGACCTCTCCTGCCGCGCCCGCTGCTCCCCTCAGCAGAGTACTTCGTCAATCTGCCTGTTCTGTTCCCAGCTCTGGTGAATTCTCTCACCCACCCATGCTTCTGACTGTACCCAGTGCTTGTATAAATAAATAAATCTTAAAAAAAAAAAAAAAGAAAGAAAAGAAAGATGAATACAATCACATCATTCAATGACATCTCAGTAAGTGACAGACCACACAGATGGTGGTCAACAGGCCCCATCACACAGCGCAGGTGTCGCAGGCTATGCCACCAAGGTGTGTGTAAACTCTATGACGTTTGCACACCACCAACCTGGTCTAACGATGCATCTCTCTAACCCTATCTCGTCGTTAAGCTACTCATAACTATCAATTCAAATGTGCCCAGGGAAGCAAGAACCCAAGACACAGCAAAATGGTGACATCATAAATTGAAAACAGACCTGATTTATATGTTTACAAGCACACAAGTAGATGCAGGTGTGGAAAAAGAGAAAGGCGTGGAAGGGTACACGACCATCAAAGGAGATGGGCTACCTCTGAAGAATGGGGGAGAAGGGTGTGGATCAGGGGTTCCACAGCAAATGCTGGACTAGAAGGTGACTGGGTAGCGGGCTGGAGAGCTCCGTGTGGTTGTTTTAAGCTCTACCTTGGCCCCATCTTGAGCTAAGTCTCCCGAGGTTAAAGGACCAGGACTTCTCTTCCCCTTTCCCTGCCTCTCTGCAAAGCTCTCAACACAGAACTGTTGATGAAGCAACCTCTGAATATCGTGCAGTTTTAGCAAATGTGTCACTTTTTGCCTTTTCAAGAACACATTGAAGAACTAAATAACGACCCAGCAGACTTACCCAAAACAAGAGCTCCTGTGAAAGAGGGTCCCTTTAGATGGTCAGAAGACACCCTTTTATTTTATTTTCAAATAGGAACAAGTCAATAAAAAGTGGAGCCAATGGATGCCAGCTGCTCACCTTGGGTGCCTGGGGGGTCTTTGGCTTCTGAAAGAACCTGGTGATTTCGGCCTTCTCTGCTTTAATGCGCTGCAATTTAAGAGATGAGAGAATGAAGAAATGAAGGCCCCTAGAATGCCGGCCTTCTAGGCCTTTTTAAGTTTAAAATTTTGATTTTCAGCCTCAAAACCAATCAACTCAAGTATGGCAAACCTCAAAAACTCAGAATAGCTCGTGGGCAGGACGGGACTGGTGAGCAAGTGGGCACAAGGAACTAGTAACAAAATCCTATTTACGCACACCCGGCAGTCCCTCCTCTGGGGGCCACCAGGCCTCCCACTCCCGAGGGAACAATGGGCAGCAATAAGGAAAAAACCCATTATGACATCTGGATCTATCCCTCAAATAGGGAGATCATTCTACCTTTTCTTCCTCTCTCAACCGTTTCTCCTCTTCCTTTTTCCGCTTCTCCTCCAGTTTTGCCCTGTGACACATGAAATTCAACTTCAGCTAAAGCACCCAGGTGCACAAAGCCTGCATTCCCACAGCAGCAGAGCGGCCAGGGGTCCCCGGCATGCAGGAGAGTGCAGCAGACCAGAGGTTTCTCCCCACCCTCCACTTCAGGGGCTCAGTACAAGGAGGGGCGGGAGGAAAGACATGGCCAGGCCTCCAAGTGCTCAGGCAGGCCGGGAAGGCACTCACTCCAGTGCCTCCTGCCTCTCCTTGCGCCGTTCCTCCTTGAGCCGCTGCTTCTCTGCCCGCTCCCGCTCATCCTTTTCCCTTCGCTCTCGCCGCTCCCGCTCCTTCAGCTCCTTCTCCTCCTCTCTCTTCTTTTTGGCTTCTTCCTTGGCCCGTTTGGCCTCCTTTTTCAACTTCTCCTTTTCTTCCTTTTCTGCTCGTAATTTCAGTTGCTTGCCCAAACGCTCCTTATCCTGCAGCCGGAAGACAAGGGAACAGGTTAGTCCTGAGGATCCCCTGGAGGGCCAGGCCAGCATCCTCAGGGGGCCGTGTTAGGGCAGACTGGACATCAGCACCCTCGTACTCAAGGGCTCTCTGATGCATGTTGGACATCTGTCACGACAGACGTGGAGAATTAGCCACTTGATCACAGGACCTTGCAGTTAGGTTGGGATAAGATCTGTTTAAAATGCCTCTTTTAGGGCCTCCCTGGTGGCGCAGAGGGTTGAGCACACCGCTGCTCCCCTCAGCAGTGTTTTCGGTCTGTTTGCCTGTTCTGCTCCCTGCTCTGTCTCTGGTGAGTCCTCTCACCCTCTCGCACCTCTGGCCTGTACCCCAGCCATTGTATAAATAAAAAATAAATTTTTGAAAAGTAAAAAAAAAAAAACGCCTCTTTAACTAAAAAAGTCATAGAATATATGCTCAATGGAATACTACTCAAGATTAAAAAAAGCTGAAATATGCCTTTTGGACAAAATGGATGGATCTTGAGGTGACAATGCTAAGTGAAGTCAGAAAGTGAAAGAGAGTTACTGGATGGTTTCACTCATTTGCAGAACATAAATAAGCCAAGAAAGCAAACTGGGAAAGCACAGCAGAAAGAATTCCTAGACTGTAAACAACAAACTGGCTACCAGAGGGGTGAAGGGAAGTAGGAAGGAGGTGACAGGATGTTGGTGCTGCAGCTCTGGTGCAGGGTGAGGCATAAGCACATAGGAGGTGTGAAGTTGTACTCCCCAAATTACATGGTTGTGTAAATACTCAGCAAAACAATAAAGTTGGAGAGGGAAAAAAAATGCCGTCTTTAATCACAGGACAAAGTTTTTCATTTAACTTAAAAAAATATAATATCTCTGGCTGCCCTTGCAAGTACTGGCTATTAGGTTTGACTGCATTTATTTAACCAGAAGGCAATGGCAAAATAAAGATATTAAAACACCTGCAGGTTTTGTCTCCTTACCTCTAAGACAAAAACATTTTTCTTTCCATCCCCACCAAACCTACTAAGTCTTAAAATGATGGGGAATACATGAGAACACATAAAAAACTAAAGGAAAAATAAAATTCTTTATTTTTAAAACTAACAGGAACTGAAAAAGAGGTTAGATGAAGAATGAAGAACTGATTATTGGTAGGAGAAGACAACTAGTTCCTTCTATGTTCTTTGAAGTTGGAACATTTCATTTTATCACATCATTCCTCATTGCAAAAAATCAGTATGTGGCCAGTGGCACTGAGTTATTATATAATCTTAAATTTGTATTAAAAACTCACCTGCCTGATGGAATGGGTGATTAGCTTTAACACACGAGGTAATTTTCAAGGGCCGTTACCCAGTCAAGATGGGCTTTTTTTTTTTTTTGTGGGACCCTCACCGGTGGCCAGGGATCGAACTGGCATTGCAGAGGCTGCGAGCAGCCTTGCAACCCAGCGCTCAACCGCTGCACCACCAGGGGAGGCCCCAAGATGGGTTTCTTAACTGACAACTGAGCTTTCGGCTTCAACTGAGGGCATGTGATTATGCCCTCATCTCTACATAGAACATCATACGCTATGCCCTGACAACCTCTGATCCCTTTACAAGAGTCATGGAGACAGACGTGCAGTCAGAAATGTCTGAATGCTTGTTTTTGCAAAGTATCCTCTGCATTCCTAAGAAATGGAAGCCAAAGGTATCAGGTCTCTTTAGCCATACCCGAGTCCTGTCCCTGCCCTCACTCCTTCACGTGTCCAACTCTGTCTGAAATGCCAATGAAGAATGAGATAAACTCTAAAAAGGCCACCAATGCCTGGCTAAGCTACAAGCTGTCACACAGGAAACACCTGGCGGACACCTCACTCATGTCCTTGGTGCCCCTTCGTGAGTCGGCAAGGGTGGAGAGAAGCCCACTGGCCTTCTCTGTTCTTCACTATAAGAAAGACCCCTTCATAGCTGTGTGTGAGGCTTGAATCCTAGATAATATAATCAAAGACTGAGCAGGAAACCACTGAGCAGTAATCACCCATCTAGTTTTCAGGGCACCAAAATGTTATAGCACTGGGGCAGGGGTGGAACTGGAACCCACCAGTAGGAGACTGAGACCCAGGAAGAGGCAGGGGCTCCCTGGAGGGCAACTTTCAGCTATAATGGGCAGCCCAACTACTGAGGTAGCAGTAACTGTAGTAATGATTGTGATAAAAGCTTAGAAAAGGCTACAGGCAGGGCCTCCCTGGTGGTGCAAGGGGCTAAGCACCACACTATGAAGCAATCCACAGCCTCTGCAGCATGTGTTCGATCCCCGTCCATCCAGGGAGCAGCCCACATGGCGCAGCAGACCTTCCCTGACTCGCCCGCTGCTCCTCTCAGCAGTGTACTTCGGTCAATCTGCCTTTTCTGTTCCCCACTCTGTCTCTGGTGAATTCTCTCAACCCCCGCATTTCTGGCCTGTACCCTAGCTCTTGTATGCATAAATAAATAAATCTTTAGGGAAAAAAAAGAAAAGGCTACAGGCAAACACTTAGGATTTAGAAAGCTTAAATGATGCAATCCACATGTCAAGAAGTGTAAAATGAGGCAACAATAGAATGATGGTCAGAATAAGCAGGGGGAAGGCAAACACTAGGCCAAGGGAAGTGCAAAAGGCTTTGCTTACTATTTTATGCAAAAAGCACAGCAGGGTAATGTTCTATTTCAGGGAAAATGTCTTACTCTTAGCAGTCTCATCCTGATCTTCTCTGCCGAACTGACCAATTTCTTAGGTATCTGAAATGAAAGACATTTATTGTTTAACACGTGGACAGGGGAGGTGACCCACGCTATCAAGAACTTTGCACAATGAGAAAAATGAAAACCTTTTCGAGTGACCAGTTCCACCTACAGAACAAAAATGCTGGAGAGGGCCAAGCACTGCGATAAACATGCACATGCATGTACCCAGGATAAAAGGGAGGGGGTGGGGTGGGCAATAACAGGTGAGTGCAGAGGACCAAGTAGAAGAACAAGGAAAGCGTGAAAACAAAAGCAGCGGCCAGTGGTCAGTGGCCTGGAAGGCAGGCACATGGCAGAGCAGTCAGAGGACCTGCCCTTTCCACATTGGACAGCTCTCAGGCTTAGCCACTCCTGACGATTTTCTGAAGATAGTGGGAATATTATGTGAATTTTATAAATATATTTAGGAATCAACACTGTGAATCAGATAAAGCATGTCTATGGGCTGGATTCCCATAGACCACAAAATACTCTCTGCTCTGGTGCAGATCAGCCTTTTATTTATTTATTTTTTTTTTTTTTTTTTAAAGAGGCATGTATTTTTATTTATGTATTTATTTATTTATTTGTTTATACAAGCACTGGGTACAGTCAGAAGCGCGGGAGGGTGAGAGAATTCACCAGAGCCAGAGCGGGGAGCAGAGCAGGCAGAAGGACCAAAGGACACTGCTGAGGGGAGCAGCGGGCGGCAGGAGAGGTCTGCGCGCCATGTGGGACCCTCCTCTGGTGGCCGGGGAGCAGCCGGGGATTGAACTGGCGCCGCAGAGGCCGCGGGCAGCTTCGCAACCCAGTGCTCAACCGCCGCGCCACCGGGGAGGCCCCAGATCAGCCTTTTAGACCGTGGAGCGAAAGCTCAGGATAAGAGGTCAACTCACCAGCGGTGGCACTTCAGTCTGGACCCCTAGCCTCTACTGTCCTATTGCAATTTGAGCATAGGTGACAGGATTTACCAGGATGCCCATCACCCTGCGGGCTCTACTGTCCTAGGTAGATGTATGAACAAAGGGCTCACCATGGAGCCTAAGTGACACTCAGAATAGGACCCCTGATATCCAGACCCCTGGACTCAAAAAAAAATGAACAGAGACATGAGGCTGGAAGAGCCTGAGGTCCACTTTAGGCTTGGAGAGGCAGTCAAGAACTGAGACTGGGGCCTCCCCGATGGCCCCAGCCAGGGAAAGGAAGCAGAGGGAAGACATATACCCCCAGGTGGCCCACCCATATTAAAAGAACGCAAGCAGGCAAATGTGTATGTTCCCCGGAGCCGGCCACTGTGCTTAGAGCCCAAAAAAATACATGAAAGGAAGACTATCACATAGTCACACCATGGGTTAACAACACAGCCCTTAAAAAAGAGACCACCCCATTCTAAAAAATAGCTTAGACTCCCTGGAATGAGAAAGAAACATAATTACAATACACAGACCACGCAAGGAAACAAAGTGACACTGTATTCCTAAGGGATCTCCCCAGCACTGGCACACAGAAGAAAAATAATGGCAACCCTGGGGGAGAGACAGGGGCTACAGGGGCCTGCAATGTTTCAATGAGTTTTCTAATGGAATTGCACAGGATGAAGTTCCAAGTAATCTGGGTTCCTTGGTATATAGAGATAAAAGATTCAGGGACAAAACTGCATCAGCATTATTATCCACAGAATAATCATCTTCAGCCATCCGTAAAGTAGGCTTAATTACACCTGTAAGTGCAAACAGCTTGAGAGATGGTTCTGTCCCAAACAGACCAAGCTCTAATGCTGAACACTCTGTGGCCAGTCAAGACCTTGGGAGTGATTTTTAAAAAGGTGTTCCCAAATTACTGTTTCTTCAAAGCAAGATTCTCCAGATCCTCAAATACTTAAAAAACAAAACTCTCTCAGGGGCTCTATCCAACTCCCAAGGAGAGGACAGCAGGAACTGCACTTTCACGCATTTCCTGGAAGGAAGGGCAGTGAGGAAAGCCTGAGGGCTCCATACAGAGCTTTTACCTTACCCGCTCCAGGACAAACAGAGTCCAGCAAAAATCACACATATTACATGGTAGCAGGAAACAGGAGTCAAGAAAAAATTTGGGCCCCACAGCAGGGAAAGGTTCTTAGAGTTAGGTGCCAACGATGAAATGAACAAATTAACAAAATCAATAAATTCTGAATTCTGGAAGTGAAGAGATTTCTAGAAAGCAGTGCACATGAGTTGAAAGGGGTCTCTGGGCCAGGCACAGATGTATTCTTTGCTCTCAGACCTGTGGTGTCACCCAGCACCAGTGTGACATTCTTTTGATAGGTGGACCCTCCTGCTGGAGATGGGCAGTTTCCTGCCACAGGCTCTTGGGTGGCCCGAAGCCTTCACCACTTGCAATGTAAAGTATCTGTAAACCTGCAGGGCACTGCCTTTCCAGGGCATTCTAAACTCCCGGGCTGAGTTCAGTCAGACCTAGCATCGCGGCTACAGGATTTCCTAAACTGAGCTTGCTGGGCTCATGCTATCAGCTGTTAGGCCAATTGAACCAGTGGACATAAGGTTCAAGAGAATGTCCAGCTATAGGGAATCTCAATTCTGTTTGTTTGTTTTTAAAGATTTATTTATGCATACAAGAGGTAGGGAGGTGGGGTGCAGGCCAGACATGTGGAGGTTGTGGGGGAGGGTGAGAGGATTCACTGGAGACAGAGTAGGGACCAGAATGGGCAGACTGACTGAAATACACTGCTGAGGGTAGCAGCGGACGAGACAGGAGAGGTCTGCTGCGCCATGTGGGTCGCTCCCTGGCCGGGGATTGAACTAGTGCTGCGGTGACTGAGGACAGCTTCATAGGTTGTGTCTTAACCCCTTGCGCCACCAGGGAGGCCTCCCCCCATTTCAATTCTTAAGTCTAGCCATGGGCACAAAAACACACTTTAAGAAGAATGGAAACATGGGTACACAGCACGGGGTCCAGGTCCATTGGCTGTAACACATCACACCACAAAGCAGTTCTGCAAAGCAGCAGTCTTCAAGCTATTTAATAGATGGGACAAGATGGTGGCAGCAAAAGTGATTCAGACTTGCATGTTGAATCTGAACAATGGCTCAGATGTAAGTTTTGAAAATGCACATCGCAGTCTGCCACATTTACAAACTTAGAAGAAAAAAGACTGCTCTATTCTTGATTGATATTTTTTGAACCTAGGGAGGAAACCATTTTTCCTTCCTCCTATACTCCTTAGGAGGTGAAGACACATGAAATGGAATCACCTAGAAAAATAGTCCCTGAGAGGTCGAATTTCAGAAATCAGGGGCCTCCCTGTTGGTGCAAGGAGTTAAATCTTAGTACTATGAAGCTATCCACAGTCACTGCAGCACAAGTTCAATCCCCGGCCAGGAAGCTGACCGACATGGCACAGCAGACCTCTCCTGTCTTGCCTGCTGCTCCCCTCAGCAGTGTATTTCAGAAAATCCGCCTGTTCTATTCCCCACTGTCTCCAGTGAGTCCTGTCACCCTCCCCGCAAGCCCCTGCATTTCTGGCCTGCAGCCCAGCTCTTATATGCATAAATCAATCTTCAAAAAAAAAAATTCAGAAATCAATCCAGGTTGATGACTTATGGTCACATTAAGCAAGCAGAGACTGAATGAACCACCGCATATAAAAATCCAACAAGAATTAAATGAAAGTGCTATAAAACCAAAAAAACAAAAATTCCATCATTAAACACACTTGGGGATTCTTGGCCAATTTCATCAAGTCTTAAGGCCAGGTGAGAAGAGAGACGTTTGACATTGTGCTAACCAAAAACACCATCAGAAACATGTCAGAAGTCATCCTTCTGGGGCTCTAAAATGGCAGTTTTCTCTGTCTTTGGTTGTCATCACTCTGGATGAGTCTGGCTCTCAAGATGGGCAGCTATGCTGTTGAGAGCTGACCCTACAGAATCCACCATGTAGGGATTCCTGCAATCTTGGGGTCTCCTCACCAGTTTACTGACTCTATCACCAACATCCCCACAAGTCTGTGTTGGACAAGAGAAAGGAACGGAGGAAGCTGAAGTCCGACTTGAGGACTGACAGATGTCTTCTTAAGTTTGTTACTCACTACCACGGCAAAGTTGACCAGTATCATCAATCAGGTGTAAATAACCAAGACTTTCAGAATGGCATTGACTGACTAGGCCACTAGCACATGGCAGCGTACAGGTTAACTAGATACCTCAATTAGTTTGTTTGTTTGTTTTTTTAAAGATTTATTTATATATTTATTTATACAAGCACTGGGTACAGTCAGAAGCGCAGGAGGGTGAGAGAACTCACCAGAGCCAGAGCGGGGAGCAGAGCAGGCAGAAGGACAGAAGTCCACTGCTGAGGGGAGCAGCGGGCGGCAGGAGAGGTCTGCGCGCCATGTGGGACCCTCCTCTGGTGGCCGGGGGTCAGCCGGGGATCGAACCAGCGCTGCAGAGGCTGCGGGCAGCTTCGCAACCCAGCGCTCAACCGCTGCGCCACTGGGGAGGCCCCTCAATTGGTTTTTGATATGGAAAAGATTACAAGCCTACAAGTCTTCTTTTGGGAGTCATAAAACCTAGTTTGTGGCCCCACTGGCTCAGCCACCTGCCATGTGAGTGGCACACTATCTGCAGGTAAAAGTGAGGGTAGGGGACCTCCCCGGTGGCACAGGAGTTAAAGTCTCAGCGCTATCAAGCTATCGCCAACCACTGCGGCCTGAGTTTGATGCCCGACCAGGGAGCTGACCCACATGGCACAGCAGGCCTTTATCCCCTGCTGCTCCCCTCAGCAGTGTATTTCAATTTGCCTGTTCTGCTCCCCACTCTGTCTATGGTTAATCCTCTCACCCCCCCCCCATACCTTTGGCCTGCATCCCAGTTCTTGTATGCATAAATAAAATAAATCTTTAAACAACAAAGTAAGGGCAGGTACCCTGTGCAGGTACCCCAGGCACTTAGGGAAATACTCACTCTGCGTACTGGTATGCAGGTGGGGAGGGGACTGCCAGGCTGTTTTCCGGGAGCAGACTGCCCCTCAGGTGAGCTGGTAGAAGAAGAGCTCAAGGATGAATGGCTAAGCACCGAGTCTTCTTCAGGGCCCGACTCTAGCAGCTCACCCGCGGAGGGCAGTCCCTTGTCCAGGGGCGTTGCTGGAGACTTGGCTTGGGGGGATCTCACAGCCAGAATATCCTCTAAGACCACCACAGGCACCTTCCTTTTGAACAGGATGCCCCCAGCTTCACTCCAACCGTTCTGTTCCTTTTCCAGGAACATTCTTAGACCACCCATCAGTTCAGGGCAGCTCTGGGGTGAATCTTTCAGCTTGGTCCCACTCCTTTCTGTGACCCCCAAGCCAGCAGCCTCCTCCTGTCTGTGACACGGAATGTCTGAAAGGAATGCTCCAGGAAACACTGATGCATCCTCATTGGCCTTCGGCAACGACTGCCTCTTGTCTCCAGTTTCTTCTGTGACTCCATTTACAGCCTCCCCCTGAGCAGAGGCTTCAGAATTTAGTTTATCACGGGCCACAGAGTTGTCTGTTTGATCACTTGAGTCCTCTGTCAAATCAATGATTACGGCAGCCTGGCTAACGTTAGTTTCGACTCTATTTCTTAAAAAGTTATCTAAAGGACCCTTCCCATTCAGAAGTTTTGGCTTCAAATCTCTGTCGGAACCCAAGTGACAGTCATTCTCCAAGTTGTCCAGAGAGGTTTCCAAATCAGGGACTTGGCCTTGCATGGCAGCACCCTGAGAACTACTCGTGACGTCAGACCCATCCTCAGATTTCTCCTTTGGGAGGAGGTTCAGGCGCTTGAAAGGCAGACGAGCTGAAAGGAAGAGAGATGGTCATTGTTTTGGTGTGAAGTGTGACAATATTTAATATTCCCAATACCTGAAAATTAGTGGCCTCGCTGGGCTTAGGGAAGGGGATTTTAAAGTTTAAAAGAGGGCTATTTTTTCATTGTGCATTTCCCCAGCATCCTAGTTTAAAAAAAAAAAAAAAAAAGACCAGTTTTTAGCAGGGATGCTACTAGAATTTCAAGAGAGAGTTTCTGATCAGTTCAAGATCTAGTTCAAATTCCCAATTTATTTATAATGGGTAGCAAGCTCATCTGAAGGTAACTTGCTCAGAAAAGCTAGAGTTTGATACACTTGTGTAAGGATTTTTCTCTATGCCTCTAATATCCCAGGCTCTGTCAGCCTGCCTTCTCAAGCAAATAGCTATCTTCTCGTCGCTTACCAGGCTTCCAGCAGGTCCTCAGAGACACACAGCAATACTTCAGGATGGTGAGCAAATTCATGGGAACACTTCCCAAGGAACACACACTTGCTTAAATGCCAATACATCTCTATTTTATAATGTAATAGACCAAATAAACCTGTTCTTAACCAGTTACTGAAACAATCACACCCTTGGGTTCCATGGTTAGCCCCCAATCCTTTAACCTCATGCTTTTAACATGATTCCTACCAACACCAATCTTGCCATCAATCTTCATAGATGGCACCTACCTATAGGTGAACCAGATAACCAATCAAGGATTAAAAAACATAAACCACTGGGCCTCCCTAGTGGCGCAAGGGGTTAAGACACAACCTATGAAGCTACTGCAGCACTACAGCATGAGTTCAATCCCCAACCGGGGAGTTACCCACATGGTGCAGCAGACCTCTTCTATTCGCCCACTGCTCCCCTCAGCAGTGTACTTTTCGGTCAATCTGCCTGTTCTGTTCCCCACTCTGACACTGGTGAATCCTCTCATCCCCTGCACCTCTGGCCTGTATCCCAGTTTTTTGTTTTTGTTTTTAAGATTTATTTATTTATTTATACAAGCACTGGGTACAGCCAGAAGCGCAGGAGGGTGAGAGAATTCACCAGAGCCAGAGCGGGGAACAGAACAGGCATACTGATGAAGTACACTGCTGAGGGGAGCAGCGGGCAGCAGGAGAGGTCTGCGCGCCATGTGGGACCCTCCCCCGGCGGCCGGGGAGCAGCCACGGATCGAACCAGCATGGCAGAGGCTGTGGGCAGCTTCGCAACCCAGCGCTCAACCGCTGCGCCACCGGGGAGGCCTGGTTCTTGTATGCATAAATAAATCTTAAAAAATAAATAAATAGGGCCTCCCCGGTGGTGCAGCGGTTGAGCGCTGGGTTGCGAAGCTGCCTGCAGCCTCTGTAGTGCTGGTTCGATCCCCAGCCACCAGGCGAGGGTCCCACATGGCGCACAGATCTGTCCTGCCGCCCACTGCTCCCCTCAGCAGTGTATCATCAGTCTGCCTGTACTGTTTCCTGCTCTGGCTCTGGTGAATTCTCTCACCCTCCTGCGCTTCTGACTGTACCCAGTGCTTGTATAAATCAATCAATCAATCAATCTTTAAAAAAAAAAAAAAATTAAAATAAACCACTTAAAAAATAAAAATGGAGATAGCATGATTCAGTAACCCCACTTTTGGGTATCTATCTCAAGAATAGAAAACCTTCAACTAACAAAAGTGTATGCTTCACAGTGTTTATCACATTATTTACAACAGCTCACATCTGGAAGCAACCTAAGCGCCCACTGACAGAGCACTGGAAAAGTATGTGGTATGCCTATCCAACTGAATATAAGGGAAGATGAAATGCTACTGTTTGCACAATAATAAAAAGAGCTAGAGCTTACTTTGCTTTATATATAGCAAAATTAAGTCAGATAGATATATTGGGCGATTCACATATATGAAAGAAGAAACAATCAAAGCAAAATAAACTACCTGGCACTGATAATCAAAGTGAGGTTCTAGAGGTTAAAAAGTAGGGGAGAGGGAAAAAGGGTTAAAGGTATAAGTGATAGGGAAAAATAAAATTTTGAAACCAGGTTATATAATCCAGCTACTAATTTGGCCTAAGAGTAAATGCACTGCCCTTTTTATGTAGGATTTGGGGAAGTTTACCTGCCTGGACACCAGAGTTCCACCCAGAGACATCTGGCAATTATCTGAGACTAAAATTATTGGTAGTCACAATTTGAGGGAGGAGCCTGGGGTGCTGCTCAACTCTACAATACAGTACAGCCTCCCACAATGAGACATTACAAAATGTCAACAGTGCCGAGGTAGAGAAATCCTACTATAAAGGCAAAGGTTCCTGGATTTGCTCCTGGCACCCTAAAAGAACAGCAGTGTATGACAATGGGTTTCCCAGATTCCGACTGTGAGGTGCAATTGTTCTCCCCCCACCAGCCCTTTGGTGCTTTTGTTGACTACAAGACATGGCCTCTGCTCAAGTGAATTAAAAATAAAATTAAGAAGGAAATGAAGAATAGGAAATAGGAACAAATATTTAACCCATTCCCAGGAAGTTACCTTGTATTAACTTCTTGACTGGAAAAGCTGGTCGGTCTTTGCAATCCATGGCTGTGAATAAGTGTCAAAGTATAAGTTATTAAATGTTGGAAACAATAAAGTAGCAAGGGCACAAGCTGCACTCAGTATGTACAGCCCATCTCCAATAGGGGTGATATTGTTGCCTCTCCCCCACATTTGGCAGTATTGAGACATATTTTTGGTTGTCACCACTGGGAGTGAAGGTTCTTACATCTAATAGGTAGAGGCCAGGGACACTGCTAAATAGCCTACCATGCAAAGGATGCCCCCTCCTCCCTTCTCTGGCCCAAAATATTAATAGGTTGAGTCAAAGGTCTTGCTTTGTTTTCTTTGTGCACTTATCCCTCTGAAAGTTGTTATTCACTGTATCTCCTCTCAACAGAATGGCAGCTCTGTGACAGCTGGGAGACTTGTTCCCCAATGTACCTACACTGCACATCACCTCAGCGCCTGGCAGAGTGGGATACCAATGAATACAGTGGCAGGAGCAATGAAAAGGGGCATGAGGCAAGTAGAGATAAAACACTGTATTACCAATTTCATCCTGAAATGATCCTAAAACAACCTCTTCCAACCCAACCCCTCCCTGCCACCAAATCTGTAAATAAAAAATATAGTTCATTTTCTTTTTAAATAGTGTTTATGAAGGTAATACAACTTAAAGCATTTTAAGTGTGCCAGACAGAAACTGAAATGCTGTCAGTAAATAAGGGACAATGTTTTCCTGTACCAAATAATCTCAGGAATAGCATCTAGTTATATCAGAGTTGATAAAGAAATGACCGTGAATGGAACTGAGTCTTTGGAGACGTATCTTTGAATGGTTAGAATTAAGTTTAAAAGCTGACACCTGCTAGGAGATCTGGAATGCAAAAATCTAGGTTAGTTATTTTGGGCAATCTGTGTACTTTTTATAAACTATACCTATGAGTACTTTTTAAAAGCAGGTGAGGCTTTCTAAAAACCTCAGTTTGTTCATAGGTGATAGTGCCTCCTCTACCCCCTCCTCTTGGATTATAAGAAAGGTGTCCCAAGTATTCATCATTTCTTTCTACCCATTTCAAGACAATTACTCTCAAATTTTATGTTGCCAAAAACATGGTTTCCCCCACCCGTCCCCCAGACCAATTAAAGGATAGTTTTCAGTCACTTAAATGTATTTGTGGGAAACAAGGATTTATTGGCATGGCCCCAAGTCATCAGCTTTGATGCAAATGGAACAAAGTAACCCAGGTCCTAAAGCAACCTCAGGTGGACATAAAAAACAGATCCCATCCAGGGACCTGACAGTTGAAAGGTGCACACAGTCAAAGCACTCTTGTATATAAAGTAACCACTGCCCTTTACGCTGAGGTCACTTTCCACGTAATTTTATCTGGCATTAAAATACCCTTCTCTTTTATGATAACATGGTCATAGCAGGTAGAACTTTTTAAAATGAACATCCTTACTTGGTCCAATAAAAACATCACAGGTCCATTACAGACAGTCCTACCAACTTTATTTATGGAATCTTATTTCATACTGTAAAATCCCAAAGCCTGGAAACAATTAGAGTGCAGGTTCTCAACCAAGGGGCGATTATGCTCCCCAGGGACCACTTGGCAAAGCCTGGAGACATTTTTGGTTGTTCCCACTGGAGAGGAGTTGCTACTTGCATGTAATGGCTGGAGGCCAGGGATGCTGCTCCACACCACAGTACAGAGGACAGCCCCAAATGTCAGTAGTGCTGGAGCTGAGAACACCTGGACTAGCCTCGCTGATGTCCCTGCCAACCCTTAATTCATTCAAATAACACAAATTTATCGTGTGCCTACTACGTGCCAAACATTACACCAAGTGCTGGGGATAAAATGAGTCCCCGAGCAATTTTCCCTGCTAAGTAAGAGGATATGGGCAGTCAGGTTTTCAGTTTGGGTGGAGCTGCAAGGTGCTAGAAAGCTTCTTCCTAAGCTACTGGAGGAGAAAGGCAGATTTTAGCCTTGCATACTGGGCAAGATCAGAACGCAGACGGAAGCTGTTCAGGTTCCAGTACCCCTATGACTCCGGAGCCTCAGTTTCCCCACCCGTCAGAGGGTGCGCGATCCAACTTGCTCAGGGGACACAAACACACTCTGCAACCTGCAAAGCCGGCCCTTTTTTCTCCCCGGGCCGCTGCTTCCCCTCTTGCCCCACTGACTCATCACTGCGAAGGGCCCTGGCAAGAAGAACCGGCGCAAAAAAGCTGGGTAAATACTACAGCGGCCGAAACAATGCGGTCAATGCGGTCGCCCTTCGGGTCCCAAGGCCCTTCCTGAGGATGGAAAGGGCGCCGCGGACCGACCACCAGGTGCGGAGGGACCAGCCCGGGGTCGGGGAGCCCGCCCCCCCCAAGCCGCCTCGGCCCGCACAGGCCGCGCGCCGCGCTCCCCCTTCCCCTAAGCGCAGGCCCGAACAGACCTGCGGCCGCTCCACGGGCGCCCGGCGCCCCACACTCCAGCTCCTCCAGCATCGCCCCGACGGTGGCTCGGGCTCCCCTCGGGCGGAGGAGGCGCGGGCTCCGCTCAGGAGGCAGCCGCCGCTCGCCCTCCCGCCCGCGCCGCTGCTGCCGCGGCCGCCGCGCTCGTATTTGGCGGGAACCGCAGCGACCCCCGCAGCCCGCGAGGCAATTGGGCGAGACCGCGCCACGTGACGGGGCGCGCCGGGGCGGGGGTAGCGCCGGAAGCGTCCTCGCGAGAGCCGCGACCTCCTGTCCTCCACTGGCTCCCCTGCTGGTATTTCCGCGGTCGGGTGGGCTGCCTCCCTGTCATTGGCTGGAAGGAGGCGCCCTGCGATTGGCAGCTGGAGGTGTCAATCTGAGAGCTCTACACTGTGATTGGCTGATTGCGTGGGATCCCTAGGTCGCCGGAGGCGGGAGAGCCCGTCTTTTACACCAGAGGAATCTTTTTATTTGGGTGCGGGTTGACAACCGGAACTGCGATTTAGGTGAACTCTCAAGTTCTGAGTTTTATCCTAATTGGAAATCGGATGAATATAGCAATAGCAATTGAAATCATAAATTATTTTGTGTGGATAATAAAAATAAATGAAACCTGGGTGATACTTAGAAACATGTGACATGCAGTATATATATTCAGAATGTATGCAACGAAATGTTTCTGGTTTAATCCTTTTGATTCTTGCACATGTTTCCTCGCCTAGAACTCTCTTCCCGCAGTTCTTTTCCTAATTTCAACTTAACTGTAAGATCTTTACACCTCCCAATCACTCCTCCTCCAACCCAACAAATGAAGTGCCTGCACCTGTTCTTTCTTGAGGGAATCGCAGCGGATGTTTATTAGCATTTTCTTTGATTGGTGAATTAACTTGTTTCTGTCACTCACTTAGTGAGGGCGGGAATCTTTCATCCCTGTAACCCAGGGATCTATAGGCACTAATACATTAGTGTTTAATCAACATTTGCTTGAATGCCTAGATACCAGGTGATTGGACTGTGTGATCACATAGGTTAAAAACTTCACAAAGAACAGGAACCTTAAGTGTAAGCCTGCATATCTTAGAAGTAAGTTTTTAATCACAAAATTAATTTCTAAAGCAGAGCAGAAGTGGGGAGAGAAGATTTAACCCAGGTTTGCAATTCTACTGAGTCTATAGATTGGATAATTAAATCAGTGGTACTGTTTGGAAATAATGTGGAGAAGGAGAATTTAGGGATATCACTTTGGGTGTCATGACTCACTCAAGGCCTCAAGCTTTCCCATCTCAACCATGAGAATGTTTTCCCTCCCTTTGTCTGAAATGCTGGCATTCTGCAAAAATTCAGACTGGTGGATCATTGCTGAGGGTATACATCAGAAACACATGGGTTTTTTTCAAACCATTAAAAATAGTACCATTAGAGGGCCTCCCTGGTGGCGCAAGCAGTTGAGAGCAGCGCTATGAAGCTGTTCGCAGCCTTTGCAGCACAGGTTCAATTGCCCGCTGCTCCCCTCAGCAGTGCTTTCAGTCCATCGGCCTGTTCTGCTTCCCACTGTCTCTGGTGAATTCTCTCACCCTCCCGCGCTTCTGGCCTGTACCCCAGCTCCTGTATAAATAAATCTTTAAAAATATAGTAGTGGGGGAGGGGGGCGGTAAAAAAAAATAAAAAAATATATAGTACCATCAGAATCTGGGGAGGGAGGTTGGGATATGTGTACACTGAAACAACCCTGATCTAGTCCAGTAGCTTCTGTTAAACATTTGGAACCTCCAGCAAATTTCTGCTTCAGAAGATCACCCCAACCTGTCAAGCATTTCAGCACTGAAGATGCAAGCAGTTTAGATCATCACTTTCTTTTTCCTCTTTCTGGACTCATTTACTCATTCTGATCCATCACTAGTTTCAAATTTATTCAATACATTTTAGTTTAATAGTTTGTCAAAAATAGTTTGATAAGTTTGTCAAAAATCAGTATCAGTAGCATGTATTGATCCAGGAAGGCATCCCAGGAGTTGACATTCCAAGCAGAATCTCTTTAAGCACAAAGAATGAATGAAAGATTGGAAAAGAATATGTGTAGAGGCAGGAGAACACAGGGCAGGATCTCTATGACCTGAGCAGATGGGTTGTAGGGGCAGGAAGGACACTGAGCAGGTTTTCTGCTGCAGCAGACCATGTAAAGGAGTCCTGGAGCCCTTGGTGGCTTTTGCAGGGTTTTATTGGGATTACCATGTACACGGCAGGCTCTCTGGTGTTTTCTCGTGGCTTTGCTTCTCTGCTCTCTCGTGGTTCTTTCTTTCTTTCTCTCTCTCTCTCTCTCTCTCTGCTTCTGCTGGTGTCCCGTGACACCACCCCTAAAAGCCCAGTTTCAGCCCAGGTGAATCCCATCTACATATGCCCACACTCTATTCCAGGTGCCCACCATCAGGCATGCATTTGGGACCACAGGTTTCTGTCATCTATCCTAATGGCAGAAGAGCAGAAAAGCCTAATACTTTTTACCTTACCCCACACGGGGTAGAGGAGGAGAGTCCTAGAGCCCTCGGTGGCTTTTGCAGGCTTTTATTGGGATTTACCAGGTACGCAGCAGAGGTACTGGCGCGGGGGCCACGAGGTTGGCTGGCCTCCCAGCCCCCAGCAAGTCTTCACTCTTTCTGGGCTCTCCAGTGTTCCCTGGTGGTCTCTGCTTCTCTTTCACTCTTTCCCTCTCGTTCTCTCTGTTTCTCTTGGTTCTCCTGGCGTCCCCTTGACGCCACCCTTATAAGCGCAGCCTTAGCCCAGGTGTATCCACTTATGCATGCCCACACCCTACTCCAGGTGTCCGCTATCAGGCAAGCATACAGGACTACAAGGGTCCATCATCAATCCTAATGGCAGGAGGGCAGAAAAGCCTGATACTTTTTCACTTACCCTACAATATGCAAGAGAGGAACAAAGGCCTAAAGGCTGAGGGATCACAGATTATAAAAGAGGAAGAGATCTTAAGTCAGAAACACTGACAGAACCAAATTATGCAAGCTTTGTAGGCCATGTTAGGAAGCTGGTAGGTAGATTTTAAAGAGGACACGCGTGATCTTAATTGTTACAGAAACATCTTTCAAACTGCCTTACAGGGGATGAATTGAAGGGAAGAACGTGAAACTGGGCACAGCAGAGGTGGAATAGTCCGGTCAGAGCACTGAGGACAGAGGTGGGCAGTGGAAAAGAGGCAGCAGTAACATCCTGATGTCTGTCTTGGACAAGTGAGTGCATGAACCCAGTTGGGGGTAGAGAGGAATTGGAGAGCTCAGATTAGCAAACAGTTATCTACAGATTCGTAAACCCCGTCAAGCGAGCTCTACCTGCATTTCACTTTCCTAACCTCTCCAGGTAGATTTAAGCGCCTCTCCCAAGACCTTAGAGCCACTTCCGCAAGTCCCCGGGTCGCCAGGGCCGCCAGGGCCGCCAGGGCTCCTCTAGGACCGCCCGAGTCCACTCGTTGGCGCAGGGAGGTGGGACTTCCTCGCGACTGTTAAAGAGCGCGTGCGCCGAACTGCCAGCAGGGGGCGCGCGTGCGCAGATGGGCAGGGGCCGGCACCGGAAGTGTGTGGTTGCCATGTAATATCCTGGCCGCGCGGGCGCGCTAGGAGCTGAGGCGGCGCCGGGGCGGGCGCGGAGCGGGCGGAGAGGCTGAGAGGTGGAGGCGGCGCAGACCGGGCCGGCTGAGGAGCGCGGGGGTCGGCGGCGCCCGAGAGCCTATCGTTTGCGCCCTGCCTCCGTTTCACTGCGTCCGGGCTGGAGGCCCGACGGCGGGAGGCAACATGTCGGTGGCCGGGCTGAAGAAGCAGTTCTACAAGGCGAGCCAGGTGAGTGGAGGCCGAGGCGGGGGGCGAATCCCGGGCTGCCCGGAGTGAGGGGCCAAGCCAGGCCCGGCCCGAGCCCTGGCCCAGGCCCAGGAGTAGACCGGAGGCACGGAAGGGGTGGCGTTGGCTCTTTTCCCACTTTGGGTGGGGAGACCCTGGAGGTTCGGGTCCTGAGTGTGAAGTCACTCAGGCCCTGCGCGCCATGGGAACTCCTGTCTCCTCAAGAAGATGGGGCAGACCCCCGTGGCGGGCCAGAAATGCACCTTCTAGAGGTTGACCGGGGACATGGGCCCACTTCTCCTTTCCTTCCTCCTAGAAGTGCGGGGAGGAGGGAGAGAAGGGGAAAATCTAGTCCAGAGGCTGTCGAAACAGGAGTCTTGCCAGATAGCCCAGGGACAGGGAAAATTTGTGTCTCACAGTAATTAAAACACAACGAAAGGAAACAAAAAACCCTTTCGATCGACCCAGTATGAAGTTAAAATGGTAGAGTGAAAAGTTAGGGTCTCACTCCAGTCCCTCTGACATCCAGTCCCTCTCCCCAGAGACAGGGACTGTCACCACTTCTTTATGTCTCTTTTCAAAGATATGTGTGCCTCTTTCCGAGGTAGTGTAGCATAGTCTTCATCGTTCTATGCACTTTGTGTTTTTCTTAAATGTGTCTTAAAAATCACACTATGACTGGAATTTTCCACCTGGGGTCATCCTGTTTGGTGGGCTAGCCTGGGCACTGCCTTAGTTCTCTAAGGCTAAAGATATTTAGAGACTATCTATAGATTCCAGATGACGGCCAAACCCCGGAGGAAAAGAAACAATCTAGAAGGCATTCTAAGATTGTTGCTGAGAGTGTAACCCTTTGTCCCAGAAGGATGGAATTAGGTGATCTGGCCCCTGGTTAGACCCTGCCCAGCAGACATCAGATCCCCATGTGGTTTACTGGAGCATCTTGGAGTACTCTTCATTCTCTTGGACCCTGATGTAGTCTCTCCTGTAGGGACTCTTGTTGTCACCATAGATCCTGGAAGAGTCCCTGGGCCGCGTTGTTACCTCACGTAGACAGGTCTCTGGAAGCTGTCTCCTCTCCACCCCTGTCAGGTCCCATCCTAATGGCCCATGCCATCCCAGCAGACACAGCCTGGTCAAGGAAATATCTGGGCCTCTCTGACAGCCACCAGAACCTTTTCCCTTGGGAAGGGGAGATGAAGCAGGCCGACCTGCATCCAGGTTATGAAGTACCATGAAAGCACCACGTGATATAAACTAGTGGTTCAGATCAATTTATTATCTTGACGTTCTGAGGGTCAACCCCAGAGAATTGCTGCAATGGCCACATCCTACTCTGAGAGCTATCTTCTTGGCCTCCTGATCAATCCTGTGTTGAGTAGCACTCAGGGATCACCCTGGCTGTGTTCCATTCTCTTCTGCAATAGTTTCCATGGTCCTCTAACAACCAGTTGTTTATCGAGACATATACATCTCTGTGTCTCTTTTCTCATTCTTAGGAACACCTCCTTAATGCTCTTCTGTGCCTTTAGAATAGAGTCTGTGCAAGAGTGACATCTCCTGTTAAGTATTATTAACTCATCTTTACTAAGTTCCAATGGTATTCGTAGGCACTCTGCTTTAAATCAGTTGGCCTTGACTGGTCTCACTCATCTGGCTGAAGGATAACTGTACTCCCCCTTTCACGGCTAAGGAAACATTTATGTTCCTATAGAACAGTGGTTCTCAACCAGGGCCAGCTCTGCTGCCCTCCAGGGGACACTTAACAATATCTGGAGACATTTGTGGATGTCACAACTTGATGGATTGCACCTGGCATCTAGTGGGTAGAAGCCAGGATGCTACACTGCAGCCTACATTACACCATAACCCTTAACAACCGGGAGTTATCCAGTATCAGATGTCAGTAGTGATGAGATAGAGAAACCCTACTTTAAGATTTGAGAAAAATGGCCCTCCCTGGTGGCGCAAGGGATCAAGCACCACACTATGAAGCAATCCACAGCCTCTGCAGCACGAGTTCAATCCCTGGCCGGCCAGGGAGAAACCCACATGGCAAGGCAGACCTCTCTTGTCTCACCCATTGCTCCCCTCAGCAGTATATTTCAGTCAATCTGCATGTTCTGTTCCCACTCTGTCTCTGGTGGATCCTCTCACCACCTGCATCTCTGGCCTGTACCTCAGCTCTTGTATGCATAAAAAAAAAAAAAAAGATTCGAGAAAAATGGTAATAGTTACACCAAAACACCAAACTTGGTCATTCTTATGATAGCAGTCTGCTTTTTCATAGTGCTCGAGACACAGACAACCACACAGATGCAATCCAGTCATGATTTAGGGAGAGGAGGAGGCTGGGATTGAGTGAGTCCAGGAACTGTTGCTAAACATCCCATAGTGCAAGGGGCAGGCTTCCCCCCAGCAGAATTATCCGCCCCAGTGTTGATAGCAGCGGGGCTGAGAAACCCTGCCTTGAAACAGCCTCTTTATTTAAAAGACTCATAGCAGTGTAGTTTGTAATTTGAGAAAAAGAACTGAGGTGGATGTGGGTAAGAGAGCTTGGTACAGAGAAACCTGGTTCTTAGCAGTAAAGCCAGGATATGAATGAAAAGTTCCTAATCTCATTGGTGATACAGACAGTAAACTAGTTACAATATCTGATTCCACACCAGCTCATCTCTACTGAAAATGTTTAAGTCTTCTTTAAAATCATTTTGGGCTTGAGTGGGAAATCTGTGTTTACTTCTTTTTTTTTTCTTTTTAAAGATTTATTTATGCATGCAAGAATTGGGGTGTAGGTCAGAGGTGCGGGGAATGCGAGGATTCATCAGAGACAGAGTGGGGAGCAGAACAGGTGCATCTACTGAAATACACTGCTGAGGGGAGCAGCAGGCGAGACAGGAGAGGTCTGCTGCACCATGTGGGTCAGCTCTAGGGATCGAACTCAGGCCGCATTGGCTGCCAATAGCTTGTTAGAGCTGAGACTTAATCCCTGTTTAAAAAGGTGGACCCTTTTTAAATTTAATTCTGCATAGAGGAACTGGGGTATAGGCCAGAGGTGGGGGCAGGGGAGAGGACCCACCAGAGACAGTGGGAGCAGAACAGGCAAATCTACTGAATATACTGCTTAATCTGCTGTGCTATGTGGGCTAGCTCCCTGGCTGCAATGGCCGTTATAATGGTAGCGCTGAGACTTAACCCCTAGGCCACCAGGGTGGCCCATGTGTTTACTTATTATGAACTATCCCCCAGCTGGCTGAGGGTCTGGCATGAGAAAAGCTGAAGATTCAATATAAAAGCAAGCAGTAAAGAAATAGGCATCTATCTTAGTCGTGTGTGTGTGTGTGTTGTATGTTGTATATGTATATACCCTGATCTTGCTTGTGTGATTCCTATTCCCTCAACAGCCATTTGCCATTTACACACATCTGGGGGAGGAGGGAGAAGGATGCTTTTTATGAGGATTTCTGGGGAATTCAGAAGGACGAAGAACCCTGTTAGTGAGATCCAGAGATTCACATGTTCCCTTCTCAGTGTGTTTGCCGGACATTAATTTACAGAGCCAAACTGCCAACTGGTTTCCTGATCATTTTTGCGGCCAGGCTGTGAAGATTTGAGAGTGGAACTAGGGATGGAGCTGGCGGCTGCTTGGAATGCTAGTCTCTCTCTCTCTCTCTCTTTTTTTTTTTTCCCTACCCCTTTTTGGCCTGAGAGGAGGGAGAAAGTTTGAACTGAGAGATTGGTTTCATCTGAGCTAGGAGTGAAATTCATGACTGTCATATCCTGGAATTTGGAAATTTGTTGGATGCTAACTAGGCCCTGGGCTTGTGCCTAGAAGAAAAGATAGAACTTTTGTGAGATGCATGGGATGAGGGGCATGCTGGGGGGCCCAGGACCTGAACCTGGTAGAGTAAGCGTATCTAGGGGCTATAACTGGTGTTTTGGAAAATTTCCAGTTACTGCCTGCTCTGATCTCATTCTTTAAGCCTCACTTTGTAGAATCATGCTTTTGATTTCTTAGCAAAGTGCCTGTTAAGTGATAAACACAGAATGGTCTTAAGATACAAAAAGCTGAGGGCCTCCCCAGTGGCGCAGTGGTTGAGAGCTGGGTTGCGAAGCTGCCCGTAGCCTCTGCTCCCCTGCCACCAGAGGAGGGTCCCACATGGCGCGCAGACCTCTCCTGCCGCCTGCTGCTCCCCTCAGCAGTGTACTTCTGTCCTTCTGCCTGCTCTGCTCCCCGCTCTGGCTCAGGTGAATTCTCTCACCCTCCCGTGCTTCTAACTATATCCAGTGCTTGTATAAATAAATAAATAAATAAATAAATAAATAAATAAATAAATAAATCTTTTTTAAAAAAAAAAAAAAGATACAAAAAGCTGGAACCTGTAACCCCCTGGCCTTGGCATGACTCAAAGTGTGGACCCCATGTGCTGGGAATACTAGGTGACAGGCGAGGTCTGGAGAGAAGTGTTCCACCCCAGGCCCCCTGAGCTCAGCAGCTGGGGGATAACCTCCGGAAGACCACCTTCCTGAGGCAACAGATGTGGGACGGGCTTTGGCTGTTGCGATGTGCACATGTGATGAGAACTGGGTCAGGTTCACTCTTACAGGAAGCCGTTCTGCCAGCTCATTGTGCAAGAAGACCCTTGAACTTGCAGTCTCCCTGTGGGACCTTAGGCTAAATGTTCCCATCCTGCTCCTTACCCCCTTCCTAGTGAACAGAACAACTGCCTTGTATCCCCAGCTTGCCCAGTGGAATAATCAGCTCAGTGCTTTAGGCTGGAGTAAAGATAAAGAAGAAGTTTGAGATCAACCTTTGCCAGAGAAACCTGGGGGCCTCCTTAACCCCACCACTTGGCAGGCCTTTCTGTACCAGTAGGTTAACCTGAACTTTGCAGGCCCCTGGGTTCACAAGGATGAAGGTACACTGTAACCACAGTCCTGTATCTTTTTGTTAACTCAGTATGGAGGGATCATGATTCTGCTTCTGCTTCCGGAGATTGCTGCATGTCAGTCTGAAAGTTTACCTCTGACTCAGAAGCCTGTGTTTAGTGAAGACCAGTTTGACTTCCCATGGGTGCTAATCGCTAATAGCTTTGCTTATCTGGGTGTGTTTTAAGGGAGAGCCATAGGATATTTAATTATATTCTGTGTGCCACTTAATAACAGCCTGAGAGGTTAGGGATTTCATATTATCTCTGTTCCATTTCAGCAATTGGGGGCTGCCACATTTTTGCACCCCTAGACCTGTTAAAGACTTAGCACGTGAACCTAGACAATAGTGCCATTTGCCTGCCTGCCTGCCTGCCTCTCCATGCAGCCTTACCTTCCTGAACCTGCATGAGTGTTGGGTACATTGGGGGCCTGAGCTCACCTATCTGCCCTTTAATTGTCCCTATGTGCATCTGTTCACTCTTTTGCCAGAAATAAAATCTACAGGTTGTGACTAGGCACTCAGAGCTGCATTCAGCTCTGGCATGTGTGTGCCTCAGCCTTTTGATCTGGAGCCATCTGGAGCCATCCGCTGCATTTAGCTCTGCCCTGGCCCCTATCTCAGCCCTTCCCTGCTCTTGGATTGTTGCCAATATTTTGAAATTGATTCAATCTGGAAACTTAGTTTTTAATTTGGGCAGGCAAGTGCATGGTTTGGACACTATGGCAGGCGAAAAGTAGAAATTGTCTTGTGTTTCTGATTTCACAGGGCAGGGTGAGATTTCTAAGCTTTAGGAAGGGTTTGAGGCAGAAGAGTTTGGAACCACAAGTCTTTTTCACCCCAGGAAGTTAGGAGCTCTTGCTGGCCCTTTGAGCCCTGTGCTCACACCTTAACGGCTCACTCATGTGCCTGGTGAAGTGCTAGGGGTAGGCTTTCCCGCTTCTTTTCAAAGCTGTCCCTGGAAAGCTGGATGGAAGAATGTGTCAGACTGGCTGCAGCTGGTTTCTCTCTTCTCACTCCTCCCCCCATCTCCATTTCCTCCCCCTCTCACTTCCCCTCCCGCCCCCCCCCCCCAGTCTCTGTCTCTTTCATGTCTCTGTCCTTTCATGGAGGCTGGATTTGGCAGCCTGTTCTTTTGAGCACTGCAGTTGGGGTGCGTTTTGCTCATTTCCTGTTGAGCAGTAACCAGGACTCTGCACATGCAGCTCCCAGGGGACGGCTTCATCTTTCCTTTCTGCTTCAATCCTGGAAAAACATGCTGACTGGGCCCCAAGAGTGGGGTCACTCGGAGACTCCAACCACAGCAGAAAAGTAGATGTGGCATTTCCTCCCAAGGACCTGACTCAGCACCGGTTGCTGCCATGTTAGAAAGGGCTCCTGCCTGGCTGCTGGGGTTTCTACACCTGGGCAGTAAACACCTCTGACGGGCATTGCACCCAGTGTATTTGATGTCAGGGAACACAGCCGCAGGAGACGCTGTCCTAGCCAAATGACAGGAGATGCCCACTGGGTGGTGAAGTATGGGTTGCTTTTCTGTGCCAGGCAGTCCTCCCACCAGCGCCTTCCCAGACCCCTGAGTGCTCACATCCCTTGTCTCCCAGTTTCCTGACCCCCGCCTCCTCATGGGCGCATACTCCAGTTGGACCAGTCTGCTGGGCCCTCTTGGCTGGCTTATTCCTTCCCTCCTCCTCTGACTGGCCTATAATATTGCTCTCACTTTACCCACCCAGCCTGGTCTCATCTACTTCCTGTTTGCCCTTTAAAGCCCCGTGTGTATCATCTTTTTTTTTTAAAAAAAAGATTTATTTATGCATATAAGAGCTGGGGTACAGGCCAGGGGCGGGGGGAGGAGAGAGAGGATTCGCCAGAGACAGAGTGGGAAACAACAGGCAGACTGACCCAAGTACACTGCTGAGGGGAGCAGCGGGCTAGTCAGAAGAGGTCTGCTGCTCCATGTAGGTTGCTCCCTGGAGGGCCAGGGGATTGAACTCGTGCTGCAGAGGCTGCGGACAGCAGCACCATAGGTTGAGTCTTAACCCCTTGTGCCACCAGGGAGGCCCCGCCATGTGTATCATCTTTATCCTTACCATCTCTTGTGACCTCCCACTGCAAATACTTCTCTACTCCTTCGAACACCAGGTCCAGTAGTCTCCTGACCACACCAAGCGCGTCCTCATTGAGTGTGCTTTTCTTCACACCAGACACAAGCTTCTGAGGGAGCGAACTACCTGGTGGCTTGTGATGGACCCTGGTGCCTCTTGCTCCCCTCACTGCTTGCTAGTGCAGTTGTCAGAAATGCACTAACAAGAAGGTCAAGGTGGAGGTGGTGGGCTCCTCGGAGTGGGAGAGGACCTGTGTAGTGATGGCAGCAGGTCTTCTGCAGTGTCTCTGGTGGCTCCTCCTCAGGCCTGGGCAGAACCCCAGGGAAGCAGGGTGCCTGACAAGGCCTTGGAGGGTTTGGTTGGGAACAGGTCCAACTGGTTTATAAAAATAAGAAATCCGAGCGCTGAAGTTATTCCCTCTGGTTTAGGATCTGCCTCAAAGGTTTCAGGACCTGCACTTGGCTGCACCAGAGGGACCTGGTCCTGTGTGGTGGGTAGTCTCTGTCACCAGGACCATGAGGCCAGGCTGAAACTTACTCAGGGTGCTGGCCTGCTCAGAAGTGGTTTAGAGACAGTTGACTTCTTGGTCAGCCTGCAGCCTCCTCCCCTCCTTCTGCTTGTCCCCATTGTTTCTCTCTGTGAGCTGACCTCCAGTTCTGCCTCTGGGCATTCTCCCTGCAGGGCCTAAACTGGTGTCTACCACTCCTTCATGACACTCCCAGCCATGGCTGGATGGTGGCCCCCTACTGTCATCCTCTAAAGTAGACAGTTCAATGGTAATTTTTCTGTCACCTTGGCCTCAATCCCAGGACTGAGCAGAGACTCCCATTCTTAGAGTGCCCCTCTGAAGGTAAACTGGGAACTTCCTGCCCCTTTTCATCCACACAGACCCAAGACCCCTTCTCGTCCCTTTCCCCCTACCTCTAGCAGATGTTGGTCCATCAACCTCACAGCCATCATTGGAGCCATGATCGTCTGCTGGCAGACAGGCCCTTCAAGAAAGGCTTCTGTGGTAGAATGGGGACAGGATTTCTCCATACCCTAACCCTAACTGGCCTCGGCCTAGGATTGTCTTTTTTTCTCCTTTCCCTGGGGCCCCATCAAGTCAGCATTTCATCCACAAGGAACATGTGAGCTGCTGCAGTGCCCCACTAATTGCCAACTAGGTGTCTGGGCTCCTAGCCATGTGCACATGATGAACAATACTGAGGTGGCTTTGAGTGTGGACAGAGGCTGTGGCAGACCCTTTCTACTTAGCGGAGTCCCTCGGACCCATGGGCTTGGGAGTCTTTTTTTTTTTTTTAATATTTATTTATGCATAGAAGAACTGGGGTGTATGCTTGGTGGGGGTGAGAGGATTCACCAGAGACAGAACTGGGGGCAGAACAGGCTCATCCACTGAAACACACTGCTGAGGGGAGCAGCGGGCGAGACAGGAGAGGTCTGCTGCACCGTGTTGGTCAACACCCTGGTGGGAATCGAACTAAGGCCACAGCAGTGATAGCCCCGAGGCTTAGCCCTAGGCCACCAGGGAGGCCTGGGGCTTGGAAGTCTTAAGTGGGAAATTGCAGTCGGGAGTGTTTGGAACCCAGGAGGAGAGTTTCTTGTTCAGCAGAGTGGCAAGGAAGAGGACCTTTTGCCCTCTCTGCCCTCAGCTGTGTCTCTAGAGTCCACAGGTCTGCTCAGCACCCCCAGAAGAGCCTGCAGGAAAAGATGACCTCCTCCTAGGAGTATTTACTGAGCTAGTTTGCAGTGAGTTCACCAGGCCCACGAGCTGTTCAATACTAGTGTCGCAAAGGAGCATACCTCTTTGGGCACCTCATTAAGTTCGTATTATAAAGTGTTGCAGACATAGAAAGAGAAAGAAAGTTCTTTTTAGAAAGAATGGCTATTAGGTCAACCCATAGCCTAGTGCCCACAAAAGGTTAAGTAAAACGAGCAGCGTGTTGAAGCCCCCACCCTTCCTTATGCCTTCATTGCACATGATTTATCTCTAAAAATTAGCAGTTTTGTTTTGCAAATTTGCACCTTCATGTACATGGCACCACATGTTGGTTTGTGCGTGTGTAACCTGCTTTCTTTGCTCAGCACTGTCTGCATTTTGTTCACACTGATCCAGCACTTGTAGTTTTTTTTTTATATAAAGTTGTGTTTTTTTTTTAAGATTTATTTATTTATATTTTATTTATACAAGCACTGGGTACAGTCAGAAGCGCGGGAGAGTGAGAGAATTCACCAGAGCCAGAGCGGGGAGCAGAGCAGGCAGAAGGACCGAAGTACACTGCTGAGGGGAGCAGCGGGCGGCAGGAGAGGTCTGCGCGCCATGCGGGACCCTCCTCCGGTGGCTGGGGAGCAGCCGGGGATCGAACCGGCGTCGCAGAAGCTGCGGGCAGCCTCACAACCCAGCGCTCAACCGCTGCGCCACCAGCGAGGCCCCAGCACTTGTAGTTTTGACCCCCCACCCTCGCAGCTACAGAGCTTTCATTTGTGTGGTTGTACCACAGTCATCTATCCATCCTTTCCCAATGGAATTTAGGGTGTTTCAGAATTTTTGCTCTTTTTAGCAGCTTGACAGTAAGCAGTCTCTTAGCTGTCCCCTGGGGCATGTTAGACAGCGTTTCTCTAGAGTCATCCTTTAATGGAACCATATAAGTTTTCAGCAGTACCAACCTGGAAAAAAACAGCCTATTCAATTTTCATGACCTAAGTCTCAGTGCTGGCAGGAATCAAGTATTTGAGCCTTTGTGAAGGGTGCTATTTCACCTGTGGCCTGCTGACTACTTGGACCCAGGCCCTCAGCTAGGAAGCTGGGCGCCAGCGGACGGGGGTGCCCCAAGCTTCGGGTTAGCTCTTGAGAGCTCCAGTGGGAGTGCACTGTCACCACCAGACCCAGGCCTCTGTTTCTACCCCCTGTCTGCTTCACAGATTTAATTTATTTGCCAGCCTGTGAATTCTTCAAGAACCCAAGTTTTCCATTTGGTCTCCATGGTGAGACTGAGCTCCTACAAAGCCCCTGGCATTAGCCTTGTTGTCCCAAAGGGCCCTCAGGCTGGTCTGTACACTCAGTATTCATTATCTGTGATTCTGCATGTGTGGTTTCACCTGCTCAAATGTATTTGTAACTCCTCCTCTATGCTTGTACACTTTCCTAAACTTGCATAGAAAGGCAGTAAATTTGAATCTTCCAACATGCTTGTTCCCAGCTGAGGTTGAACCGTAACTCTGTATGTGATATTCCTTCCTGTACACACCTATGGTAAAAGTGACCTTGTGAATTAGGTGCAGTGAGAGGTTAATAATAACTAGTAAAGTAGGGCAATTGTGTCGTGTTATAGCAATTATGTGAGTGTAGTGTCAGTCTCTCTCTCTCTCCCCCTCCCTCTCTCTTCTCTCCCTCTCAATAAGATACTGAGAGTATCTTTTTTTTTTTTTTTTTAAGATTTATTTATTTATTTATACAAGCACTGGGTACAGTCAGAAGCACGGCCATGTGGGACCCTCACAGGGGGCGGGGGATTGAACCAGCGCTGCAGAGGCTGTGGGCAGTTTCGCAACCCAGTGATCAACCGCTGCGCCACCAGGGAGGCCCAAGATACTGAGAGTATCTTACTGTATATAATATTTTTGGATCAAGGTTGACCTTGGGTAACAGAAACTGCGGGAAGCAGAACCAAGGATAAAGGAGGGCTACTGTAGTTCCTGTGATAGACAGGATGCGCCCCCCACCCCGCCCCGGCCCCCGAAAAAATCTACCAACCAGCGAATGTGTTACCTGACTGGCAAAAGGGACTTTGCTGGTAGGATTAAGAGTGTGGACCTGCAGATGGAGATAGTCTGGGTTATCCAGGTGGGCCCACTCTAATCTTAGGGTCCTTGCAAGCACACACCTTTCCCTGCTGTGGTCAGAGGGTGCGATGACTAGGGAAGGGACAAGGCAGCACCATAGGCCTCTTTGGTTCCTCCAGAAGCTGGAATAGGCAAGGGAACCCCTAGAGTTCCCAGAAAGGAGCATAACCCTGCCAACATCTTGTTCTCAGCCCACTGAGAGCCACGTGAGACTTCTGAGTTCCTTAAGATTCTTGTATTGTTTTAAAATTGTGTTGGTTAGGAAATTTGTAGGTGATTGTTACAGCAACCATAGAACTGTCCACACAGTCTTAAAACCTTGTCCTGATAAAGGTTTTTGGCTTAGTCTCTCTCTCTCTCTCTCTGTGTGTGTGTGTGCTCCGTTACCTTTCCCCTCCAACTTAATGACAGCTCAATCTCTAAGGGGTGTGGTGTGTGTGTTTTATCCTTTATTAACTCTCCTCTCCAACTTAATGGCTGAAGTCAGCAAGAAAGTGGGACAGATGGCTTTGCCAAGTTGACTTATGGGTTACTGTGCCAAGAGAGGCGTCCCCCCGGACATCTTCAGTTACAGGGATTTACAAAGCAAATCTGAAACTAAGGCAGTCAGCCCCTAGTTGCTGGAATCCCACCCTGGAGACTCAGAAGCTGGTGAACTTATAGAAAATCCATTGCCATTACTCACCATGACTTCAGACGCAAAGCCTGCGTTGATTCCCATGGACGGTGCAAGAAGCTGGCATGTTCCTTTTGAGCACAGAGCCTGACTGCTCACACCAGATTAAGATTCTTGTATTGTTTTAAAATTGCGTTGGTTAGGAAATTTGTAGGTGATTGTTACAGCGACCATAGAATGGTCCACACCGACTTAAAAGCTGGTCCTGATGAAGGTTTTCAGCTCGATCTGAACTCCCTACCATAATGACTCCCTTCAAAGTGTCTTCAAAAGAGGCACCTCAAAATCACATCCCAGGCATTTGTTTCCAAGTCATCCCTCAACTCTATCGTCCGTGTTGCTGCACCTCCCCCTTTGTGTCTGCCCTTCCTCATATAATGCCCGCTTTCTTCCTCCTGTATCCACATTCAGTCCACCCTTCAAAGCCAAGTCCAGAGTCACCTCCTGTGGCTCCTACCTGGTTCCCTCCCCTGCAAGGAGGAAGTGGTTTCTTCCTTATAGATCTCATCTCATAGATCCAGCTTCTTACCATTTTTGTGTGACCGTATATTCTTTTTTCCCCTGTTATAGCTGGTGCATATAAATAATAAGTATTTGCTGAGTGAATAAGTATAACCGACTTGAAAAGGGGGGATATGACTTTCTGACTTTCACCCCAGAGCAGATCAGGAAGGAGAGTGTCACAACCGTGCCCAGTGATTGAGTGGTTGACATAGGCCCTTTGGTAATACAGGGCCCTATCACAATACCCTAGGGAGAAACCAGGGTGATGATTCACAGGGAGGTGTGCATTGGCTTTGAGTTGGGACATAGGAAGGAGGACAAGGGGACACAGACTTCCCTGGGCAGGCAGTGGAGTGAGGTCCCAGGGCTGGGGTCTTGAGCTGCTGGCCAGCTCTGCTGTACTCTTCCCCGTGGCCCAGAAGCCCAGGCAGTGTGGTCTAAGGATCGGTCCTTCCTGAGGAACAGAAACGGCCCTGGGCACTGGGATGAGGCACTGGCTGCCAGACAGTAACCATTGAGTAGAGAGAGATTTGAATTTTCTTTAGGCTCCTAGCTCAGGAAGTGGCAACACTAGATGCGCATCATATGTGACAACAGAACAGCAGGCCTGGGGCGGAGGGCAGGGCCGCTCTCCTCCTACAGAAGCCAAACATGAAAAATACAAAACATCACTGGGAGGGGCGAGAGTCTGCTATCTTGGCAGATGCAGCAAGACCCCCAACCGATTGGGGAAAAATCTCTCATCTACAGAGTCTAAGCACAGCTTCCTGCAGCCATGCGCACCATCTGGAAGGAGGGGAGAGAGTGAGGGACCCCCGGAGAAGGAATCCGCTTAGCCAGCATGGGGGCAGAAAGCTGCTCGGCCAGGAGGTCAGGGACAGCCATTAGCTGGCTGGTTGGTGAGGCAGGAAGAGGAATGGCGGCCCAGAGACTGTGGCCACGACCCAGGTGTGCTGCGGGAGCAGTTGTGCCTCAAGTGCTGCTCTAGACGGGGCCTGGGAGGGTTCCTGCTCATCCTTCAGGCTGAGTCATTTGGGGCTTCATTCCATCCCTTCCAGAAAGCGTTTCAGAGTTGCGTGTCCGTCTCCTCCCATGCTGTAGTGAGGCATCGCGTGAGGGCGTTCCGGCGACGGCGCACACATCCGAGGACTCGGCAGGCTGCACGCTGTAGCGCAGGTCTGTGGCCTCTGTGCCTCCTAGGTGTGTGTAACGATACTGTGTCGGTTGCCCGACGATGAACTCCCTCGTCATTAACCAACACGCGACTGTCCCTGGTGCCCTGAGCTTTCTGGAATCTGGCTTCTACCCCGTCACTGATTTTAGGTGCTTTTGGTGCAACAGAGAGACTAGAAGCCAGCCTGTTGTCGACAGGTTGCTTATGTCTCGCCTGCGTGTGAGCACACGTGTGTGGCACCAAGATTCCCTCCTGAGAGGGGGACCTGGGAGAGTCATGTTCCCACTTGCTGAAGAAACATGGACACCAAGCCTTCATTCCAGCAGCGGGCGGGGGGCTCTTCTTGTCCCATCACCCAGGCCTTGCCAGGCATTGCCCCCAGTGCCCCTCAACTCACCTTTCCTTGGACTTGCATTACACAATGAGTGGCAGCCTTCGGTGTATACACAGTTTATGGTTTTTAAAGCATGTTTATCCCAAATCACGAGGCATGTCGGCATCGCCCCATTTTGCAGTTGAGAAACAGGTCAGGACTCTTCATTCTTTGTTCTTGCTTAAGCCTTAGTCCAGGGGATAGAGCCCAATCCCGCCCCTCAGCTTCCCCATGCCCACTCTGTTGCCTCACACCTCTAGGGCACACCCTGACTTGACTCGTTACAAAGCACGAGAGCTTCTCCAGCACCCCCAGAGGGTGGGGTCTGCTCACTTGACAGATTTTTCATCATCTCAAATACCAACTGAGCACCTGCTGGGCACCCAGCCCTGTGCTGTCCTACTGACCTGTCATGGTAGCTGGCATTGCGTGCTTGGGGCCGGGAGGCCAGGCTGTCCCTGGTGGTGGTACTGGACAGTGAGCCACAGGGAGCAGAATGGGCCTGGGAACCTCCTGTCAGGTGCCCCCACGTCATGACATCAGTGAGTGTGCACGTGCAGGGCCTGTGAGAGGCCCCCACTCTGCAGGGCGGAAGGTATGGGAGGGAGGACACAGCACTTTGTCCTGGTGACCACCAGGAGCTGCCCAGCTGGTCCTGGCAGCTCCCTTCTCGACGCCATTGTGTCTTCATATGTGTACTGAATCGGACAGTGATTCAGAAGTCCCTCTGCGCCAGGTTTCCCAGACTGTGGCCTTGCCTCAGCTGACCAGTGCTCACCTATAGCAGGAGCTGATGGGCTTCCCTCTTCCTTGCTTCTGTGTGCTGACCCATATCATGAGCTTCCAGGTGCTTCTGGTAACCACACCCGAGAAGCTGGTCTTGGTGACTGGGCCACCATGGCTGTGAGTCACCTGTCACTGTAGCCATTGTCACTGTTGTGGCAGGCAAGCAGTAAGCCAAATGAGGATGCATTCCTCAGCAGTCACTCACAGCTTTTGCCTGGCACTGTCTTATGTGGGGGTACCAGGGGCCTCAGAGCACCATATTTGAACTCATTTAGAGAACCCTATCTTACCCCCCACTCCAGCCCTGAGTGTTTTCAGGCTGTTTCCGTTTGGCCTTCGGGACCTGTTTGCCTCTCAGCCTTCCTTTCCTGTGCCCTGTCCTCCCAAATTGTTGCTTTCACTGGGGGTTCCTGTTGATTTAAAAAACACTCTGGGAGCCTGATCCCTTGGATATGGGCCAGCTGGACCCAGCTTGTTCAGATGTTTTTCTTTGTAAATTTTCCTGAATCTTCATTCTCAGTGAGGGATGTGAAGCTGAGAATCTTCATTCTCAGCTGTGGGCAGGTTTTGGGCAGAGAGCAGGGCATTGGACTGGCACCTCTGGCCAAACCTGAACGTCATATAAATGACAAAAAGGAAAGTTGGGCAGGGGAGTGCTGCCTGCCAGAGCTTGGCCAAGGTGGCATGGTGGGAGGAGCCCAGATCTTTCATGCGGTGGTTTTATCCTCCCATAGGCGCTAAGTAGCCACTAAGCATCTCCTGCTCACTTCAGCTGCACATCCAGTGGGAGGAGGCCATAAGTAAACAAACGCATCAGAGTGATGAATGGTTTGAAATAACAGAAGTCAGGGACAGCCCCTCTGAGAAGGGCGGGGCGGGGTCATGAAAGGGCCTGGGGCTGAAGGAAAAGCAGGGCAGATGGGACCAAGATAAGGGCCTCTGCAGAACAGAAAACACAACCTGGTCCATGGTGAGGTTTGATTGGGGTAGACACTTAGGAGGTAGCGCTCAGCCAGGCCATTCCTGCCTGAGTAAGAGAGTCAGCAGGGCTTCCTGGAAGAGGTGATTTCTCATTAGTGACAGGAGGCAGGGATACGTTAGCTTGTCATCACTGGGGGTACATAGCCCCTCACTGAGACTTGGGCCTGAGTGTTTGCAGTCTCGGGCATCTTATGCTACAGAAACTGTTTTGATGCCTTCTGAAGACTGAGCGGTTTTATGCCTTCAGGTTTTCCAAACCCATTTCCCCTTTTTCTGATGAGCTGCTCTTGCGTCAGCTGTGCGTTGATTTAAGATGATTTTTCAAAAACACCTTATCATTTCTGCACATTTGGGTAACAGGATAATGATCTGTTACCTGACCCCACCATCGTGAACCCCAGCATGCAGATAGTGATCAGAGCTCATGCTGCCCTGCCAGGGAACTTGGGGGACTTATCACCTCATTTGTTTGTGGTTTGGGTGTTTTCCTTTTATAAGTTTTTGTCTGAAATTGATTTTCCCAGTAGTGTGACATGTGACTTTCCTGCTGCATCTCCCAGATGAGAAATTTAAATGCAGGAGGCTGATTTATACCTAGGCACTTACTTCAGCCCTGGCTAGAAGGCCAGATGCACGATGGTCGTCAAACAGATGCTGGCATAGCCAGGGGTGCCAGCTTGGATCAGACCCTCAGAACCCCTGGGAACAGCAGGCCTGTTCCCTCCTCCTTTCCCAGGAGGAGGCAGAGTGAGCTTTAGGCCTGAGCCGCCACCCTGGTCTGCTGCCTGGATTCCTCAGCCAGACCCTGCTGCTTTCACCCTCACCTTTCCCAGTTGCATCCTGGGCAGAGACTTCATCAGCAGGGCTGGGACCTGGCTGATTCTTGCCATTATTTAGGGGCACTGTGCCCTGGACAGGGGTCTACGTCAGTGAGACTGAAAGCTGAACAGCTCCCAGTTAGGTGCCCCGTTGGCTCTCATTGGAGGCTCCATGATGTTCCGGGGGCTGTGGCCTCACATCAGGCTTGACTGGTGTGTATTAGGTGGGAGACCAGAGCAGCAGGAAGTTCAGGGCAGAGCCAGTCTCCCAGGCGGGTCTTCCAAGGCGGGTCTTCTGCCTCCAGGCCATGTGCTAGCACAGTGCAGTCCTGGGTGGCCATCCCCATGGTCTCTTGAGCTCCTCCATCTGGCATCCAGCAGCAGCCACATTCCTCTGACTGCCTACTCCCAGGGATCTGGGATGTGGGCCCACACTCGCTGGGCCACAGGCCCACCAGGCAGCCGGGGCAGGTTTGCAGCGCCAGCCCTCCCTCTCCTGCAGATCCGCTCTCACTATTAGTCAGCTCCCTTGGCTCCCCAGCCCTGACAGCCCCACCCATTTCTGAAAATGAGGAAACAAATCAGAAAGGTGCAGTGGGGCCTCCTGCGCAGAGTGATTTAAGACCCGTGGGCCCTGCTGACTGCCCCGTTAGTGTTTCCATCCGGCCTGGCATCAGGCGTGTGCACACACACGACACCTGGCCCCGGGCAAGGCCTGTTTGTAAGATGGAGACACCTGTGCAGAGGCTGTGGCTTGGCCAAGTGAGCACTGGAGGTCTCCCCACTGGCTTTGTGCCTTCCTCTTGGGGTTTTCAAGGATGACAACCGGGCCAGAAGGCAGCAGGTCCAAGGAGCTACGTTGTCTGATGTGTTTCATAGAAACATTGAAAACAAACTCTGACCTCTTCTTAGCTCCTGCTGCTGTGCCTCTGCTGTAAGCTGTAAGTGCTTCAACTCAGAGCCCGGCTTTCCACAGCAAAGAAAACAGGGGCCCTCCCAGCACTCACTGGGGCCCACTTCCTTCCCCAGACTCAGATTAGCCAGGTTGCTGGTTAACCATGAGTAAAAACGAGGAGCAGTTTTTGTAAGTGCCTCTTGCCTCCTTTTGGGGAAATTCAGCATCTTAGTGGAAACCCCAAAACTGCTAGTTGTTGGCACTGAAGCTGGGTCAGTGCTCCCATTTCACAGATAAACTAGGAGTGTCCCCAGAGAGCCATGGTGCCCTGACCCCAGGCCATTGCCCAGCCACGGTTGTTGGGAGGGTGCTCGGGCCCATGGCTCTGGCCAGCAGACTGCGCGGGGAAACCCCACCTGTGCCAGTGCCGACAGCCCAGTCCCAGGCCTTGATGCTATCTTCTCCTCCCTCCACAGGGAAGTCAGGCCAGGTGGGGTAAGTGCCTTATCACCCCTTTCCAAGGACCCCTGAGGGAAGGGAGACACTTTCCTTAAACAGAGCAGGCTGGGGCACCTTTGTGCCCGGCAAGAAAGGGCACTGAGCGCCCCCGTCCCTCTCTCATCTTCGCGGCCATAGAGCCCCCGTCCTCCTGCAGTTGGTTTGTCATCCTTGGGCGGCAAGGAGAGGCGGTCCTGAGAGGCAGGCCTGGGGCATTCTACTCCTCCCCTTCCAAGACTGTGACGTGTGTGGCAGGGAGAAGGCTGCAAGAGCCAGCCTTCAGGGGTGACTTAGGTGTGGCGCATTGGGCCAGCCAGTCCATCGGTATCCACGGGTCCCTGTACCCTAGGAGCTTGCCAGCAGCAGTGGGGATGTGTGTGAGATGCACATTTTGCAGTGTTAGCAGGCGAGAGTGCTCCAGAAGGCACGAGGGGCTAACTGGAAGTTGTGCCAAAGCTGAGGCCTCCCAGCTCTGAGCAAGAATTAGGAATTAGGCTGGAGCAGAACTAAGGGGCAGGGAGGGCTGTAGTTCAAAGACCGGGCAGTAGTGTGGAAGGGGCTCAGGTCCCATGGATGGAGGGTTCTGGACAGAAAGCTTAAACAAGGCCTGGGAAGGAGAGCCCCCCCCACCCCCAGGTGCCCAGGGGAGACGTGTTGAGAATTAGAATGGAGGCCAAAGGTGTGAGCTTGCCCAAGACACGATAGAAAGGACCAGTGCTGCAGGTGGCAGAAACTCACAGGGGTGTAGACAACGTAGGGGGCCAGGCCTTGCCAGGCCCCTGTGCCAGGCTCCTCTCCCTGGCTTCCATGGCTCTTGATTCTGTCCCCTTCTGGCTGGGAGACCCCACAGCTGGCTTGTCCTTGCAGCCTCGAGGACCTGAGGAACTGGTCTCGGGCCCCTCTGTGACCCGGCCAGGAGTAGAGCTGACGCCCCAGTCTCCAGCCCAGGCCCAGGCAGCAGCCCCTTTGCTTAGAGAAGCCCCGGGGCTTCAGGGGCCACTGTCCTTTCACTCGGGAGTTGGTTCCCAGTAAGCCCTGTGCGCTGTGCGCAAAAGAGTATCTGTGTCTTGTCCCCTGGGGGCCTGATCTGGGGTTAGTGGTACCTGATTTGGGGTATCCCAGTGAAAAGTAACTCAGTAGTCTTTTTCCTGGTGGATCATTTCCATACTCCCAATCACAAAGACTGCTTTAAAAACAACTTTAGCTTTGATCTAGAGGAGAAAAGGAAATGTGTGTCTGGGGGCACGAAGGGTACCAGCAAATCTCGGGAAATTTCAGGATTCCTGGTAGGCCAAAGGAAGTCCTGACTTGGAGCACTTCCGTCTGTGGGTTTAACAAAGAGGTGGTGACTTGTTCTTTGTCAGCTGACAAATATTTACAAAGGACCTTGGGACAGCCATGGTTCTCACCTGGCTGCCGAAGCCTCGGTCTTCCTTCTGACCCATCTCCTTGGACTGAAGAGTGTATTTCTACCCTTTGGTTCCTCCTAGTTGGAGTGTGAAGGTTCATTTGGGGTACAAATGATGCTTCGCGACCTTTCAGCCATTTGGGGCTCTGAGCTGCCTGGAATCAGAGTGCCGCCCCCGTCCGCAAGCATTTCATAATCCAGCAACTTCCAAGGGCTCAGGCTTTGGAAATCTTCCAAAGTATCCTGGCAGCTCAAGGGACCACCGAGGGCATTCAGACAGGGATACACACAGTCGGAGCTTTGGGGTGGCTGCTGTGCTTCCCTAGAAGCCTGCTTGGTTCACCATTCCAGAGTCCAGTGGGCCAGAGAGCACACCACCTGGTATGCACCCTGTGTCTTATGGTTGGGCCTGGGGCGCAGGCAGGGACAGGAGACAAGGCCAGTGGCTGTGTGTGGCTAGGGTTAGACCCTGAGTCACATGACAGACGACCGTGAGGGAAATTAGAAGGGGTATTGTTCAGGTACCAATATTTGGTGCAAAGCTTCCCGGGTATTTGGAGGCCAGCAAGAAGAGTTACAGTTGAAAGGGATTTACCTTTTTTTTTTTTTTTAAGATTTATTTATTTATTTATACAAGCACTGGGTACAGTCAGAAGCGCGGGAGGGTGAGAGAATTCACCAGAGCCAGAGCGGGGAGCAGAGCAGGCAGAAGGACCGAAGTACACTGCTGAGGGGAGCAGCGGGCGGCAGGAGAGATCTGCGCGCCATGTGGGACCCTCCTCCAGTGGCCGGGGAGCAGCCGGGGATCGAACCGGTGCCGCAGAGGCTGCGGGCAGCTTCGCAACCCAGCGCTCAACCGCTGCGCCACTGGGGAGGCCCGAAAGGGATTTACCTTAAATGGAAAGTGTCCATCCTCTGTCCCTCCTTCCCGTCCCCTGCCATTATCCCAGTTCAGGAATTCCTCAAGCTCCGTCCAGGATCATCACGGCAGCCTCTGGGGCCTCCCATGTCTGGGCATTCTACACCAGGGCCATCTCAGACCTCCCATGGCCCTCTGAGGCCACACACCCTTGCAGCTGGGCCTGCACAGGCCTCAGCCCTCCACCCCTGCTTTATGTACCCCATCTTTAAGGACGGGTTATGGTACAGGGTGGACCCATCCAGCCCACCAGGATAGGTGCAACTCCCAGTAGCTTCTCTTATAGCTCCCCAAGCTCTAAGTTCTTTTGCCCTTCACCCCTCCGGGTCCTCATCTGTAAAATGGGCGCACCGGTCCCTGCCTCAACTAGTAGATGTGATGGTTAAAGGCTTGATGTGTGAAAAGTGCCTGCTCAGTGCAGTGGATCAGAAATGGCCGCCCCATACCTGTGTCTCACCTTCTGCCTGCTGGGCACGACTCTGCCCGGGCCTTGCCCTTCCTCTCAGTTCCTCTGTGTGACTTATCCAGCCAAGCCACGTGCCACTGCTGTTTGGCATGTTTATGCCTCTTTGTTGGCGTTTAATCTTCTGGGTTGCGCTTACATGTGATACTCTTCTCCTCTCCAGAGGGCACTCCTGGAGACCAGGGTAGCGCTTCACGCCCCTTCCATACCCCTTTCCTGCTCCAGACACAGCCTATCACATGGCTGGCATGGGCTAGCGCCAGCTTGCTGCCACCTGTAGAATGAGACTCAACCCCCTCCTGACAGCGCTGATAATGAACCAGAGGTGCTCACACCTCAGTACCAGGGTCACTGTGCCTCTGCTGGTGCTGCTGGATCTTGAGGATGGCCACCTGAACAGGTTGGCTGGGCATGGGCACTCAAGGCCCTTTCTGCCCCAGGCCACCCTCATCTCTTCCATGCTGATCACTCCAGCTTGTCCTGTCAGTGCCTGTGGGTGACTGCTTTCCTCTGTGCCAGACCCCAGGCGAGAACCTCGCCACAGAAGAGGGAGAGGCTGCTCTGTAGTGGGTGGGGCACATATCCTGGCCACACTCGCAGACAAGTTGGAAGATGTTAGCCAGGCAGGCAGTGGGCAGGAGGGGCAGCTGTGCTGAGAGAGGCCCAGGAGGCCTCTGATGTTAACTGTGAGGTGGTCCTCGGTCACCCTGAGCACAGTAGTTGGACAGGCCTCGAAGACATTGGAGCAGAAAAGTGTGGAGTGTCCGTCCTAGCAGCAAGGCTGAGCAGCCCTGGCACTCCCTCTCTGCTCTCCGAGCCAGCGTCTGCCTCCTCCTTTTGCTCCCTTAAACTCTTAATTTGTCAAAGCGAGTCATCCGCCGGGGTCTCGGAGCCTGCAGGTCAGTCCTTTATGTCTGTGGCGTATCGATCGGGTTATCCTGCTGAGATGATTCAGCCACCAGCCGCTCTTGCTGCCGTTCAGCTTGGCAGCATTCGAATAGCTCCTCTTGCTGCTGCAGTTGCGCCTGTCAGGTGTGGGGCAGCTGTCCACCCCAGCACCCCCAGTTAAACAGGAGCCGCCCACCTTTGTGTTTTCTTGACTCCTCCAGAGCTGCCCGCCAGGTCTAGGCTCACATTGCTCTCAGTTTGTGCCTTCACCACACGGAGCACAGCGTGTTCCGCCACACGCCTTTTTTCCTCCCGTGCATCAGCATCTGTTCCTCTCCCGAGATGGCCAGAGGTCTAGAATACTGAAGAACACCAGTCTTTGAAAGAATAGCCCTTTCTTCCATTGGTCCTGTCATTACTATTCATGGTGACTGTGTAGGGACAGAAGACCTGGGGTTCAGGGCAGGGATGAAGACCCATGTCTGCTCCTGGCTGGCTCCCTTCCGGGTGCCAGACTCAAGGTGTCACGGAGAGATACTGCTGCTCCGCTGCGGACGCACGTGCGAGCCCGGGGACAGGCCGCCGTCTGCCTGTGGCTGTCACTGCGGCCATGGCATCGTGAATATGGCCATTCAAAGTCTGGGAGGGCCAGAGTGGGGATGTGTGGAGGGGTCCCTGGGAAAGCAGCCCAAGTGGCTCAGACATGTGGATCTGGAGCTCTTGTACTCACTCGCTGCCCCTAAGTGTAGCCTGAGCTGCAGGGGCAGCGTGGGCTGGGGGCAGGGCACAGGACACACTTCCCCAGTACATGGGGAATACTGGCCAAACATGGGTGTGCAGTTTCCCGAAAAGCCCCCACCAGAGGGAGAGAGACAGCGGAACCTGGTGGGGGCAGGATTGCTGGCAGGAAGGCCCCAGGGAACTTCCTGCGAGGCTCGGGGTGGTCCGAGCCAGACGAAGTACTTTCACTAAGCATTACAACCCAGGTACACGGTGGCCGTCTCGAGACGTGGCAGACCAGTGTTCAGCTGTGTCCGGCAGCATCCCTCCCTCGCACTCACCTAGTGGTGGACCTGGCCCTCACACCTGGCCTGTCTCAGAACCACCCCAGACCCAGCCTCCCCTGGAAGAGAGCCAGTGCAGCCCCCTTGTAGAACACAGTCACCGAGTGCCTTCCTGAGCCATGTGCCCGGGGGGAGGGGAACAGCTACCAGAGAGACATGGCCAGACACTGGCCAAACTAGTAGATCATGTCGGGTGGAGCTCGGGAGAGGGGGAGTGAGGCGGGTATCTGAGAGATCAGGAACCAGTCTCACAAAGAGCTGAGTGGCACCCACTGGGCAACAAGTTTGTCTCTGGAGACCACAGGCAGGTCTGACCAAGCAGTAGCCTCTCCCACAGCAGAGTCTCAATCCTGGGTCTCACCTGGTAGGCACACCCAACCAGCCATCTCACCATGCCTTGGCAGCAGGCTCTGTGGGGCAGGAGCACCCGGGCACCTGGACTGGGACAGAGCCTTGGAGAATGTTCCAACTTGGGCTGAGCCTGGGGGAGGACTGGCCTGGGTTTCACAATGGCACTCATTATGGGGCCTGCTGCCAGTGACTCAGGCGCCGACCCAGCTGGGTGGGGCCCAGGAGGCCATAGATTCCACAGCACCTTGCTCATGGCCCTTTAGGGGAGTGGACATTGGTTGCCCACCCTCTCTGCCAGTCCAGCCAGCAGAAGACCGCCCCCTGCACCATGAGCCCTGGGGCACCTGGCGGCCATTAGATTTGGAGAGGAGAGAGGGCTGCAGTCCTTGGCCTTGGCTTCCTCTCACACAGCATGGGGACACAGTTGGATTATAGCAAGCACCAAGCCAGGGAGTGGGGGTGGCGAGCTCTGGTAATTTGGGATGCAGACATGTTTTTTCCACAACAGCATCTGCTGTTCGCTGGGCCTGAAAACCTGCGTGCAGTCTCCCTAAGCCAGGGCTGCAGTGCTGGCCAGGCCCTCCCCTACAGACTGGCCCCTCCCTGTCCTCCCACTTCCTCTATCAGGCCAGGGTCCAGCCGCTGAGCAGCCAGGGTTAGCTGCTCGGTGACAATGGCCCTCAGCCCCTAGAAAGGACCACTTGAGTCCCTCCTCAGGTGGGGCACAGTCTGCACCTCCAGGGGAGCCCTACCCCTACCCCACTCCAAGTAATACCTTGTCCCTCCTCCTTTGTCATGGTTCCTGTAGCCAGCAGGTTGCTTTTTTGATTTTCCACTTTTTCCCTTTGATTTCATATCATTCTTTTGTCTGTTTATATTGGTGCCAAGACTGTGAGCCTTGGAGAAAAGGACATGGGGGCCATCAGCTGCCACCAAGCTGCTTGATCTCAGCCCTCCCAGAAGGGGTGGAGTAAGGTGAGGGTGGTGCTTGGTAGGGACCCAGATAGGTCCACTCAGCTTCCTTGTTGCATGAGCAAGGATGGTCAGGTAACTCTGGCCTTCTGGGGACCTTCAGGAAGGCCTAGTTCCAAATTTCCAGGGGGGGGTGACTCTCCTGGGAGGGGCCCAGAAGCAGATGCAGTCTGCCCAGTCCTCCCCCAAAGAGGAAGACTTTCCCCTTAGAGGAAGACCCCACTAGCAGGTGCCTGGGAATACGGGGCCTGCTGATACAGCATTCCCTTGGGCTCGTGCCCTCATCCAGAGGTGTGGCTTTGAGCACTGGTATGTCAGCTCCCTCAAATCGTCTCATGTCAGGCAGCAAACTCATTTCCTTCCCTGGCAACCACTAAATTTGAGAATGTCCGGTTTTACCATAGTCAAAAGAAGTGAAACTGCTCTGTGAAATAATGTAGAAAACAAAAACACCTCAGGAGAGACCAGGTCTTTTCCTCTAAGTTGTGAGCAGAAATGAGAGGGCACCCCTGCCTCTCCTGCGAAGTTGGGCACCCCCTAGAGGAGGTGCGCCTGGAGTGCAGCCTGGGCACCTAGGGCTCTGTCACAGCTTCCTTCCAGGCCCCCTGCAGAGGGCTTCTCACCCTGCCCCAGTCCTTCCCCAGACCCCCAGGCGCAGCTGCGCTGAGAACCACTGACCTCCAGGGGCACATGGTCCTGCTCCCTCTTAATCCTGGTGGTGGTGGGGGCGGGGGGTAAAGATGAAATGGCTGGGCCTGCCCTGGAGCTCTAGAAAGTCCCCTTAGATGGAAAATGACTGATCAGAGGTGTGGGCAGCACTAGTGACCAGTGCTTACATATGCCTTGTGCTTGTGCAGCAGCTCACAGAAACCTGACCGCAGCTCTGTGGGTGCATAGCCATCACTCCGTGCGCCAAGGGGAGGAACAAAGAGGCCCACCTTGTGCCGGAGACCACACAGGTAGAAGATGGCGGGCCCATCCTTGCACCCTGGTAGTCCAGTGCTTCTGCAGGTTGCAACGCCCTCAGGAGTCCCAGGAGGGGTCCCGGCAAGTGGGCAGGAAATTGAGAGAGTGCACATTTGTGTGTGTGTGTAGACCTGGGATTAAATGAGGCATTAAATATGCCAGATTGCTGCTCTGGGGTGTGCGCACCTGCGTGTGGGACAGGGTCTCCAGGCGCCGGGGCGGCTGACCCCGAGCAGGACTCCCCATCCTGCTCCTCCAGACACTGGTTCCCATGGTGGCTCAGCCACAGGGCCTCCTCTGCAGACCTGCTTGTCTGGTGGACATGCCTGGATAATGCATTTTGGGGATGTGCCAGACCCAGTAGTCCACAGGTTCTTTCCTGGAAAGGCAGGAATTTGACAGAGAAAGAGAAGTCAGCTCTTTGCACCTCAGCCCCTGGTAAAGGGACTTCAGGGAACCTCATCACACCTAGAGCTGAATCATGGCACCATGCGAGGGCCCATCAGCCTGGAAGGGGATGTCACGTAGCTGTGGTTGGCCCTGGGCAGGTGTGGGGGGCACTCAAAGACCAACAGGAGGGCTGACCGGGAAGGACTTCGCTGCCCTGGTGTGAAGGGGTCAGCCAGCTGGTAAGGTGGGGCCTCCGGGAGCCTCTGGCTCTGGTTGCCACTGCCTCCCCATTAGCCCAAGGAATCACCCTCTCAGGTAGTTTTGAATTTCAAGTTAGATAGTAAAACTCAGTATTTTATATCCACAGATGATACTCTTGGGCACCCAGTGGCTCTTTCTGAGCAGGCCAGACTGGAACTGCCACTCTGCTTGCTGGCATCCCGGCCCCACAGCTGGAACCAGTAATAGACCTGTCACATGCAGCCTGAGGTGACCCAGGCCAGTAGGTTGTGAGCACAGCGCCCCTAGAGTGGCTGTCCCTGTGACATCCTTGTCGCCTGCCTCCATGGCTGAGACTTAGGGCCTCTCCATAGCTGAGAGCTGGCCTTTGGTCAGACCTCCGCTCTGCCTCCTTTCTAATTCCCTCTCGTGTGTACAGCGGGAAACAGGGGTGAGACCGAGATGGGCAGACTGTCCCCGAGCCTGCCTTGCTGAGCTGGGCTGGGTCTTACCCACCTCGGATGTCCAGACTCCTGCACAGCTCTCCCGGCCTCCAGGTGCTCCCTCCCAGGGCCTGCCTTGGCATGCGGCTGGCCCTGGAGTCGCATCGCTGCCAGCCATGTTCCCAGGGGCCCTGAGATCATGAGATTAGCCTCTTGTCTCAGGGTTGCCCCCTTTGCAGCCCTGGAATTTCCTCACATTCCAGATCTGATGTGAAGGTATGATCTCTCCTCTGGCCTGGGCACATGTTCACCTCAGCGAGCGCAGGAGGAAAGAGATAACAATTTAAGTGGTTATCACTGCCACATACATACCTTGTAAAATTCAGCCTCTGCTTGTGGGAGGGAACAGGTGTCCTGTAGAGCAGGTGCAGACCCCAGAGCTAGGGGTGAGGGTTGGCGGCTTCCTTGCTTCACCTTCCCGCGTAGCCATTGGCTGGTGTTACTGCTACCAAAATGTCAGCAGTTTGTTTTTTCAAAGAAAGGAGACTGCAAACATTCGAGAATGATAGCAAGTCCCCAAATCTGTATCCTTGGGGGTGTTTGTGCACCTGCAGAATTGGTTTCCTCTGCAGCATTGCTGCCCTCACCCTCACGCCAGGGGTGGCGGCCTCATTTTGTGTTCACACATCGCGGCTGCTACACTGGGGTCACGGCCAGTGCTGTGGTGGGGCTTGTTGAAATGCCCGTGGGAGCAGCTGTCCTGGTGGGTGGCAGTCTGTAGCCCAGGAGTCCGGACTTGGTGGAGTACTTTCCAGTTCCCCTGTTGCTGGGATGAACCTCTGCCCTTGGGAGTTCCTGCCCAGTGGGGCAGCGGGCAGGCACCTGCGGGGTGTCCCTCTCCTGGGGCAGCATTCGGCCCGGAGGTTTGCAAGTAGCATGGCTGTGCCACCCGGGCTGTTACCCGGCTCATCATGCAGAGGGCGTGGTCCTCCGCACGTGGATCTGAAGCCGCAGCCTCCCCCGGCCTTCTTGCCATTGACTGGTGGCTGCTCAGCACCCTGGGAAGCCACCATGAGCATCCTGAACCCTTGACTTCTCTTTCTGAGGCTCATGCTTTTCTCCCTCTGTCCCGCAGCTGGTCAGCGAGAAGGTTGGAGGGGCTGAAGGGACCAAGCTTGACGATGACTTCAAAGAGATGGAGAAGGTGAGAGGAGTGGTACACGTGGTACACAGTGGCCTGCCACTGTGTCAGCCCCCGTGTGCCCAGCTCAGACAGCTGTCTAGGGGGCAGTGGGGTGGGGAAAGGCCCGTCAGGATAGGTTAGGTGGGTGGCCCGGCAACCCCAGAAGCAGCAGATGGTCCTTGTGTAGACTCTGGTAGGTGGTGGGTGGGGAGCAGGACCTTCTCGCGCACAAGGACTGTCCAGGGCTCTATACCTGGTTTGGCCTCAGGCACCCCAGTATTTACAAAATCCCATGTTGCCTCTCTTTACAGAAGGTGGATGTTACCAGCAAGGCTGTTACAGAAGTGCTGGCCAGAACCATCGAGTACCTGCAGCCTAACCCAGGTGAGGGTGCCGGGCAGCCACGATGGGTCCATCCTGTGCAATCAGGGATCTTCTGTTATCCGGGCATGAAATGGGAACGTATGTGCTCATGGGACTGAAATGCCCGGGGATGGACATGTTCAGGCATGGCTGGGCCCGGGAGTCCAAAGATTGTCCTGGGGTCATACATTTCCTTTCCACCGCATCGACAGCTCATTCCTCATTCCAGTCCTGGCCTTAACCACCTCTCCGTTAAAGGTCCCATAGAAAGAGCATTTTTTCCTTAACCAACCCACTGGACCAGTTTGAATTGGGTGATCATCTGCCCCGTGTGCCAGACCCAGTCCACATGGCTACTTTCGGAGCAAGGCATGGGTTCTCCCAGGTTGAGAGGGAGGCAGGGTTCTTTCCCCGAGGAAATTCTCAGTGCTGGTTTCCGGGGCAAGCGGCGATAAACACTGCAGGACACCAGCCGTGTCCACTCAGGCCCGTGTCAGGGTCAGACTTGAGAAGCAGAGAGCTGCCCACCACTGCCTCGCTGAGGCATTTCTCCCCAGGCCCAGGAGAGGTGGTGTTCAGTGAGAGGGCAGACCCTGGGGCTCCCAGGTACCATGCGGGGTGCCCAGGTCAGAAAGAGGCCTCGTGATGGAGGACCAGCTACCTCTTCCACTTACCCTTGCTCACTGACGGTGCCTATTCACGACCAGCGGGAACACAGGTCTGCTCCAAGGCATCGCCTCATGGCTTGGCCCCAGCAGGTGCAGGAAGTGAGGTTCCCTGGGCTAAGGGGATGCTTTAGGAATAAGCAGGCGGCAGAGAAGGGGACTGGCTGGTGGTGTGGGAGACTTGGGAGTTCATCCTCACGCCCCCACGTCCTGTTCCAGCCTCGCGGGCCAAGCTGACAATGCTCAACACAGTGTCCAAGATCCGAGGGCAGGTGAAGAATCCTGGCTACCCGCAGTCAGAGGGCCTCCTGGGCGAGTGCATGATCCGCCATGGGAAGGAGCTAGGCGGCGAGTCCAACTTTGGTGAGAGCTGATGGGGGGGCCTGGGGGTGGGAGGATAAGATCCAGAGGGGTGACCGGGGTGGACACAGTAAGCAGGATGGTGCTTCTCTCCCTAATTCCAGAATCTTCTCTAGGACTGGCTAGTCTCCTGGTGACAGCTAAGGTTCCCACGAGAGTCCCTCTGGCCCCTGAAGGTTGAGGGAGGATCTTCCAGCAATACCCACGCCATGAGAAGCCCCCCTCACACCACAGCTAGTTTGGTGCAGACCTGGTCTCACCTGTGAGTGTGAGGGTGGCTTTTGAACACTAGCACTGCCAACACCTGCCCTTCCGTGGCTACAATTCAGACCTGAGGGTCCCCTTTGTGGCCCTGGGCCATGGAGTGTGGAGGCACCCAGCCCATAGGCAAGGCTTCCTATGACAGCTTCTCCCACCCTCCCTCCTGCAGGTGACGCCCTGCTGGATGCAGGGGAATCCATGAAGCGCCTGGCAGAGGTAAAGGACTCCCTGGATATTGAGGTCAAGCAGAACTTCATTGACCCCCTCCAGAATCTGTGTGACAAAGACCTGAAGGAGATCCAGGTACCACCCCGCATACCCCCTACCCCAGCTTCAGGGGTCCTTAGCTAAGAGGGGGAGCCCCCTCTGCCCACTTGTGTATATTCACCGTTGCGCCTGGGGTAGGTTTCCCAGCGCAGAGGCCTTGGGCTAAGGTCCTTCCCCCTCATGTGACTCCTGTCCCCACCTCCCAGCACCACCTGAAGAAGCTGGAGGGCCGCCGGCTGGACTTCGACTACAAGAAGAAGCGTCAGGGCAAGATCCCTGACGAAGAGCTGCGCCAGGCCATGGAGAAGTTCGAGGAGTCCAAGGAGGTGGCTGAAACAAGCATGCACAACCTCCTGGAGACCGACGTACGCATGTGGGCCCCGGGGCCTCCCCCCACCGCAGCGGCCTGCCCGGGACTGCCCTGGGGTGGGACCAAAACAGGCCCATTCTCACTCTCTTACTCCTGGCTATAGTTGCCCATTCAGGAAACAAGAAGAGACCAGAGGGGGCAGCAACCATCCTACTGCAGAGGGTAGGGTGGGCAGCCTCCTGAGGCTTGGGGTTTCCTCTTGGGCCCTTTGCCTTCTATGGCTGCAGCACAAGGTCAGGCAGACAGGTAGGGTCCTGTGGCTGGGCAAGTCCAGGAAGACGCCCTGTTGGAGGCAGCCTATTGGTGAGAACTGTGGGGAGAGGAGCCCCTTCAGCCCTGCTGGTCGCTTGCAGATCGAGCAGGTGAGCCAGCTCTCGGCCCTGGTGGATGCCCAGCTGGACTACCACCGGCAGGCCGTGCAGATCCTGGATGAGCTGGCTGACAAGCTCAAGCGGAGGTGAGCCCCAGGCCCCTGCCTTCCTTGTAGGAACCCCACCCTGCTCTCTCCTAGCCTGCAAAGTCCCAGGTCCCTGGAAGCCTGGAGTCACCCCCAAGAGCCTTGGGCCAGCCCTTCAGGGTACCTGCGACACTGCCTTGTGCCCTCTGCCAGTGGGCGGGGGCGGCGCCTCACCCTAACATCCAGCCCTGTACACGTTCCAGAGCCCAGGAACTGGCTTCCTGTGGGGGCAGAGGTCCTTGAGGGGTGGGGTGGGCGAGGGAGGGGAGGACCAGAGAGGCTTCAGGCCCAGGGACTTCCTTCGCTTCCATGACTTTCCTGCCATGGGCCGCCGGGTTCTCGGGCTCCTCTCGCCCCAAACAGTCTCAAGACTAGTTGGCATGCAGAACTGAGAGGGAAGCCTTGGGTGACGGTATTCTCCGGGGAGGCACGGAGTGGGGCGAGTTGGGCACCAGCTGCTCAGAGGACTCCAGGCCTCGGAAGGATCTGGCTGGCCCACAGTCTGCGGGTTGCTCGAGTCAAGGCTGCTAGCTGGGGGCATTTGTTGGACCCATCTGTCCTCGGTGTCCTGCCAGTGTCAGGGTCCCTAACCCCCGCCCTGTCCTGGGACAGCCACCTCAGTGATGGGGTGGGAGAATCGTCCCTGGCCTTGTCACCTGACTGCTTACTGTTTACCCCTCCCACGCACACAGGATGCGGGAAGCTTCCTCTCGCCCCAAGCGGGAATACAAGCCGAAGCCCCAGGAACCCTTTGACCTCGGAGAGCCGGAGCAGTCCAATGGGGGCTTCCCCTGCACCACAGCCCCCAAGATCACAGGTACTGTTCGTGGAGGGACCCATTACCCCAAGCAGCTTGGGGCCGCTCCCAGCCCACTGCTCCATGCAGACTGGGCAGAGGAGCGCCGACCCCAGCGCTGGCCACCCACCGCTGCTTTGTCTCACACAGCGTCGTCATCTTTCCGATCTTCAGACAAGCCCATCCGGACCCCCAGCCGCAGTATGCGTGAGTGCCCCAGCCTCAGTTTGTGACGCCGCCTTCCATTCTGTTCCAGAAGCGTCTTCCTCCTCCTCTTCCCCTCCTCTAGAAGAAGCGGACACTGTGGTTGGGCCTCTTGGATAAGGGCGGAGCTGAACAACAGGCCTCGGCCGCCCCGTGTGCAAGGGGCTGTCAGGAGCACAGCTCCCAGCCCTCTCGCACCCTCCCCGACTCTGGGCTCGCTGAGTGACATCTGAGGCTGTGCTTTCAGTCATTCTGTCGCCCTGAGTGACAGCGGGTGTCCCTGCCCCCTCCCAGGATATCTTAGTAACCACTTGCAGAGCCCTTTCCATCCCTTTTGTCGCTTGCTCCTTCCGTCTAACGAAGGGAGCCACAGGAAGGAGGAAGCAGTTCTTTGGGGGAAACCAAGGGTCAGTGAAGCCATAGAACTAGGGTGGGGCCCTGGGCCGGGCACCAGGTGCACACCAGCAGGGCAGGTGGGGGGTTGGGGGGGCCCTGGAGGGCTGAGCTGATCTTGTGGCTGGAGTGAGCATGGTAGCCCGGTCCTTACCTCTTCCGTCACCCCGGCCTCCGCAGCTCCCCTGGACCAGCCGAGCTGCAAGGCCCTATACGACTTCGAGCCTGAGAATGACGGGGAGCTGGGCTTCCGCGAAGGCGACATCATCACGCTGACCAACCAGATCGATGAGAACTGGTACGAGGGCATGCTCCACGGCCAGTCCGGCTTCTTCCCCCTCAGCTACGTGGAGGTGCTGGTGCCCCTGCCCCAGTGACAGCAGCGGCCCGGCTTCTCCGTCCACAGTCCACTCCCCTGCATTCCACTTAGCTCTGCCGGCGGGCACGGGCCCTGACGTGACAGCAGTGCTGTGCCAGGGTGGCTGTGGGAGGCTGTCCTGGTTTCTGGGGAGGTGAGGGCCTTGTTTACACACACGCTCACCACGGTGGTGGGCGCTCCCTCCCCCACGCCACAGCACTGGGCAGTGTTCCTCCTTCCTTGTGCCCGGACTCCACCTGCCCGGGCGCAGCCAGCCCAGGGGGCTAACACTAAGGTGCTCTTACAAACACTAACCCTGCTCCCGCGGGACTGCCGGCTCCAGGTCCCCCCATAGCGCTCTCTCTCACACACACACTCTTTCTCTCTCTCTCACACTCTTACACACACACATATATCATTAAAGGGAGGAGCTTGCTTGTCTGTACAAGGGGGTGGTCTGGGGGACCCTAACACGTCAGGGCTCCCTACCCTGCTCTTAAATCCTCACATTTCCTTTCCAGCCTGTTGCTGGCGATGGGCCCCACCCTGACTCCAGGGCTCCCCAGGCCCCTGCACACCCACAGCCACCACCTCACTGAGAGCCATTACCCTCCCTCAGACCTGGGGCTTGCGGGGAGAGGAGTCTGGGGTCCTCAGCCAGGTCCCCTCAGCAGCACTTGGGCCACACACACCCATGCCCACCTCTCCCCTCTTACCCTTCCTTCCTGTGGGGTGCCCCACCTCAGCCAAGCACAGGGAGGGTTTCTCTGGCACAAGCTGCCACCACCAGCTACACGCACCACATGGACACACACACAGACACACACGGGACCACTGGAGCACCCCAGCCTCCGCTCTTTGAAGGTCAAGCACAAAGGCTTCCATGCGTTAATGTTCATGGACCCCTGGCTTGTGGGGCTTCCCCTGCCCCGAGCCAGCCACCATCACCACAGAACAAGAAAGCAACAGCCCGGAGCAGCAGGGCCCCAGCCCCAAGTTGCTTCTCTTGCCTGACCCAAAAATTGCTTAAATGAGAGGACCTTGAGCCTGGTTCACATTCCCCCTTCCAGTGACCCCACAAAGCCCCCAGGACACCAGGCTGCACTCACCCCTGAGTCTCCCCTCTACACCATTATTTAGGGGAGGCACAGACATCCCGGCTGAGACCAGCAGCCTTGGTCATAGTCTAGACCGGGGGGAAATTTTTTTTTTTTTAAAGTATTAAATGTCTCTTTCTATAGCCTCTCGCCTGGTTGCACGGGGAGGACATTCCCCCAGCCTACCCAGATTCCAGGGGTCCCTGGTTGGGACAGAGCCCATGTGGCCTCGCACCCTCCGCTGGCTGGGGGGAACGTGGTGACTGCTGCTCGCCCATCACCAGCCAGGCAGCCTGGTCCCCCCCCACCCCCCCCCAGAGACCCGTCCCACAGCACTGCTCTCATTCTCGCTCACGCCCGTAGCGAGTCCCTCCCTCCTGCAGGCGGGGCTGCACTGTGCTCCCTGCCCAGACAGACAAACCGAGGGCTGTTCGCGTCTCTTCTTTATTGTCTGGGCCCTACCGTCACACAGCTGAGTCACAGGGAGAGGATGCCTCACAGCCACCAGCAGTCCTGGGCCTGTCCTCACCAGGCCTGGAGCGGAGGGTGAGGGCGGGGAGCATCAGGTGCTGAGTCTGACAGCCCCCCTTATCGGCCGGGCCCTCAGTTCCCCTGCTTGAGGATGCTGTAAACTTGCTCCAGCACATGGCACAGACCCTGGTCCTTGGGTGTCCTGCTGGCCAGGGAGATCTGAAACAAGCAGAGCCTGGCCTCAGGGCTGTGCCTAGCAGCCCTCCTGGTTTGTGTTCTGCCGGCCGGTGCCGCAGCCTGGCGGGCGGGCTCTGCTCAGCCAGGAGCATGGCGCTGTCCGGTGGTGACGCTTTCTAACTAGAGCGCCGTGTCGCACAGAGGCGTTCCCAAATCCCCCTCCACCAGCTGCTGGGACGGCCCCGCCCTGGACTCCAGGGCTGTGACAGCCACCCCCCCCCCCCCACAGCCCAGTGCTGCGTGGCAGCTTTAACCACGGTCAGTCTTTGGTTTTGTTTTTTAAGTTTAAACAAAACAAGCAAACACTGAAGCTGCATTTCTCGGCTAAGCCGAGCAGAGAGTGACTTTGAAACAGGAAACAGACACAAGCCACCCAGTCTGGTTTCACTACCCAGCTAATTTGAATGTCCCGGGCAGGCACACTAGAGAAACACATTCACACTCTGCCTGCTCTTCAGGCTCTGAATCAGATCAGGGCCCCTGCAGCACCCTCCAGGGGTAGCGTGGGGACACCCCTGGTGCGGGACTCGGGTTTGAAGGCTTTTACATTCCTCTGTGTTTTGATGGTGATCTTGACCACCATCACCACCCCTGCGTGGCAAAACAAGCCTTTTTCTTGGCAGTTAACTTCTGACTGAATACTCTTGTCCAGAACAAGTTAGGAAGTCACCGTCTCAGGCTACCGATGGCTGTATCCCTGGGGGCTCCCCAAGAAGTGCTTCCCTGAAGGAGGGGGAGTCTCACCTTCAGTTTGTCGAGGTAGCTGTGCTCCTGGCTCCAGGGCTCCTGGAATCGCACGAGGTCAGGGGCACCCTTGTAGAACTCCACCAGCAGCATCTAGGGGAAGGGGTGGGCGACACCTCGCTCCTACCCATCCTGCACCAACCACAGGGAATTCACTGCCAGGGCTGGCACGGAGCCCCTTGGGGAGCTCCCAGTCTAACAGCACAGAGAGGGTACCCAGTGCCCGACAGCCCACCGGGGAGGGTCGCCCCTGAGGGAAGGGGCATGATAAACGTGGTTCTTTATCCACTGGGCCTGACACCGCATCCTGGTCTAGCGTCATCTTGCACAGTCACACCGGTCAGGTCAGAGGCATGACAAACTAGCTCCTTTGTTAAATACCTGTAGAACCCTGGGTATTAATGTTCATCCCAGGTAACACCTGAAGTTCCCTCATGTGTCTCCACTTGGAGAATCAGTGGCAGCTGCAGAGGCGGGAACACGCCTGGCATGTCCAGAACAGCAGGGAGGCCAGGTGGGGGGAGCAGCTGGGCAAGGGAGGGGAGAGGCAGGAGGGACCCGAGCAAGTATCTAGGATGTGATCCTGAGAGCCATGGGTAGTCTGCAGTAGCGGAAGAGGACTCTGACCCAGGCCCTGATGTGGCACATTCAGCCGTGGCTTCTGGAGTCCCGTGCCAGGTACCGCGTGGGCTAGGAACCTTCAGATCTCACCCACTCCGCCCCCGAGACCCCCAGCCCACCCGGGAGTGAGCTCACCATCTCGTGAAGGATGTCGTTAGTCAGGAAGCTGTCCTGGATGTAGGCCATCTCCACGTCCATGGGGATGCCGTAGTCACTGGGTCTTTGCTGGTGGGGACATGAGCCCGTCACCACCAGCCAGCCCCGGCCCTCCACCCCAGGGCGGTCCGGCGGGCCTTGCTCGACACGCGGGTCAAAGGTGCCGAGCCACTTGGGACCTTAGTGGCACCCAGTGGTGCCACTAGGGAGGCAGGGTGGTTCCCCTCCCACACAGGGGCGTGACAGAGCCACGACCCTCAGTTTCTCTCCAGAGCTGATGTCTGCCCCTGAGACAAACTCGGGAAGACATCAGGAAGGTTCAGGAGGAGGCCGTCTCGGTAGCAGGCGCCATGCTGTAGGTAGAGCCCCGCCATCTCAACAGCCCTCACCCCCAGGCCCTCCGTGAAGCGGCTCACAGGGACAGTCACGTTTCCACTGCGCGCCTGGTAGACTGAGGCCTCAGTCTGGAACCAGACTCGTCAAGACCTCCTGGCCCCACCCCATCTCTGGCTCAGCCTCCCTCGGCAGCCCACCTACCTCAGGGGGCGGCATCACCCAGAAGGGCGAGATCTTGGACTCTGGGCCCGGGTTGCCAGAGTAGTAAGGGGCTGCAGGAGGACAGTGAGAAAGGGGGCTGGGCCTGGGGGGGCTCGTGGGCCTCCGAGGCCGCCCCTGGCCCCTAGCCCGGGACTTACAGCAGAGCAGGGCTAGGCAGGGCTGGAAGCCGTTGCTGGAGCCCTGCAGCCGCAGCTGGTAGTCCATCTGGGTGTCGATGTCCTGCAGCGACGGCAGTGCCGGGCTGTGCGGGTGGCTGTGGTACCAGCCGACCAGGGACAGGCCTCGCAGGAGCAGGCTCTGGTAGATCTGGGGGCAGACTCGAGGCTGGGGTGGGCAGGGCAGGGGGCCCTACCAGCCCAGGTGCACCCACACTACTACTTGTCCCAAGCCTGCCTGGCACACCCAGCCCCCACACACCCCAACATTAATGAGTGCCAGCTGTTACCAGGCATGGGCACACAGCAGTAACCAGACAGACCTGGCTTCTAGCCCGGTGCCACGCATTATGTGCCATTATGAAAACGATTAAGACGAGCAGCTAGTGCTTCCCAGGCTTTGTGCTAGGCGCCAGGTGCACGTGCAAGCGGCGGCCCAGAGAGGAAGGGGCTGGCCACGTGCTGCACAGAGGAAGTGTGGGAGTGAACCCTAGCCGTGGGGTCAAAGGTGCAGGGGCGGTGTGCACACGCACCTGCACACTCACGAGTGTGGAAACCACTAGCTGTGGGAACTCGGCAGCCCTGACAGCTGTGTTCACCCCAGCCCTCCCCAGAAAGCCCTGTCCCTGGCAGCCCCTCACCTCCTCTTCGATGGTGGCGGCTGTGTCGCAGTCCCCCAGCCGGCTCCGGCACGGGAAGGCCCTCAGCACTGTGAGCACTGGGCAAGGGAGGGGAATGCACGGGTATCGACAGCAGCCCCAAACGCCCCCCTCACCACCCAGCTCCAAATACCCACTCTGGCTGTTGATGTCCCAGCGGCCCCCAAGGTACCCCACGACCTCACTCCGGGTCAGGTGGCTGTGGAAGTCCTGGTAGGGGAGGGACATGGGAAGACCGGCTCAGGCTGCAGTGCCACGTGCAGACGCCAGCCCCTCCTTCATGTAAACACTGAGTGCCTGCCGTTTAGCAGGGGCCCCCACCCTCAGGGAGTTAATATTTCAGGGCCCCCCCTCCCTCTGGGGCACCCCAGTCCCCTGCCCAGGCCCTGAGCACACACCAGCAGAAACAGCACATTGCTGGACATGGCCACGTTGAATGGCTGGAACTTGTTGATGGCAGCGAAGGATGTTACTTCCACCAGAGTGTGGGGGTTCCTATAGGAGCCAGAGGGTCCCACAGTCTCAGGACCCCCAGGCCTTTCCCTCACCCCTAAGCTGGCTCCCAGCCCCTAAAGCCAGCTCTGGGGATCTGAGGCCTTGTTCCCACCCTACCCTTGCTCTTGCTTCCCCCACATTGGCAAGAGCTCCATGTAAGGGGTGGGGGGGCTGGTGGCAGGCTTAGCCACATCTCACCTGGTGGAGTCTCGACTCCCCAACATGCAGTAGCGGACAGGAACCCGGATCTTGTTTTCCAGCCGCTTCCCAGGAAGCATGGCCTCTGGAGGAGGCGAGGGTAAGAGGCAGCATCAGTCCCTCCCCAACCCAGAACTGCAAAGTGAGGAAGGGGCAGCCCAGGAGGGCAAAAGCCCCAGAGGCAGCCTTGAAAATCAGGAGGGGGCCTCCCCCGTGGCGCAGCGGTTGAGCGCTGGGTTGCGAAGCTGCCCGCTGCCTCTGCGGCGCAGGTTCGATCCCCGGCTGCTCCCCGGCCACCGGAGGAGGGTCCCACATGGCGCGCAGACCTCTCCTGCCGCCCGCTGCTCCCCTCAGCAGTGTGCTTCGGTCCTTCTGCCTGCTCTGCTCCCCGCTCTGGCTCTGGTGAATTCTCTCACCCTCCCACGCTTCTGACTGTACCCAGTGCTTGTATAAATAAACAAACAAACAAACAAATGAATAAATACAATATGGGCCTCTTTAAAAAAAAAATTAAAAAAAAAAAAGAAAATCAGGAGGTGGGTCTGGCACTCGGGCGGCTGGTAACGAGCTGGCAGAGGATACTCATCGGGAAGGGCTCGGGGAGGCAGGTGAGGAGCTCAGAAAACCAGGCAGGTGGCCAAAGACTCCGCAATCAGAGCTAAGAAACCGGGCAACAGGCAAAGAAATCGCACGGGGGAGCAAGGAAGTCAGGCAGCGGGACTAAGAAATCCGGCAACACAAAGTGGGCTGTGGGACCACGAGGCCCGGTGCTGGAGCGGACGGAGTCCCGCAGGGGGAGTGAAATTGTCAGTGGGGCTGGGACGTCAGCAGAGGGGAAAAAAGGTCAGACCTAACCCCAGCCTCCCCCCACACCCACATTCTGACGGCTCCCTGTCCTCCCTCCCCCCATCACCCCTTACCAGAGTGGGCGGACTCTGGGGGCCCCTTGGACAGTGCTCTCCGGCTCTTGTCCTCCGACGAGACGCCTGCCAGGACCTCCTCCTCCTCCTCCTCCATCAGCAGCTCCTCCTCTTCCCCTTCACTGGCCGGGCTCTAGAGGGGTGGGGGTCAGCGGTGGGACCCTCAGCTGGTGCCCCCATTCTCCCCTGCAAATTTCATCCAGGCCGAGAGCAGACCTAAGCCTTCCGTTCCCGCTGCTGCTGCCCCGGGTGCCCACTAGAGGGCGGCAGTGCGCCAGTGTGGGCTAAGGCTGGGGCAGCTCAGGCCTGAGCTCACGCCTATGGCTCCAAAGTTTGATCCTTCCCCTGCCTCTCAGAGCTGCTTTCCCGCCAGCGCCTCAGCTCTCCTTAGTAAGGACATGCCTGAGAGAATGAGAGAATGCGCGCAACGCCTTCAGCCACCCCCTGCTGCTCCATTCATTGAGCAAGGAGAGGCCTTGCAAGGATTATTTTATTAAAGTCTCAATAAACTCCCTCTTGCTCGCTGGTGAACTCTTCTTGCCGAGGTGACTTTTTGTGCATATCCTGTGGGCACAAATGTCTCTGCCCTCATGCCCCTTCTTGGGGACTCCTCCAGGCTCCAGGCATTCTCAGCTTCCCCCTTCCTCCCTGGAGGCCCCCTCAGCTTGTCCCTCTCCACCCGCCTTGCTCAGGCCTGGGTCCTTAGGCCTCTCCCCTCCCTACTTTGACACCCCTGGGCGGCCTCTGCCATTGTCCATCCACCCAAACTTGCTCCTCCCCGCGTCTCAGAGGAGGGCAGCAGCACCCATCCACTCACTCAGAACAAAACCTCCTAACCCCAACATCTGATCCATGCTGTCAGATCCACCTTCAGAACTACCCAGAACATGCCCATTTCTTACCCCCTCAGAGGCTAGCCTGATCTACTTCATCATTGCTCCCCAAGACCAGCACAGTTCCCTGGTCCCCACAAAGTAAAGGGCGGGGAAGAAGGGCTCCCACCTTCTTTGGCAAACCCAAGACCTCCCTTACAGCCACAAGGCCCAGCACCACCTCTTCTACCCCCCTCCTTGCCCTCACTTCCATTTTCTCCCCCTCCCTCACTTTGCTTCAGCCACGTGTTTCCTCACTGTTCCTCCATCACGCCACAGCCACCTGCCCCAGGGCCTTTGCACAGACTGTTTCCTAGATGCCCTCAGAGCTCTCTCCCTCCCCTCCTTCAGTTCTCTTTTCAAATGTCACCTCAGTGACCCAACTCCCACTCCCACCCCTATTCTTCTCCTCTAACACACTATAACATGGACTTATTTTCTTTGTCTCTCTCCCCATGATGGAGATTTTTCTCAGTGTTCTCTGCTTTATCTCCAGCACCAAACACAGGGCCTGGCGCAGAATTGGCACTTAATAAAAATTTGCTGAATGAAAAGCCCAACATGGCATGAGGGTTAGTCTTACATGTCAGCTTGGCTAGGCTCTAGAACTTAATCCAGCACTAGTGTAGGGGCTATTTGGTATTGCGGTTCACATCCACAATAAACTGGCTGTCAAAAATTACCCTTGATAGGAGCCTCCCTGGTAGCCTAGGGGTTAAGTCTCAGCGCTACCACTACCATGGCCCACTGTGGTGGCCTGAGTTTGATCCCCAGCCAGGGAGCTAACCTACATGGTGCAGCTAGACCTCTCCTGTCTTGCCCGCTGATCCCCTCAACAGTGTATTTCAGTAGATTTGCCTGTTCTGCTTCCCACTGTCTCTGGTGAATCCCCTCACCTCTTGCACTTCAGGCCTACACCCCAGTTCTTCTACGCAACAATAAATAAAATCTTTAAAAAAAAAGATTACCCTAGACCTCATGCAATCAAGTTGAAGGGCCTGAAGAACGAAAACAGGCTTCTTAAAAACCGAAAACAAAACAGGCTGCCTCAAGACCGAAGTGTCAACTCCTGCCCAAGGCTCCAGATGATCACTGGCCTACAGATTTCAGACTTGCAATCACCTGTGTCTAACGCACACGGGTAATACTGTCATCTTTTTATTTATGTACAAGACTAAGGAGGGTCCTTGGCCAAGTTCACCCAGTGGGTGACTCTCCAAAGATTATGATGGCATTCAAGACCCTCCTAGATCTGGTCCTTGCTAATGTGTCCAGTCCCCTCACGTCCCCCAAGACATCTGAACCTCCAGCGCACCCACTGGTCATGGATCCCTAATTGCACATGTTGCTTCACACCCACGTGTCCAACCTCTGGGAAGTTTTCTCCTTCATCTTGTTCTGACAAACTCCTGCTCATCCCTCAAAGCCCCAGCTCCAACACCCTCTCTCTGGCCCATCCGTGGAGGAGCTGTGTCCAACTGGGCACTTTTTATCCAACAGTGAGTCAGGGAGGGCTTGCCTTGGGAGGCTGAAGGACGCACCTCATCAGCGACAGCTGCAGGCACATGGAGCTGGTGTCGCCGGAGCCAGGCAGCCTTGTACTTGTCCAGCTTCTGGCCCTTATACTTGACGGAGGCCCAGCCACAGCCTGATTTCTTGGCCGGGTTCACCAGTTTCTTGCAGTGGGTGGCCCAGGCGCTGGGTGAGTTGAATACTTGCCCTGTTTCCTGCCACACGATCCTCCCATCTGGCTGCAGATCCCCCATGAACTTCTTCCCCTATATCAAGAGTAGGCAGGCTGGACCAGGAGCTGGCACCCACCAAGACCCCTCCTCCAGGAAGTTTTCCCTGATTACGCACTACTCTGGGGCTTGGCACCCACTTCCCACCATGGCACTTCTTCCAGGCAGCCTCCCGGTGCCTGTATGTCCACTGTCACATTCCTGACCAGACTGTGTCTAAATGGTCCAGTTATCGTGGCCACCTCCCCTCACTGGACGGCGAGTCCCCGAAGGACGGGGTCCGTCTTGATCACAGCCATGTCCTTAACTCCCACAGACAGGCTGGCACACAGCCCTTGCTCGGGTCACACACTGTTCCCACCCACAAATCCAGCAACAGCAACAGCAGTAACACCAGCACTTAAAAGCACGCCCTGCGTTGCAGGCACCCTGCTGGACGCCTCGTTTACTTACTCCCCAGCCCCAAGGGAGGGGAAAAAAAATACCATTTTACAGATGGGGGAACAACTCGGGGACACGGGGCGAGGCGACCCGGCCAAGGAGGCCGCCGGCTGCTCTCTGGACCTCGGTGTCTCCTTTGTGGAGCGCGGAGTCTGGGGAACGTCGCGCTCGCACCCACAAAGGCTCGTTCTCGGTCTGGCTGCTCGGGGTCCGCGTCCCTCCCCACCTCAGGCCTCGGGGCGCAGGGGCGCCTCCCCTCCTGCCCCAGCCCGATGGGATGGGATTGGGGGCGGGGGGCTCACCAGGTAGTAGATGGACAGCACCCCGGCGCCGGGCTCCAGCAGCGCGTCTTTGAGCAGCACCCGCAGCGTCACCGCGCGCCGGGTGAGGGCGCCCCCCGCGCCCCCCAAGAGCCCCGACCCGGGCCCGGCCCCCGCCGCGCCGCCGCCGCGCGCGCTGCCCGCGCCCGCCAGGCGCTCGGGGTCCTCGGCCTCCGCCTCGTCCTCCTCCTCCTCGGGGGCCTCCTCGCCCGCGCCGCCCGCCGGGGACAGCGACTCCGGAGCTGCGGGCGGCAACAGGCTGCAGCGGGGCCGCGCGCCCCCCGCGCCCCCCGCGCCCCCGCGGGCCCCGCGGGCCCCGCCATCCCGCCCGCCGCCCCGGGCGCGGTACCTGCCATGGCGGCTCCGCCCCGCGCCCTGCGCCCTGCGCGCCGCCGGCGCTTTCTTCCCGGCACGTGACGCGGCTCCGCCCCGAAGTGGGGCGACCCGGTCGGCGGCGCCTCCGGTGCGGGCTGGGGTCGCGCGGGCCGAGCCGGGGGCCGCCGGCTGCAGCCGCCCCCGGGCCCAGCAGCAGGAGCCGGGGCCGCCGCGGCAGCCCGAGCGGGCCTGGGCCCCCCCCGCCCCGCACCTGCCCGCGCGGTTCACGGTGCGGCCCCGCTGGGTGCGGGCGCACGGGGTGGCCCCAGCAGCCCCCCTGGGTTTCTGGCCCCATCCTCAGACCTTTGTCCAGAGGCCTGATGCCCCCTCCTGCCCACCCCCCCCAAAGCCGCGGGGCGCCATGGGCTGGGCTCCGCCGCAGGTGGACTCCGGGACCCCAGGCTGGACCCCGGGACGCCCCGCAGCCGGCCGCCGCCCGGACCCGCCCTAAGGTAAGGGGCTCTGGGGACTCACTGCTTTCTCCTCCCAGCTTCTCGCGCCGATCTCCGGGTGGGTTCTCTGTTGTGACGCCCCGGGTAAGGCGACCCCCTGCGCGCTCTGGACCCCCCGGGTTTGCTCGAGCCTCTCTGGGCTCCGACTTTGCTCCCCTGGGCTCCTGCAGAGGGATCTGATCTTACTCCTGCCACCTCGACAGCCTCCTGCCGCGCTGAGGATTTTGCCTGTTGCGGCTGAGGGAAAAACTCCCCGCCTGGTGGGACAGGTCTTGGAAGCCCAGACCCCACCGTAGGCCCAGCTCCAGCTGGTGGCCCCGGGCACCTCCTTCGCTGCTTTCCAGCCAACACACGCGATGGCGCCCGGGAAGCCGGCGGCGTGGGGAGCGCGCTGCGGACAGGGTGCTGCTCACCTTGCCTCCCCTGTGCTGTTTCCCTTCCCTCTTCTCTCTCAGCATTTGCACCTCGTTCCAGTCCTTTGCTCCCCCAAATCGACCATGGGCCATAAGATCTATCGTCACAGGAAATCAGGAAAGTGTTCCAAAAGACTCCCCCTGAGGTGCATTCCTAGGAATTGGGACAAACTTCGATTCGATGCAATAGCCAGGGAAAAGCTACTGCTCGTTTGTAAAACCTCCCGGCCCCAGGACACGGTGTAGGCCAGGAGGCCAGCCTGGGAACCACCAGATATGAAACCATAATCGAGCCCAAGCTTCTCTGCCAGGGAGAGCAAAAATGGGGAGAAATCCCCTGTGCAGGCACGTGAAATGTGCACTGGACGCCAGCGTGAGCAGAGCTTGCTGAGGATTTGTGGTCTCTGACCTCCCTCCTCACACTTGCCAGATCAACAGGGAAGGCCCCGAGCACAGGCTGTTCCCTCGGCCACCAGCCTCCCCTTGGGGGTAAAGCCCAGGCCAGGTGAGCCTTGCGCCTTCCGTGAGGCTGCTCATGGACGGCGGCCCTGGCAGCCTCCTGCTCCTCTCCCCTCAGACCACCCCCGTGCGCAGGAAGACGTGCCAGCGTCGCTGAGGGCCCAGGGAAATTCAAGGATGAGTTTGTTAGACGAGAGCGGCTTTAACTCCAGTGTAGGGACACGCAGGGCACTGCTGACATGCCGCGCCCCGCAAGGAGGCCCAGGCGATCCTGAAGACCGGGGACGCTGTGCATTTAGCAGCTCTACCAGGGCCAGGTGACGCGGCACATTAAGGGGGAGCTCAGGCAGCCCCAGACACAGGCCCCCGTCAGCACACGTACATCAGCTCTGCCCCGGGAGAGCGCAGAAGGAATGGAAAAGAGCCAGCTTGAACCAGACAACTGTAATCAACCCAGGGAAGCCACTTCATCGGGGCATGAAAACCCTGCCGTGCTCACGAGACTCACAGAGCCTTCCAGAAGAGCACTCATGTGGACCCGAGCGATGGGGCAGGCCCTGCTGGTGCTGCGCGGTCACCGACATGGCCTGGATATACGCCGCACACTTCAGGAGTTAGAAGCAGGACCACACAACCTGCCTTGGGTGTTGTTAGATGAGGCTTGCAAAGTCTTTAATAACAAGCTATGGTCAAGCAAAAAGGGCAGCTTGCAAGAGAAAAGGCAATAGAAAGGCCCCTGGCCAAAGGACCTCGCTACTGGACCTGCTTTCGGGGCCACCCCGATAAAGGAAGGTGAGTCCTCTGGGGGGATCCACGGTGCATGCTGCAAGAAGGTGGGGTACTGCGGGGAAGAACATCCTCCCTGGGGCAGGAAGGGGGCTGCGAGGGGCAGGACCTTGACCACCTCGCCTCATGGCCCAGTTGAGGACCCCAGGCTGGCCAATCAGGGGAAGAAACTCTGAAGGGACCCTAGCGAAGTAGGGTGCTGGGCTGAGCACCTCCATCACTGCACCCGAGCCTGGGTAAATTGACTGACTTCCTTATAGATACAGAAGCCACTTACTGGGTTTAAATTTGGTCTCCTGGCCCACTTTCCAAGACCAAATGTCTTCTTCTGGGGGTGGAAAACCTGAAAAGAAAAAATGCACACTCAGCCCCTGAGCTGTAAGGTCTGGGGAAATCTGCTAGGTGCCCTCTGTCCTCTGTCACTGCCTTACCCCACTGCTCACAGGGTCTTGCTCTCCCACCTGGAGTACAGCTTTTTGGTGCACCCTCCCCGCACCTTCCAGAATCCCACTTGTTGGAATAGCAGCGCCCCTAGTGGCAATGGACGAGGCAGCCCCAAGGTTTCCAGTGGGCACTTTTAGACAAGTAAACCCAGAGGTAACAGCCTCAGAGTTCCCAGGAAGGGAGAAAAATGTGACCTTCGTTGAGATCAAATTGAAAAACCCAGAGGGATTCCCCTCTCAGCCCCAATACCCACTGTCTAGTGAAGCCAAAAGAGAAAGCCGGTGTCTGACCAGCTGGCAAGTGTGGACTTGGAGCTGCGAGCAGCTGGCCATGCAGCACTCATTCTCCCGGTGAGAGCCCGCTGGGTGGTATGGGCTTGTGCAAGAGCCGAGGGAGACATCGGATGGTCCTGAACTCCTAAGGGCTGCTTTTTCACTCGTTTGAAGGACACTTTTCCCCTGCATTCCTGCATTCCACTGACCCAAAATAGCCAGTACTTGTTCGCTTTTGAATGGGAAGACCGTGAAATATGCCAGGGTACCAGCATAGTCCTTCCCCGGGATTCCAGGGCTAACGCCCACCTGTTTGTGAGTCCTAGGGCAAGTTCAGAGACAGTGCAGGCTGCAGGCGAGTTAAGGAAGGCTCCAGAGATAAGGGCAACAAATTCCAAAGGGGCCAAACACCCCAGGCCTAAGGGCAACAGAACATTCCAGAACAAAGATGATAATGAAGAGTATGCTAAGATAAGGGCTGGGTCACAGAGTTTTAACTCTGGGCACAGAGACATGAGGGCAGAGTGGGTGAGACCACCGAGAACTAACCAATCAGAGAGAGGCTGGTGGAGCTTTCGCATACTTGGGGAAAGCAGGTGCAAATTCCTAAGGCACTCCTCCCTGGCCTGGTTCACCAGCCTCGGAGTCCCACTTTATTTCTGTTCCTTTTCTCCTTAATAAACCTTTTCTTTCTCTAAGCAAATCTACCTCTCTTCGCTTGCTTGCCTGAGCGTCAGCGAAGTCCCTGTTGCGGCCTCATGAGACACCAACCTGTGGTGGTCTAGAGGCTGGGGCTCAGCGCTGCCACTGCAGCCTGTGGTCACTTCCTGGCTAGGCCTGAAAACCTGCCATTACAGTATCATTTGGAAATGCCTTGGGACAGGAGTTGAGACAGTTCATGTGACTTGGGGGGCAATAATCCAATATGTGGGTGATGTTCTCATTGCCACCCAGCCAAGGAGGCTTCTGAGCAGATACTGTTCAGGTGTTAGATTTTTTTTGGGGGGGGGGCTTTGGGTCTCCTTAAAGAAGGCACAAACACCCCAACTTAGGGTATATTATTTGGGATATGGGGTTTATTATTTGGGGTTAGGGAGTCGGAAAACTAATCAGTGGGTCGCAGCTGTCACACCAGTGTCTGCCCCCCCTCCTTGCGAATCCCCACCCGCTGTGCCTCTCCAGGGAAGGCTGGGTTTTGCTGGATTTGGATTCCTGACTATGTTCTTATTGCAAAGCCTCTGTGTAAGGCAACTACAGGAGCAAAAGGATGCTTTAACTGGACCCCTCCAAGTGCACAGCAGCCTTTGAGCAACTTAAGACCATGCTCACCAGGGCTCCGGTGCTGGGGGTGCTAACGCAATTTTGGGGGCCCCAGAAATTGGACCAGTGGTGTACCATTCTAAACAGCTAGATCCAGTTGCCCAAGGATGGCTACCTGCCTCGGGGCCCTGGCAGCCGCCACCCTATTTCAGGAAGCCAGAAAATGGACTGGGAGTTGCTATAACTATTGACACTTCCCTGTCAGGTCTCCACCTTCCTTCAGACCAAAGGGCACCACAGGCTGACGAGTAGCCAAGTAGGAGAATATGAGGCCCAACTTCTTGAGATTCCCGAAGTGACTGTCAGAATCTGTCCAACCCTAAACCTTGCATCTTTCCCTTAGGAGAGCCTCCCCTTCTCTATTCCTGTAACAAGATTATAGAACAAATCTATTTTAGCAGAATGGATTTGCAAGAAACTGCTCTTTTTTTATTTTTATTTTGCATAGATGAACTGGGGTACAGGCCAGAGGTGCAAGGGTCGGGGGTGTGAGAGAGAATTCACCAGGGACAGAGCAGGGAGCAGAACAGGCAGACCCACTGAACTACACTGCTGAGGGGAGCAGTGGGGAGACAGGGGAGGTCTGCTGTGCCCTGTGGGTCAGCTCCCTCACTAGGGATTGAACTCAGGCCTCAAGGTGGGCCTTCACTGGTGCTAATGCTGAGACTTAACCCCTAGGCCACCAGGGAGGCCCAAAAATGCTCTTGATAACCCAGATTCTGAGTAGTTCACTGATGGGAGTGGCCATGTAGAGCTGGAAATGGGGGTCTGTGTGTGCTGTGAACCTGTCAGCTTTTGTTGAGACCAGAGCTCTTCCCCCTGGCGCCTCAGCCCAAAAGGCAGAACTCATAGCTCTAATCAGAGTCCTAGAAAAAGTCAATGTCTACAGAGGTGGTAAATATGTCTTTTGCGTATGACATGCCCATGCAGCCATCTGGAAAGAAGGGGGAATACAGGGGGCCTCCCTGATGACCTAGGGACTAAGTCTCAGCGCTATCACCACCACGCCTGAGTTCAATCCCTGGCCAGGGAGCTGACCCACATCTGGCATGGCAGACCTCTCCTGTCTCACCCGCTGCTCCGCTCAGCAGTGTATTTCAGTCATTCATTTTGCGTGTTCTGTTCCCCACTCTGTCCCTGGTGAATCCTCTCACCATTCCCCAGTCCCTCTCCCAGCACCTCTGGCCCATATCCCAGTTCTTCTATGCATAAATAAATATATAGGGCCTCCCTGGTGGCGCAAGGGGTTAAGCACCCACACTATGAAGCAATCAACAGCCTCTGCAGCACGAGTTCAATCTCCGGCCAGCCAGGGAGCAACCCACATGGCACAGCAGACCTCTCCTGCCTCACCTGCTGCTCCCCTCAGCAGTGTGTTTCAGTCAGTCTGCTTGTTCTGTTCCCTGCTCTGTCTCTGGTGAATCCTCTCACACACACACCCCCCACATCTCTGGCCTGTACCCCAGCTCTTATATGCATAAATAAATCTTCCCCAAAAAATAAATATATAAATCTTTACAAAAAAAAAAAAAAAATGGGGAAAACAAATGCTTGAAATTTCCCAAACATGGCCCAGAATCCTCAGGCTACTGGAAGCTGTCCAGCTGCCTGCCCGGTAGCTGTCATTCACTGTTAAGGACATCAAAATAATCTAACCCATCAGGCCAGAGGTAACCGTTTTATTGCTACCACTGCAAAGAATGCAGCACCCACCCCTTCCCTGTAGCAAACACTGAACCCCTGGTCTACATTATACCAAAAAGGAAAAAGACTCATCTATCAGCCATGGTTATTTTCCCAGAGAGCAAGGGTGGCTAATAAAAGAGGGAGGCCAGATCTCCCTCCCAGGATCCCCACGGTTTCAAATAATAAAGGCACTCCAACTCATTGGGGAAGAGAGATTCTGGAAAATGTAGTCCAGCCTATGTTCCCAGGACAAGGCCTCATGCCGTGGTTCATGCCGTGTCTGCAGAAGTTGAAGAGCTGAACCAAATTTTAGAACACCACCAACTGGCAACTGACTATTCGCTGGCCAGAAAAGGGTGAATTTGTGAACTTGTCCGACAGGGTGAATGCGGGGAACTGTTGGTGCTTTAAATAAGGGAACAGGATAATGAACCCACAGAACCTACTCGGCACTGCCTTGGAGCTCCTCAAGAGGGCGCTGGTGATCGGCTTTGTCCTCTTGCTGTGAGGACCATCGCGCCCAGGCCCGGGACCAGCATTGGACAGTTACATGTAGTGATGTCGCTGGAGATTTCAGCCGGTCCTGGGCCAGGCTGGGGCAGAGTCCCCCCTTGTAGGCAGGGCCTGAGTCCCCCTTCAGCAAGAGCTGACAGAAGAGGACACCTTTGCCCGCTTGCTTCCAGCATGAGATGACCTCTCAGAGGGGAGCAAGACAGGAGGAGCCTGGAGAAAGGCCCTGCCCAAGTGACTTAACCTTTCCTCAGGTGTCGCCCTAAAGCTGCCTTGGCAGTTCATGGATGAGGTCTGCAGTGGGAAAGGAGGCGCTGTGGAGCCCTAACCCTCGCCGAGTGGGTGGATTGCTGAGTCCATGACCTAGGAAGCGTGCATCTTAACGCTAAACTCTCTGCCTCTGGGCAGGGTGTGACCTCCAAGTCCGCATGTGCTAGAGACCACCCCCAGCACGCAAGGAAGGGGCCCCGGATGTGCTGGGACCTGTCCCCTTTCCGGCAAAGAACCAAACCCCTATAGGAGACTTGCAGGCGCTCTGGTCCCGGAGCCACTTCTCTGCGAAGGGCGGGGCTCTCTCTGGTGCTTTCATTTTTTTTTTTTTTAATTTATTTACACATACAAGAACTGGGGTACAGGTCTGGTGCTTTCATTTTTAACAAATCCCACTCGGTGTGTGGAGTCCTCGCTACTCCCGAGGACAGATCTCAAGGACCCACTGGACAGATCCACACCAAGAGGGCGGGACACCGGGGGCAGAGATGTCAGCCGGGGTGGCCCAGCATTTGGGCCTGATCCAAATGCAGCAGCGTCACCTCCCAGCCCTGTGACTCAAGGGACTCCCTCCTGATTCCCAGGGGGATGGTCACCAGAACAGAGCTTGCCATAGAGTAGGAGCTGGGCAAGTGTGGTTATTGTCTTCTCGGGTCTGTGCACACAGGAGGGGGTGGGAACAACCCGCCTTCTGAGACCATAGGAAGCAGAGACTTGGGGTCACCCTCCTTGGAGAAGGTGGAAACCGAGCACTTATGGCTCTACCAGTGGGGAAACTGAGGCCCAGGATTTCCACACCCAGGGGACCAGTGATTCTATCGAGGCTACCACCTGTTGGCCTTCCTGAGGCACCCGCGTCCCCCACCACAGGTCCATCCACCAACTGGGCATGCCCCAGACCCCTAGACTCAGGACCCAAAGCGGCCCCGGTTTATTCTACACCCTTGCCAAGTTTCTCTCGGACTCTTCCAAAACCCTGAGTCGGGCCTCCCGCCTCTCTCACCTGATCTGTGGTGTAGGGTAAATGAAGTTAAAAATCAGGCTTTTCGGGCCTCCCCCGTGGCGCAGCGGTTGAGCGCTGGGTTGCGAAGCTGCCCGCAGCCTCTGCAGCGCCGGTTCCATCCCCCACTGCTCCCCGCCACCGGAGGAGGGTCCCACATGGCGCGCAGACCTCTCCTGCCGCCTGCTGCTCCCCTCAGCAGTGTACTTCGGTCCTTCTGCCTGTTCTGCTCCCCGCTCTGGCTCTGGTGAATTCTCTCACCCTCCCGCGCTTCTGACTGTACCCAGTGCTTGTATAAATCAATCAATCAATCCAAAAAAAAAAAAAATCAGGCTTTTCCCCATCCTCCCACTGCCAGCGTGGCCGCCTGGCAAAGCGGCGTGAGTGCGGGGCCAGCGCGCCTGTGGCTGCGGACACCAGAGCCCAGGGAGCACCGGCGTGTGCGTGTGTCCTGTACGAGGGCCCAAGGGTAAGAGGGCGGCGTCCCTGAGAGAGGACTATAGGGAGCACCACTGTGAGGTGAGACCAGGAGGTGAAAACGCCAGAGGCCAGAGAAAGAGAGCAAAGATTAGTGGGGGCTGGTTGCCTGGCTGCCTCCCAGCCCGGCGTGCCTGTGTACCTGGTGCCCTGAGAACATTAAAAGTCCTGTAAAAATCCACCGAGGGTTCCAGACTCTCTTACCTGTTTGCCTGACTCGACAGTGAACCTGCCCTGTGCCTGCTGGCACGGGATCTGGTCGCCTTCTTGGGCCTCAGGCCTCCCACACACCCCCATCTTCTACCCTGGACCCAGGAGATCTTTTTTATAATGCAGCCAGACCACTCCCCTCCCTACTCTTAAGCCTTCAGTGGCAAAGCAGCAACAGCTGCTGACTGCCCACCTACAGGTGTTTCCTCTTTCTCCTAATAAAACTGCCTTTTGAAATGTGAAAACAGGGGCCTCCCTGGTGGTGCAAGGAGTTAAGCACAGCACCATGAAGCTACCAGCAGCCACTGCAGCACTTTGATCACTGGCCAAGGAGGTGACCCACATGGTGCAGCAGACCTCTCCTGACTCGCCCGCTGCTCCCCTCAGCAGTGTACTACGTTCCGTCTGCCTGTTCTGCTCCCCACTCTGTCTCTGGTGAATCCTCTCACACACACAACCCCCACCTCTGGCCTACACCCCAGTTCTCGTATGCATAAATTAATAAATCTTTAAAAAATAAATAAATAAAATGAACAAACAAAAAACCCTCAATGGCTTCCTGTTGTCTTGATAAATAAAACTAAATCTAACTAGGCTGACCGTAAGCATTCATGCAGCGCTTTATGGCAGGCGCTGTTATCAATGATTAGTTCAGCAGAAGAAATGGCCCTGAGTTGTATTGCCTTTGAGCAGATTCCACAGGTGACTCTTTGTGATGAGTATAAAGTCCAGGCTGAATAACACTGTAACTATTAAGGAAATTGAATTTGTAAGTCAAAAACACCAGAAAAAGAAACCGCCAGACCCAGATAGAAAATTCTACCAAAGCTTCAAAGAATGAACCGCACTTTCAAATAATCTCTACCAGAAAACTGAAGAGGAAGAACTCCTCCAATTCATTCCATGCAGCTAGCATCAGCCCGAGACCAAAACCAGACAAGGACAGCATGAAGAAAGCTACAGACCATCCCCTGAGGAATCTAGATGCATCTAGGAATCTAGATGCCAAAGTTCACTAAATATTGGGAAATAGAATTCAGTGATATATAAGAATTATACAGAATGACTAGAGTTTACTGCAGGCATGCAAGGCTGGTGCAGTGTTCAAAAGCCAACGTTGTCCACCATTTTCTGTGCTAGACAGAATAATGGTCCCCTAAAGATACCCTTGTCCTGGGGGGTGGGGATTCTATGGGGAATAGAACCAAAATGAAAATGCACACATTGTGTAAAAATGAAAATGATGTAAGAATTATATAAAATAGGGCCTCCCTGGTGGCGCAGCGCTTGAGCGCTGGGTTGCGAAGCTGCCCGCAGCCTTTGCAGCGCCAGTTCGATCCCCAGCCGCGGGGCGAGGGTCCCACATGGCGCGCAGACCTCTCCTGCCGCCCGCGGCTCCCCTCAGCAGTGTACTTCGGTCCTTCTGCCTGCTCTGCTCCCCGCTCTGGCTCTGGTGAATTCTCTCGCCCTCCCGCGCTTCTGACTGTACCCAGTGCTTGTATAAATAAATAAATAAATCTTAAAAAAAAAAGTGAAAAGCCTTTCCCCCTCCTTCCCCCTTAAAAAAAAAATTACATAGGGCCTCCCCGGTGGCGCAGCGGTTGAGCGCTGGGTTGCGAAGCTGCCCGCAGCCTCTGCAGCGCTGGTTCGATTCCCGGCTGCTCCCCGGCCACCAGAGGAGGGTCCCACATGGTGCGCAGACCTCTCCTGCCACCCGCTGCTCCCTCAGCAGTGTACTTTGGTCTTTCTGCCTACTCTGCTCCAGCTCTGGCTCTGGTGAATTCTCTCACCCTCCCATGCTTCTGACTGTACCAGTGCTTGTATGAATAATAAATAAATCTTAAAAAAAAAAAAAAAAAAAAAAAAAAAAAAAAAATTACATAAAATAAAATAAAAGATACCCTTGTCCTAACCTCCCAAACCTGTGAAGATGGTAGGTTATGTGGCAAAGGGGATTTAAGGTGACAGAATCAAAGTTGCTAACCAGCTGACTTTTTTTAAATAGGGAAATGGTCCTGGATTGGGGTGGGGGAGTCTAGTGTTATCACAAGGGTCCTTGAAAGTGGAAAAGAGATTCAGGAAGAGGTGAAGATGGGAGAATTTCTGAGATGGGATGTGGCGGTTTTATAGATAAAGGAGACCATGAGCCAAGGGATGTGGAAGCCCCTAGAAGCTGGAAAAGGCAAGGACGTAGATCAGCCTCTGAGCCTCCGGAGAGGAACCCAGCCCTGTCCGCACCTTGATTTTAGCTTCGCGACATCCACGTAGCACCACTGAGCTGCAGGCCTGTAAGACAGTACACGTGTGCGGTGTTAAGCTGCTAAATTTGTGATAATTGGTCATGACGGTCATAGAAAACACATGGGCTGAAAGTATAAACATCCCGTGATCATATCAATTGATGCCAAGAAAGCATTTGGCAAAATTCAATACACACTCATGATAAAAATTGGCAAGGGCCTCCCTGGTGGCGCAAGGGGTTAAGCACAGCGCTGTGAAGCTATCGGCAGCCTCTGCAGGACAAGTTCGATTCCCGGCTGGCCAGGGAGCAACCCACATGGCGAGCAGACCTCTCCTGTCTCCCCGCTGCTCCCCTCAGCAGTGCATTTCAGAGGATCTGCCTGTTCTGTTCCCCACTCTGTCTCTGGTGAATCCTCTCACCCTCCGCATCTCTGGCCTGTGCCCCAGCTCTTGGAAGCATAAATAAATAAATAAATATATTTTTTAATTATTGGCAAATTTGTAGCAACATGGATGGAGCTGGAAGGGATGATGCTAATTGAAATAAGTCAGAGGGAGAGAGATACATACTGAATGGCCTTACTTACATGCAAAATACAGAGAACAAGCTAATGGACAAGAAAAGGCAAAATGGCAAGTTGACCACAGATCTGAGGCAAACCGCAGGGGAAGGAAGGAGGAGGGTCCAAACAGGAGGGAGGAGCACAGGGGGATATGGTTCTGGGTCCCTGGGAGAATGGAGAACTATGGCGACTGCATCTGGGGGGAGAAATCAAATATTGTACAAAAATGAACAACGATGGGCCTCCCTGGTGGCGCAAGGAGTTAAGTCTCAGCACTGTGAACCTATCGCCTGCCACTGCAGCATGAGTTCCATCCCCGGCCGGGAGATACCCACGTGGCGTAGCAGACCTCTCCGCCTCGCCCGCTGCTCCCCTCAGCAGTGTGTTTCAGTCAGTCTGCCTGTTCTGTTCCCCACTCTGTCTCTGGTGAATCCTCTCACCCCCCACACCTCTGGCCTATACCCCAGTTCTTGTATGAATAAATAAAAATAAATATTTTTAAAAAATTGAACAATGATGTAAAAATATTTTTAAAAATGAACAACAAATGTAAAAAAAATTTAAAAAACCCAACTCTTGGCAAACTAGGACAAGGGGAATGCCACGCCAACTGGGTAAAGAATATGCAGGGACGCTCAGAAGCACGGCATGAATGGAGAAGCAGCTTCCCCAAGGGCCCCGGGCAGGGAGGTCCTCCGGATGCAGTGACAAAGTGTCTGTCTCTCTGTCCCACCTAGAAGCTCTCCTACTTCCTTTTCCTTTCCCTCTAGGATTAGTACCCCCTGCTCTTCCTTTTTTAAAAGATTTATTTTTTTATTTATACAATAGCTGTGGTACAGGCTGGAGGCACAGGAGGGTGAGAGGATTCACCAGAGACAGAGCAGGGAGCAGAAGAGGCAGACAGACCGAAAACACTGCTGAGGGGAGCAGCGGGGAGACAGGAGAGGTCTGCTGCGCCATGTGGGTCAGCTCCCTGGCCGGCCGGAAATCAAACCCGCGCTGCAGAGGCTGTGGACAGCTTCACAGTGCTGCGCTCAACCCGCTGCACCACCAGAGAGGCACCCCCCCCCCCCGCCCTGCTATTTTACAGTCCAAGGAAAAAGATCTTCGCCACGAAGATAACATCAGGGCTGCTGGCCACAGGTGATGGCGGAGGCAGGCTGTCTCAGCCACAGCCTCCAGATGCCTGTGTTGCCAGGATGGACACGCTGCTCCCTGCCCCCTCCCCCTACGGCCCCTTTGGCACCCTGGATACATACCCTGGCCTCTGCCAAAGGCAGGACAGCGGCCTTTCAGGCAGATTCTGCTGCCTCCTCAATCTGAGACAAATTAAACTACTTTCCTTCTCAAACTCTGTTTCCTTTCATTGGCCAAGGGAATGGCGACTGGCGTGCGGGCATCACGCTGTCACCATCTTACCCAGCACGGAACTGGAAGTTCTGGTCAGCACAATACTGCAAAAAGAGAAAAGGTGTGTAGATGAGCAACCAAGAAATAAGACAGCCCTGCGTGCAAACACCACGATGGCCTGCACAGACAAAGCCCTACAGCCTACCCAGTGTGCCCCCGAACGGAGGAAAGGAGGCAGCTCAGCAAGGTTGTAGGTCAGCAGGCAAAATCACTTACCTGTCTGTATACGAGCAATAGATATGTGAAAGCTGGTGTTAAAAATATAATGTCCCTGGGCCTCCCTGGTGGCGCAAGGGGTTGAGCATCGCACTATGAGGCAGTCCGCAGCCTCTGCAGCACGAGTTTGAGCCCAGGCCGGCGAGGGAGCTACCCACATGGCGCAGCAGACCTCTCCTGTTGCACCCGCTGCTCCCCTCAGCAGTGTATTTCAGTCAGTCTGCCTGTTCTGTTCCCCACTCTGTCTCTGGTGAATCCTCTCACCCCCCGCATCTCTGGCCTGTACCCCAGCTCTTGTATGCATCAATAAATAAATCTTTAAAAAAATAGATATAATGTCCTTTATTACTGCTCCAAAGGTGGGGGGAGGGGTAGATTGAAATCTGCAAAACAGGTATAAGACTCACAACACTGATAAATGAAATCAAAGGAGAGTTACAGAAGTGAAGAGAGAGATCATGCTCATGGACTGGAAGATTCAGCAGTCAAGATGGCAAATCTCCCTCCGTTGGTAAACAGGCTGATTGTGAGTCCTCTCAAAATCCCAGCACGATCCCGCCCTGGAGAATGGCACGGTTATGCTAATACCCAGGTGGGCTAATGGGACATTTCAGTCCTGGCCACTCGGGCACTAAACCCTCAGCTTCCTCACTTCCATTGCTGAGTAGGTCCCTGCTCCTGGGGCGCCCGGGCCCCGGTCTCTGCTCAGCCCTTCCTCCTCCATTCCCTTCCTCCTTCCTTCCCTCCAGAGAGCCTGCCTTGACCTCTGCAGCAGACCGGGGAGGCTGGGATTTCCCCAGGATCCTTGGACCTGCCCAGCCTCGCCCCGAGCTGGCAGGGAGGGAGCTCAGAGCTGACAGGCAGAGACTGAAGAGAGGAAATTCCCCTAGAACCAGTTTCTCTGCTTCCTGACCCGGCCTGGGCGCCCACTGGAGGGACCGGCTGGAGGAAGCCTCGGCCTGCCATGGCCACAGTCCTGAACCCACCCCGGGTGCCCAAGCCCAAGAGCGCTCAGCCCTCACACTACCACGAGAGCTTCCTGGAGAAGAAGGGACCCCGAGACCGGGTAAGTCGGGACAGGGAGCCTGGCCTGCTGGGCACCCACGGGCAGGTGTGGCACCTCTCTGAGCCTTGATCTCTTCACCTGCTCAAGGGGCAAGGGGTGAGTTCGGGAGTCTGGGGAGGGCTCTGTCAACTGTCTGTCAGTCTCTCTCCAGCTCTGACTTGATCTTTCTCCATGTCTCTGCCTGCCCTGCCTGGCTCCCCATCTGTCTCTTGGTTTCAGTCCTTCTGTCTTGGTCCCTCTCTCTCAGATACAAACAGGGTTAGGGAGTTCCTCCAGGGGTTGGGGAGCCTTCTGACTCCCATGTCTCCTCTGTCCTAGCCCTCCCAGCTAACTGTGAACTTTAGCTGCAGGGGTAAAGGTCACGACATATAGCAGGTGGATACTGGTCGGGAGACCACTGCGTGTATGTGTGTGTGTGTGTGTGTGTGTGCGCCTGCGCGCGCATGCGTGTGCATTTGTCTTGCTCAGAATCAAGTCCCAGTCCCTTACTTCTCCCTTAGTTCTCCCTAAGTCCCTCCCTCCCCATGGCCCATATTCACCTGCCTTTGCCTTTCGGGTCCCTCCTTTCCCTCTGCCTCCATGCTCCCCAAACCTCCCCAGCCTAGAAAGCATTTAGAGGCAGATTCAGAGGTTTAGAACCACATGGAGGCCAGAGTGTGAGCCCCAGGTTCACGTGCTGCTCCCTGTCCCCCTGACTCCTGAGTATGCAAGCATCTCTCCAGCTATGTGCCTCCGTTTTCTCTGCTACAGAATAGGTAGAATGAGCTGTGTTCATAGTGACAGAAGATGGGTGGCTCTTACCTGGGGGTGGCAGTGCCTCAGGGCAAGCCCTCCACTTTTTTTTTTTTTTAAAGATTTATCTATCCATGCATACAAGAGCTGGGGTACAGGCCAGCGATGCGGTGGTTGAGAGGATTCACTAGAGACAGAGTGGGGAACAGAACAGGCAGATTGACCAAAATACACTGCTGAGGGGAGCAGCGGGCAAGACAGGAGCGGTCTGCTTCGCCGTGTGGGTTTCTCTCTGGCCGGCTGGGGATCGAACTTGTGCTGCAGAGGCTGGTGATTGCTTCATAGTGCGGTGCTTAACCCCTTGCACCAACCCACTTTATATGGGTTGATTCACCTGAGTCTCATGGGGGCCTTCGAAGCAAGCCCCATCGTTATTGCCATTTTAGAGTGGGGAAACTGAGGCACAGGGAATTAAATAACTTGTGCAATAGTACATGACTGGTGTGTGATGAAGCATGTGTGACTATCCTGGGTTTAATCACTGCCTGCGCTATCCCTGGTGTCTAGAACAGTACCTGGTACATGACAGCACCTCAGGAAATGTTAACTAAGTGGACGTAGATGTCTATGGATGTATCTGTGACCCTCAAATGGGTGGGTGTGTGGGTGTGGGGGTGGGTGAATGGATGGAGGAAGGGAGGGAGATACCCAGGAAGGGAGGGCCTGAGAAGACAACATTTGCTCAAAAACCCAAAAGCAGCTAGTGAAAGTGACTATGTGAAGATGAGGGGGAGGAGTCCCCCTCATGAGGGGGGTCCAGGCAGAGAGAAGGGCCAATGCAAAGGTCCTGAGGCAGGAGTCGTGCCGCCAGCCGTGCCTCCTCACCTCCCCCTTCCCCCGCCTCTGGTCTTTAGGATTACAAGAAGTTCTGGGCAGGTCTCCAGGGGCTCACCCTCTACTTCTACCACAGCAATCGGGACTTCCAGGTAAGGATGGAAACTCGGACTCAAGGGTTGGACCCAGGACTCTTGATCCAAGGGACTGAGGCGAGGGTAGGGGCTGAGTGGCTAAGTCAGATGATCCAGGAGTCTGACGCTCAGACCCCTGCTTCTGTGCCCCCAGCACGTGGAAAAGTTAGACCTAAGCACATTCGTGAAGCTCACAGATGAGGCTCCCTGGGGGAACCCCCAAGACTCTGGCATCCATTTCAGCGTCATCCTCTGGAACCAGGAGGTCAAGTTCAAGGTAAGTTCCTTGGTGGGACTGGAGGGACACCCTCTCCCCCCTTTGCGCCCACCATCCACACGCACTAGAATGGAGTCACAGTGTCTACCACTGGGCTGGTGAGATGGGGCAAGTCACTTAACCTCTCTGGGCCTCAGTTTCCTCAAGTGAAACAAAGGAAAACATGTGTAAGGAACCCAGAATGGACTCACAAGGATCATCACTGCCATTATTCACTTATTCAGCTAACACTATGGCGCACCCACTGTGTGCCAGACACAACTCTTCTAGTTGCACAGCAATAAACAAGACAATTAAAAATCCCTGCCTTTATGGAGTTTGCAATCTGGTAGAGGAGTTGCATAATAAACAGCACAAACGTGTGACATATAGAGTGTCCAGATGGCAGAGGCCTTCAGGAGACAGGTGCTAGGGAAAGGGACCATCAAAGTTACAATGTTCAATACTATCAGGAAAGGACTTATTGAGGACCCGGAGGAGGGGAGAGAGACAGCAGATTAGATTATCTGTGAATCAAGGAATCATATACAGGTGTCCAGGAAGAGGAAACAGCCTATGCAAAGGCCCTGGGGCAGACCAGACCTGACATGTTGGAGGAGCTGCGAGGATGCTGCACGGCTGGAGAGAGGGAGGGAGTGAGATGAGAGACCAGGGGATGCGACAGGGCCATGTCAGCGTGATGGCATCAAAGCACGGCAGCCCATCCACTGAGAACTTATACCAGACATCCTAAATTAAGCTGTCCTAATTCACTTCACCTTCAAAATGGCCCTCGGAAGCAGAGACTATTTATTATTCCTCATTCATTGGCGACATTGCCCCCCCTTTCTCTCCCTAGGTTGAAAGTCTGGAGTCTCGCGAGATGTGGAAAGGCTTCATCCTGACGGTGGTCGAGGTAAGAGTGGTCGCCCACTGCCTGCCTCTCTCCCACTGGGTGTCCTCAGAAATCCTCCTTTTTCTTTCTATCCTTCACTTCCCAAATGAATCTTTAGGCTTATAAGGCAAATGTAGCACATAAACATGCTTTAACAACTCAAGTATTAAAAAGATGAAAGTTGGGGCCTCCCTGGTGGAGCAAAGGGCTAAGTCGCAACACTCTGAAGCTACCTGTAGTGACTGCAGCACGAGTTCGATCCCCACCTGGCCAGGGGGCTACCCACATGGCGCAGCAGACCTCTCCTGTCTCACCCGCTGCTCCCCTCAGCAGTGTATTTCAATAGATCTGCCTGTTCTGCTCCCCACTCTCTCTGGTGAATCCTCTCACCCTCCACACCTCTGGCTTTCACCCCAGTTCTTGCATGCATAAATAAATAAATCATATATATATATATGTATATATATGACAGTTGCTGCCATAAGGAAAAAATCAGGAATTTTAGTCTACATTCCTGATTTATATTTTACTCATTTGATCCCTTCTGAGCACCCCCACCCCCAGGCCATTGAGTTGGGGACCTGCCTGGCTGCGCAGTCTGTAGCTTTTGAGGCCCTATATCTAACATGTACTCTGCCCAGCGCCCCATCACCGGAGTCTCTCCCACCCTCGCAAAGCCTTCTTTGCCCTGAGCTGTCAGGCAGGTACCCCAGACCCGATTTTCCATCCTGGCTCCCCGCGCTCTGGCCTCAGCTGGCCCCTCTGTGTCGCGGGCACAGCCACCCCCTTCCCTGACGCCCGGATCGCCCCTCAGCTCCGCGTGCCGTCCCACCTGACGCTGCTGCCTGGACACCTGTACATGATGGCCGAGGTCCTGTCCAAAGAGGAGGCTCGACGTGCCCTGGAGATGCCCCCGTAAGACCCGCCGCACCCCGGGGCCCCGGGTGGGGATGTGAGTGGAGTTTCCCGCTTCAGGCTGAGCACTAGGCTCAGTGCCGGCTTGGGCGGGGACGAGGCCTCTTGCGGGGAGCCCGAGTGGGTGTTCGGGCGGGGCTTAGGTGTCCAGGGGTGGGCCTGGGTGCCGGGAAACAGGGCGGGTTTTCCAGGGCGTGGCCTGGGGGCCGGGGCGGCCGGGCGGGGCCTCCGGGGCAGGGGTGTGCGGGGCGACCGGGCTACGCCTTCTGGAGGCGGAGCCTGGGTCTGGGGCGCGGCGGGATCTTCGGGGTGGGTGTGCCCGGGGGAACATGGCGGGGTCTCGGGGGCGGGGCCCGCCCCGACCAGGTGACTGCCCGCCAGGTGCTTCCTGAAGGTGAGCCGCCTGGAGGCACAGCTGCTCCTGGAGCGCTACCCCGAGTGCGGGAACCTGCTGCTGCGGCCCTGCGGGGACGGCGCGGGCGGCGTCTCGGTCACCACGCGACAGATGCTCAACGGGTGCGCGGGGGCGCCGGGAGCCGGGCGCGGGGGCGGGCGCGGGGGCGTGGCCACAGATGGGGGCGGGGTCCGCGGGGCCGGGGCGGGGCTTAGCCCGGGCCCGGCGCCCAGGGGGCGTGGTCTTCTGAAGCTGGCCCCGCCCAGAGGCGGAGCGTTCTATGCCCAACCCCTTGTGGGCGGGGCCGGGCTCGGGGGCGGGGCCGGGCGCTACAGGCGGATCAGACCCTGGGCTTGGGGACAGCCCGTCCGGTCCGAGTTAGACACCTGGGGCCAAATTCCGGGGTCCGAATTAGCCCTTCGGGAGGAATCACGACCTGTGGATGGAGCCACAGCACGCCGCCCCCTCCCCTGTGGCCAAAGCAGGCTCTGGAGGCAGAACCATGTCAGACACCAAATCCTCAGGGTCAGGGGCCGGGACCACCTCGAAGGTGGAGTGTGGGCAGATCTGGGGGCTTCCTGGGGTCAGAGAAACTCCCTCAGTCTTGCCAGAACCCGCAGTGGTCTGCAAGGGAGCTGGAGATTAGACTCCGTGGGGGTGGAGCGGGGACCAGCGCCGGGCCTTTCCCTACCTGAATCAGGCCACCCACTCGCCCCCTGCCCGCAGGGCGCCCGTGGTCCGGCACTACAAGGTGAAGCTCGAGGGCCCCAATTATGTGATTGACGTGGAGGAGCCGGTGAGCGTTGGGCCGGGGCCCCCGGGAGCACGGTGGCAGGTTCCATGTCCCGTCCCCACCAACCCTGATGGAGCCCCACTCGCCCACAGTTCTCCTGCCCCTCACTGGATGCAGTGGTCAACTATTTCGTGTGGAACACCAAAAGGGCGCTGGTGCCCTTCCTGTTGGACGAGGACTATGAGAAGGTGCTAGGTAGGTGCTGCCTCCAGAATTTAAGGAGCTCTGTTGGTGCCTCTCTTGGACCTGCTCCCTACAGAGTCGCCTCCGGGTCAGCCCCTGGCGGCTGCACCGTCTCCAGCCCACCCTCTCTGTTCCAGGCTATGTGGAGGCGAATAAAGAGAATGGCGAAAGTGTGTGGGTGGCACCCGTTGTCCCTGCGACCCCTAACCCAGGTGATGCCCCTTCCCTACAACCGCCACTGGGCAAGAGTTGGGGGAGACCTAGGACATGTAGCCACATCCCCCTCCCCGCTGCACGTACCCTATCTTGTACCCAGAGTTTCAAGGACTCAGAAGTTATCCAGGCCCTGCTCTAGAGGGCTTGGTGATCATGGAGAGGGGCGACGGAGCTTGACTCCGACACTCCCAGTCCTGGGGAGTCCTACCTGGGGAGATGCTTAAGGTTAGTGAGAAGAGGTGACAGAGTTGAAGAAAGGCTTCCTGGAGGAAGAGATGTTTACTGAAGGTCTCAAAGGAATTTAGTAGATAGAGATGAGCTTTGTGGGGATACCTGGAGCAAGAACTACTCAGAGATGAGAAATCAGGGTGAATGGTGGGAGAACAGGAGAGCAAGAGGCTGGGAAGGTCTAAGAGGTGAGCTGTATGATCCTGCCTGGGCTGGCACATCATGGAGCACTTGGCATACATGGAGCACTTGTCTGGACATGCATGAACTGTATCACCACTTGTGTAGCCAGAGCTCATATATGGAAATCTCAATAGACACATGCATGAATACATGAGCCACACCATTCCAGGCCTGTTTTGCACACATATATACATATTTTAAGCCACATAATAGACACGAATGCAGACATTTATAGACATATGCACTAATACAGACCCAAGCATGTACCTTAGCCTCCATGCAGTGTCATGCATGTATGCACATATTTACATAGAATCCGTGTATGCAGATTCATCCATTGCACATGTTTATGCCACACAGGGACATAAACACAGACTTAGCAACAGGCACTTGTGCAGACACACATGCATAGGGACATAGGCACAAGGCTCACCCTGAGATGTCCCCACAGCATGCCCCCACAGCCCTGATGGTCACCAATTTCCCAACAGGCCCTCCAACCCCTGCAGCTGGTCCCAGGCAGCTGCTTCCTGCAGCCACTGTGACAGGCCAGGACAACCTGCCACCTTTACCTCCCCTGCCCCCGCTACTGAGCCAGGATGAGGATGACAACTACGTGATCCCCATTGGAGATGCCCCAGATGTCAACTATGAGAATGGAGATGGTGAGTAGGAAACTGGTGGGAGCAGCTGAGATATGGGGGTGGGGGGAGCAGGTTAACATCTGGATGTGACCCACCACACCTTTGTCCATGCAGTACTTTCCTTGAGTCAACTGGTCATCACGAAACCCAAGAAATTGGCAAAGGCTCAGGCAAAGCTTCCAAAGCCACCCATTGTGCCCAAGCCAGGTAGGGGTCCCTCCTCCCCAGTCCCTCCCTGCCTCATCCAGTGAAGGGCCGGCCCCAGCCTTCATCTCTTTTCTCCTCCAGAGCCCAGAGGTGACCAGGCCCGGAAGCAGGCCGTCAGCTCACCACAGGCTTTCTTGCCCACAACAAGTAAGGGGTCTGTGGGGACCATCCAGGGGGTGTGCGATTGCACAAGTCTCCACACTCCAAGGGGCTGTGTTCAGAAGGTGCTAGAGCTTTGGCTAATGCTCTGCTTTGTCCATTTTGATATGCCTTGTGCCTTTCAAACACATTTTCATTTAGTAATGGGCCTTGCAACGTCTGTAGCCAATTCTGGTGGATGTTGGGGAGGGACAACATGGACTGGGGATCCTGGTACAACTGAAGCCTTGTGTACCCACCCCCAGGGCTGGCAGATGTGACAGCAGAGCTGGAAGAGAAGCTACAGAGGAGGCGGGCACTGGAGCACTTGTCTGGACATGCTGGGGACCAATGAGCCAGTCTCGGGGTACAGTTTGGCAGTCAAGACGGATCCTTCAGAATTAAAGCTCAAGTGACCCCAAGACCTACACATTTGGCTTGGCTTCAGGGCTGAGGTTGTTAAGGGGTCTGTTGGATGCCTGCCTATAGCTGGTCCCCTGCACTTCCAATGGTCCTCAGCTCCGCCGGCCTGCCACCTGACCCTGCAAGAAAAGCCCATTTTACAGCCGGGAAAGTGGAGATCCACAGAACGCCGGGACATACCATGTCCCAAAGAACCAGCAATGAAGCCTGGCCAGTGTTTGACCTTTATTAGGAGGCAAGGTGGGGAGGAGGACCCACCCAGGTGCCTGCTTCCTGCTGGTGACCACCCATCAGGAATTAAGGCTCCAAGCAGTGAGAAGAGGGTGTCAGGCTAAAACAGCCAATGCCTGGTGGCGGCTCCCAAACCAGCCCTGCTGGGTGGGCAGTCCAGTGTCTAGGTGAGGCTAGTGTTGGAGCTGCTGGTGGCACTGCCCCGCTTCTGAAGGCAGCGCACAGAACTGGGGACCTGCAGGCCTGTTGTCACCTGGAAGCTGCCACACCACACCTGGGGACAGAAGGGGAGCAGGGAGACTCAGCACCAAAGCCAGCCCCAGTCCCACCACCACCCCACCCCGGGCCATGGAGTGGGGTCTTACCGTAAAAGCAGGCAGCAGTGGCTGTGTAAACTTGGCCTTAAAGGTGTGCAGCAGCTGTTTTGTGCGGGCATTGTAGAAGGACAAAAGACCTGGGGCAGAAGGCAGATTGACCAGGGGATAGTAAGAGGGATGTGCGGGGCTTCCATCAGTGCCACCACCACGACGGCCTGAGTTCGGTCCCCGGCCAGGAAGCTAAACACATGGCGCAGCAGACCTCTCCTGTCTCCCCGCTGCTCCCCTCAGCAGTGTATTTCAGTCAGTCTGCCTGTTCTGCTCCCCACTCTGTCTCTGGTGAATCCTCTCACCCCCGACACCTCTGGCCTGTACCTAAGTTCTTGTATGCATAAATAAATTAAACTCTTACAATAAAGGAATAATTCTTTAAAAAGAAAAAAAGAAGAGGGGCTTGCAGCACAGAGACCGGGTGGCAGAGATGGCTGGAATGCCAGCTGGGGCTTGGGGTTACCTTGGTGAAAGTCGCAGTGCACGCCCAGGCAGTCAGGCACGGGGGCGTCCAGCACCTTAGCCTTGTTTGAATGCTTGGCGGTGAAGCTGACCTGCAGCCAGTTGTTGACATGCAGACACCAGGAAGCTGCTGTCTTGCCCAGCTGCTCGAAGCGCCCCAGACTGCGGTAGGCCACCCCAACGCCGAACGCCTTGCTGTCAGGCTCGTAGCGCACCTCCCAGTAATGTTCCCCGCCATCAATCAGCGTGTCCCCTGTGGGGCGGGGTGGGCAGTAGGGACTGGATAGAACCAGCCCCCGATGCTCTTCCACAAAGGGGCAGCCACCCTGGTGGTCCCCAAACTAGATACTCCACGAGACCAGCGATTCCTTCCAGGTATTCCCCAGGCTGCAACAACTCCTCCAGACACTCCCCAAGCATCTACTAGGCCTCTCAGTGTCTACGGGCCTGAGATAATTCTTCAAGATACATCTGGGCCCTAAGAAATGTCTTCCAGTTTCTCACTGAGATACTTCTCAGTCCTCAATTCTTCCCAGACTAGACAAGCCCCAAACCTCTGCTCCTGACAGACCCAGATCACAGCTCAGCTCCACCTGGTATCCCTGCTCCTCCCCAGATAAAGGACTAAGTCCCATACACATTTCGCTCCTCTCTGACTCAGCTAGTCCCCCAACCACAAACTGCCTAGTCTCCTTCCCCGCAGTTAGATGTCTTCCTCACAACTCCTGGCCACCCTGCAGACACCCTCTTTACTATACCTTCAGATCTTTCCTCGGCAAACCCAACTCTCACCAATCCTAGAAGCTTTCCAGAAAACCCAAGTCTTCTAAGAATCTTAAGTTCTCCTCAAGCTTAGCTTATTTTCAGAACCCAGCTACTCCCAACTTCCCCTTCTCTCCCAGGTCCCACCATCCACATGGATTTCCTCATACCCCAGTCTCTTTTTCCAGCCCTTTTCTGGACAGTAGTGATTCTTTAAACTCCAGTTTCTTCATGAACTCCAGCTTTTCCTTCACGGGATCCAACCACTCCTGCAGTGCTAACCCTCCTGCAATTCTAGTTCTTCTCTCGACTTGTCCAACACCAGCTACTCTCTCTGGCTTCCACACACACCCTAAGCCACTGCCCCAAACCTCTGCCTGCCTTCTGCTCCCCCACAAACCCCCCAACCGTAAGTAACTTTTTTCTCAGCTACTCCCCAAATTTCAGCTATTCCCCAAATACCAGCTACTCCACGATGCCAAGAAATCCCCCTTGAGCTCCGACCTGACCACTCCCAGTCCGGGGCCTCTTTCCTTAGCCCTCTAAGCTCTGGGTCACCTCAGTAATTCACCAGGCCCAAGTCCTGTCCCATCGCCACAGTACCACGTGCTGTTGCACCATCTCTGGAGACACTCTACTTGTGGCTCTCTCGGTGTCCCCAGCAGAAGGCGTGCTCGCCCGCCTGCACCATCAGGGCCCTGCCTGGGGTCCCTCTCTCTTCCCAGTTCCCCCTCCTTACCCAGCACCGTGTAGGACTCAGCTGTGAAGCGGTCCCGTCCGCCGCGACCTGAGGGCATCCGCTTGGGTGATGGAGTGCCTCTGGGGGCGGCAGGGCGGGAAGGAGAAGACAGGTCAGGCCTGACCTCCCCACAGGAGGACTTCCCTGGCCCCCTCCCCTCCCCCCAGCCACCTTGGTAGCTGGTACTTTCCATAAACTGGGCCCGTCATGTCGGACCTGGCCTGTGTCCTTCCTCATCTGGAAAATTCTTTTTTTTTTTTTAAATGGAAAATTCTTATTAGACCATTAAAAGGAAGTTCAATGTCACTTCTCCCTTCATTTTTTCTGTGGGTTCCTCCAGTCCTGTTTCCCACCTTGCACCCCACCTTGACTATACTGGGCTCCATTATGTGTTCACGCCCAGCCTAAGGACCTGGCGGGGAGAGGGCAGGTTACCTTGCCGGGGAGTTGACAGGAGACGCTGTCCGCCCTTTGTTATCTTTCTTGATATCTTGCACCTTCCCGCCCATGGCGTCCCACTCCACGGAGAGCTCATCCACCCGCAGGTTCTGGTGGGATGTGGACGCATCCAGGCGGAATATGAATGCTAGGGCCGGGCAGATGCGGGAGTCACAGAGATGGGGAAACCCAGAGGAATATAGAGACAAAGACAGACAGTGACCAAGACAGACCGAAACAGGGACAGAGAACAGGAAGAGGCAAAGAAACAGAGACGCAGTGAGTGAGACAGACAGGGACGAAAGCTCAGAGGCAGAGACACAAGGAGACGGGCAGAGGCACCGAGAGAGGCAAGACGGGGAACAGTGGCGGGAGCAGAGCATGTGTGAAGGCCGAGGACTTGCTGCCTACAGGTCTCCCAGGCCTGGAAATAGTCTCAAACCGTTCACGCTCCCCTGGGCTTCCACTGGGGATTAAGTCCAGGAAAGCGGAGGGCTCCAGCAAGACGGAGTTAGGCTAGACTGCAGGAGGGTCTCCTAGGACACGCAAAACTGTCACTGACACCTCATCTCCAGCTCTACAGAGTACTTCCTATTTTCTGGAATCGAGTAAGAGAGTATAAAGCTATCTAAAGAGTATAAAACTAGGTACATTGGGATCAACTGCAAAAGCAAAGGACAAAAACAGATTTATACCAGACACTCAAGCTAAAGAATAGTATGAACTGAGCTCTGAGCTTCCTAGAAGCCAAGGCAAAAAGAGTCACAGAACCCTGATTACAGGATTTTTTTTTACACACTGGTTCCAAGCTGGGGATTGGGGGGTATGGGAGAAGGTGTTATGGAGTCACAGCCAGAGTGGGTGTGGGAGCCAGTCACCTGGTGTCTCTAGGGTCACCGGCTCGGAGAATTCGCCTGAAACTGCTTTGTTGCAGGCCTTTACCCGGAAATTCATGTATCTCATGTCAAACTTGAGACCTGGGAGGGAACAGAGGGATCTCAACAATGTGCACACTCTGAGCAACAAGTTAGAGCCCCACAGTAATCCCACCATCCCTCATTCTAAGGAGCACCTGGCCAACGACACCTTTTTTTTATATATAAAGAAATTTTAGTTCTTTCAACAGCTTGTGGGATCATTTTTTAAAAAGATTTATTTATACATATAAGAACTAGGGTACAGGCCAGAGTTGCTGGGGGGTGAGAGGATTCACCAGAGACAGAGTGGGGAACAGAACAGGCAGGCTGACTGAAATACTCTGCTGAGGGGAGCAGTGGGCGAGACAGGAGAGGTCTGCCGTGCCATGTGGGTAACTCCCTGGCTGGCCAGGGATCAAACTCATGCTGCAGAGGCTGTGGACAGCTTCACAGCGCTGTGCTCAACCCCCTGCACCACCAGGGAGGCCCGCCAAAGACATCTTATTCCTGAAAAACCATTCTTGGTCTACACTCACCTGCAGGACTACGGATTATTTTGTTCTGCCCCCCAACCCTAACTGGTAAAACTAGGTGCTTTATGACCCAGGCACAGTGATTGGCTCAGATATAGGCACATGACCCAGACCAGCCAATCAGCATCTGCCCTGGAACTTAGGCTGATATATTTGGCAATCTTCTAAACCATGGATGACCTTGAGTATATTGTGCTTAGTAAAAGAAGTCAGGCACAAAAGACACACGCTATACGGGCCCACTGATATAAGGTCCCTAGGAGTCAAATCCCTGGAGACTGGTGGGTGCCAGGGGCTTGGGGGAGGGCACGAGGACTTAGTGCATCCAGGGGACAAAGTCAGTTGAGAAGATGAAAAGGGCTCTGGAGACAGACGATGGGGACAATTGCACAACATTATGAACATATTTAACATCACTGAACCGTATACTTAGAAATGGTTAAGTTAGTAAATGTTATATTATGTGTATTTTATTGCAATTAAAAAAAAGATTGAAAAAAATGGGGTGTGTTTATTTTGTTTGCCAGGCAAAGGATAAACCAATTGCTACTCAGGCCCACTAGCAGGCTGGTGGCTTTTCTTTGCTGCAATTAGCATGCTCATTAACCATGTAGGCTAATTACAGATAAGGAACAGGCTAATTACAGCCCAAGAGCTCTAGTAATAGTTATCTTGTCAGCAAGGCTCTCCCCGCCCCCGAGGGTGTCCCCTGGTTCAGGATGCCTTTTTAAACTCATTAGGGATCCCCGATTTTGCCCTCCTTCAGGTCCTCCCCTACCAGCTATGTGGGTTCCCCAGGCTTTTTGCTTTCCTGTAACTGCCAAAGACCCTCCAAGCCCTGGGAGGGTGGCCTGGAATGCCAGCCCCACGAGGGGACAGGCTTTTTGTTCCCTTTGCTCATGAAGGACAGTGCCTGGTATACTGTGGGCACACGACAAATGAGAATGAATGTATGAATGAACAAACGAATGAATGAACGAATGAATGCTGAGTAGCAGAGATGGGAGGTGGGTGGAGGGTGTCACCTCTCCCGTGCCTGGTCTGCAAAATGGTGACGACAAGCAAGCGCATTACATACAGGTAAAGTGCTTAGCACACAGGGAGCCCTCTACAAAAGAGCCCGTGGTCGTCATCAACACCGTCCTCATTATTATATTTTGCAACTCCTGATGAGCCCAGCCATGCTCTCTCACACCCCATGAGCTCTGGGGATTGTCTATGGCCCCAAGCTCATAGGGAAAGTGGGTGCCCTGAGGGGCTGAGCTGCCAGGCAGTCGGCAGGGGCGGCCTCACCTGTCAGTGTGTACTCTGTCTGCCGGATGCCCTCGATGACCATCCAAGGGTGTTCCTCCTTGAGGCGGGGCGGGCCCTCAAAGTTCGTGCGTCGGTACTCCAGCACGTAGTGGTCAATCTTGCTGTCCTCGTCCGGCATGCGCCACACCAGGGTCACGCAGTTGTCTGCCACCAAGGACTCGGCCAGGTCAATCACCGGGGCGCTGGGCACTGCCCACGATCAAGTAGAGAGGAGAGTCAGGGTCCTGAGAACTTGGGGTTGGGGTTCAGCTGGAGGCTTGCCCACAGGTCAGGTGTCCTTGGGGAGGGCCTCCGGACTGGCCTCCTTAGAGGCCACATTTAGGGGCCCAGCTTTTGCAGGATCTAGTGGTGGATCCTCCTCAGGGTTCTTCCAAGGGGTGGGGGCATAAGACAGAGTGTTCAAGGCTCCACCAACAAGGGGCTGGCCTTCTTGGCATTCACCTTTAGAGGCAGAACTTTTTCAGAGTTCCTTACCACTTGGTGTGGGCTGGCTTGGGGGAGGGGAGTGTGGGTTGGGAATCCTCAGAGCTCCACCTGGGGGATGTGGCCTCCTCCTCCAGGCACCACAAGAGCTGGCCATCCTTGGGGCTCCATCCCTGGGGCTCTCTCAGGCCATCCCAAACTTTGGAGCCACTCCCCCCAAATCCTGGCCCTCTGGTGAGTTCCACTCTCACCTGGAAGGAACTTGAGAGATTGCAGCATCCGCCGCTCCTGCGCAAAGTCCACCATGAGGTGACTCATGTTGTCACTGACCTTAGCTTTCAACGACAGGCGGAAGGCAGGGGCCATCGTCACTCTGCAAGGAAGGAGGTGGAGGCAGTCTGCTGGCAGGCATGGGGGAGGGGGGCTTAAGCCTGGTCCTCCGGGGTCTGTGTGGGGTCCCCTCCCTCTTGTTCTAGTCCACTGCTCTGGGTCAAGGGGCCCTCACCTGGGTGTCCCCACCTTCACACCAGAGGCGGGGCAATAGGGTGGGTGCCAGATCCCAGCATCTTACCCATCTTTGATTTGCTTGGCAGCCTAGAAAGCGGAACAGAATAAAATTCAGAGTAGTCGCAACTGAATCAGAAAGGCACTGTGCAGAGACTGAGGCCCAGTGTGGTCACCATTTGCCAAAGTACCCCAGCATTGCAGCAGGAACCCTAGAGTTTCTTTTTTTTTTTTTTTTTTTATTTTTTAGAGGCATGCTTTATTTATTTTATTTTTTGTTTGTTTTGTTTATACATGCACTGGGTACAGTCAGAAGCGTGGGAGGGTGAGAGAATTCACCAGAGCCAGAGCGGGGAGCAGAGCAGACAGAAGGACTGAAGTACACTGCTGAGGGGAGCAGTGGGCGGCAGGAGAGGTCTGCGCGCCATGTGGGACCCTCCTCAGGTGGCCGGGGAGCAGCCGGGGATCGAACCGGCGCTGCAGAGGCTGAGCGCAGCTTCGTAACCCAGCGCTCAACCGCTGCGCCACCGGGGAGGCCCAGAACCCTAGAGTTTCTTATCCCTTGACAAAGACAGATTCCAACCCCCACTCCATCTCGTGACCAGTGCCCGGTACATACCATCAGCAGATTTCCACCCGCCCCCTCCCCCAAATACAGGATGTCCAGTTAAATTTGTACTTCAGATGAGCAATAAATATATTTTTAGCATAAATATGTTGCATCCAAGATTTGGGATACACTTATACTAAACATTTCCATGGGATATACTTATACTAGAAAACTAGTCATTGTTAAATTTGAGTTTCAGATAAATAATAAATAATCCTTAGCATAAGTATATCCCATCAAAGATGTGGGATATACTTACACTAAATAGTTGCATGAAATATATTTACACAAATTATTCATTGTTGCATTTGCATACTAGGTTGACAATAAATGATTATTTAGTTTAAGTATGTCCTAACCTAAACATATGCATGGAGTATATTTATACTAAAAAATTATTTATTGCTAAATTTGAATTTCAGATCAACGAATAATTTTTTTTTTTAAAGATTTTTTTTTTTAATAGAGGCATGTTTTATTTCTTTCTTTCTTTCTTTGTTTGTTTGTTTGTTTATACATGCACTGGGTACAGTCAGAAGCACGGGAGGGTGAGAGAATTCACCAGAGCCAGATCGGGAAGCAGAGCAGGCAGAAGGACCGAAGTACACTGCTGAGGGGAGCAGCGGGCGGCAGGAGAGGTCTGCGCGCCATGTGGGACCCTCCTCTGGTGGCTGGGGAGCAGCCGGGGATCGAACCGGCGCCGCAGAGGCCGCGGGCAGCTTCGCAACCCAGCGCTCAACCGCTGCGCCACCGGGGAGGCCCAACGAATAATTTTTTTTTAAGTAAAAGTATGTCCATGTAGGGCCTCCCCAGTGGCGCAGCAGTTAAGCGCTGGGTTGCGAGGCTGCCCGAGACCTCTGCAGCGCCGGTTCGATCCCCGGCTGCGCCCCGGCCACCGGAGGAGGGTCCCACATGGTGCGCAGACCTCTCCTGTCGCCCGCTGCTCCCCTGAGCAGTGTGCTTCGGTCCTTCTGCCTGCTCTGCTCCCCGCTCTGGCTCTGGTGAATTCTCTCACCCTCCCGCCCTTCTGACTGTACCCAGTGCATGTATAAATAAATAAATAAAATTTAAAAAAAAAAGTATGTCCATGTAATCTTTGAGATAAAATTATATTAAATATTGCATTGGATATACTTATGCTAAAAAATTACTACTGCTTCCAAGGCACCCACCTGAGGAAAGTCCTCACTTTCTGTGGCCTGCAGAGTCTGGTTGGCTGTCTCGAGCAGCTCTTCTGAACTCTCCAGGGCGCGTGTGCAGGCCGCCAACTGGTTCTGTGGGTGGCATGGCACCAAAGGAGTGGACACCTCATCCCACAGCATTAAACCCTCCCAGGGCTCCCCACTAGCTTCAGGACCCAGGACCATGACTTTCTCAGACTCTATGTGGGAGGAGGAGGAGGCTGGAGGATGGTAGGGTCTTGCTCCTGAGAGTGTATCAGAACCACCTGGAGGTCCTGTCCTTAAAAACTCACATGGTTAAGTTCACACCCGAGAGCTCGGGTGCCACATCCCCAGGGATGGGAATCTAGGACGTTAGGAAGTTGCTGGGGAGGTTGAAGTCAGAGGAAAGGACTGAGAAGTTGGAGATTCTGGGTGAGGAGGAGGGGGAGGGCAGCCAGATGTAGGGGTGGGGCAGTGGTAATGGAGAAGAGAGGATTATGAGGGAGATCTGGTGGGTGGGGTACTGATGAATCAGCAAGGGGGCAGGGAAGAGAACAAAGAAAAGGGAAGGTGAGGTCTACACTATCAGGGTACCTGGCTCTGGGCACTAGAGAGTCACTTGGGGGCATCTCCGAGAAGGAGTAGGTTTGAAGGGAGAAGCCAAGACAAGCAGGGCTGTATGGATTCTGAGGGTCATGGTGGGGGGACGGCATCTGGACAGGTATCCAGGAGAGCCCCCCAGACACACCTGCAGCTCGTAGGTGCGACTGGCACGGTCCTGCTTTATCTTCATGAGCATGCCCTCCTTCAGCTCCTCCAGGAGGGAAAAAAGGGACTGGAACTCTGACTCCAGGTCCTCCTGCACCTTGGCCGAGTTTGCCTTGAGGAGATGTTGCAGGGTGAGAATGGCCAGCACTGGGTCCAGGCAGGCACACTACTCCACGGGCATGAACTGCAGCAGGTTAGCTCCTATGGTTGCCCACTCCCTCCCTTCCACTCACCTGGCCAAGACTTCCCACCTCCCTCTTTGGGGTGGTGGAGGGGGTGTCTTGCTCACCTCCACATTCAACAGCATCTGCTTGAGGGAGTAGATAAAGCTCTGAATCTCTTCATTCTTCACAGCCAGGGTGGTGATGATCTTCCGAAGAGCCTCCTGTCCCCACGGGAAGCAAGGCACACATGGCAGGTACGCCCCTTAGCCTGGCAAGGATTCCCCTGGGACTCCCCACTCTGCCACTCAGAGATTCAGAGAGGAGGTGTAAGGGCCACTGTGCCAAAGAGCTTGGGCACCTGCTGCAAGGTAGATCCTGGGGGAAGCTCTGGCCCTGAATCCCCTCACCTGGGATACCAAGAAGCCCATTTTATAGGGCAGGAAACAGGTTCAGAGCGAGCCTCTCCAGAAGTGACACACCCTGGCCTGGAGCTCAGTCGGCCTCCAGGTACTGGCACCCTGAGGGTGGGGCACAGGCTGCGGTGAGGGGCTAGCTAGCTTGGGGAGAGCAAACCCCAGAGGAAAATGTCTGCAGAAAATGAGCTAATCTGGGGAAGGGGATGCCTTGGGGAAAGGGATCATTAGCAAAGAGAAAAGGGGAACCAGAGGAAAGCGGGTGCCAGAGAGCCCAGGTAAGCAGGAGAGGACTGTCTGGGGAAGGGGATGCGGACCCTGGGGGCGCAGGGTCGGTGGGGTCACTTGTGCTGAGGTTGGGCGTCCTCGGGGACTGGGGGCCCCAGACACCTGGTCCGCAGTGTGGATGCAGGAGCGGGGTGGGGCTGGCGAGGGTGGGAAGCGTGGAAGGGATGCGCCAGGATTCAGGCCCCGATGAGAAGGTCGGCGCGGGGCAAGTGGGGGCTGCGTCCAGAAAGGGGGAGGCCACATGGGGCCGGTGGGGCCTCGCCCAGAGCAGCTGGCGGGGGGCAGCAAGGGCGCTGCGGCACCCCCTGGTCCCGTTCCCGCCCCCCAAGGACCCCGCCCCGCCCGCGCCTGTCGTACCCTCTGGTCCTCCATGGCTGCAGCCCAGGTGGTCCCCGACCAGGCCCGCGGGCGCGCGAGGTCTCCCCGTCCCAGAGCTGCCCTTGCCAACGCCGGGAGCCAATGGCCCACGAGCCTCAGCTGCCGCCGCAGGGGCCCCGGCGCCCCCGGTCAGCGCTCCATCACTGGCCCCAGCGCGCAGGCGCGCCGGCCGCGGCATGCCGGGAAATGTAGTCCTGCCCCGGAGTCGCCACCCGCTGTGACCCGAGTCTGGGAACTATCAGGTTGTGATGTCTGAGCTGGAGAGAGAGAGCCTGAAGCTGACAGACTAATTACCTGGGCTTTAGAACCCCAGTCCTAACCTTGAACCCATCTCCAGTTCTCTGGGTGCCATAGTGCCCCGGCTTGTTCGCCTAGGCGGTTATTCAAACTGGAATTCTATCCCACCATACCCCACCCCCAATACCTGGCACCTGAAAAACCAAGACCTTTGCCCAAGCTAATGTTCAGCCTCCAATGGCTTCTTTCCCTCCTCGCATCCCAATCGAACCCCTATACATCTCACAAAGCCCCAAGCTCAAATATCTCTAGAAGCCTGCCAGACTAGTATTCACGTTGCTAGGGATGTCTGTGTCCAGCTCTGTCTTTTCTGGTGCTGAATCGATTCAGTATTTCCTTCGTTGCCACTTGGCAGAGGGTGGGGGGAAATGTGGGCCTTCAGAAAGTCCAAAGGAGGCGGAAGGACTAGCAGGCAAGTGTGTGTGTGTTGGGGTTATGTGGGCAGAGCACCACCACACAGGCCTCCCGTGGTTGAACAGAGCAGTTCCGCGAAGGACCAGGCCTCCTTCTATCTGAGTGAGAAAGGAGGTCATGCTGTGGTCGGAGGTGTGAGACAGGAGTCCTCCCCCTCCTGCCTCGGGATGACAGACACAGTGCTGGAGATGGTGAACCCCCTCGAAGACTCCAGATACTACAACCCCCCTCAACTGAACCCCCAAACTTCTCTCTGTGGGGGTCAGGGAAACCCTTACATCTGTCTCTGAAACTCAAAGGAAGACATTTTTGGATGAAATAACTGAGGCTGGGATTCTCCTGTTCAGTCCGCCCCTCAGACTTCAGCTGCTGTGACCCTCCCTCACCTGTGTCACCTGTCTTTCCATGGTGTCCTCCTAGCCTAGGGGTGTTTGTGTAGAATTTTCCAGAAAGAGTTTACTTACTGGGATACATTACCCCCACCCACACATGCAAACTACCTTTCAGATTTAAAACAACACAACTTTGGGGAAACTGAGGCACAAGGTGGAGGAGGTGGAGGCCCAAGCAACACTGGCCACAAGATGTCTTCCGCCTGGTGTGTCTCACCCCCCTGTCACTTCTGCCTCTGTGGTGGGGGCGGAGTTGTGGTGGGGGCAGGAAGTCTGTCGAATGGGGAGGGGGGGAAGGAGGAAGGTGCGCCAATTGGGAGAGGGGGGCCTATAGGGCCAGGGATGGGGTCTCCGGGCATGGTGCTGGTGCTCCTGGCGCAGTTTTGGGGTGAGTACCTGGACCTTCCCCCGTGCCTCTCCTTTTGTCCGTCACCCCAGCTGCCGGCCCCTCCCGCTAGAGCCCCTCTAAACGTGAGTTTTCCGCTTTGCTAAATAGGACCAGTCCTTTGAAATGCAGAACCTCAGGAGGTTCAAACGGCATTTTATTCCACAGGATGAAATTCAAACCATGACTTGTACACCAGTCTTTTGTGGCCCGATTCCTCTGGCCTCTCTCGTCTCTGCCTCCTCTAAATTTCCTTTCTCCCCGTGTTTGGCCAGCTGGCTTTCCTTTCTTTTCTCTTTTTGTAATATACCAAGTTTGAGTCCACCTCTGGGCCTTTGCTCCTGCTGTTCCCTCTGTTTGGAACACGCTTCCTCTAGCATCAGCTGCAATTGCATCTCCAATGACAGGAATTTCATGCAAACCCTTTTCCTCTGAGGGATCCACCAGGCATTTCAGACTTCTTTTGGCCAAAAGCAAACTCTTTCTACTCAACCTCGCATTGTCCCCCATCTGGATCACAAGCCACCACCCAGGCACACAGTCCCTCGGGTTCAGACCTTGGGAAAATACCACCATCCCTCTGTCCCGCTCACCAATTCCAGGCTTCGTGCAGGTCTCCTGGGGCCCCCTCCACGGGTAGTCTGACCACCTCTCTCCTTGGCCCGGTCCCCACTACGGCTCAACTAGAATCTCACCTCCTGACACACCCCCACCCTCACTTTAAAGTGGGTTCTCACCACGGCAGTTAGGATGAAGGGTCTAGACAGGGCAGGGAAGAGCACAAGGGACTATGGGGATGGTTCCCAGGTGACAAGGTGGCAGGAGAACTGTGGGGACTATGTCTGAGGGGAGAAACGAATTACTGCACAAAAATGAATGACGACGTAAGGAAAAAAACCACCTCAATCGGCCCATGTTTCCTCCCTGGTTTCCCATCACACGCAGATAAGTAGCAAATGCCCTCCTTTCCCCACGCCCACGACACCCATCTGTGTGGCCGACAAGGCTTGTACAAGCCGCCCCTTGCTGACCTTTCTGATTCTCCCTCCTCTGCTCTCCTGGATACTTCTATAGGCCTCCTCTTTGTTCCTCCAATAAGCCAGGTTTGGTGCTGCCTCAGGGTCTTTGCATGAGCTATTCCCTCAGCTTAGAATGCTGTTCCTTCCCACGACTGGTTACTACTTATCATTCAAATCCTTGCTTAGATGTCACTTCCTTCGAGAAGCCTTCCCTGACCACTCTGGATAAGTAGATTCTTCCTCATTCATCCTTTCTTCTATTGCCACCCTCCGTTCCTTTCCTCCATGGCGATTCTCATTTCACGACTTCCTGTGGATGTCTCTCTTCCCAGGCTGTCAGTTTCAGCAGAGTTTTTTCCTATTTTACTCACATCTGTGTCTGGGTCCATGGTGGCCAGAACAGGGCCTGGTATCTACAACGTGATATGTGTATGGTGGAGAGCTGGACATGTCGTGGAGTGCAGAGAGTTAGACCCACGTCCCAGATCAGGGTATTGAGCTTCAGCGAGAAGTCACCTTGCAAAGACTCAGGCAAGCTGAGTCCCCCAGCAATGCAGGCGTGCTAGGAGAGTAAGTCACACACATGGGCATTCTGAGAAAGTCCTCACCTGCCTCTGTCCCCTAGACCTGCAAGGAGCCACAGGCCTGAATGTGCAGCAGCAAGGACCCAAGCTGCTAGTGGTGACGCCAGGCAGCCAGGTGACCCTGACCTGCCATGTGACCCACACCGAGGCTTGGGAGAAGATCCGTGCTACGTGGACCAAGGACAATGTTACCTTGTGCCAGTCACTCATCGCCCATAACAGCACAGAGCAGGTCTGTGGGCTCGGGGGACAGTTCTCCTGGCAGCTGCCTGACAAACTCACCCTGCGGTTGGAGCACGTGAACGTCAATGACAGCGGGCATTACGTGTGCAGGGCGACCTTGGAGATACCCCTTTTAGAGGAGGCCAAGGGCCGTGGCACGGAGCTCCGGGTGGAGACAGGTATGAGAGCAAATGAGGAGAGAAGCTGGGGAGTTAGAACCTTCCAGAATCTTAAGACTCTAGAATCTCAAACTCCTAGAAACCTATGTTAAATTCTTCAAATCCGATTTTTTTTTAAAGATTTATTTATTTATTTATGCAAGCACTGGGTACAGTCAGAATCGCGGGAGAGTGAGAGGATTCACCAGAGCCAGAGCGGGGAACAGAGCAGGCAGACGGACGAAATACACTGCTGAGGGGAGCAGCGGGCGGCAAGAGAGGTCTGCGCGTCATGTGGGACCCTCGCCAGGTGGCCGGGGATCGAACCAGTGCTGCAGAGACTGCGGGCAGCTTCGCAGCCCAGTGCTCAACTGCTGCGTCACTGGGGAGGCCCCAAATCCGATTTTTAAGAACAAAAACCCTAGAAACGCGAGCACATCAAATTCTAGAATCGCAGAACCACAGATACAGACATTTATAATTCAAGGCGGAGGCTTGGTAAGCTATTTCTGTAAAGGACCTGAAGGTCTCTCTGTTGCAACTCTGTCATTCTGCACTGCAGCATGCAAGCCACCATAGACAGTGCCTGCAAGACCAGGCCTGGGCGCCAAGGAAACTTTATTTTAAAAAGCAGGCAGCGGGCTGCGTTTGACCCGAGAGCGGTAGTTTGTTGAGCCCTGTTCCAGAATATCACAATCATAAAGACTCTCGAGTGCATATACTTCCGGAGTTTTGGTTAAACACAATTCCAGTGTCTTTTATTTTTAATTTAATTTTTATTTATTTTTGCATAGAAGAACTGGGGTGTAGGCCAGAGGTGCAGGGGATAAGAGGATTCACTAGACACAGAGTGGGGAGCAGAACAGGCAGGTCTACTGAAATCCACTGCTGAGGGGAGCAGCAGGCAAGACAGGAGAGGTCTGCGGCACCCTGTGGGCAGCTCCCTGCCTGGGGATCAAACTCAGGCCCCTGGGCTGTGGTAGTAACAGCACTGAGATTTAACCCCTAGGCCACCAGGGAGACCCTCCAGTGTCTTTTAAATGTGTTATAAAATACCTCCTACAGACAAGAAAAGTGCATATCCTGGTTGAAGAGCTCAATCAATGTCTTAGTCCATTCAGGCTACAGCAACACTATAACCAGGTAGGTTATAAACAACAGAAAAATATTTCTTACCATTTTGGAGGCTGGGAAGTTCAAGATCAAGGGGCCGGCAGACTTGGTGGGGGCCTCCTTCCTGGTTCACAGAAGGCCATCTTCTCCTTGTGTCCTCACATGGTAGAAGGGGCAGCGTCTCTCTGGGGTCCCTTTTTAAACCACTAATCCCAACCTGAGGGATAATCCTGCCCACATGACCTAATCACCTCCCAAAGGCTCTCCCCTAATACCACCACCTCAACGCAAAGAATGGACTCTTGCAGTTCTAGAATCCCAGGGACATAGGATGCTCGCCTCCAAGAATTACAGCATGCACTACGCCTAAGAAGGCAACAACTGGGCTTTGGTGAGCGAAGAAAATCTTACTCTTTTTTATATAGAAAGCATAAAATTAGGGCCTTCCTGGTGGTGCAAGGGGTTAAGACACAAACTAGGAAGCTGGTCACAGCCACTACTGCATGAGTTCGATCCCCTGCTAGGGGGCTACCCACATGGGGCAGCAGACCTCTCCTGAATCGCCCGCTGCTCCCCTCAGCAGTGTATTTCAGTCAGTCTGCCTGTTCTGCTCCCCACTCTGTCTCTGGTGAATCCTCTCATCCCCCCACACCTCTGGCCTGTACCCCAGTTCTTGTATGCATAAATAAATCTTTTTTAAAAAGTATAAAATTGGGCCTCCCCTGGTGGAGCAGCAGTTGAGCCCTGGGCTGCGAGGCTGCGGGCAGCCTCTGCAGCGCCGGTTCATTCCCCAGCCGCAGGCGAAGGTCCCACAAAAAATAAAATAAAATAAAATAAAAAGTATAAAATTAAACAAATATAAATATAATCAACTTTACAATATATTAGTGTTATCTGTGGTATTAAAATTTTGTGAGAACAAATTAATATTTTTTAAACTCAGGTAGTTGAAAATGGAAAAAAGTTGAGAAACACTGAACTAGAGGAATGGATGATTCTAGAACCTTAGAACTGCAGTCTCTCAAGCACTTCAAATACCACTCTTAGAATTTTGCCATCTGAGCGCATGTTAAGGTAGAGAATTCTAGAATCCAGAATCGAAAGCCACTGCCTCGCAAAGCCGGAAGGAACCTGCAGATCAGCTGTCTCCTTTCACAGGTGAGACAGCAAAGAACCAAGGCTTGGCCAGAGAGACACACGAGCCGGGGATCCCGGCAGCCGGCTTGCTCAAGAGCCAGCTCACGCGCCCCCAACCCGTGCAGGACACCCCAAGTCCTGCGACCCAGGCGACCAGGCTCCAGTTCTTCCGGTGGCTCCCGAGGGCCTCCGGCACACACCTGCCCCTATCGGGCCGAATGGAGAACTGCACGGGTTCCCCTCCCCAAGCCCGGGCCTCCCCTCCCCAGCTGGGGGGACCCGCCCACGGCCTGCCTCTGGGGTGGGGTGTTGTGACTGTCCTGCCTGCCCCCCTCCCCATTCGTGACAAGGGTGCCGATTACCAATTAGCAGAGGCGGGGTAGCCTGGCACTAGGCTGTGCTTAGTTGGCAGCTGCGAGAGAGGGGGCGGGCTCGGTTCCAGAGCCAAACAGCTGGCATCTGCTCCTCCCAACAGCCATTCGCCAACCCACCCCCAACCCAGACAGCAGCCAGCTTTTGAGTCTGAAAGATGAAGGGGTTGGGGCCGCTGAGCCCCATCTTATTCACAGCAGAAGGAGCCTTTGTCTGGGGTTCGTGTCAATTATAGGGACCTGGAACAACATCCCCACTCAGCCATTCACTTGCTGTGTGACCTCGGGCAAGTAAATCGACCCCTCTGAGCTGGTTTTCCTAGCTATCAAAATGCAGCTAACGGTGCTTTCTGCGCTGTTAGGTGAATTTTAAGTGATTATACATAAAGCGTTTATTACAGTCTGGGACATAGTGTGGCCCTGATAAACATAAATGGTTCCTATTAAGTCTATGGAGCTGATTATTTGGCAAGATTCAAGTGTTCAAGCCAATGTAAGCATATTTCCCCTTTTATCAGGGAAGGAGCGGGAAACTGAGGTTAGCAATGCCTTTGTTCAGAGCAGGGTCCAGCTGGTGCCTGGGTGTGTGACCCCCCCCCCCCAGAAAGTACTCATGCTCTCAGGTCCTTAGCTTCCTTGTATGTAAAATGGGCTTGGCACAGAGTAGAGGCAGAGGAAATAGGAGCCATGAGGATGATGGATCCTGTGCCAGGATGATAGAGCTTATGTGGGGGGTGGGGTGGAGTCAGGATGGGGCTTCTGGTAGGAGGATAGGGTTCGTGATGGGGGTGATGGCACCTATTATGCGGGTGTTGGGCTCATGACAGGGACGGTAGGTGTAAAGGCAGCAATGGACACAGTGCAGGTTTTCTGATCCCATGCAGACCGGGTAAAGGAGCAGTCAGTGTCCTCAGTGGTTTTTTGCAGGTTTTTATTGGGGTTCAGCGGGTACATGGCAGGCAGGGGTGCTGGGGGTACTGGGAGGCTGGCAGGCCTCCCAGCCCCCAGCAAATCCTCACTCTATCTGGGCTCTCCCATGATCTTGGCTTCTCTTCAGCTTCTGCTGCTGCTACTGGCGTCCCCATGACGCCGCCCTTAAAAGCCCAGTCTTAGCCCAAGTGAATCCCATCTACCTGTGCCCACACCCCACTCCAGGTGCCCGCCACCAGGCACGCATTCAGGACCGCAGGGATCCATCATCTATCCTGATGGCGGGAGGGCAGAAAAGCCTGACATTTTCTTTACCCTACAGTAGGCCTCATGCTGAGGATGCTGGAGCTCATGATGAAAAAAATACAGATGGGAGTTCACAAAGGCCCAGCAAAATAAAAAGCTCACTTTTCAGAAAAGGAAGCAGGTTCAGAGGGAACACCTACCCAAACTCAGTGTGTGGTGGGGGCGGAGACCCTGAGTTCCCTCATGGGAGGGGGAACCCTCACCCTGGAGGATGCAGGAGCTTGGGACTCGAAGGTGAGCAACCCCCTGCCCCCAGACATAGATTCTCTGCAGATGGCCAGCTCCTGCACCCGAACCAAACCTCCAGTTTCCCAGGTGAACCTGCCCTAGTGTCTCTCTTCCAGACCTAATCACAGTCAAAACATCCACTTCAGCACCTCCTCCAGGAATGCACCCCGCGCTGCTGGCGGGGTGCGTGTTGGTGGTCCTGACAGCGATCGCGCTGGGCGCGGGGATCTGGATCCGCCGCCGCGGGCACCGGGAGGCAGGTAACCACCCCCGCAGCCACACAGAGGGGGGACCCCGCGGGCGCCCTGGCCGCTGGCGAGCGCGCCCCCTTGCGGCGGAGGCGGGATCTGCAGTCGGGTGACGCGGGTGGGACGCGTCCCTCATCCCATACCTGCCCCTCAGGAAGGAGGGGGTGCGGGGCGGGCAGGACACAGGAGAATAGATGGAGAAGACTGGCCCCTAAATCACGTTTTCAGAAGCAGAGACAAAGCCCTCAGAGGGGGGCTGGAAAGGTCAGGCTCTCAAGTGACTGTCCCACTTGGTCTGCTCACCCCTCCCCTCCCAGAGAACCCCCTCTACAGCAACATCCCACGCCAGCCGCGTCGGGCCCGGAGGACCGAGGTGGGGGCTGCAGAGGGGAGGAAGCAGCTGGACATCCCCAGGGAGGACCAGAAGGCTGAGAGCTTCTATTCCACCTCTTTCCCCCGGCCTCCTAGCCCCCCGCAGAATCGCACTCCAGCCCCCAGCCCATGCCCCAGCCCCAGGCCCAGGCCCAGACCCCCCATCTCTGCAGGCAGAATCTCCCCCCACCCAGGGCCCTATGGGTAGCCAGAGGCAAGAAGGTTCCTTTAAGTGGAAAGAGGAATTGGAATCCCCAGAGATCCAGTGAGGCTCTCCCAGTGGGCACGTGAAAATGTAACTTATTCCAGGGGGATCAGCCACTCACCCCGAGGTCACTGTCCTCACCCAGTCCCTGGACCTGCCCCTGCTCCCAGTACAGTCAATAAAAGCTCATGAAAAAAGCAAAGTCAGACTTTGTGGTGATTTGGGGGTGCTAAAGAGATTTGAGGGTTCATCTGGGGGGTCCAGAGCCTCCAGGGGTCGCTGGAGAGGTCCACTGTGGTGATCTGTGATATTCACCAGCCTCCCCTGTTGTCCTTGCATGTCTAGTGAGCGGGGAAGTGATGCCCCAATCCTCCAAACAGTGCCTCAAGCGGGAAGCATCCCTTCCCCAGCTGGTATGGCCCACCCAGGCGGGCTGGGAGGTTGGTGGGGAGGAGCCAGGAGGGAGACCCAGGCCCCCTGGCATTTATCAGTCCTCAGGGTCTCTTGCCTGACTGTCACCTTGAAGTGACACCAGCTGGGCTAGGGTCCCCTCCCCCACCTCTGTTTCCATGGGGACAGATGTCCTTTCCTCGCATCAGGCCTCAGATGCCTGCCCAGATGGGGCAGAGGAGCGTGTGGGGGAGGGGTGGGCCTAAGAGCCTGCCCCCTCAGTTTCTCCATCTTTATTTCTGCCTGTGTCCACTGCCTCCTGGTTCTTCTCTGCCCGCCTTATCTGCCTCCCCCTCCCTGTTGTCTCCAGCCCTGAGGTTTGTTCCCTGAATTGTGGGTGCAATTCAGGCACCAACCCCAGCTCTACCCCAAAATGAGCTGTTGGGGACCACAACACCCTTCCCTCTCCAAGAATCTGTCTCCTTTCTTCCTTTGGCGTAGGAACCTACCTCCCAGAAAAGACATTTGAAATACACGGTAAGTTATTTATTTCCTGGCCAGCAGTGGGCTTCGAGACATGATTGGGGAGCGCAGAGAGAGTCGGAGAAGGCGGCGCTGATGGCGACCGGGACCCGGCAGGGGGAGGAAGTCTTTCCACCCAAGCCTCTCGCAGGACTGGAAAGACCTCCAGCGTTTACTGGGCTGTCAGCACACAGGGCAACAGGACAGGGAGCTGAGTCTCCTGGTCAGGGCGTCTGGGTGGTCACTGGGTAGAGCAGGGCCAGGTGCTCGGCGCCCTGAACGGGCAGCGGGCGTGAGCTGTAGTGGAGGACCAGCTCGGGCACGCTGGCGAAGGGGCCACTGTGCTGGCCTAGCACCAAATGGTTTTCTCGAGTCCGGGTGAACTTCAGATGCAGAAATCCCTGGCTGCTCCTGAGGGAAGGGACCAGAGGGTCTCAAGCGGCCCAGAACTACCCACACTCTCCAGCCCTCAGGCCAACCCCGCATGGCCCCCAGGAGCCACGTTTGGGGCCAACCGGTGGATTGTTCCACCCCGGTAGGGGTCTTCCGTCTCCCCAGAGGGCTGAGGTCCCACCCGGTCCCTCCTCCAGAACACTCCCAACCCCTGTGCGCCCCATCCTGGGCTCTCCACTAGTGAACCCTCAATCTGGGGTCTTTTTCTTTTCTTTCCATTTCGGGTGGGGAACCATTTTAGCATCATCATTAATAGGAAGGAAGCGCTTCCTGTGTCCTGGGTCCTATTCTCGGCTTGCCTGTGTTTGTTTCCATCTGGCCAGTGCGCTACTATCAGCCTCATGTTACGCCTGACCTTAGCCCAAAGGCCGAGAAGCGACAGCCTCATATTACAAAGAGAAAACTGAGGCTGGCAAGTGGCAGAGGCAGGATTTGAATCTGCCTCCAACGTCAAGTCCTCTTCCTCTTCCTCCTCCTTTGCGTAGTCTCACACTCAGATGCTAACAGAATCTCAAGAACGTTTTATGATCAGACACACTTAGAACCTGAGGCAGAGAAGACTCAAATGCATACAGGGCCACGCCGAGATTCTGGCTCCAGACAGACACAAATAGCTCAGTTTTGGACTAGGGGAGTCAGGGCAACTGTGGACGTTTAGTTCACCCTCTTACTCAGGCCCAGGTTTACTGCACAGCTTCCACTCCATTTTCTGGCCGACCTCAGGTGCAGGGAGCCAGCTCATGCTGGAACCAGGCCAGCCCAGGCCGCCCTAGGAGCCCCGCCCACTGGTCTAAAGTCCTGCCTATCAAGCCTGCAAGCCTCGCTCTGACCCCAGCAACCCCACCCGCTGGCTGCTGCAGCCCCACCCGTGCGCCCACAGAATGAACTGTGAAGCATGTCACCTGCAGACCTGTGACCCTCTGTCTCTCCAGAGGGCTGGGGTCTCACCTGAGGGACAGGGAACAGTCCTGGGGGCTGGTCTCGCTGAGCCTCACCAGGTAGCTGCCTTCCTTGCAGAGTGACAAGATGTTCTCGGCATCGGCACGGCTGAGGGGCCCATGGAACCACCTGGGCGGGGGGCAGGGGTCTCAGGAGGGGAGTCCACCTTCCAACACATCAGGGTCGCCCGAGGTCGCATCGCATGCCAGCACAAACCCCGCGGTCGCATGCCAGCACAACCAGCACAGAGGAAACAAGCAGGAAAAGTTGCCTTGGGCTTCTCAAGAGGGGCCTGGAGTTCTGGCAGACATGGTTACCCTGGAAAGTCAAGGGGGAGCCTCTCCCTCCAAATCAACACCTACACCTCAACTTTCACAGCCCCCCTCAAGTGCCCTGACCTCCCTCCCTAATCCCCCAACCTCAATCCCTTTCATGAGATTCACCGCATCCTGTCTCCCCACTCACCTGTACCATGCTTTATTCACTATTTCATAACGTGATCAAAGGGAGGCTCAGCGGCCGTGCGCAAGGTGTCAAACACAGAGCGCCCGAGGCCTGGCGGTTGTTTGTATTGAAAAGAAAACAGCGTCTCACGCTGGGTTTCCACGCTAATGAGCCAGTTCTGTACAGGCCATCTAAGAGGTTTGGGGCGGTGATAAACACACCCTGGTCCCCAGGAGGCTGGGCTCTGGGGGCTCACTGAGGGACAGGGAGCAGACCCAGAACCTGCCAGCTTGTGCGCCTCAAGATCTTGTGCAGGGCCTCCCCTGGTGGCGCAGCGGTTGAGCGCTGGGCTGGGAGGCTGCCTGCAGCTGCTGCAGCGCCGGTTCATTCCCCGGCCGCCAGCGAGGGTCCCACAAAAAAAAAAAAAAAATCTTGTGGGTGTGAGAACAATTTCTGTCTCTGCTCTCCCCACCCAGCTAAAGGGAGGAAATCCCCCTTTTTAATATTTTGAGCTGGAGACTCAGAGAACTTAAGTCACTTGTCCAAAGCTACACAGCCAGGGGCGCAGAGCAGGAATTTGAACCCAGAATCGGGAGCCTGCATCTGATTCTGCTTCGCGCCTACCTAGGTGTCCGGCCCGCAGCGCGCAGGCGCTCGGCGATTAGTTGAAAAAATGAATGAATCAAAGTTCCACTTGCCCCTTCTGCACCCCCTCCCCAACCCGAGGAATCTGTAGCTGGGAAGTGACCCAGAGGGGCTCAGGTGGGCTGTCCCCAGTTCCGCTTCCACACTCACGGCTGTTTCTCCAGGGGCAGCGCGGGGTCCACGCGCTCAGCAGGCTGGGGGCTTCTGGGCGGGTGTCGCCGGAGCTCCCTGGCTGCGCCTGAGGTCCTTTCCCAGTCAGGACTGTCAAACTGCACTAGAGGGCCGGGATGAGAGGAGGGTTAAGTGCAACCTACCTGAGACCTTCAGAAAAAGGGGGTGTAGCCATGAACAAATCAGGTGGCTTGCAAGGGCTGGGCAGCTCCATGAGTGATGACTCAATCAGAGGACAGGAGTGGTGGCAAGATGGGTAGACTGAGGCATGAAGACCCAATTTCCCTCTCAGTCATACAAATTCTAGGGCAAAGGTGAGCCCATGCAACTCTTCTTGGTCCAAGGTATTTTATTTCTTGAAGCTGACCCTATGGCTTTTTTTTTTAAGATTTATTTATTCTTGCATATAAGAATTGGGGCGTAGGCCAGAAGTATGGGGAATGAGAGGATTCACCAGAGAGAGTGGGGAGTGGAGGAGGCGGATCCACTGAAATACACTGCTGAGGGAGACACAGGAGAGGTCTGCTGTACCATGTGGGTCTTTCACCTCTGCGCCACCAGGGGAGGTCCTCTTGAAGCTGACCTTATGGCTTTTACATAAGAGGGAACTGAGTTTCAGAGACCTGCCCAAGCTTTCTGATTCAGGAATTGACCCTAACGCCACCTAATGACAGTTACTGTGAAATGCTACCCAAGAAAATTTACTAAGAAATTATGTATGGGGCCTCCCTGGCCCGCCAGGGAGCAACCCACATGGCGCAGCAGACCTCACCTGTCTCGCCCACTGCTCCCCTCAGCAGCGTATTTCAGTCAGTCTGCCTGTTCTGTTCCCCAGTCTGTCTCTGGTGAATCCTCTTACCCTACCCCCATACCTCTGGCCTACACCCCAGTTCTTGTATGCATAAATAAATAAATCTTTTTTAAAAAAAAAGAAATTGGGCCTCCCCTGGTGGTGCAGCGGTTGACTGCTGGGCTGCAAAGCTGCCCGCGGCCTCTGCAGCACCAGCTTGATCCCCGGCCACCGGCGAGGGTCCCACATGGCCCGGCAGACCTCTCCTGCCTCGCCCGCTGCTCTCCTCAGCAGTGTGTTTTGTCAGTCTGCCTGTTCTGTTCCCCGCTCTGGCTCTGGTGAATTCTCTCACCCTCCCGCGCTTCTGACTGTACCCAGTGCATGTATAAATAAATAAATAAATCTTAAAAAAAATAGAAATTATGTATAATTGAGCACATTGTACTACTCAATTTACAAGCATCCTGTGGGGTAAGTACTCTGAAGATTTCCATTTTACAGGTAAGGGAAATGAGACTCAGAGAAACTCAATGACTTGCTCAGATAAGTGACACAATCCCAGGTTTAGCAGACACCAAAGCCTATGCCTGCACTAAACTTACAGGATGAGCAGGTTTCATTGCACTCTAAACAGTGTTTCGGTTTCCAAGGAAGATACAGATTCTCCTGGGAAATTTTTAACCATCAGTCATTCACACTTTAGAGAGAATTAACAAACTGCCAACATGGCAGGTGACGGGGATGTGGGCATTCAGAGGTGAGGACCTGTACTGGGGAAGCACCTGCAAATGCCTTGGAGATGTGATCTTTCTTCCACTCCCAGGGCTGATCATATTCATCTGCTGGGCGTTCATCCTCCCGGGGCAGCCGACTCTGCCGAGGCCTCTGCCCTGAAGGAGCTTCCTCTGCTGGCCCTTGGCCCTGCTCCTCATAGGGAGTGTCATACAGCTGCACAACCCTGCACGGCAGTTCTGCGAGAGGCCAAGAACACTGGTCAACTGTCATTCCCATCTGGGGCCATAGCCCCTTCCCTCAAGAACTGTCCACTCACCACTCATGACCCGCTGGGCATCATAGGGCTCCATGTAGCTGTCATCTGCAGGTGGTGCACAAGGCTGAGCATCAAAGGGGTCCGAGTACTCAGTGTCCACTTCCAACTGGAGAGAGAAGGAAGGGAAGGGGACAGGGACTCAAGGGCCATGCCTAGCTCTGAGCGATGGAACACCCTCGGCCTGCCTTCTCTAGGCCTTTCCACACATAACTTTCAAGCAGTTCTATTTGGGGACTTGGGGGTAAGGGTTGGGGGTGTTCTCCACCACCCACAAGTGCTTGCTGAACAGACACCACCTTCCCTTTGTCTCTCCCTCCACGTCCTTCTGATTCTCCCTGACCCAGGCCCCTCCTTCCGTCTTCATAATGATCAGGTTCCAGCACTATTCTAAATGCTAAATGCTGTATAAATATTTCATTGTGATACGAACATTCAGTAAGTGCGTAATTCCCATTTTATAGATGAGGCAACCAAGGCACAGAGAGGCTAAGTGACTTGCTTAGGGTCACACAGTACATAAGCAATTAGGTCATATTTTTTTTAAGATTTATTTATTTATGCATACAAGAGCTGGGGTACAGGCCAGAGGTGTGGGGGGGGGGGTGTGAGAGGATTCACCAGAGACAGAGTGGGGAGCAGAACAGGCAGACTGACTGAAATACACTGCTGAGGGGAGCAGCGGGTGAGTCAGGAGAGGTCTGCTGCGCCATGTGGGTAGCTCCCTGGCCAGGGATGGAATTCATGCTGCAGTGGCTGCTGATAGCTTCATAGAGCTGCGTCTTAACCCCCCGTGTCACCAGGGAGGCCCCATGTAGGTCATATTTTGATTCCCGCTTGTCTGCACCCTTGAGTCCTGCATCTTCCTACCTTTCTCTGTGATCTCAATCACTGACCTACAGTCTCATCACCGCAAATCCTTCTCTGCCTGGACTAGGGACCTGGGGTTCACTCCCTGATCTTCTAGGAAAGATACTGAGAAGAGCATGCACATCTTTACTTCAAATTCTAATGAGCCAAAGCCTGTGGCCTTGGGCTGGTTGCTTTTCTTCCGTGAGCCTCAGGTTCCACTTCTGTAAAATGGGGATGTTTAAAGCAGAAAGGGCAAGGAACAGTGGGGGGGATGTCTGAGGGCCTGGTAGGGGAGAGATGTGTTCAGATTTCTTATAGAAAGACTCACCAGCTGCTAGGAAGAAGGGAAGCTGGGGAGAGGGTCAAGAGTGGGGGATCTGGGCCACAAGGCAGAGGCCATCCGAAAGGTAGGGGGAGCGGCCAGCCTAGTGCATTGCAAAGAGACAGACATTAAACTCGCCAAGCAGAACTGGGGAGTGTCTGGCTGGTGCCCTGGCTCACCCCTGGGGACACACATAAAACAAGCGCCTGAAATCCAAGGCTCCAGCCTGGCCCTCGCCACCCCGCATCCCGGGGCCACCCCACGTCCCGTGATAATAGCCACGCACCTCTTCCCCGGGGCTGCCCAGCAAGACCTTGGCTCGGGCCATGTCAGCTGCCTCCACCTTGATGAGCCGATGCTTAGGAGAGTCGTACTTGGCCTCTCCAGGGCCCTTGGAGTCCGCGGGGCCCGCAGGGTCCAGCTCCAGGCGGCTGTCCGCATCCTCGTAGGGGTCCTCGAAGTCCAGATCCTTCTGCTCCCGATAGGCTCTCAGGATGTCGCTCTCCGAGTAGTCCGGGGTGGGGGGCTGCGGAGGGGGCCTCCGCCCGCCAAAGGTCAGATAGTCTCGGAGCCACTTGGCCATCTGGGCGCGCGTCACCTCAAACCTAGCCACTGTCAGAGGCGGCCCCACATGCCCCCTTCCAGGTGCCCTTCCCCGGCGGAGTACCCCGGCAGGAGGAGGTGGAGGCAGGAGCAGGCCAGGGGGGCGGGGAGGGAGGGGCGGGCGCGGTGGGAGGAGAGAGCTCAGGTGAGCCGCGGGGCTGGCTCCGGGAGAGAAGAGGGGCCGAGGAAGGAGGAATAGGGGAGGAGGGGCAGGAGCCCCCCTCGGCCGGGCTCCGGAAGGGCGGAGGCGGGAGGAGGCGCGGGGGTCGGGGTGCGGGGGTGCGGGCGGCGGGGCGGCCCGGCCCGGGCGAGGGGCGTCCGCAGAGCGCGCGGAGTTTTCGCGGGCGGCGCGGTCCCCGCGCGACTCGACCCGCCGCCGCCCCCGGGCAGCTCCGGGACCCCCCTTGGGCTGGGGGCTCGGGGAGCGCGCCGCGGGGGACGCCCCGGCTCTGGCCCAGCCCGGACGCCCGGGTTCTCGGCGCAGCGGGCGGGTTCACCCCGGGCGCGGGCGCCGGGCGCAAAGTTGGGTCGCGGGGACGGGGACCTCGGCCCGGCGCGTCCTTTGTTGCCCCCTTCTCCGCGCGGGGGGCGCCCCAATCCCGCTGCCCCGGCCGGGCCGCCGCGAGCCGGCCCCAGCCACCGGCACAAAGGGAAATAAAACCTCCTCCAATCCCCTCACGCCCGCGGAGAGACTTTACCCGCCGGCGGCCGCGCGCGCCCGGGAGGAGGCACTTTGGGGGTGGGGGGCGCCCCGGCGGCGCCCCAGCACCCACCGGCCGCGGCCGCGTCCCCGGCAACGCGCTGAGCCTTCCCCGCCTCCCCCCGCGGCCCCCGCCCTCCCGCGCCCCGCGCGCCCCTCCAGGTGACGGGGACCTGCAGCTGCTGGGGGGGGGGCCGCCGCCGGGGGGCGGGGGGGCCGCGGCCGCTGGACACCCGCCCGGAGGACCCAGGCGGCGGGAGCGAGCGGAGGCGGGGGAGGGAGCCGGCACCGGTTGACCTTGCCGGGGGTCGGGAGGGAGAGGACCGGGAGGGGGACCCCGCCGGGGAGCGGGGACCGACGCGGGGGAGCCGGACTTGACCGCCAGGCGGGCAGCGGCTGCCCAGCAGGGGGGCGAGTGGCCACTGACCACTGTTGATGGAAACGGAACCGGCACCCGACCGCAAAGCCGGCCGGAGTTTGGGGGTGCGGAGATGGCTCCAGAGGTCAAGGGGAGGGGCAGGACGTGGCCGCTCCTCCCCCAAGAGGGCCCTTCTCTGTCCTCCCCCGGGGGGCCGTCGCTGTGCGGAGCTTGGGGGTTGGGGCAGCTGGCGGGCAGGGAGATGCTATCAGCGACTGCGGGGCCGCAGCATCTGTCCTTTTGTGGCTGGGGGGGGCAGAACGGAGAGGGGTCGCCTGTCCTGCCTGTCTCTTGGCCGGGGCAGCTGTGGGGGAGGGGCCAAGACACCACTAGGTTTGGGGGGGTGAGAGAAGAAAAAGGGGCTACGAATTCCAGCAAAAGCACATTTTTTTCTTTCCCCATAGGGAGCTTGTTCAGTTCCCCCTTATGGCTGGAGTAAGAGGGGGTGGTCAGGAAGGCTGGGACCCCAGATTCCCTTCTCCCTGCCCAGGGTAGGCAGGTGCTTGTGGCTTAGAGGGGAGGAAGGACCCGACAGAAATCAGAGCTAATTCTGTCGTGGGGACCCGGGTTTCTAACGGGAACAGCAGCGCCTGAGGAAGTGTGGGCAGGAGTGAGTGATCACCCACCCTTGTCATTCTACTGGTAGGGAAACTGAGGCACAGAATGGGGAGGGACTTGCTCACAGCCACCTGACAGATTATTTCTGCCTGGATGCCAGGAGGTGGCCCGGCTTGGGGTGGCACCCAAAACCCCCCAGAGTCTTTCATGCTGTCAGCTCCCTTTCCAGATGGGGAAACTGAGGACCAGAGCTGGCAAGGCAAAGCAGGGGCTTCCATCTGCGTTGCCCTACACGAACCTGTTGAGCTGGGTCCTCCCCACCTTAGCGCATTCGCACAGCTCCCACCCCGCCCTCTCCCTCTCTCCGGTTGGCAACTGGAGACCAGGCAGCACCCCTGGGGTCTGCCAGGGAGCACGGTGGGTAATTGTCCTGTTTTCTGTCAGCCGCCAGGCAATTCCCTGCTCAGCGATGAGCTGATGACAGATCTCATCAAATCCAAGGCCTCTCTCTGTCAGATAAATATGCGGCGTCTGAGGTATAAATATTTGAAAGGGGCCTTCTAATTACAGTGTGTGTCAGGAATAGCAATCAGGGGCCCCGAGGCAGAATCAAACGGCATTTGACTTCCCTGCGCTTTTGAGCTGGCTTCTCCTTCTCTGGGGTTTGTCCTCCCTACCCCACCCCAGTGGAGGAGGGGGGCGCGTGGAGGAGCCAGAGATGGTGGGTGAGAAGAGCTAGGCTTGGGGTCCAATGCCTCGAAGGGTGATCTCAAATAGCCACGTCACCCCTGGGTTCTGGCTTTCTGACCTATGGCTGATGGCTGCAGAACAAAGGTGAGGAGGTGGAGCGGGCTGGGGGTGCTGGGTTGAGGGGACTCCCCCCCCCCAAAACGAGTGGGGTTTTTCAGGGCTCCTTTCTGGTGAAGCTGTTTCTGGGGCCTCAGCCCCCTAACCTTGAGTAATGACCTGGGCTCTTCCCATCTGTAAAATAGGAGACTCACAGCTCACCGCTGCTGGCAGTGTACTGAGATGCCAGGTTGAATGACATACACTGCCGAGGGGAGCAGCGGCAAGCCAGGAGAGGTCTGCTGTGCCATGTGGGTCAGCACCCTAGTTGCGGATTGCTTCATAGTGCTGATGCTTAACCCCTTGCGCCACCAGGGAGGACCCTGAGGTGCATTCTTTTTTAAAGAGGTAATGTATACTGAAAGTGGACATTCTAATGCTTTTTAGTATGTTCACAAGATTGTGTAACTATCGCCATGAATCACAAAACATTCCATTACCCCAGAAAGAAACCTGTACCCAATTAACAGTCACTTCCTATTCTCCCCAAGTCTCCAGCCCCTGGCACCACAAACCCACTCTCTGCCTGTGGCTGTGTCTGTTCTGGACATTTCACATCAGTGGGCACACACCATGTGGCTTCTCTCCCTGAGCATCACATGTTCAAGGTCCCTCCCTGTGGTAGCGAGTGTCAGAGCTGCCCCCCTTTTCATGGCTGAGTGATGACCTATAACATGGTATACAGTAGGTGCTCAATATATGCTTAGTGTGTAGGGGATCTCAGGGAAGATGGTTCCTGCCTAGGGACTGTGCCTGCAGTCCCCTCACCCTTGCTTCAGGGAGCAGCCCGCCCTGGGTCCCCAACACTGGAGGGTGGATGGGTTCCAAGGCTCCAGAATAGGAGGAGAGGGACCAGCTGGGAAGGCCCTGGTGGGGTCTAAAATGTCCTAATCTGGGGCCTCCCTGGTGGCACAAGGGTTAAGATGCCAGCAACACTATGAAGCCACCCCAGCCAGCCAAGGAGGTGACCCACATGGCATAGCAGACCTCTCCTGACTTATCTGCTGCTCCCCTCAGCAGTGTGTTTCAGTAGATCTGCCTGTTTTGTTCCCCACTCAGTCTCTGGTGAATCCTCTCACCCACACCTCTGGCCTACACCCCAGTTCTTGTATGCATAAATAAATCAATCTTAAAAAAAACAAACTCCTAATCTGGAGAAGGAGACTTGGGCCTTAGGAATACCTAGTCATTAGGATAGATAATCTCTGCGCTTGGAAGCTTCTAGAAGCTGCCTTTCCTAATTTACAGTCTGAAGGAAGAGACATGGTCTGGCCCTCAGAAGTCCCCAGTGTGAGGAGATAGGGTCAGCTACTTACTAGGCTCCAGACTGGTGGGGTAGGCAGGCTTTTGACTTGAGGGCCTTCCCGTCTGATGAAGACTTGAGCCCAGGAAGCCCAGTCTGATGGGGGAGGTGTGATGTGCCTTCAAAGTAGCAGCCAGGTGGAGGAAGCATATGCTTGCTCGCGGGAGCTCCCAGTCTGATGGCGGAGATACGGCCCTGACTTCCAGGCTCACAGTCTGATGGCGGAGACGTGAGTCAGCCTTCAGGGGTCCCAGGACAATGTGGGGGGCATGGTCCAGACTTCAAGCATGCCTAATCTGATGGTGGAGGTGTAGCCCTGTCATCATGAGCCCCCAACCTGATGGGGAAGGCATGTCTCAGCCCCTGGAGGCCTCTGGTCTGCAGAAGCTGCATTGGACTGTGGTGACTGAAAGTCTTTTTTCAAAGCCAGGTCTTGTCCATCACTTGCTCTGAACCCTCAGTCAAGGAGCTCCCCACATCTGTAAAATGTGGCAGTAATGGAGCATGTGCCCCAGGGCAGGGGCAGGGAGAGAGCTCAGACAGCACAGTGGGCGGGGGGCGGCTAACCCCCAAGTCTCTCTAATGTGCTCAGGCAGTCGGGCAGCCTCCAGGGGAACTGATGGAGGAGATTCTGGATGAGGCCTGACAGCTCTCAGAGACCACTATGGAGCTCGTGGGGACCAGGACTGTCTGCCACGATGGGGGAAGGGCAGGCTCCAGAGAACAGAGGGGAGGGTATCCAGCGGAGTGGGGGGGGGGGCTGGGAGGGGTTGAATCTGAGGCAGCGATGTTGGGGAGGTGGCAGAGGATTAGCACATGGAAGACCCCAATGTGTGTGACTCTGCCTCTGCTGCCTCAGCCCTAGGAACCCCAACAAGAGAATGGGCCTTCCAGGACTGGGGGAGGGAGGGAGAAGAAAGCATAAAGGTCTCTGGGGCAACAAGAATTCAAGAGATCATTCCAGTGGAAGAGGGGGGCCTGTGGCGGAGGGCAGGCAGAACCAGGGGGCCCCTGGGCTGCAATCTCAGCTGTAGGTAGTGGGGAGACACCCACTAGGGCCACTAACATTCACGGAGCCCTGCTGAGTGCTGGATAGTCTTAGCTATTGTGGACACACTAACAATGTGACACCCCCCTTGCAAAGCTCACTGCCAAAGGGGATCTAGCAGGTAGACCCTCAGGTGACCCCATTAACCCCAACCTCCTGTGGTCACACCCATGTGTAATCTCTCCCCTTAAATATGTGGCTTGTTTCCAACCAGCAGAACATGACAATGATGACAGGAAGCCATTTCTAGCAGCTTCTCCTTAGAAGTCAGCTGTTGGGGAGCTCCGTGTAGACCAGGAACTGAGGGCAGCTTTGACCTAGGATTCTGTCCATAACATGACAGAGAGCTTGGGAGAGAATACTGCCCCAGCTGGGCCTGCAGCTGAGACCCCAGTCTGAGACCGTGAGGCAGAGCATTCAGGGAGTCAAGGGTATCAACAAGCCTGCTTAACACAACCTCAGGACTGTCTTACCCACCTCATTTGCTTCATTTGCTTATATTTTACCATTATATTAATGTTTCCTCCCTTACCCACACCCCATCTCCCAACAATCACGTCTTTTTTCACTGATATAGCTATGGCTAAAGCGGTGCTGGGCATTTAATAGGTGCTTAATTAATATCTTTGCAGTGAGCAAATGGATTAATAAATGTGCACCGGGGAATGTAAATGAGCTTGCTAATGGTGACTGCTGCATAAAGCTCGGCTGTCATTACTACAAATTCAATGGATGCTGCCTTTACTGCAGCCACCATGTCACATGGAGAAAAGAGAGCTTGGCACCTGCCTTCCCATGACCTCAGCCAGCAAAGCTGCAGGGACAGGGTGAGCCCAGAAACTGGGGAGATGTCTTGACTACCTTCCCTCTGGAACCTGTGGGGAGCAGAATTTGGTATCTTAGATAGGGGCCAGCAAACTTCCTCTATAAATGCATTGACTGTCAGGGCATAGTCTCCATTCTAGCCACTCAACTCTGCCACTGTAGAGTGGAAGCTGTGAGCATGTTGGTGTGCCAATAAAACTTTATTCACAAACACGGGCTAGGGAGCAGGTTTGACCTACGGACCTGTTTTCTCACCCATGTTTTAGAATGAAGTTGGGATAACATTAAGTCAGTAAAAGCAACAGATGGTGCATCATGTGGCAAAAGTACAGGGAAAGATCAGGAAACATTCTGAAAGAACCAACCAAAGTGGAACAGAGGGGCCCAAGCTCCTCGATCTTTTTTCATAGCTTAAGCCGATGATTTATCTTAACTGTTTCTAAATGGGCCTTATTACAGGCATAATGCCTGATACTGAGTTTGTGAAAATCAGCTATGCTGTGCTGTGAACAGTTTAACAACTGGCATTTTGGCAGGGGAGAATGACTTGTAGTGTTTGCCAATTTCCATGGTGTAAATATTTCTGCTGTGCCTGTTTTGAGCCACAAATCCGATGTCAAATTTGTATCAGGAAGAGCTATGCGCATGGTGTCAACCTCACCAGCTGGCAGTAGGAGCTGACTTGGGCCCACTGTTGTCAGGCTGCCAAGTCAGGACCCGAAGTCCTCTCCTCTTGGTCAAAGAGTAGGGTGGGAGGCCCCCCACATCTGTCTAAGCCCTCTCAGGTTCCCAGTTGGCCTCTTCATCTGTGGTACCCAAGTAGAGGAATCATCGCAGAAAGCAGATCCCCAAAATAAGAGGTTTTCACCTCCTAAACTCTGACAGTGAAAAATACAAAACCTGGGTATCTAATGCCAAACGGAAGCGCGTGAATGTGAGAAGGGCTGAGGCTGGCAACACTCACTGGCGCAACGGGAAAGAAGAGATGGGCGGGTTGTGGAGTCTGGAAGGGGCACAAAGCCTTCAACTAGAAAATACCGGAGCTGGAGAGGATCACACAATCACACATCTCTTACCTGCCGAGTAGGCAACAAGGGACGACGCACGTGAGGTCACACCTAGCTGGACCCCCTAGTCCAGGTGTCATTATACTCTATGGCACCACAGCATAAGGAAATCGCCCGACCACTGGTTCCTCAGAACAAGTTCCCACCATTAAGCGACGCAACTGTAACAGAGCTGACATCTGAAAACCCTGAGAGCATGAGCGCTGGGGTCAGATTTATTGGTCATGTGACTATGAGCTCTTTACTGCTGTGCAAGGACGCATCCCCAAACTAAACGTACTAACGACAGGCATATATGACAGTTCCTGAGGGCCACAAATCTGTGGCTCCCTCCTCAGATACTGGCAGAGCCTCTACTGGGTCCACAGGGTTGAGGCTGGGCCCACCTGGTGGGTGGCTCTTCCACGTGCCCAAGACACAGCAACATCTGAAGCTTGAAGGGGACCGAGCCTGTGCAAGCTCAGAGCTGCTCCAGGGATGTCCCAGCCCTGAATATGATGCCAGATGAGGGGCACCATGAGCCGGGGACCCCAAGGTTCCCGAGGGGACAGGAGAGAAACTGAGTCCTGTGGCTGAAGTCCTCATTTGTCCTTGGTGGCTCTGATTGTACCAGGCCTCGAATCCCAACCACCAGCTGGAGCCCCACAAGTGGCCCTTGCCCCAAGCAAAGTCCCTGGGGAGGGCGAGGCTCAGTTGCTGCCGCTACTGTCTTCACTGTCTGAATATGCACCCAGCTGGCTTAGGGAGGAGGTGCCAGGTGTCTGGGGAACAGGGTCTGCCACCTTATCATTCTTCGTGGAGCCTAGGAGGAAGGCAAGAGTTAGCCCACCACACCTCAACCCTGCAGCCTGCCTGCCACTGATGGCCCTATAATAGCCGAACACAGGGGAACGGGGCTGCACACCCCTACTTGCTCAGGGCTCAGGACAGCCCTGTCTTTCTGGAGGGAACCTGGTGGGATCTATCACAGGCTTAAACACACAGCCCATCTGACCCAGCAACACCCCTATGGAAGCTGACCTATGGGAACCCAACCCATTTCTACCAAATGTAAGCCATTTCAAGTCGAAAGGAAACCAAACCAAACACCACAGTGGTTAAGAGGGGAAGCTCCCAGCTCCACCCACCGCACCCCTGTATGACTATGGGTAAGTGGCTTTGCACTCTGGGCCTGGGACTCATCTGACAAAAAGGGTGATAACTGTTCTGGTCACAATGGCTCACGAGTGCAACAGGCGCACTGCAGGCCAGGGTTACAGCAGATCCTCACAAGGCGCCTCTCAGGAGTCAACACAAGAAGCTTAACTGGTGGGTTCTTACAGGGCGGGAAAGGTAGGCCCAGGGTGAAGTCCCTGACCACAGCCACAGAACAAACATGTAGAGGAGTGAGGGGTCTGCACCTGGGTTGGTAGGTGTTGTCAGTCCCTCAACGTTCCCCCCATCCCCCTCAATCTGCTACTCAGCAACAAAATAGCAGAGGTCAGGCCTCCCTGGTGGTGCAGGGGTTAAGTCTCAATGCTATCAAGCTATGAACAGCCACTGTGGTGGCATGAGTTCGAGCCCTGGCCTGGGAGCTGACCCACAGGGTGCAGCAGACCTCTCCTGTCTTGTCCACTGCTCCCCTCAGCAGTGTACTTCGGTCAATCTGCCTATTCTGCTCCCCACTCTGTCTCTGGTGAATCCTCTCACACACAACCCCCACCTCTGGCCTTAACCCCAGTGCTTGTATGCATAAATAAATAAATAAATAAATAAATAAATACACAGCTGAGGCACTGCTGCCACCCAGCATCCATCTGCGGTACTGCACCCAGCTTCAGGGAACCCTGGGAACTCACCTGGGGTGGGTGCTGCCTGGCTCTGCTGGGTGTTGCCATGCAGAGCTGTTTTCTTCACCACGACCAGGCCCAACAGTTGGGGCCTGCTGCCAAAGGTGCCGACACTCCGCTCCCAACTCTCCACCTTCCTCTTGGCCTTTGGGGTCTGCAGGGTGATGAGGTAACAGGAGAGTGGTCGCAGATCCCACCACCCCTCTGGCCTCATGTTCGTAGTCCCTGTTAAACTGGGACCTTGACCACCCATTCTCCCGCTGCGGTGCTGACCTAATCTCCCCCCTGCTCAAAACTCTGCGCCTCCCACCCCACCTCCATCGCCCTAAGCTTGGTACTCGAGTCCTCTACACATTTTCCATCATACACATCCGACTTATAAAGTGCAGCTTCTTACCTCCACACCTTTACCCACCACGTGGAACCTCCTATTTTCCTCTTGCTCACTTAGTAAATGCCTACCACCCTTCAACACCTGGTTCAGATCTCTCCTGCAGCAGGGGGGCTTCTTCCCACAGGTCAAGCTCAGGTGAGAACTGCAGCATGTTCCCCCTACATCCTAGGAACTGCCTCCCCAACTGTGAGTCCCAGTCTTGTTCTTGTCAAAAACAGTTCTTGGTACAAGGCAGTATCGCTCAGCTTGCGTGAGAGGCTGAGGGAATATGGAGGATGTGCTCTGGGAACTAGTTGAGAGGAGGCAGAATGGGATGCAGCCCCTCCTCTCCCCCTTTTTTTTTTTTTTTTAAAGATTTTATTATTTATTTATTTATTTATTTATACAAGGACTGGGTACAGTCAGAAGCACGGGAGGGTGAGAGAATTCACCAGAGCCAGAGGGGGGAGCAGAGCAGGCAGAAGGACCGAAGCACACTGCTGAGGGGAGCAGCGGGCGGCAGGAGAGGTCTGCGCAACGAACCCCTTTCATCTGCTTGATGTTCACAGAGAAACTGGAAACTACTGAACTAAGAAACTCCTCAGTGCTGCCCGAGCTGAGGGCTGGCGGTGCAGGGGGAGAAGACAGGCAGCGTGCTGCCCTCAGGAGCTGACCACTGTGGGAGGAGCGGGGGGACAAGCAAGTTCCAAAGCGCTCACTTAACATCAGTGACAGGTACTCGGAAGCTGTGACCTTAAGTGAGATGTACAATGACATCGCTGTGTTCAGTGTCGGCCCAGTCTGTTTATTCCTCATTGACTTTATAATAAAATGATGTTGAACAAAACGTGATTCAAGGTCCTGCTTGTGATAATGACAACGTCCATTTTGATAAGTAGTCAACAGAAGGAAGTCAGGGTGGGGGCAGGGACAGTGACTTCTGATAAGGCCATCAGGCCAGGTCTCATTAATGAGGTGACTTTGGTCCAGAACTAGGAAGAGGCATTAACAGACACTCAAGGAGGTGCTGGGGGGCAGAACAGTGAGCAAAGGCCTGGAGGTGGGAATGAGGTTGGCACATCCGAGAGGCTAAGGCAGTGGAGCAGTGAATGTGGGGGATGAGGAGGACACAGTGGTCATGGTGCCGCCCAAGGGGTTCAGTGAGTGGTGAGCAAGACAGAGATTTGGGGGGTGGGTTGAGGGGATGACGGAGAGATCAAGAAAGCAAGTCAAGGTTTTCTCATCCTGTGCCACTGAACTGACACACAAGGTAACTCATGTCCTTGTGTCAAATAGGATCGCAGCCTCCCAGGGCAGGCCGAGCGCTAAGAGCCTTGTGTATTTGCTTCCAAACCTGCTTATGCTAGCTGTACTCATTACCACCGAATTAAATCAGGGAAAGGGAGGTGTGAAAAGATATACTTCTGTAAGAGTTACGAGGAAGGTTTGAAATGTCTTGATAAAGGCATAGTTTGTAAAGCAAAACAAAAATGCTACCATCAAGTTATACATAAACAGGACAACTATAAAAAGCTGGGGGGAGAATCATAAAAAGTCAGATTGCTTTCAAAATGGCTTCCACTTAAAAGAAAAAATAAAAAGAGGAACTTTTAAACAATGAATTCTGGGTGCGGTTTATGCAAGAGACTATTAGGGCACATGCAGGCACACCTCACAGACACTGTGGGTTTGGTTCCAAACCACCACAATAAAGCAAGTACCTCAATAAAGCAAGTCACACAAATTCTTTGGTTTCCCAGAGCATGTGAAAGTTGTGTTTACACTACACTAGAGTTTACAAAGTGTGCGATGGTATTATATCTGAAAATAACTGCTAAAAAACTTGACACAGAGATGCAAAGTGAGCACGTGCTGTTGGAAAAATGATGTCAACAGACTTGGCTGGACGCAGGTTTGCCACAAACCTTCAATTTGTAAAAACTGCAGTAACTATAAAGTGTTAATAAAGTGAAATACAATAAAACAAAGTATGACCTTATCCTCCAAAAGCAAAAGTTTGACTCAATATCCAGAAACGAACAGGTGGCAGTTTACAACTTGCAAGCCCGCGCTCACTTCTAATGGTTAGAATTCTCCCCTGGAACAGCACGGCCTCTATGAAAGACTGCATTTCCCAGGCTCCTTTGTAGAAGGATGTGGTCACATGATTCAGTTCTGACCAATGGGATATGAGCAGAAGCATGTGCTCAGCCACGAGCAGAGTATCCCTAATAGGCCCTTCCCCTGAACCTTCCCAGTGGGTGGAATGCAGATGCAGAAGCAGCAGTTGGATGCTATGCAATGAGGGCCTCCTCCTTGTGATGGCAGAACAATGAGAAGGAAGGTGCCTGGGTTCCTTTCCTGTTTTGGGGGTTGTGGGCACAACCATTATTTCAGAGAAAAGGAACATCTGAGACCACTGTGAGTGTGGGTCTTGTACAGTGGCTGGACTTGCATTTAACTAACACAGATTAACTAACATGTTTTGAAGTAAAACGTTTCTGGGGTGTCTGTGTTATATCCATTTTCCCACTTTTACTTCCTTCTTTAACAGACCAGAGTGGCCTTGACCACCTTGGATAAGACAGCTATGATGGAAAATGCTAGTCACTGCCCCCCATCCCCAAACACACACACGCTCCTCTCCTTCCTGCCAGTGGGCCAGTTAGCATATGTAGCTCCCAGTGTCCCTTGCAGCTAAGTGTAGTCATGTGACTGAGCCTAGTCAATGGGATGAGGAAGGAACATAGGCATCTGGGCCTCAGGGCACTGGCAGGTGCTCCTACACACACCCTCTGACTTGCCCAGGTGGAACCCAGCACAGTCTAAGTTAGTTGTGATCATGGAGCAGGAATCAATGCTCTAGGAGCAGACAGCGTAAGCAGCTAGATCTCTGAATGACTACATGGAGCAGAACTTCAGGGAGTCCCAGGCTGTCACCCCAGGACTGTCATGTGACTGAGAAATGAGTGTCTGTGTTCTTATATTTCTTTGTTTCAGCAGCTGAAGCAGGGTTGTCAAACTACAGACCAGTTAGGCCCACCTAACTGTAGTCTAAATCCTCTTTTATTGAGGATGGGCTGACTTAGTGGCTTGCTGCTTTTGAGAACAAAGTTTTATTGGCACAAGGCCATGTCCACTCACTTACATAGGATCTGTAGCTGCTTTTGTGCTGTGATGACAGTCAAGCTGTATACACAGTCTTGCAGACTGTCTGGCTCTTTAAGGAAGAATGAAGCCTGGCCTGAGCTTACTCTGCCCCTGCTTAACTTGAGAACACACGAAATGTGAGCGGCCCCACTCACCTCATCCAGGATAGCAGTGGGGTTGGGCCGCAGGACTGAGTGGGGTGGGGCAGGAGCAGGAGCATCCTCCTCTGAATCAGAGTCTTCCAGCAGCCTCCGTTTCCTAGTTTCTTCCACCAAGGCCCTGAAATGGGTGAAATGTGGGGTTGGGGATCAGTGCCCAGGATCCCCTCTAAGGCTAGGTATCTTGGTTCAGAAGCCTTTTCCTGACCTCAATGGGTGGAGGATGGGAGGCATGAAAATTCTTTTTTTTTTGGAAAATTGTTCTTTATCTCCTGAGGGCAGTGAGTAGTTAAGTACCTGGATGCAGGACCAGCCTGTCTGGATTTGAGCCCTAGTTGGGTGACTTTGGTGGGGCCCTGCTTGGACCTCCCTGAACTTTAGTCCCCAAAACCATGATGATGATCATGCCAATCTCAAATAGCACAGGCACCCAGAATGCATTCAGCAAACAGAGATTCCCCTTGTTGCACTCAGTATCAATGGTCTGTCAACTGAGTAGGGGTGAATTGATCACCTATGTTTGATCATGTTGTAGGTCCCAGGGATGCAAAAGAAAAGGTTCCTAAAACAGGGAAAGAGACTATAAAGCAGGAGAGGGGTGAATCAGCAAGTGTATTTCAGTAGATTCACTTGTTCTGCTCCCCACTCTGTCTCTGGTGAATCCTCTCGCCCGCCGCTCCTCTGGCCTACACTCCAGTTCTGCCATGCAAAATAAATAAAAAAAATTTTTTCCAGCTTCTTTTTTTTTTTAAAGATTTAGTTCTTTATGCATACAAGAGCTGGGACACAGGCCAGAGATGAGGGTGTGTGTGTGAGAGGATTCACCAGAGGCAGAGCAGGGAACAGAACAGGCAGACTGACTGAAACACACTGCTGAGGGGAGCAGCAGGTGAGACAGGAGAGGTCTGCTGCACCATGTGGGTTTCTCCCTGGCCAGCTAGGGATCAAACTCGTGCTGCAGATGCTGCAGATTGCTTCATAGTGCAGTGCTTAACCCCCTGCGCCACCAGGGAGGCCCAAAATAAATCAAAATTTAAAAATAAATAAATAAAAATTTTTAAAAAAGACAGAGAGAATGTTCCAGAAAGTGACAGGCAGCCTTAGAAAAGCATGAACATAGCAGGCCTGAGGCTGCATCTTTGGAGACGCTGGTTTGCAAGGTGCCCCTTGGCTGGAACCTGACTTTTGGGAGGGTCCCCAGGACCCCCTGATAAGAATTCTCTGGCCCTAAAAGGACTGTGCACATGGTCATGGCTGTCCTCCTGCAGTTTGGGATCTCGGTGTAAGCCAGGCAGGGGCACCCGTGACCATCCTGGTGAGCATCCTGGGAGCTGGATCTTCAAGAGCTCTTGGGGACCACACTTCATACATGCCAGCACCTCTCATTTGGGGGGAATTAAACTTGTCCTGTGGGATATTTCCCCCTGACCTCCCCAAATGCATCCCATGTGCCTTTTCCCTCTGCTCTCTTTGCGCTCCATCTTCCTGCTCCAGGAGCCACAGCTGTGATGATGACTACCCACCAAAACCTCAGGGTCCTCCTTGCCAACTGTTGAACCTGGGGGTAGTCGTGGGAACTCCAACACAGGTGCCATGACAGAGAAAGTGAGACGGGGGGAGGGAAGTGAGATGGGAGAGGGCAGGTGACCCTAAGAAGGCGACACCGGCACGGCAGCTCAGCCCCGCTGCCCCAGAGGACCCGACTCACGCTGTCTCCCTCTCGTCCTCCTCCTGCTCCTGCTTCTGCCGCTCCTCCTCTGACAGGCGATGCTGCCGCAGCATGGCCTCAAAGTCCACATGGGCCTGCCGCTGGTTCAGGTCCTTGAGCTCCTGAAGGTTCTCCAGAACCTCCATCTCTAGCTTGGAGTCCTTGGTTCGATTCTCCAGCACCTGGAAGGCAGGATGACATGGGGCTGAGTGTGCTGGGCTTTCACTCTGTGACATTCCCCACCTGACATCCCCTCCTGTGCAGTCCCGCCGCTGATCCATTTCGCAGATCAGAACACTGAAGTCTGGGGAAGGGAAATGACTGCCTGAGGCCACACGACTGGTCAGTTTTAGAGCCAGGTGGCCAGGTGGATCCTGACTCCTCTGAGTAAAAACAGCCAAGTGGATTTAAAATAGACAAACAACTATTCTGTGCCAGGCCTCAGGCTAAGACATTAACACATACAATCTCATTTGGCCTATGCAACAACCCCGATTTTACAGAAAAGGAAACCAAGGTGCAAAGAGGGGATGCTGACCACCCCAGGTCTCAGAGACATGGAGCCAGGCAGAGTTGGGCATGAATCCTGACATGGCTGCTTCCTGACTGTGGAATCTTGTTTCAATCTTCTGGAAAGTGGAAGTCACAGTGATTTGAAAATACGTTCAAAAATTCTTTGATGCTGCTCCCTTTAGGAAGTGGAATCTAAATCCCCTCTTCTTGAGGATGGACAGGCTTAGTGACTTGCTGCTAATGAAGAGAATGAGGAATGACACTGTCACTGCTAAGAGCAGGTCATTAATAAGCACAGTGGCTTCTGCCTTACTCTCTCTGGGCTCACTCGACTTGGGGAGTGATCTGTTGGCTGCCATGTTGTGAGGAAGCTCTTGCATTGCTGCGGAGGGGCCAGGTGGAGAGGAGCTGAGGCCTCCCATCAATAGCCATATGAGGGAGCCACCTGGTATTGGCTCTTCTGGTCCCAGTTGATCCTTCAGAGGAGACAAGACCCAGCCCACAGCTTGACTGCAGTCTTGTGAGAGACCCCAAGTCAAGGCAATCCATCTAAGTTGTCCAGGTGGGATTCCTGACTCTCAGAAATGATGATAATAAATGGTTGAAGCTGCAAAGCTTTGGGTAACTGTTATGCAGCAACAGCTCACTAACACCAGAGTCATGGCCCCTTGTTGGCGGGTGCAGCAGTAACTAGAGGAGCACATGGACAGCACAGAGCAAACCCCCTTGGAGACCTATTTCTCTCCCTGCTGAAACAGTTGGACCAGATCCGGCATGCTTTGCTTAGAAAACACAATTGGCAGAGGTGAGAGGATCCAGAAACAGATGACCATGGGAGTGGGTGGAGACGGGGGTGGTGGTGGGGGGAACACAGACATCCTATCGTTTCTGAGAAAAATAACAAAATTGCCCAATTGAAGGTGAAAATGAATTTAAGGAATACAATGTTAGTATTAACATTTATGGATTACTAAGGGCTGAGTCCTAAAACATTTAATCCTTACCACAATTATATGAGGAGGGTACAGTTATCCGACCCAGTTATAGATGAACATGCTCCACAGAGAGGCCCAGTGCCTTGCTCAAGGTCACGTAGCCAGGAAATGTTCAAGTGACCTTTTCCATCTATATTCCTAGTCTTAATACCTACTGGCCTAATTTAGTCTAATCCCTCCTGGTCATGGAAAGCTTCTTAGAAAACTGGGGAAGATGACTGCAGGAAGCACCTTGTGACCGGAAGTCCAACTTCCTGCTTCCCAGTATTCTCTTGCAGCCTAACAGTTTGTCATCAGCTCAGTGGCAGTATGGATTCACTGTCTTGGAGTTTATGTGGGTCAAGCGTCTGGTACAGCATGGCTGGATAGCACTCACCAGGCTGAAATCAAGGGGCTATGGGAGAACCAGGATCTTCTTCTGAGCTCATTTAGGTTCCTGGTGCCTGTGGGACTGAGATCTCCCTTTTCTTGCTGGCTGTTGACTGGGGGCCATTTTCTGCTCCCGGGGGCTGCCCACTGCTCCCTGGCATGTGGGCCACTGTGCTGTGCAGCTCCTTCACATCTCTGATGCCCTGTCTCCAACTTTAGACCCAGATAAAGGGGTTCAAGTGACAGGGCAGGCCCATCAGGGTAATCTCCCTTTCGTGAGACCAACTGTGCCGAGACCTACTCTAACAGCCTGATCACAGGTCCCACATCCTTATACACACAGCTCCTAGGGCTACGCAGGGTGGGGGGCCTGGAGGCAGGGGTCCTGGGAATACCTTAGAGTTCTGCTGATCACCCGTTGATTCACCCCTGCCCACAGACCTGAGGTGGAAAGGGGCACCAACACTGCCAGCATCCTCACACACACATGCATGTGCCCGACACACACACGGGGGCGCCTGGCTCACCTTCATGGGGTTGTTCAACTCCTCATCCTCCCGCTCCTTCTGCACCCTCTTCTCCTCCTCCTCCAGAAGCTTCTCAGCCTGGAAGTTTCGTGTGGCTCCGTGCTCCATTGTGTAGTCTGTGTTTTCAGGGTCTGTCTGGAAGGAAGGATGGACAGATGTCAACTCCTATGTCCCTGGTTATTGACGGCTTCTGCAGTCTGTGACACACTCTCTCTCAATGTTTCACTCCCTCGAATACCTTTTCTTTTTCTTATCTTACTGCTTTAGCTAGTGTGGTTCTTTCTAGTCTTCCTGCTCCCCTTTTGCAAAAACACTCAACTCTGTAGTATGGACTACAGAGGCTTCTCTACTTACCTCCTTGTAACCCCTCACCTTCCACCCTCCACCATGTTTGCAAGTAAGTCTCCAGACTTTTGCATATGTTGGCTTTTTGCCTTGTATGTATGCAGGCCTTGTATTTACTTCATGTTACTTCCTTAATTATAAGTTATATATCAAATATGCATAGAGCATACGTTTAGATGTATTGATAAAATGGAATAATGAAATAGAAAATGGTATCATGGGTTAGTCCCCAGAATAGAAAAATGACATCTGCAGAAAAACTAGATCTGCATCACAACTGGAAGCTTCCAATGTGGACTTCTCATTGTGACAGATGCACTGAGAAAAAGTATGATGTTCACAGAAAGGGTTGTGGTTGGGGGCAGGAAGGACCTCCTATGCCATGTCTGCAATTTTTCTGTAAATCTAAACGTATTACTAAATAAGTTTTTGTTAAAAAGGAAAGGAGGAAGAGTGAGCCGGTGTGTATGTGTATGCAGAACATGCTTTTTGAAAATCACATAAGAAACTATTACAAGTTTTTGTTTCCTATGCTTCAGGGCTGATGGACAGAGAGGGTGCAGTGTTAATCCTGCACTGCTGTTTTGAATTCTGTTTTCACAACATTCACATAAACCTATTGAGGAAACCCTAGTTATTTAATCACCTGAAATTCTTCACTAGGAAGGCCATTTTATAAAATTTTGCCATAGTTCCCCTAGTCTTTAAAATAAGCATTTTCTGCAAATAGCCCGAATGTTCATCAGTTAATGAGCAGATAAATACAACGTGGCATTTTCATACTGTGGAATATCACTTGGCCATGACAAGGGGGGCAGCTCTGACGCTCGCAATCACGGAGGGACCCTGAACACATGATGCTCAGGGAGAGAAGCAGACACACAAGGCCATGGAGTATGAGTCCACTGAGGAGAAACGTCCAGGACAGGCACAGCCACAGAAACAGGGAGGGGATTAGTGGATGTCAGGGCTTAGAGGAAGCAAATGGGGGGTTGAGGAGAATATTCTGGAATTAGAGGTGGTAGTATAGTATCCTGCAAATGTACTAACGCCATTAAACTTTACCCTCTGAAGGGTGAATTTTATTGTATGTGAAATATATCTAAATAAAGCTACTGTTAAAAAAGTAGCCAAAGTATATAATTTTAAAATGTACTTTCTATTTGTATTGATCAAACTGTATTTTTTAACCAAAGGAAAAAAGTTTATGGCAAAAAAATACTCAAAACACTACAGAAGCATGTAAAGAGAAAATTTTAAATTCTCCTCATCCTTTCCCTAAATCCTTAGTATCATCCCTTGAGGTGACAATTAAAGGCACAAACATGACTTTGATTGATTATGTAATATTCCATGGTATAGTATATCATTTGTTCAGCAAATCTTCTATACATCTAGGTTGCTTCCACTTTCTTCCTTTATAGATACAGTCATGAGCTGCTTAGCATCGAGATGCGTTCTGAGGATGCATGTAATGATGCAAACCCAGATGAAGAGCCTACTATACACCTAAGCCATGTAGGGGGGCCTACGGGACCCCACTGACCATGCGCCCTCACTGACCTGAATGTTATGTGACACACTGACTTCTATGCTGCCGTGAACATCTCCCCCTAATCTCTGTCTGTTTCTTGGGAATAAGGTGAAATGGGATTTCCCTGCAGCATGAAGATAAGGGTGGGGAGCTGTGGGGAGCCCCGAGGACCTCCCAGCATGAATGGGGGCTGGGGAGGAAGAACCAGCCTGGCTCCACCTACCTTGAAAGTGATCTCAGCCAGGCAGCGTGTGCACTTAATGTAGAAGCGGAAGATGGGCAGACCCAGGTAGGCCTCGTTCTGCACAGTCTCTTTGCGCGCATTGAACTTCTTGCCCTTGTAGATGTATTCTCCGCACGTCTTGCACCTGTGGGGAAGGACAAAAGGACTCAAGTCATCTTGGCGCTCTGGTTCATACTGGTAGGATGCTCTGGCAGTCTGGCACATGGCTACGTGCACACCTCCAGAGATGGGGCGCTCCCTACCCGAGGGCTGCCTGTTCCAGCACGTGCATGGACTTCCCCAACCTGACATGCTCTTCTAACATCTAACTGGAGTGTGGGAAGCATCCGGACTAGGTGAGACAGGTCGGTCACACTCCTAGAAGGCAGCCTGGTGCTCCTGGGGCATCTGGCCTCCAGAAGGGATGAATCTACCAAGAGGAAAGTCAGAGAGATCACATGGAGCAACGCAGAGCTCTTGTCACCCTTCCCCTGGCTGTCCTGCTCAGTCCCTGTGCTCCCCAGGCCCAGCACACCAGCCTCCTGGCTACCCTGCAAACACCCCCAGTTTGGTCCTACCTCTGAACTTCTGCTGTTGCAGTTCTCATAGCCCATGTCACTCTTCACCCTTCAGACCTTCAGAACCACTGGCATCTGTTGTGTCATTTCCCTGACCACATCCTCCTTCCCTGCCACCAACCCTGCTGCCCAATTTACTTGTTCCAAGTACACCTGGAAGGACTGCATGATTTTTTTTTTAAAGATTTTTTATTTATTTATACAAGAACTGGGGTACAGGCCAGAGGTGCAGGAGGGTGAGAGGATCCACCAGAGATAGAGCGGGGAACAAAATAGGCAGACTGACTGAAATACACGGCTGAGGGGAGCAGCAGGCGAGACAGGAGAGGTCTGCCGTGCTATGCAGGTATCTCCCTGGCCGGCTGGGAATCAAACTCCTGCTGCAGAAGCTGTAGACAGCTTCACAGCACTGCGCTCAACCCGCTACACCACGGGGGAGGCCCAGGACTGCATGATTATTGTGTATTATCTCCACTTATCATACTGTCAACTCCTGGAGTCAGGGACTTTGTCAACCTTGCTCTCCACAATCCTACTACACACTTGGCCCTGGCAAATAGCAGGTGCCCAATTAAAGACTACTGAATGAAAAAATTTAAGGCACACAGGAGAGAGTGAAAATAAACAGGTAACAATATGTAGCTATGTAGTGAATGTCACTGAATAAAGGTACTTTTTACCACCAGGTGTATCTGGTTTCAAATACAGCCATGTGCTGAATAACAGTGTTTGCTTGGGTACAGGCTGTACATGTGACAGTGGTCCCAACAGGCTGTGCCACCAAGGGGCTAGTGTCCTTACACGCTATGATGTCTGCACAACAATGACATCACCTAATAGTGCCTTTCTCAGAACATGTCCCCAGTGTTAAACGTCACATAATTAAGACCCCCAAGCAGCACCACTGGGAACTCTGAGAGGGCAGGAAGATTAATCCTGAACGAGGAGGGAAGCAAGGTCTGTGGTCACTGGCTCACTGGGTCAACATGTGCACCAAAAACAGCGACCTGGGCTGACCACTGGTGATGAGACATCATTCTCTACCGACACAGACACTGGGTCTGTCTGCCCTGACTGGGCTGTCAGGGGTGGCGGGGGGAATCATGCTCACCTCATGTTGAAAGGGGCCATCAATCGTACCACGTACTGCCGGTCTTTGGGGAGTTTGAGTTTGGGGATTTTCGATGGGTCAAAGTCGGGAGGGTAATATTTCTGTGGGGAAGAAAGGAATGTTAGGGGAACTGTGTTGAGACATAGGTTGGATTCCTCCGCTCTGGCTATTACTTATCCTCTCAAAGACTGTTTCCTCATCTGAAGAACAGATACCACCCACCCACCCATAAGGATTTGAGAGCATGGCATTTAGCACAGCGTCTTGCACACAGAACCACACAGAAATATGGAAATACAGATATATCTCATTTTGCTGCACTTTGCAGATATTATGCTTTCACAACTGAAGGTTTCTGGCAACCCTGAGCCTAGCAAGTCAATCGGCCCCATTTTTCCAAAAGATGTGCTCCCTTTGTTTCTGTATCATGTTTAATTAAGAGGTGTACATTTTTAGTCTTAATGCTATTGCATACTTAACAGACTACAATATAGCGTAAACATAACTTTTAATAATCACTGGAAAACCAACAAATTCATGTAATTTCCTTCATTGCAACGGACTGAGGTACACCTGTAGATGCCTCCCAGGTGGCGCCTCAAGATGGAAGAGGTTTCACAGACATGAAGTCCAGCACACTGCACTGAAATGTAAGGAGACTGGGGCTGGATTCCTAATACAGATGTTTAAAGAATGAGGGCGCTGAGCAGAGAATGTCATCAGCTCCACCTCTGAACCCCGGGCTCCTGGCAAGACCATGGAATCCTGGTCTTCATATTCTCCACTTACAGGACCGAGAGGTCAGTTCCTTTCTAGGGGCACACACCCTCCTGGGGTGAGAGGGGCTGGGCCTCAGAATTTCAGAGCTCTCCTTCCCAGAAGCAGAATTCTGCCTTCCGAGTGGGTCCCTGCGCCCCGAGTGGGTCCCTGCCCCCTCCTCCCCCAGGACAGGCAGGTTTTCCCTTCCAAGGAGGGGAGGAGACGATGAAGCCCTTGTTACGGTTCCCCATGAGCAGAGAACCAGAGCTTAAGAAAGTGCAAGTCCTGTAAGTAAGGAACAGTATTGACTGGCGACCCCAGGCAGGGCGGGGATTAACAGACACGTCCCAGAAGTCGCTGCTTTGGGGCGGGGGGAGAGGGGAACTACCAGTATTTTTAGGAAGGCCCGCCCCAAGGGAAATAACCAAATAATTTCTTCGGAAAACCCTTCCGGGAAGGTGAGTAAATAGCCCGAGCCCCGCGCCCAGCAAGCTGAATGTGGGCTGGCGTAAGGAAGGTCCCGCCCCCAACGGAGGGTGATTGGGAGGAGTTTGGGAGGCCCCGCCCCAAACGGAAGGCCGGTCGAGAAGGAAAAGGTGTCCGTAGCTCACGGGAACCCCGCCTCGGCCGGAGCTCCGAGATGTCCCGTCCCGGGCAGAAATCCCTAGCCACAGAACACTTACGTTTAAAACTTTTCGTTCCGACATCTTTGCCTCCTACTCTTCTCGCAAGCCCGAGAGAACTGATTAGGTTCGGGGGGTGACGGAATTCCCCGGCCGTCCCTTCCACTTCCGCTACGTGACTTCCGTCGGCCTCTATTATTGGTTGCAGCTGCGTGTCTTGCCTTTTTCATTGGCTCTAATCCCGCCTGTCAAGGTCCGAATGCTACTATCTTCCTTCCGGAGTTGTAACCTCGGTGGTGAGCAACAAAGGTTCCGGGAACCGTCTGGGTTTCTAGGAGTTCCGAGGAGGTGCTGCGCCCCTAGAGGTCGGCAGCGATGCCTTAAAATTTTGTAGCAGTACGAGGTGGCTGCTGGTCGCGACTTTCCCTGTTATTCATTCATTTATTCAACAAATAAAGCGCTGTGCCGATTGCTTAGCCTGTGTGCTAGGCTCTGGGAACCCACCCGCCGTTCCTGTGCTCTTAGCATTCACGTGGGGTTGGGGGCAGGTCCCACGGGCTGCACGGGTCGCTACAAAGGAGTGTCTTGGAAGCCCCCACCTGAAGTTTTGTTAGGGGGAAAAGGATGTCCCAAAGCGCGCGAGGACCCACAGCCAGGAACCCGTTTAATATCGGGGTTGCTCTATAACAGTTTGACACAACGACGAGGCTCCAAACCCACCTCCCCCTTACACACCCTCTAGCTCTCAAATGTTCCTCCATTGCCTGGCCACCTCATTTCTTCTTCAACCTGTTTGTTCTGTGACAGATATGTGTTCAATCACTAGGGACATATCAGGTAGAAACACATAAGATTCCTGCCTTTCTGGGGATCACTGTGTCTGGTGGGACAGATGGACAATAAACACACAAAAAGGGCCCTTCTCAGGCCTGGTAAAATATCTGAAGACAAAATAGGGTGACACTGGAAAGCTTTAAATGGTATACAAGTTTCCTACTTCTGCTATAGCTAATTACCACAGACTAGATGTCTTAACACACTTTTATTATTTTGTAGTTCTTGAGGCTGGTTCCATCTGGAGACCCCAGGGGAGAATTCATTTCCTTTGCTTTTCCTGCCTCTGGAGGTGCCACATTCCTTGGCTCACACCCCAGCATCACTCTGACTTCTGCTAACATTGTCACTTCACCTTCCACCTCTCCCTATAACCTTCCTGTCTCCCTCTAGTAAGGACTCTTGTGATTATATTGTGGCCACCTGATAACCTAGGATAACCCACCTAGTGTTCACTAGATGAACGCTCCTGAATCTTTAAATGAAGGATCTTCAAGATTCTTAATCACACCCGCAAAGTCCCCTTTGCATGTAATGTACCATCTTCATAGGTTCTGGGGATTAGGCTGTAGGTATCTTTGGGGTGGGGCGGGCACATTATTTTGCCTGCCATAGATGAGGTAGGGAAGGCTTCTCAGAGGAGGTTACCTTTGAACAGAGACCTGAAATCCACTTAGAGTTTCTCTGACCTTCGGGGCCTGCCTGCTTTGCCCCTTTCTCAGAGCAATCTTTCCTAGACAAACTCTTGTTCCATTTGTGTCCACCCACAGTGGGGCTCACATCTGGGCAGCCATCAGAAGGTGGGTGAACCAAACTGCTGGATTCCACTGTCCCATCCAAGGCAGGACCCCCCAACAGCCCCATTCTGACTCCTCAGCCTGGGTCTCTTCCTCTGGTCCAGCCCCGACCCCATCCATGGGAGTGGTGCCTCACTGTGTGTGTGGCCTGCCCTGCTCTCCCCTTAGAGTCCTCTTGGGTTTTATCTGTTGATGGAAGGGAGGAGTCCTGATACCAATGATAATGATCCTTTGCTTTTTGTGTGTGTGCCTTGATTTGTGGGGGGGTTACTTAAAAAAGCTTCACTTTTGGGGCCTCCCTGGTGGCACAAGGGGTTAAGCACTGCACTATGAAGCAATCCGCAGCCTCAGCAGCACGAGTTCGATCTTCAGCCCACCAGGGAGCAACCCACATGGCACAGCAGACCTCTCCTGTCTCACCCACTGCTCCCCTCATCAGTGTACTTCGGTCAGTCTGCCTGTTCTGTTCCCCACTCTGTTTCTGGTGAATCCTCTCACACAAACACCCCTCCCCTGGCATCTCTGGCCTATACCCCAGCTCTTGTATGCATGAATAAATAAATCTTTTAAAAAAAAAGCTTCATTTTTTTATTTAGCTTTCTGACTCTGTGCTTGTGCCTTCAACACTTTTCATAATGATTTTCTGCTCCTCTATAAGAAAAGCCCGTTTGATCCTGTCCCTGTCATGGACACATTTAGCACACATGGAGCCACCACAGTCCCAGTTGATGTATTTTTTCATTTTGATGCCTCCTAAGAACTTCAAGTCCCACACAGGAACCCCTCAAAGTCAGCCTGGGCACATATCACGTGCAGATTTTGGTGCTTTCCCTACCTTCCTGGTATAAAGGTAAACAATGCTCACCAGGGGTTGGGGACAGCTTAGTTCTGCTAGAGACTGTGTTGTGGGGTAGCCTAGACCGGTATGTGAAACACTGGACCATTCTGAATACCTCTAGACACCAACCCCAGAAGAGGAAAAGGGAACAATTGTCCTTTTCTAATTAAATGATAAAAAAGTATCTCACATCCAGTTACAAAGCACCACACTGTGGTCAAAGGAGGAAGCACACCCCCATTTCACAGACTGAGAAACTACAGTTCAAAGAGTCACTGTTCCAGGATTGATATGCAACTTGGCAGCAGCAGACCCAGGCCAGCTGGGTACCATCCTTTGAGGGGGTGACGATGACGATGATGACGATGAGGGAGAGGCTGGTGGAGGCCACGGACCCACCTTGTAGGTAGCTGGGAAACCACTACTTGCCCAGGGTCACCGAGGTAGCGGCAGGGAGACTCCAGTCGCTGGATTCCCCATAGTTGGTGAGGTCTTGAGCAGCCACCTGGATGCAGTACCTGGCTTGGGGCCTCACAGCCTTGAGGGTGAAGGATGTGGCTTCAATGGGCCCCACCTGAGAACACAGAGGGCCAGGTCAGTGTGAAGGCAGAGGCTGGGAGGAGCCTAGTGCACAGAACTGCATGCCCCGAACCTCAGTCTTCCTGCTCCAGCTGCTGCGACTGAGCCCCAGCTGCCCTTCCTAAGCAGCGCAGCTGTCCCCTTCACATCTTTGGCCTTCTTGCTCCTAACTTGTCCAGACTTCTGGGCACAGCCCCAATACCAGCTCTCAAGAATCCTTCCTAGGGATGCCTCAGCAGCAGCGGGAGCCCTCACTCATCAGGACCTGGGTCCCCAAGAAGCCCCCTCTACCCCAACTCTTTTAATCATGGTGAAATCCACATGGCATAAAATTAACCATTCTAAGGTGGACAATTCAGCAGCATTTAGTTCATTCACAATGTTTTGCAGATATGACATCTATCTAGCTCCAAAGTATTCCAAACACTGGAGCCTCCTCCCCAAACACTGGCACCCACTAATCCCCTCTTGCCTGTACTGGACATTTTTCATCAGTGGACTCACACCAAGTGTGACTGTGTGCATCTGGCTTCTCTCCCTGAGTTTCATATGGTCAAGGTTCAGCCTCATTATAGCATGTGCCAGAGGCTCAAACCTCTTCATAGCCACGTATACATTCTGTTGTACAAATGGAACATGCCATGTGTCCGTTCACCCAGTGGGTGGATAGCTGGGTTGCCTCTACCTTCTGGCTGCTGTGAATAGCACAGCTATGAATATTCATGGACAAGGATGTGCTTGAGTCCCTGTTTCCAATCCTTTTGTGTAGATACTTGGAAGCAGAACTGCTGGCCTACCTAACTTATGTAGGAGGCCCCAAACACCTTTGCACCTGCCCTTCCCTCTACCCAGGACTTTCCCTGGTCCCTTCCTTCTCCTCACCTGGCGGTATCGGGTAGCTCCATGACGCTTGTAGCGGATCCGGTACTTGAGTGAGAAGACCTCTGGGAAGGGCCAGGACTGGGGGGGTTCCCATTGTACCCACAGCCGCTGCCCAGGGAGGGGCCTCAGGTACACACCTACCGGAGGGTCTGGCTTGACTGATGGACAAGCAGAAGGTAGAGTCAGGGCACAGCAGATCCAATCATTCATCCACCCACCCCCCCACCCAACCAACCAACCATCCAACCAATCATCCAACCAACCCTCCATCCATCCACCCACCCACCCAACCAACCAACCATCCAACCAATCATCCAACCAATCCTCCATCCATCCAACCAACCAACCAATCATCCATCCAAACAACCAATCATCCATCCAAACAACCAATCATCCATCCATCCATCCATCCATCCAATCAACTAACCAAGCATCCATCCAACCAACCAACCAACCAACCAATCATCCATCCAACCAACCATCCAATCATCCATCCATCCAACCAACCAAGCAACCATCAAACCAACCAACCAACCATCCATCCATCAATCCCATCAACCATCCAACCAACCAACCATCCATCCATCCAACCAACCATCCAACCAATCAACCAATCATCCAGTGTAATCAACCAACCAACCAACCAACCAATCCAACCAACCAACCAACCAATCATCCATCCAACCAATCATCCAACCAACCAACCAACCAATCATCCAACCAATCAATCAACCAACCAACAAATCATCCAACCATTTAACTACTGTGAATCATGCTTTATGGACATTTGTTGTACACAAATTTTTGTGTAAGTTTTTATTTCTCTTAAGTCTATTAGAGCTAAAATTGATGGATTATATGGAAATATATGTTGAACTCTTTGTGGCATAGCCAGACTATTTTTACTCTCCACCAGCAATATACAATAGTTTGCAGTTTTTAGTAATATGCTCAGGGGTAGTCTCACTGAAGAGGTGACATCTAAGGGCCTTCCTGGTGGTGCAAGGGGTTATGAAGCTATCCACAGCCACTGCAGCATGAGTTTGATCCCTGGCCAGGGAGCTACCCACATGGCACAGCAGACCTCTCCTGTCTTGTCCACTGCTCCCCTCAGTAGTGTATTTCAGTTAGTCTGCCTATTCTGTTCCCCACTCTGTCTCTGGTGAATCCTCTCACCCCCACACCTCTGGCCTGTACCCAAATTCTTGTATGTATACATAAATAAATCTTTAAAAAAAAAAAGAGGTGACATTTGAGTAGAGGTCTGAAGATCCTGAGGGATGAACCATGTGGAGACCTGGGGGAATTCCAAGTGAAGGGCACAGCACATGCAAAGATCCTGGGGCAGAAACACTACTGGAATATTGGAGGAACATCAAGGAGGCCCATGTGGCTGGAGTAGAGCAAGTGAGGAGGAGAGAGGGGGGAAGAAGAAGGAGGGGACAGAGGAGGTTGTACAGGGCCTCAAAGGCCAAGGTGAGGACTTGGGCTTTGACCCCTGTGGAGGGGGAAGCCCTGAAGGGATGTGGGCAGAGGGGTGGGCCCTGACTCAAGTGGCTGTTTTGAGGAGGACTATGGGGGTGAGAACAGGAGCCTGGGACAAGGGTGAGGGTGAGTATGCTGGTCCAAGTGGGTAATGATAATGGCCAGGCCCTGTCAGACTCAGGAAGGGGAAGAAGTAGGTGGGTTCTTGTTGACTGTAAGGGTGGAGCCAACAGGATCCATGATGGATGGACAGAAAGGAGATAGTAAGAGGGGAGGAACAGAAGCAAGCTATGCACCCTCCACACCCCTGCCACTGCCCCACTCACTGATATGCTCTGGGACAATGGACACAAAGCTGCTGCTGACACCCCAGGGGTGGATGGCTGTGATGTTGAGCACGTAGGGCACCATGGAAAACATCTGGACATCTGGGATGGTGCAGCTGGTGGCCTCTGGTGTGGGCTGGAGGCAGGGCTGGCTCTCCCCGTGGGCAGCCACACCAAGCCTGGACACAGAGTGTAAGTAACTATGAGGGCCCTGGACCCCGAGTGGGGACAGCAAGCAAGAAGCAGCAGAGAGGGGTCCTGCCCATGGTCTGTCACTAGCTGTCAGCTGTGTGACCCTGGGGGAGCCGCCCACCACAATATCATAGAGTCCTGGATGATGTGGGGGCAACAACCACAGGAGGTGTTAGGGTTCCAGATTCTAAAGACTTCCAGAGCACCGACATTCCAGCCTTAGAGTTCCAACATTCCAAGGTCTGGAATCACAGACTTTGGAATCTGAAATAAGATTTGATTTTCTCAATTTCTGAGACCCCAAGATTTCAGAGACCTCCAGATCAGCACCATCCATGGAACTTTCCACAGCATTCAAAATACTCTGCAGTTTTTTGGAACCAGAGGTGGCTGGCTATTCAGCCCCCAGCATGTGGCCAGCATGACCGAGATTTTTAAATGGTTTTAATCTAACTAAATGTAAAGCTTCAGTCTTCAGAAAAATCTGGAAACATTGTTTGGAACAACTCAGTGGGTGAATTTCCTTTTCCAAGCATAAATTTCATGAAACTGAGTCAGAGCTCAAGCATTTCTGATGAAAATTTAGCATTTGAATTGAAATGTATTATAGTCATGAAAAACACATGGAATCTTAAAGACAGTATGAAAAGAGGGGCCTCCCAGGTGGCGCAGGGGTCAAAGACAGAGCTATCAAGCTATCACTAGCCCTGCAGCATGAGTGCAGTCCTTGGATGGCCAGGGAGCAACCCACATGGCGCAGCAGACCTCTCCTGGCTCGCCCGCCGCTCCCCTCAGCAGTGTGTTTCAGTGGATCTGCCTGTTCTGCTCCCCACTCTCTCTGGTGAATCCTCCACCCTCCCGTACCTCTGACTTACACCCCAGTTCTTATATGCATAAATAAACGAATCTTTAAAAAAAAAGACAGTATGAAAAAAAAGAAGGCATAATACCTCATTAATTTTTATTTATTTATTTATTTTTAATAGAGGCATGTTTTATTTATTTATTTGTTTGTTTGTTTGTTTTGTTTATACAAGCACTGGGTATAGTCAGAAGCGCGGGAGGGTGAGAGGATTCACCAGAGCCAGAGCGGGGAGCAGAGCAGGCAGAAGGACCGAAGCACACTGCTGAGGGGAGCAGCGGGCGGCAGGAGAGGTCTGCGCGCCATGTGGGACCCTCCTCCGGTGGCCAGGGAGCAGCTGGGGATCGAACCGGCGCCGCAGAGGCCGTGGGCAGCTTCGCAACCCAGCGCTTAACCGCTGCGCCACCGGGGAGGCCCACCTCATTAATTTTTAAAATGTTGACTGCATGTTGAAATACTTTAAGTATTCAATTATATAAATATTATTAATGATAAACTTAAAATACATAAATATATCAACATGGTTTCATGTTAATGAGAAATATTGGAATATTTAAATGTTTTAGTAAAATACTAAAATGAATTTCACCTATTTAAAAATGTTTGAACATGGGTTCTAGGCAATTCTGAATGACACCAGTGGCTGGCAGCCCCTCTGTTGGACAACCCTCTCCAGAGCTCTGAATTTGGGGCTTGGCTGAATCTCCAGGGGTCCTGATCTAGGGCTGTCAAGCTCAGTTATAGAATCCCCAGGAAGCCCTTCCAGGTTGTCTGACCTGTACGTGGCAATGAAGGACGTGGGTCTGGTGGAATTGGGAGGTGCGGGTGGCAGGGTCCAGGAGCAGTCTACGGCGATCGGGTACCTAGAGGCCCTGCACCGCACCCTGGGCTGGGTGGGAGCTGCTAGGGCCCCCGAGGGAGAGGGAGGACCATGAATGTGAACTTCTGACTTTTCCTGGGATTGCAAAGCCCTACAGAGTGCTCAGCTACCCCCACCACCTCCCCGCCAGTCAGTGCCAGGCACACAGTACGTGCTCAACAGAAGTCTGTGAAATGAACAAATACATGAGTGGAAGGCACCGAATCATCTGTCCCTCCCTATAACCCACAAAGTCAAGGACTTAATAGTTAACTCTTTAAGAGCCCATTTTAGTAGACCATTTTCCAGATGGGGAAACTGAGGTTTAAGAAGTCACAGAGGAGACCTGGTAGTGGGAAATCCTGGTGGAAGGACACTTTGCTGTATTTGCTCTTTCTGCCAGTTTTGTTTTGAAGCACAAGAAATTAACGTGCACAAATCAAATCTCTCAACCTCTCCGGGTGGCAGCTGCCTCTCCCTGTGTCACTTTGGGGTGGGACTTATCCTCTCTGTGTCTCAGTTTCCCCATCTGCACAATGGGATGGTGACCACCTCCCACCAGCGGGCAGTGTGAGAGTACGCTCCCACCCCACCCGAAATGTTCTATGGCAGACAAAGTCTAGTCCCCTGGTAGTGTCCCTCTGCCCACGCCCCTCAAGCCCCAGTGGTCCCACGTACCTTCTCGCCCACCGCAGGGCAAGGAGCTGGCCCAGAGGGTGAGGGCCAGAAGCAGTCCTGGGGCCATGGCTCTGGCGAGCTCTGCTTTCAGGAGCCAAGGCAGCAAAGCCGCCTCGGCCAGGCAGGGACTCAAGTTCCGCCCAGCTCTCTGCTAAGGCCCCCCACTTCCCCTTCCCTGGATCTGGTTCAGTTGGTCTGTGGGGCCGCAGAGAGTCTAGCAATGACTGAGTGTCTCCAGGCCGTCAGGCCCTCCCCTGGGTACGTGGTATGGAAGGTCCCAAGGGGGGCGGAGAGAGGCAGCCAAAAAAGGGAGAAGCTGAGGCCTTTCCCAGCATGGCCTGTCATCCCGTCCTTCCTTCCGGGCTACAGCGAGGGGGAAACCCCAGAGGGGTGACATAAGGAAGACAGTGGGACAGGGAGGGGAGAGAGAGACAGATAAAAGGGGAGGGAAATGGAAACAGATACAGAGATAGGAAAACAGAGACAGAGATACAGAGACAAGAGAGAAACAGAGATGGGAGACCATGAGAAATAGGCAGAAACAAAAGACACACACACAGAGAAACAGAGACAGAGACAGAGAGAGAGAGATAAAGACCAGGGTGCATAGGGGCCCAGGCACCTACATGGCAAGAGCCCTTTGCTCTAAGACCATAGAGGCAGCCCCACTGTTGCTGGCTGTGCTTTGCACCCAGACCAGAGACCCCGAAGCAAACACAAGACCTGGATTGCCAGCCCCTCAGTGGACAGGCACATTCCCCACCCCCCATGTGATTTCTGCTCTGGAAGCTCAAGGAAACCTGGGGACAGGCCACATTCATGGGGGAGGGGGTTAGCAGCACCTACTGACTCCCCTTCCTTCCCCTCCCAAGGAAAGAGCCAGGAATCCCTTGGGGGGTTTCAGAGGCTGGGAGGCAGAGCTGGGACTCTCCCATCCAGCCGGGTCATGAAGTCGCATCCTGTCCTGACATACTTTATTCATTGTGAATTTTTTAGAGTCTATTTTGACTGTTTAAATTGTGTTTTAGGGAATGAGATTTTGGCAATCACCCTAATTCTTAATCCCTGCTCTGGCCACCTCCTTCCTTGCAGTGGGAGCCCAGCAATCATGCCACACGCTTGCTTTGGTCCTGTGCACTGTGAGCTTTTATTCCTGGAGTGGAACCTGTGGGGTAGGGGACTCGGGTTCTCCAGTGGGGGAGATAGGGGTCGGGGTCAGGGTGGGGTCTAGATAGACCAGTGGGGATCCCCGGTGGAGACAGCTAGAGAGTCAGGAAGGGGCCCAGGCTGCAAGTGGACAGTCAGAGTGCTTGCTGGACACCCCAGTGTGGGGCGGGAGGAGCGAGGGTGGAGCCAAGGAGGACATCAGTGCTCTGTGCTCAGCGCCCCTGAGCCTGAAGTCTTTGCATCTGTAAGATCTGGCTCAGAATCCGCTGCACGTCTTCATCCATCTGACCCTGGGTTAAGAAAGCCTGGACGCTCCTGCCCAAACTTCTCCATTCCACTCCCCAACCCTGGAAGCCATGACCCTCACCCATGACCAGCCCCCCACCATTCAGATGGGGAGAGTGAGACCCAGAGACCAGCAGTAGTGTTCCCAAAGCCAGGCGGGGACCGTGCTGGGGCAGAGAGGTGGTTGGGAGGGGTGACTCACCTGGATGGCATAGAGGAGGTGGCTCCGATACAAGGCCACCACTGCACTGTGGTCTCTGACAGCCTCCTGTGGGGTGGGGGAGGGGTGCTCAGAAAAAAACAACAACAACAAAAAAACAGGAAATTCCTCCACCCCCAGACACGTCAAAACGTCCCCCTCGCACCCTGAGCTCCTATTTTGCTGTCACGCACAGTGTGCTAAAATACTGAGCTGTTTCCCAGCCATGCCTGCCACCAGCCCATCTCCTGGCACCCTGCCCCGAGCCTGGCAGGGGTTGTACCTCCAGCTGCTCCTGCAGAGCCTTCACTTGGCCACGGAGGGCATCCACTTCCGGGGGTGCTGGGGCTGCTGGCTGGTCCTTCAGGGCCTCTTTAAGGCTGAAGACTTCCTTAGATAGTTCTGTGATCTGGGGTGGAGAGGGGGGGTGTCAGTGGTCACCAAGGCCAGGAATGGGGGATGGCGGCCTCCTCAGAGAGGCTTGCAAGGCATTCCCGTGGAGGCAGCACCTGGTCTGTGGGCCAAGTCTGGTCCGTGAGCTAAAAATGGCTGCCACGTTCTTAATTGGGTGGGGGGAAAGGAGTCAAAGAAGAACCATATTTGGCGACATGTGACAGTTACGTCAAAATCACATTTCTGTGTGCATGCCTAAAACATACTTGCTTCCTCGCCACGCCCACTCGTTTACATGTCATCCATGGGTGCTTTCCTGACGCAAGGGCAGAGTTGAGTAACATCTGCCCCAAGAGCCAAAAATATGGCCCATCTAGCCCTTTACAGTAAACGTGGCCAATGCTGTCACATCCTCTCTGGCATTCTCTGGAAAGTGGAGGCTGATGGAATAAGAGGGTAGAAGCAGCCTGGCCTGGCGGGGCTGGGGTCAGACAGCCCTGGGTTTGAATCCCTCCCTACCCGTTGACCATTGGAGATTTGGGTTAAATGAACCCATCTAAGGCTCAGTGTTCCCCTAGAACACTGACCTTTGTAGGTTACCAGAACTCTAAACAGAGTCATGTTGAAGCTGGGCCTGGCCTAGAGCAGGCATTCAGCAAATGCTGGGCTTTATTGTAACTACAGAACAGAGGTTCTCTACTAAAAAGGAATCTGCTCCTTCCCCAAGGGTCATGTCTGGAGACATCTGTGGCTGTCATGACTGGGTGTGTGCCTGGCATTGAGAGGGAGGGATCGACTCCCCACAGAGAATGAATGACCTGGCCCCAAATGATAGCAGCAACAGAAAATAATTCTGCTACAAATAAACCATAATCCCTACCACAGTTTTATTTTTATTTTTATTTTTTTTAGTTTTATTTTTATTTTAGAGTTGGAAACTGAGATTCCGAGACATGAAGTGACTTGTCCAACATCATACAGTGAGCTAGGGGACTCCCCTGGGGATTGGTGGGTTACACCCACTGTCCAGTGATATGCTGGGTGACTCACTCGGCCTCCTGGAGCCTAAGTTTGCTAATCTGGAAAGTGGGGATATAAATGCTGTGTGGCTCATAGCGTTGTAAGATGATTAAAAATAATACTATGTGAAAAACACCCACTCAAGATGCATAGTCTGCTACTACCGTCATTTGTATTATTTAAGGACAGAACTTGGAAATCTGGGTTTGAATCCTGGCTGGACCAGAGCAGGCTGTCTGTCCTTGGGTACATGGCTTCGCCTCTCTGTACCTCAGACGACCATTTGGAAAGTGGGCCGGTTCCCCAGTACTCTTTCAGCTGGGCCATTCTTAGGGTCACCCCAACCTCCGTTGAATAGGGGCCGCCTGACTGAGCATAGAAAAAGAGGAACACACCTTCTTGTCTTTCTCCTTGGCCCTGTCCAGGGCCTCCTGTGCACGGCTCTGGGCCTGGCGTGCCCGCTCTGCCTCGGTACGCAGTCCCCGAAGCTGCTGCTCTGCCGTGGCCAGCTGGGCCTCAGCCGCGTGCCTCTCACTCTTCATGAACAGTGCCTCCCGCTGCACCTGTGGCCCAAGCCCATGTGTGATCCTAAAGACATTTGGACCCCAAAAATGTCTGGAACATAGAGTTCCTCTGACTCTTCTATCTTGGCCAAAGGATGTTCAAGCTTGTTTTGACTTGAGGAGTGTGACTCAGGGAAATTCTGGATTCCCCTGGGCACTATAAACATTCTACCCCTGCCAAGCACCTCTGGCCCACCAGCTGTGTTGCCTTAGACAAGTGACTTAACCTCAGTGTCTCCTCTTATAAAAATGAGGGTAATAGCAGCCCCCGACTCACAGGGTGCTTGTGAGGGTAAAATGAGTAAATACTTGAAAATGCTTTAGAATAGTGCTTGGTCCTATGATGCTTGGTACACAGGAAGTACTACATTTGAGTTGGTGACAATATTGCTGCTGTTACTTACTATCATTAACATTATTGCCATTATAGGGGCCTCCCTGGTGGCCTAGGAGTTAAATCTCAGCACTATCATAGCCATGGCCTGAGTTCGAGCCCCGGCCAGGGAGCTGATCCAGGCATGGCACAGCAGACCTCTCTTGTCTCACCTGCTGTTCCCTTTAGCAGTGTATTTCAGTAAATTGCCTGTTCTGCTCCCCACTCTGTCTCTGGTGAATCCTCTCACCACCCCCCACACCTGTGGCCTATACTCCTGTTCTTACATGCAAAATAAATAAATAAATAAATTAATTAGAAAAAACAGTATCACCATTATCATCAGGGATTTCTTTTATCTGCTAATGGTGTGAGGGTTTGTAGATTTCTAGCAAAATGTAGGGAAAACAGAAAAACTGGATAAAAAGCAAACAGATGTCCAAAAGCTGATGGCTACATTTTCACAAAAATATCAAGACTGCATTAGATTTGAAAAATTTTATCAGGGAGGGCAAAAGGACAGGATACATTGGTCCTTACAGAAAAAATAGCTCCAGGGGGAAAATGGACAATAATTAGATGTTCTGATGTGTAGTGCAGATTGACTACACATTAACAATAATAATAAAAAAAACCTAAACCAATGAATAAGATCAAACTTGTAAAATTGATCCCCAAAAGACAGGATCACAAGGAAAGTAAAATTTAGAAAATAAATATGAAGATGGGCATACTCAGGTTGTGAACTGTAGGAAGTAGATCTAGGATTTAACTGACTTAAAATAACATGTTCTTGGGAAAAAGAACAATCTGGCTGTCATTTATGGATTGTACTGTCACTGTGCTCTGTCATTTAAAGCATTTAATTTTCATGACAGGATTAGGCAGGGTATTATTTCCATTATACAGGTGAGTAAACAGAAGCTGAGAGGAAAATGCCTTCCTGATGACTGTGAACATAGTTTTTTATTCAGATTTGCTGAAACAGCTGCCAGTTTTTGTTGTTATTTTCCTAAGACAAGAGATAGGAGTCAAAAGTTCCATCATAAGGGACCAAAAAATATCCCTTGAGCTTTAAAAAAGCAAAGAAAACTCAGCATCAAAATCGGTAAGGTTAAAATAATTAGATCAAAACTCCCTGTGCATAATGCTCTCCTGCAGAGTGAATAAAAGTGTCAAAAATGATCACAAGATTAAATGCCAAGGTCAAGACAGCCAGTTGGAAAAAACCACAGGGTCATTTTGACCACCAGAGAAAATGGACATTAGTAAAAAACATCAGGCAAAAGGTCCAAGTACTACTTACAAAAATGATCCTACCTCACACCATACAGCCACATTGGAGATGATGCATAGAGGTGAATATGAAACTAAAGCAATAAGTTTTATTGCTTTAAAACATAAAAGACGGGGGCCTCCTGGAGGCGCAAGCGGTTAAGCACCGTACTATGAAGCAATCCGCAGCCTCTGTAGCACAAGTTCGAACCCTGGCCGGCCAGAGAGAAACCCACATGGTGCAGCGGACCTCTCCTGCCTTGCCTGTTGCTCCCCTCAGCAGTGTATTTCAATCAGTCTGCCTGTTTTGTTCCCCACTCTGTCTCTGGTGAATTGTCCCCCCCACATCTCTGGCCTGTACTCCAGCTCTTGTATGCATAAATAAATAAATCTTAACAACAACCAAAAAAAACCATAAAAGATGGGGCCTCCCTGGTGGCGCAGGAGTTAAAGACAGCATTGTCAAGCTATCGCCAGCCACTACAGCATGAGTTTGATTCCATGGTCCCCATCCAGGAAGCTGACCTATATGGCGCGGCAGACCTCTCCTGTCTCGCCCGCTGCTTCCCTCAGCAGTGTATTTCAGTGGATCAACCTGTTCTGTTCCCCACTCTGTCTCTGGTGAATCCTCTCACCCCCTATACCTCTGGCCTGTACCCTAGTTCTTGTATGCATAAATAAATCTTTAAAATAAAAAATAAAACATAAAAAACTACCTCTATGACCTTGAGTTATGCAAAGGTTTTATGAACAGATCACAAAAAAGCACTAAACATTAAAAAAAAAAGATGGGGTCAAAACATCCCATGTTTTCAGGGTTCAAACAGACCAAGTGGGTGTGCTGGGTGGGAGTCCAGTCATTCTCACCTGAAAGACCTCAGCGCTGGTCTTCTCGTGGCGCCGTCCCAGCTCCTCCAGCTGCCCCTCTAGTCGGGCCACATCGGCCTGCAGTGCTTTGACGATGCGGTCATGCTCCAAGCGGGCCACGCTGCCCACACGTTCCCGCTCCAGCTCTGCCCGCAGCCGGGCAGTCTCCTTGCCTGTGGCTACCACTTCCTGCTCCAGGCTGGCTGCCCGACCCCGCAGCTCAAGGGCCTCCTCCTGCAGCTGGTGGTGCTCAGCAGCCGGCACTGTTGACTGGCGGAGGGCCTCAGAGACCTCCCGCAGCTCTGCCAGGCCCCTTCGAGCCTCCTCACAGGCTATGGCCAGCTCAGCAGCTCGGGCCTCAGCTGCATCCCGGGCTTGGCCCAGTTCGGCAGCTGCCACCCGATGCTGTTCCCCTGTAGCCGTGGCAGCGGCCAGCTGCGCCCGTAGCACCTCCAGCTCCCGGCTCTGCTCCAGCCTTACCTCCTCCTGTTGGGCCAGCTCTGCCCGCAGGCCCCGGGCCTCCTCCTCTGCCAGCAGCCGGCCAGCCCGGGCTTCATCCAGCCAGGCAGAGGTGGCCTCCAGCTCTCGGAGGCGGGAGTCCCTCGCTCGAAGGTCCTCCCGGGCCTGCTCCAGGGCCGCCCGAAGTTGGACTGTGTCACCACCGCAAGCCCTGCTGACCCCAACGCCCTCGGCCTCACGCACTTGCTCCCGCAGCCGGCCAGCCTCGGCCTCCGCAGCCTCGCACTGGCCACGGGCTGCTTCCAGCTCAGCAGCTGCCTCCCGCTCCCGCTGCCGGAGCGCCTCCTCCAAGGCACGGATCCTGGTCTCAAGTTCTGCCTGCAACTTTTCCGAGGCCTCGGCCGCACCAGGGTGTAGGGCAGGGTCAGCGGGGAAGCCGGGGGCTGTGGCCTCCTCTCTCACGGCCTTTGTGTCCTTGGGTTCCACGTTCACGGTCTCTGTGCGCGTGAGCTCTGTTTCCACAGCGCCCACTCCAGGGGCCTTCATATCTGGCTCCTCTGCCTTCATGTGTGTGGCCTCTGCTCCCATGGCCTCTGCATCTGGGTGTCCTCTGTCTGGATCGAGGGCTCTCATTTCTGTGACCTCAGCCCCACTGACTTTTGTTTCCAAGGCCTCAGCTCCAATACCCTCTGCTTCTGTGGACTCGGCATCCATGGACTTTGTTTCTGTGGGCTCAGCCCCTGTGGATGCTGCTTCTAAAGTCCCAGGTTCTGTTGTTTTCACCCCTGCGGCCTCCTCTTCGGTAGTCTCCACTCCATTAACTTTGGTTTCTGTTGCTGAGGTGCCTTCAAGTTCTGTTTCCATTGTCCCATTTCTGGTGGTCTTCGCTCCTGTGCCACTGTGCTCCCCAAGGGCTGTCTCCTCTTCTCTGGGAGACTCCTGTGCTTCCTGTTGCTCCAGTGCCCGCAGGGCCTCTGTGTGCTCCCTGCGCAGCTGGTCAAATTCAGCCCGGAGGGAGTCATAAAGGGCCAGAGGTATGACCTCAGCCAAGCCATCTGCCTCCATCTCATCCTTCTCGAAGTTCTCTAGGATCTGGGAAGGTAGGGGGACAAAAGGGTGGCCATGCACCTCCCCTGCCCACACACTCAGCAACGTTCCCACACAAGCACTGGGATGCTCAGATCTGCCCCGCCCTACTCTTTGGGCCTCAGTTTCCCCACCTGGACCTTCTCCATAAGTTCCTGGTTCTGTCTGGTCAGTGTGGCCACCTGCTCCCGCAGCGAGGCCAAGAGGTCCTGGGATGATGGGCTTAGTCGCTTGGAGTGCAGTGCCTCTGCCCCTAGCAGGGATACAGAGTCAGTCTTTGGGGTCCCAGGCTGCAGGGGACGAGCACTGGGGATCTAGAGCCATGAGTCAGGGCCCCCAGGACAGGCAGGCTTGGGAAGATGGGCCAACCCCCCACAACAATGTCCATATGTGTGGGTCAAGTCCCCAGCTCCCAGGGCCCCTGAGACAAGGAGGGTGGGGGGCTGGGGAGGGATGAGGGCAGGGCGGTGGGTGGGGCTCACCTGGAAAGTCAGGCAGCTCACCCTCCTCGTCCTGCAGGGTGGCTACATCATAGCTGGTGTTCTCCCGCTCATTCTGTGGGTGAGGGCCAGGGTTCTGTTCAGGGTCCTGGCCCCACCCCTCCCCCCTTTGCCCCCCCACCCAAGAATCTGGAGTGAATGGAAGTGTTCGAATGTCTTTTTGACTCCCCACAGGCAATGGAATGGCTTTCTTGGCCCACAGGGATTTATTAAGCACCTACTATGTGCCAGGAGCTTCCCAGCTTCCCCGGTGCGTAACCACGACCCCAACCACGTGGGTCACACATGCAGTGTGGGTGCATAGAGCTCCGAGATGGTGGGGTGCACCCTCACACTGGGCCTTCAGTGTCGAGGTTACGTGGCACCCAGAGTGTCTGCAGGCATGTGTGTACCACATGTGCATATTTATGTGGCTTTGCATCTGTGGCTGCATGATGAGCGTGTGCGCACCACTGCGGCCTCTCCCGTGTATGTGATGTTCGTGTATGTGTAATTCTGCATTCACAGATGTGTTTGCTGCGTGGTTAGGGGCATTTACCTGCTGCATGTGCAGATAAGACTACAGGTACATGAGCGTGGTTGTCCATCCGCGTGTACATGTGTTACAGTACGTTTTGAGAAGTGTCCATTACGTGTGTGTGTTGGGCCTCCCCTGGTGGTGCAGTGGTTGAGCACTGGGTTGCGAGGCTGCCCGCAGCCTCTGCAGCGCCAGTTCAATCCCCGGCCACCGGCGAGGGTCCCACAAAAAAAAAAAATGCATTATGTGTATGTGTTGCCTGTATGATGGCATGTTTGCTGTTGTGTGTGTCTGCATGTGTGTAAGCATGTGTATTACCATGGTCATCATGACACAGGCACAGCCTTGTACCCCACTTCCTCGCATAGTGCACACCTACCTCCATCAGAGAGAGTCGGCTCTGCAAACTTTCCACCTCTCGCCCCAGACTCTCCTTCTCCTCCTGCTTCTCTGCCAGCAGCTGCTGCAGCTCTTGCACCTGGGAGGAGGGCGACACAAGGCTCAGCTGGCCTCCAGGAGGGAACAATGGAGAGTTGGGTTCCCACTTCCCCCACCTTCCACCTACCTGTCTCTCCAGGCTGTGGAGGGAGCTGGCCTCTGCCTCTGGCAGCTGATAAGAAGAGGAGAAAGGGCTTGTTTCTGGGCTGGGTGCGCGAGTTGGCGGGGTGTGAGGGGGGAACGTCTCCTCTGCTTAACTTGGGCTTAGCAGCCCTCCGTAGCATTCACAGGTGCACACCCAGCATTGCTGTGCCCTTACTTGCTCCACAGGAAATTACAAAGCACCTACTCTTTGCCAGGCACTGATCTGCTCACCCAATCATTGCTAAGTAATTGAGCACCTACTATATGCCAGTCACTGTTCTATCTGCTCATATGTTACTAAGCATTTACTACTGAGCACCTACTGTGTGCAGATATCATACTTCATTACTATTTGTTGAGTGCCTACTGTGTGCCAGGTACCATTCTGCCCATTGTTTTATAAAGATGCATTTTATTTATGCATCCAAAAACTGGGGTATAGGCCAGAGGTGGGGGGGGCAGGGTGAGAGGATTCACCGGAGATAGAGTGGGGAGCAGAACAGATGGATCCACTGAAATACTGCTGAGGGGAGCAGCAGGCAAGACAGCAGAAGTCTGCTGTACCATGTGGGTAGCTCCCTGTCCGGGGATCGAACTCATGCTGCAGTGGCTGTGGATAGCTTTATTGTGCTGATACTTAACCCCTTGTGCCACCAGGGAGCCCCTACCCAAACATTTTTATTGATTGCCTATTTTATGCCACTACTTCATTCATTCATTCACTCAACTATTTGTTTATCTTATAATTATCAGGCATCTACTGTGAGCCATGTCCGTCCTTGTGTGCCTACAGTCCAATGGGTGAATAGGAATTAAAAAAATGCTATGTCCAATAGCAATAAGCATTTTGAATAAAAATAAAGAGAGCTGGGAAGTGAGTATGGAGGAAGATGTTACAGTTTTAAATAAGATGGGCAAAGGAGGGGTCTTTCACAAGGGATCTTTTGAGCAAAGATCTAAAGGAAGTGCAGGAAGTTGCCACAGGGACATCTGAAAGGAGAGCATTCCAGACAGAGGCACAGTCTGCGCAAAGGTCCTGGGGCAGGACCATGCCTGCTGTGCTGCAGCAAGGAGACCTGTGTGACTGGAGCAGAGCGAGGCAGAGAGAGGGAGAAGAAAGTCTGGAGAGGTGGGGGCGTCCTTTCCCTAGAAGTGCATCCTGCCCCAGGCTTAGTCCCAGGCCTTTGTCTCTCCTGCTCCTCACCTCCTGCTTCCTTCGTTGCTGGTGCTGCTCCAGACCCCGGATCTTCTGCAGCAGGCGGCCCTTCTCTTGTCGCAGCCGCACAATCTCCTCATAGGCATCTCGATCATCCTGTTCTCCCCACCCGGGGACCCCCGCCTTTAGATGAGGTCTATGGATTGTCCCCTCTGATGCCTTCACCAGAGGTTCCTCCCCCTTCTGCCTGGGAGCCTCCCACTACTCCCCCTACGGCTAGGGCATCTCTCACCGGCATAGGGGTGCTGGCAGGGGGCTGAGGTGCCTTCCGCTTCTTGGGACCTCCTCGCTTTTCATGACTGGACACAGAGTTCTGGGGCGGGGTGAAGGGGACACTGGGGGACACACCCACCTCCCACCCAAATAAACCACCAGACAACCCAGGCAGCCTACTATCAGTCACCAACCCCAACTCTGCCCTCGCTTTCTGTGTGATTCTGAGCAAGTCTCTGCCTCTCTCTGGTCTTCAATTGTGCCTGCATATAAGGGCATGAGGCCACATTCCCTGAGCATTCCAGATCTTATTCTTTACTCTCTATCCCTCTCCATGCCTTGGTACTTCCCTCAGCTAAACCAGATTATCTGTAAGTTTCTTTTCCCTGTGGAACTGGGAAAGAGAAGAGGCCAAATCTGCTTCCTCTGACTAAACCAGCCCTCAGCAACTGCAACCTCTCTACCGCGCCCCCCCCCACACACACAACTCCAGGCCCCATATCCCCTAGTGTTCTCACCCAGTTCTGGGAATTATGTTGTGGATGCTGCTGCCACTTGGTGACAGCATACCCTGAAGGTACCATTCTTCCCAAACAGATTCTCCCAGTTCATAATCCTGGGGCACAAGTCCATTTCTTCCTTCTCTTCCCACCAAGCTTGGGGCATGGGTAAGGTGGTCGGTGCACAGGGAAAGGGGCTCTTTCACTGCTTAGAGATTCATACCTGAGATGATGCCTCGCCTGAGTCATCCTCTAGGAGGGCAGAAGAGAGAAGGAAGCAGGGTCAGGGTCTCTGACCTAGGGACTCATTTTCAGTGATAGGAAGGGCATTAGATACCTAGGGATCTTTGGGGGGAACTCCCAACTCCCAGAGAATCAGGAATTTTAAAGGAGGAATCAATCGCTTCAGCAGAATGATGATAAAGGGTAGTCGAAACTCTCCAAAGGAGAGGACAGTGGCATCTCCAGGATGGTGCCACTTCTTAGGGAAAGGCAAAGATCTGAAGCAGAGTGACCTAAGGAAGCAGAGTGGACCCCTAAAAGCTCTTGAGCTCCTTGAAACTGTCCTGAATAGGGTCAGGGAAGCCATGAAACCTCCTATAATGCAACAGATAGTGACACCTGGAAAGCATCCACAGTAGAGAGAAAAAGGGGTGACAAGAAACTGCCTAGAAGGAGGTAGGGGTGCTTGAAAATGCTTGAGGCGGGACTTGCATACCGCTGGGTGGTGAGGGGCGCTGGGCCGCCTCCTGTAGGAGGTGTAGGATGAGTTTGTCCCCAGCTAGGGCACCATAGTGAGCAGCATCCTGGCCCAGTGCGTCGGTGATGCCCGGCTGGGCCCCGCCCTGCAGCAGCACCTCTACTGTTTCCGGACTGGCCCTCTCGCAGGCCAGCATCAGGGCCGTCCTACCAGGAGAGGGGGCTACTGAGGTGGTGAGGACATCCTCAAACCCCACGCCCTCCTCAACACCCGGGACTGGGGTGGGGGAAGAAGACCAACTAGATCCCTTCCCACCCCCGCCCCGCCCTCCCCCCAACCCCATAGGAGACTTGCCCAAGGTCACAGCACACCATGGACCGGCTAGAGGAAAAATACTCACCTGCCCTGCAAGTCCTGGTCATTTGCAGCAGCCCCCTGCTGCAGGAGAAGGCGGCACAGATCTGTGTGACACATCTGAGCTGCTATGATAAGGGGTGTTGTACCTGACTGGGGTGGGAGAGGTTCGGAAAAGGGATGAGACAAGGCATGAGAAGTTGAGGAAACCTTCATGACTTCCCCTGAGCTCCACTCCAAACCTTTCCACACTTTTAAAAGAGTGCCTGGAATGTTGCCCCTTGGTGGCAGCGTACAGTGTCTTTCCCAAAGAGATCCCAGAGACTCACGCGATCTCGAGGATTTAGATGTGCCTTGAAGGAGCAGAGGATTTCTGAGCAGGAGATGCAGCCACCGGCCGCTGGAAAAAGAGAAGCAGGGAGTCGGGGGGGAGGGCTTAGGCATTTTCTGGGGGCCTTCTGCCTGAGTGTGATTCTTATTCTTTATTTCATAAGAAATTCCCACCTCCCCTGGAAAATCAGTAACAGTTATGACTCCCAGTGCACAGATGAAGTAACTGAGGTCCAGCCAGGCCTATGATGACCCCGTAGAGTCAGAAACAACCACAGTTGAGACCCAGGTCTGCTAACTCCTAGTCCCAAGCTCTTTTCACATCTTATCATGCTTCCCTTTTAAGATGGAACTTTTAACTGATTTTCATTATTTATTGTGTACCTACTATGTGCCAAACTCTCACACAGAAAGTGTTAATATTTACTGGAAGAAGCAGATGTCAGCTGAGGCTGGGAAAGCTTCTCAAGGTTTGATCTGAGTTCTGAGCTCTGAAGGTAAGAGGGGGATGTGGAGGTTATGGCACATGCGAGGGTCCAGGGGTGGGAAACAGTTTGGTAAAATGAAGGAAGTGGGGGATGGTGTGGCATGTATGTCCACAGCCCAGAGGGAAAGGACTTTGTGCAAGGTATTGCTAGAGAAATCTACAGACCCCATGTGGATACCTGCTGTGTGCCCAAGGGGAAATGAGATTTTGTTTGCTGCTGTAATCCCAATGCTCAACATAGCAGATGCTCAATAAATACTGAGTAAAAAAAAAAAAAATCAATGTGCTTAGTTTGACCAAAGGCATCACCGCCACTAGGTGACAGCACACTCCAACTGCAGGAAAATTTTATGTATGTATGTATGTATTTATTTATTTAGTGGGACCCTCGCCAGTGGCCAGGGAATGAACCAGCGCTGCAGAGGCTACGGGCAGCCTCGCAGCCCAGCGCTCAACCGCTGCACCACCAGGGGAGGCCCTGCAGGAAAATTTTAAACCAACAAAAACCTCAAAGCCAACCCAAATTTATCCTGTGTTCCCCAAAGGACAAACATTTCTTGAATCATAGTGAAGGTCATTCTCCAAATTCACAGGCCAGTGGACAGAGGCTGGACTGGCTTCTAGCTCAAGTGCATGGGTCCCTTTTCTTCCCTAAGGGAAGGCGTTTGCAGTAGATTCTGAAGCTGCTGGGAGCTCTGACCTTCCTGAGGTTTCCTAGGGGTTCCTCTAAGGAAATGACACCCCTACCCCCTGCATTGTTTTCACGTGGAGAAGGCCCCCTGGCAGAAGAACCTCCAAGCCTCACACTCCCTGGCCCATGGTGGGCAGGGCAAGGTTGGGCTGCACCCACCTGCATGGTGCAGGGCTGTCCACCCGCTGCTGTCCACAATGTCCACCAAACAGGAGGCCTGCGGACAGAGGGGCAGATCATTGGAGCAGTGCCATCAGCCTTCATTGCCTGATTTCTCTAGGACTGCCCCCTCCTTGGGGTCTGCTGTATTTCAGGTTCCTTGCCTCACCCCAAACCCTGACCACCTGCTCTATGGAGCCCATCTCCTTACCAGCCCTCTGAGCAACTGTCTTTGCTTTAGTGAAAGTTGTTAAGAAAGAAGGACTAGCTGGGAACCGAGGAGCATCTGGGAGTTTGAGGAATACATGTAAGCTCTGAGAATGGCTTTGACTATGAAAGTTGGGATTTGGGGAGAAGCTGGGGCCCAGGAAATATCTGATAACAGGAATATATCTTGGCTGTGGAAAGGACCTGGACAGTCAGGGGAGTATCTGGCTGTCCAGGGAGTAGTTGGGGCTCAGAAGTAAAAGGGATCATGGAATATCTAGGATTTAGGGAGTACCTGAGAGTTCAGGAAATTGCTGGAACTCAGGAGTAGCCAAAGCAAAGGAGTATTGAGGTTAAAGGGTGGGATTATCTAGGCTTCAAGGAGTATCTGAGACAAGAGAATGACCTGTAGCAGTTGCTTCAAGCACTCTGGGTGTCCATACTTGGCGGCCAAGTGGAGGGCATTGTAACCTGAAAGGAAGAGATTTTCTAGGGCTCTAGATACTCCAGGAGCTTCTGGCTGCTCCCCAGACCTGTGTCAACTATTTGTGATGAGTTCGTTTCCCTGCATCTGTTGTAGCAAGTCCCCAAGGTCCAGAGAGTTTCAAAACTGTGCTGCTCCCTGTGGTCAAAGACTCTCCATCTGATCAGTGTCACAATTTCATCTCAGCTACCCTCACACCTACCCTCCCCTCAAGTCCTACGGCTCCAGCTACTCCTCTGTCCCCAGCTACTCTACATGCTCAATTATAGTCATGTGTCACATAACAACAGGAATACATTTTGAGAAAATCATCAGCAGGTGATTTTGTCATTGTGCAAGTGTCATAGAGTATAACTGCACAAACTAGAGGATACAGCAGACTCCACACCTAGGTCAGAGGGTAGAGCCTCCTGGGACTCCCCATCATATACACTGTCCATACATGCACTGCCATATACGCCACTGAGCAAAACACCAAGTGATGCATGACTATACGCCAAAGCTCCAGTGTTACCCTTCAGAATCCTCAGTTGTTTTATGTATTCCTGCTAATCCACATACCCTTGCTATTCCATGTTCCAGCTGTATTCCTGTCTAGAACCTCCGACTACTGCATCCACCCTGCGCACTATGCTTATTGCCCTAAAGCTATGTCATCCCATGTCTAGTTACCCCCTGAGCTCTGACTATTCCCTTTGGCCATGAATTCTCATTTATTTCCTCAGGTCCCTTGTTAAGTCACACACCCAGATTCTCCTTTATCCTAGCTACTCCCAGAGCTTCAGCTACTTCTAAATCCCAGCTACTCCTGTACCTCAGTTACTCCCCCAAACTCTACTTGTTACTCTCATGTCTGTATATACTTCTCAAGATCAGATACTTTTCAAGATCAGATACTCCTTTGCGCCAACTTCTTCCAGTTACTCCTACCCACAAATTAACTCACCTTGCTTGGTGCCAGCCATGGTCTCTGTCCTTGAGCACTGCAGCCTGACATGCCCCAGTGCCTCCCTGGGGGCACTGAACAGAACCCCTTTGATAAGCAGGATACCCAGTTTATGAATCAGGGAGTGGCTGGACCGTCTGGTTGGGCACCTGGTCTGAGCCCGTCCTCCCTCCCCAGGGTCCCATGGGTACTACCTGCCCCATCTGTGCTCATGACGTTGGTGCCATGTGCCAGCATGACCTCCAGACAGCTGGCTGCACCCCTCATGGCTGCCAGGTGGAACCTGGAGGTCAGAGATCAGGGGTCAGCCACAGAGTGGCCACCACTCAGCCATCACACCCCCAGGGGGTGGGCACTCACGCAGACTTGCCCTCGGGGTCCAGCTTCGTTGGCACCAGGCCCTTGCGAGAGATGAGGGCGGCCACCCGTGCCGAGTCGTTGCTCTCCACAGCCTGCAGCAGCCGCTCATCGCTTTTGCCCCAGTCCTGGCTCTGCAGGGCACACCCAGAGGAGCGTGGGCCCAGGTGGCCACTGCCCCCTCCCCACTCCCCCAGCAGGGGCTCTGAGCTCTCTCCATCCACCCACCCCTGGGCACTTGCCTGGCGCCTGCCTCTGGCTGCAGGCTTCGGGATGGGGCAGGGGCCGCAGGGTGGGCAGGAGCCTAGGTCAGTGGGGCTGAGCCGCAGCTGCAGTGGGAGGTGGTCCTGGGTGGGGTTCTGGCAGCTTCCCCCAAGCCTGCGCCCCCCCAGCATCTGTCTCCAGGTCTGCGGCCCCACTGCCAGCAATGTCCCTCGAAACCATTCCCCAATCAGCCCCAGTGCCTCCTTCCCAAAAGTTGTCCCAGGACGTGCCCTTACTGAGCAACCACCTTCCCAACAACCCCGCCCTCCCAGACACTCACGCCGCCCCATGTCCTTCTCCACAACCTTCCAGAGTCTTCCCACAGGACACCTTCAGAGGGTTCCTTAAGTGTCCCTCAGAACCGTTCCCTGCCATTTATCCTTATGCTGAAAAAACCAGTTGTCCCCCAAATGTCCTCAGTGTTCTTCACCCAAAATCTTAGCCTATATTGCATCCCAAACTGTCTCCCCCAAATTCCTGAATGTCCTCCAAAATCATAGCCCCAAATGACCCTCATCATCGGTCTCAAAAATGTCCTCCCCCTAAACCCCGCAAAATGGTCTCTGAAACTGTATTCTTAACGTACAATCTCCCCCAAGCGATCCCATATAAAATGTGTCCCCCCAAATGCCCTCTAAATTCTAAATGTCATCTGTTCAGTTCGCAAAACTGTCTCCCCAAATGTCCCAGCCATTCCCGCAACCTCTGTTTCCCACCCCGCCCCCTCACCACCTCCCTCCCAGCGCCTCCTTCCAGGGTTGGGGGATTGGTTCTCGCAGGGAGTGGAGAGGCAGGGCCAGCCCACCCGCCCGCGCCCCTTCCCCCGGCCCTACCGCGAAGGAGGTGGCGGCGCACAGGCACAGCTGCTTCATGGCGTCCAGGGCGCCGGCCAGAGGGGCCCAGGGAGGGGCAGGCGCTGCCAGAGCTCGGCAGCCTGGCCACCAAGTGGTCCTGCCCCGCCAGCGCCGCCCCCTCCAGGGAGCGCCCCACCTGCTCCCCCACGGCCCCTCCCCCACGGGGTGAGGGATGTGCCCGATGGGGACCTGGACCTGGAGGAGGGGCGCCGCCCTGGCCAGACCTGACTTGCCGCTGGGAGGAGGCCAAGAGCACACCCCCACCTCCAGTGCCCGCTGGGTCTATCTCCAACGCTCTGTGGATCTGGCCAGGAGGGATCCTCGGTGAGTGGGCCTGGGCCCTGGATACACAGAGCCCTCCACTGCCCACCCTGCCACCCAGGCTGTAGCTCACTCATGCAATCATTCATTCATTCATTTATTCACTCATCCGCCAGTGGGACTGTGCAGTTCCAAAAACCTGAATTGGAACTCCCGTCCACCCTCTGTACCGCCTCCTCTGTCCCCGGTATTTAGGGGACTCAGCCAAGATACTTACCTGATGTGCATTTCACTTTCCTCCTCCAGGAAATGGGTTTCATAACAAACTGTACCTACTGCAGAGGGTTACTAGGAGGCCTGAGGGAGATAACTGGCGGCGAAGTAGTGCCTGGCACACAGCAAGTGTGCAGTCAGCAGGTGCACACAGCAAGTGTGTTATTACTAAGCTGCGGTTCACCTATCCAAGAAAGACATAGCTGGATCCACATGCGTATCTCATACTGAACTCTGGGCTCGAACGACATAGTAAGTGCTCAGTTAAATCACTCACAGAGTGGCTTAAGGGGATGGTGGGTCTGTGTACCTCAGACTGGGAGTCCCTTGAGAGGACAGCCTGGCTGAGGCCGCCCAGGCCCAGGGCCTGTCACCTCTGGGCAAGAGTGCGGGAGTTGGTAAATGTTTGCTGAGTTAATGAACCACTCCCAAGGCCAAGCTCTGAGCTACACAAATTTAAATCATTTCAGTCCATTTGTCCTCCTGGTGCCTGGCACTAGAGCTCAGTGACGACCAGCCGCAATGGTGAAGTCGAGACCAATTGGCCTACAAAGCACAAACATTTACTGTCTGGCCCTTAGAGAAAAAACTTGCCCACCCCTGCTCAAAATGGTCCCACTATCATCTCTGAGCTCATACTCTCCTCCTCCTTCCCACTGGGCCGACCCATCCTGCCACAGCAGCCTCCTGCCTGGTCAAGCTGCCTCGTCCCACCTCCAGGCTTTGCCTTTGGTGTGACCTCTACAGGAGCACCTGCTCCTCCCAAATGGTCCACATGGCTGATTCCATTACTGCTGTCTGCACTGGTAGACACCTCTTTGGGTCTTCTCTGGCCACCCCTGGTCACTCTCTAGCCCCTAACTAGGACTTGTTTTTCCTTCTTCATTCATACCAACACCTGAGATCCTACTATGTACCTGTTTGAAAATATTCTGTCTCCTCTTGGTTTCTCCCCTTTAATGTCTCCCTACTTGCAGGGACTTCGGTCTCGGTCACTGCCTTATCTATCTGCAGCGGAACGAGTTAGAGACTCTAGGGCCCAGTGTAAAAAGAAAATGTGGGGGCCCTGGTTAAAATTATTAAAGATGTCAAGACAGTAAGAACAGAGCATTAAATCAAACATGGCCCTTCCGAGTGTGGGTCCCTAAAGTCAGGATTGCCAGTAAGCCTGGCACACAGTAGGACCTCAGTCATATGTGTTGAATGAATGTAAGACATAGCAGTGACTCTGGAGAATAGAAATAGGAGAGAGATCCCAGGAAGCATTAAAGCACTGGGAGTCTATGAATCTAAAAGAACCCCAATCTCTTACCCATGAGGCTTTTATAAAACCTGAAATAAAGGCAGGAAATCCAGAGCCTAGGCCCAGGGCACCAGCTAACTTCTATCTTATGGATGAAAAACTGAGTCCAGGGAGAACCCAAGAAGGCTCAGAACAAGTATCCTGACAGGGGCTGGAAGGAAAGGCTGGCATTGAAGAATAGGAAGGAGCCGGCGGGACGGGCTGGCGGCAGGGCAGGGGGCTGGTCTGTGTGTGCTGATAGGGGAATAAAAGGTCCAAAGAGACAATGAGTGGACCTCTGCGGTCACGGGGTGTGCTTTCTTCCCTTGGGGGAACTGAACAAAAGCCTGAACCCGACTCCAGCTGCCGTCTGAGAAACTGGAGCCAGGAGGGTGGGGGGGCACAGTGAGCTGGCATGGGGAGCACAGGGGAAGCGAGGGAGGGTGGAGGGCATGCTTCCCTCCACCCCCACCCCCAGGCCTCTCATCTGCTGCCACTGCCACCCTGGGCTCCTCCCCGCTGGAAGCAAACACTGCCTCAGCCCACCCAGACACCTGATACACCCCAGGCCCCAGGCCCTCACACCTGCCGCCTCTCACCCCCCCTTGACCTTGACTGTCTGCCATGTACCTACTAAATACACCCTTGTCCCAAATTAGGTGTCTTATTTTTATTTTGTAGCTGCACACACTTTTGGATGGATTTGCTTTCAACGTCATTCTGCTTTTGAAATTTAACAACTGACTTCTTGGGAATTCTTGGGGGGGAAATAGGAACAGTCTCCCTCCCTCCCTAACCCCCCACCTTGGTCCCCTCCCTTCCCCCTCCCCCCTCCAATCATTGCACTCCCCTGTGTTCTTCTTAATGACACAGCCCTAAGGAAGGCAGGTGTCTCATTTCCCAGCTGTGAGAGCTAGAGCAAACCCCTTCAATACTCTGGGCCTCCTTTCCTCAGCTATGAAGTGGGGGTGTAACTGAAAGTTCAACCCCATATCACAGGAGGCTTAAATGAACTGACATCTGCAAAACACAGGGTCAGCTCCCTATAGTGTTTGAAAACAAATAAATAAAAACAAAAACCAGATGAAATAAATACAAACTCGACAACACTAAATTTCTAAAAATGAAATTTGAAGTATTAATAAAGTGAAAAGGGTGGTTTAAATGAATAAATACTAAAAATAAAGACATTGGAAAGGCTGACAGAGGTGACAACTGGGTGGTGACAGACCTAGTCACCCAGCTAGTAGGGGCAGAGGAAGGATTTGAAGTCAGAGCTGCCTGCCTTTAAAATGAGGCTTGTTGCACCGTCCCTCTTTTTGATTTTCAGTGACTCCTAGCACCTGCTCATCTTCCATTAGGGCCCTGAATCAACCTGTCAGCCTCCAAAAATTTGCCCACACTGGTCCCCACCCCAACCTGTGTGCCTTCACTTGTCTGAATTTTCCCTTTTCTCCCAGGCTTCACTCCAGTGCTGCCTCCTTCAGGCAGCCCCCTGTGATTGCTCTGGGTCTTGTCTGTGCATGGAAAGGCTGTATTGTGTGGTGGAGAGACCAAGGGCTCTGAAGTCAGCATGCATGGGTTTGAATCACAGGCACTGGCACTTCATTTTGTGACCGGGAGAAGTCAGTTAACCTCTCAGAACCCCGGATTCCTTGGACTGTTAAGTGGAGGCCAGTCACAAAGGGGCACTCAGGAAGGCTGGCTGCCCCACACTGAATGTGAATCTTTACTTCGGTTCTCACAATCTGTGCCCTGGACTGGCCTGCACATTGGCAAGGACTTGGGGTGCCTGGAGGGAGTGGGGAAGACAAAACATTGCTCTCTGGGTGTTCAGAGTGTGAGATGAGGCTGCAAGGGAAGCCAGCTTGATCTTGTTATAGAGCAACCCGTCCCTTTTCCCCCTAACAATCTCACCTCAGGGCCTTTGTACTAGCTGATCCCTCTACCTGGAAGGCAACTCCTGCAAAAGTACACATGACCCCCTCTTTCCCTTCTGATCTCTGCACTATTATCAGCTTGGCGAGCCCTTTCTTAATAACCTACTTAAAAATTGCAACCATTGCCACTGCCAAGGGTAGTCCAATTCTTTTGCCTTATTCATCTCCATGGCACAAAATTTGCCTTTTCAAGTATTTATCTTATTGGTGTCCACATTCCTTACTTTGCTGTCCACGCTGTGAGTATAGGGGTATGTCTGTCCTATTCACTGCTGTTTCCTGTGTGCCTAGAACAGCACCTGATACAAATATTTGCTGAATAAAAACTCAAAAGCAACACATGAAGGACTCCGAGAAAGTAAGTTCTCAGAAAAGCAAGTGGTCTCGGCAGCTGATGCCAGAGATTTGCTGTGTGGGAGCCAAACTGGAAAGGATGCAGAGGGCTTGATGGGCTTTAATGCCCTGACAGGGCGTTCCAGGTAGAGGGAGCAGCCTGGCCAGAGGCTAAGGGGCTGGAAAGCTTGAACAGGAAGCAGTGAGGGGTCAGGGGGCAGTAGAGAGCAAAGGAAGGGAAGGTGGACAGAGGCTTCAGGGCACAGATCTGAACCTATGGGTGCTCTTCCTGGGGAGCCATGGAAGAGTTTTAAGCAGGTTCATAATGAAGCTGCCAAAAGAATCTGACACGGGGAGAAGGACAATGGTCCAACAGCCAGTGGATCTTCAGCCAGTGCCCGGGGGAAAGGGACCTAATGTTGGACGGCCTCTGGCATCTCAGTGGCTCAGACTCACCTCTGTCTTCTTGAATCGTGCCCGGAGAGTTTTCATGGCCAGTGTCTGGAGTTTCTGCTCTCCCCAGGTAACCTGGAGAACAGAAGGGAGTGAGAAACATCAGTCCTGTGGGCTGAGAGTCACTACCTTCTTCTCCCCAAATGGACCACTTCCTCCTCCCTGGGCCATGCCAGCCCCTAGCGCAGGACACAGACCTACCCCATCTCCTAACTGCTGTTTGTCCTTTGGCAAGTCACTTGCCCTCTCTGAATTGCACTTCCCTCATCCCTAAAATCAGGGAGATAATCCCCTCTTTACCAACTCCTCGTCAATTTTCAGTGAGGTTTCTAGCATAGGGCCTGGCAAACAGTAGGTGCTCAATAAGTGTGCCTTATTGGTATTTCCTGTTACCCAGGTAGATTAAGCCCTGGTTCCACAGAAGGAAGTATGGCTGCTTCTGTCCTCCTGGACAGTTAGGGGCTCCTTGGTGGCCAAGCCCAGAGTTGAGGACATTTAACACAAAGGCATGTTTCTTGAATGAATGGAGGACATCCTTGCATGAAGATCCCCTACTCCAGGTTCTGCATGTGTGACAGCAGGGAGCGAATGGAGGTCTGGGGTGATGCCTGCAAGCTGTTGCACACATGCAGTCACAAGCATGGTGTACACATGTCTGTCCACTGTGTCCTCTATCACGTTCTGAGTGGCTATGGAGATCAGGCAGGGGATAATTCAAGGGGGTGTTTTGCCAGCTGTGTGGTTAGGAATTTCTTCCTATGTCTGAGTGAGATTTCTGTGAAGTTATGCCCTTCACCCATCCACCTGCCCATGATTTCCCCAAGTCATCTTCCCACCTGTCTACCCATCCATTTGCTTACCTGTGCATCCACCACCCTGCCCAAGCACTTGTCCATCCACCACCGGCTCACACCTACCAACTTGCCCACCTAACTCATCTTCTCACTGATCCTCATGTACCCTCCCATCATGCTTTTCCCACCATCCACCCATCACCCATCCACCTGCCCACCTATCCATCCACCTATTCATCTACCTGCCCATCTATCCACAAACCCACCCATCCAACACCCACACACCCACCCATCTACCATCCATCCATCCACAGCTCCACCAATCAGTGTACCCTTCACTTACCACCCACCCCACTTTTCGTTAAACCTGTATCAATCACACCCAGAGCAGGCGTAACAAGAGACACCCAAGAGAGGAGCCCACAGGTTGCCTGGGCAAGAGGGAATCAGTGGGCTTGGGGGAGGGGACAGTGCCCTCATCCTGGGAGCTGTTTCTAGAAGAAGTGATGATACATACGCAGAGTCTGATGGCTAGACAAGATACGGAGGGTAGCTGCAGGAAAAAAGGGCCAAAGGCTGGGAAGTGGGAAGTGCATGCATGAGCGAGTGTGTGTGCGTGTCAGGGTGCCTGGGTAGCTCCTTAGCATGGCGGGCACCCACACTGGCCCCTCCTTTTCCCCACATGTCAGGGCTCAGGGGCAAGGAGACTTAGGTCCTAAGGGGAGCCTCCATCCCAGGCCTCCCTCACCGCCTTCCTCTCCTACCTCCCACGGTTCCAGTGACTCCAGCCCCAGGCCACTGTGCCCACTGCTGGCTCCAGTTACAGCTCCCAGTTGGGCCACAGACCGCTCAGCCAGCTCAGTTACGACACCTGAGCAGCTCTGAGCAGCTCTAGGCGGATGCAGCCCCAGGGGGCTGGGGATGAGTAGAGGGAGGAGACAGGCTGGCTGTGGGCTGCCTGTTGGCCAACTGGCTCTCAGGTGGGAAGACATAGTTCTCTATCATCACTGGACACATTTCAGTTTCTAAAATGAGCCACTTTGCTCCCAAGAGAGTGGCACTTGCTGTTCCCTCCAGAACACTCTTTTCTGTACCCTCTGTCACGCTCAACAAGCTCATTCTCCCCATTTCACTCCTACTTACTCTTCAGATCTTTGCTGCAATGATACCCTCTTCTGCAGGAAGCCTTCCCTGATGTCCCCAGGTGGGGTCAGGTGCCTCCTCTGAACATTCTCACAGCCTGGTGCTTTCTGCATCCCTCGTTGCACTCCAATCACCATTGCCCCATCACCTGTTTGTGTCCATCACCAGCCACACTGTGACACCTGTGTTCTCCAGTTATCTTTCTAGCACATAGTAGGTGCGCAACACGTGTTTTCTCGATGAGTTCTCAGGGTAACCAGTCCCATGACCTTGAGAGTTTCTCTAGCTTCTTGGTGCAGTCTGGATGTGTTTTGCTTATAAGAAATTAGCATCCACCTGAAAAATGTTCAAATAAGGGCCTCCCTGGTGGCTCAGCAGGTTGAGTGCAGTGCTGTGAAGCTGTCCGTAGCCTCTGCAGCGTCGGTTCAGTTCCCAGCCGGCCAGGGAGAGGCCCACATGGAGCGGCAGACCTCTCCTGTATCGCCTGCTGCTCCCCTCAGCAGTGTTTTTGGTCCGCCTGCCTATTCTGCTCCCCGCTCTGTCTCTGGTGAATCCTCTTGCCCTCCCGCGCTTCTGGCCTGTACCCCAGTTCTTATATAAATAAATAAATCTTTAAAAAAAGTTCAAATAGGGGCCTCCCTGGTGGCACAAGGAGTTAAGATGCAACCTATGAAGCTATCTGCAGCCACTGCAACACAAGCTCCATCCCTGGCCAGGGAGCAACCCACATGGCGCGGCAGACCTCTCCTGTCTCTCCTGCTGCTCCCCTCAGCAGTGTGCTTTGGTCAATCCGCCTGTTTTGCTCTCCACTCTCTCTCTGGTGAATCCTCTCACCCCCCACAACTCTGGCCTGTACCTGAGTTCTTGTGTGCATAAATAAGTAAATCTTAAAAATAAAAATAAATTTTAAAAAAGTTCAAATAATTTAGAGTGGAGTTCTAGACCCTCCCCACTCAGGCTCCAAATTACCCCACCCCGGATACGCACACACACGCACGACAGGTACTCTGCGTCGTAACTACATGCTTCTCAAAATGTTCAGCGGAAAAAAAAACCTTGAAGTGGAAGCAGGAGCCTGGGTACCTTCTCTCTGGCTCTGTCCTCATAGGGTGCGGGGTATGGGCTGGGGGTGTGGAGGTGAAGTGTCATCACTAATTTGTAAAAAAAGAGAATGAGGGTGCTGATTGTTTCTGCCCCTCACTTTTTTTTTTAAGATTTTTTTTTTTTTATTTTATAGAGGCATGTTTTTTTTTTCATTTATTTATTTATTTAATTTGTTTTTGTTTATACACGCACTGGGTACAGTCAGAAGCGCGGGAGGGTGAGAGAATTCACCAGAGCCAGAGCGGGGGGCAGAGCAGGCAGAAGGACCGAAGTACACTGCTGAGGGGAGCAGCGGGCGGCAGGAGAGGTCTGCGCGCCATGTGGGACCCTCCTCAGATGGCTGGGGAGCAGCCGGGGATCGAACCGGCGCCACAGAGGCCGCGGGAAGCTTCGCAACCCAGCGCTCAACCGCTGTGCCACCGGGGAGGCCCTTTAAGATTTTTTTTTTTGCGCATAGAAGAACTGGGGTGTAGGCCAGAGGTGTGGGGAGGAGTGGTGGGGAGAGGATTCACCTGAGTGGGGCACAGAACAGGCAGATTGACCCAAGTACACTGCTGAGGGGAGCAGCGGGGAGACAGGAGAGGTCTGCTGCGCCATGTGGGTTTCCCCCTGGCCGGCCGGGGATCGAACTCGTGCTGCAGAGGCTGCGGACAGCTTCATAGTGTGGTGCTTAACCCCTTGCGCCACCAAGGAGGCCCTGCCCCTTATTTCAGACGTGACTGGAGAACTCGCATTTGGGCTGCCACCCGCCCTGGTTAGCCGGCAGCCACTTTTCTGTCCCACCTCCAGCCCCGCCCCGCGCTAAGGGATAGAAAGGAGGGCGCTTCCTCTTGCCATTAGTTAACATGGCGTCCGCGGCGACGGCACGCAGCGCATGCGCATTTGCGTGCGAGCAGCCAGGCGCGGGAGGGGAAGGCGGCTCCTCCTTCCTCCCATTGCCGCCCATTTCCGGCGGAAGCGGCCTCAACAAGAGAAACTTTATTGTTCCCGTTGGGGCGGCGAGGATGTCGGTGAATTACGCAGCGGGGCTGTCGCCTTACGCCGATAAGGGCAAGTGCGGTCTTCCCGAGGTGAGCGCGACCGGGGGTGTCCGAGGCCGGCCCTCTGGGATGCTGAGCCGGCGGCACCCGGCTGCAGCGGGGCATTGTGGGAATATCATGAGGCACCGAGGCTAGACAATGGGAGGGACTTCCCAATGAGGAGGGGGCGGGAAGTGACGCCCCCTGCGCGCCCCAGGACGCGGACACGCCCAGCTGCAGGTCAGCCTTGCTGGGACTGAGGCGAGGACCTGCTGGCCGAATTCTTGAAGTCTGAGGAGGGAGCAGGGCTTGTAGCTCCAAACAGAAGGCACTGCAGAGGCAAAGGCGGGGAGGTGGGATTAAACACACTTGGAAAGCAGATGCATCAGAGCTTTTCAGAGCCGTAACAGGACTCCAATGCCAAGCTGGGCAGTTAGCACAACCCTAAGGGGATGGAGAGGGGTTTTGAGCTGGGAGGGGCTTGGATGGATGTCAGTGTGGGTCAGAAGAACACCCTCAGACCCTGGGGCGGGGAGTGGAGGGGTAGTCACTTCTCTTCACTCCCGTACATAGGGGTGTTAAGGAGCATGGGCTCTCTACCTGACATCCTGCTTATTATGACACTAGGATTTTGAGCAAAACAAGCTTTATTGTGAATTGATTGGCAAGGAATCTGGAGATTAAACTAATCTGCCTCCTCCACCAAGGTTGTATGAGGTCATATAGGTTTAGGGAAGGGGGTTGAGAACAAAGGAGTTAAATTTTATCGGTTAAAGAGAGTGTTAGGGGCAAAGAAATGTGGGCTTGGCTGAAGTTCTTTGGCCAGTTCCATGAGAGTTCAGACATGAAAAAACACAAGGAAACTTTTCTTCAGATCACTGGAATTTTGAATTTCTGTTGTGGATCCCTCCCTTCTGGGTAGCCCTTCTCCTCTGCATTTTTGTCTGTCAACTCCTACTGACTTTGGAGCTCAGTTCAAGATTAGGCAGTGATCCTCCAGGCTTTGCTGTGTCTGCAAAAGCTAGTCTCAGAAAAGTTCAGATTTTTTTTTCTTTTGTGCTTTGGGGTCTAAAGGCAATTTAACATCATTTGCCTCAGTTACAGGGGGAGGCTTGCCCTAACCCACAACGGCTTGCTAATCAACTCTCAGATGGGTGAATCCCACCTGAAGATCCATTGGATTCTCCTGCCTGAAAAACATTTCTCCTGCCCCCAGAAACTGTGGTAGGCACTTTCCAGGTTCTGGGGCCATGCAGGGAAAAAGATAGTAGACATTTCCCTCCTTCTAGCAGGGAGACAGGCAAATAGCAAATAAATATAAGAAGACAGATGGCGGTAATTGCTAGGGAGAAAAATCGGAGGAATGAGGAGATCTGGGAGCTGCATTGAAACAAAGGCGACCCAGGATGCATCAGTGAACTGACTTTTTCTTAATTTTCTTTTATCACGGTAAAATCTACATAATATAAAGTTACCATCTTAAGTTCAATGGTTTTAAAACTACTCATGATGTTGTGCAACCACCCCCACCATCCATCTCCAGAACTTTCGCATCTTCCCAAACAGAAACTCTGTCCCCGTTAAACATGACCTCTCCATGCCCCAGCAGCCCCTGACACCCACCATCTATTTCCTGTCTGTATGGATTTGACTCTCTAGGGGCCTCCTGTGAGTTGGAATCACATTGTGTTTATTCTTTTGTGCCCGACTTATTTCACTGAATATCATGTCTTTGAGGTTCATCCATGCTGTAGCCCGAGTCAGAGTTTTCGTCCTTTTTTATGACTGAATGATATTCCAGTGTATGCACGGGCCACACTGTGTTTCTCCATTCATCCATCAGTAGACATTTGGGTTGCTGCCATGTTTTAGCTATTGTAAATAATGCCACGAAGAGTATGCAAGTGAGATATCTTTTAAGCCAAGACCAAAGTGAGGTGAGGAAGGGAGTCAAGTGGGGAGCTGGAATGGCCATGGCAAAGCCCGTGAGGCAGGACCACACCTGGCGTGTTGCAGGAACAGCACGTGGCTGGAGCAGAACGAGGGGGGACTAGGAGCAGGTTGTGCAGGGCCAAGCTGGCCACTGGGAGGTCTTGGGCTTTTACCTCAAGGGCGTGGGAGCCCTGGAGGGTTCTAGGCAGAGGAGGCACTAGCTGCTTTTTCCAGTCCCTTCTCTACCCCTGGGCAAGGTGGAGGCAGGTCACTCTGGTTAGTTGCCTTGCCACTGTGGGACACATTTTGACCCCTCCCTTCTGCTCTATCTCCCCATAGATCTTCGACCCCCCAGAGGAGTTGGAGCGGAAGGTGTGGGACCTGGCACAACTGGTGTGGCAGTCCTCCAACGTGGTGTTCCACACTGGTGCCGGCATCAGTACTGCCTCGGGCATTCCGGACTTCAGGTCTGTGAGCACTGGGAATGTCCCTTAGGGTCAAACCCAACATTCCTGGCATACCCCATTGGTTAGAACCTGGTCACGTGGCTTAGCTACAAGGGCTGCTGGGAAAGTCTTTTGACTGGGCTCACTGTGTATGGCTAAATGAATATTGGGGCTCTACTATTACCATAGAAAATGGGGAGAATCATTATCAAGGGCTATTCCACATTCACTGACAAATATTTTTTATTAGGTAAGCGGCTTAACTCTGGACCTCAGTTTCTTCACCTGTAAATGAGGGTGTGAGACCAAATAATGTCTAAGCTCCCCTCTGCTTCAGGCAACCTGTGTTAGATCAGAGGCTCGTTGCTGGGGTCTCAAACTGGTGGCCCCCTCAGTGCTGTTTGCATCCCTGCTCCAGAGCAGGCCTGGCACATCTGTGTTCTCTCCATGGCTGCTCAGGGCCCAGCTTGGACTCTCACAGCAGGAGTGCAGACCCCCCTCCACAGCACCCCCATAATCTGCCAGGGCTCCCCATTGCCACGCAGAAGAGTTCCAAGCATTTCTGGTGGGAAATTGAAGCGCTTTCTCAGCCAATCCTGGGTCATCTCCCCAATCTCAGCTCCTGTTGCTCCCCCTATAGCCCACAGACCACTTGTATTTCCCCAAACTTGTGGGGCTGTTGCTAGCCTCCAGGCCTTTGTTTACCACTCCTACCTGAGCCACCATGCCCTTTCATTTCGTAATTCAAGAGGCAGCTCAGCTTTCTCGAGAAAGCCTTCCCACACTCCACACAGCCCTTGCAGCTCACTAGGCCACCTCAGCCCCAGGTTCTTCTTTCTGTTCTAGCCCCACAGGGCTGGGGGGTTCTGTGTCACCTGTGTCCTCTCCCGATCAAGGATTCCGCCGGGGCAGGACCCTGCTATCACCCAGCACCATACCAGGCTTAGAGCAGCAGCAGTGAAGTGTTGGTTAAATTGAATCATTTTTGCCCTCCTGTACCACATTCTTCCTTCTTCCTTCCCTTCCTGTGTTCTCCCTCCCTGCCCCCATCTTGCTCTCTCCTCTGTCTTTCTGTTTGTCTCTGTCTCTCCTAAGTTCTTTTTTTTTTTTATAGAGGCATGTTTTTATTTATTTATTTGTTTGTTTGTTTGTTTATTTGTTTCGTTTATACATGCACTGGGTACAGTCAGAAGCACGGGAGGGTGAGAGAATTCACCAGAGCCAGAGCAGGGAGCAGAGCAGGCAGAAGGACCGAAGTACACTGCTGAGGGGGCAGCGGGCGGCAGGGGAGGTCTGCGCACCATGTGGGACCCTCCTCCGGTGGCCGGGGAGCAGCCGGGGATTGAACCGGCGCCACAGAGGCCGCGGGCAGCTTCACAACCCAGCGCTCAACCACTGCGCCACTGGGGAGGCCCTTCTAAGTTCTTTTTTTTAAAGATTTATTTTATTTATACAAGAACTGGGGTACAGGCCAGAGGCACGGGAGGGTGAGAGAATTCACCAGAGCAGAGCAGGGAGCAGAACAGGCAGATGAACCAAAGACACTGCTGAGGGGAGCAGTGGGCGAGACAGAAGAGGTCTGCCGCGCCATGCACGTGTCTCCCTGGCCAACCGGGAATTGAACCAGCGCTGCAGAGTATGCGAACATCCTCACAGCGCTGCGCTCAACCCGCTGCGCCACCGGAGAGGCCCCTAAGTTCTTTTTGTGTCACTGTTACTGTCTCTCTCTGTCTTTTATTTCTGTTTCCAATTTTCTTTGTCTTTCTCTCTCTCTGATTTTTCTCTCTGTCTCTGATTTTCTGTCTGTTTTTTCTGCCACCTGATGATACCGGAAATAGACCAGATTCTGGTGCTGCCTGTCACTATGGAAAGCCAATAGGCAGAGACAGGAATTGAATCCATAGCCACTTTTATTTTTCAGATTGCTGGACAGTGATCTGGGAGAACAGTAGGTATAACCCCTGGCCAGGGGGTGGGGGCCAGGGATGGTGGCCAGCACACTGCAGAAACTGTTCTGCCATCTCATTTCTAGCTGGCTTTTTGTATGATGAGTCGGACGAAGACCACTGGTCATAAGCCAGCACCCCATCAGATCAGTCCATCGCAGTTGATTTTTCCTGTATCCATCATGTTCAGCCCCCACAGTTTGTTACCAGCCTGCGGGTTATCTTGTCCCTGGTACATCTGTAGGGGTCAATGTCTAACACTCCTTCCAGCATCACTGGGGCAGGAATCTCAGTTTAAAGAAAGCATTTTAGTTAAAAAAAATAAAAATAAAAATAAAATGCTTGCTTTAAACTAAGATTCCTGCCCCAGCGGTGCTGGAAGGAGTGTTAGACATTGACGCCTCCTAGCACTAATTGCCTAATTCCTAAACTCTCTCTCCCGTCCCTGCCACCTTCAGGGGCCCTCATGGCGTCTGGACCATGGAGGAGCGGGGCCTGGCCCCCAAGTTCGACACCACATTTGAGAGCGCCCAGCCCACGAAGACCCACATGGCGCTGGTGCAGCTGGAGCGCGTGGGCCTCCTCCGCTTCCTGGTCAGCCAGAATGTGGATGGGCTGCACGTGCGCTCCGGCTTCCCCAGGTAACAGGTGACTCTCACCATGCTGGACCGTGGGCAGGCCTCCCCTTTCTCTAGGCCGTGGTTCCCTCACCTGTAAAATGGGTCTTGATGGAAGCCCCTCCTTTAAGCTTATGTGATGATTCAGCAAGGCAGCCAGGGAGAGCGTTCAGTCCTTCGTAAACCCACGCTGTCACCTTCAGCACCTCCTGGGCACCTCTCCGGAACTGGCCTCTCCTTTCCTGGACCGTGGGCATCCCCACCCTGAACTGTCTAGATCTCTGTTCTCTGGTGCATGGTGGCATCTGAGCCCAGGCCATCTCTTGGCATTGCAGCTCAGCCAGAAGTGGCTACAAAAGCTCCCTCCCCTGGGGCCTGGCCAGGGGTTGGGGGCTGGGGGTGGTGGCCAGCATCTAGAATTTGCAGTTGGGTTTTAATATCTGTCTTTATTACTTTTATACTGCCTGTGACCATGACATCTGGGTAGAGAGACTGAGTCCTTAGCATTAAGGGTTCTGCCCTTCCTTACCCCACCTTGCCTGAGCCTTGTCTGGGCATGGGGGATAACAGCACATTCACTGGTTTATATGAGTGGCCGGACGCTCCACAGGCAAGGAGGGGTGAGGGAGAGGACTTGTCTCTGTAAAGGCGGCTGTCCCCTGCCCTGCTGAAGTGGGCCTGACTCCTGACTCTAGCTAGCCCTTTGCCATAGAAATGAATTTTCTCCCGGAGTCAGGTAGCTCTTACAACCTGGAGATGCTGCCAAGTCCTGCGGCTTCATGCCTTTCAACGTAAATACCTGAGAAAACAGCACTCCAGTGTCCACCGCTGGGCTTACGGGGGCCCTGGTCTGGGCTGTGGCCTTTCTGGTCAGAGGAATTTACTTAGATGGCTACAGACCTGACTCTTAAGACCTGTGTAGACATTTCTAGAAATGAAAGAAAACGTTCTCTCACTTTATAGCTAATACATTTCCATGGCCTTGGAGGTAAGAAATCCAGGGGCGTTTGTTTCCACACACAGCTGGATAACGAGGTGGCATGGGGTGTGTAGGCAGATTGGAAGGGAGGCAAAGCAACCTTTTGACTTCTTGGAGCTGGGAGGGATTATTGGGGAGAGATAGGTGAGTGGGGAGTTTGAACTGGGAAGTCTGAGAGGCTGCATATTGGAACAGGGACATGAAGGGAGCCAAGGAGCAGAGCCATCCAGCTTGGTTGTTGTTCCCCCAAAACAAGTCTAGGGTTGGACATTGTCCCATTTTATAGATGGAGGCTGAGGCACAGGGAGGTTAAGTGACCTGCCCAGGGTCACATAGCTGAAAAACAACAGTGCTAGGAGTTGATCCCATGTTCTTCTGCCTCTGAAGTCCATATGTCAGGGCCACCCAGTGCCTAAGTCCTCCTTGCAAACTGGAAACAAGACTTTCTGTCCTTTGGAGCTGACCTCATTGGGGGCTTCTAACACATTCGTGGATGGAGTTTGTGAATACACTGCCCTCATGTGAAGGTGGGGTCAGCCTCGGGGGTTCAGAGATGTTGGGCTATCTGCTCAGGGTTGCACAGCATGGATGGTGGAGTCAGAGCTGGAGGAGCTGGAGAAAGGGAGCCCTTGGGGCTTGCAGATAAGGGATTGGGGGGGTTTCCTGGAGGAGACAACCTGAAGCCTCGGGATTCGGGGATCCCACTGCCTACCAAGGCTCTTCCTTCTTCTTCCACAGGGACAAGCTGGCAGAGCTCCACGGAAACATGTTTGTAGAAGAATGTGCCAAGTGTAAAACGTGAGTGCCGTGTGGCAGTGGGGGCCCCCTATGGCATCATTCCCCAGTTAGGCTCTGCAGAAGGGCCTTGTGAGTTGAACCTGGTATTCCCAGAGACTTGCGGGATGGGATGAGACTTGGAAGGGGGGGTTGTCTTCCTTCTGTGGTGGTGTATTTGTTTCCGGTGGCTGCTGTAGCAAACTCAGTGATGTACAGCAGCCGTCTGATAGTCTGGAAGCCAGAATCTAGAAAGGAAGGTGTTGCACGAAGGGAGTGCTCGCTCTGAAACCCACAATCCTACCCTGCCTCTTCCACCTTCTGGTGGCTTCCAACACCCATGGCCATAGACACCTCACTCCTGCCTCTGTCCGTTGTTATGTGCCCCTGTGTCCCCTCTTATAGACACCAGGGCCATGTGGATTAAGGGTCATCCTTCCCCAGCATGACCTCATCTGAACTCATCACATCTGCAAAGATCCTGCTTCCTCACATTGTGAGGTCCTGGGAGTTAGGACCCCAACATACCTTTTTGGCTGTAGAGTGTGACCCCATTTTGGGGAGGCTGAACCAGAGCCCCTCCTGGAGCAGGTAGGCTGTGGCTGTCTCCCCCTGCTGGGTAAGCAGCCTCACAGGAGTGGGTTCCTTGGGGGACACCTCCCTGCAGGAGGACGCTCTGCGATCACACCACACGTGGGGCCCCCACATTAAAAACTTTTCTCCAGAATTTTTGGGAAAAATTTCAAACCTATAGAAAACTCACGAGAATTTTCCAATGGTTCACCTAAACCAAGAAGTAATGACTTTTTCTCTCAAGGGCCAGATAGATATTCCCAGCTTCGTGGGCAGGCATGACCGTCGTGACTGCTGGCTCTGCCCTTGTCTGGCCAGGAGCACACCTGGGAGCGGGTGTGCCAGCACAACTTTCTGTACAGAAGCTGGGTTTAATCCTGGGCCCCAGAGTTTGCTGGTCCCCTCCCGGGCTGGTTAGATAATTGTGACAAATTCGCCACAGTGTGTTTTTCCTTCTGTCTCTGTTACTAGTATTCCCTGCCTGTTGGAAAGCAAAGTGACAGACTGCCTCCCCCTCTGCCTCTAAACTACAAGGAGCCGCACTGTTCTCTCCCACAGCCAAAGTGCAGACATTAAAGTTGGGCAATGTGATTCCATCCCCAGTGCGCCCACCGCCACTGGTGCTCTCCTGGCCCAGGGTCATGCTTTGCATGCCATTGTCATGTCTTTTGTCTCAATCTACAACACTTTCTGACCTCTTATTTCCATGCTGCTGACATTGTGAAGCAGCCAGGCCAGCTGTTTCCTCATGCTCACATTCCCTCCCCGCTCCCTGGGAGAAAATCTGGGGCTAAAGAGGCAGGCCGTGGGCTGACCGCACCGACCCACCGTCTCCTCCCCCACACAGGCAGTATGTCCGGGACACCGTCGTGGGCAGCATGGGCCTCAAAGCCACTGGCCGGCTCTGCACAGTGGCCAAAGCAAGAGGGCTGAGGGCCTGCAGGTGAGTGACCCCTCCCAGTTTCCTGCAGGGGGGTGGTTGCTGTGTGTCCACACTGACTCTTCCACCCCACCTTCACCATGGCAGGGGGGAGCTGAGAGACACCATCCTGGATTGGGAAGACGCCCTGCCTGATCGGGACCTTACTCTCGCAGATGAGGCCAGCAGGTCTGATCCCCATACGAGCCCAGGGTAGGGCTGGGGGAGAACAGTGAAAACACAGCCAGCTCCAGCACTGAGCAGGGGACTCCAGCCCAGAGGTAGTGTCAGGGAAGACTTCCTGGAGGAGGAGTCCGGCACCTTCTTTGGGCCTGTTTCCCCCAGATCATGGCAGCTTTTATGTCCTGAGCCTTCCCACACACCTGGCCCTGGCTTTCACATACTCCAGGCCTTCCCATAGCCTGAGGTGGCTGCTGCTTCTGGCCCATTTTATGGGCAAGAATACAGGCTTTGGCAAAGTGACCTCTCCGTCCAGTGTTACTTAGATGAGAAGTAACTGAACTGGGGTTCAAGGAGCCCAGCTATCAAAGCTTCTGCCCAGATCAACAGGGTAGGGCGGTGGCTCAGGCAGAAGACTAATGGCAAGGGCAGGATTCAGGGACGTTGGGACTGGCTTGGGAAGCATAGGCCTTTGAGAGCAGAGATGGGTGTAGTATGAGCCCAGGTCACTGCGCTGGTGTCTTGGCACCCGAGGGGGGCTGAGGCTATGGGGTTGAGGGAGATGTCAGCATCCCCATCAGCCTCTTGGGCAGGAGAAGGCTGCAGAGGCCTTCAAGGAGGGGCTCAGGGTAACCCCTTCGCCTGGCCCCAGGAACGCAGACCTGTCAATCACTTTGGGCACCTCCCTGCAAATCCGGCCCAGCGGGAACCTGCCATTGGCCACCAAGCGCAGAGGAGGCCGGCTGGTCATCGTCAACCTTCAGCCCACCAAACACGTATGTGCGGGAGCCTGCCCCTGACATTCCCTGGTCCCGAACCCCCACAAGACCCGGCCTCCACTAGCTCTTCCCGTCTTCCGTAGGACCGCCACGCAGACCTGCGCATCCACGGCTATGTAGACGAGGTCATGACCCGGCTCATGAAACACCTGGGCCTGGAGATTCCTGCCTGGGATGGCCCCCGCGTGCTGGAGAAGGCATTGCCGCCTCTGCCCCGCCCGCCTGCCCCCAAGCTGGAGCCCAAGGAGGAGGCACCTGCCCATCCCAGCAGCCCTGCGCCCGCCAGTCCCAAGCAGGAGCCCAAAGCCGAGCCTTGCACACAGCACAACGGGTCAGGGCCTACTAGCCCCAAAAGGGAGCAGCTGGACAGTCCTGTCCCCCACAGGCCCCCCAAAAGGGTGAAGGCAGAGGTGATTCCCAGCTGACCAGGGGACTCAGGGGAGGGTGGAACTTTTTTGTAGAAACCACGGTTTTGTTTTCTAACAAACACTTTGTTACTTGTTTCTCCCCTTTGAGGGGTACAATTCAGTATGCCGAGAGTGAGGTTCCAAGTCCTGGGGCAGTTTTGCCTTTGTGTCTCTCTTTGGCTTTAAGGGCTTCTGGTGGGTACCTGGGAAAGAGCACCCACTGCTCCCCACACCTTGGACCGTGACCTTGGAGCTGACACCCCAGGCACCTGCACTGCCCCATGCCTCAGCCCCTGACTCAGGATGCTCTGGGGAAATATGCCTTGCCGGGCCCTGGTTTCCAGACTAATGGGGATATTACCCCCCTCTGCTCCTTGGGCTCTCACACTCCTCAACTCCTGCCTCCCCAAGACACTTCACAGCCCCTCAAGGAAGGGAAGGAGGCAGAATCACTCTTTGGGGGACAAACTCAGGCTGGGACAGTATGGAGGCCGCACTCACTGCCTTTGGGGCTGGAAGGAGAACTGGGTGGGCCCACCTGGCGTCCTCCAGACTTCCCAAAGTCTTCAATGCAATAAAAGAACTTGCATATGAGTCTGTGTTTAATTTACACTACCTAGATCCTGGGCCCTGAGGACAGGAATGTGTGGCCAGCACAGTGGAAATTTCTGTGCAACCCCCGCCTGTTGTGAATGAGGGTGATGCTGAAGCTGGAGGTCCTTGAGCCCTTAGTTTGTAATTACAAACTTGTATGTGTGATTTTTTAAAATATTTGCCTTCCTCTAGTAGCCCGTGAGCTCCTCGAGGAGACTGGACACATCTTTAAGGCGCGATTGCTGCTCCCTGAGCGCCTGCGCACGGTGGGAGGGGTTGGGGAGGAGAGAGAGGGGCAGGACGGCTCGTTGAGGAGACAGCGCTGGCTCGGCCCGGCCCATTCCTCCGCGGTTGTGACCTTGGGCTGGTCATTTCGCTACCGACCCTTCAGTTTCTCGATCGGTAAAACAAGCAAGGTGGAAGGCTGCGCCGACCCCTTTGAAAACACTCTTACAGAGACCCTGGAGCGCCCCCAGAGCCTTCAGACCACGCGCTCCGGGCGCGCCCTTAGCGCCACCGCCGCTCTCCGAGGTGCTGAAGGTGCGCCTGGCAGCTCGCCGGCCATAGCTCCAGAGGCGGCTGGTAGAGTGCGTTCTGGGGTACCCGCACCTCACTCCCCTATCCCAGACTGGCCTAGCCCCTACTCGAGATCTGGAGCCCCTAGACCCCACTTCAGCCCCATCCCAATGCCTCTGTGCCAGCTGTGTTCTGTCAACAATATTTTATTAAGGATTAACAGCAGTTTTAGAAAAGGGAATCGCCATGGGCCGTGGCCACCCCGAATTTGGAACCCAGCTCATTCTCTGGAGCCAGGATCCCTGCGGTCTTAGCTGCTTCCTCCTCCCAGTGCGACCGGCCGGGCAGGGAGGCGTCCCGGGCAGGGAGCTGGTGAGGCATGCTGTGCCAGTGTGGTTGCTTGGGTCTGTGGCTCAGTCTGCATGCGCCTGCCTGTCTCTGCCGGCTGGGTCAGTGTATTTCTTAAGGCTTTGTGGCCTTGCTTTTGAGCATCAGTTTCTGCAGGTGTCTGGGTCCCGGGAGAGTGTGAATTTGTGCATGGCCATCCTGGCATGTCCACTGCATCTCCACCTTGCCTCCAGTCCCCACACCTGTTGTCCACTGAGTATGCACTGAAGTGGTCCTGGGCAGAGGGGCCTGGGGCATGTCTGGGTCGTGCTCACAACTCCTCCCCTGCTGCCTCCAGACCCAAAAGCCCTGGGCTGAACACTGGTTTAGGCAAGGCCCAGTCCAGCAAGGTGGCCCAGTCCAGCAGGGAGGCCCAGTCCAGCTCCATTATGTTGCCCTGGACCAGGGTCGAGTTGTCCAGTTCCTCTGTCGAGTTGTCCATAGCTTGCACGTCTTGGGATTCCCAGTCTGCCCCAGGGCTTCCTGGAGGGTCTTCTTGGGGTGTGCCAGTCTTGAGCTGGGGTCCTGGAGCATCGGAGCCTGGCGTGATGTCGGGGGCCACACGGGATGCAGCGTCGTTGTGCAAAGTTCTGGAGAAAACTGAGCAAGGGTTTGGAGGCCATGAGGGCTGGAGTAAAGGGCTGGTATCCCTTCTTCCCTAGCCCACAGCCTCAGAGGCACGGTATGGGGGCTTGTCCCAGGGGATTGAAGTGGGAGCCCACTTACCTCGCACAGGTGCGAAATCTCCGGGGCTCTCCGCTTTGTTGGGGGTGAAGGGGCTGATGGAGGGGAGGACGATGAGGGCGAAGGAGAGCAGCAGAACCTGGCAGAGATGGGGGTGGGGTCACCCCATCCCACTCCCTCCCCTGCAAGCTTGCTCATCTCATGGGCAGGGAAACTGACACCCAGAAGACTGACTGGGGCGTGAGCTGGGGCTCAGGACCGGGCTCCTACTCCTCTCACCTCCCCGCTGCAGTCCTTCTGCCAAGGCCTGGGAACCACCTTATGGACAATTGGGGCCAGCAGAATTGGGGCCAGGACTTACAGCTATGCAGGTGCCCGTTTGGGCCGACTTGTTGGTGGACTGTACCACAATGGCCTGCAGCTTCTTCAACTGCTCCAAGAGGGACCTTGGAAGGAGCAAGCAGACTTTGCTGAGCCATACAGGACCTGGATCTGGCTCCCCATTCATATCTAGGGACCCCCCCCAACCTGGTTGATGTCTGAATTTCACCTCTGAAGACTCTGCTGCTCTCAAAAGTCTCAGATCCTCCCTCTTTGAGTCAATAAATCATAGAACACCCCACCCACTTCTTTGCCACTCCTCTCCCACATCCAGTCACCATCATGGCTCCTGGAGGTCAGCCCAGCCCCTGCTGCCCCCCTAGGTTTCAAGCTCCATGCAGCAGCCCAAGGGTGCTTTCGATTGCAGATTCACTTCTCCCAGCCCTCCCAAGGCTCTCATCCCTTTAGAGTGAAAAACCTAAGTTTCCCCTGTGGCCCACAAGTCCTTGCATGACCCGCCCCTATTCCCCCCTGCCCTCGGCACCTCCCTCTTCCCCTTTGGATAACTCTGCTCCAGCTAAATTGTTCTCCTTGCTGTCCTGTCCTTCAACACACAAGCATTGCTGTCTCAGGACCTTTGCACTGGCTGTTTCTTCTGTGCCAAGGACATGTTCCTCCAGCTCATTTTGTAGCTGGTTCTTTCTCATCCATCATGTCTCATAGGTGTCCCCCACCCCAGGACCTTTACTCTGCTTTACTTTACTGTGGCTATCATTATTTGAATAATCTTTTGTATATTTTTGTCTTGAGTATGTCTCCTACTGGACCATGAGTTCTTTAAGTGGAGGGACTGTGTCTGTTTTCTTCCATGTTGTGGTCATAGTGCCAAGAACGATGCCTGGTGCAGAGTAGATGCTAAACAAATATTAAATGACACACCCCTTAGATAGAATCACCTGTAGTTATCCAATATGCTGCGCCCCTAACCTTTAGCCATTGTATGTGCCATTTCTTCCACTGGGAGCAGTTTTTCCCTAGTGAACTCTTAAACATCCTTCAAGATCCCAAATACAAATTCCCTCCTCCATGCCACTTGCTTCATTTTCATATGGAGCCCTTAACCACTGCTCTCTCCTGCCATCAGACAAGTGGTCCCCACCCATGTCCATCATCCTGAAAGAGACTCTGGGAACTACCCCCCCTTCTCTGCCCCAGTTAGACCAAGACTCACAGGTTCTGCTTCTCAAGCTGTAAGACCTTTCTCTGAAGTTCCTGGTTCTGAGCAGTACAGGCTGACATTCTGCAGGGAAAATGCCAGAGTGAAATTCAGAACATGCCTGTCACCATCCAAGTGATGTCTCCCTGTGAGGCCCCACTTTACAGGCAAGGAACCTCAGGCCAGAGAAGGAAGCCACTCAGCCAGTCACTTGGCAAGTCTGTGATGGCCAGGATTCGAACCCAAGAACCCTGATCCTCATTCCCAACTCTGCATTGATGTGGGTGGCTTCATTCAATTCTGAGTCCACAGGGTTGGGAAGGGAAGACCAAATTCAGGCAGTGTTGCTTTCAGAATATGGCATAGCAGGGCGATCAGGATTCAAGGAGACCTGAGTTGTAATCCTCAACTTGCCTGTGACCTTACTTTCTTACTCAACCCCTCATCTGTAAAATGGAGATAATTAACTAGCTCATAGAGTGAGAGGGAGAATTATATGAAATAAAATTGGTAAGGGGTTTAGCAGATTGCCATTGAAGAATAAAACCATGGTGATCATTTCCTCCTGGGTTCTGGGGTCCAGGCTGGGGGATTCTACATTTCCCATCCACATCCATCCATGAATGTATTTTTTGGGCCAGATCACTCAGATGTGGAGTTGAAATACTCAAATCAGGGGATGAGGATGAGCATGAGTTGGGTACATCTCCACCCCCAAAGCAGAGGTGTGTGGATCATGAGACATGCAAATGTGGGGGCAGAAGTTTTATAGGGAACTTTTGGATAAATCCCCATCTTGAGACCTGAGGACTCTTAGACGTGCCATAGACCTGCCATATTGGACAGCAGATGCAATTACATACTTTGTTCTCCTGGAAGGAAAATGAGAATCTAGGGTTCCTTTTCCAGAAGAGAAATCAAGAATATCTCATCCAGGGAGAGAACAGACTCCCTCCCACCACCACAGAAAGGCTCTTCTATAAATGTAAACTACATGACAATGACAATAATATAAAACAAAATGTGTGAGATGAAGCTAAAGCAGTGCTAAAAGGTAAATGGATAGTCTTACAATATTCAGCAACCTGAGCAGACACATTTTCAAATTAGCAAAAAATAAAAAGATAAGGAAGATGGAGGTAGGGAGAAGGAGGAGGACGAGGCAGAGAAGAATCTCCCTGAAAAATAAAGCAGCAAGAGCAGATGTAATAAATATCTTTCTAGCTGAAAGAACTAGAAAACAGGGCCTCCCCGGTGATGCAGAGGTTGAGCGCTGGGTTGCGAAGCTGCCTGCAGCCTCTGCAGCACCGGTTCGATCCCTGGCTGCTCCCCGGCCACCGGAGGAGGGTCCCACATGGCGCACAGACCTCTCCTGCCGCCCGCTGCTCCCCTCAGCACTATACTTCGTCAGTCTGCCTGTTCTGTTCTCCGCTCTGGCTCTGGTGAATCCTCTCACCCTCCCGCACTTCTGACTGTACCCAACGCTTGTATAAATAAATAAATAAATCTTTAAAAAAAAAAAAAGAAAACAAAAATACAATTAGGTGGGAGGAAAAACCAGTACTTCATCCTCTGAAAAGATTAATAAACAAACTGGTGAAACTGGTCAAGATAAAGAAGAGAGAAAGCAAGAGCTATTAAATAACTAGACAGCACAGAGAGTAGAAATAATAGTGGAGAATTAAGAACAATTTCATGTCGGACCTCCCTGATGGCACAAGGGGTTAAGAGGCAACCCATGAAGCTATCTTCAGCCACTACAGCACAAGTTCAATCCCCGGCCAGGGAGATACCCACATGGTGCAGCAGACCTCTCTGTCTTGCCTGCTGCTCCCCTCAGCAGTGTATTTCAGTCAGTCTGCCTGTTCTGCTCCCCACTCTGTCTCTGGTGAATCCTCTCACCTCCCCCCACACACACCTCTGGCCTGAACCCTAGCTCTTGTATGCATAAATAAATAAATCTTTAAAAAAGAGAGAGAGAAAAGAACAATTTGATGTCAATAAATTTGAAATGGATGACTTCCCTGGAAGCTATGACATCCCAACACTGACTCAGGAAGAAATAGAAAAGTCACATAGACCTATAATGTTCAGTAAAGTCACTCTTGTTTTAAGCAGGGAGCTCATCCCAAGCTCACTTTATGCGTCTGTTACAAAATAAAATGGAGCTATCCCCACCCCCATTTCCTCAATGAGCTAAAAGAGGTAACTGGCTGAAATGGGGTGCACAGTTTTTAAGTTGAGGAAGTTCTTCCAAGAATGAGCGCCATCTGTTCTCCCCAATCCAAGGAAGGATGACCACTCTGAGGACCAGGGATGCTCAGACCAGGGAAGTAAGTATTCTGTCTTCAACAAGACGGATAATACCTCCTGCTTTCTTGGCACCACATCGTGCAAGGGATAAAAGGACACTAAAGCCTTGCTCTGTGCCAACTGCAGGCCTATCTCCATTCTCGCAATGCACATGAAACACGGTCTCTCCCAGCGAGGGAAAGCGGCTCTGATTTTACCAGGCCCTATAAACCTGAACGCAGCCACCTTACACTCCTCCTTCTGGGCCTCAGTTTCCACCCTCAGTGTGTTGGCCAGGGTCCCCAGTCTTACCGAGTTTCTAGGCCATCAATATATTCCTTCTTCTTTTTCCGACTCTCTTGGGCAGACTGTTTGTTCCGGATTTTCCGGCGGATTTTTTTCAGCACTCGCTCCTCATACTGAGAGTAAAATGGGGAAGAGGCTGAGTCAGTCTGGAGGATCCACTCTGCGGTCCAGACCCAAGAACTTCCTCCCATTCTCATCCCAAGTGAGTTACCCCAGGCTCAAGGGTTTGGGGACAGTTTCCTGATGACTCGAAGAGCAGCTCTTCTCTCCTCCCTAAATTCTGTAGGAGAATCCTGGGTCCTGATGGTCTTCCCAGCTTCCAGTCCCAGCTAGTAACTGGTGACCAGACTGTGCGCTGGTACAATTGCGCCCCCTTCTCACTGTCTATGCGACCAGCACCTTTCCCTGGGCCAGCCGGGATCAGGACTCTTCTGACACGCTCAGGTACTGATATTGGGTGAAATGGGCTGGGAGCCCACACCAGCTACTCAGTTACTGATCGTTGCCTGTGTGGAAGGTGTGGGAGTGTGGGAGCAGGCTACGCAGTTACAGAGTCTTAGATAACACCAGGTAGGGAAAATGTCAGCTGCCAATTCAAACATTTATGAAATGTGGTATGGTACAATCAAACAGGTCTGCAGGATACACCTGGACTTCAGGTCACCCATTTTATGAGCTCTGGCCTACAGGAGCTAAGGCAGAAGGAAGCTCGCAGAGCCAAAACCGTGCCTTGCCAGCCCCAAATCCACCCTTGGTTCCTGGCTGGCAAGCACTGCCCACCATGTTGGCTTTTAGGATGACTTTTCTGGGTCTGGTAGCCGACACATCCTAACATTCTAGTGTGGCAGGCCTCAAGGTGAGACTCATGGGTATGTAGCACAGGAAAGGGGGTGAGATCCAGGGGTAGGGGTCCCACTGACTCGCCTTGGTGAGGGGCAGCTGGGTGGGCAGCATGATGCCTTCTTTGGCCAGCAGCTTCTTCTCATCCTCTGTCAACACCAGTTCCTGACTCTGCCCGATCCCAGGTCGCAACAGGTGAGGGGCTGTGGGGTGATGCGGCTGCTAAGGAAAAACCAGGGAAAATGCATTGGGGCAAAGACACAACAGACAGCCTCTGGGAAGTCAAAGAGGCATTCAATTTAAGAAACCATCAATCCATCCACTGCAGAGTCCTCACTGGCACTCAGGCTCAAAAGCACCCGTGCAAAGCCTCTTGACCCAGTGATTCCACTTCTGGGGATTCCACAGATCCCTCACACTCATGCAAAGTGATGTGCATACAAGCTTTTCATTTGTTTGACAAATAATCATCTGTCAGCAACTTACTGAGCATCCACTACATGTCAGGCACTGTTCTAGGCTCTGAACACTCATAACTACGCTGTCTGCAACAGCAAAGTATTGGAAGCATGAGAGTATCCCATAAATAGGTAACAGGTTAAATAAGGCATGACCCATTCATGCATAGAGTGGTATACAGCTCTGAAAAGGGATGGGCTCTTCCATCTATAGTATGGTGCAATTGCTGTGCTAAACCAACACTTTTTTTTAAAAGGGGGGAACAAAACAGTGTTATGTATGGTGTTCTACTTTCTAATGTTAAACTTATAAAAATCAGAAGGAAGCTCTTCAGAAGGCAACATTAGAATCTGTGGGGGGAGCTGGGTATCTGAGATCTGGGGAGAGTGGGAGTTTCTCCCAATACATCTGATTGTGCTTTTGGACCTAGGATTGTCTGAATGCACTTGCTTATTCGAAATATTTAATTAAATTTAAATTATGAAAGCTAAGCATTTTTTAAAAATGAAAGAATCTTGCATAAAGAGTGTTCAAGTCCCGGGCCTCCCCGGTGGCGCAGCGGTTGAGCGCTGGGCTGCGAGGCTGCCCGCAGCTGCTGCAGCGCCAGTTCGTTCCCCGGCTGCCAGTGAGGGTGCCACAAAAAAAAAAAAAAAGAGTATTCAAGTCCTTTCTCAATCCTGTCCATGGAGGATCCTTGCTGAGAATACACGTGACATTTGCTGGGACCTCTGCTGGGGGCAGTTTCCCATAGCGAGCTGGAATCCTGCTGCATGTGGCTTGCCCAAGAGTGCTCCTCTGCCCTTTCCAATGGGACACAGAGCCAGTCCCGCCTGGGCCCAAGTATATTCATTCACACAATGGAGATAAGCTCTCCTGCATCCCCAGGTTGTTGCCCCGAAGAGCAAATTTCATTTTTAATGCTTGGTTTTCAATGGTATTAAACATGCTTTTGCGGGCCTCCCCAGTGGCGCAGCGGTTGAGCTCTGGGTTGTGAAGCTCCCCGTGGCCTCTGCAGCGCCAGTTCCATCCTCAGCTGCTCCCCAGGTGCTCCCCGGCCACCGGAGGAGGGTCCCACATGGCGCGCAGACCTCTCCTGCCGCCCGCTGCTCCCCTCAGCAGTGTACTTCGGTCCTTCTGCCTGCTCTGCTCCCCGCTCTGGCCCTGGTGAATTCTCTCACCCTCCTGCGCTTCTGACTGTACCCAGTGCTTGTATAAACAAACAAACAAACAAACAAATAAATAAATAAAAATACATGCCTCTTAAAAAAAAATAAAATAAAAAAATAAAAAACATGCTTTTGCAAACTCCAGTTAGCTTTTCCAAAGTAATCCTTCTTTTCTATCCTTCAAGGCCTGCTGAAGTTCTGCCTCCTCCAAGAAGCCTTCCTGGACCTCCCTTACCAACCCCTCTGCCTGTTTCTCTCACTGGCATACTTTCAGGAGCTGTCAGTTTTCCTGTCTTGACTATAGGATCACCAGAGGTTGAGCACACAGTGGGTGCTCACTGCAAGACTCTCAAGTCAAGAGGAGCAGTCTGGTTCTTACCTAGAGATTTTCAGGAGGACTTTCAGTGTTGGGCAAACAGAAGTTCAAATCCTAACTGAACCACCTGCTTGCTGTGTGACTTTGGTGGCCTTTCTCATCTGCAAAACGGAGGCACTGATTGGATTGTCCGGCCTGGTTTACGGGTGTGCGAAGCTCTTGGCAGAATCCATGGCCCTCAGTTGATATGCAATGGGCACAACAGGGCCAGCAGGCCAGCCCAGGGATTCAACCTGCAGCAGCTGGTGGCTTAGGGTAAATTACTAAACCTCTCTGTGTCTATTTCCTTGTATATAAAATTAAGATAATAAGAGCCTCAATCTTCAGGGATGCTGATGGATACATTTAAAGCACTTTGAAGAGTTCCTGACCCATAGTAGATGCTTAGTAAGTTTTAGCATTTTTTTGTTTGTTTGTTTTTTAATACCACAGTAGAAAGCACGTAAGTCGAAGTGACAGAGAACACAGGGCAGAAAGCCACTGACTTTTTCTGGGTGTGACCAGGGTCAGATCCAAGGCCCTATCTGTGACTCCATTTTCCAGTGTCTGAAATGGAGAGGTTAGGGCTCTGCGAACCCCTGTGGCCCTCCCAGATCTGATACCGCGGTATGGGGGGCACTGCTCACCAGGTCTCCGCAGCTGCCAGAGAGGAGGAGATCTTTCACTGTGAGGTTGCAGCCTGGGGGCGAGTTTGGTAGCTGGGTTTGCTCCTCTGGGTACAGGCCCGGTCTCCACATTTCTGATCAGGGCAGATGGGGATGAAGACAGGGAGAGTGGTGGGTGGGACGCCCTGAGATCCCAGCTTCTGCCTACCCCCTTCAGCAAGGTTCCCAGTATTGACACCAATATGCTTAGGACTTGGGGCACAGCTTGGAACCCCTAGGCCGGGATTGAAAGGGTATCCCTGGCTAACGACTCTGCTCTAAGGTGGGAACCCAAATTTATTAGGGCATTGTCAAGCGATCCACTGCCAAATATTATTGCCCAGCATTGTAGGTTAGATGTTTGCAGCCAAAGGGCCTATTTCTTCTGGAGAAGAAGCAGGCCCCAGGTCTAATTCACCTCTGGTTCCCCCTCACCTGGTGCCTGCTTCACTGCAGGCAAGGCCCTTGTGAGAACAGGCTTTAGTTCTAATCCCAAAGGAGTAGAGCTGTGTGACCTTGAGTAAGTGCCCAGGTATCTCTAAGCTGCTTTATCAACTCTCCAAAGGGACTCATAAGAGCTCACGCCTCATTGCAAGTCTCAAGGGGCAAAGGACACCCTGCTGGGGGTGTTCTTGAGTGAGGCCAGTTTCCAGAACAGGAGGGGCACCCTGGGGCCCAAGGAGGCTACTTCTTTGTATCACTCAGGCTGGTGAGGTACAAAGATAAGGGGAAGCGTGATGCCTGGTGCCTGAGTCAGCCTGCCAGGGGTGCATCCCAGCTCTGACTTCATGAAATCCTATTAAACCTGATGGGGACTCAGTTTCAGCATCTGGAAAGTGGGCCCATGACGGCACCGCTCTCAAAGGGAAGGTGTATGGGCACCCACCAGGGGCAAGGCAAAGGAAGGGTGCAGAGGCTCAGAACTCACCTAGATCTATGGCCACGGAGGCCTCGAGCACTTGGGCCCCTGGCCCAGGGGTCCTGGCAGGGCAGGAGGTCCCAGGACTGTAGGAGGGGCAAGGCTCTGAGGCATGGTGATCAACTGGGGTGGCAGCCGGTCCACTGCGTGGAGGGGTGTCCTGGGGGTCAGAGGGCAGGTCCTCAGAGATGCCACTGTCACTGGCTGCGGGAGACCAGCGGGGAGAGCTGGGCAGCGAGTCTGCAGAGCCCAGAATGGAGTCGAGGAAATCATCAGCGTCTGGGCCTGGCAGGGCCTGCGGGGTGGAGGGGGAGGGTGTGCTAGGGTCTATGTCTCGCTCAGGATTGCTGTGTGGCCATGAGTAAGCCGCTGCTCCACTCTGGGCCTTACCGGCCTTTCTGTAAGGAGTTGCTAGGGTGTGGACACAGCCCCGTGGCGTGGGAGCACCGTCCAACAGTGTCCCAGCAGAGCCCTGAGTTTGCGTGTGGACTTGACTCCAAAGGGCTGCTTGGCCCCAGGCAAGTCACCAACCCTCCCCCGGCTTCCTCCACCTGGCAGAAGCTGCCCACCCCTTGGAGTCCTTGAAAGGTTCAACACAAAATTGTGTTTTGCTAAAATCAAGCACCGAGAGTAAATGTTCTTGGGGCTGGGCCTGAGCAGCTGCCGAGGGGGGGGGGCAGGCAGGTCCTCACCTGGTCCTCAGCACAGCCCCAGTCCTCGCCCAGCTCCACGTGCCTCAGGATGCCATCCTGCCGGTCGAACAGAAGGTCCAGCAGCTCCAGGCTGTCCATGGGGCCCTCGGGACAGAGGGAGGAAGCCATCTGGGAGGGGAGGGAGCAGACATGAGAATCACAGGCCGCTCTTCCTCCCACCCATCTGTCCTGGGGTCTCCCTTCAAGCTCAAGCCCTGCTCAGCCCCAGGGCAGGTTCAGGCTGCCCCTCCCGAGCCTCCGTCTCCAAAACCGTGATTCAGGGCTGGCACAGGCTCTTGCGGCAGGAGAAATAATTTCTTTCAAAGTGCCAGACAGATGCACATGTAGGGGCGACCAGCCAGGTGGATTCCTGAGAGGCCAACCAGCCCTCCCATGTATTCAAGAGAGGCCCCTGCCCACGGCCCAGCCCCGGGGGGACAGCAGGTGGGGAGGCTGGTGGGGAACCGAGAAGAAAGACGGGAACAGCAGGAGTGGAAGTCCAGCGTCACCACACAGTCTCTCTGGGCCTCAGTCTTCCCGTCTGCACAATGGGAGTGGGGGTTGCTTCCAACTCGGGGAGTTGGGGCCAGATTCCTGGCCAGCGCCCCCCATGGACCCCCCCCACGGACCCGAGCAGACTCACCTTTCCAGCTGCCAAATCCCCATTCATGAGCCCACGCAGCTCTGCCTTCAGCTACTTTCTGTGTCTGCTCTAAACCGCGGGCTCACCCCACCACCAGGCTCCAGGAACGTCTCTGTGGTTCTGTCAGCACCCCCAAAAGATGCTGAAATAGTCCCAGGGAGCTCCCAGGCCCGCCCCAGGTGCTGACTGGAGGGCTGGGGAGACAGACAGGTGTGAGGGCCAGTGACGGCCAGGCAGGCTGGGGAGGGGCGGGAAGACCGTTATCTGATGTTTTGTGCTTTTCTAGCCACAGGGGCAAAGGGCAAAGTCTGGGGTGCCTCAGCTCTGCCATGACCTCTGCCCTACTTTTGGGGACTGTTTCTCTGCTGAGTCCCCGGACGGATGTCGGGTTCCAACAGAGTCCAGGTCCCCAGCCTGGGTCTTGTTCGTTCCTAAGACAGGCCAAAACCAAGAGGCCCAGCCCCCTGAAGTGGCTCCCTCCACCCCGAGATCCTGCCATCCTCCCGTTCCCCATGATGGAATCCTCAAAATCAGTTTGTTCTAGAATCTTTTATCGTTCATTTATTCAAAAAATGTTTATTGAGCCCAGCTTGTTCCTATCTCGGGGCCTTTGCACTTGCTGTGACTCTGCCGGGAATCCCCTCCCTGCCGGCCCCCCCCCCATTGTCTTCACTTTTGATATTTGTGTATCTACTTGTTTATTGTTTTCCTTCATTCCTCTGGTCCTTACCCTAAATGTGAGCACCATGGGGCTAGGATAGTCACTTTTGTTCTTTGACAGGTCCCCAGTATCTAGAAAAGGCGACTATTATACAATAGATGCTCAGTTAACTCTTAGTAATGAGTGTCTCCTACGTGCCAGGTGCTGTGTTAGACACCAGGACCAGTCTGTGAACACACTAGTTTGTAAATGCATAAACAAACGAGTAAATGGGTAAATAGGTGCTACTCAGAAACTAAATGTGACCGTGGCAAAGTGCTGGAGAAGGCCCCTTTCAGAATGATGAGAAAGCGACACTCGTAGGGAGAATGAAGAAACAGCGTGTGCAGGGATTTCCCTGGTGGTGCAGTGGGTTGAGCGCTGTGCTGTGAAGCTGTCCTCAGCAGCCTCGGCAGTGTGGGTTTGATTCCCAACTGGCCAGGGAGATACCCACATGGTGCGGCAGACTTCTCCGGCCTCGCCCGCTGCTCCCCTCAGCAGTGTCTTTGGTCCGTCTGCCTGTTCCACTCCCCACTCTGTCTCTGGTGAATTCTCTCACCCTCCCGTGACTCTGACCTGTACCCCATTTCTTGTATAAATAAATTTTTAAAATCTTAAACAAAAAAGAAAGAAAAAGAAACAGCATGTGCAAAGGTCCTGGGGCAGGGCTGTGCCAGCATGTTGAGGAACAGTAAAGAGATCCTTGTAGCAGGAGCCAAGTGATTGAGGAGGAGGAGGTAGTCAGTGCAGGGAAGGAAGCAGGGGAGATCGTGCGGGACCATGTGTTCTGTGGCAAGGAGCTGCTTTATATTAAATATAGCGGGAAGCTACCAGGGGCCTAATGAACGGATGCCTTTTGTATTCTGGGCATGATCCTAGATACCAGGTTTTCAGCATAACTACAACACACTCTCCTTGCTCTCATGAAATTCACACCCTGATGTCTATTTCTCAATGGACCTATCATGATTCATTCATGCAACAGAAATTTAAAGAGGGGGGCTTCCCCGGTGGCGCAGCGGTTGAGCGCTGGGTTGCGAAGCTGCCCGCGGTCTCTGCAGCGCCGGTTCGATCCCCGGCTGCTCCCCGGCCACCGGAGGAGGGTCCCGCATGGCGCGCAGACCTCTCCTGCCGCCCGCTGCTCCCCTCAGCAGTGTACTTCGGTCCTTCTGCCTGTTCTGCTCCCCGCTCTGGCTCTGGTGAATTCTCTCACCCTCCTGTACTTCTGACTGTACCCAGTGCTTGTATAAACAAAAAACAAACAAACAAACAAATAAATAAATAAATAAACATGTCTCTAAAAAAAAAAAAAGTTAAGTACCATCCTATAAAAAAAAAAAAAAGAAATTTAAAGAGGGCCTACTATGTGCCATAATAACTTACAGCAAAGCAGTTGCTCCTAGGGGACACTAAATGATGCCTGGAGACTGGTTGTTGCAACTGGGGGGTGAGGGGTTCTGGGATCAAGTGGGTGGGGGCCAGGGATGCTACCCAGCACCACCACGGCCAGAAGGGCCCTCCACAGAGAGCAACCCAGCCCCAAATGCCCCAGTGCTGTGCTGGCGAAGCTACAGCAATGTCTCCTCAGTTGCTGTGATTGTGATCTTGCCCTTGGCCTTGGATCTTCTTTCCTTTTAAATCCTCTGTGTTGGATTTCTAAGGTGTTTGGTTTGGCTTGGCTTTAGCGATCCCAGTCACAATATTTATTCACCCTTTGCTGTGAAGGCACTTTTCCAGCGCAGTCACGGTGGGTATATAAAATAGGTGAGGTTTGACTTCTGGACCTCTCTGTCTGCCTCCTCCCCCCCTCATTTATGACTTTCCATTACCCTAGTGGCCTTAAGCTAGGACTCTTTCTCCTCCTCTTATCAAACCTGCCGGAAGAAAGGATCTGATATTACTCATTCCACCTTCAAGGAGCTCAAGAGCCCTTGGCCTCCCTCCCTCCCTCCAAGGATATTGTACCTAAAAATTTTTGCTTTAGAATTACGGGCTTTCAAAGCCTTTTGTACACACCAGTGAAGAGATTTTAGGTATTTGTGAACAAGTAAGATGAAGACAAGCATTTGAGGGTTGGGAGGACTTGACATACTATCTCATTTATGGAACACAACTACATACTTCACTGCGATGCTAAGCTGAAATGTGCAATGATGTAATTTATAAAAAATGCATGTATATTTGTTCTTAACTCACAGTTCCAGGCTCACAACTCCAAAAACCCTTGGAATTTCCTAAGCATTGAGAGTGGTAAAGGTGTTCCTGTGAATGAACACCTCTGGGAAACACCTAAGGATGGAGACAAACCATGTAATTAAAAGGAGGGGACTTCTAGTCTCACCCTCCTGACTTCTGGCAAGGATAAGCCCCAAAGGAGGGGACTTCGGAGAGCAGCGAGGCGGGTGAGCACATAGAGGTTGGGGGAGAAGGCCTGTGGAGAGGGCGTGAGGCTCTGTGTCCCTTCCCCATACCTTGCTCTATGCGCCTCTTCCAATTGGTTGTTCCTAAATAGTATCCTTTGTGTTGATAAGTTGGTGATTTGGTGAGTAAATGGGTTTTTGGAGCTCTGTGAGATGCTCTAGAAAATTAATCAAACCCGAGGAGAGCATCCTGGGAATCTCTGATTTGTAGCCAGTTGGTCAAAAGCCCAGGTGACAGGCGGTGACTGGCACCTGCAATGCAGAGCAGTCTGGGGAGACTGAACCCTTAGCCTGTGGACTCTGAGGCTTTCTCTGGGTCAAAAGTGTCAGAATTGAGCTGAATGAAGTCAAATTTTAGTAGCCAATTTGTGTCTGGAGAACTGTTAAGTGCATGCATAAACCCTCCCCCACACTCACACACCACATTGGAAATTGGGTCCAAGAGCCCTATTCAGAATAGACTCGGAATAGATTCCACCAATGTGTTTAAGTGTGAGATATAACCCACAATGGAAGCTATAGTCGCACAAGATTAGGGAACACTGTGTTAACCAATGGCTTTGCAGGACTTATCAGAGCCTTTACCGGACTCTGTAAAGCTCTTGGAGGAGATAGCATTTGTAGCCTTTGCCCAACATAATTGTGTTCACAACTCAGTTTTGTTTTTAATTTTTACTTGATTTATTCTGAACCATCTCTGCCATATGAAAACATCTGAAGATCCCTCACTGGAATGATTTAAAAACAAAAATCACAGATAACATGAGAGGTTGGTATAAGATGTGGGGTAACTGGACTCACCCACTATTGGTGGGTACCAAGATGGTCCAACCCATTTCACTTTGGGAAGCTTTGGGAAACTGGGCACACTTTTATAAAATTTAGTGTTTTGGGGTGGGTGTGAGGGGGGGAGAGCACAAGGGACTGTGGTGATATAAGAAAATAAATTAATTTAATTTAAAAAATACCTAGAAGAGGGCCTACCTGGTGGTGCAAGGGGTTAAGACACAACCTATGAAGCTAACCGCAGTCACTGCAGCACGAGTTTGATCCCCTGCCAGGGAGCAGCCCACATGGCGCAGCAGACCTCTCCTTTTCCCGCTGCTCCCCTCAGCAGTGTATTTCAATCAATCTGCCTGTTCTGTTCCCCACTCTGTCTCTGGTGAATCCTCTCACCGCCCCCGCCCCCACACACCTCTGGCCTGTAACCCAACTCTTGTATGCATAAAAATAAAATAAATCTTAAAAAAAATACCTAGAAGAAAAAGAAAACATGCTTTTAACATATGATTTAGCAATATCACTTCTGGGTACTTACTTAAGAGAAATGCAAACGTTCACAGAAAGACTTACACATGAATGTCTCTAGGAGTTTGCAAACTGGCAACAACTCTAACATCCAACAGCAGGAGAATGGAGTAACAAACCAGAATAAACATACAATGAAACATTACTCACCCATTAAAAGGAATAAATTACAAATGCATGCAATATACTGCAGAATCTCAAACACATTGTGCTAAAAGGAATCAGTCACAAGAATACAGTGTATGATTCCTTATAGAAGCCCAGAGAAAGGAGAAAGTCTTCTTTGGTGATAGAAAATGGTTGGCATAGAATGGACAAGTGGGTGAAAAGGGACATGAAGGAACTCTCTAAGATAGTGAAAATATGCTATGTTTTTTTTTAAGATTTATTTATTTATTTATGCATAGAAGAATCTGGGTGCAGGCCAGAGGTGGGGGGTGAGAGGATTCACCAGAGACAGAGTGGGGAGCAGAGCAGGCGGATTTACTGAAACACACTGCTGAGAGGTGCAGCGGGAAGACAGAAGAGGTCTGCTGTGCCATATGTGGGTCAGCTCCCTGGCCAGGGATTGAACTCAGGTCAGAGGTGATTGTGATAGTGCTGAGAATTAACCCCAATGCCACCAGGAAGGCCCAACCATGTTTTATTTTTGGTGGCGGTTATGTGAGTGCATGGCCCTGCATCACTAAACTCCGAGACACACTGTGAAAACTGAGTTCTTAGGGCCTCCCCTGGTGGTGCAGCGGTTGAGCGCTGGGCTGAGAAGCTGCCCACAGCTTCTGCAATGCCGGTTCAATCCCTGGCCGCCCGGCAAGGGTCCCACATGGCACAGAGACCTCTCCTGCCGCGTCCGCTGCTCCCCTCAGCAGTGTACTTCGGTCCTTCTGCCTGCTCTGCTCCCCGCTCTGGCTCTGGTGAATTCTCTCACCCTCCTGCACTTCTGACTGTACCCAGTGCTTGTATAAATGAATAAATAAATCTTAAAAAAAAAAAAACCACTGAGTTCTTAAACGACTTTGTCTTTGCCATAGAGTGTAATCATGCGAGCCCAGATAGTATAGCCTAATGCAGCCTAATACCAGGTAATATGGCACAGCCTACTGGGGACCCCCACCTCATTTACACGGGATCTATAGTTGATAGAATTGTCGTTAGGCATTCTGCTGCTGGACCGTGTGTCTGTGTATTATGGGACGGAAGGAGGGGAGGAAGGAGGGAAAGAGGGAGGTCGGGAGAACAAAAGAAAGGACAGGAAGCTGCAGCTCTGCCCACCTGCAACAAGCAGGTGTTTCTTTTCACAAACCTTTCCCTTTGCAAAGCAGCAGCGTCAGCTCCCTGCCCACCTGGGGCCTAATAAACTTGTCCTTTTAAAATGGAAAAAATAAAAGGAGAGAAAGAGGAAGGGAGGCAAGGAGGAAGGAGATCGAGTTTTTATGGCACCCTGCTTAAATTTGCACCCAAGACCTTGGATGGAATGTGCTGTATATTTGGGGGAGACAGGTGCAACTTTAATTGCAATCCCCCATATCCCCCCGCCTATCTCCATCCCTGTTCTGCTTTATGCCTCTTCATAGACATTTACCATCTGACACATTATTTTTTTTTAATCATGGGGTGCTTTCATTCAACAAACATTTATTATTATTAGATATCTATTCTGTGCCAGGCAGAGAGATACGCTTTGGGGAATATGAATATTCACTAATGATCTCATTCGACAAAAATATCTTGTGCTCCTTACCTGAATCAACATTGGTCCAGGTACTTAGAGGAGGGCTGTGGGGTGGGGAGAGTATAGTGGCAGGAAGGGCTCAGTGCAGGTTTTCAATGATCCGAGAAGACGGGGAAGGGAGAGTCCTGGAGCCCTCAGTGGCTTTTTCAGGCTTTTATTGGGATTTTGTCAGGTACACAGCAGGCAGGGGTGCGGGGCGGGTGGAGGGATGTGGGGAGGCTGGCAGGCCTCCCAGCCCCTGGAGAATCTTCACTCTTTCTGGGCTCTCTGGCATTCTCTCGTGAGGTCCCTGCTGTCTCTGCTTCTCTGCTGCCCCCCTCACTGCTACTCTTTCTCTTGGTTCACTTCCTGCTGATTCCATTCTCTTCTCTCTCTTGTTTTCTTTCTGGTGCTTCCATTTCACGACACTGCCCTTACAAGCCCTTCTCAGCTCAGCTGAATCCCACCTATGTATGCCCACACCCTACTCCAGGTGCCCGCCATCAGGACCACAGGGATCCATCATCAATCCTAATGGTGGGAGGGCAGAAAAGCCTGACAATCATTTACCCTACAGAGAGCCAGGATTTATCTGCAAAATAGGGACAATGATCTTGACAAGATCTACTGTGAATGGGATCCCAGTACCTGATACATGGTAGCCTCCCAATCAATGTTTGTATAAGAAACAAACAAACATATAGAAATATAATTGTAATTTTGTGTCGGATCCACAAACTACAACCTGCAGGCCAATCTGGCCCTCTGCTTATTTTTGTAAATAAAGTTTTATTGGCACATAGACACACTCATTTTTCTATGTAATGCCTATGGCTCCTTTCATGCTACACCAGCAGAGTTGAGGCAGTGCAACAAAGACCCCATGGCTCACAAAGCCAAAAATATTTGCTATCTGGACCTTTTCAGAAAGAGTTTTCTGTAATCCACAGGTTTAATAGATTATACCTATTCGGCCCAATATGAAGTCACAAGCACATGTGTTTGTGAAACAATGGAAGTATAAAGTGACCGAAGAAATGGATTTTAAAACTTATTTCACTTTTATAATTTAAATTTAAAAATTGATGCTTGATTCAGTTAATGGATACGTTTTAAGTATATGTGAACAACTTGGGTACATGAATTTATGTTCCTAACTATAAATTTATAAACTCTACAGATCAGGCATTTGTTTTTTATTGCTGTATAATCATATTACATAAGTTTCAGGTGTTTGTCATTGAGGACCAACATGTACAGACTACATTAAGGTCACCATTACTTACCCTCCCTGATCAAGCATTTTTGATAAAAAATTGCTATAGCTGGTGTCAGGGTTTTATTGGGGTTTACCAGGAACACAGCAGGCAGGGGTGCAGGGGGGCCGGGAGGTTGACAGGCCTCCCAGCCCCCAGCAAGTCTTCTCTCTTTCTGGGCTCTCCGGCCTTCTCTCGCATTCTCTCTGCTTTTCTCGTGGTTCTGCTCTCTGCCTCTCTGCTTCTGCTGGCGTCTCCGTGACGCTGCCCTTATAAGCACAGTATGAGCCCACATGAATCCCATCTACATCTGCCCACACCCTACTCCAGGTGCCTGCTATCGGGCATGCATTCAGGACCACAAGGATCCATCATCTATCCTAATGGTGGGAGGGCAGAAAAGCCTGATATCATTTACTTACCCTACACTTAGTATGAGGAAAAAGTGAAGTCTCTCATTCATAATTTTGATAATGATTACATGTCAGAATGACATAGTTTGGAGTTATGACTCCAATCACTTGGATGGACAGGATATAGAAGCCGAAAGAGAAGCCGAGAGAGAAGCAAGAGAAGCAGAAGCTGAGAGAAGGCCGGAGAGCCCAGGAGAATGAAGACTTGCTGGGGGCTGGGAGGACTGCCAGCCTCCTGGCCCCCCAGCACCCTTACCTGCTGTGTACTGGGTAAAGCCCAATAAAAGACCTGCACAAAACCACTGAGGACTCTGACTCCTCCTTCACCCGGTCTGCATCCTAGAAAACCTGCACTGTGGTCCACTCCTGCTGTGACAGTGGCCTCAGGCAGCCCCCGTCCTGAGATGCTCCACAGATGCCCCCCATCACTTTCCAGCTATCTCAGACCTTTGGCCCCAGCACAAGTGTGATCACAAGAACAGTCCCCTTTTCTATGGGAGGACAGAGGGGCTAATAAGGGCCGATGACTCACTGTGGCCGCTCCGTGAGTCAGCCACCGTTGGGAAAACGCCCAGATCCCCTGTGCCAGACACAGGCTTGTCCCTGGTCACCAAGTCGCCTCCCCATTCCTTTGGCTTTTTGCCCCAGGTTCCCTCTACACTTCCCTTTAAGTTCAGTTATAGAGGGAAACGGGAGGGTGTGCAGGAATAGCAGTTCCTTGACCAAGTTCTCCTCTTCCTTTTCTTCCTCCTGCTCCTCCTCCTTCAGACCCTCCCTTGGGTTTGGCCAGGCCAAGCAGTGAGTAAAACCCTTGTGACATGGGTGTGGCAGGGACAGGCCAGGGACTGGGGGACAGGGGAACTCTGATCTGATCTGCCTCTTGGGTAATACCGACTGATTAGCACCTACTCCTCAAGCTGCCCCAATCTCTCTTCTTACATCATGCTCTGTGGCTGCCCAGGAACTGACGGGCTATAAAGACAGGAGGTCTGAACCAGGGTCTCTAAATATCAGGAGGGAGGAGAGTTTGGAAGGGTGAACTACCTCTGTTCTTCTTAAAGAATGAGGACATTCTCATTCATTCATTCCTGAAACCACTCTTTGTTGAGCACCTGCTGTGTGCATTGGGTACATAGCAAATTGTGTCCCCTGCCTGGCCCTGAAGGAGCTGATGTTCCAGTGGAAGAAGACAGACGCTAAAGAAAATCATTTGGACATGATCAAGGAAATGAATAAAATGAAGAGACAGTATAGAAAAATGAAGTAGAAAAGAGAGATGGGGCACATGAGTAGTAACTTGTAATTTTATATTAAGTGATCAAGCCGCATCCCCAACGGCCTGGATGAGGGGAGTCAGTGGACATGCAGGGAAGAGTGTTCTGAGCAAAGGGAACAGCCAGTACTTGGCCCTGAGGTAGGAGAATGGCAAGAAGGTGCGTGGGGCTGGAGACAGCAAGGGGGAGGTGGGAGCAGGAAGGTGACTGAGGCTCTCATTGCAGGGTGAGGAAAGTGTTCTTGTCAGTCTTACAATGGCTCTAGAAGTTTTTACTGGGTGGGACATGTTTGTGGACAAGGCTAGGAGGACCAGCATGTCAGAGACTTTGTTATAGCTGGTGTCAAGGGCTTGTTCTTTGCTGACCATAGGAAGATGGTCCCCCAGATTCAGGAGGATGGGTGCCACTCAGGGGGCCTCATGGGGACCTTCAGTCTTGACCAGCTAAGAGAATAGCTTGTCCATCACTCACGTCCCAGACCACAGCGTTCTGGCCTGTCCCCGCCCTCCCCTCAAGGTCTGGCCACCCTCTCATCCTGGTGATTGCTTTATGACCTGTGAGTCCAAGGAGCAGAGCGGACCCTCTCATCAGGAGAAGGACACAGCGGAGGCCTCCACCAGCTGCCAATGTGGTCATATCAGCTTCCTTCCCATGGTGGGAGTGGCTGGGGATGGAGACCAAGGAGTGTGTTTTCTCAGATTGCACCCACATGCAGGACATTTTGAAAAGAAAAATGTAGGGTGGGGCAGGGGAGGCACTTCCAGGTCTCCAGATTCTGAATTAATTCTCAAGCAACTAAAATTTATTATCTCTACTTCCAGAGGCTGGAAGTCCAAGATCCAGATGTGGGTGGGGTTGGTTCTTTCTGAAGCCTCTCTCCTTGGCATGTTGATGACTGTCTTCTCTCTGAATGAGAACGTGATCATCCCCCCATGCATGTCTATGTCTGTATCCAACGTTCCCCCTTCTAGAAGGACATCCCTCATGTTTAATAATGACCTCATTTTAATTTGATTACATCTTTTAAAAATAGCATCTCAAAGATGGTCACATTTCGAGCTCCAGGGCAGGGGGTTAGGACTCCAACATAATTTGGGGGACACAATTTGACCCACGATACTTTCTCAAAGCTGTTATGAAACCCAAGTGTGTTGATGAGCTCCCCAAGAAGACTGCCCTGACCATGGCTCTTTACACCAGGAAGTAGGGACCCATCTATCTTGGTCACAGGCCCAGGGCTGAGAAAGTTACACCCCCAGCCATGTGGCTACGCACACATTTGTGGAGTGAACCCTACAACTGAAAACACACCTTGGGATCCAAGGAAAATGGGCCTGCTCTTGGCCAAACTGGGATGTCAGTTTCATCTCTAAACATTTCGTGACTTTCCTATTTTGTGCATTGTTGTTTTCTGGACTAGATGTCAAGACACATGTGCCCTGCCCTGGCTCAGCCACAAACTTTGCTGTGAAACACAAAGTCATTTCTCCCCTTTGAGACTGTTTCCCCACCTGTAAAATATGGCTATTGATCTAAAGGTTATATAAAACATTGTCAAACAGGAGGGTTAATGTTTAATCCCAGGGAAATTACCAGGAGTGGCATCTGATCGGAGTCTTGGGCCAAGCTGTGTGGGTATATGGAGAAACTCCCATGTGGGGAAGGCCCCATCCACGCATGAGGTCAGCCGTGCGTGGAGAGGTTAAGTAAGCACTGAACCCCAGTTCTTGGCACCAGGAACACTGTTATGCCCAGAATTTCCTTCTGGCAGCAGGCCGAGCCCCTGGGAACTCCCAGATCCTCAAGATTCGCATCTCCAGTTTAGAATATGCTTGAAGACTCACCCAGCCTGGTCTACAACAACCTTCCATAGATAGTTACTGCATTTCTTTGTACACTTACTTTCTCTCTATGGCATCTGATACTGGTCTCAGTTTACCACCTTGTTATAAAGTGTCTTTCTAAAATAAATGTATTGAAGGAAAAAAGTGAAGTCCAAAATAAGACTGAAGATTATAGTAAACTGTTATTCTTCAACAAATTTATCTTAAAAGGATGCATTGTAACACTGGGGTAAATTTTTGCCAACCCAACATGGGAGTGCCCAAAACAGATGCAAAGGAAAATAAACAATGTTGTCTACTTCTAGGCAGTTACTGTTGCCTGTGGAAGGTTCTGGATTAGGTGACTCTGTTAAAAAGAAAAATTAGCAAGTAGGCATTAAAGACCCGGCAGCACCCAAAGAGAGCTTCCTGCTGCAATCAGAAGGCTTAAAAGAGGATTAGAAAGGAAGTGATTTCTCACCTTTGATTAGGTTTATTTTTTGTGGGCAATTTGCATTTAAGCTCACGTGCCTGGAAGGCTCATGTGCAGTGAACCCTCTCAACACCCCTTTCTCTTGACTGATCTTTCATGGAGAAAAATGATGCCATTTCTTATAGACCAGCTTTTGGGTTTAAGCGCCAGCCTGATCCAAACCACAGCTAATATTCATTGAGCATTCCCTGTATGCCAAGCTCTGAGCTAAGTACGCAAATAAACTCAACCTTCCAAAAATAAAAACCCAACTTATAAAAATTCCCATTGTCCCATTTTACGATCGTGGAAACTGAGGCCTGGAGAGGTGCCCACTGTGTGATCTCAGGCAAGTCACATGGCTCCTCTGTGCCTAGGTTTCCTCCTCTCATAGTAGGAACAACAAAGACCCAGAAACTCTTGCCATAAGCGGTGATTAGACCAACAATGGGATAGGCGAACAGCCTACCCTGGGTGCTATAACAAAGGGGTGCATTGTGTGTAAAGAATCCAATAAATGGTAATAAGCCCTGTTCTATTACCTGCTTTTAAAAAAATCATCATCATCATGTATAAACAATTTTAACCAGTGACAGAATTCTAACCTTTTCCTTAAGAAAATGTTTATTTTCTAAACAAAGGGTGAGCAGAATTCTCCTGTAAAAGGCACGGTGGTAAATATTCTCAACTTTTCTGGTCTGATGGTAGCTAGTTTGCTCCCTGTTGCAGCTGGAAAGGGCCCGTGGACAATGGGGAGGGAGGAACATGGGTATGTGACCCTCTATGGACCCTGAAATTTGAATCCTTATATCTTTTGACACATCATAAAATATAATCCTCCTTTTGATTTTCCCCAACCAGTTAAAAAAGCATCCTTAACTCCTACAAAAATATCCATGAGGCTGAATTTGACCCACAGCCATTTGCCAATTCTTAATCTAAACAATTACTGTGGTTATGTGAATCGTTCACTAGTAGAAGTTTTGAATCAGCATTTGTACTATCTGTCTTGCACTAAGATTTTCTACATGACGGTAACCTTGGGGAGTTCCATGTTGTACAATGGCTGGGACACACACAGGCTCCACTGCACAGGTGCATGGTAAGACTGGGTTCCTGAGGAGGCACAGTTCATATTTCCAATGACTGTGGGATTACCCGATCTTGTGTTTGAATAGTAGATTCCAAATAAACCATGAAAGCCCAGTGACTTTAAACATGAATAGAATTCGAGTGCCTTCACTTCTTCCATTGTATCCCACTACTTGGAGTTTCTATTTGTGTCTCAATTTTTAAACAGTGCACCAAACTGCAAATTATAATATTTTTGTTTAGTTATCTCAAACTTTAATTCCAACACAGGGTATCTTTACCAAGTCTGTGCCATGTCTTTACAATGTAAATGTCTTCTTTCTTTAAATTGGTTTTTATTTTTCCAAACTTGAGAGCAGTTGACACTTAACAACATGGGTGTGAACTGTTTAGTTCCACTTATATGAAGCTTTTCTTATTAACACACAATGCCCTTATGGTATCTATAGATATAATACGGTCCTGTAAATGATTATGATTTTCTTAATAACATTTTCTTAAGCTTACTTTATTGTAAGAATATAATGTGCATAGCATACAAAATGTGTTCATCAACTGCTTCTGTTATCAGTAAGACTTCTGGTACACAGCAAACTATTAATAATTAAGTTTGGGGGGAGTCAAAAGGTATAGGGTGACTTTTGACTTGCAGGGATTGGTGCTCTGAACCCCTGCATTGTTCAAGGGTCAGTTGTTATTAAACTGTAATATTATTTATGACTGTGACACATCATATGTAAAGATAAGGTTTTCTTTAAAAAATGTGTTAGTGGAATTAAAAGTATTTATTCACTGCTGTTTTCCGTTTTAGTGAACTTTATCTTATGTATGTTGCTAGAGCGATTATATCCATAAAGTTCTAAAAGAAAAAATTCACTCTGTTTCTTTTCTGGTCATTAATATTGTTGCTGCTTTTCATAATTATTACTGTGACTTTTTGTCATATAAAGGAAGGGTGACCTCCTCTGGCTGTTAAAAGTGTGGCAGCGTTTTAGTAATTCATCCTGGTATCCAGTAAGTGTCAAATATTCACTATGATTAGTACCCCACTGACAAGCTACACCCCCACAGACTGTCTGATCTTGTACCACCTCAGAGCTAAAAGTAGTTTTTACATTTAAAAATTACTTCATTTAAGTAACATTGGTTTATAACATTATAAAGATTTCAGGTGTAACATCGTTATAAATCAGCATCTGTATATGTTACATCACATTTGCCCCTAAAAGTCTAATTCTATCCTTCACCATAAAACTGATCCCTTTGACCCAACTTACCGCCCCCACCCTTCTTCATGGCCTTATAGTCTAAAAGTTTAAGGTTTTTTGCATTTTTTAAAGAATTATTTATTTATTTATACAAGCACTGGGTACAGTCAGAAGCGCGGGAGGGTGAGAGAATTCACCAGAGCCAGAGCGGGGAACAGAACAGGCAGACTGACGAATACACTGCTGAGGGGAGCAGCGGGCGTGGCAGGCGAGGTCTGTCACGCCATGTAGGACCCTCACCTGGTGGCCGGGGATCGAACCAGTGCTGCAGAGGCTGCGGGCAGCTTCGCAACCCAGCGCTCAACCGCTGCGCCACCGGGGAGGCCCTTTTTTTGCATTTTTAATGGTTAAAAAATAGAGAGAAAATTAGCTCACGACACAGGGAAATGATAAGAAATTTCAACTTTCAGCCTCCGAGAACACAATTTCATTGGTGCCCAGCCATGCCCATTAGCCTAGGGCTGTCTGGGGACTAGAAAGGCAGAACTGAGAATCTGTGTAGAGACGCTGGGCTCCTGCTCTAATTTGTCAGTAGACCCTTCCCTTCTGCCTCCAGACGCCCCTGCATCACCTAGTGCCTTCCCCCCTACCCCCATCCCCATCGCTCCAGCTTCACTGGACGCCAAACTGCGGCCTAGGCGGGCGACTGAGGTTGGCGTCCCAGTCCGTGACGCCCTCTAGTGGACCCTATAAGTACTGCTTGCTCGGTCTCCTGGGAGGCAGGTTCTCTCCCTGTTGCTCCTCCCGCCATCTTCTGGGGAGTGGGAGGTTGTCTTGGCGCCTCCTTCTTGTCTTGACTCCTCCCACTGCCCTCGCCCCCTCCCCCACCCACCCACCCACCCGTCAAGGCCTCCAGGGCTTCCACCCTCTGGGGCCACGCTCCCGCTTTCCCATTATGCTTTACACGCGTGAACAGTTCTCAGTGAATTAACCCCGCTCCTGTCAAAGACCTTAACAAATCTGAGCAGTCTTGCTACTTTCCAAAGACCCTTTGTCCATATATCCACAACCTCTTAATCTGTGCTTTTTGTCTGCTTGCCTTGCCTTTGTGTGCCCCAGGATGAGCTTAAAGGGAATGCTGATTATTTTTGAAATAGAAGTAATGAAACAGAAGAGCTAAGAATTGTATTTTGCCTAATTATCTCTCTACCTGAAAACAGACAACTTCTGTGGTGCCAGGGAGGGAAGCTCTAACAACCTTCTCATCCCAAATTAGGGCTCATAAGGTCTGTTTTCTCCACATCTGCAAATAAGCCCTGCAAAAATTCCTTTTTCTTTAAGTTGCAGAATTCTTTGTTCTGTTTTTCCCTCCTAAATTTACTGCCTCCTGTCCAGAGTCTATATAAGCACTGGGATGACCCACCAAATGAGTGGTTCCATTATTTTATATGTGTGGGCCACACTTCGCATGTAATTGAAGTTGGTCTTTTCTCTTGCTAATCTCTTTGTATCAATTTCATTCCCAGCCTACAGACCTAGAAGGAAAAGATCAGCTTCCTCCCCAACAAATAGCACATCATTGGGGGCCTCCCTGGTGGTGCAGCGGTTGAGCGCTGGGTTGCGAAGCTGCCTGCAGCCTCTGCAAGGCTGGTTCGATCCCCAGCTGCTCCACATGGCACGCAGACCTCCCCTGCCACCCGTTGCTCCCCTCAGCAATGTACCTCGGTCCTTCTGCCTGCTCTGGCTCAGGTGAATTCTCTCACCCTCCCGCGCTTCTGACTGTACCCAGTGCTTCTATAAATAAATAAATAAATCTTAAAAAAAAAAAAAAAGCACATCATTACTTGTTCCCGCAGAGTATGTTGTTTTTTAAAAAGATTTATTTATTTACGCATACAAGAACTGGGGTATAGGCCAGAGGTGTGGGGGTGAGAGGATTCACCAGAGAAAAGTGGGAAACAGAATGGGTGGATTGACTGAAATATACTGCTGAGGGGGTCCTGGCCAGGGATTGAACTCGTGCTGCTGTGGCTGCAGATAGCTTCATAGTGCTGACACTTAACCCCTTGTGCCACCAGGCCCTCCCCACCACCCCCCAGAGTATTTTGACCAGATATTTTTTTATCTCACATCTGCAGGGACTGGCTTGTACGTCACAGTAAAACAAAACAAAACAAACAAACAAAAAAACAAAAAAAAACAGAAGGTAAGGAGGGAATAGAGGATACTGTTGGGGCCAAAAAAGAAAAGACAAGATAGTATAGTGATGTGCCAAAACTGACTTGCTCTGACTGGTGAGATTCAATGATGAACAACCCTAATTTCCTGTTCAATTACATCATGTGGGTAGTTTGAAATTGGCCTTGGTGGGGGTGTTTACACCACTAGAAATGGCAGAGGCTGCAACTTTGGAGTCTCCCTTCTCTAGAGAGCCACTTGTTACATGGTAACAGTAACCGGCCAGGCCCACCCACCAGATTCAACTTTCCTTGATCTGATCTGATTCTATTGTTGGTTCCATCAATCACAGATGCATGGCATCTTAGAAAAATTTCTAGAAAGATTCTCTTTTTAGTAGTGTGGCCTTTGAGCACTGAGTTGGGCTCAAGTGTCAATTCTAGCTTTTGCCCACTTCATGCTTCCTCTCCTGGTCTCTGTTTCTTAGTCTGTGAAACAGAAATAATATACCCTATGTGGATCAAATGAGGGGTGGGGCAACCATCGCCATTGAGACTATGAGCAGAACATCAGTAACACAGTAGCAAAAAAAAAAAGAACAGTTCTCTTGGGTGAAGGCATCTATGCCAGCTGTGTCAGGGACTTATGGGAAGATATATCACTCCCTTTCATAGACTTCATTCATTTATTCATCATTCATTCATCTCTCCCATCAAATATTTATCAAACACCAAACATCACAAGTCTTTATTGATTTCTTCACTGATATTAAACAGTGCCTATTCTTCCTACAAAAAAGCAGCGAATCACTCTAAGTCCAGTGCTATCTCTCCAAGTTATCAGATGTGAGATATTAAATTCCAAATGAATTATCTTGGTTCCTATTGTAAATGCAAGTAGTTCTGCTATGTCTGCCCTTTCTAGAAGTCTGATCTCATTTTCAAAGTTAACTGCTGAAGGTTGGGAAATGAACTGTGTATCCAATGGCCTGTTTGGTGTCTCCACTGGAGTGGGGGTCTCACAAGCATTTCAAACTCAACATAGCCCAAAGTAAGCTCCTGTTCTTCCCCTAAAGCTGTTCCTCCTGCTGCTATTCCTATTTCACTGAATGGAAACTGCACTCAGGTCAAAGTTGAGGATTGTCCCTGACTTTGCTCTTTCTCTTGGCCCCCACATTTATGCATCAGCTGTTTTCCTGATTCCCCCCTTTACTCTGCTCCAGTTCCCTGGGGTTTCCTTGCTGTTCCTTCAACACACCAGACACCATCCTGCCCCAGGGCCTTTGCATCTGCTGTTTCCTTTCTCATATCCCCATGGGCCACACTCCCACATTTTTTTGTCTTTTCCCAAAAGTCACCTTCTCAGTGAGATCTTCCCTGACATCCCGCTGAAACATTAGCCTTCCCCCTACTCATACCTTCTGCCTTTCCTCTTCCTTCTAGTTTTATTTTCCTCTGTGGCACTTACTGATATTAGAAATATCTATTACCAGCTTGTTTGTGGGCTATTTCTCCCTCTCTGTGAGTTCTGTGAGAACAGGAACTGTGTTTAATTCACCATTGCTAATTAGATGGATGCCTGGTGCACAGCAGGAGACCAATAAAGGTTGGTTGAATGAATGAACCTTGGGAGAAATTATTTACCTAAGCTTGGTAATAAAAAACACCAGCATGTTTTATGCCCCATATACCTCCCAGTCTGATGCCACCAATCCCTGATCAGGAATTAGCCAACTATGAGCCAAATTCAGTCCATCACCTGTCTTTATAGGGCTTTCAAGTTAAAAATGAGCTTCATATCTTCAATAGTTGAAAAAATCTGGGAATATTTTCTAACAGTAAAAAGTATATGAAACTCAAATTTCAGTGTCTGTAAATACAGTGCTATTGGCACACAACCATTCCATCTGTCTATGTATTATTGCCTGTGATTGCATTCCTGCTACAATAGCAGAGCTGAGTGGAGTCAGGCATCATTTAATGATGGGGCTATATCCTGGAAAATGCATCAATTGGTGATATCATATTTTCAGAGACCTGGATGGTACCGCCTACCACACACAGAGCTTCTGTGGTGCAGCCTGTTGGAGCCACAGATGTCCATGTAGTCCCTGACTGCCTGGACTCCATGCAGCAAAGTAGGACTGTGGTTGTGACAGAGACCACCTGGCCCTCAAAGCAGAAAATATTTATTAACTGGTCAATTAAAGGCAAGGTAAGCAGAGCCCTGTCCTCATATCATGCTGCAAAAGGGTAAACTGAGGCCCAGAGTGTTGGAATGAGTTTTAGGTCTCCATATTTTTGAGGGACTCTCCATTTGCTAATTTATCCCAACAGTATCTGGAGTGCTTCAGAAGGAACACAGTAATCACACTGACAAACAAACACCCCCAGAGACTGAAGGTTGCTTGGGTGCTGACCTTGAAAGGGAGGTCTGTATACACCTATCTGATCTTGCCAAGCCCAGGAGGTTTTTTTATTGCCCCTGTAAAAAAAAAAAAAGTCATAGCTCTTTCTAGAAACCTTGAGATTGGGACTTTGATCAGGAAGATTATGATATTACATTAAAGGCTCATTTTTTACTTCATCCCTTCTAGAGAAGTTTTACTGGCACAGTTAGAAGTTGGTGGCAAAGTAAATGCTTATCTGGGAAGAAAAAGAGCAGATTTTGGGATGTCAGATGTTGGGAAGCAGGATTTCCTCAAATTAAAAAGCTTTTACTCAGTGGAAGAAAATATAAGTAGATTAAAAACACCATACTGAATGGGAGAAAATATTTATACATTATTTCTGTGTATGCGCCTGTTCTGCACATTTCACATCAATGGACTCATACACTGTATATTTCTTTGTATCTGACATCTCTCAATGAGCATCATGTTTTCAAGGTTAATCTGCATTATAGAGTGTCAGAGCTTTGCTCTTTTTCATGACTGAATAATATTCCACTGTATGAGCAGACCACATTTGTTTATCCATTCACCTGTTGATGGACACCTGGGTTGTTTCCACCTTCTGGCTGTCATGAATTGTGCTGTTGTGACCATGGGAATGAAAATATCTATCCAAAACCTGTTTGAGTTCTTTGGGGTATATACCTAATTATGGAATTGCTGGATGATACGGTAAATCTATGTTTAACTTTTTGCTGAACTACTATATTATTTTCTACAACATGACAGCATGAGTTTACCTTTCCACCAGCAATGTGTACTACCATTGTTTTTAGTATAACTTATTTCATTGCAAGTTTGTCCAATTTAATTTTTAATAAGAGTTATTAACAACCAGCTCTTGAGATTCCTGAAAATCTAACTAATGGCCCTTGTGTAGTATGAGCCCAACACTTTTAAGGTCCTTAAAGAAACCTGTATTTTTCCTTCAACTTCATGAGGGAGCATGTTCAGTTAATCAGTTGCAGTCTCTGGCAACTAACTCAGAATGGTTTCTGGGGTTCTACTGGGAGGCTCAGTCACTGACTGAAAGTAAAAGAGGCCCTAGGAAATGTTTCATCAGAAGTCCACTGGACATACCATGAAAATATACAGTGACTGGGGCCTCCCTGGTAGCACAAGGGATTAAGTCTCAGCACTATGAAGCTCTTGCCAGCCATTGCAAATGAGTTCAATCCCCAAGCAGGGAGCTGACCCACATGGTGCAGCAGACCTCTCCTGTCTCGCCCACTGCTCCCCTCAGCAGTGTATTTCAATAGATCTGTCTGTTCTGCTCCCCACTCTGTCTCTGGTGCATCCTCTCACCACCACCACCCCCACCTCTGGCCTACACCCCAGCTCTTTTGTGCATAAATAGATAAAATAAATATTTTTTTTAAATATCCAGTGACTGGAGGGGTCAAGCTTTGAGCCTAGGTAAGTCAGACCCAAGCCCTGGTGGTCACATTACATCACCCTGCCCTGTGGCCCCTGAGGTAACTTTACTCTTTCCTTCCTGTCTAGACTGACCTGCTGTATGTGGAGCACTGTGCTGCTGACCAGGGACTCCAGGCAGGCAAGTCCCCTGCTTTCCAGGAACTCAGAGGTTTTGCAAGAACCATTAATCACATTTTGTATCCCTTTACATCACAAGGTATAGTTTTCCCCTTTTTTACTACTTTTACACGATAAAAGCCTATTGTGGTAAAACATATAATGTAAAATTTGCTGATTTAACCTTTTTTAAGTGCACAGCTCAGTGGCACTAAACACACCCACATTGTTGTGTGACCATCCCCCACTTCATCTCCAGAAATTTCCCTCTTCCCAACTAGAACTCTGTCCCCATTAAACACTAACTCTCCTCTCCTCTCCCAGCCCCTGGCACCCACCTTCTACCTCCTGTCTCTATAGATACTCCTCTGGGGCCCTCCTGTGAGTGGGTCACACAGGAGTTGTCCTTCTGTGTCTGGCTTATTCCACTGAGCATCATGTCTTCAAGGCCCAACCATGTTGTGACCTGTGTCAAAATTTCCTTCTTTTCCATGACTGAATAATATTCCCTTATGGTATATGCCACATTTTATTTATCCATTCATCTATTAATGGACATCTGGGTTGCTTCCACCTTCCATCTGTTATGAATCATGCTGCTGTGAACATGGGTGTACAAATATCTGTCTGAATCCCTCCTTTCAATCCTCTTGCTTATATGCCCAGAAGTGGAACTGCTGGACCATAGGGTAGTTGTAGTTATTTTTTTTTCATAACTGCCATATTAGCCTTGTATTTTTAAACTTTATATTTTGAAATAAATGTAGGTTTACATCAAAGTTGCAAAAAAAAAATACAGAAAGTTCCCCTGTGCCCTTCATCAGCTTCCCCCACCCAAATAACATTCTACATAGCCATTGCACAATGTTGAGAATCTGGGACTTCACATTGGTATGATAGAAATTATTCTGACCCCACTGGTTTAAAAATGAACTTCTTGTTTGAGGGGGTGGGGGGTATGTGTATGACTATGAAATTTTGTCACATTTGTGTAACCACCATCATAATCACACTACAGAACAGTTCCCATACCCCAAAGAAACTCCTTATAGTCACAACCTTCCCCAAATCCTGATCCCTGGCCATCTCTGATCTGTTTTCATCACTATAATTTTGTCACTAAAATAATGTCATACAAATAGAATCATATTCTAATAACTTTTAAAGATGGCCTTCTTTCAATGATACTTCTGAGATTCCCCCAAATTTTATTTTGTTTTTGTGGAGTCATAGTTCATTTCTTTTAATGACTAAGTAGTATTCCATTGTACAGAATTACTCCACACAATTTTATTTATTTGGTTGACTTTAGATCAAAAATAGCCAGTCAATTTCTCAACAGAAGAAGTATATTCAGGAATAACCATAAGATTCTTGATTCAGAATAGGTATATAAAGAATAGGCAAATATAAAGAATAGGTATATAAAGAATAGGTATATAAAGAATAGGCAAATAGGTATACAAAGAATAGGCAAATAGAGGCCCCCCCCCAAAAAAAAAAAAAAAACCTCAGGTTTTATAGAGAAAATGGGGGTGGTGAGGGCTCCTGTTAGATGGATGGTGGTGCTCCTCATTGGTGGAGCTGTTGCTAGGCAGGACAAACCTTCCCGTACTCAGAAGATGACTTCCTTGTTTGGAAGTGTGAGGGTATGGGCTACTTTCTGAGGGCAGGCAAGGAAGACAATTGCGTGCAAATGATGGGGTGGGAGGGGGGCGGGAAATGTGTGAGAGCGCCCTCTACTCGCCTTCCTGACTTCAATTTTAGTTAATTTAATTTTCACATTTTACCAAGCCTCATTTTGTTTAAATTTACCGGTTGAAGAACATTTAGGTTGTTTTCAGTTTTTGGTCTAGTACAAATAAAACTTTACAAACATCCCTGTTCAGGTTTTTGTGAGAAACTATAAGTCCATTATTCTTGGGTAAACACGGAGGAGACACTGGATCATCTGGTGTGTGTTTATTTTTCTAAGAAACTGCCAAATGACTTTCCAGGGGGGGCTATCTCATTTTGTATCCCCACCAACAACTCTGCATCCCTGTCAGCACTTGCTATTATCATATAAATTTTAGCCATTCTTTCAGGGGTGTGATAGTATCTCACTGTGGTTTTAATTTACATTCCCTAATAGCTAATGATGCCAAGCCTTTTTTTTTTTTCCTATTTCATAAAAATGATGTCAGAGTCTTCTGTAACTTTGTGTTTCCAAGACTTGTTTACCTTGTCATTTGGGAGCTTTCTGCTACATAACATTTCTTTATGGACTATACTAGAACATGGTTTTTCATTTCTTCAATTGATGGACACTTGTGTGGTTTCCAGATTTTTGTCATCAAGAAAACCATTGTACATGTCTCCTGGTTCATCAAGGGTTGCGGTTTCCTAGGCTTTATGCCTAGGAGGAGAATTGGCGGGTCAGTATATTCTAGATGGTGCTAAATTGCTTTCCAAAGGAGTCTGATCAGCCGTTCTTTCAGTTACTCCATTGCACAGTGAGAGAGATAAAGTTCAGGGTGCATTTTGAGATAGGAACTGTGTACACATGTGCTATTAGTACCAGATTGTACCTAAACAAGATAAATGTCACCTTGGATTGACTCTATCAACAAAGCTATTAGAAACTTATTTCCGGGGTGAGGAGGATTGATTTAGGAGACACCCAAGTCTCTGAGACCAGGGAGCAGACATTGTAAGAAATATGTAATTGGAGTCAATGATAAGTAGAGAGATATATAACAGGGAGAGGTTTATAGAGCAAAATGTGCTTGCTAGTAAAAATACAGTAGGGTGTGAGTCTGGACTATAACCTCAATGTCTGCTGAGAATCAGGTGATTAGCAGGAAACCTGTCTCTCTGAGGACAGAAACTTTATTCATTCAACTAGCACATATGTATGGAGTATCAATTATATTTAAGGGGCTGAACTGGGAGAGAGGAGACAAATCCACTTTCAAAACTAATAGGGGAAGCATCACAAAAGAGCAGTTATGTGAATCAGAATGCATCAAGGATCATAAGCCAGAAATAAGTAGGACCTATTGAGAAATTGAAGAAGTAGGAAACCTGCAGATACAGGAAAAATTGGACTTTCTGGAAAAGGTGGCATGGGAGCTGAGCCTCTGGGTAGGAACTGAGGATAACTAAAAATTCTAATTTTTAGAAAATATTTGATCTCTTAATCCTCGAGAAGAGCTATCCCACAGGAAGCTGTGTATATTCCAGAATATACACAGCAGAATATCATATAGTAAGTGAAAAATAACAAATTACTGTTACATGTAACCACATGTTACATGACTCTCAAAAACATCATGCCGAACAAAAGAAGTTGAGTGAGAAAGAGTACTTACCTTACAATCCTGTTTGTGAAGCTCTGGAACATATGAAACTAATCTATGGAGACAGAAATCAGAATCTCTACGTTAGGGGTGGATTTTGGTCAGCTGGTCCTGGTTCATAAATGCTAATGGTTGACATTCTTTTACACTTCATGGTAGGTGGAATCATTCATGGTCGGAATACTTAATACCACACAAATGGGCAAATGCTACAAATTACAAGTCCACCTCTTTCTCTCTCTAAAAAGAAAAAAAAAATGTTAAACATTAGCCAATACACCACAGATGGTTGGGGCCAAGGAGATTAACCGAAAAGGACACTGAAGAAACTCCCTAAAGTGATGGCTGTGTTCTGCATCTTGTTTCCGGGAATGCTTACATGGGTGTTTACAACTGCAAAAGCTCAAGGAACTTTCCAGAACTGTACCCTAATTATATGCAATTTGTAGCTCAACTTAAAAAACACTGTTCTATAGCCTAAAATAATATGACAGAGAGATCACCTGCCATAATAGAAGGTAGAAATGCCAAGCATTGGGAAAGTTGGTGGCATTATTTGAGGCCTGATGAGTACTCCCCTGAACTTTGGGTGAGTGGGTGGGAGAAGTGAGAGGAAAAACTAAAAAGACAGTTATTGCAGAAGTGATGTAAAGGTTCCCTGAGCATTTTTTTTTTAAGATTTATTTTTTTTTTAAAGATTTATTTATTTATTTATACAAGCACTGGTTACAGTCAGAAGCGCGGGAGGGTGAGAGAATTCACCAGAGCCAGAGCGGGGAACAGAACAGAGAGAAGGACCGAAGTACACTGCTGAGGGGAGCAGCAGGCGGCAGGAGAGGTCTGCGCGCCATGTGGGACCCTCCTCTGGTGGCCGGGGAGCAGCGGGGGATGGAACCGGCGCTGCAGAGGCTGCGGACAGCTTCGCAACCCAGCGCTCAACCGCTGCGCCACCGGGGAGGCCCTTAAGATTTATTTATGCATACAAGAACTGGGGTACAGGCCAGAGGTGTGGGGCGGGGTGAGAGGGTTCACTAGAGACAGAGTGGGGAACAGAACAGGCAAATGGATGGAAATACACTGCTGAGGGGAGCAACGGGTGAGTCAGGAGTGTTCTGCTGTGCCAAGTGGGTCAGCTCCCTGGCCGGGATCGAACTCAGCTGCGGTCTTAACCCCTTGCACCATCTGGGAGGCCCTCCCTGAGCATTTTTAAATGAGGGTAGAGCTGGTTACAATTTCATGTATCTGTAGTGTGTTTTTAACATTGTCTCTATTTACATTGTAGCTATTAACATTGCTCCAAAGTATCTAGCACATTGCAATTTAAATGTTAAATGAATGAGGGGGCAGCAGGACTGGAAGTGTGCAGGACTGACCCACGGAGACCAGGCCCATGGACTGTAACCTGGAAGAGCGTGGACTGAGCCGGTCCCTTTCTTTGTCTTCTCACCTGGTTCCACAGGTGCACCCCACCATGAAAAGCACACAAGTGCTCAGAGATATAAGAAAAAGAAAAGCAACGTGGGGAATTTTTTCATGCTCTTTTTTCCCCGTTTAAATGACTGCCTTTCATTCTGTGCTGCGTAGTTCCTCCTTTTTTAAACCTTGGCTGAGGATATTTTGCTCAGTGCAATCAGCCAGACACAAAAGGACAAATACTGTGTGATTCCACTCACAGAAGGTTCCCAGAGGGGCAAATCCATAGAGACAGAAAGTAGAGGGTGGGTGCCAGGGCCTGGGGAGTTAGTGTTTAAAGGGGACAGAGTTCTAGTATGGGAAGATGAGAAAGTTCTAGAGACAGCTGGTGGGGAGGTGGGTTGCACAAGTGTGACTATACCTACTGCCACTGAAGTGTGCACTTATGATGGCTAAAATGGCCATTTTTTAAATGTCATGTTTATTTACCACCACAAAACTTTTAAAATGAGCTTTCTCTCATGAGAGACCGGGGATAACGACAGCAGGAGGTGGCTGGACGTGTGTGTGCTCCTGCACTCGTAGCTGACAGAAGCAATAACTTGACGCAGGGTGGTTCTCGCAAACTTCCGGGGATCTTACCCGGTTATGCAGTCCCCGCCGCCACCCAGAAGTCTCTGAGGGGTCTGGCCTCTCCCCAGCCCACCTGCTCACGCCCATCACCGCCATCGTGGCCGTCCCCCAGCCCTTCAGCCTCCCGCGTCCCTCCGGCCTCGCCCCGCCCCGTCCCCTCAGCCAGGCCGGCGCCCCCGGCGCATGTGCACAGGCGCGGTGGGAATCGAGCTAGTGCGCACGCTCCGGGCGCCGCCTGGCGACGGGCCCCGCCCCTTTCCCCGTCGGGGAGGCGGCCTGGGAGTGGTGCGCACGCGCGCGGCGAGGGCCGGCGCCTGGCGTGGTTCCTGGCTCAGGCTCTCGCGAGAGGCCCGTCCGCGATCTCGCCGCTCCCCTCCCCTCCCTCGGCCTCCGGGCTCCGGCTGCAGCGTCAGCCTCGGTCGGGCGGCGGCGGCAGCGGCTGCCCTTCGGCTTAGCCCCGGCGCCCCTCCGTCCCGGTCCGCGGCGCCGCCTGGCTCGCCGACCCGGCGCCGGCTAGGCCGCGATCGCAGCCCCGGGCTCACTTCGCCGCTGCCCGCTCCCGGCCCGCCCCCTATGGGCCCCGGCTAGAGGCGCCGCCGCCGCCGGCCCGCGGAGCCCCGATGCTGGCCCGGAGGAAGCCGGTGCTGCCGGCGCTCACCATCAACCCCGCCATCGCCGAGGGCCCGTCCCCCACCAGCGACGGCGCTTCCGAGTAAGTGGGCCGGGCCGGGTGTGCACGGGCCGGGGGCCGTCCCGGAGACGGCGCGGGGGGAGTCCCCGAGGCGCGCGCTTGGGGGGGTGGTGACCCTGAGTGCTGAGGTGGAGAGAGGGGCACCTGACAGGAGAGGAGGGGGTGAGGGGTGTCCCAGAGTGGTCAGGGGTGGGGGCGGGGAGAGGGTCCCCGATCGGGGAGGATGGGGTGGAGGTACTTCTGGGGAGAAGAGAAGAGACGGATCCCTAAGACCGAGGGAGGGAGGGCTTCCTGGATGGAGGGAAAGGGGAGGGGGAGCCTCTGGGGAGCGGTGGGGATGGGATCACCGAGAGGAGACGACAGGTGGGGGCCCCTGAGTAGGGAGGTGGGGGGAGTGGGTCCCCGAGAGGAGAAGCGGGAAGGAGAGGGCCTGAAGTAGACAGGGGTACCCAAGTACCCTGGGTGGTGAATTGAGGTGAAAGGAAGAAGATGGGTTGTGGGGCTTCCAAGTAGTAAATGAGGGTCATGACGGGGCTCCTGGTAGTGGCATGGAGAAAGGGGAGGGGGGTTCCCTGAGTAGTTGGGTGGAGGGAGGCGGTGCTTGCTTCTCGCATGCCGAGAACTGGATAAATGGGGTTCCTGAGAGGAGAAGGTGGGTTGAGAGGGGATCCTGCAGGGAATGAACCACTGATGATTCCTTGAGTAGTAAGATTGGAGAGAGGGAGTCCCTCGGGAAGGCCCTGAGCAGTGAGGGCAGAGTGCAGGTGAGGAGAAGGGTACCTGAGAGGTGAGGCAGGCAGAGAGGATTGTGGTAGGTTCCTGGGGGTAGGGATGGGGTGACCTGTGCATTCCTGAGAGATGAGGAGGAGGGGGTCAGCGTGGGTGGTCTCTGGGGATTGGAAGGAAGGGGACCTAGAAATTAAGAACATGATGAGAAGTCCTGATAGTGGGGATGAGGGTGGACAATCTCCCACCAAAGCTGGGGAGATTGTTGAGGAGGCAAAGAGACTGAGGAAGCAAGGTGTGACTTGGAGAGGTGGGGTATGGGGAGAAAGGGGAGCAGTGAAGGAGAGCTGGGAGGGCCTGCTGGAACTCCTCAAAGTGGAGGAACAGATTCTCAGTTGAAGGGATCAGCGAGGCCTCAAGGGGCTGGAGAAGTGCAGGCAATTGGAGGCCCTTGGGGAAGAGAATTTGGGTCAAAGGGGACAGAGAAAGGTGTTTCTGGGTTGGCGGGGTTGTCATGGGTGGATCATGTCTTGTGAGCTTAAGCCAGGGTGACCACTTGGTCCCAGAATATTCTTTGTGGCCTCCCACTAATGCTCTCCATGTCTAAGCACGGCAGGAGGGTCCTGAGGCCCCTGGCCAAGCTCCCTTTGACCCCATGGGAACCTAGTGGTGGGCACTCTGGGACCAAAAGGGGATGAGTCTCATGCATGCGTGAGTGTTGATCTCTTTGTCTCTGAGGGCACAGCACAGCAGGGGGATGTGTCTCTTATTTTCAGAAATTCATCCGTATTCTCTCCAGAGAGCCCCTTTCTACCTTCTCTCCTTTTACTTCTGTGGTTTCTGATTTCCAGCCCTTCAAGAATTCCCGCACAGGAAGCCAGCCATTGAAATTCTAGGGTTGTTTTCTAACCACAGATAGTTGCCATTAAATTGAAAATGCATTAATGAGCTCCCTCCACAATGTACTGTAGGTGCCTCGCCTCACACGGGAGTCCGGTCCTACGTGTTCATCCCTTTCCTTTCTCCTGCCATCTGTCATGTCCTCTTGCTTGTCCATCCTGGTCTTCCCTCAAGGGGCATTCAGTGAGCTCCTTCTAGGCCTGGTCCTGGCTCAGGGAGAAAGACACTACTACTTCAAGCAGAGGCCACAAGCACCAGCTTTGCCATCAGGAGGGACACATGTTTGCTCCCAGGCACTGCCACTTCCTTGTGTTGTGACCTGTGGGAGACTGTTGTGGGCTAGAACTATGAGACGCCTGCCCTCCAGGCGGACCAGAAGAACAAAACAAGATGGTGAGATGGTATTGGTGAGGCTGTCCATGCCCAGGAAGTGGCACCTAGCCTACTGCCTTTCAGGGCCCTCTTTGCAGTAGCATACACCAGCCAGCGCCATCCTCTGCCCTGCCTGCCCCGCTGCTCCCACCTCTGAGTTACAGGAGAGTCGTGGGCAGACTTCAGCATGGGTAGGGACCAGAGAGAACTCCTGTTTCCCCTTTGACCTTTTGCTTGAATTCCCTCAAGAAAGTCACCCCCAGCTGGGCACTCATCCTTGGTGTAGCCACTCTCGGGAATTAGTGGCTGCAGACTGCCCGGGGTGGCCCACTCTTTAGAGGCTCTCTGACAGCCTCACCTCCTGTCTGGTGCACTAGCACTTGGCTACAGCCAGTACTGCAAGCAGGGCTTGTCCCGGGTCAGGGGGTCTGGCAGGTAACGCACATCCCACACATCAGAGACTTCACATGAAAACAGTAAAACAAGTATTTATTAGCTTGCTTATATTGATTGTAATTGAAAATGATAATATTTGTGATGAGCTAAATCAAATGCATTATTATAATTAATTTCATCTATTACACTTTTTTAATGAGGCTACTGGGAGCTTTTATTGCATATGTGGCTTCCATTCTGTTTCTTTTGGACAGCTCTGGGGGGGGGGGTTCTTGCGTACGCTGGGCTGAAGTTTCCCTGCTGTTACAGAGAACTACTTCATTCTCCAAGATGTGGTTCAACGTCAGAGTATTAGTGAAAATAACTTGTTGTCAGAATTTCTTTTGAAAATGTCCTGAGTCACCCAATAAAATACGGTATACACAGTTGGTTTTTTAATAACTGGCTTCAGGAATGTGTGTCCACATAAATGCTACTGTTTACAGTCATATTCAGGGTGTAATAAGAGTGTGCTGGTTGAGCAAAATGCCCTGGAATTGGATTTAAATTATGCCTCTCTCCCGTCCCCTTCAAGTGCCTCTGTGTAATTCATGTAAATTAAAGGCACTTATGCTGCAACTTCTATCTTCCACCCACTGGTCTGAGTTCTCTGCTCTGAGGCCACTCAATGAGTTTGCTCCTCTGTCCTCGTGAAAGACCAGCATCCTGGCCCGGCCCTTCGCTTGCCCAACCCCAGGTCTTGTCTCCTCAATTCCCTGACTCCTTCCAGCGTAGCTAGAGGCCCTTTGTCAGGAAGCTCTGGCACTGAAGTAGAGCGGGCCTGCCGCGGCTGCATCCAGGTCCTTCCGTCGGGGCGCTGGTCTTCGTTCTGGCCAGTGTGTATTAGTGGGTGGTTGTCTTTCCTGACAGACTGTAGACCCTGGAGCATGAGAATCAGTTCTGAGTCACGTCTGCATCCTCACAGTGGCCTCGCAGTCAGCTCGGCTTGGGTCGAGTCACGTCATCTCCCAGTAGTTCATACATCCTTCACTAATCCTGGCCTTTGGGGTCTCTGCAGAGCAAACTTGGTGGACCTCCAGAAGAAGCTAGAGGAGCTAGAGCTTGACGAACAGCAGAAGAAGCGACTGGAAGCCTTCCTCACCCAGAAGGCCAAGGTCGGAGAGCTCAAGGATGATGACTTTGAAAGGATCTCGGAGCTGGGAGCCGGGAATGGCGGAGTGGTCACCAAGGTCCAGCACAGACCTTCGGGCCTTATCATGGCAAGAAAGGTGAGAGGTAGCCAGCAGCAGGCCAGTGCCGATGGCAGGGCCCATGCATGTGGGGAGAGGTTTGACAGGTGCAGGCCTCTGCCTCTGATTGACTCTGAGGCCCTCTCCCCCTCTTACCCCCAGCAGTGGGTTCTGATCCTGAGAAATAGCAGGCTTCCTCGGGTGTGGCAATGCTGGCTTGCCTCATGCCGTTCTTCCCTTTGATTACTTACTTCTGCTTTTGGCAACATATTAAATTCAGATTCCCGGAAACTTCCTGGACTGACATGGACCAGCTTGAGGAAGCAGCAGGTAGAGTTTTTGGGAAGAGAAGTGGATAATCAAGTCCTCTCACCCTCATAACCGGGAGAAGGTCTGCAGACCTGAGTCGGGGGCTCTGCTGCTGCCTGAGATGTCCACATTGAGAGGGGCTCTTTAGGCAGTAGGGTAACCGAACAACCTGTATGAGAATTCCCCAGAGAACTCTGTAGTATTGGGGGTTCTCCATAGAACCAGTGCTGTGGCCAGGAAGACAGTTTAAGATCCTGACTCAAAATTATGGGAATGGGCAAGTCCAAAATCTGCAAGACAGGCCAGCAGGATAGAGACCCAGGGAAGAACTGGTGTAGCCGGAGTTCACGGGCCGTCTGTAGGTAGAATTTCCTCTTCAGGGACCTCCGACTTTACTCTTAAGATCTTCAGCTGATTAGACGGGGCCCACCCACTTATATAATGTGCTTTGTGAATTCCGTGTTAAATCACATGCAAGATAAAGCTTACGGCAGCATCTAGTGTTTGGCCAGAACATGGCCTAGCCAAGTGGACACACAAAATCAGCCATCATCCCACCCTCTGGTGTAAACCCTGGCACTGAGAGGTCCCAAGCCTCCCTTTTCTGGGCTCCTGTGCCATCATGCAACCTCCCTGTAAGTGTTCGGGGACAATCCCTGGGAGTTGCCAGGGGTCGAGAAGGAAAGGATGTGACTGTCAGGTGGTGACCCCTAAACACATAATGGGGCATGTTGTGTGGACAGGGTGCTTGGCTTATGTGAGCGTGTCCTCGTAGACCTAGAAAGTCACTTCTTTCTGGAAATCCATCATCTTGTCATTCTCAAATTGTATTCTTGGAAATCTGGCACACACATACACCTCTCCTACCCCCCAACGCTCGGGTGGATCTGTGTGGGGGGCCCAGTGTCACTGGAAGATCCCACCTTTCCTGGGAATACTGTGCTTGGTCTCCCTTGGGATTTAGTGCTGCAGCTTCTTCTCCTGCCTCTGGAGCACCACCTCCCTCATGAAACCTACAGCCACATGCTTTCTATTTCTGTCCCCTTACCGCAGGCAGTGTTTTCAAAACCAGAGCAGCCCTGGAAATCTCTGGTCTGCCATTGCCCAAAGCACCTGGAAAAAAAAGCAGACACACCGTTCAGATGGTTGGCCCAGGGGGAGGGGCCTGGAAAACAGAGCGCTGGTCACAGTGTGTCAAGGACTGAAGTCTCTGGGCCTGCTGAGCCGTCATCTGGGTGGTCTCTGATGCCCTGTATAAGCGGGAATCTGGTGCCTACTGGGCATACAGCAGACCTCTGGCTGAAAGGTGCAGATTAAACCGGGAGTTTCTCTGTGGCTTTGTGAAAGCCCAGCAAGTGAGACTTAGGGATTTCAAACCGGGGGCCAGATCAGTCCTGTGATCTATTGCACATGTCCCCACAGCCATTTCTGGATTTGATACAGTCCTCGAAGTCATAGTTGTCACTGGGTGAAGAGTGCCAGGGACTCTGCTGTTTTTACAATTTCCCCTGCATGTATAATTCTTTCAAAAGAAGTAAAAGGAAAAAAAAATCCAAAATACTGGAGGTAAAGACCTCAGATTCTGTTCCCTTAGATTTTAAACTTGTCTGTGCCTTGTGCAGCTGCATGCCCAGCGCAGGGCGAGAGCCTGCGTGCCCGGCTTGCCCTGCTGTTCTGGCGGTAGCTCCCTGATGACCCAAGAGCTGTCGGGCCAGTCTTTGGAGGTGGGGGATTCGAGGGTTTCTTTTCATCTACCTGGAGTGCAGGTCGCCCCAGAGGCCTGTTTGCCTTTATTAAGCTGAGGGCGCAGCTGTGAATATTGATGTGACAGTGTGACCTCAGTCCTTCCTCCACCACCCTTGGTGGAATTCTGAATCCCCGGGAAGCCAGGTATGAATTCCACACATACCTGAGTGTGTAAGCTTATCAGATCACCAGTGCAGCTTCTGCAGGTGTGGGGTTGAGGACTGGGTGGAGCCGCTGGAAGGGCTATACAGCCCCACTGTGTACAGCATCCTTTGTTGCCAGTATCCCTCCAGTTCCTTTGATTGGCAAAGGATTATCCTAACCAGTAGGACTTGCCGGGAACCAGTATGACATGCCTGGAAAGCAACTAGACCAGTTCTGTAATACCTGAGAAAACCGGTCTCAGTCTTTACACTCACACTTTTTTGTAAATGTTTTCCCGACCAAGCAGAACATTCTGACTCCTGCAGCCTTCCAAGAGACCCTAAGAACACAACTGCACAACTTGCAAGGAAAATCCTCAAGGAATTTAGTGTGCTTGTTATAGGTGGGGAACTCCCTTAACTCCCTAGTACCCACAGCTAAGGAATGTCATGGTGTTTGTGTTCCTCAGCACTTGCTGGTTTTTTAGACTAGCAGTTGTGTGACCTGCCCAAGGCCACATTGGCCAATGCCAGCCGCCATCTTCCAAGTGGCTGCGTGTCAGAGCTGGTGCTGACTCCTGGATGTGTTCTCGTTCAAATCAAAAAACAGTTTCATCTTTCAAGCCAAGGAAACTGAGTTGGATCTGGTCTTGTCTGAAGTGGATTTGAACCGTCCTTGGATCTGCCCTTCACAGTTGACCCTGCCGCAGTGGAAGAGATCGGGGCTTTGCCACCAGAGTCCATTTTCCTCATAGCTTAACTTGTACCCCTCACCCCTGTTCCTGACTCAAAATCACCATCCTGCAGCATCCAGTGCCTTAACCGCCTAGACAGCTTGGTGTTTGGTCTGAACTCCTAGCACATTCTTATCTGATTAGCTATCAGTGTTTGCGAACCCTGGAGGTGATGGCACGGAAAGAGCGTGGCTTTTGGCATTCCTGGGGCCCTGGCCCCGTCCTGGCTTGAGCACTCACCAGCCATGACGTGCTGGGAATGAGATTTTATATCACCGATCCTAAACCTGCCTATCAGAGAAATGGGGGCTTTCATCCCCCCCCAACCCCTGTGGAGTTGTTAGGGTGAATTGCAGTGAGTGCTGGAAAAATAACCCCCACTGCTCCTCTTTCCTGCCTTTTCTCCTCATACCTTCCGTGGTGGCTCCTTGTCAATCTAGAAGGCCTCGCATTATGTTAAGTACTTAAGTGCCCTGAATCTGGCCCACAGCCCCTCAGCCCTTCCTTCCCAGCAGTGTTTTTGGGTTTACTGGGGTTTGAAAGTGGGAGTTGCTCTTGACATTTTATCAGTGTCTTTTCTACATCTCCAGACAGTCCTTTGCTTTCTCCTTTCGAAATGTTACAAATTCAGTGACAGTTGTCTCTGCAGACTTAAGTGGGAGGGGAGCTAGGATCTTAGGGTGTCACCGAGGCTCTCTGTGTTGTCTCTAGTCTGGAAGTGGGAAGGGGCTCCAGCGAAGCCCCCTCTGACTGATGGAGGGGCAGAGAACAGCACCCCCTGATGTGGGGCCTGAGAAAGACTGGTCCTTTGTGTGATCTGGTGGGAAGGAAACTCTTAACAGAGTTTACCAAGTTTACAAGAAAAATGTTTGTTGATTTTTTTTAAAGAGCTTTTTTTGAGATGTAATTCACATATCATTGTTTCCCCTTTTAGCATATATAATTCAGAGGTTTTTCGTATATTCACATTGTGCTTCTATCACCACCATCAGTTCTGGGACACTTTTTCATCCCCAAAATATACCCACCCCCTCAGCAGTCACCCCCCTCACCCCCCCGCCCCTTTCTCCTCTCCCAAGCCCTGATGATCATGAACGCACTCTCTGTCTGTGGCTGTGCCTGTTCTGGATATTTCACGTGACTGGAATCACACACCGTGTGGCCCTGTGTGTCTGGCTTCTCCCTGAGCGTCATGGTTTCAAGGTTCCTTCCACATGATAGCGAGTGTCAGAGCTGCCCCCCTCTGCAGTGTGTGGGTGGACACGTCTGTATCTGTTCATCAGAGGGGAGACACTAGGTTGCTTCTACCTTTTGACTGTCGTGGCTCACGTTGCTATGAACGCGTGTGAGGGGTGTGCGTGGATATGTGTGCTTTCTGTTCTTTTGGGTATCGATCCCTCAGAGCATATTGCTGGCCATGAATGTCTTGAGGGCCAAGTGCCGAAGCTCCCCACTCCCTGGTGCCGTCTTGGCCTGACCCTGAACCGCTTCCCTTGCCTTGCAGCTGATCCACTTGGAGATCAAGCCGGCCATACGGAACCAGATCATCCGAGAGCTGCAGGTGCTGCACGAGTGCAACTCTCCGTACATAGTGGGCTTCTATGGGGCCTTCTACAGTGACGGCGAGATCAGCATCTGCATGGAGCACATGGTGAGCATGTGGGGCCCTATGGGTGCGCCCAGAGCCCAGGGTTCAGCAGGTACCCCCCAAAATGCTGGGTCTGCCTCCAGGCACATACAACAGGACAAGTAAGTCACCTAGGACAAAAGTGGTCGGTGACAAGGAGGTCTCCCTGCCTGTGACCCTCAAGCCTCCTCGCCTCAGATCCTAGCAGGCCCTTTGGAGCTAGTTGATGCTGGTGCAAGCATAGATTCCTGTTTCTTCGACACCACACACCTTTGCCCCAGTTTTGCTTATTCACATGCTATTTGGAGGAAACCAATCCCCATTAGCAGACAGGTAGCTCCATCCTTCCCCCCGCTTTCTAGTCTCATGGTGTCCGCACGTGTCAGAACAGTAATTTATTAAACACGCTTGTTGGTGGACACTGAGGCTGTTCCCACTGCAGACAGTTCTGCTGAGTGTCCCTGCTGTGGGCAAGCGTTCCGTGTGAGTGGGGCTGCTGCATCCTGGGTACAGTGACTCGAAATTGATTGACATTTCCAAAGCACCCTATGAAGAGAGTGTGACAGTCTGGGGAAGCTGTTTACAAGGCAGGATCCTGTCTGCACTCAGCTCAGTGCTGTTGGGTTAAGCACTGGTGTAGAGACAGGGCACCCTTCTTTCCCTAAACCTCTGGGGCTCTGATGTGCCCTCTGTTAAGGAACTCTGGTTGTGCAGCTCAGAAATGGGTGGGATTGAGTTTAACAAATGCAGAAGTGGTTAGAACTGAGGCCTGGGACCCTCTGCACTGTCCCCTTGACGGTGCTGTTACAAAGGCAGGAAATGGATTTGAGCAAGCGTATTGCGGGGAATGCGTCGTGAGCGGGCAGTGTGGCAGAGGTGGCGAAACAACCCCCAGCGATGTGCTCTCCAGAAGGTGCTCCCACCCTCCTGCCCGCACCCCGCCCAGCTATGTGATCCGCCGGGCAGTGCCCAGTACCAGCCCTTTCCTCATCTGGCGGAGCGAGTTTGCGTCTAGTGCGTGCCTGCAAGCTCGCTGCATAGACAGGATCGAAGGGGAGAGAAGGACATGAAGTCACTTTGTGGTTTGAGGAGAGCCTCTGCCATATGTGACTCCCTTCTCCCTCCGCCTGCTCCCTGGTGCTCCCACCCCTACATGTTCTTGTGTAACATCGTGGGAGTTTGAAGGTACCTCTTTTTCTTGCAGAAAAGGGAGTGTCACAACCCAGGGGTCCCCCTCGCCCTTCCCTTCCTGGTGAATTTAAAGCAACAGTTTGCAGCACAGACTGAACCGCCAGGATGCCAGGCTAGGGGCCAGCGGGGTTTTTTTTATTGCATTCATCATTCAAAAATTCCTATTGGATTTTTTGGTTCGCCCTTACAAGCGCACAAGGGCAGTGATGTGCGTACGTAAGACACAAGTGAAGAGACAAGTATTCAGGCTCCCCTGCTTTCTACGGGTGGAGGTGATGATCCACAAAATGGAGTCTTCACTTGTGGGCAGCCTGGGTGAGGACAGCAGTGAGGAGAACACAGCCACGCTAAAGTGGCAGGGAAGGGGGCTGCGATGGCCCAGCCACCCAGATAACACCCATGGATGCACATGGGTTTTCCACATTTGCTGGACATTGTGCTTGGTTCACTTACTCATTGTGTGCTGCTGGGGGCAGTGAGCGTGGTTGTTGAGATGGAGTCAGACTTCAGCTGCACCATTCCCCTCTATCCATGGTTTTTGGATGAGAGCCTCACCTTCATGCTCCTCTGTCCAGCCAAAGCCAAGGGCTGGCTGTCTCCCCGGGGGGAGATGAAGGGAGCTGAGCCGAGCCCGGCACTCACGGAGCGCTGAGGGAATGTCGGTGATCTTCATTTCTCGTGCTCCACAATTGGACCACCAATTGTGAACGTCCCCCACTCTGTGCAACTGTTCCCTCCCTGGTCAAGGGGTGAGTATTCACCAATATTCCAGTTTGTGTGCAGATTGGCCCTGGTTTCCCATCCAGTGCTTCCATTGCCAGCTTGCAAAAAAACCTCAAATGAATAACAGTCAGCCCCGAGTCAGCACAGAGGCCGGCCTCTCCTGGCCACTGTGCATTTGCATCTGGGGCTCAACAACATTGGGGCCACTGGTTTCCAAGTCTGATGGGGAAGACTTGTCCCGGGCCTAGGAGACAGTGAGTGTCTTAGCGCTGAAGTGACCAGGGAGCAGCTTACTGACCACCCAGAGGCACCTCGGGGTATTTCTTGGCTCTAGTCAGGGCTACAGAAGAACACACTTCTTGTTCTATAATAACAAAACTCAGAGGCGCCTGTCAGCAAGAGTGACTGAAGAATGAGAGCTGGTTGCTCTGTCATGGTGGAAGGAAATTGGCACGTATGTGCTAAATGAGAAATTCCCCAAGGTGGAAAACAGGCATAACATGAGCCCACTTATACGTGTATTTAAAACTCTGTGTCCCCCCATGCATATGGATGTGTATGTAAATGCACAGAAGGATCTGGAAGAATATGTTACTTTTTGGAGGAGGAAAGTGGAATTGCTGGGGAATCTGAATGCTATTTATCTGTGTTTGACTTTTTATATAGAAAATGTATTCGTGTACTACCTACTCAAAGAAAGATACCATTTTAGGAACATTTAGAATACGCACACATACAAAATGAAAGTGTATGGTCACGCACAGAGTGAGATTTGGGGTCAAAAAGACCTAGTACTGATATCTCTTGCCCCACATCCTGTCCATGTGACTTGAGCAAACCACTTATCCTGCCAGACTTAAGTCTTTTTAGCTACGGACCTGGGGTTCTCAACCGGGGGTGATTCTGCTTTCCCCAGGGGACTCCAGGCAATGTCTAGGGACATTTGTGGTTGTCAAGACCAGTGAGATGCTAGTGGAGGGCTCACAGTGCCCTGAAGGGCAGCCCCCCCACAGAAAACAACCTGGCTGATGTTGGGGTGCTGTCTGCGTCATAGATCCCTGGCATCCTGGCCTGGTACCGGCCCACTGACGTGTTCTCCCAGGAAGTGCTCCTTCAAGCGAATGAATCTAAAGGGCCAGAAGCTAATAATAAAAGGAGCAGGTGTCAGGGAGCCAGGGTTGTAGTTTTAAAAAAAATTCTTCTAAGGTTGATTGATAAATCAAAAACTGAGAAAAGGGTATTCCCATCCTGCCTGTACACAGAGTAGGGCTGGGTGGGCCCTCCGGCCAGAGCAGGCTCGCCAGGATGCCCGGAACCTCCCCACCACACCTACCCTCTGCACGCACAAGTCCCTTGTCCTATCCCACAGCTGCTTGTTAGTCACCCATGGTGCCTGAAGCTCTAAAGTGCATTGGGCTTTCTAGAACTCCTCACCCAGGGACTGTCTCGCCGCACATGGTTGGGGCAGGAGTGGCAGGAGCCTCCCTGAGACACCAGAGCTTCTTCCAGGGCCCCTGCCCCAGTGCCTGTGGGCGTCCTGGAGGAATACCCTTCAGGAAAGCCCCTCTTGTGGGTCACACGGTTCTGGCCCCACTTTTTCACCCTGAGGCTGGCTCTGGATGCCTCTCTGTGTGGCATATGGAGGAGACTGTGACAGGCCTCGAGCCCACCTAGCATCCTGGGGTGCCCAGCAGGTGTGTTCTCCACTGGGCCCCACCTCTGAGGAGGCACCTTGGGCTGATCTGGCCACACCCTGGGTTTTGGTCTCCAGGTTTGCTGTTAGGCAACCTTGAGCAAGACACTGGTTCCTTATTCATCAGGTAGATTTGGGGCCACACCCAAGGTGGATTGGGGGAATCAACCGAGATAACCTGTGTCAAGGCTTCTGTGTACTGTGGCAAGCACTCACAAGACCTAAGGGGAAGGGCAGAGGTACCTCGGCAGCCCTGAAGTCTTCACTGCACCCCTTGGGCAGCACATCCCTTCTGGGAGGCATGGGGGCTGAGCTGAGGGCTTGGGCAAGGAAGCAATAGAGTGGACAGTTGGCTTGGCTCCCTGCCCCCTGGGCTAGGCATTTCCAGGCATCTCTGCTGTTCCACTTGGGACTGTAGCTGGCAGGTCTAGCTGGTGCACTCTAGTTGCTCAGGCTGTAAGGCTGGCCTCAACCCGCTGTTGCCATGGCAACCTCAGGAAGGCTGAGTCATGCCTTCTGCAGAGGGATGGGCCCCAGTTCCGGGAAGTATGGGCATCTGGGGAGAATGCTGGCACCCTGGGCAGGTTCCTTTCTACTTCCTCACTAGCTGCGTGGTCCTGAGGCCCTGAAGGCAGCAGGGCGGGGAGTGCTTGCATTTAGTGGTAGTCTGGCCTCTGCTTCCTGTGGAGGAGGCTATGCGCTGACTCACCGGGAAACAGGGAAAGGCTTCGACTTTGTACCTGTCGCTCGGCAGCCCCACCTGACCCACTGCTCAGAGCAACTGTCTTTCTCTCTTCCTAGGATGGAGGTTCTCTGGACCAAGTGTTGAAAGAAGCCAAGAGAATTCCCGAAGAGATTTTGGGCAAAGTCAGCATTGCGGTGAGTGTGCAGGCCCCCGAAGTGCTGGGTACATGAGATGCCCTTAGCTATGCTCTGCAGCCATCTCTTCTCCCTCTGCCCCTCCACGCAGCCAGCAGTTGAGAGTCCCTGGAAGCCAGGGGTGGGTGTAGGGCAGGCCCCAAGAAGGGACAGTTGGTAGAGCCAGTCTCCACCCACAACAGACCTTTGAGTAAGGGGAAACCCTCGGAGACCTCCGGTTCCCCAAGGGTCAGTGGAGATGTTAGGTCCCTCTTGGCCCCTGAGGTTCTGTCCACCCGCGCCGCCTTGGTGCAGTGAGGCAGCAGCTCTGGCGTAGCGGCTGAGGGCTCTGGTGGAGCCAGGGCTGTGGTGCGTGCATTTCCAGGCAACAGCTCGACCAAGCATTGCTTACTGGGGTTGCACCTGCCTGTCGGGGGTCTCACCCAAGCCTGCTGCTTCTCAGGGCCTATCTCTTTGCCACAGTACTTCCCTGTGCCACGCAGGAGTGGGGGTCGCGGGAGGCACTGGGGCTCGCTGCAGGGGTGTCAAGCGCACCAGACCTGCCATCCTGACTGGTTCCTCTCTGACCTGGTGAAATGCCCCTTGAGCCCTTCACCCTATCAATGTGGGGTGTGCTTGCATAGCCCCGCCTGGAGCCTGTGTCAGCTCCCTGGTCCTCAGTCCTTGTCCAGGCAGGAGAGGTGGTGGTAGCTGCCTCTGGGGCAGGTGGCGTGTGAGAGGCAGGATGTCTGCACCCACAGTGAGGGGTGTCATAGCCATCACTTCCCCGTTCTCACTTGCCCCACCCTGCTCAACCTGAGCATGTGGGGCTCTGCTGACCCCCCTGTGCTCTCCGCAGGTCCTCCGAGGCTTGGCCTACCTCCGAGAAAAGCACCAGATCATGCACCGAGGTGAGAAAGCCAGGAGTGGTGGGAGGCTGGAAGCTGGGGCTCTCACGGGTTGGGGAGGTACCTATCTGCGGGGTGGGATGCAGGGGGCTGGCGGGCCAGGGCAGCGGCCTCTCACCCACAGCCCACCTCCCTCTCAGACGTGAAGCCGTCCAACATCCTCGTCAACTCCAGAGGGGAGATCAAGCTCTGCGATTTCGGGGTCAGTGGGCAGCTCATTGACTCCATGGCCAACTCCTTCGTGGGAACTCGGTCCTACATGTCGGTAAGTCTTTTGAGGTCCACGCTGACATTGCATTCCCTGCTCTCCCTGTGCCGTTGGCTTCTTCCCACTTTCTGGATGCTTTTCCCTGTCATAAGCTTTGTCTTCACTAGATATTCCCTTCCTGTTGAAATTTAATTCCCACTATCTCCCTCTCTGGAAACACCCACCTACTTCCTCTCCTGCTGGTAAAAATCCATTCGGGGAGATTAATCAGTTCATTTCTGAGCCAAGAAACTGACCCTCGGGTGTTGTAGGAAATGTCTGGGTGATTGAAAACCACCGATCTGCTCTCAGGAGCCGTTTCTCGGAAGTCAGTCTTGGGATTCTCTTGGAAAAGGAGGTGTCTCTCTCTCTGTCTCCCTCCTTTCCTCCCCCCTTCTCTGTGGCTATGAAGGGGAAGTGGAAGTGCCTTTTTCCTGTGGGGTTGGCCTTTTTAGGGGCAGTGGGACCCTCATGGGGCTGTAGAGGGGAATAGCTAGGTACCTCCCCAGCCCCGTGAGTGCTCCCAGCTTCCAGCCTCCCTCCATCTCCCCTACAGCCGGAGCGGTTGCAAGGCACCCACTACTCAGTGCAGTCCGACATCTGGAGCATGGGCCTGTCCCTGGTGGAGCTGTCCATCGGAAGGTACCCCATCCCCCCACCGGACGCCAAGGAGCTGGAGGCCATATTTGGCCGGCCCGTGGTGGATGGGGTGGAAGGAGAGCCTCACAGTGTCTCGCCGCGGCCGAGGCCCCCTGGACGCCCCATCAGCGGTATGACCTGTGTTGGGAACTTCCAGTTGGGATGGGCAGCAACCTACACAGGGAAAGCTGTGCCTGGGATGGCAGCTGCACCCCTGTGGCCCCTCTCAGCCCCACCTGCCTGTCCAGACCGTGCTGGCTGCTGTCAGCAGTCCTCGGATGGTTCCACAGCTCTAGGGGCAGTGTTGGAAACAGGGCCCCAAACCTGTTCCCTCCAGGGCCGCCACACCTGTTGCTGCCAGCTGGAGGGATCTAGAAACTAACTCCTTAGCCATGCCATTGGCTGCTATTTATCTAACATTTTATCATGAAAATGTCCAAACCCACAGAAAAGCGGAAAGGATTGCCCAGCCAGTGTCTGTGCCCACAGCCCACTCTGCACTTAGCACTCTGGTGTTTGGTGAGCCCTGAAATTGAAAATATTTTGACTCAGAATTTCCCTGGGTGACGTGCTGGATTCAGCCCGGCACATGGTCAGCGGTCTAGGAGGGAACTGAGGCTGTGGGACCAGGGGACAGCTAAGGCTACCAGATACTCTTGGCACTGTGGGCCTCACCTAGAGGGGATGGGCTGTCTGGCATCAGAAAGGCTGACACAGCAACCAGCCACCTGGGGGGCTGGTGAAGGGGGGCACTCTCAACCAAGGTAGTGTAGCTAGGAAGCAGCGCTTCAGACTCTGGTTTTTGGATTTTTTAGTTAAGTGACAGGAGGAGTGTTGTTCAGCAACAGCCCAAAGGAACAGGCGGTAGACTGGGGCGGGCAGATTGGTGGGCTCGTTTGACAATTTTACTGAGATGTGATTCGTGTACTCTACGAATGCCTTGAGGTGCACAACTCGGTGGATTTTACTATCTTCACAAGCATTCGCAGCTAACACCACCATCTAATTCCAGAATGTTTCCTCACCCTGAAAGGAAACCCTGTCTCCATTAGCAGTCGCTCCCCATCCCCCACCCCCAGCCCCTGGCACCAAGAACCCACTCTGTGATGTGCCTGTCCTGGACATTTCACATCAATGGAGTCACAGCGGTGTGACCTTTTGTGCCTGGCTTCCCTCCCTGAGCATGTTTTCAGGTTCCTTCCACGTTGCGGCTGTGTCAGAGCTTCCCTCCTTTTTTGTGCCTGAGTGAAATTACAGCGCATGGACGCGTCACGTTTGGGTGTGCATTCACTGTCAGTAGAACCTGGAGCCACCAGACAGTGGTTTTTGCTGTATTTACATGCCTAGGGCCTCCCCTTCCTGGTGTGCATCCTGAGTGCTGTATGTCTTGATTTCCTCCAAAGGAGAACCCTCCTCCCTAGCTGTGTCCTGGACCCTGGCTCAGCCCCTCCCAACCCAACTCCCAGATGGCCATCCCAGGCGTCTGCTTCGGCCCCTTCCCTGTGGGGAGGAGCCTTGGGCTGTGCCAGGCCGTCTCAGCCTGCCAGCACCTCCCCCCGCCTGGTGCCCATTTCGGGACAGGGGACATAAGGCGAAAGTCCAGTTGCCAAGCCGGGACCTGGCCAGCTGGGTGTAGGACAGGGGTCAGCCACCCCCAGCCAGTCGCTCGTTCTCAGCAGCACTTGGGGCCTGCTGGTGTCACCACCGGCAGCTCCGTGCAAGGTCACGCCACTGTCCTTGCTTTTGGTCAGCCCCCCCACATCCTGCCCCAGTGCCAGAGAGAAGGGGGTTGTGACTTTGGCACAGCCTGGGAGTAGCACCGTGCCAGATGTGTGACTTCTCAAAAAATGTTCCTGTTCAATTTGGTGTTTTCTTTTGTTTTGTGTTTTGAATTCACCCATGGCTCAGGAGACAAGTTAGTTTCCCAGGAATGTGAGTGCAGTAGCTAGACAGCTGGGCCGGGGGCCTCCCGCTGGTTCAGGGGGGTGCTGGCTGAGGGTGCTTGACCATGCTCCGCACATGCAGATCTTGGTGCCCCTGGCTGGCAGCCGCCTCACCCAGGTCCTGTCTCTCCCCAGGTCACGGCATGGACAGCCGGCCGGCTATGGCTATCTTCGAGCTGCTGGACTATATTGTGAATGAGGTGCGTCCCCAAGGCCCTTTGGCCTGTCTTCCCGCCAGTGGAATTAAATAATTCCTGTTGGAATAGTTGCCAAAGAGAATTCCTCACCTAGACTGGATTTAGTTCGGAGGACAAGACTTCAGAGAAATTAGACGGTTCCTTCCAGTGAGGTTATGGGATGTAGAACTGGCCTTATCTTCTGTTGAACTCACTGCACAGTTGCCACCCTGGGGAAGCTTGTTTTTATAAAGAAAAATCCAGGATGCCCATCACAGTCTCTTCCCTCCGAGGCCAATAGCCAGTGCTTGGGTCTCTTCCTGGAGGATCCCGAGTCGGTATGGATGAAGTCATAAAGTCTCACCTCCTCGGGGAAGGTTGCGGCATCGCCCTCCTGTTTGGGAAGGAGAAGACACCGGCTGAGAGGGCCGGCAACCTGATCCCTTATCACCCCATGAGCAGTGGTGCGATTGAGCCCCTTGCACAGTCCAGAAGACCCAAGGGCCCGGAGCTGGGACCTGCCCCCAGAGTGCATGTTCAGCATAGCCAGGTGGCCTTTTGAAGTCAAAGCAGAGTAATGAGGCAACTGGGCTTGACCCAAGGCTGGGTGTCAAGAGGGCAGTGGATCTGTCTCCCAGTGCGCCCTGCATCCCAGGGAGACTGCCAGCACCCCCTTCAGAGTGGTAGCTTGGGCCCCAGGGCTTGGGAGGTAGATAAAGCAGCACCCTGGAGTGTGTCTAAGAGACCCTGAAAAGCATCAAGCCGTCATCAGGTGCTCGGGGCTGGGAGGTGTCTCTGCTCTATGGTTCTGGAAACATCCGCTGACCCCACCCTCGCTTTTTCTCCCACAGCCTCCTCCCAAGCTGCCCAATGGCGTTTTCACCCAGGACTTCCAGGAGTTTGTAAATAAATGGTAAGGCCACAGCCTCCCTTCCATCCCGGGCTAGGCCGGGCCAGGTGCCAGCCCGTGAGCAGCGTCACCTTCCTCCGGGAGCAGGCAGCTGGATGCGCCGCTCCTTCCTGGTCAGGAATGCCGGGTGGCCAGCAGCACCTGGGCCTTACTTGAGAACCCAGATCCCTCGCAGGCTGCTGAGTCACAGTGCTCGGCTGCTGTCCCCAGCCGGTCCCCGCCTTCCCTTCCGCCAGCCAGCCCCCAGGTGCCCTCATCCCTCTAGCCCTGTAACCCACCAGCAGGCTGTGGACTAGGAGGGGCCCCAGGGCTGCCCCACTTACCTTCAGGGCTGCCCTGCATGTCAGAACAAGCGGACACTGCCAACCCGGCCTCTGCCTCGGGACTTCGTAGCAGGTATATTCACCCCCAGGGGTGAATGTACCACAGGCCCTTTGCAGGGCCGCTATTGCCAAGGTGCTGCTTGGACCCAGTCACCCTTACCAGTATTTTCCTGTCTGGACAAGAGGCTTCCTTGGTGTTTGAACAACCACCATTCAGTCCCTGATGACTCTAAGAAGCTGCCTTTAAACAGTTCTGCTTTTTTGTAGGAAGAGTTTCCCTTTTTACATTCAGACTTCCAAACTTGGGATTTTAGTAGAAATTTAGCAGCAGTTGCTGCTGGGCCTCTGTCCTGTTGTCAGACCTCAGCCCTCCTATGCTGGTGGAGGTGTCTAGAAAGTGTGGATGCCCTCACCCAGCGGGGACCAGGCAACAAAGTGACAACAGCAGGGCGGGTTGCCATGTCCAGGAATACACTCTATATTCCGTAGATTTTGCACACATTAGGTTAAATCAATTGTATTATTAAAATTTAAGGAATAAATGACAGGCCCGGGTCAGCACGGGCTGCCTGGTCATAGCTGAAAACACAAGTCCCAAACCACCCGCTGACTGTCCTGTCTTGTCTCCCCCACCCTCTGTACCCCCTCCCCATCTGGTGGAACCCCTCAGCCTAATTAAGAACCCAGCAGAGCGAGCGGATCTGAAGATGCTCATGGTGAGTGACACCAACAGATTCTGGGGTCATGGGGGTGCTGGCTGCTGCCCATGAAGAGGAGAGACCCAGCCAGGGCCTTCTTGCCCAGAGCAAGCGCTGGCCAGCTCTAATGCTGCAGAAGGCTTGGGGATCTGGGGCCCTGGCTGGAGAACCCAGTGAGCCCTACCTGGCCCATAAGTCTTGGCCCCCCAGGGCAGGCCTCCTTACTCTATCGGGGGTCAGGGTTTCTCAGAAACAGTTATGGGCTCCAAGGTTAAAGGGTCACTCCTGCCTCTGGTTTGTTGGGATCTCCCCAAAGGTCAGGAGCTCAGTGTGGTAGTTGCCTCCTGTAAACCCACACCGTCAGTGTTCTTGAAGACCGAGGTGGACACTGAAGCTTGTCCCCCCCAGCAGGGGTTGGGGGAAGACAACCAGGCCGCCACTGACCTTCCTGGGGGGTAGTCGTCAGGGCTTCCCTGACCACATCCACGGTGAATAGCACCCCACCTCTCCCTCCATCACCCAGGGCAGTCACCCGAGACCCTGACAGCCCCAGGACAGCCTGGTATTTGTGTTCCTCAGATGTCCAGACAGAAAGCGGCCACCTTATAATGGTTGGAGCATGGCATTTTGAACAATCCGGCCACACCCTGCTGGGTGAAGGCCAGCAGACCCAGCAAGACCAGACCTAGCCGCCTTCAACCATTCCTTGCTCACCCCATACTCCACTTTGTGCCCTTGCTCACCCCATACTCCACTTTGTGCCCTAAGACCTTTGCGCAAGGCACTCTTCTGTCTAGAGCATGCAGCTGCTCCTCTCTCCGTCACTCTCCCCGTCTGCAAGTCTTCACTCCCGCGCCTTCTCTAGGGAGCCCCCAGCCGCCTCAGCAAATCCCGCGCCTATCTATTAGCTGTGGCAGCCTCATGTCCTGTGGTGGTTGAGTGTGCCACAGCCCACATCTGCAGCACCGTGTGGGGAGGGGTCTGCCTTTCTCTGATTCTTTTTAGAAACGCCCAGACACTCCTGCGACTGACATAGCAGGTTTTCCATTAATGGGTGTTAAATACATGTTCATTGTAAATATAAACATGTATATATAAATATGTGAACCAGAGAAACACATTGATGTTGAAATCCTCTGTCAGGGCCCCACTCCCACCCCCACCCTGAAGTTAGCATTGTGCAGGAAAACCTTCCAGACCTCTCTGCTCAAGTAAAATTATCTGCTCTTTGGGGTTAGCCTTGTAGCTGCTCTTGTTGCCCCACACCACAGTCCTGCTCCCTCCCTTGGTCCTTCCCCCAAGCCTGTGCCGACCTTTAGGAAGATAAGGATGGCCTCCCTGCCCCCAGCTTGCCTCAGAGGCAGCATTTGGGGTCTGCAGGCTTGATGTCCTATGTGGCTGCTTAAATGACCTGAAACAAAGTAGCAGGCAAAGTTCTGTTCTCCACCCTCAGGGCCCTCAGCTCAAGGGCTCAGCTCCTCGTTGTGACCAGGGGCTGCTGGGCGAGACGAGTCTTGTCTTCACAGAGTTCTGTTGCAGATCAGATGTTTCCCCCTGGGGTGCTCACACTGGGCATGTTCCTGGCATTGAGTGGGTGGGCAGGGGATGCTGCTCAGCAGCCCACAGTGCCCAGGATACCCCCATGTTGCTACCCAGTGTCTGCATTGCCAAGAGTGGGTCCTGGGCTCCGGGAAGCCCAGATAACCTCCCCTCCCCTCTGGGAGCCCACCCAGGCCTGTGGGCCTTGGGCCTGCACCTCCCCTCCGAAGTTGGTTCCTCTCCCCTCTCCTAACTGTGTCTTCCTGAGGCGGGAACCTTCCCGTCCCTTCCTCCAGCCCGCGGACACCAGGGCCTGTTGCTCACTGCCTTTTCTTGCCTTTCAGAACCACACCTTCATCAAACGGTCTGAGGTGGAAGAGGTGGATTTCGCTGGCTGGTTGTGTAAAACCCTGCGGTTGAACCAGCCCAGCACACCCACGCGCATCGCCGTGTGACGGGTGACCTGTCCGCCACCTGTCTGCCGCCCTCCCAGCCCAGGACAGGCAGCTCCGCCTCCCCTCCGCCGCACCCTCGCCGACGCCATGCACATGTCGGACACTTAACCTCCTCCTACCTGTCGCAGCCTGTGTGACCCTCTGGTCCCTGGGAGAGGGGATGCTGCTCATATTGTCTCCTCAGAACCTGCTTACTTAGGTTTTAAAAAATCAAAACAGGGAGAAAAAAAGCAAACCTTGATCATGTAGCGTCTTTGTTCCTTTGTCGCCTGTTAATGTCCAGGGTCCAATTCACCCCAGGGTGGGAATGTGTCGCCCAGGCAGCCCAGACCTGGGGTCACACTTGTGCTTGCAGAAATGGCGGGCTGTTGGGGGGCGGGGGTCAGGAACCTGCTTTGCTCTTTTTTCACAGGAGGAAGCCCTTGGAGGGAACCCATAGACGTTGGTGTTTTTCCCCAAGAGAGGTAGGTGCTGCCTGATGTTTGTCTCCATGGAGGGAGGCCTCATGGGACCGTGGCCCTCCACGAAACACGTGACACTGTTAGGTTTGGGGTCCCCTGACACATGGGGGGTTCAGGCAGAAGATTTTCTCCGCATAGCCCCCTCCCCCACTCGCCACTTCTGCTCCTGTCAGATCCCCTCAACAGAACATGACCAGCCCCCTCGCAGGGACTTTTTCGTACCCTCCTGTGCTCAGGGAGCAGAGACTTCTGATTCTTGGACGCAGCTGAGCCAATACTCAGCTCTGCAGAAAGGAAGTGTTGGGTTTCCAAGCAGTCAGTGTGGTTGAAAACCCCAGCAGATCTTGTAGATAAGGCCTACGCTCTCCCCGCGCCCCCCCCCCGCGCCCACCCCCGCCTGTAGGCCAACAGATGTGGGCGGGTGGGTGACTGTGTCACCTCTGCTATCCCTCGAATCAGAAGCGGCCACCCAGGGCAGGTCAGCCTCTCAGGGCCTCAGCCGCAGTGGTTGAAAAGGAAGCATCAGGAGTGAGGTCTCGTCCTAGTTCTGGTGTCCATCAGGGTATTCAGCCAGGTGCCCTGAGACCTAAAGCCCAGCTTTTTTCTGGCCTTACTGTGCCACCCCAGAAAGGGGGCCGCCTCCCGGCTGTCGGGCAGTAGGAAGTGGCAGAGCACAGGGCCGCTGCTAAGGCTTCCCCTCCTCCAAGCACTTGAGATGTTGAAGCTGTGGGACGCCCCCCCCCTTAATACTTCCTGAAGACTTGAGACATGCTGATATTCATCTGTGGCAAACTGCAGGGCAAGGGCTCTCCAGAAGGGATGGGGCCTAGTGCAGGCCAAGCTAGCCCTGCGTTCCCGGAGAAAGAGCAGCAAAGCCAGGTGCTTGTGGCTCTGGGAGCTGCTGGGTCCTTTTCTTCCTAAGGGGAGACCCTTCTAGTCTCCTGTGCTGATTGGTTTTTGGGTGTGTGTGGCATGTGTGCACGTGTGTGAACATCAAAGAGTCAACAAGTTGCTGGCTCCCTTAACCACTTCTCCAAGCTTCTGCCACATCCAAGTTTCCCCCCAAAGTCCCACAGATTTAGAAAAGAATAAAAAAGATAAGAAAGTTTATGAAGGTTTCACTCTGGGTACCCAAGCTCCTCGGGAAGGACGTCACAGAGGAAAGGGGACCTAACATAACTGTGATTCAGCATCTTTGGGCCTGTCCTGTGAAGTCAGGGCTCAGGGCCCCAGCCAGGCCCCCTTAGCATGGAGCCCACTGCCATTTTCAAGGGTCCCAGAGGAGCAGGGGAACTTGGGGTCACTGGAGGAAAGGCTTCCCGCAATGGGGAGAATGGAGAAAAGCAGCGCCCCTCCACAATAATGGCCCCCAGGTCACCAGCTCACCGAGGGCCTCTGTCGCTTTCTGTGCTGTGCTGTTGCTCTTGCCAGGCTTCTGTGGCACCTCAGCAAAGGACTAGTAAGAAACTGGCTTTTTCCCACTCGCATCAGCCCAGACTCCCAGAAAGCCAGAAGCCTGCTAGAGCCTTCCAGAAAGTGTGTTAGTGTCTCTGATGGCTGAGTTCCAGGTATCTTCCAACCTGCCCTCCCCCCCATTTCCTGCAAGCATCCTTAGAACTGGTCCTGGCCAACCTCTAATGGAAGACCCTCGGTCACATCAAGGTCAACAGCAGTCCCCAGCCAGGGCACAGCCATTGGGTTGTAGGTTGTCGGAAGGGGGCAGGTTGGGGTGGGCGGGTAGGCCCTCCACAAAATACGTGACACTGTTGGGTTTGGGGTCCCCTGACACAGGGGGGTTCAGGCAGAAGGTTGTGCCAGTCTGCCAGGTGGTTCAAGGCCCCTCCCCAGGGTTCTTATTAGAAACCCGAGTGTTTTATAAGGATCTGTCATGTTCGTGGATACTGGTGGACACCTGTGACCTGCCCCTGCACCTGTCTGACGGTCTCCCAAAAAAGTCAGTAAGCAAAGATCCTGTTTTAGGATCGCTTGACTTGCATTTCCCCTACTACGCTTTTTTTTTTTTTTTCAGTTTCTGTATTTATTTTGTGCTTGGTTTGGAGGAAAACACTGAGCGTCTGGTTAGCTCACGTTTTTTTCCAGCTTGATATTTTCATCATAAGTAAGCAGCACTTTACATGAGCACATGTGCTGTCTCCCTCGGGAGCCCTCCTTGCCCGGTTCCTTTTCACACTGTGCCTCAGAGCCCAAAGAAGCTCCCTCGGCTCCCACTAGTGAGCCCGGCGAGTGACCCCCAGAGCTGGGAAAAGATGACCCAGCTCCCCCCAGCTTCACGGGCTTCCTCCTTCCGGCCCGCAGTAGGGCAGGATTCCTCTGCATACTCACTGTTAAGCTCAGGGTCATGGCTGACCCCAGGCCCGCGCCATCCTGTGGAATTCTCAGATAGGATCCGCCAGGCCCCTGGACAGGCCGCTGTCCCTCCCCTAAGTGGAACCAAAGTCCCAGGGTGGGGCAGGGAAGAAAGAAAAAGAGAAAAAGTCCAGAACCTGCGGGCAGATTCCAGGCAGGTTTCACCCCAGCGCCTGCAAGGCTAGAAAACCTCCCCAGTGCGGGCGGTTTCCACTTCCTAGCAGCCACCTCGGAAGTAGAAACAGGCGAAGGGAATTTGATGTTTTGTTTAGCTGTTTAACCCAATACAGTCAAAAGTGTTCGCATTTCACCTTGCAATCGATATGGAAAATGGGTTTAGTATTTGACATTCTGTTGTTTGTATGACGTCCTTGTGCCTGCTGTGTGTCCGGCCCTCACGGCTCAGTTCCCACAGACCTCATTTCAAGTGGCCAGCATGCTGTCCCCTCCCAGGCATAGCGAGCCCGTTGGTCTCAGTGGGGGCAATCTGCGTCCCGCCCCATGGACACTGGGCAAGGCCTGGGGATATCTGTGGTTGTCCCCATAGGGGTGCTGCTGGTATCAGGTGGGTGGGCCAGGGAAGCTGCTCAGCCCTGACAGTGATCCGGCCCCAATGTCTGCAGTGCCAAGGCATGAAGCATGATTACAGAAATGAATCTAACAGCCCATGGGGCCAAGCGGTGGTCAGACCCCCACACACACACACTCATCTGAGCCCTGGGGCAGCCCCGCCCAAAGCCATGGACCTCCTGTGTGCAGAACCTGGATGAGGCACGTAGGAGAGGCTGGGGGGGGGGGCGGGAGGGCGGGGGGGGGGGGCTTCTCTGACCTAGGCAGGAAACAACAGGGCTGCCCAGAACCTTCTGGAAAGAGGAGCCAGGAGCTGTGCGCTGGGCTGGCCACTGGGGTGGAGGTATGTGCCGGCAGGAAGCCTCAGTTGGTCAGGAGGCGGAACCGGCCGCCCTCCTGGGGGCCGCGGGCTCCGGGGTTAACACAGTTCAGAGGAAGCTGTGACAGGGTTTCCCAGAAAGCGGGGGTCTGGGCGGTGTGGGGGTGAGGAAGGGGAAGGTTTCAAAATGAAACAAGCGTGAGCCCTGCAGGCCTCACCCCACTCCCAGCTCCCAGCTGACCAGGTACGGAGCAGAGCTGGAGACCGCACCTGAGCCGCCGCCGGCCAGGTGGGTGGAGGGCCTGCCTGTTACATTGTCCCCGTGGCAACGGCAGGGCGGCTCCAGAGGAAGAAGGAGGGCAGAGGGAGAGGCTGGGCCCCATGGCAGCCTGAACAGGGTGAGTCTCAGGTTTCTCCCCAGGCTTCCCAGGGGACAGAGGGAAGCTGGCAGTGAAGCACCTGGGGACCCTGAGAGAGGCCCTGGGGTAGGAGAGACTGAGACCCACAGCCCCGCTCACCCACCCCAAGGTGGCAGGACTTGCTTATTCAAATGTCCTCCTGCCTGGACTGGCATTGCAGCTGCCCCTGTGACCTTGGGGAAGGTCGCACTCCCTGGGAGCCTCCATCCCTGTCTGCAAAGGGGGTCATTGAAGTTGATCTTCTCCACAGACTCCTGATAGAGCCTAAAGTCCTCCCCTTCGTGCTTGAAGCCCTCCCCTTCATGCTTGCTGCACCCCGTGAAAGTGGGCAGGACAAGTTTCTGGCCCCATCTTACCTGTCCGAGCCTGGGGGAGGCTAGATGACTTGCCCAAGGTGACACAGGACCAGTCCTGCCTCTGACAGGTCACAGGCTCTGCCCTGCACCCCCCCCCCCCGCCCCGTGCAGCTCCCCAAACCCTGCTTTCTCCTTTAACTTGGTCCCTGAGCTTCTACAGTGTCCTGGAGAGAAGGGGGGGAGGGTCCTGAGAGAAAAGGAGGTGGTCTGGCCTTCCAGAAGCCCACAGCCTGACCACAGTGCTGGAGAGCTTACAGCCGCACTCCAGGGTGCAGGCAGAGGAGGAAGAGCCCTGTGGCTGGAGGGGGGCTTATGCCAAGTACCATCAGGGAAGGAAGGTCCCCGGGAGCCCCCAGGCAGGGGCCCTCCGTGAGCAAAGGTGTGGCAGTGGGACCCTATAACAGGGCCTGACTAGGGAGGTGGGCTGGGGGGATGGGGTTCAAAATGCTTAACCACCGTTAAGCAAAGTAGACGTGACTCCAAGTGGGTGTGGGAAATTGCACTGGCTCAGAAGGGGGTCTGGGAGATCCCCTGCTGTGTCTGGTGTTTGCCCTTTAATTTTGGGTGGGGGGAATGTGGGTAGGGAGCAGAGAGCGGAGGCCCTGGCTGCTTACCAGATGGAACAGAGTCTGTTGACATTTCAACCTCCACTGATCTTGGGCACAGGCCTGGTGGGGACCCATACACATACCTTCTTCTTGGGGTTGCCCCAAGTATTCAATGACTTCTGTAAATTCAGCACAGTTCCAGGCTCTCACTAAGGTCTATAGAAATAAATGATTCATCCTCAAGTGTGACTGCTAATGCGTAACCTGGCAATTCCACTCCTAGGTTTCTACCCAAGATAAATGAACGCGTGTTCACACAAACACCTAATCGCGAATGTTCACAGCAACACAATTCACGAAAGCTGAAAAGTGGAAACAACCCAAATGTCCATCAATGGATGACTGGATAGAGAGAAATGTGTCTATCCCCACAGTAGAATATTATTCACCCATGAAAAGGGCAGCTTGCCACTCGCTGCCACAGGGAGGGACCCTGAATACATGGTGCTCAGGGAGAGAAGCCGGACACACAAGTCCACGTGGTGTGTGAGTCCACTAATGAGAAACATGCCGGACAGGCACAGCCACAGAGAGTGGGTTCGTGGTGCCAGGGGCTGGGGTAGGAGGGGCACGATTGCTGATGGGGATGGGATATCTTTGGGATATGATGGAGTATTCCAGAATTAGACTGTGGTGGCAGTTGCACAACTTGTGAGTGTAAGAAGTCCTAAATTATACCCTTGAAATGTTTTAAATGGTGAATTTTATCTTAATTAAAAAGTAAGCTGTTGACAGTATCATTAAGCTTATTCTCTCCAGGATCAGATGGCTATGTCGTCTTTCACTCTCAGAGCAAGGCTGCCAGCTTTCTCTGGGCCCCGCCTTAGCCCCTCACCTCCTTCCAGGGTGAGCCTACATGTGGCCAGAGCTTCAGGGTCTCAGAAGGTGGTGTTGGTTCACCAATACCCAGACCTCAAGCTTAAGAAGCCCCTTTCTCCCTCCAAGCAGGAAAGTGGGGGCAGGTTTGCCTCCATGAGTCCTGCGTTGTGGGATGGCAGTGAGAGGGTGTGGGCCCCCTTCCCATGACTGATAGCAATTGTTTCTGCAACATTCACTTCCCTGAAGGGGCAAGTTCAAGCCCAGATGCTGGGGCTCCTTGCCTGATATCTTGAGCAGCTTTAACACCAAACTAGAACCATCTAGAATTCTCTGTCATTCCAGGAGTACCTTTGTTCCAGAATCACAGCATCATTGCTCATCAGCTCATGTGGAAGTAAAGTTTGGCCCCTGAGAAACTGTCCCAATGTCCCTCCTCCTCCCCCTGAAGACCAGTCGCCCCAGCCCTGGACAAAATTGCCCATTCCATACATACTTCCTCTGCTGCTTCTGTGTGTTTTCAAACTCTTTTCCCTCCAAAACTGCCTTGTTCCTGCTCATTCTTTTTTTTTTTAATTTATTTTTATTTATGCATACAAGACCTGGGGTGCAGGCCAGAGGTGCAGGAGGGTGAGAGGATTCACCAGAGACAGAGCGGGAAGCAGAACAGGCAGACTGACTGAAATACACTGCTGAGGGGAACAGTGGGGAGATAGGAGGGGTCTGCTGCGCCATATCGGTAGCTCCCTGGCCGGGGTTCGAACTCCTGCCTCAGTGGCTGTCGATAGTTTGATAGTGCTGAGACTTAACCCCTGTGCCACCAGGGAGGCCCCATAGTTCCCGCTCATTCTTTCACAGAAGTCACCTTCTCTCAGGAAGGACCCCCACCTTCTCTAAGCCTCCATCATCTCACCCACTCACCTGCAATTTTGTGCATTCAGTCAGCCACCTTACTAACCTACTGCCCATTTGACTCCATTTCCTTTCTTCCCAAACAGCTGTGGATTTTGTGGGGACTGGGAAGGTTACTAAGGTCCCCACATTCCTGATGGCTCGTGGGTCCATCCTGATGACCAGAGTATGGGGGTAGGGGCTGCCCAGGTCTTATAGTCTGGGGAGCAGAGAAGAAGAGAGGCTCTCGGGGCTAAAGGTCTCCAGACCCTCAATGGAGGTGACTACTGATGGGAGGGGGTTTTCCTTAGGGTGATAGAATGTTCTGGAGTTAGATAGTGATGATGGATCACAACTCCATGGAGGAACTAAAAACCGGTGAGTGAGGAACTAAAAACCTTTAAGTGAGTGAACTGCATGGCATGTGAATTACATCTCAATAAAGCTGTTATAAAAAAAAGTAAAACACTCTCTCACATTTGTACACACACTCATAATCTGTCTTTCTGGAGCTGTTACTGACATCCCGGGGTGGCTTCCTGCCCTGTCTGGCCAATCCCTGTCCAGGCTTAGAAGGGAGTGGATCTGTGAGCCAGGTGGTGGGCCCCCACCTTGCAGGAAGGACAGTAGGGGCTGAGTGAGGCTGGGGCCCAGGGCAAGGCCACATTTACATCACAGAGGAAACCCCCAAGTCCCACAGAAAGCCAGGCAGAGCAGCTGGGCTCTCAGCCGGGTCCTCCAGGACAAGGAGCTCCACCACAGCAGGTCATCTCGGGGGACACTGTCCCTATACCAGACCCAGATTTAGGCCACGTAGTACCTCCTTCCTGGCAGTTTCTGGATCCCTCTCTGGGTAAAGGCAGCCAACATCCTGTTCTGCTTTGGACTTTGCCCGTCCCCCTCCCATGGGGACATTATGGGACTGTCCTTGGCGCACCCACTTTTATAGGGGAGCAAGGAAAAGGAGCCCAGAGCCTTATCCTGACCAAGGTCACAGAGAGAGAGCTTGACCTTGACCCCTTGACCTTGACTCCTAGCATCCTGCAAGCCAGAGAAGGGTCAGGAAAGAGAGCAGCCAGCCCCTCAGGACAGGGCTGAGGCTGACCTTGCACCTGACAAAGCTGCCCTCCCTTGCTATCCCTCCCTGGGTCTCTCTCTTCTCTCTCTGGCCCTGAAAGTGAAACTAGAGACACCAAAGTGAAACTGAAGCTACTGCCTCCACGCCAAGCCCACGGAGGGAGAGGAAGGGGGTGACTCTGCTGGCCAGCCCACGTGGCAGGCTCGCAGGAGGGAGGGAGGAGCAGCTTTTTAAATTGTGGTTATTTTAAAAAAAGAAAAGGCCCTGGGGGAGTTCTGGCCAGGCCAGAAAAGCTGCCATTCCCCCCACCCTCCCAGCCCTACATCCCTGAACTTCGGTTCTCCTCCACCCTGCTATCTCCCCCAAGCCATCTTGTGGATGGCAACAGGAGGGAGGAGATAAGACTGGCCTTGTTCATTTGTGGGGTCCCTCAGGTCTTTCAACTGAGGGTACAGCTGCCTCCTCTGGAATGATCTTCACTGATTACCCAGCTTCAGGCTGGAGGGGCTCATTGCACACATGGAAAACCAAGGTCCCTCCAGAGGGGAGCCATGCGGCATGCAGCAGTGGAGCCAGGTTAGAAGGGTCTGCTGGGAAGTGGGGGGGCTGAGGAATGGTTTATCCTGAGTTGTTCCAGGCCCAGTGCCTGCTGGTTTCCCTTCTCCCCTCTCCGCACAGGAGGAGTGAAGTTAGATCCAGGTCAGGGTCTCCGCTCTGGGCTAGAGCTAGTCTGCAGTCGGCCTTACTGGGCACTGTGGAGGGTGGAGCGTCCCTGCCCCGCCCACTCACTGCCAGGAGCGCTCCCAATGTGGCAACCACAGATGTCCCCAGACATCTCCCATGCAGTGTCCCCTGGGTGGGGGCTGAGGACAGAATCACTCTCCAGTATGACTCACTGGCCCGAGCAAATCCCCACGCTGTGGGACCAGATCCACAGGGTGGCAGGAAAAGAGTTGGGCCCCTGGCTCTGGGCACTCCATGCAGCCTGGAAGTCAGTGTCCTGGAGACCCTTGCTCAGGTGGAGAGCGGGGCCATATCCAGACGCAGGAGCGTCAAGCTGGAAGGCTCCATTGCACAGATGGGAACACTGAGCTATGGCGGTAGAATAATGACACCAACAACCCCAGAGCAACTTCCCCTTCTTCCCCCTTCTAACCCTGCCAGACCAGGTGCATCTGCCCTGGTCTACCAGGAACGCTCAGAGCTCAGAGGCTGGGAGAATATTTCTCCTGTGATGCTAAGGGGGTGTCCTAGAGAGGACTCGGGGGGGGGGGGGGGGGGCGGGCAAGGGTGCTCCATGCAGCAGTGACTTGCCAACGCCTCCTCAAGTATTTCAATACTTGCACGCCTGGTTTGGCCACCCCGGGGTGTGCTAGTTAAATGTTAGCTCTGCCTGTGAGCACGTTTTGGGAAGGGCCCGAGACCTGGGAGGAGCCTAAATGCGAGGAGACTTCCACCCACAGAGAGCTCGGCTTCTGGTGGCCCACCTGGCCTTCTCTGCATACCTGTGCGCAGAGTCCCCGGTTCCCAGGCCTGCAGAGCGCTGCGGAACCTGCCCTGCACCAGCAAGGAACCAGCCCTGCACCAGCAAGGAACCAGCCCTGCGCCTGCAAGTGGCCACGACAGAACGTAAAGGGTCTGGCAGCAGAGGCCGAGCTGGGAGCCACTAGTCTACAGTTGTGGGTGGTAATTGGTTTGTTCTTTTCTCTCTGATGTCTTCACTTCCCAAAATACAAAAGGTCGCCTCTGGTAAATTCAACCCAATGTCTTTTTCTTGTTTTTTAATTTAGAATCCTGATTTTATTACTGTAGTGAAATCTACATGACAGAATATACCATTTTAACCATTTTCAGGGGCACAGTTCAGGGCATTAAGTACATCTGTGCTATTGTGCAGCCATCCCCACCCTCCTCTGCAGAACTTTCTCATCTTCCCAGACTGGAACTCCGTCCCTATCAAACCCTCCCCTTCCCTCCCCCAGTCCCTGGCACCTGCCATCTACCTCCTGCCTCTGTGGCTGTGACTCCCAGGCCCTCCTGTGAGTGGATCACACAGCATTTGTGTCTGGCTTATTTCACTGAGCATCCTGGTCCATCAAGGTCCATCCATATTATAGCCCGTGTCAGGATTTCCTTCCTTTTTTTGAGACTGAATAATACTGCACCGTCTGGATGGGCCACGTTGTGTGTATTCACCCATCTGTCAATGGACCAACACCCACATCATTCAACCTTTTGGCTTCTATGATAATGCTGTTTATGAACAGGGGTGTGTAGAAGCTAATACAGTTTTAGTAGCTGAATTTTGCTCTGAATGCTCTGATTTAGACCACAGTAACCCGTCAGTACTTTGGAACTGAACCAGAGGGGTACAGTGAAAGGGCTCACCACTAGGCTTCCAGAAGGTTCTCTTGATATTGTACTGATGTGCCCCCTTAGGATTTGAGTACACCATGAGCTGACTGACCCAGTGCAATGTGCCAGACAGTGGGTGGGAACTCACATAGGTCAATACCAGGTCTGGCCTGCCTCCCTCAGGAGGCCCTAAGAAAGAATTCCATCCTCTACAGACCAGCCACATAAAGAATGCCTGTGCGCCAGACCCAGATATCTGTCTCTTTCTTTTGCCTCCCTTTACCATCCTGGTCTCATCCCTGAAATTCTTTGGTAAAGTCACCATCTCCAGTGAGCTGAGAATTAGACCTCTAATAATGTGGCCTGAAACCACACTGGCTATTTCAGAAGTTAGATTGTGCTATTAATTACCTGGTTTGTTCATTCAAACCTGTGGTGGAGGGCCTCCCTAGTGGTGCAAGGGGTTAAGACGAAACCTATAAGGCTGTCCACAGCTGCTGCAGCACAAGTTCAATTCCTGGCTGGGAAGCAACCCACATGGTTCAGCAGACCTCTCCCGACTCACCCACTGCTCCCCTCAGCAGTGTATTTCAGTCAGTCTGCCTGTTCTGTTCCCCATTCTGTCTCTGGTGAATCCTCTCACCCTCCACTCTGGCCTGTACCCCAGCTCTTGTATGCATAAATAAATAAATCTTAAAAAAAAAAAAAAAAAACCTGTGGTGGAAATCCCATCCTAATCCCTGGAACATGTGAATATGCTCTATGACTTGGTAAAAGGGAATTCTGCAGATGGGGTTAAGGAAGGGATGGGAGATTATCCTGGATTATCAGGCGGGTCCAATGTCATCGTAAGGGTCCTTATAAGACAGAGGCACATCAGGGTCATGGAGCACTTCTGGCAGTGAGGATGGAGGCAGGGCCCCAAGCCCAGGATATGGCTCCACTAGAAGCTGGAAAAGGCAGGAAATGGGTTCTTTCTGGAGCCTCCAGAGGAAGCAGCCCTGCCCACTCTGATTTTAGCCCGGTGAGACCCACTTTGGACTTCTAACTTCCAGACATATGGAAATGAGTTTGTGTTGTTTTACGTCACAAAGCTTATGGGAATTTGTTATAGTGGCTCTAGGACACTTATACAAGCCTCCATAGGACCTGATCATTGCCTTTTTTCCCCCTTCCAATTTAGAAAAGCAATATATGTTCATTGAAGACATTTAAAAATATTCAGGGAAGCAGAAAATCACTAGTATCACACACCTAGAGAGAGAGCTTTGTTGAGACCTTAGAGTGTGTGCACCTGGAGAAGACCGTGTGTGTGTGTGTGTATATATATATATATATATATATATTTTTAAAGATGTATTTAACAATGCATACAAGAGCTGAGGTGTAGGCCAGAGATGCAGGGTGGTGAGAGGATCCACCAGAGGCAGAGCGGGGAACAGAACAGGCAGACTGACTGAAATACACTGCTGAGGGGAGCAGCCAGTGAGTCAGGAGAGGTCTGCTGCACCATATGGGTAGCTCCCTGGCCAGGGATCTAACTCAACCTGCAGTAGCTGGTGACAGCTTCATAGCTGCGTCTTAACCCCTTGCGCCGCCAGGGAGGCCCAACCCTATGCATATTTTTAATAAGAGTGGGGACTTTTTCAATGTACTGGTTGTAGCCCACTTTTCCTATCACTATAGCTTGATCATATTCCCATTTCAAGATACATTCGTCTCCAAGATCATTTTTAGCAGCTGAATAGTGTTCTGTGAGACAGGACTCAGAACCAGTCCACGCCCAATAGACAAGATGATTGCTTCCAGCACAGGTGCTAATCGGACCAGATTTCATTCCGCCTAGCTGATGCTCGGCTTTTTATCAAGTGGCTGAATATTTTGAATATTCAGCACCCCTGCATATTTAATTTACCCCAACTCCTATTACAGGACACTGTATTGCTTAACCACAGAAACACATATTGGAGTGCATCATTGGGTGATTGTGTTATGGTGCACAGGTCATAGAGCATAATGACAAACCCAGGTGGTCTGGCCACATGTACCTGGCTGCACAGCAGAGTCTGCTGGGCCCCCATGTTATACACCATCCTTGACCACCATGTCGTTGATTGAGGTCTGACTGTATTTTGCTTATATAAATAACACTAGTGGAATATCCTAGCACCTAACTACACTTTGAAATCCTTCCTTGATTATTTCCTTTGGATCAGTTGCAAGATATGCATTCTTTTTTTTTTTTTTTTAAGATTTATTTATTTATTTATATAAGCACTGGGTACAGTCAGAAGCGCGGGAGGGTGAGAGAATTCACCAGAGCTAGAGTGGGGAGCAGAACAGGAAGACTGACGAAGTACACTGCTGAGGGGAGCAGCAGGAGGCAGGAGAGGTCTGCCGCACCATGTGGGACCCTCACCCGGTGGCCGGGGATCGAACCGCGCTGCAGAGGCTACGGGCAGCTTCGCAACCCAGTGCTCAACCGCTGCGCTACCGGGGAGACCCAAGATATGCATTCTCGATCAAAGGCTATGCAAAGGCCTTTTTGTTCAATTGGCTTTTTTCCTGGTGCTTTTATTTCTTTTTTCTTTAATTAAAGAATAGCTATATACAGTAAAATGCATAGATATTAAGTAAACACTTTGTTGATAATTAGAACAAAGGTACAGACTTTGGAGTGTCAATTGTTATGCTTGTTGTCAAATTTTCTTTATTTTGGAAAAATTTTAGAGGTGCAGAAAAGTTGCAAAGATTCTAGAGACTTCATATACATCCTTCACCCACTTCCCCTCACACTAACATGTTCATCAGTCATCATGGTATATTTGTCACAACTAAGAAACAGCAGCTATAAAATGCCATTAACAAAGCTCAAAAAACAAACAAAAAAATCCTCCGCATTATATTCAGATTTCATCCATTTTTCTACTAATGACCTTTTTTAGGGTCCCATCCAGGATCATCTTGCAGTTAATCTATTGTCTTTCCCCCACTTTTGAAGAAAATAGGTAGATTAGGATCTCCACGCAGTGACATTTACCGCCAGGGGCCAGAGAGCTCTCTGAGTGAGCAGTTTGTGGCATCAAGCATATGGCCATCGCTGAGTACCTCCTCACTCCCCCAGCTCTGGAACTTTCTCATCTTCCCACTGGAACTCTGTCCCCTTTTAGATGGTTGGCTCTTGAGGGTGGGTACAGAACTTTACGGCTTTCCAGGGAAAGTTATTATTTCTTTATTTGTTTTATTCCACCTTGAATCCAAACATATCTCTGCTCTCCCAGATGCACCTCCTGCAGAGCTGATAAGCTAGCTTCAAGCATCTGAGCATCTTTATTCAAGTCACTTGTTAAGAAAAAAAGAAAAGATAGGGTCTCCCTGGTGGCAGAGGGGGTTGAGGCACAAACCTGTGAGGCCGTCCTCAGCCACTGCAGCATGAGTTCAATCCCAGCCAGGGAGCTGCCCACATGGTGCAGCAGACCTCTCCTGGCTCACCCACTGCTCCCCTCAGCAGTGTGTTTCAGTCAGTCTGCCTGTTCTGTTTCCCACTCCGTCTCTGGTGAATCCTCTCACCCCACCCCCATCCCCAACTCTGGATTGTACTCCAGCTCTTGCATGCATAAATCAATCTTAAAAAAATAAAAAAAAATTAAAAACTGTATTTATAAAAATAATTCCCTCAAGTCCTATACCTATTGTTGCAGATGGCAGGATTCCATCTTTTTTATTTATCTATTTTTTACAGCTAAGTAATATTCTATTGTGTGTATATATACCATATCTAATTCCGTATCTTGGCCATTGTGAGCAAAGCTACAGTAAACGTTGGGTGCTATGCTCTCTTGGGGGAGTCATGTAGTCTCAGGGCTAGGGGAGACCCTACCCTAGCTCTCAACTCACCCCTTCCCTGACACTCCCCATTCATCTGTCCACTCACCTACATATGTTTGCCTGGTGAAGAGGAACACCAGACCTCCCACTTACAACCCACCTTAGCTGTCCTCCTAAACCCATCCATCAGGGCCCCCCAGACCCCCAGAGAACTAACAAGACTCTGAGCTCTTTGCATTCTGTCCCCCACCCATCTGACTTTTCAGTCTTCTCCCGAGCAGACTCTGTCTTCCTCCCCACGGTCACCCCTATCTGCAATGGCCTGGCAGCCAGGCCAATGTTCCAAGCGAGCACTTGACTGTACTCCTGGCCCTTCCAGCCCTTTCTCTGCAGCCATCAGACTGATTTTTTTAAAAAAGCAAAAAACAAAATTGGTCATAGGTCTTGTCCCCTTAAACCTACACTTATATCTTTGCTCACCTTTGCCCTGGATGTTTTAATTCCTCCCCTCCCCCCAAATTATGAGGAAAAAAAAGAGAATTTAATTTTATTCCTTCATGACCACCCTTACACCTTAATGGGATGTACCATCCATGGCACTCCACGATGTTCCAGGTTTTGGAATGAGATGGAGCGCAGCCGCCCTCATTCTGTTCCACATGGATTATTTTTTAACATTTGTTTGTTGTGATAAAATATGGATGACATAAAATTACTATCTTAATCATCTTTAAATGTATCATTAAGCACATTTACATTATTGTACACATCCCCACCCTCTATCTCCAGAACTTTCTTCTCGTCCCAAACTGGAACCTGTTAAACACTAACCCTCCCCTCCCCTCCCCCCGCCCCGACACCCACCACCTACCTCCTGACCCGTGGATGTGGCTCCTCTAGGGTCCTCCTGTGAGTGGGTCACACAGGATTTGTCCTTTTGTGTCTAGCTTATTTCACTGAGCATCAAGCCCTCCAGGTTCATCCATGCTATGGCCTGTGTCAGACTGTCCCTCCTTTTGAAGGCTGAGTACTATTCCAGTGTCTAGATGGACCATATTTTATTCATTCACCTGCTAACACACATTTGGGTTGTTTTCACCTTTAGGCTATTGTGAATGACATTGCCATGAACATTGGTGTTGATTTGTTTTTTTGTTAATTGAGGCATCATTCATGGACCAGAAAATTCACTCTTTAAAAGTGTGTAATTCCTTGTTTTTTGGTATATTCATAGAGTTGTGCAGCCATCACCACTATCAATTTTTGAACATTTTCACCACCCCTGAAAGATACCTAATCCCCACTAGCTGTCACTCCCCAACCCCAAGCACCATGGACCCACTTTTTGTCTCTGTCAATGTGTCTGTTCTGGACATTTCACATCAATGGGCTCACACACTGTGGTCTTTTATGTGTGGCTTCTCTGCCCGAGCATCATGTGCTCAAGGTCCATTTACACTGTGTGTGAGAGTTTCATTCCTTTTCTGAATCCATGACACTTTATTTATTTTTTTTTTAATTTTATAGAGGCATGTTTTTATTTATTTATTTGTTTGTTTGTTTTGTTTATACATGCACTGGGTACAGTCAAAAAGCGTGGGAGGGTGAGAGAATTCACCAGAGCCAGAGCGGGGAGCAGAGCAGGCAGAAGGACCGAAGTACACTGCTGAGGGGAGCAGCGGGCGGCAGGAGAGGTCTGCGCACCATGCGGGACCCTCCTCTGGTGGCTGGGGAGCAGCCGGGGATCGAACCAGCGCGGCAGAGGCTGCGGGCAGGTTCGCAACCCAGCGCTCAACCGCTGCGCCACCGGGGAGGCCCTCCATGACACTTTAAATAAAAGTCCAAAGCACCTTCCTGGTATGTGGGTGCCCATTCACTGCCCTCTCCCCCATGCCCTGCAGTAGCCACTGGCCCTCCTGGCTAATTCATCACGAAGCTCTGGGTCTGAGGAAAGACCACTGGGTCTTTCCTCTCCTGTTCCTTACAAATGGGGCCCCATCCCAAGATCCTCATTCAGATCTTTGCTGAAATAACACATCTTTGGAAGAGTTCTGCCCATGCCCAGACCATTCAAAACAAGAAGTAGACCAAACTAGATGTCAGATTCATTGCAGTGCCTGTGCCTTTGCTGTCTTTGAGCTATTCTTCAACTGTGTATTTTTTTAAGATTTATTTATTTATGCATACAAGAACTGGGGTACAGGCCAGAGGTGCAGGGGGTGAGAGGAATCATCAGAGACAGAGTGGGGAACAGAACAGGCAGACTGACTGAAACACACTGCTTAGGGGAGCAGTGGGTGAGTCAGGAGAGGTCTGCTGCGCCATGTGGGTAGCTCCCTGGCAGGGGATCAAACTCGTGCTACAGTGGCTACAGAGAGCTTCATAGGTTGCATATTTTTATTTTTTTTTGAGATTTATTTATTTATGCATACAAGAGCTGGGTACAGGCCAGAGATGAGGGAGGGTGAGAGAATTCACCAGAGACAGAGTTGGGAACAGAACAGGTAGATTGATTGAAATCCACTGCTGAGGGGAGCAGCGGGCGAGACAGGAGAGGTCTGCTGTGCCATGTGGGTTGCTATCTGGCCGCCTGGGGATTGAACTTGTGCTGCAGAGGCTGCAGATAGCTTCATAGGTTGTGTCTTAACCCCTTGTGCCACCAGCGAGGTCCCTTCATAGATTGCATCTTAACCCCTTGCGCCACCAGGGAGATCCTCAACTGTGTATGTTGTCGAAAACTGACGGTAATGGCAATGATTCTTGCCCATAGTGAAATGTACAGAGTGTGCTTCTGTTTGTAAATTCATCATTTGTTGTTTGCCTAAATACACATATTCTTCGAATTTTCCTTTGAACCTGATGTAACTACTTACTGGTTTCCTTATTAATTAATGAGTGAGATAAAATCTTTGGACACAAGCTAATTTTTAAAACTATCTCCCCAAAGCCCTCTCTATTCAATTCCTCTGGTTAACTGTCTTCCTTTTTCTCCAGGTGATTGTTTGGAGTTATTTATTCAGTTGTGTATTTGCTTAATGCCTTTATCCTAAGCTGGAGATCAGAGGCCTGGTCTAGGGGAGGTGCCTGGGACTGGCTATGTTGTCTTCCAGACAGACCCACTGCTAAAGAGAATGTTCTAGAATCATCATGGGGTTCTTATCAAGTTCCGTGATCCCTGATTTCCAGAATATGCCTGTGTGCCTCCCTTTTCTGAAACTAGAACACGTACCCCTGCTCTTTTACCCAGCAACTCCTCTAGGGTTATATACATATACATACATGTGTACGTATATGTATCGTTTTTTTCTGTTCCTTTAGGATTATGAATGAGGATTTCAAAGGTTGTGCTTGTGTAAACTTTGAACACCTCAAGATGGGGCTCCCCTCAGCCTGTAGCCGGGAATTCACTCAGAGCAGCCGGGGAAGTCCCCTTTTAATGCACCTCTGGGTTACAGTCAAGAGAATGGTCGATACCAATTGGAAAAAACAAAGATACTTGCTCCCAGTGCCTAAGGACACTTCACCCTTGCTTGGTGACTACTTTGTAAGTATGTGAACAAGATGTGGTAGGCCAAGTAAGGGAGGGTAACCCTGACTGCAGGATTAGAACCTGAAAGATTGGTTTTTAGAAATGTCAACTTTTGGGGCCTCCCTGGTGGTGCAAGGGGTTAAGCACAGCACTATGAAGCTATCTGCAGCTTCTGCAGCATGAGTTTGATCCCTGGCCAGGGAGCTACTCACATGACATAGCGGTCCTCTCCTGTCTCCCCTGCTGCTCCCCTCAGCAGTTACTTCGGTCAATCAGCTTGTTCTGTTCCCCACTCTGTCTCTGCTGATTCCTCTCACCCCCTGCACCTCTGGCCTGAACCCCAGTTCTTTTATGTATAAATAAATAAATTTTAAAAAATTTAAAAAAGAAATGTCAACATCTGGGGACCCAGGGCAGGGCTGAAAACCACAAAAGGAGACAAGAGGAGTTGGCCCAACCAACTACTGGAGTCTGTTCCCACTGAGGAGCCATTGGTGGGGAGCTGGGTTCCCAAAAGAAGAATTATTATTTATTAAAGATTTATTTATTTATTTATGCATACAAGAACTGGGGTACAGGCTAGAGGTGCAAGGGGTGAGGGGATTCACCAGAGACAGAGTGGGGAACAGAACAAGCAGATTGACCGAAGTACACTGCTGAGGGGAGCAGCAGGGGAGACAGGAGAGGTCCGCTGCACCATGTGGGTAGCTCCCTGGCCAGGGATCGAACTTGCGCTGCAGTGGCTGCAGACAGCTTCATAGTGCTGAGACTTAACACCTTGCACACCAGGGAGGCCCCCAACAACAGAATTATAAGACTCAGAAGAAGTGTCATGTGACAGCCACCAGAATGGATGGGACAACCAGTGTGGATGAGGAGACACGGCACCCAGAGACCACGCTGGCCTGGACAAAACAGGACCGTCTCCTGTTCCACAGGAAGCTCCAAAATCAAGGAGTCTGGAGAACCGCCCCACACACCTGCCCTACAAGAGGCTCCTGAATGGCTCTGCCTGGCTACCTGCCTCTCAGTTGCTTCTGGGGATTTGAACAGCCTGGTTTGCTGCAGCCCAGGAGCCTAGGTTCCCACCCAGGAAAAGGACAAGCTTCCATGAAAAAGACAAGGCCCCTGGGCCGGCTATAGATCCCCACTTGCAGCAAGGGAGAAGTGGGGGTGACCATTGGAGCAGGGAAAGAGGCCAGGCATCTGGGTGGTGGGATACACAGGTGGATTACTGATGGGAGGGCCACACCTTAGGGGAACAGCAACTATAGAAAGATGACCTACAATGTAAGAAAATGAATGAATAAATAAATAAATAAATAATAATAAAAAAAGAGGGCCTCCCTGGTGGCACAAGGGTTAAAGTAAGTGCTATCAAGATATTAGCAGCCACTAAGGCATGAGTTCGATCCCTGGCCAGGGAGCCGAGCCACATGGTGCAGCAGACCTCTACTGTCTCCCTGCTGCTCCCCTCAGCAGTGTATTTCAGCAAATCTGCCTGTTCCACTCCCCACTCTGTCTCTGGTTAATCCTCTCTCTCTCTCTCTCTCTCTCTCTCTCTCTCTCACACACACACACACACACACACACACACACACACACACCTGCATCTCTGGCCTGTACTCCAGTTCTTGTATGCATAAACAAAAGTAAATCTTTTTTAAAAAAGCACATACACACTCATTCAAAAAAAAAAAAAAAGAGTGAATTTCACGCCTGGCAGCATTAGGGGTTCAGAAATCCCCTCCCTCGGCTGTGAAAGAGATGGGGGCAGGCACGGAGAATGGCAGAGCCCCTTGGAAACTCAGTTTAGGGGGCCCAGATGTGGAGAAATTATGGGCCCCTCCATCTCACAGTTCACTTGGTCCTGAGATTCTGCCCACAGAAGAGGAGGGAATTTGGGGAATCTTAGCTTGTCTCATCCAAAGAGCTCCCTTGGTAGCCATTAATACCCCTTTTAAAAACCTTGAAAGATGCCTCCCCATCATCTGGGCTCTGATGGCAGGAACTGTGGCTGAGTGTGTGCATGCGTGGCTGCATGATTGTGTGTGTTTAATACACCAAACTCAGGAGACCTGATCCTTGTCCAGCCTTGACAGTCAGCATCTGTCTGACCTTCGTTAGTAACTGAGACACACTCTCTTAAAGTAAGGCAGGCATTTATTTTAAGATTAAACAAGACAATGAAGAGATAAGAATTTGTAAACTGCAAAATGTTCATCTAAAAACAATGATATATGTATAATTTTTATTGAGATATAATTCTCAATGCTACATGCTTCATACTACATGCTACATGCTACATGCTTCACCCTTTTAAGGTATAGAATTCACTGGTTTCTAGTGTAATCACAGAATTCTTTAACCATCACTGCTATCTAATTCTAGAACAGTCCTTCACCTCCAAAGAAGTTCTGTCGTCATTAGCAGTCATCCTAGCTCCCACTTCCGCCCCCTGGCCCCACAAATCTACTCTCCATCTCTGGGGATACGCCTGTTCTGGACGTTTCTCACCAGTGGAATCACACACTGTGTGGCCTTGTGTGTCTGATTTCTCCCTCTGAAAATCATGTTTTCAAGGTCCATCCACACTATCAGCTGTCAGTGCTTCATACAATATTCCATTATAAGGCTATACTACATATGTTTATTCATTATCAGTTGATGAACAACGTTTTGTTTCTTTATGAATAATGTTGTTACGGATATTCATGTGCAAGTTTTGTGTACATGTTTTTATTTCTCTTGGGCAGACACCAAGGAGTAGAATTGCTGGGTCAGATGAAAACTCCATGTTTAATTTTTGGAGGAACTGCCAGGCTTTTTCATAGCAGCTACCCTATTTTCACCCCCTCCCCCAGTCATGCATGAGGGTTCCAGTTTCTTGCCATCCTTGCCAACACTTACTATTATCTGCCTTTTTAAAAATCTTAGCTGTCCTAGTGGAGGTCTAGCAGTGTCTTATAGTGGCTTCGATTTGCATTTCTCTGATGGCTGAGGATATTGGGCAACTTTTCATAAGATTTATTGGTCATTTGTATATCTTTTTTGGAGAACATCTATTCAAACATTTACCCATTTAAAAAATCTCTCCTCTAGATCTATCATTTGCAATTATTTTCTTCTGTTTGGTGAGTTTTCCTTTCACTTTCTTGATGGTGTCTTGGAAACACACAAGTTAAGAAACATTACTTTAGGGCCTCCCCGGTGGCGCAGCTGGTTGAGCAGCGTAGCACTGTGAAGCTGGCCGCAACCTCTGCAGCGCATTCCCGGCTGGCCAGGGAGAAACCCACGTGGCGCGACAGACCTTTCCTGCCTCGCCTGCTGCTCCTCTACCTGTTCTGCTCCCTGCTGTCTCTGGTGAGTTCTCTCACCCTCCAGCGCCTCTGACCTGTACCCCAGTTCTTGTACAAATAAAAATAAATCTGTTTTTTTTTTTTAAAAAAAAGAAGCATTACTTTAAATATCTATTTTTTAATTTTTATTATGAGTAATACAATTCATGATACAACATTCAAAATACCAAATTCAATGAACAGAAGGTCTCTTGCCCTGAATCCAGCCTCCTATTTCCCCACCGCAGAAGTCGCCCCAATTGATGGTGACAATATTTATCTGTTTAAAATCTTACATAACTTTGCAACCTTGCCAACATAACTTTAATTCAAATCCCACCACTTGCTTTCTGTCTTTGGAAAGTTACTTACTGGGTCTCTGTATCTTTACCATGTACTTTGAGGGTTGACAACCCCACTTCCCACCCCTAACCCCCCACCCCAAAGGCTAAAATAATATGCAAAGGTAGAACTCAGCAAATGAGAACTGGTGTCATTACTTACCCTGGAGCAAACGTGTTTTGAGGTAAGTGCCAAGTATTTATCAGCTTTTATATTGTTTTATTGCTAAGATGGAACTTTTTTTTTTTTTAAGATTTGTTTGTTTATGCATACAAGAGCTGGGGTACAGGTCGGGGCGGGGGGGGGGGGTGAGAGGAATCACCAGAGACAGAGTGGGGAACAGAACAGGCAGATCCACTGAAGTACACTGCTGAGGGGATAGCGGGCAAGTCAGGAGAGGTCTGCTGTGCCATGTGGGCTGCTCCCTGCGCCATGTGGGCTGCTCCCTGCGCCATGTGGGCTGCTGCCTGGCAGGCCAGGGGATCGAACTCAGTGCTGCAGAGGCTGTGGATTGCTTCACAGTACGGTACTTAACCCCTTGCGTCACCAGGGAGGCCCCGGAACTGGTCTTGAAACATTCTGAGAAACCTTTAACTAAGTCTCTTACCGGGTCTGCCAATGAGGTGAAAGGTGTCTTGAGCATGTGAATTTTTCACCTTTGGAAATGTGGGTTTTACCTCTGCCCTGGCCTGGGTAGAGGGTGGGGGAGCATGGCCCAAACAACATCACATCCGTCAGGTGTGCTGGACTTCCCTCCTGCAGGCAATGTGATGTGTAAATATTTCATGTATTTTCCTGTTTTTCTCCCACAACTCTAGGCAGTCTCTGCCATTATTCTCTTCAAGGTCCAAGGGACTCTGGAGATCAGAGAGGTTAAGGAATCTATCCAAGTTCACACAGTAACTCAATCTTTTAGACTCTATTGGGTTGCTTTTTTTTTAAGATTTATTTATGCATACAAGAACTGGGGTGCAGGCCAGAGGTGTGGGGGGCAAAAGGATTCACCAGAGACAGAGAAGGGAACAGAACAGGTAGATTTGCTGAAATACACTGCCGAGGGGAGCGGCAGGCAAGTCAGGAGAGGTCTGCTGCGCCATGTGGGTATCTTATCTCCATGGCCGGGGATCGAACTCGTGCTGCAATGGCTGCAGACAGCTTCATAGACAGCATTTTAACCCCTTGAGCCCTTGAGCCACCAGGGAGGCCCTCCATTAGGTTTTTAAAACCTAATCTACGTGGGCATTTTTTTGGTGGGGGAGGGGAGAAGGTAGGGACTGAGGAGTGAGGGTCAGAACAAATCTTTGCTTATCTCATTCTGTTTTCATTCCAGGAACAGGAGTGGGCATGGAGGCAGGGGTATGCCATCCTGGCTTTCTCAGGATGGACCCACCACCAGTCCTTCTGGCAGGATCCGGATGCCATATCCTTGCTGATTGTCCCTCTCTGGGCCTCGGTTTCTCCAAATGCAAGATGGAAATCATATAATCCCTGCTTTTTCTAAGGGTGTGGTAAGGGTTATGCCAATCTCTCAAGAGTTCCTTGCTCTTTCTGAGCTAGGTTATCAACTGTGGAGAAATGGTGTGGGATATCTGAGGCTGAGTGGAGATGGTGATGGTCCGGGTGGGGCGGGGAAGGGAATTAAATCACCCCTGCTCTGGTTAAGTGGGCAGAATTTGGTGGGGGGGGTGAGGGTGGGGGCAGGGAGTTAAGACCATTTAGGATAAGGCCCGAACTTCAGTTATCTGCAGGAATCCAAGCACAATCGGGAAGCCTGCAAATGGTGTTTCTATTTGGTCCTCCAGTGCCAAGGGTGATGGCTGGGTGGTTTAAGGAAGGAAGCAGGGTTCTGTCCCAGGCAGGGTCGTTAGAGCAAAGTCCCAGGTTCCACCCTCACCCTGGACCCACTGGCCCCTCCCTCAGTCCTTCCCACTTACTGGGGGAGCTGGTTTCAGGCTGCAAGTCCTGGGGCTATCACTTCCCTTCTGGGGGTTGACTGGGTTTCCCCTTGAAGTCAAATTATTATTACAAAAGCCGATTCAACTCGTTTGGGAGTTGAAAGGCGCTTTTAATATGTTGTGTGAAAAAAAAAAATGTTGTGTGAAGAGGCAATAAAGAAGTAAGGGGGAAAGCTTTGAAGTCTCAGAACAGACTGGGTCCCTTCACCGAGGCAGTGGAAGTTTCCTGTCTGTAAGGCGGTGGTGGTAATAATGACAATAACGATAAATAATAATAACTGTAATGGGATTAGATGCTAGAATGGAGGTAAACAGGACCAGGACAGAGCCAGTCCCTGGAAAAGCACTCAAGACACGGGAGGGAAAGCAGGTGCCCGTTCACCCCGTCCAAGGGAACGAGGAAGGGGAAACTGAGGCCGGGGCGCACCCCTCGCGGGCACCCGCCGGCCCTCCCCGGGCGCCTACTGTGTGCAGCGGCCGCGCGCCGGGCCGGGCCGGGCCGGGCCGGGCTGTTCTCACCGCTCGTCCCACCCCCGGCCCCGGCCCCGGCCCCGGCCCTCTCCCACGGCCGGGAGGAAGTGGGAGAAACGGACAGGGGAAAAAGTTGGGCTGAGCCGAGCCCTCCCCGCTGCCCACCTCCGCCCTCGGAGTCCCGCAGCCCCCGGCCGGCGGCCCGCGCCGCCCGGGCATCCGGGGTCGGTCCCCGGCCCGCCCAGCACCCCGCGCCCGGGTGGGGGAGCGCGGAGAGCCGGGAAAACAACCGCCCAGCGCGCTCCTCGCCAACCCCTTCCCCCGCGACGCCCCTGGCGCGGCGGGCGGAGGCGACTCCTTTATATAATCGCGGGCGGGCAGGTTGGCGGCTCCTCGAGGGACCCCGGAGCCCGCGGGCCCGACCCGACCCGCCCCCCGAAAACCCGCCCCCGCGGCCCCGCGCGGCCGGGCACCCGGAGGCCCGCGCCCGCCCCGGCCCCGCCCGCCCCCCGCCGCCGGGCAGCTGCGACCCACGCCCGCGCCGGTCCTCGCGGCGCGCACGGCCCTCCCCGCCCCCGCTGCCATCCTGCCACGCCCCGGGCGGCGGGGGCAAAGCCCGGGCCCCCCCGCGCCCGCCCCTGCGCAGAGGCTGGGGGCCTGTTTATCTGGAGGCCCCCACCCCCTCTCCACCCCGGGGGGCCCGCTCCCCCCTTCGCCCCGGGGAGCGCTGGGGCCAGATAAGCTGGCAAGCTGGCACGGCGCCGCGCGGCGGGGCGGAGAGGTCAGAGGCGGGGGGGCGCGCCGGGGGCGGGCTGGACCCCCCCCTAACTTGACAAAACCTAATAACAGCCCGGTCTCCCCCGCGCAGCGGGCGAAGCCCCACGGGAGGGCAGAGACGTGGCAAGAGGGGACCTGCCGAGCCTGTTCTGGCCTCCGAGGCCCGTGGGGGGGGCGGGCCGGGCGTGGGGGGGCCGGCGGCTGCGGCACCTTTAAGACAAGGGAGGACCCCTCTTGCCCTCGGAGAAACCAGGAAGGGAGTCGCGAGCATCATACGGGGCTTTGGCTGTACTGTACAGTTACTGTAGGGCAGTGACGCCGCGCCGCGGAGCGAGGAGCGGAGCGGGGAGCCGAGCGCGAGCGAGCGCCGCGGACCCCGGAGGCGAGCGGCCGAGCAGCCCCGTCCCGACCCCGGGCCCCGGCCCCGCGCGCCCCGGCCCGGCCCGGCCCCGCGAGGTGAGTCGGCGGCCGGCGCGGCCCCCAGCCCCGGGTGCAGGGCGGGGACCGGCCAGGGGCGCAGCGCCCACCCGTGCCCTCCCGGGGAGACCCGGGGAGCCGGGGACGTTCCGCAAGTTTCGGAGGTGGGGGTGGCTGGCAGCTGCCCGGAGGCTGGAGGCACCCTGGATCCCGAGCGCAGGGAGGGGGCGCCGCCCGGGAAGGGGGATTGGGGGCGAAGTGCATGGGCTTGTGCGCCAGCTCCCCCCGCCCCCCACGCCCGGTGCATGGCTTTTTGGGGCTCCCAGGCGCGCGGGGAGCGGGGGAGGGGAAGCGGGGCTGCATTGAGGGTGGGGGGGAGCCGGCGTGGGGAGATAGGGGGGCGCGTCGCGTGCTAAGTTTGCAGCTGGGTACTGGGGGCGCTCTCGCCCCCAGGGGCCTATTCGGTGCTGCGTGCATACGTTGGAGTTGGCCGGGATTGAGATCCGTGGGGGATGGGGGGGGAGGGGGCTGAAAAAACAGGGAGGGGGGCTTTGCAAGGGGGGGGAAGGGGTGGGGTGTCCGAGTGGGCGGGCGCGACCGCGAGGGCCTCTGGGCGTCGTAGTTCCCCCGCCGCTGGCGGCCGGCAGGTGGCTGGATGTGTGGACTACAATTCCCAGGGTGCCCCGCGGCGGCGGCCCGCCGCGGCCCGCGGGTAGGGGCGGTGCGGAGGAGGGGCGGTGAGCGGCGGGCCGGAGAGCCAGTAGATGTGGGCCGATCGCGCGGCGCGGCGCGGGGGCGGGCCCAGCCGGTCCGGAGGCGGGGCCTGCAGCCCGGCTCCCCTCGCCGGGGGCTGGTGGCGGTCCCCGGCTTCCGGCTGCGCGGCCCGCAGGCCGGCCCCCTCCCCGCCCCGGGGCCCCTCCCCGCCTGGTTGTGTAACCGTCCCCAGCCCCCCTCCCCTTGGCCCCCCGTCCCGGGGGGGTGTCACCCACCCGGCCCTTCCCGGGGAGGGCGGCGGCCAGGGCGGCCGCGCGGCGCAGGCGAGCCCGGGGATGCGCGGCCTAGTGCAGGCCGGGCCCGGGCGTGGGGGAGGCGGGCGGGCGGACCCAGATCCGGGGTAATTTGCATCGCCCTCCCCCCAGTCCGGGTGGGGATTGGCCGCCGGCGGCGGGGGGTGGCGCGGGGCCAGGCTCACTGCCGCCTCCCGGCCCCTCGGAGGGAGCCAGCCCTGCCGCAGCCTTCGCCGCCGCCGCCGCCGCCACCGGGGCCGGGCCCCTCGCCGTCGCCCCGGGAAGGAGGTAGGAGCCCCCCGCGCGCGGCGCGGCCCGGGGCCGGGGCGGGGACCGCGCTCTGCGGCCGGGGCGGGGGAGGGGGCCGCTTCCTGCCCCCGCCCGGGCCTGACTCAGCCCTGGGTGGGGGGACCGGCCTGTCCCTCGCCGGCCCCGCGCGGCCGCCCGGCCCCGGGCCCCAGGGGGAAGTGGGGGAGCACTTTTCTGTCCCGCTCGCGCCCCCAGAGCGCGTGACCCCGTCTCCTCTGGCCCGGACCCCCCTCCTTCCCCTTGACGCCACCACCACGTGCGAACCCTGAGCCCGGGCGGTGGAGGGCCGAGCTGGTGGGAATCCGGTCCCCTCCCTTGCTCTTCCTCCGGGGAACCGGCCCCTTCCCCCAGCCCCGGGCCCGGAGGCGGGCAGGGGCTAAGCGGAGCTCTCGGGCCGCTGCATCCCCGGACCCAGGCTTTTTGCGTGTTCTGGGAGGCGCTGCCCGCGCTCCCTGGCGGGCGAGTCCGTGGACCGCAGCGGGAGACTGCTGTCCAAGCAGGCCCGGGCACCCAGTCGGCGCCCACTAAATGTTTGGGGAATGCAGCCAGCAGTTGGCAGAGTGGCAGGGGCAGGCAGGCACTCCTCTCTCCCCAGAACTGGCAGCGGAAGTGAGAGAGGTGTTGGTGCCCCTTCCCCGGGCGTGCCCACCTGGCTCACCCATGGGTGGCGGGTTTGGTTTGCTCCTCCCTCTCTGCCAGCTGCCACTGGAGCAGGGCCTGCGGGAGAGGGCTCAGGGATTCCATGTCAGCCCCCCCAACAGGGCTAAGACACAACCATGAGTGTACCGCTCGGGACTGCGGGCCTCCCCAGCACCAGCTGATTACTTCCTATTGGCAAAACTGGTCTTGGGAGAGGCTCCAGGGAGTCCAGTTTGGGGCCAAGGCTGGGCCAGACTGCTACCCAGGCCTTGAGGGCTCCAGGCAGGGGACAGTTTCCCCCTGGGGTCACCCCCAGTGGGGCGCCTAGAGCACGCCCAGCCTGGCATTTATCTGCTGGGCTCGGGGCTCTGTTTACCACCAGCCATTGCTGTGGAGACGGGAGCCCAGGGTGGGGGGAGGGGGCAGGAGCCCATGGCAAGCCCTGGGATCCGCATGCCTAATGAAGGAAAGAAGAGCCACCAGGACACTGAAATTTTAATTCATGGGTCACTTTGGGGGGGTGTTTATTATTCAGTCCTGATTGGCTGTGGGGTGGCCAGTTAGCACCCTGGCCTGGGCCAGGAGCCACGCACCTCTCAGCAGAGGCTCTGGGAGAGACAGCAGTGGCTGCAGGGAGCCTGAGTGCCCTTTTTCCTGTGCAGAAGACTGGGACTGAGCACAGCTCATTCTTTACCTAGTTGGGAAGGTTCTTGGGGCAGTAGCTGGTTCTGGTGTTTGCTTTCTTTCTTTCCTTGTACTTGGGGTCTGCTGACCCATAGCAGATTCAAACTGGTAGAAGGTCCCACTGCCATATGAGGAAACCGAGGCCCCCAGGAAAGCCAAACACAAGAGTGACCCTCAGAGCAAGTTCTGTGTTGGGCAGGGGAGACTGAGGCCCAGGGACAAGCAGAGAGCAGCCTAAGGTCACCCCGCTGGAGCTCAGCCTGACCCCTATGGTCCTGTCTCCCCCCTTGGTTGTGTCCAAAGTCCTCCCTGTGGTCTCAGCTGAGAGGCACCTGCCCACTTGTCTTCCAGAGGGCCCAGAGTTTGATGCAGGCACCTGTCAGCCAAATGGAGGCTCCCTAGGGATTATCAAACTCTGTGCAAAGAGGACAGCAAGACTCAGAGAGGGCTGACCAGGTAACCAAGGTCACACAGCGTGAGCCCCACCTGCCTCCCAGCCTTCAGTGACCCTGACTGGCAGGCACGTCCATGTTGTTAACGCCGTCTCTGAGCCATACTTCTGTACCTTCGCCCCCAGAGACAGGCAGGGCTCTGGGTTTTATGACCCATTATACCTGAGGAGACTGAGGTAAACCTCACAAAAACCAAGACTCAGGTCCAGTCCTTCTAAAGCAGAGCCAGACCCAGGGGGTGGTACACTGGGTTTTTCAGTGCCTGCCCACTTAACTCTGACCTTGGACAAGCCCCTTGGTCTCCAAGAGCCTGAGCGACCTTCCCACACCTGTAAAATGGGGTTATAGGGTCCGCTCAAGGGTGCCTGCAGATCTGTCTACTTGTGTTCTCCTTCAGTCCCTTGAGGAGGAAGTACCGGCATGGGCTCAGGGCACACGGCAGGTATTCTGTGCGTTGGTCTGAGACACTCAGCACCTCCTACCTGTCACCTTGTGCTCCAGGCATCTGCCTGATAGAACATAAAATGCCCTGCAGCAGCTCTGGGCAGCAGAGACCAGAGGAACAGGCTTGGGTGGAGGCTAGTGTGGTTCAGTCCCAACCAGGCCTGCACTTCCACCTGAGGCCCACCTAGGAAGGTCACATCCCTTCTGCCAACCTCTATTTTCCATCAGTGCAATAGGGAGATAACCTTCAGGCCCCATAGTGTCTTCCTGAAGGTTTGCTTAGTGGTCCCCCAGGAAAGCTTGTTGAGTGACTATGCAGTGTCAGGGCCTAAGGGAGCCGTTCTGCATCTCTGTCTTGATGACCCAAGGGGTCGAGGCCCTTGCTTTGAGTTCATAGATGTCAGCTGGACTTGAGCCCTGTGCCGGGCTCCCTGTGTTACCCCTGGCAAACCCTTCCCCTTTCTGGGCCACTAATAAGCCATCTTCAACCCTCAGGCCCCTTGGGTGGGAGATTTAGTTCCTGGCTCCTATATAGGGGAAGTTTGTGGGGCCAGGGAGGGAGGAGTCCTGGGAGGACTAGTTAGGCAGGACCAAGCCAGATAACCTACGTTCAAACCCAGCTCTGCTGTGTGACCCTGGGCAGGTTGCTTCCCTATTCTGAGCCTCAGTTTTCTGCCTGTAAAGTGAGGGAATGATTACAAACCTTCCCTCCCAGAGCTGTTGGGATTGATGGGTGACATGTTTCTCTTGAGATGATCTCGACCAGGTCCTATAAGCCCCGCTGAGGAGCAGCCTTTGCCCTTGGGCCCCTGGTCCCTAGTTCAGAGCCCCAAAGCTCGGAAAGTATCCTGTTGCGAATCTGGCACTGGTGCGGAGCATGGCCAAAGAACCAGCCCCTCCATCTGTCCCCCCAGCAGGTTGTGGATGGCCACTCTGTGGAAGCGTCCCCACCCACGCCTTTCTGGTTTGACTGGAAAACAAGGCCGGGTCCCACCTCCCATCAAGATGTGTTTAATGGGAGAGAACTGGCTGGGTTTGTGGGCACAGGTCACTGGAGCCCCAGTGGGCTGAGTGCTCCTTTGTCTGGGCCTTCCAGGCTGAGCCCTCCACCTGCTCGGGCTAGGGGCGGAGGTACTGCAGGTGCCTCCAGGTGACAAACAGACCTCAGGGGAGGGAGGGGACCTGCTGGAGTTGAGAGGAGCAGCCTCCTAAAGGTCACCCAGGGCTCTCCTGGGACTCTGGGATATGCAGGTGTCGCCTAAGCTAAGGGTGGGGTAACAGTGATGGATTCTTTAAAGACTAGCTTTGCTTACCCCTGGTGATGGGAAGCTCATTCCTCTAGCTCCACCATAAATGTCTCCACAGAGCTTCCTCTTGGAACTTGGTGTTGGTCTGAACTTCCTGACTCATAACAGCATTCAGAGTGTGGGAAAAGGGTGGGCCTCAACCCCACCCATGAGTTTGGGGTCAGAAGGGATCCCCATGACCTCATCCTCCTTCCACCCCTCACATACTTCCCACTGGACCTTTGGCCTTTCTGCCTCTGGCCCTTTAAGGCCCTGGCAGGAAGCCCCTCCCCATTTAGGGCAATAAATGGACATGTAAAATGGCCGAGGACCCGTTCCGTCCACGTCTGGACCTACACCCAGAGGGAGCCCTTGCAGGGGACTGACAAACCCACTCTGGGCTGTTGCTGTTACCCCCACCCCCACCCCCACCCAATTCGGACTCTGCATCCTGTTCCATTAAACCCCAGGCCAGAGACTGGGCCAGGCGGGGATTGGCACCAGGTCAGGGCGGGGTAACCCAGCAGGACCAACCTTGCAACACAGGCTGGGAGGGGGCGGGGGCAGCTGGGTGCGGGCCTAACAGCCACACCTGGGCACCAAACTTGCTGTGTGACCTTGGGCCGACCGCCCACCCTCTCTGGGCTTGTTTTTTTCCCTTCCAGATGACGGCTCTGCTCTCTTGTCTTCCCTCTGGGGTCCTACCGCCCACTTCCTTGGCACATATGAGGTGGGAAGGAGGTCGAGTTCCTGGAATAGCATTTGTTGGTGAAGTGTCCAGCTCCTCCATCCACGAGAGAAGTGAACAGTGGTTGGGCCTCTGGGTTCTGGTGCTGGCACACAGAAGGGCCTCGGGCAAAGTTTGCTGAATAGATAAGTGTGGGCCTCTTGGCCTAGGGCAGCCCCAGCCCCTTGGCTACCATCCTGAGCCCCCAAGGAAACGGAGGCATGGAGGCTCTTGCCCAAGGTCATGCAGCAAGCAAAGGGGAGAGCCAGTTCAAGCTGGACCGCCCCGCATGGCACATAGTAGGTGGCAGGAGCCCGTCCTCTGGTTTCCTTTTATCCTCTTTTTGCTTTGTGAGCTATGTATGTGGAGGGGTCTTAACCCCTCATTAAGTTGCCCCCCCCACTTCTCCAGGAAGGCACCAGGTGGCAATTACCTGCCTACCCCCAGTGGCTACCCTTTCTTCTCCCTGAGGAGTGTGGGTGGGAGGAGGCCCAGCCCCAATGCTCACCTTGCATCTGACCTTGGGGAGGCTTCTGGAAATGTAGCCTTTTCCTTCCTATCCCTTTCTCCTAGCACCCACCTCCAGGCTTTTGTCTCTACTGTTCCTCATGCCCAGGGCTTCCCAGAATCCCAAGGTCTGTCCTGCATGACACCTGCTGCTTCTGGGGCCAGGTCAGGGCAGTCCTGACCTCACCAGCAAGTGTCCTTGGCAGTTGAGTGGTGGCAGCTCAGGTAGAGGGGTCTGCGTCTCTGCTTGGTCCGCCGCCTAGCCTGAGTCTGAGCACCTCTCTGAGCCTCTTTTCATATGAAAATGAAGGCACCCTGTTAGTTCCCAGAAGTCCCGGACCACAGAGGAGACAGACCCTCAGGAGAGCCAAAAGTAGACCTGAGTTCTGCTGTCTCAGAAAGCAGCTGCAGCGAATGATCCTAGGTTAGATCAGAGGTGGGCCTGGCCCTCCCTGGTATTGGGTGTGCCAGCCAGCTCTGGGTGGGGCCGGGTGTGGGCTTTCTCCAGCACAAAACTCTTTGGTCTTTGGCTCAACGGGTAGCTCATTTTGCTTTGTCCCTACTGTGTGCAGCTCTGCAGAGAAAATTGGGTGTGGGGGAGCCTGGCCGTGGCCCTGAGGGAGGAGGGCACCCACTTCCAGCCCAGGAGGAGCCTGCCGAGGCCTGCCCCTCGGCCGCAGTGTCAGCATCCAACAGCCCTGGAAATCCCACGGAGGGAGAACAGAGCGGGGGCAGGGCTGTGATGAAAGACGGCCCCTTGGGTGTGGGCCTGAGCCCAGGAGACCCTGGCTGTTCAGGGTGGGGCTTCTGGAAGAGAGACGTTTCTTTGGATAGGCATTACCCAGGAAACCACCACCTCAGGGGGCATTGAGTAGGTTCAGGTGCAGGTCTGGCCTCTTAAGGCAAAAGGAGCCACCAGCTCTGTGGGCTAGAAGATGCTGTGGTGCACAGTGGGTGCTTTTATTTTTTTAAAGATTTATTTATGCATACAGGAGCTGGGGTGTAGGCCAGTGGTACGGGAGCAAGAGGATTCACCAGAGACAGAGTGGGGAGCAGAACAGGCAGATCCACTGAAATACACTGCTGAGGGGAGCAGAGACAGGAGAGGTCTGCTGTGCCACATGGGTCACTTCCCTGGCGGGGGATTGAACTCATGCCGCAGTGGCTGGCAATAGCTTGATAACATTGTATCTTTAACCCTTGGGCCACCAGGGTGGCCCCCACAGTGGGTGCATTTTACTACCTGCCCCTCACAGGGTCTCCTGCCTCAGAGGGGGGGCCCCGAGAGGTTGGGGTGGGGGCACAGTGGACGGGTGTGGCAGGCAGGTGGCATGTGTTCCTGGATAAAGGGTGTGGGTCATGTGTCTACAGAGCCAGTTTCCAGGGCAAGGAAGAGGGGAGGGGCAGCCTGTGGGTCAACCTTGCTGGATGCTCTTGGCCAGAATTCTAGTTGTCTCTGGGCCTTGATTTTCTCATCTGCGAAATGGGAAGTCATGCTACTGTCCTTGGCTGGCACTTCCCCAGGCCTGGCCTCTTCAGGAAGGGTCTCAGAATTATCTGGGGAAATACAGGCCTTGGGTAGGAGAGGAGAGAGACATGGACTATCAGACCCATTTAGTCCTGTGCAGCAGGCCCAGCTCACCTAGCATGGAGACCCAGGCCCAGAACTTAGGGCGGCGTAATGGGTTAGGTTTGAGGTCCAAGTTTGCTTCTTCCTTCCCCTGGTGACTTCTGGCAGGCTGGAGTCTGGGCATCTTCATCTTTTTAAGTAGGACTCCAGCAGCCAGCGGAGGGGTAATCAGCTGGATCATCTCAGGTTCTGACCTGGAGGCCCCCAGAGACATTTCCAGGTTTGAGAGAACCTGGAGATGGCTATCTTGGGGCACTGGTCACCTGGGTCAGAGGTCTCTGCTGTGCCTGGGGCAAGAAGGGGCTGAGACCAGTCTGATCGAGAGCCCCATCTGCCCCTGAGGCCCAGGGCCAGACAGCAGATGGTGGCAGGGGGTGGCAGTCACCATAGAGGCCTCCTTCGAGGCTTCCAGTAGCTAGGCCTCAGATGGAGTCGTCTCCCCTCCCAGCAGCCACATCTGAGCCAAACCCCCCCCTCCCACCATAGAGGGCTTGTGGTGGGGGTGGGGGGGTGTTAGCAGCTGGTGTGGTTGGCGGGAAGGAGGGCAGGCCGCAGAGAGAGGCGTCCTGGGAAGTGTAGTGCAGCCTGAGTGGCACACAAAGGCTTCTGTGTCCGCCCTGAAGCCTGGACCCTGCACCCTGGGCTTAGGATAGTCCTTTCCTGGCTTTGGGTCTATGCCCAGCTCCCTTGAGGGGCTGGCCACTTGTGTCCAACTCAAGGCATAGCAGGAGGGGTCCTGCCGGAGAGAGCTGGGCTGGGCTACGGTGATGCTGGGGGTCTCGGGGTCCTTGGAAGGCCCAGATTGGGGCCTATCCCTGGAGACAGCCAGCTGGCCGCCCCGACCTAGAAGAACGTGGGCTGTGTTGGGTGGCTTGGGGCCCACGGGCTCCCCTGAGAGGGTAGAGGGGTGGGGACAGGAGCCAGGGTTGCACAAGTGCCAAAGTGGGTGGATGAGTCACAGCCCAGAAGGCGGAAGAAAGGATGTGGCGCGAGAGGGGTAGAACAGACAGCTGGATTCCCCCCAGCCCAGCATTTCTAAAGACCTCTGCCCATTTAACAGATGGGGAGACTGAGCCCCCCAAGTGACAGGGCCTTGTCCTGGGCAGACCAGCATGGCCAGAGTGACTAGAGAGTTGGGGAGGGGCTTCCTGGAGGGTCCGTGTGTAAGCACCATGTGGACAGGAGGCTTCGAACCTCTGTTCTTCCTTGGGGGATCAGCCTGGGCAGGCAGGAAGGTCGTTCCCCCATTACTCACTGCCTGGGTCCTGGGGTCTTTCCGGGGCAAGAAAGAATTTGTTTTACGGAGGTACTGGTGTCATCCCACCAGGGCACACCACAGCCCCAGTGGCCCCGGCCATGTCCCCAGGTCTTGGCTGAGCCCCCTCCTGCTGAATCTGAGTCTCCCAAGAGACCCTGACCCCACCAGGAGGCAGGAGTGAGGGACAGGCCTAGGTACCAGGTGGGGATGGATATGGCTCTTGGGTCAGATGCCCTGGGTTTGAGTCGTGCACATACAGCCCACCTCCCTGAGCCGATGGTCCCGCCTCTCCAGAAGAGACGGTGCTGTGGGGGCTCGGGTATGCCGGTGCACGGAGGGGAGGGCAGAATCCTGCCTTCAGACCCATGAGAAAACAAGTTTTGTTTTCTGGGTATTTATTGAGCACCTTCTTTGGAATCCCAGGCTACCTCAAGTAGCTCCTTGGATGGGCACCCTTGCGGGCCCTCTAGTGGCAGAGAGGGTGCTGGTGTGGCGTCTCCAGCACCCAGCGTGGGTTTTGCCGGCTAATATTGGGATAAGGTAGCATCAGACTCGGTGCTCAGTTGGGGAAGCAGGCTCGAGGAGGAGTGGCGGGGAGTGGACCGCCTTGGGGCACAGCCGGGGAAACGGGCTGGGGTGCTACTTCCAGAGATCCTCTCAGCTCACCACCGCCCCTTCCTCCCCGGCGCCGCAGGTCTCAGCGCGGAAGATGGCCGGCGGCGTGGACGGCCCCATTGGGATCCCGTTCCCCGACCACAGCAGTGACATCCTGAGTGGGCTCAATGAGCAGCGGACGCAAGGCCTGCTGTGCGACGTGGTGATCCTGGTGGAGGGCCGTGAGTTCCCCACCCACCGATCCGTGCTGGCGGCCTGCAGCCAGTACTTCAAGAAGCTCTTCACGTCGGGCGCCGTGGTGGATCAGCAAAACGTGTATGAGATCGACTTCGTCAGTGCCGAGGCGCTCACGGCCCTCATGGACTTCGCCTACACCGCCACACTCACCGTCAGCACGGCCAATGTGAGCGACATCCTCAGCGCTGCCCGCCTGCTGGAGATCCCCGCCGTGAGCCACGTCTGTGCCGACCTCCTTGACAGGCAGATCCTGGCAGCCGACGCGGGCGCCGATGCCGGGCAGCTGGACCTTGTAGATCAAATTGATCAGCGTAACCTCCTTCGTGCCAAGGAGTACCTCGAGTTCTTCCAGAGCAACCCTATGAACAGCCTGCCCCCCACAGCCGCTGCCGCTGCCGCCACCTTCCCATGGTCGGCCTTCGGCACCTCAGAGGATGACCTGGACGCCACCAAGGAGGCCGTTGCTGCCGCCGTGGCTGCCGTGGCTGCCGGTGACTGCAACGGCTTGGACTTCTATGGGCCGGGCCCCCCAGCTGAGAGACCCCCGGCTGGGGACGGGGACGAGGGTGACAGCAACCCAGGTCTGTGGCCAGACCGGGATGAGGACACCCCTGCCGGGGGCCTCTTCCCACCGCCCGTGGCCCCGCCGAGCGCTACCACACAGAACGGCCACTTCGGCCGGGCCGGGGAGGAGGAGGCCGCCTCACTGTCGGAGGCGGCCCCGGAGCCCGGAGACTCTCCAGGCTTCCTGTCAGGCGCAGCCGAGGACGGGGATGGGGACGGGCCCGACGCGGACGGGCTGGCGGCGAGCACGCTGCTGCAGCAGATGATGTCCACGGTGGGCCGGGCGGGGGCGGCGGCAGGAGACAGCGACGAGGAGTCACGGGTGGATGACAAGGGCGTCGTGGACTACTACCTGAAGTACTTCAGCAGCGCCCACGACGGCGACGTCTACCCTGCCTGGTCACAGAAGGTGGAGAAGAAGATCCGGGCCAAGGCCTTCCAGAAGTGCCCAATCTGCGAGAAGGTCATCCAGGGCGCCGGCAAGCTGCCGCGGCACATCCGGACCCACACAGGCGAGAAGCCCTACGAGTGCAACATCTGCAAAGTCCGATTCACCAGGTGAGCCGGTGGCGCGTGGCGGGTCGGGGGGGCCTTGGGTCCCTTGGCTGGAATGCACCCACATGCGCCTGCCCTCCCCTTGCACGCAGCCCGCCTCCATGTGTAAAACAAGGCTGCCTGCCCTGAAACAGCTCTTTCTCCACTTTGGGGCACCCTTGTGCAACCCGCTGAGAGCAGCCTTCCAGTGGGGACGGGACAGGCGTGCCTGAGAGCAGTGAGCCGCTGGCGGCGGGACGCTCGGAGCCCCTCTTTCCTCTGGTTTGGTTCTCAGGTGGGGGGAGGCGGGGGTTTGCCTCGTGAGAGGTAACAGCTCTGTGAGAAGCAGGGAGCTCTGGTGGTTGTCACTTTTAAGTCTCATGAGCCCGGGGAACTTGTGTCACCTAGCCTGAGTTTTTGGAGCACCAGCTGGGTGCCAGGCCCTGTTCTAGGCCCTGGAAATGCAGAAGTGAAGAAACAGGCCCAAATCCCCATGGTAGCGATGGAGCAAATGCAAAAAAAAAAGTCATAGAATCGATCAAATTCGTTGGTGAAATGCGCCAGGGAGGAAAATTGAGCAGGGGGCTTAGGGGGGTGCTTGGAGTCTGTGGGTGCTGTTTTAAACCAATAGGGAGGCCTCACCAAGATAGTGACATTTGAGCTGAGATCTGAGGAGGCAATGGAGGGAGCCTCCGTGAAGGGAGAAGAGTCGGTGCAGAGACCCTGAGGCCAGTTGGGCTTGGGGGATCCTGCAGTCAGTTGAGGAAAAGGGGGCGCACAGGAGACATGGTTTGACAGGTCCCTGGATAGGAGGAGTTTGAGGCCAGACTTAGGAAAATTTGTGGTTCGGTCTAAGGGTCCAAAGGTGGCTTGCTGGGCCTCTTGTGTCAGCTCAGTACTGGTGGGGGGCTGGCGTGCAGGGGCCTGGCCAGGCGAGTGACTCAGCATCACCCCCTGGCCCCCGCCAGCCCTGGGGTTCCCCCAGCCACACCCACCCAGGCTGAAGAAAGAAGCCATTGTCCCAGCTTCCTGGCCCCACCCTGTGGGTACAGGATCTAGGGGTTGACCCGGCCCAACCCCCCAGCCCCCTCCCCAGAAGACCAGAAAAGGAGGGTGTGGCTCGGACTCCAGGACCCAGGAGTGCCAGGCAGGGGCAAAGGGTGCTGGCTGGAAGTCAGGCAGTCTAGTTGATGGTAGCTTTGGCAGGACTGGGCTCCTGGTAATCTTTGGAGGTTCTGAGTCTTTCTCCAGAAGGGGGTTCTGAGATGACCCTGGTCTCTACCACTGGGGGGTTTCTGGGCCTGGGTGATAGAGGCCCAGTGAGCCAAGGTCAGGAGAAGTGACCATGCTAAGCAAAGGTCTGGGCCTCAACAATAGGCTTGAGGCTCAGTTTCATTTTGACCAGGGATTCTCTCAGCCACCCCACCCCACCCTCCAACCAAAGGTTGATCCTGTTTGGCAGTCAGGGAAACTGAGGCATAGAGAGGGGCATGAGGCCAGACTTTTTCCTCCTACACACCCACCTGTACTTCTCTGCCCCCCACCCCTCCAAGCTGGGGAGCCCATGGGCCCCTCTGAGTCACACATGAGAGTTGAGTAAGCAGGGCCTGTGGCGGCCAGAGCTATAATTACCCAGGTTGAAGCTTGGGGTGGTGAAACTGGGGCTGCCTCCACTCCCACCACACCTGGGCACAGCCCCCAACCTGCTGTGCAGCTCAGAGCAAGTCACTTCCCCACTCTGAGCCTCTGAGCATCATCTGGGCAAATCTGTATGGTGCTAGAACAGTCTGAGTCCCTTTGAGGCTGTATCCCTATGCTGAGATCTGGGCAGGGCAACTGAGAGACGTCAGCCCTGGTCTTTGGGGGAGGTAAGGGAGAGGGAAAGGTAGTTCCTGGCAGTTTTGTCCCCTCACTGGTAACAGACTCACTCCAGGGAGCAATGAGTTCACCGTAGCCCACGTTCTGTTAACTCACATAGGGGTAACACGGCCGGAGAGTAGGCAGAGGTCAGGTTGTAAAGGGCCATGCCTTGTTCCTCAGGACAATAGAGAGCCATGAAAGTTAGAGCTAGTAGGGACAGCAGCTCTGTTGTCAGTACCAGAGAGAGGGACCTGGGGTTGAGAAGCCAGGTACTTTGTGGAGGGAGGGGGACATTCGAGATGGGGCTTTGAAGGATAATTAGGAGCATGTCACTTTTGAAGAAACTCAGTCTGGTTGGTCTCAGATGGAAGAAACCAAGAATGGCTCAAGAGGCTGCAGCAAGAAGCCAGATAGATGCTGACCAGGGCTCTGTAGACAGACCTAGGGGTCCTCCCCTGCCCTGCAGGTTCCACAAAGGAATCCCCCCACTAGTACGGATCAGCACAGTGCAATAGAAATACCCTGTGAGTCATCTCTGTGACATTAGATTTTGTGGCAGCCACATCTTTAAAAAGTAGAAGGAATAAGTGAAAGTCATTTTAATGTAGTTTTCTGTAACCTACCGGATCCATTTCAACATGTAATTGATGTACAGAGTTACAAATGAGCAATTTACGTTGCATCAGGCAGATGAACTCTTCAAGAATTTAGGGTGCCTTTTGTGCTTTTTGGACAGACCAACATTTCAAGAGCTCAGAGGCCTCACATGACCAATGCCTTCTGTGTAGGGCAGAGTGGTACCTGGGCTGTAGTCACCCCAGAACTGATACGATGGTGACCAGCTTTGTGGACTGAAGGGCCCAAGCTGAGCTGGGTCCACACTGTCCCCTGTAGGGGGAGGTGAGCAGGGCAAGAGCCCTGGAATCACTCCCAGCCCCTGCTGTATCAGGTCATAGTCTAGCTGGGGAGACATGCGAGGAAACCAGTGTACAAATAGGAGAATCAGATGGTGGGGGCATAAAGGACTAGGGGACTCAGGGCAGCCTCTCCAAAGAGGTGACAGTGGAGCCAAAATTAGACTGTGAAGATCTGAGGGAAAAAATATGCTCTGGGCAGAAGGTACAGCATGTGCAAAGACCCTGGGGCAGATCCATGCTTATTAGCATGTTGGGCTGACGACCCGTGACCAGAGCAGAGTAAAGGGAATTTGCCAGGGAAGTCCGCGGGGCAAGGATTTGCTCATGCTTTCCGTTACCAAGCACCCCAGTGTCCTGCCTTGTTCCTTGCTGTAGTTTCACACCTGGAACGGGGCCTAGTACTCAACGGGTGCTCAGTCAATGCCTGTGGTGTCAATGGATGCCCCTGCCACTTGGCAGAGCCCCAGGCAAGAGGCATCTCATGCTCTGTGTGAGTAAAGGGTTCAGAGAGACTCAGCCATCCTCAGAACCATAAGCCTTGGCTCCCTGTCTGAATCAGTCACCGTTTTAACCTCCAGGCTAATGGGCAGGGGTGGGGTGGGTGGGACTTTGAAGGATGAGCAGGAGCTTGCCGTCCGCTGACCCTCACCCCCATCCACAGGCAGGACAAGCTCAAGGTGCACATGAGGAAGCACACGGGCGAGAAGCCATACCTGTGCCAGCAGTGCGGGGCGGCCTTTGCCCACAACTATGACCTGAAGAACCACATGCGAGTGCATACCGGCCTGCGCCCCTACCAGTGCGACAGCTGCTGCAAGACCTTCGTCCGCTCCGACCACCTGCACAGACACCTCAAGAAGGACGGCTGCAACGGCGTTCCCTCACGCCGAGGCCGAAAGCCCCGAGTCCGGGGCGGGGGGCTCGGGGGACCCGACCCCGTCACAGGAGCCCCCGCACCACCTGGTGCTCCTGCCCCACCTGGCTCCCCCGACGCCCGGCGCAACGGCCAGGAGAAGCACTTTAAGGACGAGGAGGAGGACGAGGAAGAGGCCAGCCCTGATGGCTTGGGCAGGTTGAATGTAGCGGGCGCTGGAGGGGGAGGTGACAGTGGCACTGGGACCACGGCCGATGGCACCTTCGCGGCCGGACTCGCCTGAAAACCAAAAAGAGAAAACAGAAATCCGAGAGAGAGAGAGAGAGAGAGAGAGAGAGAGAGAGAAAATCACCCACCACCCCCCAAAAAAAAACACAAAAAAAGAAAATCTATATACAGATATCTATATCTATATATATATATATACAGATATATATATATGAAGCGTCACAGAACCTAGGCTAGTGCTTTCTCAGATTTCTCTCCATCGTGTTCTCTCCCTCCACCGGGACCTTCACCTCTCCCTGGCCCCTTCCCCCCACCCCATCCATGGGTTTTGGGGCTTGGTTAGGGGTTTTTGTGGGACACAAGGATTCTGAGCACCGCGCCCCTCTCCTCAGGATGCCCCTGGCAAGGGGTCTGGGTCCCATCCCAGGACCGGGGCGGAGGCGAGGAGGGCCAGGAGGGGCCCGGGATTGGGGTGGGTTTTTCTTCTCTTCCCTCGCTGGTTTATACGAGTCTTTCAGACAAGACCTTAAATGCTTTCTGTCCGCCGTGAGCGGACGTTAAAATGACCCCCGTCCTTATTCCCTACCCTCCTTCCTCAGGGCACTTACTAAGGGGGGGTCTCCCCCCTCGATCTCCCCGTCAGCCTCCCCCCATTCCTGCCTGTGGTCCCCATATCTCCTGGCCGCTGCAACACAAATCTATTTATTTCCAGGCGTGGAGTAAAGGGGAGAAGGCTCGGGGGGTGAGGGGGGCGCCAGGGCAGCTCTCAGGGGCTCCCGCTGCCTTCATTCATGCACTTACAACTCAGCGGGACACCCAAGGGCTACTGCTCAGGGCGCCCCCTGCCACCCATGTCTGTGTTCCCCGACCCAGGCCGCCCAGACCCCCACGAGACATTTGGAGATTCAGAACTTCTTGTCATCACCCCTCCTGTCCCTCTGAACCTCTCCCAATTTTTTAAAGCACTTTTTAGATTTGTTTCCCTCTTTTCCTCCTTAAAAACAAAATTTATATATAGATATATAGATATATATATATATATAATATACTTTTCCTCAGAGGAGCAGGCACCAGTGTGGGGTGAACTACCCAGAGCAGAGGAAACCCAGGGTCTCACGGTGGCAGGGAGGAGGGGAGAGAGAGTCCAGAAGTTCCAATGTCACAAAAGCAATAAAAACTAGATTTTACAAAACGAAAGGAAAAAAAAAAGGCAACCAACCACAATAGAAGTCTTGGCACTTTGTAACAGAACGGGTACTACACTTTATCTTAATTCTTAATTTAAAAACATGTTTACAAGTTGCAACCAACTTCTATGAAAAGTCGAAAAGACAAAAAAAAATAGAGCGAGAGAGAGAGCGAGAGAGAGAGAGAGAGAGAGAGCAAAGAGAAATTCCTAAAAGTTGATTTATTTTTGTACAAAATAATAAAAAAAAAAACCCACCACAGACGTAGAATCCACTTCTGTTCCCCGAGGTGAGAGGGGGGCCAGGAAGGCACGGGCGAGGGACCGGAAGGGTCACGACACCTGCTTCCCCGCGGGAGCGCATGCCGGCAGGACTGGGGCTTTTTTTGTTTCTGCCCGTGTCCTCCCTCCCTCCCTTTCTTTCTCTTTCGGTTCTTTGGAGATGTCTCCTCCCCCCACTAGCCATACGATGGCCGCCCATGCCCATGGGTCCCTCCTTACTGACTCCCTAGCTCAGGGATGGGCCTGAGAGAGGGCTGGCCTTCCAACCAGCCAGAGCAACTTAGTCCCCATCTGCCCCCGCTCGCCCTCAGTGTCCCCCCACCCCTTGACCCTTGCCCACTTCGGGGCTTCCAGCCCTCAGGGCCTGTCCTCCAACATGGCCGCCCTTCCTTGTGGCCACCAAGGAGCCGCCATATTGGACATGCCATCCCTGTTGAGGTGGGTGATGGGGCCCCACCTACAGGGCCTTACGTCCCCCAGACACCCCTCTTTTTACTCAAAGGCACTGACTGTAATCTGGGGGCTGGCACCTGCCTCCCCCCAGCCTCTGGCTCCCTAAAGGCTCGATGTTGACCGAGCCACAGGCCACGGACAGGGGCCAGGGTTGGGGAGACCATGTTGCCAGAGGCCAGGGCACCCTCCCCCCGACTCCCTCTTGCATATGCAATGCCTAGTATGGGACCCTGTAAATAGATGCTCTGCTGAGCTGAGACCCTTCCTCGTCAAAGCCCAAGGTGCAGGGTTCCCTGCTCTCCCCCGCCCGCCACTGGCCCATCTTCCCCAGGCCTCTGTGCCCTGTGACGAACCCCATTTCTCGTCGTCTTTTTTTTTTTTTTTAAAGGGAAGCTTTTCAAGAAGGCAACTTTTATTATTTCTGCAGGCTAGTTTACCCTTCCCGCCCCACCCTGAGCCCATCAGCCCCCCAAATGTCTCAGGACCCCCCCCTCCTGAGGGGGGTGGCAGGGGAGCCCAGGGCCAGGTGGCCTCGTTCACACTCTAGTGTCAAGGGGCGAGCTCTTTTGAAACCCATCTGTGGAAGCCGAGCAGAGTGCCCAGGCCAGGGACCCCCCCCACCCCCAGCTCCCAGAGAGGTTCCTTGAGAGGAAAACCCTCTCCCCCCTCCACACACCCCCTTGCAATAAAACCAACTGAAAAATCACAACTGTCGTCCTGGCCAGTGGGGACAACCAGACTTGGGGGATCGAGGCCTCTGGACTATGGCGGATACACCGGCCGAACCCCTCCAAGCACACTTTAACACAAACCTCTTTGGGAATTGCACTAAATCCTTGCCCCTAGCTCCGAGCTCAGCTTCTGCCAGCCCTGCCCGCCCACTCCGCCTTAACCCCTCTCTTGCTGCCTGCCAGCCCAGCCCGGGTGCCGCAGCGTCTGCATGGGCCCAGAGCCAGGACCCCTGCCCGCCCAGCCCCCCACCTCCACGCAATCACATACTGTATATAGACATGGATCAATTTTATTTTTATTCTTTAAATTAAGGTCGTGATAAAGTGTTGCCAAAGATACTGCTGAATTCTCGCGTTTCAGGAAACAAACAAACAAAAAAAATATTTGAGGGGGAACGTGCTGACTGGTCAGAAAGGACACAGCAAAAAGTTTTTTTGTTTGGTTGTTTGGGGTTTTTTTTGTGTGTTTTCTTTTTTTGGGGTGTTTTTTTTAACTGCCTGGTACAAAAAAAAAAGAAAAAAGAAAAACAAAGCGAAATTGTTATTTACATCATCTTGGTGAAGTTGCGTGGGTGTGTGTGTGTGTGTGTGTGTCGGTGTGAGTGTGTGTGAGTGCGGTCCAGGCTGGGGGGGCTTCAGGTGGGGGCTCTGGGGGGCTCTGGGGTGCAGAGCCCTCACCTGGAGTGATTGCCAGCCTTTGGGCCTGGGAGAGAATTAATACCCTTTGCTGCTGCTCCCTGCCTACAGCCCTTCCCACCCCCGCCCCGCCTTTTGAGATTAAGAGAAAATTTTAAAAAGGCAAAAAAATAAAAAAAATAAAATAAAATAAAAACCAGTGAATGTAAAGTGCCAGACCAGGCCCAGACTGGCACGGGGATGGGTCTGTGCCCAGCTGGGCTCCAGCGGGCCATACCAAAGTCTGCCCCCCTCAGGCAGCTAGCCCAGGAGACCCCGCGCGGCCATCTCGTCCTGTCACCGTTTGTACATGGCTGTCCTTCTGCTTCCTTCCGAAGGGGAGTCCGGGGAGGGAGGGGAGGATCAGCCCCTTCCAGGGTCTTCTGGGGGGGTTTGCACTACTGAGACCCACTGACCATGGCGGGAGCAGCTCTGTCGGCCCAGGTGGGACCAAGGCCAGGCCCCCGGGACCCAGGCAGCCCAGGCAGCCAGGATTGTAGGAGGTGAGACAGAGGGAAAGGAAAAGCAAGAGGGGAAAAAAAAAAAAAGAAAAAAAAAGAAAAGCAAAAGTCCTATTTTTTTGAGAAAGAAAGATATTTATATTTGCAGTTTTATTTTAAAAAGTTATTTAAGCTGAGGAAGCAGCCTTCCTGGAGGGGGGTGGGGGTTGGCTGGTGCAGGACGGGTCGGGGCCTGGGAGGGTTCAGGGCCCTGGGAGCCATAACCTCAGAGTCAAGACTAGCTCGCACTAAAATACATAGATTTATGGGGTGGGGGGGTGAGGGACAGGGCTAGGAGATGGAGGGGGCTGGGGAGACCCCATCTCATGGCCGGGGCTGCCTGGAAGCCGCCGCCGAGGGTCCCAATGCCCAGGTTCCCCCCTGTGCCCCACACAGGCCCAGACAAGAGGTGCCTTGGACTTTGGGGGGCCAGGCCTGGCGAATGGGGAGCTGGGGCAGCACCTGCGGGGCAGAGCACAGAGCAGACATTCCAGACTGTATTTGAGAGTCTTTATAAAGTGTGGGAGATTAAAAAAAATCAATTGATAAAAATGCACTTTTTGGGGGTGGGGGGAGAAGCTTTAAAAAGTAATAATAAAAAAAAAAAGACAAAAGATGATGAAAAACCAGAAAAAAAAATCATTTTTCTTGTACATAAAGAAACCACTAAACGCAGCCTGTTACGACCGCTGCCGCCTCATTTGCCTGATTTTCACGTTCTTTGTGTTTTGTTTCGGGGGAGGCTGGGGATGGGGAATGGAGGGTTTGGAGGGCTTCTATCCCCTGGGTGGGCCCCTTGTCCACACTACTCGGGCCCCCTGCAAGTGGGGTTCCAGGGTAAGGACTCGAGCTCAGCCTGACTCTTCCAGCTAGTAGACAGGGACATGAATAATGGTCCCCCAGGGCAGGGTGGGTGTGCTATTTGCAGTGCCAGGCCTGGGGCCTCTACACAGGAAGTGACCCACTGCCCCTGCTCCTGTTCCAGGCAGGTGGCACCGGAAAGGGACCCAAGGGAAGGTGTGGGCACTGGCAGGATGGGTGGGGAGAACCGACCTGGCGGGCACCTCAGTCACTTCCATCTGGAGGGTTTGTGGAGGCCCTGAGCAGGGTGGCCTTGGCCAGGATCTCCCAAGACCCAAGAGGCCCCCCAGGGATGGCTCCACGCCAGGCCCCAGAGACATTATTAAGGATATGGAGCCAGAAACCCGAGCTGGCAGCTCTCCCACATCCTCTGGAAGTGGCTGGGGCCCATTCTGGAGCGGGAGCTGTAGGCTACAGCCCCCCACCTCTGCACAGGGGTCACCGAACACAGCCATCTCCAGGGTACTTGCCTCCTCCTGTCCCCCGAGTGGGACTCAGGCCAGCAGGGCCTGGGGTGGGGGTGGGGTGATGGGGGAGACACCAAAGGGGGTCAGAGATAGTCGCCACAACCTGGGAGAGGATAAGCCAGGTGGTGGCTCTCGGCCCCTCCTCTGTGGCCTGTGCTCCCAGTGGTGTCACAGGGAGTCAGTCTGGTCACCAGGCCCGAAGCTTGGGGTGGGATGCTGGGTGACGTTGTGGAGGTCCCCCCTCAGGGGCAAGGTCACTTACTTGTCTGCACTCACATGGTCATGCGGCGGCACATTTGAAGCCGGGCCTCCAACTTGGGCTCGAGGGGCACTGCCAGCTCCGCAGGAGACCCCAGAGGACCTGAGCCAGCCACTCGGAGACTGGAGGACCTTGACCAGGCCGGTCGGCAGCAGGTCCAGCCACTCCGCGAGCCAGGGCCTCGGCACGCATGCTCCCACACCCCCTCCACCGAGACTTGTTTCTGAGCTATACTGCACGCCCCGGTCACCCTTGGAAAACCAATGGTTTTAGCATATTTGAATTGTACAAGCGTCACCTCCATCTAGTTTTACAACATTCCATCGCCCCAAAAAGGAACCCGTCCCCACTAGCAGTCACTCCCGTCTGGACAACCCCCGGCCCACTCTCTTCGCGGATGTCCCTGTTGGGACGTTTCATGGAAATGGAGTCACACCGGGGTGGCCTTTCGTGTTGGCTCATTACAGGTCGTCCGTGCTGTACGCATCAGTTTCCTCCACAGGGCCGAGGACTTCCCTGTTCGCGTAGGTCCCGCTGCGTATCGATTCATCCCGCAGTGGACCCGGGCTGCGTCTACCTCTGGCTGCTGTGAATCACGCGGCTGGAACATGTGTGCGCAAGTTTTCGAGTGAGCCTGTGTTCACTTGCCCCGGGGTCTACGGAACTGCTGGGTCAGATGGAAACCCCATGGCTAACTTTGGAGGAGCTGCTGGACCGTTTTCCTCATCGGCGGCCCCATTTTCCATTCCCCGTCGCCACACACACGGGTTCCGGTTTCTCCCCACCCTTGCCAACGCTCGGGGCTGTCTGAGTCTGGCTGTCCTAGCGGGGTGACGTCTGCCTCCGGTGTGATTTGCATTTCCTGGTGGCCAATGATGCCCGGCACCTTTTGATAAGCTCGTGGGCCACCGGGCAGACAGGGACAATCCCAACTCCCTGCCCGCGCCAGCAGCAGAAAGACAGCAGAGCCCGAAGTTCAAAATGAAACCTCCCTCCTCTGACAAAATGTCGCTCGTCTCGAAGCCTGCGCGTCACACAGCAGGAGTGACGCCCACGTGGCGGCTCCCCTCCTCCCCAAGTCTCAAGGTGATGCCAGACACAGAAGAGGGGACTCCTTGGTGGCTTCACTTTGACCTTTTTTATTTGCATTTTTAAAAAACAATTAAATTAGAATACAAATACTAGAAAACAGCGGCCCTCAGCTGCCAGTGCAGACGGAGGGGGGACTGAACTGCGCAACTGAGTTTATACAGTAAAACTGAATTTGCCCTCGACCAGATTTTATGTCCCTTTCTTCTTAGACCTGAAGTGATATTGCTTCCTGACTAGGAGAGTTCTGTTTGTACAAAGGAAAATTATTCTGGGGTTTGGGGGGAGGGGACTAAAGCAAAAACAGAACTGTGGGCAGAGGTGGTTTGGAGAACCAAGCATCGCCTCCTGGGGGCAAGGATGCTGGGGGAGCGGGCAGGCACCCAACTGTGGGTTCCTGGAGGCATCTGGGGCTACTGTGGAAGCCCCCCCAGTCGCTGGACCCTCAAGGCCGGGGTCCACCAGGGGATGGGCAGGTTTGGTGCCTGGGGACTGAGGACAGCCCCCAGCCCAGCCCTATTGGAAGACAAGAGCGCCCAGGGGAGGGGGTGCCGGGCAAGCCTGGTACCCGTACCCGTCAGAAAACCCAAGAGCAAGAAGAGGGGAGAAGCCCCCCTCAAATCGAGAGCACGGGGAGGGACCCCTGCTGCCCCTCAGAAGTGGCGGGGCCGGCGCGGCGGCGGCGGCATCTGTGGACATCTGCGTTGTTCCGTAGGGAAGTTAACCTGAATTGGAGTTACCGAGGTAGCTGGCTAGAAAACTGAGACCCCCCACGCCACACGGTGCCACACCCTGGGGCCCTCCCACCTGCTGCAGGGGGTCCTGGCCACATGCCGGGTCTTCAAAATACCAAGTTATTGCACTTTCAAAAAATACAACACATCTGTGGCTAAACCCTCCCCAGACCCCCCACCGCCCCCACCGCCTGCCCAGGCCCACCCCACCGCCCCCCTCCCGCCCCAACCCACTCCATGGCTTCTTGGCGAGAACGCTTGCTGCTCGCCGCTCGGCGGCAGGCGCCGGGGCTCTGCGAGAGGACGTGCTCACAGAGAAGAGAAAAGCAAGGGAACAGACGGGGGTCGCGATGGTGGTCGGTGGTCTCAGGGAGGGCCCCGCCCGCCACCACCCCTCAGGCTGCAGTGGTCGCTGGAAGGTGGGGCTGAGGCGCCCCGAGGGCGCCGCTTCCTGGGCCCCGCCCGCCCAGCCCCAGGGTCAGCTGGGTCCTGAGGCTCGGCCTCCAGCTGGGGAAGCGGCTGTGGGGGCGGCCTGCCTTGTTTTTAAGAGTCTGAATTTTTTTTTGCAGGATTTCTTTTCTTTTTTTTTTTTTTGTCATTTTACTTTTTTAAACCCTCTGCCGGGAGAGTCCAGAGGTACAGGTGCCAGGAGCCAGGGAAAGGGGTGGAAAAACAAAATGAACAATAAAAAGGAAAAAAAAAAAAATCACTCCTCCCTCTGTTCCCCAAGGCCTGCCTGCGCCCCTCCGGTGGGTGAGCACCAGGAAAGTCGAGTGTCCGGCCAGTGGCGGCAGCGATTGGTCAGCAGGCTGACACCAGGCCCTTCTGGAAGGGGCAGCGGCGCTTGGGCCGGGGGCCCTCCTCGTCCTCGTCTTCCTCCTCGTCCTCCTCCTCCTCTTCCTCCTCCGAGGACGAGGAGCTGTCCAGCGTGAGGTCCACCACGTCGGCGCCCGGCTTCCCGTTCTCCGCGCTCCCCGCCGCGCCCGCCCCGCCGCCGGCGCCCCCGAGCACGCTGCCCCCGCCGCCGCTGCCACCACCGCCGTTGACGCTGGGGGTGGGAGGGAGCCCGTTGGCGTCCGAGGGGCCTGTGGGGACAGGGACAGAAGCTCAGGGCTGCTCCTGCCCGCGGGCCGGGAAGCCACAGCCAGCGAGGGGCAGGGCAAGCCCTGGGACACCCCATCTGTCTCAGGGCGCTGCCCCCGCCAGGCACACAGCAGGTGTCAACAGCCGCGCCGGGCCGCCCCAGCCGTCCTGTCCTGTGGGGGGCGGACTCCACCGGGACGCTTCCCTTTTACATCAAATTAATGCTGCACGGCAGAATGTGAGTCAAACCCAGGCGCCTTCAAGGCCCTGAGAGGGGTCCAAAGCCCAGGGGACACTCACCAAGCACGAGGATGGGGCACTGGGGGCTGCAGCTGCGCTCCTTCTCTGCGCGGATCGGGCACCACGAGCCGTCCACCAGGTACTCAATCTCGTCGGCGTCCTGACACTCACTCAGAATCTTGGAGAGCAGCCTAGAGGGGTGGGCGGGCTGATTCCTGGAGCCGTGTGCACCTTGCTCCCCCACCTGCTCCCCTGGACTTGGGCAGGATGTTTTCTCCATGCTCGCCAGGGCCTGGTACCCACCATTCTGCAGAGGGCCCACAAGTCAGCCCCATTTTACAGCTGGGGAAACTAAGGCCTGGTGAGAGTGTGGGCTCGCTGAGGTCTGGCTTGTCTCCCTGCCTGCTGGCTGAGGCAAGTGGTCATCTCCAGCAGCTGGGGTATCTGAGGAGCAGCCACATGCCCATCGCAGGCCTGGGCAGGGACACCATCACCACCGTGATGGACCCGCCCTGGCTCCAGCATTTATTCAACATCTGAGCTGCACCTGCCTCTAGGTGCCTTCAACGCCCTCAATCACAGGCACTTAGGATTGAGGGCCCGTTGCTCCCTGATACCCTGTAGGGCCAAGAGGTGCCTCCTACCTCCACCCTGAAGCCTCCTCGCTATCATGTCCACAGATCACCACTCCGGGTCACCCTGGAGTAAACACAGCTCCACCTGCACGCACCCCCACCCTGGAAAATACCTGCTCACCCTCCAAAGTCCCACTCGAAAGTTCCTCTTCTTCCAGAGCTGGCCCCCGCAATAATCAGTGTGTCTGTCTCTGCTCCTTCCCACCCACTCCCCATCCCCATGTCCTAAATGAGAGATCCCTAAGGTAGGATCACCCTTGGATCCCCCAAGTTCAGGCGAGGGCCCTCCAAGAATCAATGTATAAACGAAGGACCCCTTTTCGGAAAGCTTCCTAGCAATGCCCAGACCCTGTGGTTGCTGGGATCATGGTCTGTGTGGGTCACAGCTACACTCTCCAATCTCAGTCCTGCCCGCCCCTAGAGCTGTCAGAGCTGCTGGCACCCCGAGCCCAAGTGACCCGCTCTGGGCCTGTGGGGGGAGGCGGGTACTGGGCTGCACAGCTGCCAGGTCAGAAACAGAGCCACCATTCAGGACCAGCCCTTGCCCATGGCCCCAGAGGCCTTCTCACTCCGCCCAAGGCTGGACGGCATGGGGGTGTCAGCTTGCCCCTTTGAGAGGGTACCCTGGCTCAGAGCTGCATGAACCTGGGTTTGAGTACTAATCTGGCCATCTGCAAGCTGGGGGGCCTCTGGACTGGTAGCTGCCCGCTTCGAGCTTCAGTTTCCTCATCTGTAAAGTGGAGACAATTAAGGCCCCATCCCTTGGGACATTTGGGAGGGACAGTTGGCAAGACCCTGAGCTCAAGGAACCTGAACATGGGGACAAAAGCCTATGGCACAGGCATACATGGCACCTGTATGTTGGGGTTGCTCCCCCTCAACCCCAGCACCCACACCCACATCCTGCCCATGGACAGGCTGATGGTGGCCTATAGTTGTTGGTTCAGGGCAAGGCTGCAGGCATCTGCCCTGAACACTCTTTTGTGGGACATTCCTGCCCCAACCCCTCCACCCTGTGGCTCTAGGGACAGAAGGTGGGTGTGGCTGTGCCTGGCAGGAGCTTGTCAGTCAGGTGTTAGGCTCAGTTTCTGGAAACCGAAGACTCGAGCAGTTTCCCTTTAGGGGAGGGCAGGGGAATGGACTGGCAGCACGCTGGTGACAGCAAGGAAGGGGAAGACCGGGAAGCCACCAACTTTGGAGAGAAGTGCATTCCTTTCATCTTTCTTTGCTGTGCTGAGCCCCACTGGAGAGGCAGCTCTCTGAATAAGGGGGGGTTCTTGAGTCCCCTTGTATGTGGGGGAAAACAGACACATGGAGAGCACAAGGTCATCCAAACGCAGTGTGGGCCCTACTGGGTCCAGAGTTCAGTTTCTGGAGCCTAACAGCAAAGGCTCTAACAAGTCCTGCAGGGTGACACTTGCCTCCCTCTGCAGCCCAGGCTGCAGCAGCTCCCAGGGTCACTACAGGCCCTGGAAAGTCAGGAGCCAAAGAGGCCTCAGAAGCTCTACTCCTGGCTCCACAGAAAGGCTCAGAGAGGTGAGGGGTTGAGCGCAGGCAGCCCAGCAGGCAGGAGAGCGCCCTGCATAGCCAGTCACTCACCCATCGATGATGAGCTGGTCGTAGGGAGCTGGCTTGTCGCACACGGGGCACATCCAGGTGGGTTTCTTCTCGTTCATCTGGAGGTAGAAGACGGCGTCGAAGCACTGCAGGTGGGCACAGGTCTCCGCCCGGCAGGGCACCGAGAGCCGCATCTTCACCAGCTGAGGGGTGTGGAGGTGAGGTGTGAGCAGGCCCAACCCAGCACAGCCTGTCCCAGATGCCCCCACACTATGGACAGGGAGGAAGGGGACCTGGCCAACTCACTGGACAGATGAGGGAGACGCGCACGCCGGTGGTGGCAATCTCACTGTCGGGGTCCAGGCGCAGCTTCTCCTTGACTGTGGAGGAGGGGGTGGTGTTGGAGGCAGGCACCTGGGGACTCGGCTCAGGAGGTGGGTTCTCTGCAGTACCCACTGCTCCACAGGGGAAGTGGCTCACACGCCTGCATCCCCGAGCCCTGGCACCTGCTGCATTCCAGAGCCCAGGGGCAGACATGTCCATGGAAAACCCTGGGTGGCAACTAGTTATTACGAGGTGCTCCCTGGGTACAACCACCAGGAGAGCCGAGTCTCCAACCAGTCCACCCTGCTGGGGATTTTTATTATTTTTGTAAAGATTTATTTATTTATGCGTACAAGAACTGGGATACAGGCCAGAGGTGTGGGGTTGAGAGGATTCACCAGAGACAGAGCAGGGAAACAGAACAGGCAAGTTGACCGAAGCACACTGCTGAGGGGAGCAGCGGGCGAGACAGGAGAGGTCTGCTGAGCCATGTGGGTTGCTCCCGGGCTGGCCGGGGATCGAGCTTGTGGTGCAGAGGCTGCAGATTGCTTCATAGTGCGTTGCTCAACCCTTGCGCCACCAGGGAGGCCCAAGATTTTTAGACTTTTCTGGGAAGATTCATATACCACAGGTCCTCACCTGTGACTGTTAATTTCTCTGAGAACTCAGCGGTGAGAGATAGGGGCCTGCTCTAGACAGTGTCAGGGCTTCCTGTACCACACAAGGGAGGAAGCTGCGGTGCCCTGCTGCTGTGACACCCCCCTCTGGGAGCACGTACCGCGGACCTTGTAGGGGCAGCAGCCAAGCCAGACTGGCGCACCTCCTCGCACTACAGTCTGTCTTCTTAATAGAGGCGATGGCGGCCTCCACAACAAAGCCACGTGCAGCAAGGAAAATGTACCTAACATGGGAGGCCTCCCCTTCTGAGAAGGCACAAACTTGAAAAAAATCTGAAAGGAAGCACAGCTAGCATGCCCCGGGACAGCCTGCCCCGGGATACTGGGTCTTCCTCCTCTCAGTTTCCTAGGGCTTCTGCCTTGAGAGTGGCAGGGAGATCAGCCCACAAACCCAGAGGCACGTTCATCTAAACTGCACCCTCAGATAGCTCCGGAAAGGACTGACTTAGCTTTGCTGGCTGCAGGTTACCCTGCACGGAGCCTGGAGCCTGGAGCGGCCTCTCCCAACAGGACACTTGGCAGCCTGGAGGACTCCTGTCCCCTCTTCTGGGGAGCCTCCTCTCTCCCTTTCTCACCTCTCCCCACTAAGGTCACATCAGTCACTCCCACCTCAGTATGACTGTCTGCCCAGTGGCTCCCCACCCCTCAAAAAGACCCTGGGCAGCTGAGAACTGATGTACACATGCTTAGGGCCTTAAAGCCAGGCCTCAGCCTGCCCTGACAGGGAGGTGAGCTTGGCAGGAGGGTTTGAGTGAGAAGAATAGGACTCACTGCTGCCACTGGAGAAGGCTGGCAGTGAAGACAGCAATGAGGGCCTGCTCTGCAAGGCGACCCAGGGCTTGCTTTGGCAAGGAAACCTGACTATGTAACCAGGAGGGGCCTGGACTGTCACATAACCTCCATTCGCCCCCTAACCCCCCAATGTCACAGGTTCCAGGCCTCAGGCCTTGGCGCCTGACTGGTCAAGGTCATGAAGGAGTTAAGCTGGGCTGCCTCATACCCTACCCCCACCCTATGGCCTCATCCCTTGCCTCTTCTGGTCAAGCTGGCCATTGTCCCCACAAGGAGATGGGGAGACAGGCAGGTGGGGGGGTGGGGAAGAGTTGAAGAAAGGGCCCTTTGAGGGAAGCAGGCGGCGGCGTGGCTGAGCACACGGGTGGAGGCCCTGGGGGTCATGGAGTCCTAGTTCTGCCACTCTGTGTCTCAGTGTCCCCAAATGGGGACATCACCAGGCTGCAACTCCCAGGGTCACTGTAAGCATCAAGTCAGCAGTCACTCCCAAGGGTCCCCCAGTGACCAGAGAGGGCCAGTGACTTGCCTGAGACCACACAGTGTGCAGACACTGCTGAGCACGCATGACATGCAGGCCGTCCCCTTCCCTGCACTGGGAACCAGAGCTGCGGGTCTTGACCGTTAATTTTAAAAAGTGTATTCTGTGACTCCCTCCTTTTCTTGGTTGTTGAAAGTACAAAAAAGAGGGGTCTCCCTAGTGGCACAGGGGTTAAAGTCTCAGTGCTATCGGGCTGTCACTGGAGAAGCTGCGGCCTGAGCTGGATCCCCAGCCAGGGAGTTGACCCACACGGCGCAGCAGACCTCTCCTGTCTCACCCACTGCTCCCCTCAGTGGTGTGTTTCAGTGGATCCGCCTGTTCTGCTCCCCACTGTCTCCAGTAGGTCCACTCATCCCCTGCACCTCTGGCCTGTACCCCAGTTGTTGTGTGCATGAATATGTAAAATAAACCTTTAAAAAAAAAAAAGCACAAAAAAGATAACTGCCATTTCAGGTGAGACCTTGTATCTTCATCCTCATAGCTCCCACCACAGACCTGTCCTCTGCTCCTGCTCCTGGTCCCCTGGCCCCCCAGCCTCCCAAGTTATCTGCCTAGAACATCCATCACCTAGGTTCTGCACTGCCCCAGCCCGCCCCGCACTGGCCAGAAGCTCCCTCCACACACACCACCCTCAGTCTGCCCAGCCCCAGTGGCCCTTGCACTGAAGATTCTGCTGCTGGTTTCCCTTCTACTTCCTACCTCCTCCAGAGACCTCTGAGCTCCCCGACCCCCAGGATGACTAACAATCCCACAGCTGGACCCTGGGAGGTCCTGGTCCCCTGCTCATGGCCCATGCCTCACGTCTGACCAAGAGGGAGGCTCCTGCCCTCAAGGGGCAGCCAGCAGAGCAGGTCCCAAGCACTCACCCAGTGCCTTGCACAGCTCCGGATGCTTGACCCCGATGGTTTTCAACCTCTGCAACAGCTCCGAGGAGGTCAGTTGCCGTACCAGGTACAAGGCCACGGAGTAACTCTGGGAGCAGAGGGGTGGGCAGTGGGCGTCAGGGTCAGGCAGCCAGGCAGCTACGGTGGGGTAGCCAGGAGGCAGCACCTGGCCCTGCCACTCACCTTGCCGTAGTTGCCCCAGGTGACAGTGATGCGGTTGGTGGCTGAGGACAGGTACATGAGGTGGGTGAGGTTGATGGGGCGGCAGGGCCTCTTGGGCTCCACTCCAGGCTTATTTGACGGGTAGTAGCCCTGGAAGCACAGGTCAGCTCATGCCATGGGCAAGGACACAGACAGGGGAGACAGGGGATGCCCATGTGCCCCCCACCCCAACTGGGGCTGTCTGGGGTGCCCTGCTCACCGGGACCGAGCAATAGCTGTGGTTGACCTTCACAGCGATATTGGGTGGGTACTGGTCCTCCTGAGGGCCGCTGGTGTCTGAGTAGCAGATTCTGCAAGGACAATGGGACTAAGGGGATGAAGGGGTCTCGGCAGAAGAGGGGCCTGCGCTGCTGTAGGAGATCCGACACAGGATCCAGGGTGGAGGCCACTTTGATGGTCCAGGCAGTGGTGACAGACCCATGTCTGGCCTGAATTCCCACAGACAAGGACAAGTAGCACGACTGGCTGGGGAGTCAGAGAGGGGCTGAGAGGGGCAGCAAGAAGGGGAGGGGAGGTGTGGCAGGGCTGCAGCACCGGGGTAAGGGAGACAGGCTTGGCCAACAGTCCCGCGCTGGGGCACACCTGGGCTTACCTCAGGACAACCTGCACGGCCTTGATCCCGGGCTGCAGTTCTCTGTGAGCCAAGGGAGTCAGATGGGAGCAAAGGAGAGAGTGAGGTGGGAGCACCCAGCACACCAAGCTGACCCCTTGGGCCAGGAGACCATGGGCCTCACCTGGGAGGGCCAAGTGGGCTCACCTGCCACCTCCATTGGCAGCTGAAGGCCTAGAACTTTCTCTCCTATCACAAACTCACTGGTGGTTTAGGTAAATGACCAGTGACGAGAAAAAGGGGGGACCGGTGAAAATATGAAGTGGGTTGGTGGGTGTGAGGCTGGCCTGTGCTAAGTGTGCTGCTCAGCTGATTTTGGGCTCCACCAGAGTCGCAAGGGCCTTAAAGAGCATAGTCACTCTTGGAGAACCAGCCTCCAACCTCATCTGTTAGAGCCCAGAGGCTATCACCTGGGTGATTCTGCCCGCCCCTCCTCCCCCCGGGGAAAATGGGTGATGTCCAGGGACATCCACAGTTGTCAGAACTGGGGGTGTTCCTGGCAGAGTGGGCAGGGGCCAGGGATGTTGCTCAACACCCACACAGTCCAGGACAGTCCCTCACACAGAATGACCTGGCCCTGATATCAGCAGTGCTGAAGGGACAGACCCTATTCAAGGGGGACAACCCTATTCAGGGACACAGGGTCAAACACAGCAAGGACTGCTGACCCTTGTGCACACTGCCTGGCATACGAGAGCGGGCATGAAGCACGGGCTGGGGTGGGTGGGCTGCCCTCCCCTTCAGGTCAAAGGCTCGCTGAGGCTAGTACTCAGGCCAAGCACTCCCACCAGTCCCCAGGGTCAGCAGAGGGCCAGGGCACCACACACCTGGAGTTCCGGATCAGCTCCACCTGCCTCGGTGTCAATGCAAAGATGCACGGGCTCTCTTGGAGCTTCTCGTTATTCTGTGGAACTAAAGATAAACTCAAGGTCAGGTCCCATCTGGTCACCAGCAAGGGCGTGTCTATAAGTCTGGCCCTCTTGGAGGTGGGAAACAGGAAAGGGGAGACTGAGTCCCCCGGGAGGACAGAAGTCTCAGGTGAGGACTGGGGGGCAGTGGTCTTTCTTGGAGGTGCTCGCTATGGCCCAAAATTCAGGGCGCGCTCGCTACCAGGCCTACTGCACTGCAACTGAGGGCCCCAGCCTCACCGGCCCTCTAGAGTCGATATGTCTATTTCAGGAGACCGAGAACTGCTTACTGGGAAGGAGAGCTGTGCTGGGCGACAGGATGCAGCTCAGACACACCAACCAAAACTCTGTCCCTCCCTCACACAGCTGTTCTGGTGATCTAGTGAGCCTATGCTTGGCATGGGCCGTGCACTTACTGAGTCCTCATGAGTCCTTGAGTGGATGGTGACAAACCAGACAAGAGGTCCTGCCTCAGGCCCTCAGGGGCCAGTCTCAGAGAGAAGTGGAAGAGCAGTGCTGTCCAAGGGCACAAAGCAAGAGTCACAGAGTGGGCCGGCTCCCAGTGGAGGCACGAGGGTGCCACAGAGCCTAGCTCCACCACCCTGAAGCACCTACTGGGTGCAGCAACTGGAGGAATTCTGCAAGGGGACGGAGACTGAGGTGGTGAAAGTCAGCTCTTCACTCTCAATTTTAACTGCAGAGAGCCACAGGCGAGATTAAATAACGCTCTGAACTGAGTGAGAAAACACAGTGCTCCAAAGATGGGGTGGCCACCACAGACCTGAGGCAGAATCACAGCTTCTGTTCAAGAAAGAGAATGGTTTAAGAACAGCTTTCAAGAAAAGCAGGTTAAAACCATAGTTGTCAGAAGGAAAAAATTAAAGAACAGAAGTCGATGAAACAGAAAGCTGGCAACACAGAAAATCAACAAAGCCAAGCAAGAGTCCTTGGATCAAGGCCTAACTAGACTACAGTGAGGACACACAATCAGACGTGAAAGGCAAACTGGACAGTCTCTATAACCTTTGGGGTCAACAGGAAAATATAATAAGCAACTTCATGACAACCAATCTACCCACTTAGATGAAATGAAAAAATTTCTGCCAAAATATCAAATTACAAAAACTGGCACCAAAAGATAATGAAGGCTAGAAAAGCTCCTTATGTTAAAGAAACCGAATTTGTAATTAAAAACCTTTGCTGGTCCAAAGTGAGGCGTTTCAGTGATTAAAAAACCATACAAACTTTAAACTCAGAAAAGGTACAATATTCCTTGTTCATTTCACTAGGCCACTGTAACTCTGCTATCAAAACCTGACAAAAAAATGCACCAAGAAAAGAAAATTTCAAATATCCCTAATGAAGAGATGTAAAAATCCTTAACAAAATAGTGGCAAATGTGGGATTTGGCCCAGAATGCAAAATTGGCTAAAATGAAATGGCCGACAACGCCACGTGTTAGCAAGAATGTGAAGTAACTGGGTCCCTCTGCTGGGGGCGGGAAGAGGGAATGTAAAGTGAGTGGTACAACCATTCTGGAAAACCACTGGGCAGTTTTTCTTTTTCTTTTTTTTAAGATTTATTTATTTATTTATACAAGCACTGGGCACAGTCAGAAGCGCGGGAGGGTGAGAGAATTCACCAGAGCCAGAGGGGAGAGCAGAGCAGGCAGAAGGACCGAAGGACACTGCTGAGGGGAGCAGCGGGCAGCAGGAGAGGGTTGCGCGCCATGTGGGACCCTCGCCAGGGGCCGGGGATCGAACCGGCGCTGCAGAGGCTGCGGGCAGCTTCGCAGCCCAGTGCTCAACCGCTGCGCCACCAGGGGAGGCCCTGGGCAGTTTCTAATGAAATTGGACAGCAACCTCACCCTTGGGTGTTTGCCCCCCAAATAAATGGAAATATGTTGACAAAAAAGCCTCGAACAAGAACACAGAGGGCAAGCATATTCCTAACAGCCCTACACAGAAACAGCCCCAGCGCTACCAGCGGAAGAAGGGATAAATGAGCAGCAGCACATTCACGCGGTAAACGAAACTTGTGTCCTTCACAACATGGACAAATCTAGAAAGCACTATGCTGAGCCAAGGAAGTGTCGCATTGTGTGCGGTCACGTTCTAGAACAGGCAATACAATCTAGTGAAAGGAATGAGAATCAAGATGGCCTGTGGCTTCTGTTTTTGAGGGGCTTAGAGGTTACCAGACACACTAATTTGTTACAAGTCAAACTACACACTAAATGTCTTTAAGAATTTTATTGTATGTAAAAATTTTTATTGTATGTAATTCAGTTAAAAAATGTTTAAAATTGCACTGAGAAATCATCTGATTAGAACAGATGGAAAAACTGGACAGAAATTGAAGAAGCTGCAGTCATTAGGAGTGAAAACCTCTAGACGACCTGGCACAATCTTTCAAAATTAGCAACACAGGCCAGGGCAGCAGCACCCGGGGCTGGAGGCCGAGGGATGCACCTTACTCAGAGCACCTTCTATCAGTAAAAGGTGACCCACCACCCAAACACCCCCACCTGAGCTATACCCTTGGGATGTGAGAGGAGACGGAGACAGGGGACTCAGAATCCAGGGGCTCTGGGGCTGACAGGGCATGCTCTCCAAGGCGGGGTGTATGTCACACTGTGACTGGGACCAAGGGTGGGGGGGCGGTCTGCAGGTGCATGTTCGCATATCTGTCCAACTGGCATCTGGGGGCAGAAGAGGGGCCTCGGGAATCTGGCCTCCAAGGGGTTGGATAGAAAGACGTGTTTTATTTACGCTACGGGGAAGGGCGAACCGTTCCTATAAACTTGCAAATATGTTTGATTTCGGACAGCCAAGTGGTCTTTGCCTCACACCACGAAGCAGCCGAGGGGAGGCACAGACTACACCTACAGCACTTGGTTTAGGAAAACACGCAGCCAGACGTCACCCTTCCACCCCGGCCTGCCAACCCTGCTGCTGTAGAGCCTTCTGAAAGTCCAAACACAACAGGTACCGTCCTCCAGAATCAGACACGATTTCAGCTTAAAGCCAGCTGGGGCTCAGAAGTCAGGTGGGGTTCCAGAGCCCCAGCTCTGCCAGGGGCCCTACATCCCCCTCCCCAGCCCGGGACCCCTCTGTGCTTATGTCCCACTTCTCAGGGCTCATATGCGGGGTCCTCAGCGCACACCGGGAGGTGGCTGCCACCATTCATGCTTGTTTGTTGAGCGCCAGGTTGGTCCCTGTGGAGTCCTGGCGAGGCCCTTAAGGAAGAGGCACGGGGCACACTCAGGTCTCCTGCAGACACGCCCAGACCTGAGCAAAGAGCCAGGGAGCAATTATTTAAGGGGGGAGGGGAAGGGGCTGTCTCAGCCATCTGAGCTGGGTGAGAGATCACAAATATCCCTCACCCCAGTCCCGAGCAGGCTGAAGGACTAGGATTCAGGGACCTGTCCAGGGATGGTGAGCTGCCACCACAGCTAGGCCTTGGCACAACCTACACCACTGAGGGTGGAAGGTGTTAGTCGGTCCCCCAAAGTCAGGCCTTTGCCAGCTGCAAAAGGACAGCAACCACAACTCTGGCCCACCCCGCATAGCCTCTCTTCCCACCAACCCTGTCAGCTCTGCTTTCAAAGTGCACCCAGTGCAGTCCCGCCACCTTCCCCTTGTCAGATAAGTCTGCTACACCCCCTCCCTGGTCTCCTGGGTGCCCTCCTCACTGTCTGTTGCCATCCAGGTACTCCCCACCTGGTAGCACATCTAGCCTGGGGCATTTGCACCTGCCATGCCCTCACTGGAACATTTCTCTCTCAACTACCCACATGGCCCCGGTATTTTGTTAAGTCCTGCATAAGTGCCATCAGAATGGAAGCCTACCCCACGAGTTTTTATTTAAAAGCTGCAATCCCGGGACCTCCCCTGGTGGCGCAGCAGTTGAGCGCTGGGTTGCGAGGCTGCCCACAGCCTCTGCAGCGCCAGTTCGATCCCCGGCCACCAGTAAGGGTCCCAAAAAAAAAAAAAAAAAAAAAAAAAAAAAAAAAAAAAAAGCAAGCTGCAATCCTAGAGCCTCCCTGGTAGTGCAAGGGGTTGAGTATCAGCGCTATGCAGCTATCTGCAGCCTCGGCAGCATGAGTTCAATCCCCGGCCAGGGAGCTGATCCACATGGCACAGCAGACTGCTCCTGTCTCGCCCGTTGCTCCTCTCAGCAGCGTATTTCAGAAGATCCCACTCTGAAATCCTGCGCCCCACTTTGTCTCTGGTGAATCCTCTCACCTCAACACCTCTGACCTACACCCCAGTTCCTGTATGCATAAAAAAAATAAATCTTAAATAATAATAAAAGCTACAATCCCTCCACCCGCATACCCACACAATGTTGGCACCTCAAGGCTCCATGCTTCATTTTTTTAATCTTTACCTCTAATAATCAACACCATTCCTCAGTGATTTCACTTAGTTCTTTTTCTCTGGGCCACTCCTCCCACCCCCCTTCCTGTGCACACCCACAGGCCTAATGCCCCCTGGGGACTAAAGGGAGGGAAGCCCCAGTTTCAGGGTCCTCCAGGATCAAGGGGATCCAGGAAACTGGGAAGCAGCCCTGGGGTGAATGTGAGACACGGCGTTCGAGGGCATCTCTCTCCACCCGCCGCTGCTATGCAGCCTTGAAGCCGCTGGTAGAAACGAAAGACCTAAGAGGTCCCCAAAACACAGGGGGCGGGGACAGCAGTTGGGATCTAGCCACACTTCCCAGGATCACACACACACAGAGCAAAGAGGGGGGCTGCTCTGGTGACAGAGCTACAGTTAGCCTTTTCTGTTAACTAGTGTTTTCCATGATGAACATATACTTTTACAAAAATCTAAATTTAAAAACAGATAAACAGGAGATTTTAAGAGGTCACTCAGGGGTGCGTGACCACCATCCCACTGGTCAGAGCACACGCGCTCCAGGCTGGGGGCCCTCGCGCCCACCCCACCATGCAGTTCTCTATCCTGGGACTAGGACCATATCTGGCCCAACCCCCACCCTGCTGAGATTCAGCGCCAGCTCCCTCAAATTGAGAGTTGGGATAGCGCAAAGTTCAAGGTCTACGGGACTGCAGGGTGTGTTTAATGAGGGTGATGCAGGGGGGTTGGGGGGGGCATATGCTGGAGGACGCAGGGGCCCTGGCTGGGTGCAAGGGCCCTCACAGCAGAAAGCTATTGGGTACCACAAGACCTTCAGTCCTGGGCTCTGGGTTCAAATCCTAGTTCCTCCACTCAGGAATATGAGAATACTGAGTGCCCACACGCTCCTGACTTCCTATTTGTGGTGTTATGGGACAGGACAGGGGTTGGACCCTGAAGAGGGCTCAAGAATGACAGCAGTCCCCAGTGCTTCTCAGTTCCAAACCTTTGCCATCCCCCTGGGTGCAGTGGGGAACATGTCAGCCCCAGTCCTAGGCGTTAAAGAAGGCATGCAAGTTAATAAACAATGTCAGGGTTGGACGTAAGGCTATGGAGGACCAGAGCAAGAGTGTGATAAGACAACAGCAACAGCACATGCAAAAGTCCTGGGGCAGGATCATGCCTAATGGGGTAGAAGAACAGAGAGGAGGCCTGTGCGGCTGAAGTAGAATGAGCAAGGGGGAGAGAGGGAGGAGATGAGAGTGATGAGAGGCCAGGGCACAAGTCAGCAAGCAGTTCAGGGAAGAATTTTTTTTTTTTTTTAGATTTATTTACTTATGCATACAAGAACTGGGGTACAGGCCAGAGGTGCGGGGGCGGGGGGGTGAAAGGATTCATCAGAGACAGTAGGGAACAGAACAGGCAGATTAAAACACTGCTGAGAGGAACAGCAGGCGAGACAGGAGAGGTCTGCTGCGCCATGTGGGTCACCTCCCTGGCAGGGGATTGAACTCGTGCTGCAGATAGCTTCATACTGCTGTGTCATAACCCCGTGCACCACCAGGGAGGCCCCAGAGAAGCATTTTAAACAGAGGAGGGGAATAGCCAGATTTCTTTGAAAGCTATTTTTTTTTTCTAAGATTTTATTTAGGGCCTCCCCTGGTGGTGCAGCGGTTGAGCGCTGGACTGCGAAGCTGCCCGCAGCCTCTGCAGTGCTGGTTCGATCCCCGGCCCCCGGTGAGGGTCCCACATGGCGCGCAGACCTCTCCTGCCACGCCCGCTGCTCCCCTCAGCAGTGTATTTCGTCAGTCTGCCTGTTCTGTTGCCCGCTCTGGTGAATTCTCTCACCCTCCCGCGCTTCTGACTGTACCCAGTACTTGTATAAATAAATAAATAAATCTTTAAAAAAAAATTTATACAAGAGTTGGGGTACAGGTCAGAGGCACGGGAGGGTGAGAGGATTCACGAGAGACAGAGTGGGGAGCAGAACAGGCAGAAGGACCAAAATACACTGCTGAGGGGAGCAACGGGGAGACAGGAGAGGTCTGCTCACCATGTGGGTATCTCCCCGGCTGGCAGGGAATTGAACCCACGCTGCAGAGGCTGCAGACAGCTTCACAGCACTGTGCTCAAACCGCTGCACCACAGGGGAGGCCCCTGGCCAGACTTCTACATTCAAATCTGCTCTGCTGCTGGGGGAACAGTCATGATGTGGGAAAGAGATCAGGGAGGAAACTGGGCATGTGGGCAGGTGAAAATCAGGGACAGAGGGAAGAGAATCGCATGAGGCAGTGAGCAGGCAGGACCTGGAGTAGGCTGGAGCTCTTGCCTGGGTGCTCCCCAGGCCCCCTATGGACTTCCCTTGGCAGGTTATGGTGGGCACAACTCAAGGTCAGGGAGGCCCCAACCTGCCCAGTGGCAGGGCCCCTGCCTCTGGACCTGGGACACAGGACATAGCATGTCACAGACACCATCCAGGCTCCAGGATGTGGACTAGACCAGGAGATGCCATGGTCCCCACTCCTTCGTGGCATTTTCTGGCCTCTGCCACCAGTGTCCAGGCTATCCTCAACCCCCCTTCCTGTGTAACACCACATCCGGTCACAATGACCTCCATTCATCAGCCCTCTCTCACCACCAGGCCTCTGCCTAAAACATACTTCCCTATGCCACCTCTGCCTGGCTTGTTGCTACTCAGATCTCTGGTCTAGAAAAGAATTCCTCCTCTAGGAAGCTTTCCAAGCGCCACCTCCCCATAAACTCAGGAAGGGGCTCCTGGTACTAACAGTTGCCCCCTAGGAAGCCTGCACTCCCCTTCAGAGCATGTATTACCCAGCACCATCTTATCACCTCTAGTGCAACTTCCTGACAGACTGTTAGGGACCTCCAGTACCTTGCATGCCGCTCAGGCACTGCAGCCAAGGAGCAGAGGCGAGATGAGGGACAAATGTACATCTGGAATGCTAAGGCAAAGGTGGGCACTAAGCCAACAGCTCTCAACCAGAATCAGTGCCCATCACCTCCAGGGGACATGTGATGTGGAACCCAGGGGATATGATTTATCACAGCCCAGAATGACACTGGCTGCAGAAAGCTGGGGGCCTTGGAGCAGCACTGCACCAAGTCAATGTCCTTCCTTCTTTATGCCTGTGAGTCTCATGATGGCCTTGCCTCTCCCCCACACACCCTGACAAGGAGATCTGGGCCTCCTGGGATGGACTCTGGCCAGTGACACCCTGAATACCCTCAGGCCTTGAGATACCCCAAGCTGCAGTGGCATGACCTGAGACTGTGTTCCCTGCCCCCCTGAATTCTATTAAGGCCAGGAGGCAGGTGCCTCTGCCCCAGGGGTGCCAGCACCTCTCCCTGCTGAGAAGGGGAGAATGGCTGATGCAGCTTCTCATGCTAAGAGGGGTCCTGGGATGTAGAACCTTGCACCTCCACACAGGGGTGCAGGGCACGATGCCACAGAAGGGGGGGTCAGAGACAAGAAAATGGCTGAGCACATGGCCCAGAGCCCCTCACTCAGGAGGCTGTGTGACCCTGGGGCGGTCTTCTAACCTTCCTGAGAACAGCTCCAAACCCACCACTGATGCAATCTTCTGTCTCCAGAAGGCCTCCCAGTGCTGGCTCTATTACTCCCCTCCCCTCCCCCACCCCCAACACTGCAGATTTATGCCTCCTGACCGTCCCGCTTGGTCTCCACCCCAGCACCATCCATTAGCTCTTCCGGAATAACAGACTTAAGTGTTGGGCCTCATTCAGTCAGGGGGTCGTGGCCAAGGGTGAAGGGAAAGGGAAGCTGGTTGAGACAGATCTTCCTGAAATGGCCCTTGGGCAACACCAGTGCTGCAACATATGGTGGGGGGACCTGTGCCCAGGCGGAGGTGCGGGGACACAGAACGGCTGCTCTCAGAACAGCAGCAAACAGACTGCTCTGGGGCCAGGGTCTGTCCCTGGGAAGCCAAGCAACGCATGGGACTGCCTGACAGGACGGGACTCCAGGGGAACACGCCCCCTTCCATGCCCCGTAATGGGGAAAGAGACCGAAGTGGGAGCAGAGGCAGAGCAGGGTGGGCCTCTTTGTTCTGAACTGCCAGCAGAGTAATTCCTGGTGTAGACAGGGGAGCAGACTCTCCGGGAGAATCAGGTGACCGGGGTCCCTCGGGGCTCAGGGCAAAGTGATGCATTGTGGGATGCTAGTGACTGCATGCTCCCCCTGCAGGAAGGAAGCATGCAGTCTGTGCCTGGGAGGGGAGGCCTCTGGTCAGAGTTCAAAGTCACCTCCAGTCCTGTCCCCCCACCAAGCCTGCCTACTGCTTCCCAGTGAAAACTCAGCCTCCCAGTTACAAAGATCTCGCAAGTACCTGGACTGTCAGCTTAACCTTCAGAACCACCCAAACAACCAGATCTCAAGCCCCCAAGCCTGCTGGAGGACCCTTAGGGGTGGGGGGTGTGGATGGGTTCTAGACAGGTTGAGGAGGGGGGAAAGAAAAGACAAGTCATCCCAGACAAACCCAGGAAGGGGCAGGCGTCAAGTACTGCCACACCAACCTCATAACAGATGCTGCTGGGTCACAGGGCTCCCCACCCCCAAGAGAAAAACCTAGTGCCAGAGAATACAGTCAAAGGCAGGGCCTCAGGCTGGGGTGGGGGGCCCTTAGGCTACTTTGAGTTACCAGCAACTTCTTCCTCCACCTCCCTAGAACCAAAACTGCTCCTGTCCAACTTCACAAAGCCCAAGAGGAGTAGGTGTGCACCCCCCCTCCCCTTTCTCCCTGCCAGTCTCCGGAATGGGATAAAGGGGGCCGGTTGGCATTAGGCTGGAGCTGAAGTCTGTGTGGAGAGAAACACCAGGGTCTCTTGGGCAAGCAACACAGGATACTGGATCAGCAGGGTGGGAGGGAGGAAGCGGGAGGTCAAGGACCCAGCATGCAGCAGGGAGTCTACAGATGTGGGGGGATCGAAGGGGAGATGAGGATAGTTCATGGCAGGAGCCACAGTTCTGGCACAGGCTCAGAGCACCGCAAGGCCCCAAAGGGATGCTAGGATGTCAGTTCCAGGGGTCAGGGGCCTTAGTCGGCTCGCTGCTTTGCCCCAGGATGGCCACCCACCCCACAGGCACTCAAAGACTAACTGCATCAGTAAACGAACAGATGGATAGAGATGCAGGAGGAAGAGGACACAATGTGAAGGGTCTCCAGAAACATTCAATGACCTGGTACAACCCAGGGTCAACAGAGGGCAGAGCTCTCCACCCAGGAAGCTGACACTCATCCCTGGTCAGTGTCACCGAGGTGCTGGGGAGGGATGGGGGCCTTGCACACAGCTGGTACTCAATGAATGGAAGGACAAAGAACTGAGCAGAGGAAACTTGGAACGCTGGCATTACCTCCCCCAGCCCGTAATGTGCCTGCCTCCTGGGAGGTCACCTAGTAACTCCTGATTGGCCGGCCGACCTGTAGTTACCAACCTGAAGCCACTGACCAAGGTTCCTCCCGAAGGCCACCTGCCAGGAAATAAGCCTTTTAGGGGGAAGGAGAAAGGTCAGGTACAAACTTCTAGACCCTTTGCCACAGGGAGCAGGAATGCAGGAGCCATCTCTCGGGTGGCCCCTGGTTCACCTGCCTCCTGATGGTGCGGCCTGGCGTAGCCCCCTTGAGGACACTCAAGCAGTCTATGCAGAGATCCATGTGGCAAAAACTGGGGTCCTTGGCCAACAGCCAGCAAAGAACCGGTGCCCACCAGCAATTATGTAAGCCCACTCCACCCCCAAACTCTACTGCAACGGGCAACCAGAAGAGGCAGCCCTGGCCACCAACTTGGTTGTGATTTCATAAGCGAGTCCAGAGCCAGAAGTGCCCAGCTAGGCTCACACCTTGGAAACTGAAAACTAACTAACAGCTTCTTTGAGCTACTGGGTTTGGGGGTAATTTGTTATAGGGCAACAGTCACTAATACAAAAATCCAAAGGTGATTCTTTGTGTTTCCTGAGGGACAAGCCCCTGCCATCCCATAACCCCTGGGGCTGCCCAGAAAGCAAGCAGGGTCCTTTCCTGGCTGGCCTCAAACACTATGAGAACCCAGGGGGCAGGAGCCCGTGGGGGAGGGAGGGAACTCACCCAGCTCTGTCGGCTTCAGCAGCTCGTCCAGCATGTTAAAGAAGGGCAGTTTCACCAGGCGGACTTCTGGCTTGAGGGTCTTGGTGGGCAACCGTCCGAGTCCGTTTAAGTACTTCCCATAAAGGACAGGGTAGTCAATATTGGGGCCTGTGAGAGGAGTCCTGGGCACTGCGCCAGCCCGGTCGTAGGTTGAGTGCATGGTCAGGGGGTCCAGGGGCCGGTGGGGCTGAGGGACGGGCTCCGAGTTCTTCTTGGCGTAGCGTGTTTCGTAGAGTTCCTTGATCTTCTTGAAGAGCTCAGGGCTACAGTCAAACTGGACCAGCTGCAAGGCCCGGGTGACAAGTTCGTGCTTAAGTCCGCTCTTACTCCGACCAACGAAACCCAGGAGCATCTGAAGATCGGAGACTCGGAAACTCATCACCATGTTCTGGAGAAGAGCAACCACAGACACCGCTAGAGGAGGCAGTCAGAGTCAGGGGCAGCCAGCGAGGCGCGGAGGCTTCTCTGCAGCCTCCTGGCCCTGACTAGGGGCAAGGCAAAGTGAGACCCGGGCGGCAACTACCCAGCCCCACCCGCGCCCCTCTTCACTTCTAGGGTCAGTGCACGTCTCACTGGGCCCCACCTCCCTGCCTCCGACCTGGCTGCCAGCTTACCCATCCACGCGGGGCCCCTCCTAGCTCAGTCCTGCGCCCTTCCTCCTCCTCCAACCTTCCCAGCATTGCCAACGCAGCAAAAACTCCTGACTACCCCCACCGCCTTCTATTTTAGGTTCTCTTCTCCCATCTTCAAGCCTGAAAGCTACCCCAGAGCGGGAACCAGGAACAGTGCTTTACCCAGAAACAGCTTCTGCTACTCCCCAGCTAGGAACACGGGTCGCCTCTCTGACCCTCAGTCTCTTCGTCGGGGGAACGACAGGCTCCATGTCACAACGGCATGGGGCGATCAGAGAAGGGAACCCACCTAGCACAGGGCGTACGCCTACCAGCACTGGCCACGAACACGTCTTCCCTTCGGCCCAGGGATGGCAGCCACAACCACCTACCACCACCCGCCTGCCGGGGACTAAGCTGGATGTGTGATTACACACTTCACTTTGCTCCTTGAAACAGCCCTGCCGGGTTGGTGTGAAGTCCACTTACAGCCGAGATTCGACCCCAGGCCTGACCCCGAAGCAGGGGTGGTTTTGAGTCTACTATGCCCCTTCCTGGATCGACCCCCAGATGGGCACGATTGAGGCCATCAAAATGTCTGCTGCTCACTCCATCCGGCTCTCCCCCCCACACATGTGGGCAACGGGCTGGATCATTCTGTGGGAGAATGTCCTGAGCACCATAGGGTGTCTAGCAGCACCCCTGGCCAACCCCCAAACCTCAGCTGTGACCACCACAAATGTCCCCCAAACATCATCCAGTGTTCTCTTGGGGCAGGATCAGCTCCAGCTGAGAACCATGGCTCTGAGGTGGCAGCCCTGGGGCTCCTCGGCACCAGAGGCCGTGAGTACGCTGCAGGAATGTGAATAGGTCCGACAGGGTCTGGCACTTAGTACCTGGCAGGGTCCCTCCAGGCCCAGGTTAATGCCAATGTATTCTTTAGGGTTGTCTGGTGGTGTGGCCTGATCTCCACAAGACTCTGAGACACTAAGGGGAAAGAAGGTACCCCCAAATACGTCATAAGCTAAATGTTCTTGAGGGTTTCTGGGCCACCTACACTGAGCCCTGAAGTTGGCCCATGATGAATGAAATGTGGTGAGAAAAAGAAACTTCCAGGGAAAATGGGGTAAAAAAACTGCACAAGTAATGAGAGTGATTATGGAAAGCTGGCGAGGACAACACCCAAAGAAGCCAATAAATCACTTAAACTCAACTTGAAAGAGCCTGATGCTCACAGGAGAGCGGAAGCCCGGCTAGGGTGTTTACATATTGACCTCCATGCCAGGAGGCGCTGGTGTTCCTGGTCTTCTGGCTGCTTAAGAATGAGGCATGGAGTCTGACAGTGGCCCCCAGGGCTCTGGGCCCTGGGTCCAAGTCCAGACTCTGTTCTGGGTCCCCAGAAGACCCTGGGTCCCCTGTCAGGCCTCTCTGCACTTTGGGCTCATCATCTGCTGGCACAAGATGGAAAAATCTGAGATTCCTTTTAACTGTACAGTGCCAAGATCCTGCAGAAGGATCTGTGCTCTGTCCAAGCACAAAATGACAGAGACAAATGTATACGGCTGCCAAGCCTTGCCTGCACAACTTCAAGGGGAGCCTTCACCTGCTCCTTCGAGCAGCTGTGGGGTGTCTGCCACACACCCAGCACCACAAGGCCCTTCACCATGACGGGTCTCACGAGTACCCATGCCCATCATGCAGGTGAGGAAGCAGAGGCCCTGAGAGGAAAGCAGCTGGCCCAAGGCATCCCTGCAGGACAGCAGCAGAGCCAGCATTCTAACCCAGGCCTACCAGGCTCCTAGTGGCATTTTATTCCACTCAAACCAGCTGTCGGGGGACCCTATGCCCCATGCCCAGGAAACTAAGGGGTCTGGTGGCAATGCAGAGTCCCCAACATTCCTAAAACAAAGAAGCTTCACCTCCCTCAGCCTCCTACCTAGAGCAGAGAAAAAAAGCTTGCAGACAAGATGTTTCTTCTGGAAGAGGCCCAGGGACTCAGAGGGGAGAAGCGATGTCATGTGGACGCTAAGCATCCACAGTGAGCTAAGGCAGGTGAGTTCAGCTTCTCTGACCACAACAGCTCTCTGACATCAACCCACGCCTGGAAACCCCCAATTCCACTGGGGCCTAGCCCCTTCTACCAGGTGGGACATCCTAAGCTGCCAACAAGCATCCCACAGCACACCCCTCAAGTTACCATATGTTTCCGACTCAGATTTCTCAGCAGCTGCCACCAAAGAGTCTGCCCTTGACACTAGGCAAGGGCGGGTGGGGCCTTCGAGGGAGCCACAGACATTCAGGAAGAAGCCCCAAGCACTTGGCACATCACTTCCTGCCCTGGTATATCCCAACCTGCTTGTTATAAACAGCACCTGCCAGAGTCTTAACCTGGGGCTTGCTCTGGAGCTGTGTGAAGCAGCACAGGCTCCTCTGAGGCCTCTGAGCACTGGAGAGACTAGAGCCACCCTCTCCAGAAACTCAAGGTCTATGCAAAACAGTATCACACAGGGGTCACAGATTGGCCCCCAAGCCTTCTCAGGGGCCTCAGGTTAAGAGTATCAGACTTCCCTGTTTACCAACAAACAAGACCACATGTTCTGCCCTCAGACCAGTCCATTTTGCACCCTAAAAGACAAACCCTCTAGCTCTTGATATGAGGTGGGAAAATACATTAAAAAGGGGATCTCTCAATTGCACATTAGGCACTCTGAAGTGAAAGCATGAAAATGAAGGACAAAGAAGAGTCCTTAGTGTAGGAGTGAATTGTGCTGCCATCCTAAGCCCCCCTGAATGGAGGCTCACATTTTAGTTAAGTTGTAGAAAGGGTTGACTTGATTTAATTGGGGTGGGGGCACCCAGTCACCAGAGGGTCAAAAAGAGTTCATCAGATCATATTTCAAGGCAGGCCCTGAATTGTATAAGGAGTGCATCCTTGCGCTCTGGCTGGGGTGGGGGTGGGACACAGACTTGCAGCCCCACAGAGGAGGTTAAATTTCAGGGCTCCGAGGAATTGAGACCTGTCCTTAGACTTGTAGAGCTCAGACCTGCACATCTCCAGGGCAAGTCTCAATTTATCACAACTCTAGAGAGAGTGTGTGTACAGTAGGTAATGGGGAGTGGGGAGGTCTAGAGGAGGCAGGACAATACCACAAGATCACAGAACCCTGAAGGCTGCATTTCAGATCCCAGCAGGAGGGAAGGGAGTATTAGGAGAGTGAGGAGGGAGGGAAAGAAAACATTTACAGATCAGGACTTTGGTGAGAGGTTGGTGTCTTCATTCTTCAAGGGGAGACCCCCCACTTCCTGAGAGCAGCAGCTTGAGTCAACTTCACAGGGAAGAACCATAGTGCACTGAGGGGCTTGGGTTCTGAAGCCTCACCTGCATGGAAGGAACCTGGGAGAAAGTACATCCCTCGCAGGGGACAGCATCTGTAGGACAAGGAACTGAACCCCAAACTGGAACTTGGGGAGAGGCACCAGGAGCTATCCGAAACAAAGAAGCCTACTCTGGAATCAGTAGGAAACCCTCCAAGGATCAATATACAAGAGATTGGCAGGAAAAAAGGGGAGAGGCTCAGAAATCATATCAGGGAGACATACAAGGATCTAAAGCAGAGGTTCTGGAAGTTATGGTGGGAAGCCCAAATAATAGGGGAGAGACAGCTGGCATGGGGTATGATCCTGCCAGCATGGATTCAGAGTCCCCACGAGTGGAGTCCAAAACCTCACAGGCCCTGTCCTCGGGAAAGAGAAGGAAGAAGGCAAAGCCCAGGACCAAAGACTGAGATGAAAGAATTAGCAAGAACTTCAGACCAAGAACATGGGTCAGGGCTCCATGGTGGTGGGGGCCAAGCTCAGCTAACACGGCTTACTTCGGGGTGAGAGAGTGGGTGCCAAGAGGGGGCGGGGTTCTGGGACCAACGCGGTAACAGAACAGGGCTGGGTTCGAAACCGAGTCTTGAGGGACAGACCACCCACACACACAGGACACTCAGTATCTGAGGGCGGTTCATCACCCTGGAAGGTGGAAGAAGGGCCGGGGGGCCCTTATGAGCAGGGAGTCGACAACCCCAGCGTGGCCTGCTGGGCGGGGAGGCTGAGATCCAGACACCAACCATGGATGGCGGAGAGGTGCAAACACTCCCCCAGATAGGAGACTACTGACCCCCGCTCAAGACGAGCAGAGGACGGGCCGCCCAACCCGTCGTGCTCTCCTGGGGTACAGTGTCTCAAGCTGGGAGGCGCGGCCCAGTCCCGGTGTTTCGAGTGAACCGGACCCTAACCGCTCCGGCTGGAGGGGAAGGAAGCCCCGCCTCAAGCCCGGGGGCTGATCCTAGCAACTAAGGCTGGGGTGAGGTTTGGGGGGCCCCGCCCCCGGTCTCCCCGCCCCCCCGCCCGCACCCGGAGCCCAGGAGACGGGGGCGGGCAGGGAGCTGGGCGGCGAGACTCTGGCGGGCTGCGCCGCGGGGCCACAGGTTGATGGCGCAAACCTCGGCCCGCCCTTCGGCCCCAGTCCCCTCGTCCGACCGCGCGGGCCGGCGCCGCCGCCGTTCACTCACTTTAGCCTCCACCAGCTCCGCCGCCATCTTGGCCACCAGCGTCCCCCGCGCCGGGAGCCCCCAGCCGTCGCGTCACGTGACCGCCCGCCACTTGAGGGCGGGGTCGCAACCGCGGCCAATAAGCAGTCACGCGCCCTCCTTCCTTCTCCCTAGCCTCCGCGCGCGCTGCAGCGCACTACGCAGGCGCGCTCGACCTCCGCCCGGACCGGGGACCAATCAGGACTCCCCGACACCGTCCCCCTCCCCGCTCCGCTCGCGGCGACCACGCCCACCCCGGGCAGCGTCCAGTTTTCTTAAAGGGACACGAGCCCCACCAGGTGAGGGCGGGTGCTGGACCTGGCCTTTAGCCCGAACGAGGTTGGGGGCGGAGACGGCGATCACTATGTGCAGCCAGGTGCCCTGGCCCCTGCGTGAGGCGGCTGCCAGGTGCGCGACACCGGATGCCCGGCGGCGTCGGGGGAGGAGACGGTTACTCAGCCCAGCTGCCGCCAGTGCGTGAAGTGCAGCGCGGCGCCGCGCAGTGTAGCCTCCGGGGACTCAGCGCGCCGGCACTGCACATCCGGGTCCCGGCACTGCGCGCACTGCCTGGCCCCGGCCTAAGAAATACTGGCTCCCGCCCTCCCTGCCTGCGGCTCGCGCGGCCCACATTCCTCCCAGCCCCCTCCCGCCCCCGCTGGTCCCACCTCTGCGCCCGCCGTGAGCCGCTGGAATCTGCACCAACCGGACCCCCCCAGCCCAGCCCTCAGAGGCTCCCTAGTGCCCACCGCAGACTGAGGCGTTCAAACTGTGTCAAAAGCTGGAAACTAGAGAACAAAAAGGGATATCCCAGGGCCCGTTCCTATGAGATCATAATTCGCAGGGCAAAATGAGGTGAGAGCTAATTTTTTTAAAGGAATTTATTATTTAAAGATTTATTTTTGTACAAGAACCGGGGTACAGGTCAGAGGCGTGGGGGGGGGTGAGAGGATCCACCAGAGACAGAGCGGGGAGCAGAACCGGCAGACTGACGAAGTACACAGCCGAGGGGAGCAGCGGGTGCGGCAGGAGAGGTCTGCCGCGCCCTGTGGGTATCTCCTCAGCCCGCTGGGATCCAGCCGGCACCGCAGAGGCTGAGGACAGCTTCACCTGGGCTCAACCGCCTGCACCACCAGGGAGGCCCTGAGATATAATTTTGATTACACAGTAATGAAGACCAGCGCGTTATTGCAGATTTTTTATCCTAAAAATTCATGCCTCAGCAGACTTCTCCTGTCTCGCCGCTGCTCCCCTCAGCAGTGTATTTCAGTAGATGGGCCTGTTCTGCTCCCCACTCTGTCTCTGGTGAATGCGCGCCCTCCCAACCCCAACTCTGGCCTACAAGCCAGTTCTGGTATGCATAAATAATTTTTTCAAATCTTTAAAAATTTTTTTTTAAAATAAAAATTCATGCCCCCCCCCAAAAAGAGTTAAAGGTGTGATAGTTGTATTATGTTTTTATTTATTTAAAAAAAAGTTTTTTTAGATTGATTTGTTTTTAAAAAATATTTATTTATGCTCACAAGAGCTGGGGTACAGGCCAGAGATGCGAGGGGGAGGGGGGGAGGATTCACCAGAGACAGAGTAGGGAACAGAACAGGCAGACTGACTGAAATACACTGCTGAGGGGAGCAGTGGGCGAGACAGGAGAGGTCTGCTGCACCATGTGGGTTTCTCCCTGGCCAGCTGGGAATCAAACTCGTGCTGCAGAGGCTGTGGATTGCTTCATAGTGCGGTGCTTAATCCCTTGCACCACCAGGGAGGCCCTCGATTTATTTTTATACAAGAGCTGGGGTACAGGCTAGAGGCACAGGAGGGTGAGAGGATTCACCAGAGACAGCAGGCAGCAGAACAAGCAGAAGGACTGAAGACACTGCAGAGAGCTGCTGCACCATGTGGGAACCTCCCTGGCTGACTGGGAATTGAACTGGCGCTGCAGAGAGTTTCACAGTGTGGTGCTCAACCCGCTGCATCACCGGGGAGGTCCTATTTTTTTAATTTTTTAAAGATTTATTTATGCACAAAAGAGCTGGGGTACAGACCATTGGTTTGAGGGGGTGAGAGGACTTAACCAGAGACAGCACAGAGTGGGGAAACAGAACAGGCAGACTGAAATACAACGCTGAAAGGAGCATTGGGCGAGACAGGAGAGGTCTGCTGCTCTATGTGGGTAGCTCCCTGGTCTACCTGGGATCAAACTTGTCCTTCAAAGGCTGTGGATAGCTTCATACTGCTGTGTTTAAGCCCTTGCGCCACCAGGGAGACCCTTCGCTGTTTTTAAAAGTAATCTGTGAAATAAAATATATGAGTGGGCGTATTTGTGAAAGAAATTATATAGAATTTGCTTTAAAACAATGGGGATCGGGCCTCCCCGGTGGCGCAGTGGTTGAGCGCTGGGTTGCGAAGCTGCCCGCAGCCTCTGCAGCGCAGGTTCGATCCCCGGCTGCTGGGCAAGGGTCCCACATGGCGCAGACCTCTCTGCCACGCCTGCAGCTCCCCTCAACAGTGTACTTCATCAGTCTGCCTGCTCTGCTCTCCCCTCTGGCTCTGGTGAATTCTCTCACCCTCCCACACTTTTGACTGTACCCAGTGCTTGTATAAATCAGTCAATCAATCAATCTTTTTTAAAAAAAAAAACAATGGGGATCAACTCTTGGGTATAGACTCAGAAGTGGGATTGCTGGACTATATGGTGATTGTATTTTAAATTTCTTAAGAAGCCTCTATACAATTTAACACAGTGGCTGCACCATTTTACAGTCCCACCACCGTGCACAAGGTCTTCAGTTTCTCCACATCCTCACCAACATTTGTTCTTGTTACTTTATATTTTGTTCGTTTTTTTAAAATAATAGCTATCCTAGTGGGCGTGAAATGGTACCTTACTGGATTTTTTTTTTTTACGATTTATTTATTTGTGCATACAAGAACAGGGTCTAGGCCAGGGGGTGGGGGCGGTGAGAGGATTCACCAGCGACAGAGTGGGGAGCAGAACAGGGAGACAGACCAAAAGCACTGCTGAGGGGAGCAGCGGGAGAGACAGAAGAGTCTGCTGCACCATGTGGATCAGCTCCCTGGCCTGGGATCAGACTCATGCTGCAGTGGCTGGCAATAGCTTGATAGGGCTGACACTTAACTTCTTGCCCCACCAGTGAGGCCCCATGATGTTCCTGTTCATATGATGAAAAAACATGGTTCTGGGGTACGTTATCCTGGGTTTAAACACAAACTTCGGGACCTATGTGCTATTGGACCATGGGTGGGTTATTTAACTTCTTTCTTGGAGCCTCATTTCGTCAGCATTAAGGTGGGGCAGGAGCAGGGAGGGAATAGTACTTTGGTTATCTAAAACTGCCAAACAAATGACCACAAAGTTGGTAGCTTAAAACAACATTCGGGGCCTCCCTGGTGGCACGAGGGGTTAAGATGCAACCTATGAAGCTATCTGCAGCCACTGCAGCATGAGTTCAATCCCCGGCCGGCCAGGGAGTAACCCACATGGTGCAGCAGACCTCTCCTGTCTCACCTGCTGCTCCCCTCAGCAGTGTACTTTGGTCAATCTGCCTGTTCTGTTCCCCACTCTGTCTCTGGTGAATCCTCTCACCACCCCCCTCCCGTGCCTATGGCCTGTACCCTAGCTCTAGTATGCATAAATAAATAAATCTTTAGTGAAAAAAACCCACAACATTCAACATTTGTTATCTCGCCCAGTTTCTGTGGGTCAGGAATTTGCAGGTGGCTTAACTGAGTGTTCTAACTTGGAGTCTCTCATGAGGTTGTAGATAGGATGTTGGACAGAGTGGCTATCACCCAAAGGGTTAACTAGAATTAGAAGAACTGTTTCCAGTGTGTTTTGATCACATGGCTATTGGCAGGAAGCCTCAGTTCCTCACCACAGAGTTGCTTGAGCATCTTCCCAGTGTGGCAGTTGGCTGCCCCCCAAGAGATGATCCCGGAGGAGCAAGGAGGGAGCCATGATGTCTTCTCTAACTAGCCTCAGAAGTCAGAATCCACTGATTGAGAAAGGACAAATCTCTAGGTTATTAAGCTGTGTGGGTAATAAAACCGATTATAAAACTTCACATGCTTTATAATTCCATTAATAGAATATTCTTGATGACAAAATTATAGAGCTGGAACAGAGATTAGCAGTTTCCCAGGGTTAGGGCAGGGTTGTGGGGCGTGCAGTTGGTGTGAAAATACAGAGATAGCAGGAGGCAGATCTTTGTGGTAATGAAATAGCTCTGTATTTTGATTACAGTGGTGGCTTATAGAATCTGCACAGGTGATAAAGTGACACAGAACTAGCCCCACACGTTATACCAATGTCACTTTCCTGACTTTCATATTATACCAGTTACATAAGATGTGACCATAGATGGGGGCTGGATGAAAGGTACGTGGGTGCCTCCCTGGTGGCGCAAGGGGTTAAACACCACACTATGAGGCAATCCACAGCCTCTGCAGCATGAGTTCGATCCCTAGCCGGCCAGGGAGAAACCCAATGGCAAGGCAGACCTCTCCTGTCTCACCCACTGCTTCCCTCAGCAGTGTATTTCAGTCAGTCTGCCTGTTCTGTTCCCCACTCTGTCTCTGGTGGATCCTCTCACCCCCTGCATCTCTGGCCTGTACCCCAGCTCTTGCACGCATAAATAAATAAATCTTTAAAAAAAAAAGATACATGGGACCTCCCTGTACTTTCTTGCATTTGCTACCTGTGAATATATATAGGGACATCTCATTTTATTATGCTTCACAGATAACACACCTTTTATAAATTGAAGGTTTGTGCCAATTCTGCATCCTGAAAGGAGTCCCTAATGATACTGTATAAAAGCAGAAAAAAACTTAAAAAAAAGCAAGCCACTCCTGGTCAACCTTGGAGGTAACTAGTGCATCCACTGCTCTCTGTCAAAGGATTTTAAAGGAAAATAAGCATTCCTCCTGCCTCTACCCTACAAGCTATATTTCATTTTTTTTTTTAAAGATTTATTTATTTATTTATACAAGCACTGGGTACAGTCAGAAGCGCGGGAAGGTGAGAGAATTCACCAGAGCCAGAGCGGGGAGCAGAGCAGGCAGAAGGACTGAAGTACACTGCTGAGGGGAGCAGCAGGCGGCAGGAGAGGTCTGCGTGCCATGTGGGACCCTCCTCCGGTGGCCAGGGAGCAGCCGGGGATCGAACTGGCGCTGCAGAGGCTGCGGGCAGCTTCGTAACCCAGCGCTCAACCGCTGCGCCACCGGGGAGGCCCTACAAGCTATATTTCAATGCAATCAAATAATCTTAGCAGGTAAGGGACTTTGTTTTTTGTTGTTGTTTTTGCAGAATTCCAACTGATTGATGTAGAATTAAAAAGTTTATATTAGGCAGAATTAGAAAACTGCCATTTTGCAACTTCTAAATATATGATTGTATCTAGCAAAGATCATCAGTGCTCAATTCCAAAGGATGAAAGGAGAGCTTGACCCTAGAGGGATCGAGTTGCCATCACGTGGACATTCGGATGATATGCAACATTGAAAATCTTCTAGTACACAGCCAGAGAGCATATTGCACCAATATTTGAACTTAATCAATACTCCAACTCTAGGGCCTCCCTGGTGGCTCAGGGGTTAAAGACAGCGCTATCAAGCTATCTCCAGCCTCTGCAGCACAAATTCCATCCCAGCCAGCCAGGGAGCAACCCACATGCCACAGCAGATCTCTCCTGCCTAGCCCACTGCTCCCCTCAGCAGTGTATTTCAGTCAGTCTGCTTGTTCTGCTCCCCACTCTGTCTCTGGTGAATCCTCTCACCCCCCACACCTCTCGGTACACCCCAGCTCTTGTATGCATAAATAAATAAATCTTTGGGAAAAAAAAGGGGGGAGGGGATATTTCTCCATAGAAAGAGTAGGTCACAGATTTCCCTGTCTCGCCCAAGGAAGTGTGGATGGAGCAAGCTGAACATCTAGGAGAATCTAGAAAAGACGGGAGAAGGGCTTGGAAAAGAGGACTGGAAAGGCTAGGAGAAGACTTGGAGGAAGCTCATGGGGCAGAGAATTGGGAAGAAGCCGCGCTTGCTTCAGCCTTGAACTTTACCAGGGACTTGGGGGATGTGAAAGGAGACACTTGAAGAAGACAGAGATGTGGGTAGGAGACCTGTGGGGAGGCTGACAATGGCAGCCTTTACTGTGACTTGTATTTTGATCTTGCTCCTTTCCTTCCAGACTTGCTCCTGCTTCTCTCCTATGGGTCCCTGCCAGAAGGTGCCTTAGACTTGTGACCAGCTTTTGGGCCTCAGTGGTCCTGCTTTGGGCCAACCTTGTTTGGACATTCACCCACGAGGATATGGGTAACTTTGGGTGTTTCATGGGGAAAATATTTTAACTATAGTATTTCTCTTCTCTTATTCAGTGAGCTTTAATATCACCATATCGTAATTTAAAAATATTTCCATCACCCCCCCCCAAAAAAAAAAACCCACTAAAATGCTATACTCCTTAGCATGTACTCCCCAACCCCTGGCGACCATCAGTCTACTTCCCTTCTGTGGATTTGCCTGTTCTGGGTGTTTCCTATAACTGGAAGCCTACAACTTCCATTTGCATATGGCCTGTCTCCTGCAGCCCTAACATGAAACTACACCTCCAATCCTGAGGGCCTCCCCCGAGTCTATTTTAGGTGTCCAGCTACCCTGGACATCTGCTCATAGGCTCTCCTGGATGTCTCACAACGCTGAGCCTGTTCCTCTTGCTTCCTTCCATCTCAGTTGTTGGAAGTTCCCTCCTTTCAGTTCATCTATTCAAAATCTTGAAGTCAGCCAGAACTCTCTTCCTCTTATTCTTTACAACCAAAACATCAGTCAAAACTGTCTGCTCCATCATCAAAGTCTACCCTAAATCTACCCACTTTACATCTCCTCCAGGACTACCACCAGCATCAGGTTCTTATCATTAACACCTGGAGCAGTGCAGTCTCCTGGCCCTGATGGCTGCACTTGCCTCTGCCCCCCATAGTCTGTTTACCCCTCAGAGGGCACCTTTGAGCACCCAAGTCAGTTCCTGCCCCTCTGCCCACAGCCCTCCAAAGCTCCCACCTTTCTTGGGGTAAAAGCCCAAGTCCTGGCGCCTCCCCCGTGGCACAGCGGGTTGAGCGCAGTGCTGTGAAGCTGTCCGCAGCCTCTGCAGTGCAGGTTCAATTCCTGGCCGGCCAGGGAGAGACCCACATGGTGCAACAGACCTCTCCTCTCTCACTCGCTGCTCCCCTCAGCAGTCTATTTCAGTACCCACATTGCTCTGGCCCTGACCTTTTTGGGTCTCTGCTCTGATATCTCCTTATTCATGTTAAATATTTACTATCTCTTCCCTCAGTGTTTCCCAACCCCTAATTCTATATCACTTCCATCCACAGCACTTCTCATTTGATATACCACATATAGTTCTCATTTGTTGTCCTCCCTGCCATGCCCCACTATAATATATGTCCTACCAGGGACGCTTATCACATGTCCTTGGAACCTCAGTCAATGTCTAGTAGACAGGAGGTACTTGCTAAATATGCATTGGATGAATGAATACCATCTGCACTCTAAAATTTTGAGCATCTTATTTTAAAAAATAATCACACAGGGCCTCCCTGGTGGCGCAAGGGGTTGAGACGCAACCTATGAGGCTGTCCACAGCCACTGCAGCACGAGTTCAATCCCCGGCCTGCCAGGGAGTAGCCCACATGGCGCGGCAGATCTCTCCTGACTCACCTGCTGCTCCCCTCAGCAGTGTGTTTCAGTTAGTCTGCCTGTTCTGTTCCCCACTCTGTCTCTGGTGAGTCCTCTCAACCCCCACACCTCTGGCCTGTGTCCCAGCTCTTGTATGCATAAACAAATAAATAAATAAATCTTGAAAAAAATAATCACACAGAGGGTTTCTCCAACCTCAGCACCAATGACATCGATCCAGATCATCCTCTGTGGAACTGCCTTGGGCACTGTGGAGTATGGAGCAATATCCCTGGTCTCCACCCACTTGAGGCTAAGAGCACCCCCAATCGTGACAACCACAGGTGTCCCCAGACATCACCCAACATCCCCTGGGGTGGGTGGAATCACTCCCTGTGAGATCCTGTGATACAGGATGAGGATTACTTAGTTGTTCCATTTTATTTTTATTTTTTAAAGATTTATTTATTTATTTATACAAGCACTTGGTACAGTAAGAAGCATGGGGTGAGGGTGAGAGAATTCACCAGAGCCAGAGCAGGGAACAGAAAAGGCAGACTGATGAGATACACTGCTGAGGGAGCAGCAGACACAGCAGGAGAGGTCTGCGCACCATGTGGGACCCTCGCCGGTGGCCGGGGATCAAATCGATGCTGCAGAGGCTGTGGGCAGCTTCGCAGCCCAGCGCTCAACCGCTGCGCCACCAGGGGAGGCCCAGTTGTTCCATTTTATAAGTGAGGCTTACACCGAGCAGGAGTTACCTTAGGGACTCTTTTCACGGGGTCTCCACTCATACGCTTCCCTATTCCACAAGGACCAGACATCCCAGAAGCCTGGAACCAGCCTAGTTGACAGCCATCATCCTGGTGTAATTAAATTAACTTCCCCTTTGCTTGCAAATCATCCTGGTTTGCCCCTTGTAAAGGGGTTAATCCACCCAAGTAGGAATCAGGTACAGTGTATCACTCAGCAGTTCTACGCTTAGGTATGTGCCCATCAGAAATGCTGTCGGCTCATATGCTGGAATGTTCTATAGCATCTGGAATCATAACCACCCCAAGTGCTTACCAACAGTGAAGTGCATCAGCTGTGCAAGACTCAAAAGAAGACTACAGCGGTGAGAACAAAGGGCAGCTGTCAGCACCAGGGGCAAGTCTTCAGTTAAGTAACAGAAGTTAAGTTCAAGGATTTCCCAGCTGGCAGCAGCCACCTAGTAGGCCAAAATGGGTGCCTGCAAGTGTGAATAAGAGGTACAGACGAAGCCCTCTGATGTGACGTGATATCTTTGGGGAGGGAGGCGTTGCTGGCCGTGTCCCCAGCCCCAGTGCTCACAGTGCCCCTGCCCCACTGGCCCTGTGAAGCTCCAAGACTGGGGCATAAGGCCCAGCAAGGTTCTATCATGTTGCCCTCATGGTGGCTGCAAACATCTAGTTCCAAAGGGTGCAACTGTAACAGTGTAAGTTCTCTGCCCTAAGGAAGAATGGAGCTGTGCAGGAAGGGGGCGCATAGGATCTTAGCAGTGTGAAGCTAAGAAGGACTGGGAAAAAGGACCCGGGAGGGGGGCCTCCCCGGTGGTGCAGTGGTTGAGCGCTGGGCTGCGAAGCTGGTTCGATCCCTGGCCTCTGGCAAGGGTCCCACATGGCACCCAGACCTCTCCTGCCACCCGCTGCTTGCATAAATAAATAAATCTTTAAAAAAAAAAAAAAAGGACCTGGGAGGGAAGCAACAGCCGAAGCAGAGAGAGATGATGATGAGGAAGACTGGAGTGAGGCATGTGGAGCAGAGACATGTGAAGAAGCCGCACTTGCTCAGCCTTGGACTTGTACCAGGGATTTGGGGGGCATGGAAGTGTTACGGAGCAACCCTGATATAAAAAGGGTTGCCTGGCTGTGGGTCCTCACCTGCGAGCTTAAAAGGGACTTATGAATACTCCACTACAGGCACACACAAAAGGTTAATAAAAGGTTTATTTACAAGGGAAAGGAAATTAAGGAAAATGTACAACTCAGGGAGAAAATAGGGAAATAAAGTCTTTAATGCATCCTACCCGATCCGCCGACCTGGAAACCCAAAGGCACTCTCAGAGCTGGCTGAATGCTGTGAGCTGAATGCGGAGAGCCAAAAGGGGGGACCCCTCCAAAGCCCACGTGTCTGGTTTTACCAAACCTGGCTGCTTAACCCCGCCCTCAGGTTCCAGCACCCTTCCCTTTGGTGGTGATGGGATTTGGAGTTCCCAGTGTCTTTTGGCTTTGGTGTGGAGTCCACAAAGCCTGTATGGAATTAGCTTTAGGACATCCTTTTTCCCCTAACAGAAGGAGACTTGAAACAAACATTGGGGAGGCTGACAATGGCAGCCTTAATCTTGATTTTGCTCTTTTCTTTCTAGACTTGCCCGGTCCCTTCTGCCCCTCTCCTATAATTCCCCCAGAAGGTGCCTTAGACTTGTGGCAAGCTTTTGGGCCTCAGTGGCCCTGCTTTGTGCCAACTCTGTTTGTCTGGGCATTTGCCCATAAGGGGATGGGTCACTTTGGGTGCTTGATTTGGAAACTGTTCTTTCTCTCTCTTCTTTCTGTTGCACTGATTGTCTCTATTGCACACTAGTTGTATTGAAGTTCTTTTCTGTTAAAGGTCTTATGCACTAGAGTACATTTTGTCTTGATGCAGCAGGTGGCAGTAACCATTTAGAGTAGGCAGGTTTTGGGGTCCTGGGGTACCCCTTATTCTGCCCATTAACACCTCTGGCAAGGCCTGTCCATCATAGTGTCACCCAGATCTGCTGGAGCCTGTGATAAGACCTGCCACTGTATCGGGTGATGCAATGCTCTGCTGGTTTACTCTCAAGTGGCTGGTTTTGTTTGCTTTCTTTGTTTTTTTTTTTTTTTTTTTTGGAGCTGATGAAAACAAATTTAAGTTGGATTTTACTTGAAATGTGAATGCTATCCTAATGCTTTGTTGTGGTTATATGCAGAAAAAAAGAAAGTTAACTACATTTGTAGGTTTAGCCCAATATTTCATTTGTATAACTATTACTTCTGAAAAGACAGTTTAAAGCCACCATTTATTAGGAGAATTGAGTAAGCCTCTGGCAGGACTTGTTCTCATAAATGAAACTTCCGGGTTAACCAAAACAAAATTGACTCCATGGTGCTATTGTCCTCACAAACAGTAAAGGGTCCTGATTCAATCCCGTGACTCCAGGGAATATGTAGAATCTTATATTTTGTGCGAAGTGATCAGTAGTGGCATTTACACTGGTCTGTGTTGAAACTGATGGAAATTGAACATTGAGAAGGAAATTATTCTTAAGAATTATAAAACTAGAGGGCCTCCCCGGTGGCGCAGCGGTTGAGCGCTGGTTTGCGAAGCTGCCCGCGGCCTCTGCGGCGCCGGTTCGATCCCCGGCTGCTCCCCGGCCACCAGAGGAGGGTCCCACATGGCGCGCAGACCTCTCCTGCCGCCCGCTGCTCCCCTCAGCAGTGTCCTTCGGTCCTTCTGCCTCCTCTGCTCCCCGCTCTGGCTCTGGTGAATTCTCTCACCCTCCCGCACTTCTGACTGTACCCAGTGCATGTACAAACAAACAAACAAACAAATAAATAAATAAAAATACATGCCCCTTTTAAAAAAAAAAAAAAAAGAATTATAAAACTAGAATTCAATGCTAGGGATTGGGAAACCCAGTGGCCATCAGATTACCTTTCAAGTGTGAAAATAAAGCATATGTCAACTTTGATCAACATTTGTTAAATATAACATCTGTTAGACTAATTTGTGACCGTTAGGAAACTGGAGAAAATATGGGTGGCTTTATTTAAAAGTACATCACTGTTCACTCCAATTAGTCTTACAGGTCATCTTGGGTCAACCCCTACTGCCCACTCTCAGTCAGTTACTAGGAAAACTTGTGTAATGGGTGCACGGTTTCCCATCTAACCAGAAGTGTTGTCTGCAGTTATTTTTCTCATTCCTGATCAAACTACCTGCAAAAATCCTTACCATTCCATGAAATTGCTAGACCATCAACAGCCCAGCTGAACATTACATATACTGACTACCACAATCTGTTGAATTTACTTTGTTTTTTAAATTTTTTTTTATTTATGCATACAAGAACTGGGGTGTAGGCCAGAGGTGTGGGGGGGTGTGTGTGTGAGAGGATTCACCAGAGACAGAGTGGGGAGCAGAACAGGTGGATCTACTGAAATACACTGCTGATGGGAGCAGCAGGTGAGACAGGAGAGGTCTGCTGCGCCATGTGGGTCAGCTCCCTGGCTGGGGATCAAACTCCAGCTACAGAAGCTGGCGATACCTTGATAGTGCTGAGACTTAACCCATTGTACCACCAGGGAGGCCCCTGAATTTATTCTGTTTGCATCAGATCTTCCAGTAGAGGAGGCTTCTGTTTCCTGGGTGTCTTGGAAATACAGAGGAATTGCCCCAATCCTTACCAATTCTGGGTTTGCTGATTTAAGAATAGTTAATTCCCAAATTTAATTGCTGGAATCCTTGAAGCAATTTTTCTATTCAGGAGTCTTAAAATATTAAATGTTATCAAGATGACATGTACCAGGCTCAAAACTTCCTGAGATCTAAATTCTTCTCCACTCAGAAAAATCTTAATCATATATTTTGATTTTGAGTAGTGGTTTTGGACTAAAGGAATAAATGTTTATAAAAATTTGTAAAGCAAAGGGGCCTCCCTGGTGGCTCAAAGGTTAAGACGCAGCCTGTGAAGCTGTCTGCAGCTTCGATCTCCCCACTGGCCAGGGGGCTACCCACATGGTGCAGCAGACCTCTCCTGACTCATCCCCTGCTCCCCTCAGTATACTTCTGTCGATCTGCCTATTCTGTTCCCCACTCTGTCTCTGGTGAATCCTCTTCCTCCCCATACCTCTGGCCTTTACCCCAGCTCTTGTATGCATAATAAATAAATCTTAAAAAAAATTAGGAAAGCAAAAAAAAAAGGTTAGATGTCAAAGGTGCCATATGATATGACTCATCAGCTATGGAATTCAATAATACCCTTCCATCTGTGTTAGGAGACAAGATGGTAGGTATTTCTGAGATAGTAGTGGTTGAAAGAGAAACAAAGGGGTTGTTTGGGGGCTGGAGGGGGGCTAGCCCTATTCTGTATTTTGATCTTTATGTTGGTTATGGGGCGTGTGCAGTTTGCAAAAGTCATCAGACTAAATATTAACACTCTTTCTTATAGTGATTAAACTGTAATCACTTTACAAACAAAATATCCCTATTTGGATTATGAATTATTAGAGTATAGGGTCAGAAAAGTACAGCATAGAGGCCATATTCACCCCAGTGCCTGTCTTCTGTGTGCCTTGTGAACTAAGATTGGCTTTTACATATTCAAATGGTTGGGGGGAGGGAATCAAAAGAAGAATTGTAGTGCATGTCAAGGGAAAATTGTATGAACTCCAAATTTTGGTGCCCATAAAGTTTTATTGAAACACAAACCACACCCATATATGTGTTGTCCCAGCTGCCTTGGTGCTTTCACTGAAACTGTGTACACGCCCCAACCCCAAAGCTGAAGGTTTTCTGCTTGGCCCTTTTGGGAAAAAGGGCTGAATTTTTTCCTAGAATCAGGCCCTTGCCAGTCCATCCCATCTGTAGAGTAAGTGAGTTAATGAGGCTTTTTACGCCAGTAGCCTCTGTGGCTATCACCTGAGGCCTTGATAGTGCTAATGAAGAAGGCCCTTGGGAACATGCGCACAGGCACATGAGCCTGATAGTGGACACTTGGGAGTATGGGTGTGCACACATGTAAGTGTGCTAGTGAGTAAAGAACTGAAATTAAACTTAGGATGTCTCGACCTATGAAGCCATCCGCAGCCACTGCAGCACGAGTTCAATACCTGGCCAGCCAGGGAGCAACCCACATGGCGCAACAGACCTCTCCTGACTCGCCCACTGCTCCCCTCAACAGTGTATTTCAGTGGATCTGCCTGTTCTGGTCCTCACTGTCTCTGGTGAATCCACTCACCGCCCATACCTCTGCCCTGTACCCCAGCTCTTGTATGCATAAATAAATAAATCTTAAAAATAATAAACTTAGGATGTCTGGGGCCTCCCTGGTGGTGCAAGGGGTTAAGCACTGCACTGTGGAGCGGTCCGCAGCCTCTGCAGCATGAGTTCTAATCTCTGGCCATGGAGCAACACACATGGTGCAGCAGACCTCTCCTGTCTCGCCCACTGCTCCCTTCAGCAGTGTGTTTCACTCAGTCAGCCTGTTCTGTTCCCCACTCTGTCTCCGGTGAATCCTTTCACCCCCCGCATCTCTGGCCTGTACCCCAGCTCTTGTATGCATAAATTAATAAATCTTTTAAAAAAATTAAAGGGCCTCCCTTGGTGCGCAGGCAGTTGAGCGCAGCGCTGTGAAGCTGTCTGTAGCCTCTGCAGCGTGGGTTTGATCCCGGCTGGCTGACAAGGGTCCCACATGGCAGGGCAGACAGCTCCTGCCTCATCTGCTGCTCCCCTCAGCAGTGTATTTCGTCAGTCTGACTGTTCTGTTCCCCGCTCTGTCTCTGGTGAATCCTCTCACCCTCCCACGCATCTGGCCTGTACCCCAGTTCTTATATAAATAAATAAATCTTTTAAAAAAATTAAAAAATAGGGCCTCCCCGGTGGCGCAGCGGTTGAGCGCTGGGTTGGGAAGCTGCCGGCAGTCCCTGCAGCGCCGGTTCAATCCCCGGCTGCTCCCCGGCCTCGGGAGGAGGGTCCCACATGGCGCGCAGACCTCTCCTGGCGCCCGCTGCTCCCCTCAGCAGTGTACTTCAGTCCTTCTGCCTGCTCTGCTCCCCGCTCTGGCTCTGGTGAATTCTCTCTCCCTCCCGCGCTTCTAACTGTACCCAGTGCTTGTATGTATCAATCAATCAATCAATAAATAAATCTTTAAAAAAAAAAATTAAAAAATAAAATTCTTTAAAAAATAAAAAATAAACTTAGGATGTCTGGTTTCTGTTACCCAAATCTGAAATATATCTAGGAAATAGTAGTGGAGTAAGGTTGCAGCCCAATTAAACCATGTCATTTTTAATGTGATAAAATATACATAACACAAAATTCACCATTTTAAGTGTACAGTTGAGTGCATTCACATTTTTCTTAACTATCTCCGCCACCCATCTCTAGAACTCTCTCTTCCCAAACTGAAACTATGCCCATTAAAAGCTAACTCCTCTTGCTCTCCCCCAGGCCTTGGTGTCCACAATTCTACTTTCTGTCTTTATGGATTTGGCTCCTTTAGGGGCCTCATATGAGGGGCATTTACCTTTTTTTTAAGATTGTTTTATTTATGCATACAAGAACTGGGGTACAAGCCAGAGGTGTGGGGGAGGGTGAAAGGATTCACCAGAGAGAGAGTGCGGAACAGAACAGGCAGACTGACTGAAATATACTGCTGAGGGGACCAGCAGGTGAGTCAGGAGAGGTCTGCTGCTGTGTCATGTGAGTAGCTCCCTGGCTAGGGATCCAAGTCGTGTTGCAGTGGCTGCAAATCGCTTCCTAGTTGTTTCTTAACCACTTGTGCCACCAGGGAGGCCCTGCATTTACCTTTTTGAGACTGACATATTACACTGAGCATAATGCCCTCATAGTTTATCCACAGTGTGGCATGTATCAGAATGTATTTCTTTTTTAGGGCTGAATAATATTCCAGCAAAGGGATAGACCACTAAACCATGCCTTTTTGAGTCACTTGGTTTTCTCCTGTTGACTGTCTGACCTTGGACAAGTCAATTCTCTGACTCTCAGCTTCTTCCTGTATAAACGAGCCCATCCAAAACCCAAAGCGGGGGGGGGGAGGATTAAGAGAATTAACTGATTTAAATAGCAGTGACCAGAATCTATCAACAGTAAGTGCTCAATAGATCATCAAAAGGCAGCTGCAAGAGCTGCAGTGGCGGCCGCTAGTCAGCAGGGGCCGCTGCTGCTGCTGCTGCTGCCTCCGCGCCCTTCGACTGCCGCAGCGGGCGCATGCGCAACTAAGGCTCCCTGCAGAAGAGACCCCCGCCCCCCAGTAATTCTCCCCCCAACCGCCTGTATTTACTGCAAACTCCCTGAACTTGGCTGTGGCAGCTTTTGCTATTTTCTAAAGTTCCACTCCTCCCCAGGCTTCTACCAAAACGCGGGTCTGGGGATGGCGGCGGGGAGAGGCAGACACTGCCAACAAGCGGCTGCATCCTCGCAGCTATGAGGCTTAACCTCTGGCTGGAAGGGTAATGGGGAGGAGGCCCTAAATCTCACTGTTCGCGTAAACTCTCCCCTGCTTCTTCAGCTTACACGAAGTTAAAAAATTTCTCCATAAACCACCTATTCTCCTTTGAGCAAATTCTATCCCCTCTTTTTCTTTTTTTTATAATTTTTTTTAATTTTATATATTTTGTATATCATTTTCCATTTTTACACAATATGCATTTTCATCTTGGTTATAGTCCCCATACAATTCCCACCATCCTTGTTTTGATCCGACTAACTTACCCCCCCCCCACTGCGTGTGTCTGGTTTATAGTTGCTTGTTGATTTTGATTTTTACTTTATTATAATTAGTCTTTTTCCTGGTCCCTTATTTAGGTTTTCTAAATTCCTGCTATGAGTGAGACCATCTGGTATTTTTCTTTTTCTTTCTGCCTTTTTTCGCTAAGCATGATCCCTTCCAGCTCCATCCATGTTGCTGCAAATTGCATGAGTTTATCTTTTTTGATTGCTGAGTAATATTCCATGGTGCATTCTATCCCCTCTTAAACCTTTGCTATTCTATCCCCTTAAAACCTTTGCTTTTCATTCCTCAAATGACCCAATTTGCAAGGAAGTGCTGCGAGGTGCCTAATACAGAGCTTAGCAAACAGTAGATGCTCAAGTGCATCTAATTTTTTTTTAAGTTTAAGGTTAAAAAATTAAGAACGTGGCCTCCACGGTGGCCCAAGGGTTAAGACGCAACCTATGAAGCTGTCCACGACCACTGCAGCACGAGTTTGATTACGGCCAGCCAGGGAGCAACCCACATGGTGCAGCAGACCTCTCCTGCCTCGCCCACTGCTCCCCTCAGCAGATATTTCAGTCAGTCTGCCTGTTCTGCTCCCCACTCTGTCTCTGGTGAACCCTCTCACCCCGTGAGCCTCTGACCTGTGCCCCAGCTCTTGTGTGCATAAATAAATAAATCTTTAAAAAAAAATTCAGACGGGAAAATGAACACCTAAAGGGGGGGGGCAGGGGCGGGGCAAAACTCCTCGTCCTCCATAAGGAGCATGCGCATAGCCTTATTAAAAATAAAACGTGTCAGGAAACAGGTGTAGGTATTTAAAGACGCGGACAAAGCTGGGGCGCTGACATCTGCTGGCTACCACTTCCTCTGCCTCTCTACCCTGGATAGTACAGTAGATGTTTATTGAGCAGCTCCTATCTGCCTCGGTTTCCCCCATAACTTAAACGTGGGCTCGTGATAGTGATCTTTGATTAAATGAAATCAGGGCAGTGATAGAGCTTTGCAAAGCTAAATGCATGCACAATTAATAGAGTGCTCAGGTTTGCTTTAGAGTCCAGGTCCGAATTTGCGTGTTTTGTTTTTTGGGTTTTTTTTTTTTTTTTTGAGACTCATATCTCTGCTTTTCTCACAGCAGGAAAAGCACCGCAATTCTTTTTTTGACAGAGTTCAAGGAAAGATTTACCAAAAGAGTTTATTTGCGCTAATGAGAATATCATTTGTTGATGCTAGAAATATTTACTAAGTGCCTACTAGGTACCAGGCAGTGAACTGGCCTCTCTAGGAAGAATAAAGATGGTGAATTAGATACCAATTTGTTCCCTACGGCCAAAGATTTGAAATACAACTGTGTCTTAGGGTCAAATTAGGACACAAATGCAAAATAGTCTTCCTGCGCCTACCCCTGGAGAGAAAATGAAATAGAAAATGATGTTGCGCATGTAGAGAAGAGCTTAGCCCGGCGCCCGAGACTTGGCAAACCAATTCCTGAAATAAATGTAGTATTAATGGCAATAATAGCAAATTAAAATAGCTAACGTGTATTGAGCGCTGTCAGGCACGGCGTTCATCTTTCTACATGTATTTCGTTATTTTTACTCTCCCCTAAACTGTGAGGTAGTGCCGGTTACCCCCATATTTTCAGTGAGGAACTGAGGCACAGAGAAATCTGGGTAACTAGCATAAATGGTGGAGCCAGTGAGGTGTTTTGTTCCCTGTTGTATTCAATACCTGTGCCAATTCCTGGTGTGGTAGACACTCCACCTGCCTTTGTGGAATGAATGTGGGACTAGACTAATAACTGCTTTTTAAAGTTTTTTTTTTTTTTATTTTGAAATGACTAGAGACACGTAGTTTCAAAAATAGTACAGAGATATCCAGAGTACCCTTCTCCTGACTTCTCCAGTGCCATTATCTTACATAACAATATTAAAACAGGAAAATGGAGACAGTCCACAGACTCTCGTCACGTTATGTACTTTTAATAGAAGTGCTTGGGATTTTGCGAGCTAATGTGGTCGTTGTTACCACGCTCGGCTAAAACGGAGCTCTTTTCCCTTTGCACACCTGAATACTGCATTTCTGTGGTGTGCGCCCAGCAGGGAATCGACCCCCGCCGGTGGGAAATCAGGCTGTGAAAATCGCCCCAACAGTTTAGAGCCGCAGCGCCGGCGCCTAACGGGTTAACCGGGGAAGGGCGTCCATGCGGCTGCGCGCGGCGTCGTTTGGCCCCACCCCCACAGCGCGATCAGATGACCCGCCCAACCGGCGTCAGCCTATAAAAGATCGGGTGTTGACGTCAGCGTTCTCTTCCGCCGTCGTCGCCGCCATCGTCGGCGCGACTAACCTCACTTGGATCTGCCTGTGAGAATCCACCGCCATCCACCACCATGGTGAGGAACGCCGTTAGGCTGGTAGCCTGGAACGGCAGCACGGCTTCCGCCGGGACGGCGCTGTGGGGCTTGGAGCGCTGGGGCCGTCCGGGCTGGGGAGGGATGTGGGGAACGGCGGGCCGGGGGCTGCGGAAGCGGCCGCCGCCATGTCTGCGCGCCGCGCTGTTCACCAAAGCCCTTCTCCGCTTCCGGGGTCGTCGCCGCTTGGCGGGATCCCGGACCCGGCAAAAGCTGGGGCCAGGCGGCGGGACTCGGGGGGCGGGGGGGTTATGATGATGTGGCAGACGCCGTAATGGCGGGCGCCGCTGGGGAAGAGGGGAGCCGCCCTATGTAAAATAATAAGCAGCCCGGGAGTTCTGAGACCGATTTTGTGTCGGGGCCGTGGGTGGCATAGAATTGACAAAACGCGGCAGACAAGAGTGAAGCAGCTTTTCTTCTCACGCGCTGTGATCTTGGCCTACCTCTTGGCTTTTCTCGTACATCTCACTTGCGAAGCTCCTTTCGGAGCCTCGAGGTGGAGGTCTGCGCCCGTTATGACTACGCAAGCTCCCTTTTCTTCCGAAGCTGGTGTATTTAGGTTTCTCGTGGGGTGGGCGGCTGTTTTTTGACACCCCTCCCTACACACACAGGGCCATGACCTTGGGTTTTAAGTCAGCTGTTAGTTTGGCGGAGGCCTGCGATAACTCGGGATTTGGGGGAAGTTGATCCCTTCCACCCTCCTGAGTTCTCCCGTCCCTCTGAATATCTGTGCTGTCCAAAGGACGCTCATTAATCACAGAGGTTTACTCCCCAGCCTCGGATACGGCTTGTCATTTCTGAGTGACAATTAAAAATCGACCCATGAGGTGTTGAATCAATGGTCTTTCTCAAAGGGGCTTCAGAAAACACTGGGATACTGGGGTTGGAGTTTGCCTGCCCCAGCACCATAGCCCTCCTGGCTATGAGCCTCGCAGTTTATCGATTTTGACCTCTGTGCCAAGCCTGGTTCCTGGAGTTCCAGCCACTGTGAGCCTCCCCTCCTCCCTCCCTAGGTGAACTTCACAGTAGACCAGATCCGGGCCATCATGGACAAGAAGGCCAACATCCGGAACATGTCCGTCATAGCCCATGTGGACCACGGCAAATCCACATTGACCGATTCCTTGGTGTGCAAGGCTGGTATCATTGCCTCTGCCAGAGCTGGGGAAACTCGCTTCACTGACACCCGCAAGGATGAACAGGAGCGCTGCATCACCATCAAGTCAACGTGAGTGATTATTTTTATTCTCTTCACGGGGTTGGGAGGTGATTGCCTGGGGCAGGAAATTTGTATCCTGCGTGGGTGGAGTGGGTGGAGAAGATAGATAATCCTCGGTGAGTGGGGACACAATCACTTTGCTGAGAATGAGATCTCAGGTTGAGTACCCTGCCGGAGGGAGGTTTGGTTCAGTCAAGTGAGATGGGTGCCCTGCCAGCCTGGGAGAGGTACAGGAATGGACAGTATTATAGTCTGTATTATAGTCTGAGGGTTGGTTGGGGAGCATGCCTTGGCTTTTAGGGATACTGCAGAACGTCTGTCCTGGGTCGCCTCTGAATTTCTTGACATCGAGTGTCAGTAGGGTAGGGGAAGGCAGCAAAGTAACTAACTGCCTGTTGTCCTCAATTGATACCTGGTGAAGTGGTCCTTGGTCATCAGAGTCATGTCAGTTGGAGTGTTAGGAAAAGTGGAGATAAAAAGGGAAAGGTAGTCTTGGGGTTTCTGGGTTTTCTCTGTGCACTTGCTAATTAGAATCAAGTGATAAACTTGGTGAAGGGACTGGCCTTTGTGACTGTTAACCAGGTAGGCAACAAAAGTCCTGGAATGGGAAATTTTGGAATAGTAATACATACAGAGAGGAGATAGGTTGCAGTGTTGGTTCTGAGCCTCCCTGCATAAGGGATTAAGGGCTCCCCTGAGGACTTTCCATGTATAGGAACCTTAAACTGGCCCCAGGGTCCTGGGGAGGACAGTTACAAGCTAGGCTGACGTGTGGCTTCCATGCAGCTGACTTGTCCCATCTCCTCAGGGCCATTTCTCTCTTCTATGAGCTCTCGGAGAATGACTTGAATTTTATCAAGCAGAGCAAGGATGGCTCTGGCTTTCTCATCAACCTTATAGACTCTCCTGGGCATGTGGACTTCTCCTCAGAGGTGACAGCTGCCCTCCGAGTCACCGATGGCGCCTTGGTCGTGGTGGACTGCGTGTCTGGTAAGCAGCAGACACCCCCCTCCCCGCGTGTGTTCCTCAGACTGTGATTCTGTCCTTCTGATGGAGGAAACCTGCCTTTCTCCAGGTGTGTGTGTGCAGACAGAGACCGTACTGCGACAGGCCATTGCTGAGCGTATCAAGCCTGTTCTCATGATGAACAAGATGGACCGGGCCCTGCTTGAGCTGCAGTTGGAGCCTGAGGAGCTCTACCAGACCTTCCAGCGCATCGTGGAAAACGTCAATGTCATCATCTCCACCTATGGTGAAGGGGAGAGCGGCCCCATGGGCAACATCATGGTAGGTGCCCTCTTATATTCCTAGCACTCCCTCCATTTCTCAGAACTGAAGATCTGAAAGGGTTTTCCAGGACCTGGAGGAGATGAGGGGAAAGCTGGAATGCTTGTAAAGCTGACTTCAACTAGCAGTTAATTTGGGGACAGTGAGCTGCCTGTTAGGCTTATGGAGCTTTGCCCTTGGGTTGAATGTATATTCCCAGCCCTAGCTGGTGAAGGGGACAATGAATTGGGCACCTTGTAATGATGACTAAAATTTCTTCACTTTGACCTGATGGCTACTGAAGAAATCTAGTGTCTGAGGTGCCGAGATCTTTGTGTCTGCATCTTCTTTTGTTGTTGTTCAACTACCCCCACTCACAGTTTTCTCTCACCCTCAGATTGACCCAGTTCTCGGTACTGTTGGCTTTGGATCAGGTCTGCATGGTTGGGCCTTCACCCTGAAGCAGTTTGCAGAGATGTATGTGGCCAAGTTTGCTGCCAAGGGTGAGGGCCAGTTGGGGCCTGCTGAGCGGGCCAAGAAAGTAGAGGACATGATGAAGAAGCTGTGGGGTGACCGGTAAGTTGAGGGGCCAACTGTGGTGCTTGTGAACAAAGCTCAGTCACAGTGGCTGTGAGCTCATCTATTTTTTGGGTCTTTCAGCTTGCTCAGGTCACCCTAATTTGGGATTTTTTGTTTCCCAGGTACTTTGATCCAGCCAATGGCAAGTTCAGCAAGTCTCCCACCAGTCCCGATGGCAAGAAGCTGCCCCGTACATTTTGTCAGCTCATCCTGGACCCTATCTTCAAGGTGAGGTGCTCCTGGAGGACTAGCCACCTGAAATGCTTTGCTCTGGCAGAATGGTGAGCGGGAGCGGGCAAGTGATGTTCTGAGGTAGTTAACAGGCAGGAGACTATAGCAATTGTTCATTCTCCAGTCTTTTTTATTATTATTATTAAGATTTATTTATTTTTTTTTGGGCCTCCCCGGTGGCGCAGCGGTTGAGCGCTGGGTTGCAAAGCTGCCGGCGACCTCTGCGGCGCCGGTTCGATCCCCGGCTGCTCCCCGGCCACCGGAGGAGGGTCCCACATGGCGCGCAGACCTCTCCTGCCGCCCGCTGCTCCCCTCAGCAGTGTACTTCAGTCCTTCTGCCTGCTCTGCTCCCTGCTCTGGCTCTGGTGAATTCTCTCACCCTCCCGCGCTTCTGACTGTACCCAGAGCATGTATAAACAAAACGAACGAACAAACAAACAAATAAATAAATAAAAACATGCCTCTATAAAAAAAAAATTAAAAAAAAAAAAAAAAGATTTATTTATTTTTACAAGCACTGGGGTACAGGCCAGAGGTGCAGGAGGGTGAGAGAATTCACCAGACAGAGCAGGGAGCAGAACAGGCAGAAGGACCGAAATGCACTGCTGAGGGGAGCAGTGGGCGAGACAAGAGACAAGTCCTGTGCCATGTGGGACTTTGCCTGGCCAGCCGAGAATTAAACCCACGCTGCACTAAACCCTCTGCACCACTGGGGAGGCCCCACTCTCCAGTCTTGACCCTGATAGGCCCTAGATGCCTGACCACACAGTGGGGGCAATCAGGCTCACCTGGCTGATGCTTAGAGTTAAGTAAAATGAGATGAAGATCCTAGCTTTGCTATTGAGTTTTATTTGTAAGGTGGTCTAATGATTAGGAATTGAAAGAGGCTTTCTGTATTTTCCATTGGTTTCTGTTGCCACTGTATGTTTTATTCTGGAGGCTTCTACAAGTTAGATCATTGGTAGAGCAAATAAGGATTTTTTTGTTGCTCTGTGCATTGGATTCCTTAGAGAAAGCAGCCATATACAGTATTTCAAACATGTTTTCTCACCCCCTGTGATATCAGGTGTTTGATGCAATTATGAACTTCAAGAAAGAGGAGACTGCAAAACTGATAGAAAAGCTGGACATCAAGCTGGACAGTGAAGACAAGGATAAAGAAGGCAAGCCGCTGCTAAAGGTACTCACCTTTAGTGGGGCACCCACCCACGGCCTCATCAGCTTGGGAAAACCAGCCTAGGGTGGGGGTTTGCCCTTGTGGACCTTGGTTCTTTACTGCTGGAAGATATACTGTGCGTGTCTCCAGTATGGGGGCAGGGGAGCTAAATAGTGCACCTTCTCCTCCCACAGGCTGTAATGCGCCGCTGGCTGCCCGCTGGGGATGCACTGCTTCAGATGATCACTATCCACCTACCCTCCCCCGTGACAGCCCAGAAGTACCGCTGCGAGCTCCTGTATGAGGGCCCCCCCGATGATGAGGCTGCCATGGGTAGGTGGGGGTGACTGTCCTGAAGGCTCAGACTGCAGGTCAGAGGTCCTGAGAGTGACCAGCGACTGCTTGGAAGGCTCATTGCCAAGACTTGGGTCAATGGGTCTGGAAGGTGGAACTGATGGGAAATAACTTTTGGGTGCATTCTTTTTCCCCCACAGGGATTAAAAGCTGTGACCCCAAAGGCCCACTCATGATGTACATTTCCAAAATGGTGCCAACCTCCGACAAAGGCAGGTTCTATGCCTTCGGCCGAGTCTTTTCAGGGTTGGTGTCCACTGGCCTGAAGGTCAGGATCATGGGACCCAACTACACACCAGGGAAGAAAGAGGACCTGTATCTGAAGCCGATCCAGAGGTGAGGCACACCTGGCGCTCTGAGCAGGAGTTGGTCTTAGCCTTCCATCCTCACATAGTCTTCAGGAAAGATGGGAGCGAGGATGTTACCTTTCCAGGTTGTAGTGACAAGCCTTTCCAGCCACTTCATTTTGTTTTCACAAATTAGAGGGACGAGTAAATTCCCCGGGGAAGCTAAGGGGCTGTCTAGGTGACATCACATCAGTGATGCTCCCCAGCTATGAGTTGGTGCTCACGTTCCTGAGCTTATGGTTGTGGCAACACAGTTCTGTTATGTACCCAAAGAGCCGGCACCAGCTCTAGAATTTGTATGTCTCACACCCCATTGCTCTGGGCACAGGTAGGGAGAGATAACAGCCAATCCTCCAGCTCCTGAGGATGGCTGTACCAAGGACTATTGGTGCCTACTATCCCCTCACCTGCCCTTAGTGCACTTGTTTTGTCAGACCTAGGTCAGATATATAGTCCTGTAAGGAGTGCTGGGACTGTTTTAGCCTAAGTCACAAAGGCTTGAGGACCCAGCAGGAATAGCAACACCACAGCCACTTCAACAGGGATGTGATGACCACAAGCCCCAGTGGCAGGAGGCTTTTCTTTCATCCCTTCAGGAATCTTGGGATGGTGATCCATATTGACATCTTGTGTGTTCCCCCAGAACAATCCTGATGATGGGCCGCTATGTGGAGCCCATTGAGGACGTGCCTTGTGGGAATATCGTGGGCTTGGTGGGTGTGGACCAGTTCCTGGTGAAGACAGGCACCATCACCACCTTTGAGCATGCCCACAACATGCGAGTGATGAAGTTCAGCGTCAGCCCTGTCGTCAGGGTGGCAGTGGAAGCCAAGAACCCGGCTGACCTGCCAAAGCTGGTGGAGGGCCTGAAGCGGCTGGCTAAGTCGGACCCCATGGTGCAGGTATGTGAGCCCCTGTAGGTGTAGGCGGGAGGTTATAGCACCCCTGGGGTGCAGGAAACCACTTGTATGGTATAGCTGAACTGGGAAGATTGGCTTCTAAGTATTTGGAAATCAGATCTTTGCTGAACCCACAACTTCGTTGGTGGATCTCCTGTCCCTTGTAGTTGGTAATTTTCTGCCCAGGCTTCTTCCATACTGAACTGGTTTGCGGTTTGATTATAGACCGGCTGGATCATTCTAGGGTTTAATGCTATGAACCAGTAGATTGTCACGCAGCATCTTACTGCTGCTATAGGACCCTTACACCTTTTTCAAGAGGCCCAATTTGGCAGTCACTTTGTCCACTAGGTGGAGGGGAGCTTGGTACCTGATATCCAACTCCCCATTACCCCCTGGGTTCGCCAGCATTTTTCCGGGGGCTCACCCCAGAACTAATACCCTGCCCTTTCAGTGCATCATTGAGGAGTCCGGGGAACACATAATTGCAGGAGCTGGTGAGCTGCACCTGGAGATCTGCCTGAAGGATCTGGAGGAGGACCATGCCTGTATTCCCATCAAGGTGAGCCCGTGCAGAGACAAGGAGACAAGACCACAAGGCCAGCCTAAACCCTCTGCCCAGCTCAGTTCTTCCCTGCATTCTCCTGATGAAGCAGCACTAGTTTACATATGCGCCCCAAAACTTGGGAGATTTTGGGAGAGGCCTGCTGTTTATCTAAAACTTGACTATTAGAAGCTTCTGAAACAGCAGAAAACTTCTGTGGTAATTGTGCTGGTGGGCCAGCCCTTACCTGTTTTTGCTGTGTCATTTATTCTAGTTTATTGATAAACCTAGAATATCAAAATCATTTGACAGCCCTTCAGGTGAAGAGCTGCATATCTCACATTTGTTCTTTTCACATTTATTCACAGATGCTGGGCATCACAGTGTGAAATCCAGTGAAATCTGGTGTCTGTATCTCCCCTCTTGGCTCTCGCCCACCCCACCCCACCCCCCATGCACACACTAGTGTTTCCTGGATCTCCTTAGGAAAAGCTTTTATTTTAGTCCCTTTTTTTGTGGACAAGCCTAATCTTTAAGCTTTTCCTTTGGCAGAAATCCGACCCCGTGGTCTCATACCGTGAGACTGTCAGCGAGGAGTCTGATGTGCTCTGCCTGTCCAAGTCTCCCAACAAACACAACCGGCTGTACATGAAGGCCCGGCCCTTCCCCGATGGCCTGGCTGAGGACATTGACAAGGGTGAAGTGTCTGCCCGTCAGGAGCTCAAGCAGCGGGCTCGCTACCTGGCTGAGAAGTATGAATGGGATGTGGCTGAGGCCCGCAAGATCTGGTGCTTTGGACCTGATGGCACTGGCCCCAACATCCTCACTGATATCACCAAAGGTGTGCAGTACCTCAATGAGATCAAGGACAGTGTGGTAGCCGGCTTTCAGTGGGCCACTAAGGAGGTGAGAAGCTGCTTGTTGTCAAGCTGTGTTGGGTTGGTCAGTGGGGGCGCGGGATCTCATACTAAGTCCTTGTGGGTGGAGGAGGCATAAAACTAGACTATAACTCAACTGTCCCTGCTTCCAAGTAGAAGAGTGGGTGACAGTCCTCATACAGGAGTTTAACGCTGGTCTGAACCCTCCTTTTCAGGGGGCACTGTGTGAGGAGAACATGCGGGGTGTGCGCTTCGATGTCCATGACGTGACACTGCACGCTGATGCCATCCACCGTGGGGGTGGCCAGATCATCCCCACAGCCAGGCGCTGCCTTTATGCTAGTGTGCTGACTGCTCAGCCCCGGCTTATGGAGCCTATCTACCTAGTGGAGATCCAGGTAAGGACTTGGTTAGCCCACTTCTGACTATCCAGTCCTGCCAAACATAGTTGCTGAGAGTCATTCTCTCCTGACAGTGTCCAGAACAAGTGGTCGGTGGCATTTACGGTGTCCTGAACAGGAAGCGTGGCCATGTCTTTGAGGAATCCCAGGTGGCCGGAACCCCCATGTTTGTCGTGAAGGCTTACCTGCCTGTTAACGAGTCCTTTGGTAAGTGCCACTCTCAGACCCTGTTTCATGTTGTACCCTCGCTTGGGGCCAGCCCAGGGTCAGAGTTGTCTGTGAATTCTGCTGTGATCCTAAGAACAGGAAACGACTCTTGGGGTGTCTGGTGACTGACCCCTGTCCCCTCCACCTTCTCTGCAGGTTTCACTGCTGACTTGAGGTCTAACACAGGTGGTCAGGCCTTCCCCCAGTGTGTGTTTGACCACTGGCAGATCCTGCCTGGAGACCCCTTTGACAACACTAGCCGCCCCAGCCAGGTGGTGGCAGAGACGCGCAAGCGCAAAGGTCTGAAGGAGGGCATCCCCGCCCTGGACAACTTCCTGGACAAGTTGTAGGCAACCTGCCCCCTGGGGACTCGGCACAGCCCCGCACCCAGCCGATGATCAACCACGCAACAAGCCCTTGCATTCTCATGACACCTTGGGACTGTCCACACAGTGCTACTCTGCCTGGCAGGTTCTGGAGCTGCTCCGTGCCATCGCTCAACATGAACACTTGATGCCATTTCTTTCGATATTTATTTCAGGATTTCAGAGGCAACAGAAATGCCCTCATAGTAGGGACTTAATTTGGCTGGTGGTGGGGAAGGCAGGTGGTACACCCAACCACAACGCTTTTTTTTTTTCCTTCATCAGAGAGAAACGTTCAAAAAATTAAAATAAATGCATTAAGAGGTTTATTTGGGTAAATGGCCTGGAGTGGATTTCCCCAGAAAGGGGGTACTTCTCTTTGGACAGAAGCTAGAAGGCAGGAAACCTTGTGTGGTGTCACCATGAGCACCTCCAGCTGTTATTAGTGCCATTGAATAATAAATTTGACATGGTGGTGACCACTTGTGTGTCAGTGCAACTTCTATAAGACTGGAACAGCTTTCCCCTTTGTACTGTGCCTGGATTCAGGGATACTCCACAGAAGGTTCAGAGTGACCTCGGGCAACTAAGTTTAAAATGGTCAGACCTGAACCCAGGGGCAAAAGGTCCTTGGAAACTGGCCCCCCATCTGTTACTTGGAACCCCCCTATTGCTGCTATATCAAAAATTGACCTCAAGTGGCTGAGTGCTCCATAGGAGACCAGTGCAGCCCAAGAGCTGATGATTAAATATTTCAAGTTGAGCATTTGGTATAGTGTGTGGCATGTAAAAATTAAGTTAGTTGCTATTAGAGGCTCGAATTTGTTTCTTGGTATTCCCCAAGTATTGAATGCATTCATTCATTAAGCGGCTTACTGAGGTCCTTATCTGTGCCAGCCCCCTTTGCTGAGAACCCAACAATTAGAACCCTGGGTCTCTGCATTTGCAGTTCACCATACAGCTGAAATCAAGCCTGAGGGGGTAAGTTAGTATCAGACCCTAAAGTACAAAAATCAAACTTGTCTGTAAGACTTGCTTTTACAGATACAGTCAAGGCTGGAGAAGGTTTATCCACAACCTTTTGAGCTGAGTGAGCTGGGCACTCGGAGGTGGGGTGCATCAACAGTAATTCAAAACTCCAGTTGTCAAAATAATAAAACTTTAATGTTTTATGCACGAGTACCTCATTAATAGCCAATAAACTTGAGCACAGTCCATATATCATTGCCCTGAAATCAATCTTTTGGTCTTTCCCTCAAGGGTATAAGCAATAGAGTTAACTGTGGCACCAGTGGCCTTTCCAGTTATGGACAAACTACTGTAAGGGCTCCCAAATCTCTGCCCCTGTGCAGGAGGAAGCAGTTCAAGAAGATGGACCTTAACCCATTCCCCCTCAAGAATGAGGATTGGCTGGGTATGTGTGTGTGTGTGTATGGGGGGGATCCTCCCTGGTGGCCTAAGGGTTAAGTCAGCGCTATCACCACTATGGCCTGAGTTCTGCACCCTGCCAGAGAACTAACCTACACGGCACAGCAGGCCTCTCCTGTCTAGTCCACTACTCCCCTCATCAGTGTTAATTTCAGTAGATCCGCCTGTTCTCCCCACTGACTGGTGAATCCTTTCACTCCTCACACCTCTGGCCTACATCCCAGTTCTATGCAAAAAGATAAAAATGGGCAGGATATAAACAGGAGAAGATGTCACCAGATCCAGTAACCATAAATTCCTTACACTTGCTTTATATGAAGGCAAAACTACAGAAAACTAAAACTATCTAGCCCTTGCCCTTGGCCAATGATACCAGCCTTGTCATTGGGTGGCCATAAGTCAAAATTACATCAACACAGAAGCTGCTGGCCACACTCACACACAGCCCTTTAAAGACCAGGTGGTTTTTTTTTTTTTTATGCATACAGGAGTTGGGGTGTAGGCCAGAGGTGTGGAACTGGGGTGGGGTGAGGTGAGAGGATTCACTAGAGACAGAGTAAGGGAATAGACAGAACAGGCGGATTGACTGAAGTACACTGCTGAGGGGAGCAGCAGGCAAGACGAGAGGTCTGCTGTGCCATGTGGACCAGCTCCCCAGCCAGGGATAGCTTCATAGTGCTGAGACTGAACCCTTTGTGCCACAAGGGAGGCCCAAGACCAGATGGTCTTGAGGCAACAATTCACCATCTCCTCAGGGTACTGACTCCCAAGAAAACCCAATTTCCTCCCACCCACTCTTGTCTCTCCAGGACTGGCTTCCCAGCAATGAGCAACTAGGTAGGCCTGGGCGCTGGTGACACAGGGAAACATGCAAAACTGGTAAAAAAAATAACCAGCCACACCCGTCAGACAAGTTCTTACCCAATTTGGCTGTTCAAAAAATGCGAGAGCAGAGTTAAAAAAATATATACTTGGCTCATTTTAATTTTAACTTATTTTTTTAAATGATTATTTAGGTGGTGCAGCAGTTTGAGTGCAGCGCTGTGAAGCTGCAGCCTCTGCAGCACGGGTTCGATTCCCAGCTGGCTAAGGAGATTCACACATGGCACGGCAGACATCTCCTGCCTCGCCTGCTGCTCCCTCAGCAGTGTTTTCGGTTGTCTGCCTGTTCTGCTCCCTGCTCTGTCTCTGGTGAATCCCCTTACCTCCCACACCTCTGACCTGTACCCCAGTCCTAGTATGAGTGAGTAAATTTTTTTTTTTTTTTTAAAAAGCCTGTGACTGGTGGCATCTGAGATGGCACAGCAACATCTAGAAGTGCATCTAGTCTATGTCACTGACCTGCTCTGTGACTTTGGATGGGTTATTTAACCTCTCTGGACCTGTTTCCACATCTGCAGAATGGGGGAAATATAAATATATTTTATCTCCTATTTGGTACACACTAAGGCTCAATAAATGCTAGCTGTAAATTTTTCATTTATCTTGGGATGAATAATCACAGAAGAATCCTCAAGCACACCTCATTTGCACTTTGGAACATGGGCTTTGGAACGTGGACAACCTTTTTTTAAAAAAAGGATTTATTTGGGGCCTCCCCAGTGATGCAGCGATTGAGCGCTGAGTTGCGAAGCTGCCCGCGGCCTTGCGGCGCCGGTTCGATCCCCGGCTGCTCCCTGGCCACCAGAGGAGGGTCCCACATGGCGCGCAGACCTCTCCTGCCGCCCGCTGCTCCCCTCAGCAGTGTCCTTTGGTCCTTCTGCCTGCTCTGCTCCCTGCTCTGGCTCTGGTGAATTCTCTCACCCTCCCGCGCTTCTGACTGTACCCAGTGCTTGTATAAATAAATAAATAAATAAATAAATAAATAAATAAATAAATAAATAAATAAATATTAAAAAAAAAAAAAAAGGATTTATTTGTACAAGAACTGGGGTACAGGCCAGAGGGGTGTGGGGGGGGCGGTGAGGGGATTCACCAGAGACAGAGCAGGGAGCAGAACAGGCAGATGTACTGAAATACACTGCTGAGGGGAGCAGCGGGCGAGACAGGAGAGGTCTGCCGCACCATGTGGGTTGCTCCCTGGCCAGCCAGGGATTGAACTTGCGCTGCAGAGGCTACGGATTGCTTCATAGTGTGGTGCTTAACCCCTTGCGCCATCAGGGAGGCCCTTGATTTGTTTCTTTGTGTACCATATATGAGTGAAATCATCCACTGTTGTCTCTCTTGGTCTGATTTATTTCACTAAGTATAATATTCTCTAGATCCATCCATGTTGTTGCAAGGATTGAATTTGCATTATAGCTGAGCAGTGGTCCACTGTATATATCAACCACATTTTTATCCATTCATCCATCAGTGGGCACTTAGGTTATTACCAATTCTTGGTCATTATGACTACTGCTGCAATGAACATTGGGGTTTATATAGCCCTTCAAATTAATGTTTTCATATTCTTCAGCTAAATACTCAGACTCAATGTAGGGTAAGTGAATTAATCAGGCTTTTTGCACCACTAACCTCTGTGGCTATCACCTGTGGCCTTGATGGTATTGATGCAGAAGGCACTTGGAAGCTTGGGCTCGGGGCACGTGTGCCTGCTTGTGAACACTTGGCGTGTGGGTATGCATGCATGCCTAAATGTGCACACTTGAACCTGGGGGCCAGGGATAGAGGGGCGGTGTCACTCAAAGACACAGGATGGCTACAAGGGAGAATGAGTGGCGTGACTATAGAAGAGGCGAGACCACAAGAGAATGCCCGAGAAAGACTAGAGAAAGTAAAGATTCACTAGATGGGGCCTCCCCTGGTGGCGCAGCAGTTGAGCACTGGGTTACGAAGCTGCCCGCAGCCTCTGCAGCACCGGTTCGATCCCTGGACACCAGCGAGGGTCCCACATGGTGTGGCAGACCTCTCCTGCCACCCGCTGCTCCCCTCAACAGTGTACTTCGGTCCATCTGCCTGTTCTGTTCTCCGCTCTGGCTCTGGTGAATTCTCTCACCCTCCCACGCTTCTGACTGTACCCAGTGCTTGTATAAATAAATAAATAAATCTTTAAAAAAAAAAAATTCACTAGATGCTGGAAGACTTGCCGGCCTCCTGGCTCCCCAGCCCCCACAACCCCCAGCCCCCTGCCCATCTGCCCACCCTGCACCTGGTTGACCCACAACACTCAGTTTGTAAATTTTTGAGAAAATGCCTGCCAGATACCTGTCTCACTATAGTATATCAGTTGTTTTATCACATAAAAATGATATTCCAATTCCTAAGTGTGGGCTGCGTACAAATAACTTTCTCCCAAAGAATACAGTATGGAAAAGACAGGAAGAAAAAAGAGAAACTTCACAGTGGAGATATGTGACAAGCATCCCTGCAGCCAGGTGAGCAAGGTCAATACTAACAGTGATAAAGCATGCTCATAGTATGGACCATTGACATGATGAGATGAAAATAGCACTTTACCTGTGATTTTCTTCCTAAAACCAGTCATCCCAGTCTAGCGACTAGGAAGACATCAAATCCCAACTAAAGAAAATCCTACAAAGCACTTGATGAATCCTCTTCAAAACTGTCAGTCATCAAAAAAAGGAAATCTGAGAAATTGTGATAGTCAAGAGGAGTCTAAGGAGATGTGTTAACTATATGTCATGTGTGACCCTAGATGGGGTCCTGGGACAGAAAAAGAGCACTGGGGAGAAATGAGGATATGCAGTAACGATAATAATAATCTGTTTATTGGTGTGACATGTAAGATGTCATGTGGGCAGACTAACGTAAAGGGGGGACTACCGATACGGAGTATGCCAGAAGGTGTTGCTTTTGCTGTGAACTGAAATGTGCCGTAGGAACTGGGTTAAGAGGAAAAGGTGATCTCCAGGCAGAAGGAACAGTTCGTGTGAAGATCTGGGGTAGGAATGAACTGCTTGATGTGAGCCATAAGGTAAGTTGGGTTAGAGTGGAGTGAACCAGGGGGCACTGAGGTTAGAGTGGTTGGCAAAGGCAAAGCTCACAGTCTGTGATTGGTGGCATCTGAGATGGCACAGCAACATCTGGGAGTGCATCTAGTCTGTGCCACTGACCTGCTCTGACTTTGGATGGGTTACTTAACCTCTGCAGAAGGGGGCATATATAAATATGTATTACCTCCTATTTGGGACACACTAAGGCTCAATAGATGCTAGCTGTAAAATTTTCATTTATTTTGGCAAGAACAGTCACAGAAGAATCCCCAAGCACACCTCCTCATTTGCACTTTGGAACATGGACTTTGGAACGTGGGCAGCCTTTTACAGAGGAGGAGAGTGCCATTCAGGGACCAAGGCTGCTCTGTCTCTTTCTTTTTATTTTTTTTTTTTAGATTTATTTATTTATACAAGAACCGGGGTACAGGCCAGAGGAGCGGGAGGGTGAGAGGATTCACCAGACCAGAGCGGGGAGCAGAGCAGGCAGAAGGACCGAAGTACACTGCTGAGGGGAGCAGCGGGCGGCAGGAGAGGTCTGCGCGCCATGTGGGACCCTCGCTGGCTGGCTGGGATCGAACCCGCGCTGCAGAGGCTGCGGACAGCTTCACAGTGCGGCGCTCAACCGCTCTGGGCTCCACCCAGGAGCCGCCACACCCGAGCTGAGCCTTTGCTTCGCGTATCTCCCGCGCCAGAAAGACAGGAGGCCTGATGTGTGACTTCATCACCCCTCCTTCCCGCTTCAGGACCGAGGTCAGAGGAGAGTGGGTGGCACCGACCAGGGACCGGAAGTTGACCTCCCGATTTCCCTAAGTTTGACCGGCACCCATGACAGCCAATCAGCTGAGGGGAGGCCAGCCTATCGACCAATGGGACGGCGGCATCCGAATGCGGTGTTCCGGGTCGAAAGTCACGGGCCTCAGCCTGGAACGTGGCCGAGGGCGGGGCGTCACATGAGCGGCGGGCTCGCCGGCCAATGGGCGGCGGGGCCCGCTCTCCGGAGGCGGGCACGGGCGGATGTGGTGACGTTAGCGCTGGTCCGCGGGGCGTGTGGGCCGAGGCGGCGGGCCCGGAGGACGCGCTGGCTGCTGGACTGGCTGCGGGGCCGACCCGGTGTTCGGGGCTACGGAGAGCGCGGAGCGGCCTGGGTCCGAGGTTGGTGGGCTGGGGGGGAGCCGGCTGCACTTCAGGGGCTCTGGGGACGTGGGGGAACGTTTGCAGACCCTTGGACCGGCCGAGCGGGAGAAGGGGCTGAACCCAGGCCTGCGAGGGGCGTGGCGGCCTCGGGGACTCTTCTGCAGGGACTTCAGGCTTTGGGGAGACCTTGGGGTGGTCTGTGAAGGGGTCTGCCTTGGAGGTTGAGCAGAGGTTGGGGGCGGAGGGGTGGAAGCGACTCCCGTGTTCTTTCTGGGAGCCCCTCTGATAGCTGGAGAAGTTGACTTCCAGGGGGAAGAGGTTAGTCTTGCCAGGACGGCGAGGTCAGGGGGAGACAAGAGTGTGCAGGGAGCTTGCAGGAGCTTGGAAGCCTTTGTCCAGTTCGTGGGGAATTCAGGATTGGAAGGAGTACGTTGCTGAAGGTGATCTTAAAAGAGTCTTGTCTAGGTCTAGAGGATATGTTGGGGGGCGGTAAGGACTCGGAGGGCTCGGAGTTGCTGATGCACGGGGAGATGGAAGTGTCTTGGGACTAGAACTAGTGACGTTGTGCAGGGAGTTAGGGAGCCCCCCCCAGGTTTGGGATGTGAAGAGTGTGGGGCGGCCTGCAGGAATGTGTGGGAGTTCTGGATGAGCAAATTAAGAGAAACCTAGGAGGGAGAGGCAGAGAAAGACTGGAACAGTGCGTGGGGAACCATGGCAGTGGCTGGTGGGAGTTATGGGTGCAAAGATGGGGCTGTGGGGCTGACTGCGACTCTTTGAGTCGTTTGGTGTCTAAATGAGGTGATGCATGAAAGTAGCACATCCAGCAAATGTACATGCCTTCTGTAAGAGTGATGTGAAACCTATTTTTGGTGCACAGAGTACTCAATTTACCTCAGAGAATGGCTGGCATCTCAGCCCCTGCCTTCCCTATCTGTATTTAGGGAACTCCCCAAGGTCCTGTCCGAAGGCCACAGTGACTTCACTGGAGTGGAAGGCACTGGAAGGAAGAACGGCCACCATGTCCACATTTAGACAGGAAGATGTGGAAGACCACTACGAAATGGGGGAGGAGCTGGGCAGGTGAGCTGTCTCCTTCCGATGGGATTCTAGGGGTGGGCATGGACTCTGGGGTTTTCTGAACATATTTCTCCTTCTGTCCTTCATCCTACACCCCAGGAAGGAATGAGTCAGTATCATGTGCTGGTGGAACAAGTTTGGGCTTTGGAGTTGTGAATTCGTGCTCTGTGCATTGTCTTTGGGAAAAACTGGACTTAAATGCATGTGGCACTTAAGGTAGTGCCGGGTATGTGGCCTGAGAACAATAGATGTTAGCAATTTCTATTAGTAAAGGTCTGTCCCTCTTTTTAACCCTGCCTTGTGGGAGGCACTTGTATCTTTCCAGAAGGCATCCTGTCTGGGCCCACACCCCTGCCAGTTGTTTAGCATTCTTGTGGGAAAAAGCGAGGTTTTGTGGTTCAGCCAGGCAGCTGATTTCCTGCCTAACTAGGCCTTGGAGTATCCCCTGGGAACTCCCCCGCCTCATACCAGGCGGGCACCAATGGAGCTTCAAACCTTATTTGGTGAGTTTGCTGCTGGCTGGCCAGTCCCATTATGTCACCAGAAGGGAATGTAAATAACTGAGCTGTGTGTCAGGCCTTTGCTGAGAGAGTATGTTTCAGGCTCACTTGGGATTCTGATATTCTTCCTTAAAGAATTTTTCCTGTTGCAGCGGTAGCTAATGCATATTCACTACACCCCCTGCCCCCCAAAGAAATCTTATAGTTTATTGTTGAAAGTATATAGGATCTCTTGAGAGTCATCATAACTTGGTGAGCCGGCAACATGTCATAGTATACAGTTGTGCATTGATTAATGCTGAGGACATGTTTTGATAAATGTGTTATTAGGTGATGTCATTGTGTGAAAACTATAGAGTGTAATTACATAAACCTAGATGGTACAACCTACTAGACGCCTAGGCAACATGGTGTAGCCTAATATAGCCTATTGGAAGCACCGTCATTGACTAAAACATCGTTTTAGTCTAAAACTAAAACATGCAGGCCTATATGTTCTCTTTAACCCACCAATTCTACTCCTAGGAATTAATTCAGTGGGAATATGTACATACATGGACCCAGTGGCCTAAGAATCATGCTGTCATGATTTTGTATGAGAAAAAACTTGGAGGCATCTATCAGTGGCCGCCAACGCACCTCATATGTGGGTGGAGTATTGCACAGCTGTTAAAAAGAGCCAGGCACCTCCTACACTGTGAAGCACATAGGAAATTTATTGAAATTTCCTAGTAGCTATGTCAATTTTATTTATTTGTTTTCTTTATTTTTTAAGATTTTATTTATTTATACAAGAGCTGGGGCACAGGTCAGAGGCCAGGAGGGTGAGAGACTTCACCAGAGACAGAGGGGGGAGTAGAACAGGCAGATGGACCGAAAACACTGCTGAGGGGAGCAGTGGGCGAGACAGGAGAGGTCTGCCACGCCATGTGGGTTCTCCCTGGCCGACCAGGAATCGAACCCACGCTGCAGAGGCTGCGGACAGCTTCACAGTGCGGTGCTCAACCTGCTGCGCCACCGGGGAGGCCCTATTTATTTGTTTTAAAGATTTATTTTCATTTATACATACAAGAACTGGGGTGTAGACCAGAGGTGCAGGGGTTGAGAGGATTCACCAGAGACAGAGTGGGGAGCAGAACACAGCGTCTTCTCTCTGATTTGGATCCTCTTCCCCCCTCTATAAGGACCCTTATGGGGACCCTGGGTCCCTGGGGATCCAGCATCTTCTCCCATCTCGGGGTCCTCAACTCAGTCCCCTCTTCATAGTCCCTTTTATCCTGTGAGTTCACATGTCCTCAGATCCCAGGACCAGGATGGGGAGGTCTTTGGAGAGACCATTATTTGGTTGCCATGATTAGTAATAATTTTGCGCCGCCCACCTTCTCCTCACCCTAGGGTGTTCAAAGTGTATCTTTGACAGCCCACTCAGGCACTCTCTACCACACTGTATATGATGGAAACATAGGATCCCACCTCTTCAGGTGTCACCTCACCACACCCACTGCTGAGGCATCCACAGTCCTCACCATAGTTCCCTGAAGTCAGTGGCTTTTTGGTTTTTGGGAAGGTGAAATACGCTGTGTAAAGGTCAGTTAGCATAGAACTATGCAAAATAAAAAAGTCCACTTTACTGTTTCCTCCGTTCATTCCCAAAGGCATCTATGGTTAATGGATTGGCTTGTGCTTTCAGATGGTTTCCCCGCATACACACATCAATACATCTGCATGTGGGTACAACATACTCCATTTTAAAATCAACAAACTCCGTTGTGTGTGCTGGTCAGCTTTTTTTTTTTTTAAAGATTTATTTATTTATGCATACAAAAACTGGGGTACAAGCCAGAGGCACGGGAGGTGAGGGGATTCACCAGAGACAGAGTGGGGAACAGAGCAGCCAGATGTACTGAAATACACTGCTGAGGGGAGCAGTGGGGATTCAGGAGAGGTCTGCTGCGCCATGTGGGTAATTCCCTGGCCGGGGATCGAACTTGTGCTGCAGTGGCTGTGAACAGCTTCATAGTGATATGACTTAATCCCTTGCGCCACCAGGGAGGCCCTATGCTGGTCAGCTTTTTAAACCGAGCAGCCTTCCCAGGCGCCTGGTCTGCACAGAGCCCTCCTCACCGCCCTCTCTGCCTGCAGCGGCCAGTTTGCAATCGTGCGGAAGTGCCGGCAGAAGGGCACCGGGAAGGAGTACGCGGCCAAGTTCATCAAGAAGCGCCGCCTGTCCTCCAGTCGCCGTGGGGTCAGCCGCGAGGAGATCGAGCGGGAGGTGAACATCCTGCGGGAGATCCGGCACCCCAACATCATCACGCTGCATGACATCTTCGAGAACAAGACAGATGTGGTGCTCATCCTGGAGCTGGTCTCAGGCGGGGAGCTCTTTGACTTCCTGGCAGAGAAGGAGTCGCTGACGGAGGATGAGGCCACGCAGTTCCTCAAGCAGATCCTGGATGGCGTGCACTACCTGCACTCCAAGCGCATTGCCCACTTTGACCTCAAGGTGAGCCCGCCTGCTGGGCCTGGGGACAGACCTGGGCCAAGGGGGAGAATGAGGGCTGGAGAGAGAGGGTCGGGCTCCTTGGCATGGCTGCACCCCTCAGATTGGGAATGGGCGGGCTCCCAGGGGTGGGGGCATTATTCATGGAGCTCTGAGCCCACAGAAGCAGCATAATTCATCTCCCATCCCAGCCAGAAAACATCATGCTCTTGGATAAGAATGTTCCCAACCCACGGATCAAGCTCATTGACTTTGGCATCGCCCACAAGATTGAAGCAGGGAATGAGTTCAAGAACATCTTTGGCACCCCAGAGTTTGTGGGTAAGCTTCGGGGACAAGGGCTCGTCAAGGGGGCATTTGAGAATTTCCCACCCCCAGATGCCTGGCCCACGGCCCTCAGGTTGCTCTCCCACAGCCTGGCATTGGGCATGTAGGAGCTACAGGCCTCAGGCTGGTGCTGACCCCATTTTGGCCTCCCTGCCCTGAGCATGGGGTCAGTGCCGCTGCCTGTGGCCAAGTGTCCAGTGCTGCCTCAAGTGCACCGTCTGTCTCTCTGTCCCTCACAGCTCCTGAGATCGTCAACTATGAGCCCCTGGGTCTGGAGGCGGACATGTGGTGAGTGGTGGGGAGAGCCAGGGGCCAGCACAGCTGCCCGGGCCTCATGTCCCTCCAGGGAATTCCTTTGCTCTCCTCAGGAGCCACTGGGCCACAGACTAGGGACAGCCAGTCTTCGTGCCACTGGTATGGTCAGACTGTTGCCTTGGCACAGGGGTTCACAAGCTATAGCCCAGACTGGGCCCAGGGTTTAGGAATGGTTTCTTCATTTTTAAAGGGTTTTAACAAAGTAGATGAACATGCAGCAGATGGTGGTTCGCAAAACTTAAAATACTTGCTGTCTAATCCTTTATTTATCTTTTTTTTTTTTTTTTTTTTTTTTGCATACAAGAGCTGGGGTATAGGCCAGAGATGCGGGGGTTGAGAAGATTCACCAGAGACAGAGTGGGGAGCAGAACAGGCAGAGCTACTGAAATACACTGTTAAGGGGAGCAGCGGGTGAGACAGGAGCGGTCTGCTGCTCCATGTGGGTCAGCTCTCTGGCTAGGGATCAAACTCAGGCTGTTGTGGTGATAGCACTGAGACTTAACCCGTAGGCCACCACAGATGCCCTGTCTGATCCTTTATAAGAAAGAGTTTGTGGGTCCCCTTCCAGCCACAGCAGCCCCCCAACAGGTTCCCACATCTGCCTGGTCTGTGGGGTCTTTGTGCTCTGTCTGCCTTACCCCCCATTGTCCAGTTTGAGCCTTGACAGGCAAGCATGGCTGGGGGGCTTCACTTGAATCCTGAGTCTCCCAGGGCCTGAAGGGGCAGCAGGTTGGGTGGAGGGTCCCTCTTGTCCCAGGTTGACTGATCTGCTGCCCTCCTGGCTTGAGAACCTTGGGTTTCTGGCTTCTCCACTGTGGACTCTGTAGAGAACTTGGGATTGGGGTGCCCCTTCCCCCATTTGGTGATGGGGCTGACTCTCCTCTCTTTTTCTGTAGGAGCATTGGCGTCATCACCTACATCCTGTGAGTACCTGGCTGGTGCTTCTTCTGGCCTCTCCCTGCAGCTTGCCAGGTCAGGGAGACTGCGTGTTGGGACAGTGCCCTTGTGTGCCTCTGTGGGCCGGGCCCTCTCGCATCACACAGACTCCCAGCACCCTGCCTTGCTGCAACACTGCAAATTCTGGATGGATGAAAGAATGAATGCATGATAGAGTAGATCCATTTGTGCAGGAGGAAAACAGTGTGTCCTGAGTCTTGGGGGTTTCTGGAGAGTTCTGAAGGCCTAGCACCCTCTGTGAGAGTCCTGCAGGGCTTGTGCCAGGGTGATGTGTCCCCTCTCTGTGTGAAGCAGGGATCTGACTCTAGGTCATCTCAAGCGCTGGGTTGGTTTTTCGACCCCGCCCCTGCATCAGGCATGCCCCTGCCTTCTGTAGTCCCCGCTTGCGGAGAGGGCATCACATACATATCTTGAGGTTTTGGGAGGTGGGTTTTTAAGCAGCTTTGGCTTACCTTTTGCATTTTTTGGTTCTGAGATAGGTTATGCATACAAGAGCTGGGGTACAGGCCAGAGATGTGGGAGTAAGAGGACTTACCAGAGACAGAGCGGGGAACAGAACAGGCAGACTGGCTGAAATACACTGCTGAGGGGAGCAGCAGGCGAGACAGGAGAGGTCTGCTGCGCCATGTGGGCTGCTCCCTGGCGGGCTGGGGATTGAACTTGTGCTGCAGAGGCTGCAGATTGCTTCATAGTGCGGTGCGTAATCCCTTGTGCCACCAGGGAGGCCCTCTGAGGTAGGTTTTGATTTGTGTAAGAGTTGCAAAGCCAGTACAACTTTCCCATCCCCCCCCTTTCTCCTTCCCCCTGCGTCCCTGGTGTTAACTTCTGACACAAACAGATAGTTTGCCAGTACTCTGTCCCTCACAGCTCCTGTGAGGGAGCATAAGTGAGTGCGGGATGATGGCAGCTTCATGCCACAATATGGAAGCCAGGCAGCTCTCCCCTGTCCTCTCTCTGGTGTAGGACACTGTCCTGGATCCTTACTATGTCTAGTCTCCTCCACTCTGGAAGCTTCCACTGCCTTTCCTTGTATGTCATCACCTTGACATTTGTGAAGAGCCCCAGGGCAGGAATTTCGTAGGCTATCCCCCAGCACGGGTCTGCTGTGTCTGCTCCTGACAAGATTGCTTTCCTCTGCACTGCACCAAGTGAGCTCACTACTCTGCCCCGCGCTGCTCTGCTCTCAGTACCTCTGGGCTGCTGGCCACCAGGTGTGTGAGGGTTTTCTACTCCGGCAGTTTTGCCATCAGCTGTGTGTCTCATCATTTAACTCAGTTCCACACCAGCCACCTAGAGATGGCGCCAGACCCCAGAGGTTCAAGGCTTGGTCTCACAAAACTCCTCTCTTCAGAAGCCAGCCACAAGCCCAGGTTGTGTGTCACTTGCGCCTTTGATCTACCTGCTGTAAGTTGGGGTTTCCATCACCCTGATCAGGTTGCATAATTTGCCTACAGAACTCAGAAAAACTTCACATACAGTTACCAGTGGACCCAAGTGTACAGGATTCAGATGGGCAGCCAGATGAAGAGGTTCATGGGGCCCAGGCTGGGGAGGGCCCCGCGCATAGGAGCTTCTTTCCCTGAGGAGTTTGGAACACACCACACTCTTGGCCCATGGACGCTTTCACTAACCACCCAAAGCTCTCTGAACCCCATATTACAGAGACTTTGAGGGTAGTTACATCATGTAGGCATGATTAATTAAATCATTGGTAACTGAGGATTAAATTCCAGCCTCTCCCTTCGCCAGAGGTCAGAGGTGGGGATGAAAGATCTACCCCCTAGTCCCAGGCCTGGTTCCCCAGCCCCCATCCTTCACAACTTTCTAAAAGTCACCTTGTTAATATGAACTCAGGTGTGGTTGAACGTGTTCCTTAGGAATAGCAAAATGTGTACCTCTGTCACTGGCGCTTTTTCAAGGCACAGACCAACTACTACAACAAAATAACACTCTCCCTGCGTCATCTTTGGGCTTAAGAGATTGCAAGGGCTCGGGAAGCTTTGCCTGAGCGAGGGCAGGGATTGCAGCTAAGGGTTTCTTACTGTCCATCACATGCCCCTTGCCCGGAGGCCCACGGTGTGCGGCCTCCTCGGTGCCTTGTTTTGGGAGGCTTGCCACGCCTGCGGCGCTTGCCTCGCCCACATGCTGCGGTGATTTTGGCTGGGACTCTCCCTACCAGCCCCTGGTTCCTCCTCTGATTACCAGACACTTTGGGGGTGATGCTTGGAAACTTCATGTCTTTTTAGATACTTAATAGTTTCTCCAGAGACTTGTCTGTGTGTTGGTTGCTGCCTGGGTGATGAATTTTGATGCCTTCTGATTGGGTTGGAGGTTCCAGGGAAATGGGGGGTGTCTGTCATGGCTTGGGGTCCAGAGTCCACCTCTCCTCTGCATCTACCCCTCGCGGGCCTAGCAGGGCAGGGTGAGTAGCCCTACTGAGCCCCGAGTTCATCTTCTAGCTTGAGTGGTGCGTCCCCGTTCCTGGGTGAAACCAAGCAGGAGACCCTGACCAACATCTCTGCTGTGAATTACGACTTCGACGAGGAATACTTCAGCACCACCAGCGAGCTGGCCAAAGACTTCATCCGCCGACTGCTTGTCAAAGACCCCAAGTAGGCGCGCAGAGCTGGGCAGGGGGCTCAGGAGACAGACCCTGGGCAGGGAGTGTCAGGGTATCCCCCAGAACAGGGGTGTGACTGTGAGCTAGGGATCCCCCCTACGCCCCCAGTGCTCTAACCAAGAATGGGGTGTGGCTTCCATATTGGGCTGAAGATAGTGGAAGGAGGCTTACCTTGGCATGCACTGTGCCTTAGGAAACTTAATTCATTGCCGAGGTCTAAGTAGGTTTCATGTAAAATTATAGCAGCCCAGAGCCCTCGTTTATAGGGGATGCTCCCGTTGGGTGTGGTCCTGAAATTTGACTAACCACACACGGGGGGTGGTTTCTTCCAGGAGGAGAATGACCATTGATCAAAGCCTGGAGCATTCCTGGATCAAGGTGAGGCAGATGAGCTGCTCCTTCTCGAGGCTGGCAGGGGGCATGGGGTGGGCATGGAGATGGTGCTGGAGCCACCTCGCTGAGACCCAGCTGCGGTGTTGAGCCCCTGTGTGCTCGCAGCAGGGCCTTCCCAGTAAGGGCACCCCTCCGGCGGGGTCGGCACCCTTCTCCAAAGAGCCAGATTGCTGGTGTTTTCAGCTGTGTGGTTTCTGCCAAGGCTACTCAGTTCTGCCATCCAGGCAGGAAGGTGCCAGAACCACGTGGATGCGAATGGGTGGGGCCACCTGCCAGTAAAACTGTACAGGTGCAAGGGGAGGGCCAGTGTGGCCCCTCCCCCTGCTCACCTCCACACCTGGTTTCCCCACCCCCGCAGGCCATCCGGCGGCGCAATGTGCGCCGGGAGGACAGTGGCAAGAAGCCAGAGCGGCGGCGCCTGAAGACAGCGCGCCTCAAGGAGTACACCATCAAATCGCACTCAAGCATGCCCCCCAACAACACGTACATCAACTTCGAGCGCTTCTCCAAGGTGCTGGAGGAAGTGGCGGCGGCTGAGGAGGGCCTGCGCGGGCTGGAGCACAGCCGGCGCCTATGCCATGAGGACGTTGAGGCTCTGACCGCCATCTACGAAGAGAAGGAGGCCTGGTACCGGGAGGAGCACGAGACCATCGGCCAGGACCTCCGGCGCCTGCGGCAGGAGCTGCACAAGACTGAGGCGCTCAAGAGGCAGGCCCAGGAGGAGGCCAAGGGGGCTCTGTTGGGGGCCAACGGGCTCAAGCGCCGCTTCAGCCGCCTGGAGAACCGCTACGAGGCCCTGGCCAAGCAGGTGGCCTCCGAGATGCGGTTTGTGCAGGATTTGGTGCGTGCTATGGAGCAGGAGAAGCTGCAGGGTGGGGAGTGTGGCCTCCGCTAGGGCCCTGGGGGGTGGGAGGGGAGGCAGCTGGGGAGGACAGGCCAGCCTGCGCTGTGGGGCCAGGGGAACTGGAACCCAGGAATTCATGGCCTGATGGAGGGGCTCGGTTTGCTCTGGGCCCTGCCCCAGGAAGACTTGGCTGGTCTGGGCCTGCAGACTACCTTCTGTCCAGCTTAGCTGCTTTCCTGAGACATTGGTGACTCGGGGGTCTTTGGAGGCCTCGTGGCCTTGGGGACTGAGAACTCTGCAAAGGTTAGTACCGCCAAGATGGAAGTGGCCATGGAGGACAGAGGTGCTGCACACCTGGCTGTGGGCAGGGTGGCAACGTTCCTGTCTAGGGCCTGGGCTGGGGGCTCCAGGTGGTCAAAGCACACAGCAGGGCCTGGGTCTGTGTTCAGCCCCTCCACGCCAGTCCAAGTTCTCAGGAAGGGTTTGCCAACTGTCCCCACCCTCCAGCTCCCTGAGCTGGGAATTGAGGGGCCTCTGAACACAACTCTTGTGATCCCCGAGGCCCTCACCCTGCCCTGACCCTGGGTAGGCACAAGGCTCAGAGTTTGAGAGTAGTCCTCCAGGTGCCCAGAACCCCCAGTGCATTTTAATTTCTGGGGTAAGCTGCCCTAGACCAGGTGTGTGTGTGGGGGGGTGCCATGGGCCATGCCACCATGCATTGCCAGGGGCTGCCCTCAAGCTGGGTCTGCCTCCAGAGGACTTTGCCTGCCGCTGAGGCTCTGTGAGGAGCAGGGCCCTGGCCCATGACTGCTCTGCAGCAGGTTATGCCTCTCAGGGGGGCCCTGAGCAGCCCCCTACTCTTCCTCAAGCCCAAGAGGAGTTCTCAGGACAGAGGCCAGCCTGGACCGAGTGCAGGGACAGACTAGGAAGGGAGGCTGGTTCTCTAAATGGGACCGCCTGAAGGGTCCCCAGGGCCTCTGGGTGTAGCATGGCCCAGCCCCAGGACTTGCGGGTCCTGTGCGTGCCCCTCCGAGGGCGCCCTGGTGTCGCTGTGCATGTCTCCGCAGCACTTGCCTGTTGAAAGCCTAAAGGAAATAAAGCCTGTTTCCTGCTGCCCGGCTGCTCGGCTCAGGCACACGCCCTCTTGGCTCCCGGGTCTCTTCTGTCCACTGCTGCGCCCCGGGGCTCCTTGGGAAGAAGAGGGAGAACCTGGGAGGCCGCCCCACTCTTGGGGCTTGGCTGGTTTCTGGTTTTTTGGTTGTAGCAAGATGGAAGCTCCCAGGTGTCCAGTGTGGGCCCAGAGGCGTTTTCTTTCCTTTCGTGCTGCCTCAGAAGCTGCAGGTTCACAGTACGGGCTGCACCCTTGCTGCTCCTGCACCACCTCGGTCCGGAATGTGGCTCCAAGGGAATGTGGCTCCAGAGGGAATCCTTACCCTCCCCCGGGAGCTCTGACTTTCCATAGCCCCATTATCCTTCCGGTAGCTCCTTCCGGACACCAAGGGGCATGTTTTCCTTTTTTTACTTAAAACAAAAATGAGACAATACCATCAATTCGTGTTTTAATATTTTCGATGTTTTTGATGGACAGCCTTGAGTTTTAACGTTTCAGTCCCTCTCAACGCCGCGAATGCTCAGACCATATGGCTGTTCCTTCAGCACGTGGCTGGCCTTTCCAGCCCTTGTCAGGTAGGATTTGGCCTGGCACATGACTCGGGTCCCTCAGGGGCTTTCCTGGGGGGCGAGGCCCTGAGCTTGTGGGGTCTGGCACTATGGGTAGGTCAGGGGCAGCGCTGCTGGATGTGAAGGAAAACCCTGTTTGCTCACAAGGGTTGAGAGTAAAGAAAGGGAGTCCTCTTTTGCATTCCGATTCAATTGTGTAGCCCTGGGCCCAGCTGGCAAAGGGGTAAGTTGGTGATACATGCAAGGTGGCTATGGTGGGGTGAACTGTGTCCCCCCAAAGGAGATGTTGAGGTCCTAACCCCCAGAACTGGGAGTGTGTGATCACATTTGAAAACGGGATCTTTGCAGATAGAATTAAGATGAGAGCAGACTGGACTTGGGGCTGGGGGCTCCTAATCCGGTGACTGTGTGTGTGAGGCCACAAGAAGCAACAGACACGGGCAAGGCCACGTGAGGATGGAGGCCGAAACAGGAGCTATGTGGCCACCCACTGAGGGCTGCCGGCGTTGCCTGCAACACCAGAAGCTGGGAGAAGCAGGGAGGATCCTCCCTGGAGCCTTTGGAGGGTTCACAGCCCTGGGATGCCTTGATTTTGCACTTCTGCATTCCCGATCGGAGAGAGAATAGACTCCTGTTGTGTAAAGCTGCCCAATTTTCTGACATTGCTCCAGAAACCACAGCAAACACAGGCTCCGGGGTTGAAACAAAGCCGTCTTGGGCATCCGCAGTTGGACACAGCACCCGGCACACAGGGATATTCATAGCCAACCCCGAGGTCATTTCTACAGTTGGTCCATACCTGGCAGTTCCAGACCTCAGCTCCCCCAAGCCCATGTGTCACTGGTGTGGTTTCCAGGTGGAAAAATACATTGACAACCCTGACAGGGCCCCAGCCTCCCCTGCAAAACCTGGCCCTGAAGGAGTCCCCACCTTCAGGATGCGACGACAGGGCAGCGCCAGACAGCTCCCCATGCAGGCAGACCACCCACCGGGCACACCAGTGGCCAGGGAGAGCATGTGGAAGGGCTGGGGCCTGGGGTTGGCGGAGGGGGGAGTGGGGCGTGGTTTCAAGGACACCCTGGGGCAGGGGTTTGGCACGTGGCCGGCTGATGTTCTGCAGCAGCCTTGTGGCTGTCCCTGCTGCTTCTGTTGGTTCGAGTGGTTATGTAGGGTCCCTCTGGAAGTCAGTGGGCACAGGCAGTGTGGTGCAGTGGTGAGATGCCCTCGGGGCATGGCAGGCTGGGTTCAGAATTGACCCTGGAACAGCTATACATTCCTGCTCCCCCACTGGGCCTGTTTTCTTCTCTACTACTTGAAATGCTAAAGGGCAATCAGGGTTAGGGGGTGAACAGGGTGGGTAGCGCTCCAGGCAGGCTGCGGTGGTCCTGGAACGGGGAGCCAGGGCTGGGTGGGCTCAGAGGTGTTAGCCATGACTGTGCTGCTGACCATGGGCCACTGGGTCAGTGATTTGCGCTTAAGTCACTTCTGCACCCTGTTCGAGAGGGCGGGAGTCCCACCCTGGGCCACCTGACACTGGACAGATGAGTGGACAGCGGTTTCACTCACTGGGCGCGAAGGCACGGTGCACCACACAACCAGGCCACGCGGGGGCGCACTTGGGTGAGCCCAAGGGCTTTGGGACCTGGACTGCTTTGTAGTCACAAGAGGGTGTCACACCCTGGGGAGGATGTGACTGGCTTGTTAGAAAAATACTTGGGGTTGAGCACGCGCTGCGCCCTGTCCCTCCTTTGGGAGGGTTGGCAGAGCTTGGGAGGCAGCGTGCAAGACCATTTGAGACCCTCCCAGTTCCACCAGTACATAAGATGAGCCTGAACTTAACTCATGCCACAGCGTGGAAAGAAGCACGCGCCCTCACAAAAGGGGTTGTCACCCCTGGGCTCCAGTTCAGCCTGGGGGCTCCTGCCTGCGGGTAACGGTCCTCTTCCTGTGTGCCTTCAGCTCGGCCTTCCCTTCGGGACAGCGCTTCTGTCTGCCTCCTAGAGAGGTGTAGGGGGTCAAAGGAAAAGAGGGTGTTGGGATCCCGCACACGCCAGCACACCCCTAAGTCTGGGTCCTGGCAGATTTGGGGGCTTGGGGCTAGAGGCCACTGTGACACTCAGTGCCGGGCAGAGCGTTGCCAGTCCCTTGCCGGTCAGATGTGTGCTGTGTCCCGGCCCGGGGGCCACAGGCGGTGCCAGGAGAAGGCCTGGGCCAGCCAAGCCCGCAGCTGCTGCCCTCTGACCATACTCGGGCAAGAAAGAGCAGCGCGGGGAGGGCCGCTATTAATAGCCGCGCGGCCTGCCCGGGGCTCAGGGCGCCTGCGGCTCCTATAAAGCCAGGCCCGCCGGCCGCCAGCGGCTCCTTCAGCCCCTGAGACCTTTAGCCCCCCTGTTGTGAGAGAAAAAGAAAAGTAAGTACCAAAACCATTCCCCTGTCCTCCTGCCTGGCCCCACCGTGGGCCTGAAAAGTGAGACACGGAACAGTGGTGAAACGACATACCCCATCCAAAGGACGTCTGCAACACAGCCTCGGTGGCACTTAACTGTCCCAGGCGGTTGGGGGCCTGTCCCAGTGGGGGAGAGGGCAGTGAGGAAGAGAAGGGGGCTGGGCCTTCTCCTGTCCTGGAGGGGACAGAGCCGGGACCTCTACCCCTGGCCAGGAAACCCCAGAGTGCATGTGTGTCTGGCGGTGATGCGGCCACAGGGATGACTCCCTCCGGGAGTGGACCGGCAGGGACGGAGACCTGGGCGCCCTCCCTGCTCCACCCCCCCCACCCCAGACCCCTGACGTCCCCCCTCCCGGGGTTGTATGTTTTAAAGGTCCCTTTATAGGAGTCTCACAGGCCAGTGTGGGATGAGCCCTGTTTTGTCCGTTGAATGCCCTGTTTCTGGGGCTGCCAGACTGCTCCCCTCCGCCTGCCCCCTCCCTCCCTTCGAGGGGGCCAGACCCTGTACTCCTGGACTTAGTTGTGTTGTGACCTTGTTGAATGTCAGAGAAGCTGAAAGGGAACAGGGAGGAGAGGAGGCCATTTCTTATGCTCCCAGCTCCCCCAATACAAGCTGGGTAGATTTGGGGGGCTCCATGGCAGTGATGGAAGGCATGTGGGATTTGTCTGCAGCCTTTAGTTGCCCCTGTATCAGCTGGCCCCCGGTAGACCCCAAAGAACCCCTCCAGGGGCCTGGCACTGGAAGGATGGGGTGGCAGAGCTGGGGGTGGCCTTAGAAGTAACCTTCTGGCCCTGTTGGGAAACGGGTGGGGGTGGGGGCCGCCCCGGCAGAGTAAGTGCTGATTAAGAGGCCTGCTGAGTGCTACTTGACGTGTGTGGCAAATGCTTGGGGTGGCGTGGGGCTCTGAAATAGAGTGCGTTGGGCGGGGGCGGGGGGGGGTCTGGGAGATGGGCCTGGCCTGCCACCTCTGGGCCTCTCGGCTCTATCACAGTAGATTTCAGTGTCTCTCCGCCCGCGGCGGTGAGGACATTTGGAGAAGGGCACAAGGTCCGGGTTCTCGCGTGACCTGGTCTGGGCCAGCCGGAGGCACAGAAGGCCTCCTGTCCCTCTGTGTGTTTACAGTGGGCTGGGTGGGGTAAGGTCGCCCCAGCAGGCAGGGGGTTTCAGATTGGTTTCTTAATTGGGGGAGCTGCAGTGGAGCTGGGTTTCAGCAAGGGGTCTTGTGGGGCACCCCCATCCTCTCTGCTCCGGCAAACCTGACCATCCCTCTAAGTGACCTCACAGGTAGGCCGGGGTCATTCCTCTTCCCTCCACGGGGTGGCTGCCCTGTCACCCTGGGGCTCCTCAGGAATCAAGAAAGGGGGGCTGAGGCCTGATTAAGTCCTCTGGGCAGGGAATGACTTGGCCCGGGAGGGTGTGAGCCACAGGATGGTCAGGCGCGTGGGAGCACGTCAGGGTCGTGCCCATGCTGGGCTGTCTCCTGCTCTCTGTGGCCTTTCCTCTGCAGTGCGCCCCATGCCAGGCATCTGAAGGGGACAGGGCAGGGTTTGAGCCCATTTGTGTACCTTGGGGCAGGGCCCGTTCCCTGTCAGAGTCCTGACATGGGGGCTGGGTTACCTCTTTGGGGCCCAGCCTGGGCCCTGTGGGGCACTGTGGGGTGCCTAACAGCATCCTTGGCCCCTCCTACGCAATACTGAGAGCACCCCCAATGTGACAGCCACCCCAGGACATCCCCTGCTGTCTCCTGGGGGAAAGGATCACCCCCTCCCACCATTGAGAACTGCTGACCTGAGGTTGATCTTGGCTTTGAATGTTTGAAAGGTGGGGTATGCATTGATGGGTGACCCCGGGACGATTTTAGGTGATCCGTGGGCCAGCCTTTTAGCTTTATTAGTTATGCGGTTTATTCCAATGGAGATCACACAGTTCAAGTCTTCCCATCAACACCAACACCTTAAAATTTCCCCTTCAAAAAATTTAAGTAAAAATCAATAAAATGAGTGAGCCTTAGAAAGGTGATAAATGCACACACGACTGTAGGGGTGCCCATCGCCTAGGCCTCCATCATGAGGACTGGAGTCAAAGGTCCCTTGAAGGGTTCTCGGAGGCTCTGGAGCCTGGTCCAGGACTCCTGAGATGGTGGGGGGCCCTGGGAGCTGAGGGGCTCCTCCAAGGGAAAGGGGAGCCCACAGGTGCTGAGTTCTGCCCCTGACTGTGGGCACAAGACAGAAGACACAGCTGGGTCCCCAGGTCACCTTCACCTGGAACCCTGTCTTTGCTTTCTGTGAGTGACCTTGACAGAATCTCCGCCTCCTGGAGCCTCAGTTTCCTTTTATGCAAAAAGCCATAAATTGTGCTGTGTTCAGGCAGGGGTGGGGAGGGTTCCAGACCCACCTGGAGCCAGCCCGGGTTTGTGAGGACCCTGGTCACAAAACCAGCAGCTGCAAGTGTGCCAGGCTCCCTGGTGAGGAAGGTGAGTGTACAGGTGGCGTGTCACCTGCCTGAGGACTGGGCACGAGCTGGGGTCTGGCGCTGGGGTCTGGCGCTGCCTACTCACGCTCTGGGCAGCCTGCTTTTGGGCTACCTCATCCTAGAGTCTGGGACACCACCCGGCACTGACTGGGGCCTCGACCCACAGCGTGTATGGTGGAAATAGGAGGGGACACGTTGGTTAGTCTTAGGGAGCTGCCCAGGAAGGACAGGGGCTGCGGGACAGGCCCAGGTGAGCTGACGTCACCGAGCGCTCGTGACGCATGCCACAGGGTGTCCATCCAGCCACTTGTTGATCAAATGGGTCTCGGGTTACTTCTCTACTTTAGCTACTGGGAATCACGTTGCTGTGAACATGGGTGTGCAAATATGCCTTCAAGTCCCTGTTTTCATTGCTGTGGGGTGTGTACCCTGAAGTGGCATTGCTGGGTTACATGATAATTCCATGTTTACCTTTTGAAAGAACCTCCATGCTGCCTCCCACAAGACAGCACGCATGCGGCGTGCCATCCAGACACAACGCCACCTGCCCCATTTTCCCTTTCCGCCAGTCAGGCCCAGGATTCCCTTCGCCCCATGTGCCCATCAATACTTGCTACATGCTATTTTTTTGAGCTGTTCACCAATGGCTGCTGCTCTGTGGTGACCCAGGGCTGGTGGCCGGCAGCGCTCTGGCAGCCCCAGCTCCCCTGCGTCCCTGTTCCATCCTGGGCTATTTTGGGCCAGTGACCACAGATCATCCTCACTGTGCTCCGTGCTGCAGGCAAAGGGCAAGGCTTGGCGCCCTCCAGGCGCTTCCTCCTGGCTGTGTGCCTGCGCTCACCTGTCCTCCAGGACGGGTGACAGGGGCACCGCCATGCCCCGAGGCAGTGTCTCCACCCAAGCCCACCCGTCAACTAGGCAGCAGAAAGGAAATATTCCAGCTTGGCAGGCCACAGGGTCTCTGCGGCTCCAGAGAGGCCACAGATGACGCGCGTCCCCGTGGGTGTGGCCGTGAGCCAATGCAGCTCTTCACAGACACCGGAATTCCGATGTCACTTAATTTGCATGTGTCACAAAATGGAATTCTCCTGTTATTTCCCCCTCTGATTAAAATTATGAAGCCACTCTTTTTTTTAAATTTATTTTTTAAAAAGATTTATTTTTATTTATTTATGCACGCAAGAGCTAAGGTGTAGGCCGGAGTTGCCGGGGGTGAGAGGATTCACCGGAGACAGAGTGGGGAGCAGAAGAGGCGGCTTTACCTGAAATACACTGCTGAGGGGAGCAGCAGGTGAGTCAGGAGAGGTCTGCTGTGCCATGTGGGTAGCTCCCTGGCCGGGGATTGAATTTGTGCTGCTGTGGCTGCAGATAGCTGCATAGTGTGGCGGTGGAAACACGGAATCAGTAGGCTGCAGTGTATTTCCCTTTTGACTTTGGGGATGGTGCTGTCTTGTCTCTAGCTTACCTTAGTGTAAGGATAGTCTAGAACACATGCAATATGCAAACTACCTGCTGCTCCACCGCTTGTGATGTAAGGTTTCTGATCAATAACAGGTGATGGGTAGTTAAGTTTTTTTTTTAAAGATTTATTTATGCACACAAGAACTGCGGTACAGGCCAGAGGTGTGTGTGGGGGGGGGGGTGAGAGGATTCACCAGAGACAGAGCAGGGAACAGAACAGGCAGACTGACTGAAATACACTGCTGAGGGGAGCAGCGGGCGAGACAGGAGAGGACTGCTGCACCATGTGGGTAGCTCCCTGTCTGGGGATCGAACTCGTGCTACAGTGGCCACGGATAGCTTCATAGGTTGCTTCTCAACTCCTTGCACCACCAGGAGGCCTGGTAGTTAAGTTTTGGTCAAAAGGTATACGTGGGATTTTCAAGTCACGGCCTCTAGCCAGGATCAGCTGTAATGTGATATTAATGAGCAGATGGGTATTCACACTTTTTTTTTTTTTTTTAGATTCCTTCACCTCTTGTTGACATTTTCTCCAAATGTTTGGCATTCTTGGATAAAGCATTAGGTTTAATTTTTTTTTTTAAGATTTATTTATTTATTTATCTATTTATTTATTTATTTATTTATACAAGCATGGGGTACAGTCAGAAGCGCGGGAGGGTGAGAGAATTCACCAGAGCCAGAGTGGGGAGCAGAACAGGCAGAAGGACCGAAGTACACTGCTGAGGGGAGCAGCGGGTGGCAGGTGGCAGAAGTCTGTGCGACATGTGGGACCCTATTCCGGTGGCCGGGGCGCAGCCGGGGATTGAACCGGCGCTGCAGAGGCTGCAGGCAGCTTTGCAACCCAGCGCTCAACCGCTGCGCCACCGGGGAGGCCCCCACACATTTTTTTTTAATGAAAGTTGCAAATGTCCAAAATACTGAATAAAATAGAAGTCACATTGGGTGTTTTTTTTTTTCTTATCAAGTCCTAAAGAATTTTTAGGTGGTTTTATTGAGATATAATTAACAAATCATACGATCTGCCCATTTGATGTGTACTTTTTATTTTTTTTTACAACATTCACAGGCCTGTGCAACCATCGCTTCAGTCAGTTTTAGACTCTTTTGTCCCCTGAATAAAGAAACCTTGTCTCCATTGGTGGCCACCCCCAGCCCTCTCCCCCAGCCACTCTCTGTCTCTGGTTTTTCAGGGTTGCTACCTCCTGAGGCATCTCTCCCTGACTTGCTCACGGCAGCCTTTGCACTGTGTCTTTCACGACCCCCCCCTCCGTGCCCACGCGCCCCTCGGTGACCGCAAGTCTCCTCTTTGATGGATGCAGTCATACTGGATTAAGGTCCACCCTTGCCACCCCATTAACTGGAGCACCTCTTTAATCTCTCCCAAATGCAGTCCCATTCTGAAGAGCTGGGTATCATGAACTTCGGGGGGACAAAATATAGTTCCTACCAGTGTCTGTTTCTATTCTGTAAAGAGAGAAGATTTCACAGATACACGAGCTCATAGGGCCCTGAGCTGTTAGAGACCCAGACTTGTACCAGCTTGTCAGGCCCATGCCCGGGTCCTTTTAACTTCCCTTCTGTGGTGTCCTTCCCAGGAGGACGAGTTCCCAGGTCTGATCTATTTCCCCCCTTCTCTTTCTATTGAGGTGAAATTCACATAAACCAACTAATTCTAAGGGAGCCGTTCACTGACATTTCACATACTCTCAGGGCTGTGCGGTCATCACCTTTATCAAGTTCAAAACTGTTTTCATCACTCAAAAGGAAATCCTGTTCCCATTAGCCGTCACTCCCTGTCCCTTGGCAACCACGGATCTGCTTCCTCTCTTTGTGGATGTGCCTGTTCTGGACATTCGCATCAGTGGGTCACCTGCTGTGACCTCGTGCGTCTGGCTTCTCTCCCTGAGCACCACGTGTCCAAGGTCCCTCCCCGTGGAAGCGAGCATCAGCGCTGCCTCCTTTTCAGGGTTGACTAAGATTCCAGGGTGTGGGTGGACCACATTTTGCTTATCCATTCATTTATTGATGGATGTTTGGGTGTTTCCACCTTTTCATCATGACCAGCAGCGCGCTACGAAGCAAAAACCATGTGCAGGTTTTTGTTTGAAAATCTGCTTTCAGTTCCTTTGGGTCCACCCCAGGAGTGGAGTTGCTGGGTCGTACGGTAATTGGGTCTTTCTTTTCTTCTCCCCAGACCCCCATCGTGTCCAAGCGTTCGCTGGCTTTGTCCAAATCTGTTTTAAGGGCAGCTTTTCCCTGCCTTTCTGGACTGAGAGGGCCGGCGGGTGCAATTCCATGGCCGGCCATGGGGTGTCTCCCTCAGGCCGGGGGCCACCCCAGCCTTCCACCTCCCTCCCTGCGCCTCCGTCAGGGTCTCCACGGGACCTTCTCACCTCCCTTGGGCATAAAGAATGGGGAGAGGGATCTGCGGAGACTCAACTCAAACCCCAGCTCTGCCAGGCCACTGGCCGCCTCCACACCTCCGTCTCCCCGTCCGGGAAGTGCGTGTAAGTGATAAAGTCTCCGTGGTTTCTGGGAGGACTGAGGGGGATGGGGTTTCTGAGACAGGAAGTATGTTCTTTGCCAGCCTGCTGGGTAAGAAAGCTTCCTGGGAACCCCACCCGTAGGTGTCAGCTGCCAGCACAGAGCAGACTCGGGGTGAAGGCAGGTCTCCGCCCGCCCTCTGCTCGGGCAGGTGCCCCCTGTCTGGTGAAAGCTCACAGTAAATTTCCCATCTGGGGAAACTGAGGCCCCAAGGATCCTCAAGCAGTCCCTTGCTGTCATATCAGCATGGGTGGGGATTAGGATAGCCTGGGGGTCTCAGTGCTGTCTCCAGAGGCCACCGACGAGCCAGGGAGAGGGCACAGGAGGGAACGTCTCGGCGATTCAAACCACAGGCAGGACCCAATTGTTAAAAAAATAGGACTAGGTTTAATACCTAAGCCTCTGTGAAGTTACAAAGGCATCTTGGGGTTGGATCCCAGAGCCCCAAGAGTGTGAGCTGTGAGTGGGGCCTCCACTCTGATATGTACAGACTCCCCTAAAGGGAAACGGTCCCGCCGGGATGCCACAGACCTGGCATTCTTGCAGCTGGGTTTGTGCACGATTCTTCTGTGGGTCCCCGCGACTGGGGCTGGGCCCTCACGCCCCAGTCACACCGAGGAGTGATTCAGGAGGGAGTTCTGAATGTCTTCCAGGACTTGATAGAAGAGCTCCTCGCGGGACTTGGTGCCATCCAGGTACACTGCACCAGAAAGGCCATGGTCAGGGGCAGGGAGAACTGAGCTGTGCCCAGGAGATAGGTGGCCAGCTCACAGGGAGATGGGCAGACCAGGAGGAAGTTGCCCTGCAAAGTTGAGCTGCTTGAACAGTCCTCCAGGGCCAAAAGCAAGAGGGGCTGGTGGTGAGACTCGAGGAGGGACTGCCAGGTTCCCCAAATGGTCCCGAATGGGGAGGGGCCGGGTTCATCGCACTCAGGGTCTTACCCACTTCCACATTGTTGGCCTCCATCTCCTGCTTATACTTCTGGTACATGGGCCACACATGGCCATCGAAGATGCCAGGGGGATCGGGGACTGTGTAGTTTCTAGTACTGGGGAGAGAGAAGAACAAGAATGAGTGACACCCATGTTGCCCACGGATGGTACCCTGGGCAGAGACTGGGGAGGTGTAGATGAGGTCAGGGATCACCAAGAAAAGGGACCCCAGCTGAGGTCTGGATGCTCCAACTTCCAGCATTCCATGGGCCTAGGAGATGCTGGCCCTGTACCAGCCAGCTGCATGCCTGCTGCTCATCAGACTCAGTGGCAGGGCAACCCATGTTTAAGGGGCTACATCCAGGCACCTGATCCCACCTGGGCGGCCAGACGGGCCAGGGAGCACGGCCGCAGCCCCGGCTCACCTTCTCCTCCACTTGCTCTCTTCGTATGGCACCGTCAGGAAGTACCTCCGGCTGTACAAGTCCAACAGGGGCCTGGGTGGGGTGGGACACGCGATCAGTCCCCATGGGAGTCAAGACCCCCCAGTCTCCAGCCCCCAGCTTGGCTTCTAGCGACGATCTCTGGGGGTGAGGGTTGGGGGTGTGTGAGTGGGATCTGGGCTGATTGGTTTTAGGGGTCAGGGAGGGAATAGCATCAGCCAGCCTACACATGCCCCGGCAGCCGCCCACAGCAGCTCCGGATTCAGACAACCCAGAGGGCACAATGTGTAGCCCAAGGTCACACAGCAGGACTGGGAGTCCGGGAGCCTATGCTCTGCCTGAGAAAGTTGAGGGTCTAGAAGGAGAAGTCAGTTTCCTGAAGAAGCGTGGTCACATGCCCCAAGCCCTGGATCCGAGCCCAGCCCTGCCCTCCACTCCAGGTCCCCGGGGTCTTTTTCTCCCCTCTGGGGAAATTGAGACTCAGCAGCCCCTGGGGGGCCTGGAAGGTCGCAGGCCGCTGCGTGCAGAGGCTCACTTGTAGCTGTAGAGCAGGAAGCCTTCCAGGAGGAGGATGTGGGTGTCTGACGCATCGGTCTGGACACTGACCCCATGGGCTCGGGCGAACTTCTGGGGGTTGCTCTCCCAGGCCCGCACGGTGCTCAGCATGGCGTCCATGTTCAGGGACTCCAGCACTGGGGACGAGAGCAGGTGTACCCAAGGGGGCCGGGGCCCAGGCCCATCTCAGGAGGGGGCGCCAGGGCAGCCCTCTGTCCTTACCGTCCCATTGTTTGAAGCCGTCCTCCCCAACTGCTATTTGGTCTTGGGGCTGAAACAGAGGAGCCCATGCCCCAGGTTCAGTGCCCTCCTGCCCACCTCACCCCCGCCCTGGGGTGACAGGGTCTCCACAGGCCGCTGGGTGGCCGCCCCCTCTCCCTGCTGTTGATGCTCACAGGCTCTGGGGTCCCGGGGCGGGGGTCGGGGCACCCCAGGGACTCATGAGACCAGGAGGGAGGGGGCTTTGTATCCTCATCTTGTCACCCTTCACCTTCCACAAAGCATCGAACTCTTGATGGCAAAGTGGGGGTGCAGAAGGATGAAAGATTCTTGGGGTGAGATTACCATCTGCTCTGGGAACTCCCCTGGCCCTCCTGGCTCAGGTTAGCTCAGGCAGGACAGTGAGGGTCTGCACCTACCCCTGCGGGCAGTGAGCAGTAGGGGTGGGAGGGACGGGACCCGGATGCTTCCCCCTAATTTCTTTCTCAAGGGGCCATCCCCACCCCCACCTCTGGGTGAGGGCAGCCACCTTGAAAAAATCATCCTGGTGAATCACACAGCAGTTGGGCAGGGACTTGAGCAGGCTGTTGGTCAGCGTGGTCTTGCCGCCATTGGTGACACTGTGGGGAGAGCGAATCCCTGAAGATGCTGCCTGGGGGGACCCCCCACACTGCTGATGGAGGAGCCTCCCTGCAAACAGGCCTCCTCGGAATCAGACCCTGATGTCAAACTCCAAATTGTAAAACCCGCCGAGAGTCAGAGGGCCTTTTTAAACAGAAGGAAGGTTAAAAGCATGAAAGGGGGAAAAAAAAAAAAAAAAAGGCAGCATCATTCAGCCCTAGGGAGCAGGACACGGAGCCCTGCTGTAGTTTACACTCATTCATTGTGGCTGCAATCGCGGGGCTGGGCCACCGGTTTCTGTGGACAGAACTCCAGGCGTGACTCCCAGGGAGGCTTAGGAAACAAGGCAAAGTGTTAAAACACCTGTTAGTAAGATGAGGTCTAGCCACACTCTTCACCGGGGAGAAAGGTGAAATACAGTCATTTTCAGCAAAATGGAGGGAATTTGAGGGAGTTACGCGCAGTAAAGCAAGTTACAGGACATCTACATACTAGATGACTTGCTAAAGAGAGACGGCCTCTTCCTTCAGGTTTTGCAAGCTGCCAATTTTCCTGTTGCAAATATTTCATTCTCCCCCACTTTGTTTTACCATTTCCCCACCACCCCCCGGTGCAACTCCTGAGCTTTTCTCCTTCCACCGCCCTCCCAACCTCAGAGCCCGACGGGGTTTGCTTACTGGGGAAAAAGTGCTATTGGCAAGGTGGAGTGACCGCGCGCTCAGGGGTGCCCCCACTCCCCTGGTTTTAGCTGTGACCATCCTTGGGTCGGTCACCCAGGGAGCAAGGGCTCTCGGCTGACTCCTGGGCTCAAGGAGGTCAGACAGATGGAGGTCAGAGAGGGCACGGTCAGAGCTTTTCTGGAAAGGAGTGTTCCTTGACAGGGTTATCCCTGTCCGGGGACTCAGTGGTGCAAAATTGGCAGAACAGGAGAGATTGCAGCCATTGAAAAGGGGACCACCCATATATTGGGGGTGAGCGCACACCCCATATTAATTTGGGTCCGTACTGAAAGACACATCTTGTGCTGGTAGTTTGCTTTAGAATGTGGAGCCCCCACTCCTTCAAACACTTTAGGAAGTTCTAGAGAGTGCTGAACTGCAGGCAGGGGCCCTGGGCAACCGCCTGGGGGGAGAGTGGCAGCCACCTCTTCCCCCCCCAAATGCCTTCCGGCCATTTAAAAGCATTTCTTCTCCTGATGCAGAGCGGGCATCTCCAGGAGAGGGAGAGGCCCCTGCCAGAGGTCACCAGGCGTGGCCAGGATGGACGGCAGGCGCCGTCACATGGAAGGCCTTTCTGGGGTCGCCCCACCTGCTGGCGTGTGCCCCTGGAGTGGGGAGATGTTATTCCCACCCCCAGCAGGGTGCGGGTGAGATGTCCCCCACTCCCAGCACCTCCCGCCCCTCAGGACGCCCCGGGTTTTAGGAGGGTCTCCCAGAGCTTTGCATAGTCCCCACTGACTTCAGTTTGACACTGAGCACAGTTGGGGAAACTGATTTTCTTTTGGGAATGGAAATCTGGGCCCTGCGCCTCGCACCCTCTGCCCCTGGGGAAGCCCAGCGCCCGGGGCCCGAGGTCCCTCCACTGCCACAGGCCTTGGGCGGTGGCCCAGGCTGCTGCAGGTGCCGGGCAGCCTTCCATTCATTCCCGGGCCTCCTCCTCCGTCCAGGGCGCCCCCGAACCCCATCCCCCCTCCGGCCCCCTCCCCCGCGCTCCTCTGCGCCTTCCCGCGGGGCGCCTGCCCGGCGCTCACCCTCCGATGCCCACTATGTGCTTCATCTCCGCACGGAGGGCGGCGGGGACCGCGCTCGAGGCCACTCCCGGCACCTGGCGGGGCCCGGCCTGCAGTGCCCGGCGCGTCCCGACTTCATTGAGGGACCCCGCGCCTTTATAGGCCGGGGCGCGGGAGGCCACCCCGGGGAGGCGGCCCTCGTGGCCCGCGGCCTATGGGGAGCAGCCGGCGGGGAGGGGGCGCGGGGCGCCGCACCTGTTCCCACCCGATGGAAATAGCTCCGCGACGCCTTTGCCTAAATTAGTCACGGGTCGCCGGGAGGGGGCGGGGAGGGGGGTGCGGGTGGATGTCACCCCAGCTGCCTCTCCCCGCCTCGCGCTCTCTGGTTCCTTCCCTCTGCGCCCTCCCTCCTTCCCCCTCGGAGCCAGAGATAACCGGCCACACCTCTTCTCTCCCTAAAAATACCCCGCTCGGCTGCGTCCCCTGCCTTGACCCTGACTTTAGGAGCCGCCCGTCCCCCCCAAGCTGCAGCTCCCATCGGCTCAGCGGCGCGCGGGTCCCAGAGGCTGAGGTGCTGGGAGAATTTCCCTTTCCAGGGGGGTCCGGGCCAACATGGGCTTAAGGTCTGGCGTGGTGAAGCCCAAAATAGCTTTGCTCTGACGACTGGGGGGCCGTCAGAAAAATGTCTGCGTGACACCAGGGATCTTCATCCTTCATCGAGTGCTCAGGTGAGGCCTGGGTCACTGGATGTACCCTCAGCTTCTCAGCTGCCTGGGGCGTGGTGGGCATGACCTGTCATCCCTGCTCTGTACCCCCAAGCCAAGGGGCCATGACCTTGGTCAAGTTGGCAGTCACTTGGCAGGACCCACATTCAGACTGGGTGAGAGGCCCCTCCCCACCCCCCATGGACCTTTTGGTTGCAGGATTGAGGGCCCTGAAGACCTTTTGTTTACAAGGATTATAGTTACTGGTGATATTTACCACGTTATAAATCAAAGCTTTTTATTTAAGAACATTTATTGACATTTTAGAATGAGAACCATCAGCCATTACGCGGTTAGGTAAATATGTATTTTATGAAAAAAAACACTAGTTTTTAAAATAACCTTTAGAGAGTGATCGTGATAAAAAATTTTTAAATGTGCATGGAAGGACATTATTAAGAAAGTGAAAAACTAGGGAAGGAGAGAAAATATTTGCCATTTTCATATATTAGCCGTGTATCTGGTAAGGGTTTGACGTCTAGAACACTTAATAAAGAGGGCCTTTCTGGTGGCACAAGGGGTTAGGCACCACACTATGAAGCAATTTGCAGCTTCTGCAGCACGAGTTCGATCCCTGGCCAGGGAGATACCCACATGGCACAGTAGACCTCTCCTGTCTATCTGTGCTCCCCTCAGCAGTGTATTTCAGTAGATCTGCCTGTTCTGCTCCTAACTCTGTCTCTGGGGACTGTTCTCCCCCCACCCCTTGCCTGTACCCCAGGCAGAAGGTACAGGTGGCCTTGATGGGCGTTTTCCAAGCTAGTCCTTCCCTCTCCTCCTGTCCCCACCTTAAGCCCAGCCCCACTTCCTCTCTCTCCCTCTCTGAGCCTTGGTTTTCTCTCGTTTGGCAGCTGGCTGGATCTGTGACCCCTGAGTTCCACCACGTACCAGCAGGCGGGAGGGAAACCCCAGCTCTAGGGATTGACCTCTGGCCCAGTTTCGAGGCAAGAATTTCTAGGAGCCTCCGGTGGAGCACATGACCTGGGCCACAGAGACAGTGACAAGCTCAGCACCAAGGCCCTGGTCAGCGCCCCTGGAGCCCTTCTGGTTGACTCATCTGGCACAGAGGCTCCCAGTGCAGCCTTCCCAGCCCCCAGGCGGCACTCAGGGCCAAGGTCAGTGAAGACTGACCTTTCTGCCACAGGGTGTGTGATTCCCTTCACGTAAAATAGACAAAGCAGACAAATCCATGGACACAGAATGGTGCCAAAGGCTGGGGAAAGGAGATGGGGAGGCTGCTAGTGGGGAGGGGTTTCCTTTTGAGGTGATGGAATGTTCTGAAACTGGATAGAGGTGGTGGTTGTATAACACTGAATACACCAAATGCCACTACTGGTAAATTAGGAGAGAGACAGAGTGGGGAGCAGTACGGGTGTACTTAATGAATTATACTGCTCAGGGGAGCAGCAGGCGAGACAGGAAAGTTCTGCTGCGCCGTGTGGGCCAGCGCCCTGGCTGGGGATGGAATTCCTGCTGCAGTGGCTGCCCATAGCTGCATTGTGCTGAGACTCAACCCCCTGTGCCACCAGGGAAGCCCCTGTGTTAGGTATTATAAATGCATTCTTACAATAAAGTAACCTGTAGAAAATATGAAGAAAATCGTGGAAGAAAAAATACACCTACAGTATTTTCAACTGTGCAGTGTTCAAGGGTGTTGTGTATTTATTGGAAAATATCTACATATAATTGAACCCAGACTGTTCAAGTTCAGCTGTGACTCCAGACAGAAAGAGGTGGTACTTAATAAGCTCTTGAACCACACCCGAGTTTAAGCTAAATGAGGTGATTTTCGGAACACCCTGTAACCATGTACGGGGGCAGGGGGACCCGCCGTGGGATTAGAGGGATGAAACCGTGACCCCTTCTCCTGGCCTCCAGGGAGAGGAGGGGACTGGAGGTTGTATTAATGACGCATGACCAACAACTTAGTGCCTACAAGATGCAGTCCCCAGAGGGGCCCCTGAATGAAGGGGCTCAGAGGGCTTCCTGCTGCGGGCGGGAAGGTGGCTGGAGAGGGCATCTCTTTCCTGTCTCTGCCTGAGTTCCATTCTTTTATAGTGAATTGGAAATCTAGTAAGTGAACTGTTTTTCTGAGTTTTATGAACCTTTCTAGCAATTATGGACTCTGAAACAGGGAGGGTGTGGACAGAAGTGCGGGTAACCTGAGGACCCACTACTTGCCACCTGAAGTGGGAGCAGTCTCGTGGGGCTGAGGCCTTACACTGTGGGGTCTGCACACACTTCGGTAGCTAGTGTTAGAAATGGAGTTAACTCGCAGGCCACCCGCTGGTGTCTGTTCAGAACTGGAGGTTCATTTACTTGGAATCCCCCACCCACACCCCCAATCTGGTGTCAGAAGCGCTGGTGAGAGTGTAAGAAGGAAATTGTTTTTTCTTTCAATTATTTCAATAATAACATTAACTGTCGACTAGGTTTGATACTAGAGAGGATTGGCGCAGGGAAGGAGCTTGAATCACAGGGAAGCAGAGCCAGAGGGCCTGGAGGCTAACCCGCTGCACCCCATTCTGCAGATGGGAGATCGAAGCAAGGGAAGACAGACGTGGCCCAAGGTGGCCCAAGGTTGCATTGCATGGAGCTGTGCCCGCTCCAGGGTCTTTTAAAACTGCAGCATGTCGGGCCTCCCCTGGTGGCGCAGCGGTTGAGCGCTGGGCTGCGAAGCTGCCCTCAGCCTCTGCAGCGCTGGTTCAATCCTTGGCCGCCGGCAAGGGTCCCACATGGCGTGACAGCTGCTCCCCTCAGCAGTGTACTTCGTCAGTCTTCTGTTCTGTTCTCCGCTCTGGCTCTGGTGAATTCTCTCACCTTCCTGCGTTTCTGACTGTGCCCATTGCTTGTATAAATAAATAAATACATCTTTAAAAAACAAAACAAAACTGCATCACATCTACGACCAGCGTCGAATCCCTTGGAAATGGACAAAAGTCACAATTCTCCCTTCTCAGTTACGGTTTATTTATTTCACATAAAAACCCCCCATAGCTTATGGAAATGATGTCTTCACATCACGACAGTAATCATAATGAATTTTTTTTTAAAAACTGCAAAACTTGCCTCTGGAAGTATGGGCGTGTGCACTAGGACTCGGGGGGAGGATTTATGATGCATCCCACTTGTCACAAGAACCCAACGCCCCTTTATGACAAGGACTCAGGGTCTGTTGCATTTTGACCAAACCTGCCCCACAGTTACAGCAGGTCCTCAAATAACAATGTTGCCTCGACATAACATTCATGAGCCGACGCTGAACAAAGCACTGCCGTCGGAGGGTCTGAACTTCTCTCGTCATTTCGAGGCCCAGGTTTTCAGGACTTCACGGACAACATTAGTGAGGACTTACTGCACAAACTATTACAAAGTCAGCTTTGGGACGGTGCAGGCAGTAGCCTGAGTGGGCACAGTGGCCGTTTGGACAGAGCTGTGGGGCGGGATTCTCACACCTGTGGACAGGTGGCCGACCTGGGCCCTGCGGGTCTCTCTTTATTCCGAGGGGTTGATGTGTGCTGAGTCGGGGTCCTTGGTGCCTCTTGCCCATTGTCTGTGGCTGCTGGTGGTGCAGAGAGCTGGCAGGTGGGCCACGGTGAACCAGTGGGTCCCTGTTAGAATTTCTGGTGCAGCCAGAGTTAGCCCGCAGCTTCCTTGACAGGATGAGGCTGCCTCAGTGTCTCTCAGGCCCGGCCTTCCAGGAGTTATTGCGTTCATTGGCATGGGAGTTTGGGGCCTTCTGGGCCACATGTCCCTCTCAGATCAGCAGCACTGGCCACCTTGATCTGTTGGGGAGGGTACCAACTGGACCTGGGTTGGCGAGGGCTTTTGGGGAGCAGCTGGAAAGGTCCACCACCACCTCTGCTGCCTCCAGCTCCAGGGTGACACACCCAAACCTGGAACACCATCTTTTATTTGACAACTGGGAAGCAGAGAAGAAACACCTTCAAAAAGTTCCACCTGGCCCCCAAATGTGCCAGCTTTTCCAGGATATGTGCCAGATGTGGGCCTGCGCCCCCTCAGAAATCTGGCATTTTTCAAGGTGGGAGCTGCTGGCATTGGGGTCCCTCCTTTGTGGGGACCCTCTCTTCAGTGGCAGACTTTTGAGCACCCCTTTCCCTCAGCACTAAGTGCCATTGGCTCCCTCTTGTCTTTGGGATAATCCCATATGTACCCCCTTACCAGCCCGGGTTGAGAAACATTCCACAGAAGCACTGAGGTCAAGAGCTTCATTCTTGAATGGTGGGGCCAGCGGACCAAACCTTGGTGACGCTTATTAGGAGCCGGCAGAGGCTCCTGGAGGATGTGCCCGCTCAGCTTTTGCTCAGATTCACAGAAATAGACTCTTGGAATTCGAGGTAAGCATAAGGGCCACTTTCTGCAAGCACCGTCTGGCCTTTTTCTTAAATACCTGCAGAGACGGGGAACTCACTACCTTAGTGGCCACCTGACTGCTGTTTGGACATTGGAAAATGTCTTTCATCCCAAGGAAATCTGCCTCCTTTGACTGTACAGCATCCAGGTCCCTGGGATTTATTTGCCCAAGTGATGTCCTCAACATTCAAATGTCCAATATCCCATATCTTACTTTGTCTCAGTCTGTGTTTCCAGGATGAGTCTATTTCAGTAGTTGGCTCCTCAGCCTCCGCTCTAAGGGGGTGTCAGGGGCACGTCCTGATCCTGCCTGGGGGGATTTGGGGACAGCTCATTCTGCCTATAGGAGGTATTGATTGAGATTGCCCTGTGGTGTGGCATCCACATTGAACAGGTTCTAGATTGAGGGGGAGGGGTGTGTTTTTGCAGCTGTTGGACAAGGATGATTAGCAGGGGCTCTCACTTGTGCTGTGGGCTCTGATGCTCCCAAAGTAGGTGGGTGTTACAAGGAGGTTATGAGGTCAAAGGTCAGGAAGTACCCAGGGATAGCCCTGCTTGGGGGCTCAGCTTCCCGGCCAGATGCCCAGAGTTGTGAGCGCTGTTCTGGAAGGAAAGGCACAAGAACGAATCCAGACCCACCCAGGGAGTCGGTGGGTAACTGTGGCTCTGACCGGAGCCAGTGACAGATAAGAGAAAGGTCTTGAACTGGGGCTTTGTGCAGTGGGAGGGTTTTGAGGCCCTGGGGGTGGGGGAGGAGCAGGAGCAGAGGCCACTACGGACACAGGGGCCACTCCCTGCAATTCCTGCTCTTCTCAGCCATGAATTCATGAATGTGGAAAGGTGGAGGGCTGAGAACGGGGTCCTTTTCCAGAATGCACTAATACTGCATTGTTTAAAAAGATGTTTTCAAGCAGCTAAGAAGAATGTTGAGTTTCAAATGTGGATGAAGATACTGGCACTCTGTGAAGACTTAACTCGGGATGAGGCAGGGACAAGGTCTGGGGCCAGAGGGCATCTGACAGAGGTTTTCTGGCATCTGGAATCTTCCTTCACGTCCATGTCTATATTCACCCAACTCAGGACATGCTGGAGAGGGAAAAACAGAGTTAGTGGGAAATGCTGTTCTATGTGTCTGAAACCTAAAAGAATGAAGTAAGGCAACATTGGGAGCCCTCGACAGCAAGAATGGCCCCTGGACGTCAAGATCTCATAGCTGCCACCCTCGTTCCAGTTCTGAAGAGAACCCAGCAAAAGAACAGGCCCTTCACTTCAGAGCGAGGCTTCAACTCGCTCATCTGCTCATCCTCCCTCACTGCCCATGACCCAGCCGTGCGTCCATCACCCGTCCAGTCATCACCCGTCCATTCATCTGTCCTTCCACCCCACAGTTTCTTTCTTCGTGTCTGCAACCACTTTAAACATGCTTATTTGATCATCCCTATTTGAGGATTTTTGGGAGGGGATCTGATTCTGCTCCTTGTTATATGTGCCGACTTTCACCCATGGTGGATGACTCCCTTGTGTCTTCTGTCGGGGGATGAGAATTCATCTCCAGAAGGCATGGATTGAGAGGGTCCTGCCCGAAATGCTTTGCGGGCTTGCTTTTCAGTGTCCCGGGGGACAGTACTGGTCAAAGACCATTTTATTTCTCAGCTTGGGGCTTCCTGAATCACATGGCAGTACGAAGGCATGCATTCAGGCCGCGTTAAAGGTTTTTAAGAAGTGTGTGGTCAAGGACAACCCTGCACATTCCAAAGAACGCTTTGGCCCTTGCCTGGTTCCTGGGAGGTCTCTTCTAAGCCCTTAGCTTGATCAGTGTCTTTATTTGCTGGGACTCGGCGCACACCAGAGTGTATGCTAACCATGTGATTTAGGGCGGGGCTCTTTGTGATCAGCTCAGCTTCTGGAAATGCTTAGGACTAAAGTCAGCCACCTGGGGGGTCAGGCGTGCTGGTATGATCACCCCCAATGAATATCCTGCAAACCAAGATCAGGTGAGCCTCCCAGGTTGGCAACATTTGGTGGGTATTGCCTATGTTGTTGCTGGAAGAATGACGGGGTGTCTGAACAGCGCCCCTGGGAGAGGACCACGGGAAGCTCACACCTGGTCTCTCGTGGTGCGCGCACCTTCTCCTGCTGCTCGTTTTCGTCTGTACCCGTCCTTGCACCATGCTCAGCATACGTTGAGCATAATGGCTCTCGTGTCTTTGGGACACAGAAGCAGGAACCAGGTGGAGACACCGGGACAGGCCGTGGGCCGCCTTTGCACCTTCGCTGAATTATATCCTGAACGTCTGGGGACCAGTGCCAGGGGGGCATCCTTTGGTGCCACATGTTGCTCAGCTCTGGGGCCTCATGTTAATGGTGCCTCCTTGGAGCTCGGCAGGGCAAGGGTGTCCTGCCACAGGGAGGCCCTGTTGTCATGGCAACCACGGTCTCCCGGTCTCCCTGGCAAATACACCCCCTACCCGCAAACAACAAATCATGGGGCAGTAGTCACAGCGGTGTAGACGCGACTTCAAACATCAAAAAAAAAAAAGGCAGAGAGGTCACTCCCCTTTCCACACTCACCTTGTTTCCTGATCTTCCGTGACCAGAGCAGACCTGTGGGAGAGGCAGGGAATCTCAGCATGATTTCCCTATTCTGGGGGAGACTTGGCATCTGGCTCTGAGCCCCGGGAGGGCCCACACTGTTTTGTCTTCATCTGGTACAAAGCACTAGCACGTGTGTGCTGGGAACAAATGGCTGGGACAGGCAGTGACGGAGACCAGGTCCTTCCAGGGACACAAAACGATACCACTAACACTGCTCAGGGTGCCCCAGGCCGGGGGAGGCTGAGCCACCCATGGGGATGCCATGGGGATGCTGGCACTTTCTTCTGGGAGGAAGGTCTGATCTCACAGCGGCAGGGCCAGAGCCAGGTGTCTCACCGTCCCCGAGGCTGGCCAGTAGAGGCTTGTTGGATTTTAAAAAAAGAAGGGAGGGGGGTGTAGGGTAAGTGAACTGGTCCAGCTTTTTGCACCTCTAACCTCTGTGGCTCTCCCCTGTGGCCTTGGTGGAGTTAACACAGAAGGAGCCTGGGAGGGTGGGCATGGGGCATGCGTGCCTGATTGTGGACACCTGGCGTATGGGTGCGGGCCTGCGTGAGTGTGCACACCTGAGCCTGGAGGCCAGCTAGATAAGGCAGCATTACTCAGAAGATGGCCACAAGAGGGAGGGCAGCTGCAGAGGCAGAGACCATAGGAGAAGGCCCGAGAAAGCCCAGAGGAAACTGCACATTCGCGGGGGGCTACGTTGCTGTCTGGAACCAAAGGTGAACCCACCCCGCCCGGGATGGTTGCAAAACAGGGGGGAAGGGCTGAATGGAAGCAAATGTTTAATGTTGAATGGTATAGGGTCTCCTTTTGGAGTGATGGAATGTTCTGGAATTAGAGAGAGGTGATGGTTGCACAGCCTTGCAAATGCACCAAGTGCAGCAAATCCAGCACTTTAAAAGGGCTCATTTGCTGCATGTTATGTGACTTTCACCGCAAAAACAAACAAACAAACAAAAAACCAAACAAAAAAAAAAAAAAAAAACAAGGGAGAAGGCAGGAGGCTTGGGACACGTAGTTCTACTTTCTGTCCCTTGACGGAGGCCAAGTTTTCTCCCCAGGCCCCCCAGGGTTCAGCAGCCAGTGGTAACTTGGGCATTTACCTGTCCTCCTCTGGCTCCACCTCTGGCTTCTCTTCAGACCTGGGCAGGACAAATTCCGGCTGCGGCCGCACGCTGGGGTCAGAAAGAGGGGGTGAGGCAGGACAAGCCAGTGCGGACTCGGGGCTCTCAGCTCCCACTGCTGCCTGCACTGGCCTGTCTGGAGTGTGACCTGGGAGGTTGTTGCTAGGGGGAAGTGTGGCCCCAGAGTCTGCCCCACCACTGCCCAGGGGGATTGAAGCTGGAGGTGACCGTGAGGAGGACGGTGTGGGCCTGAGCGGGGAGAGGCAGGCCCTCGGCCCTCCTTTGGAGCACTTATCGCTGCACATCGCTGGGGAAGGACTTATCCACGCGCGGGGAAAACTGCCCCTTCCCAGGCTGTGATGCGGAGGGTGGGCCCTGCGTCCTGTCTGTCCCCGACCACAGCTGAGGCATGGGGCGGGAGGAGAGTCATGTGTACACATACACACACACACGTGTACATAAAGAGAGACACAGCTATGGAGAGACAGAAAAGACAGAACGACAGGGAGACAGAGAAGGGAGCTACAGGAGGGAGGAAGAAGGGAGGAAAAATAAAAAAGGCCGGTGGACAGACCCACCTCACAGCCATGGGGATGGCCAGTGCATAGCAACAGAGAGGAGCAATGGTGGGGGTTGCAGCGGAGAACCCTGGGAGGAGCTCAGCGTGGAACCCTGAGCACTGCTGGTGGGAAGGTAAAATGGTGCAGGCTCTAGGAAACCAGAATCATGGTTTCTCAAAAAACCAAACAGATAATTACCACACACACCCAAAAGAATTAAAAACAAGGACTTAAATAGACATTTGTAGGTCCACATTTGTAGCAGTGTGATTCACAACAGCTGAAATGCGGACACAACCCAAGGGTTATTGAGGGAGGAGAGGGCGCACGTGGTGTGTCCATCCAGATGCGGGAGTAGTATCCAGTCATAAAAAGGAAGGACCCTCTGACAGCTACAGGGTGAATGGACACGAGGACATGGAGCTCAGGGCCATCAGCCAGACACAGGGACAAATGCTGTGTGATCCACTCATGGGTGGGGCCGGGAGTCACATCCAGAAAGACAGGAGTGGATGGTGGTGCAGGGGCTGGGGGGGTGGGAGTAAATGTTTAATGGGGTCGAGCTCCAGTTGAGGAAGATGGGAAAGTTCTGGAGCTGGAGGGTGGGGACAGCTGCACAACAGTGTGTGTTTAGTGCCACTGGTATGCTTCAAATGGCTAAGAAGGTACATCTTATGTTACTTGTATTTTGCCAAAATGAAAAAAAAAAAAAAGACAGGATGGAAGGAACAAGAAGGCACAGGTGAGTCCTACCTTCCTGCAGCTGCCCCGCCCTCCAGCCACCTCTGGCTGGTCCACCCTCCATCAGTATTAAATGTCTCTGGGTGACACAGTCATGCTTTTGCTTATTATGTGTCTCCTCTGCTGAACCCCCTTCTTATCTCCTGGACTCCCCGTCCTGGCAAGCCATACCCCTCCTTTGCTGTCAGAGGAAACTTCTAGATCTGGACTCTGTCTTATTTGCCTCTGTCTCCCGCAGGGCTGGCAGTGATGCTCACTCGCGACCCACTCAAAGTCTGGTTCTCTCAGGAACTTGCTGGTGGCCTCGGGCAGGTAGGTGCCTCGCCAGTGTGAGTCTCAGATTTCTGGGCCATAAATGCCAACAGGCAGCCTCGCCCTGCCCAGCTCTCGGAGTGGGTGGGAATGTAGCCGGGAGGGCCAGGGAGGCCTGAGGCTCTGTGAGCACTGCTCAGGGTATGCCGCCAGCCATGTTAGTGCAGGAACGTTTCTGGGTTGGTCAGCGCTGAGTAGGGCTTGTGTCCCTCTGTAAAGGGGAAACTTAATATTCTCTTTGCTGCGGTGACTCCTGTGGAGCCCACCATTTTGTCCAGTGGGTTGCACGGTTCCTGATTTCTTACCGTAACTCCTAAGGAGGTTGTGAAGTTTTTCATTGTCTAATATCACTCCAATTGGGGACTCAAACCCAGGTCTGACCCTAACCCCTCGAAAGAAGGGCATGAGCTCCTGAGCCGTCTGTATTCATGACACTGACGTTAGGTCCTGCGGAGCCTAAACCACCATTCGGCCCTAAGTGTGACCCTGGCTCAGCCCTGACCCAAACTTACACAGACGTCTCCCTCCGGGCCTTGAGCCTTTCCTCGTCATACCTGGAAGAGAGAAGGGAAGCAGGTGAGACACAGCCTCCCTCACCTGCAGGGAATCCCCTCCCCTTCGGAACCAGAGAAACAATTCTCTGTCCTAACTGAACGCACACCAATCTGTAGAGATATTTTTACACCCATGTTCACAGCCAAGACATGGAAACATCTCGGGTGTCCATCGGTGCATGAATGGATAAAACAAATGTTAGCGGTCAAGTGTCCCTGAAAGACCTCTCTGTCACCGGGACCACGCGTGCCATGGTCCCGAGGGCCGGCGTACCATCCAGGTCTGTGACTCCACTGCATGACTTTGTCACAATGGTGCAACCTCTTAATGATGCATTTCTCGGAAGGTGTCCCCAGAGAGGTCGGTGACTGTACAGACCAGGGAATATTACTCACCCTTAAAAAGGACACAGCTGCAGTGGGGATGGACCTTGAGGACATGTTGCTCAAAAGGACACGCCCTGTGTGACCCACTCAGAGGAAGGCCCTGGAGGAGCCACATCCAGAGAGACAGGAAGTGGATGGTGCGTGCCAGGGGATGGGGGAGGGGAGGGAGTTAGTGTTTAATGGGGACAGAGCTCCAGTTGGGGAAGATGAGAAAGTTCTGGAGCCCGAGGGTGGGGATGGCTGTACAAAAATGTAAGTGCTTAATGCCACTGAGCTGGTTAGATGGCAAAATTTAAATTATTTTACTGCAATTTGATATAATGCTAGTGCAAAATAACAGGAAACACAGCTGTTGTCCTCAAGTTCTGGGTGGCCCAAGGGTCGGCAGGATGTGGAGTGTGTGGGCCCCCATCCCCTGTGGTGTGCTGACCCCCTCTTGGCAGGCTTTGGGGGGCTGGGGGTGCAGGGGTTGCCCGTGCCGGGACACTCACTGTAGCACGCAGTCTGGGATCTGCACGTGCTCCATGGGGATGAGCTGCTCCAGGTCTTCCAGGCTATGCACATACTGGATCTTGTTGATGAATTTGACACTGGCAGGAGAAGAAGGAAGGGGTATCTGAAGTCCTACCTTGGGCTTGGTTGCTTAGGGCCAGAAGGAGCCAGAGCTCACAGGGGGTATCCACACAACCTGATTCCAGGCGCCTCTCCCCAGCCTGCCCTCCCCGTCCATGGCAGCCTCGACCTCCTGCCCCTCGTGGGTGGGTGGACAGAACAGAACTGGGGGGTTCTTGCCCTGCAAGAAGGGTACCCAGGGTCTCCTTGGTGCAAGGGGTTAAGTCTCAACACTATCCATAGCCACTGCAGCATGAGTTCAATCCCTGGCCAGGGAGCTGACCCACATGGCACAGCAGACCTCTCCTGTCTCCCCACTGCTCCCCTCAGCAGTGTATTTCAGTCAATCTGCCTGTTCTGTTCCCCACTCTGTCTCTGGTGAAGCCTCTCACCCCCCACACCTCTGGCCTGCACCCCAGCTCTTGTATGCAGAAATCAATAAATCTTAAAAAAAGAGAGAAGGGTCCCCAACCCCCAGGAGCATCAGATATGGGTCCTTGCCGAGTTGAGGAAATTGTTTGAAAGGAAACAGAAAGGCAAGACAATCTACCAGATTCTTGGCTGTTTTTCCATCCTCCTAGGACTGCTCCTGAGCCTTAATTTCCCACCAGGATGCTTTCCTACCACTGCCGTCAGCACTGGGGATGGCACATTAGTCAGCAGGGCACGCGGAGGGCATGCGTGGGCTTGCTGACTCACTGGCCATTCTCTGGGGATGAACGGCCTCTTCTGCCCAGCCTGCACTCAGGTCGTCTGTCACATGGAGTGCTTTGTCACGCCACATTGCTTTGAACTCATGGTTATTCAAAAAATGTTTTAAACCTAATTTTGGTAAAATCAACTTTTTTCAAGGTTAGACAATCTTTTCTATTTTTTAAAATTAATTTACTTATACAAGCACTGGGTACAGTCAGAAGCGCAGGAGGGTGAGAGAATTCACCAGAGACAGAGCAGGGATCAGAACAGGCGGACTGACGAAATACACTGCTGAGGGGAGCAGCGGACGGCAGGAGAGGTCTGTCGCGCCATGTGGGACCCTCACCGGCGGACGGGGTTCGAACCGGCGCTGCAGAGGCTGCGGGCAGCTTCGCAGCCCAGCGCTCAACCGCTGCGCCACCAGGGGAGGCCCCTAGACAGTCTTTTCTAATGATGAGAAATATAAGGCCAAGATTATTAACTAGTATACTAATAATCAAAGAATGAAGTAACAGTTAAAAGGAGCTAAAAGGAGCACAAGGAGCTAGAAGTCTCCAAAAGTGTGTCAAGAAGTTTTATAGCTATTTTTAGAGGTTTGATAAAGGTTTGGTTCAAGCTTCCTGGCAACCAGTGTAAAGTGAGCCACGTGATGAATGATGCAGTCCAGAGCATCTAGAAAAGGACATTAAGCCAGGTACTCAGCAGAAGGCTGATGGGCGGTGATTAAGTGGAATTTCTCCCTTTGCAGTTAAGTTGGTTTCCTGGACAGAAGCCTCCTTTTTTTTTTTTTCCTTAAGATTTATTTATTTATGCATACAAGCTCTGGGGTACAGGCCAGAGATGCGGGGGTGGGGGGTGAGAGGATTCACCACAGACAGAGTGGGGAACAGAACAGTTTGGCAAGGACCCATATCTGATGCTCCTGGGGACTGGGGACGCTTCTCTCTTTTTTAAAGATTTATTTATTTCTGCATACATGGATGTCTCTCGCGGGGTCACAAAGTGGCCAGGTGTTCAGAAACGCACATCTCCATCTGCTCAACACTTTTTTCATGAAAAAAATTATCCTCAGAAAAGAGGCATCGGGGCCTCCCTGGTGGCTCAAGGGGTTAAGCACCGCACTATGAAGCAATCTGCAGCCTCCGCAGCACGAGTTCGATCCAATGCCAGCCAGGGAGCAACCCACATGGCGCAGCAGACCTCTCCTGTCTCCCCGCTGCTCCCCCAGCAGTGTATTTCACTCGGTCTACCTGTTCTGTTCCCCACTCTGTCTCTGGTGAATCCTCTCACCCCCCATCCCCGCATCTCTGGGGCTCTGGGGGTGGACTGATTGGATTTGTTAGAAAGATTTTTTATTTATTTTTAATTTTTTTATGGTGCATAGAGCTAGCGCCTGATGCTCTGAGCACCAATCTATAAATACGGGTAAAAGTCACATCCTGAGCCTGGTGTGATAACAGCTGCAGTGCCCAGGGCTGGAAGCCGACACCGAGTCTCGGTGTAACGATCCTCTGCCTGGCTGGGTCCAGCTTTCTGTGCCATGGGGGACTCTGGGGAGGGAGAATGCCAGTCCAGGGTGAGGCACATTCCCCATGTTTAGCTCATCAGAGGACAGCTAGGAGTGTTCTTCGAGGTATAATCAGTCTCTGAGGGCTGGATTGATTGCAGGTCAGCATCAGCCCACTCCCCTGCTTTCCCCACTTTTAAATAGGTAAGCTGACTTCTCTTGCCCCTCTCTACCTTTTCTTTGTTGTTTTTTAAAAAAAGATTTATTTATGCCTACAGGAGCTGGGCCAGAGGTGTGGGGGTGGTGAGAGGATTCACCAGAGACAGAGTGGGGAACAGAGAGGCAGACTGACTGAAACACACTGCTGAGGGGAGCAGCGGGCGAGTCAGGAGAGGTCTGCTGCGCCATGTGGGTCACTCCCTGGCCGGGGATCGATCGAACTCGTGCTGCAGAGGCTGCGGAGGGCTTCACAGCGCTGTGCTTAACCGCGTGCGCCACCAGGGAGGCCCTCTCTATCTTTTCTTTGAAAGCCCATAGTAGCATCCTCAAAATTTGTCATGAAGAAACTCAGAGGGAGAGAATTATCTCTATTCAAGGCCAGTGTACCTTCCCATTGTGGACACTCGAGGACGCAGGCTGCTCTGGGACGTGTGTGTTCACCCTTTTGTCTGGTGCCTTCGCCATCAGCGCAGATTATCCATAAGTAGCGCGTCAGTCACCTGACTTTTCTAATACGCAAATATTTTCGGATGCTTGGAGCACAGAACATAGGCTCCAAGGCCACCACCTTGCCGGCCTGTCATGCTGTGAGTGAGCAAGGCGAGATGTCAGAGCAACGTCTGACTCGCTATTCAACTCACCCAGCCAGATCTTTCCGCTGGGAAAGTGGAAATTAAGGATCTTGATTTAATTCAATGCTTTGAATTACATTACATTAATGTACATTCAGTTTTATTTGATTGACTAGGGCATTCAACGGGCCTCATTCTGTTCTACTCCGTCTGTATTCTTCTGGGTGCCTTCACAGACCCGTGTGGTTAGTGACTTTTTGCCGATGCATATGACGGGGCCCCAACAGGCTATGCTGCGTAGCCGAGGTGTGCGGGGCTCACGCAGGCCCCTGGGATGACGCTCTATGACTCTGGCGGGACAATACTACGGAACCAGGCGTTTCTCAGAACGCAGCCCGTTCTGTGAGGGATGCACGCACCTGCTGGAGGTGCTATAAGGGTGAGGTAAGCCAACGGGCTTGAGCGCCCAAAGTGGATTTGACCTGCATGCTTTTGCTGTTGTAACCACGAGTATAACAATCTGAGTTTTGTGAATCCTCCAATCTGAGAGTGGTTTTGGGGACTCCCCAAAACACACATGGATTGGTTTATCGCATCACTGGCCCAGAGTGGGTCAGCCCCCCTAGGGTCACCCCCCACAGCTCTGGAGTGGTGGGAACTAGGCTTGTTTCTAGGGGAGTGTGGTGGGCTAGCCATCTTGCTGTGTGATAGGGTGAGTCCCTTGACTTTTTTGAGCCTCAGTTTTCTCATCCATAAAATGGGCTTAAAAGTATCCAGCATCCAAGAGGTGTGGGCTGGTTGTTGTTATTTTTCCTTTGTCATTCAATAACAATACATGGATCTTGCAGGTGGGTTCTAGGCCACTGCAATAAAGCAAGTTGCAAATTTTGGGGTTTTCCAGTGCATATGAAAGTCATGTTTATATAATACTGTAGTCTAGTCAGTGAGACAGCGTTATGTCTAAAACACCAATACACATACCTGGGCCTCCCTGGTGGCACAGGGGTTAAAGACTCAGCACTATGAAGCTGTGGGCAGCCACTATGGCCTGAGTTCAATCCCTGGCCAGGGAGGTGACCCACAGGGTGCAGCAGACCTCTCTTGTCTCCCCGCTGCTCCCCTCAGCAGTGTATTTCAGTCAATCTGCCTGTTCTGCTCCCCACTCTGTCTCTGGTGAATCCTCTCAACCCCCCATACCTCTGGCATACACCCCAGTTATTATATGCATAAATAAATAAAAATAAATCTTTAAAAAACCCTAATGCACATACCTTACTTTAAAAATAAAGAGCAAAGTGAGTACCTGCAGTTGGAAAGTGGCCTCAGACTCAACTGACACAGTGTTGCCATAAACCTTCAATTGGTAAAAAAGGCAACATCTGCCTATACAGACTCTAAAACTTTTCAAAGCTGTGATATTCATCACAGGGGATCTAGAAAGTGCAAATGAAAAAAAAAAAGAGGTGCAGCAACCCCCATGGGGAGCTTCACAGGTCACAACCTCACCTGATGAAAGGGCGGGAGATGGCCAGCACGGTGCGGATGAACCAGGATGGGTGGACGATGATTAAGGACTTCAGATTTTTCCTCAACCTGTGTGGGGAGGCAGAGGAAGTCAGATGGCTCCCGGGGGAGCCCTTGGGGAGCAAGGAGCACAGGAGGGTCAGGAGAGGGAGTGGAGAGCAGAGAGCAGCATGCATTTGCCATTTGTTAAGTCCATGTGGTCACACTGCCTGTCAGATCCCAACCCCCGTGGTGGTGTTGGGAGTTCGTGGGGGTCCCTAAGGCCCCAGAAGCAGAGTTGGAGGAGCCCTGTGGTGCAGAGCCAGCAGCCAGACGGGCAGGAGCTGAGAGGCCAACATTGTGCAGTCATCACTGAATGTCCAGGGGTGTCCAGTCCTGCCTCCAAGCTTCCACCACTAACCTGGGGTGCAAGCATGCATCAGCTGCTTGAGTTAGAAATCGTTCATCTTGAGGCTATTCATAGTAGCCAAGAGGTGGAAACAACCCAAGTGTCCACTGACAGATGAGTGGATAAATGAAGGTTATCTATACAATGGAATACTACGCAGCCTTAAAAAGGAAGAAAATTCTGACACGTGACAGTGTGGATGGATCTGGACTGAGGACACGATGCTCAGTGAAATGAGCCAGACACAATAGGACACAGCAGTCATGGCTCCACCCCCAATAGTGTTAGGATAAAGGTTTGTCGGTTATGCATCCTTGTCTGTGCTGCGCCGTAACAGTTGCCTGAGCTAATACACAACCTTCCAGAGGAGCTCAGACTTGGGAGTCCTTGGTCCTGGGGGTGGCCCCCAGTCCCACCCACTCACCTCCTGTCAATCATCTGGTAACACTTCTTGAGCCACCCGATGCCAGGCATCTTCCGCCGGGGGGTAGCACCATTCAGGTATACGATCATATAGTCCTCCGCCACCAGGAGTTCCAAGCTGCTGATGACATACCTGGTCACAGGGCACACACAGGGTCATGACGGGGGGCCGGACTTAGGAAGTCCCAGTCAAGAGTGACCACCTGTGCTTTCACCTGCTTTACTTCTCCTGGCTGTGCTAGGGTGTTCTTGGCTATCCTGGCACACTCGAAGGTGGGGGTGGTGTGTGTGTGTGTGTGTGTGTGTGTGTGTGTGTGTGTGTGTGTGTCCCGTCCACCCTGAATGTGCATCAGTGGGCATAATGACAGAAGTAGCTGCCATTCTATCGAGCACTTAATAAATGCCAAGTGCTTTAGATTCGTGGCTACATTTACTTTCTCCAAAAGCCCTGAGTGGTCTCTGAAGCCCCAGAAACAGGCAACAACAGGCACTTACAGCAAACAGCCCACTGCATTGGACTTTAGGACCCCGGAGCCTGTCCCTGTGCCATCTCTTCCTGAATAGTTTCGGAAAAATCTTTTCCTCCATCCATCTTTATGTTGGGGGAGGGACTGGGCTGGACGCCCTGGTATCTTAGGCCACTTTCCTGTCTGACCTTCCAAGGGGACCTGCTCATCCTATGCCCTGCTGGGTAAGATGGAAATCCTCAAAACAATGATAATATGAGTAATAATGATTTATTGAGCTCTTTATGGTTATCTGTCAGGGGCTTAAGTGTACCAGCTTTCTCCCATGTAACAAAACTATGCCTATGTGTCCTCAGTTGAGTGTCTTAACCTCTCAGTGCCTCGGGCTCTGCACCTGTACAGTGGGAGACACGGACCTACCCCATGGGGCTGTGGTGAGGGCAGAGCCATTCATCACTGAGGGAGCCCTTGTGCGGCCACATAATAAATGCTCAATAAGTGAGTGACGATCATGATAATGTTGCTGCTGATTGTGCCAGTGAGGTCCAGGGGGCAAGCAGGGGACTCAGGTCCAAGTTGACCAGCTGTGACCAGCAGGCTGAGGCCACACCCACCATCTGGGACCCCCAGAACTGCCGGCAGAGTGGCGGAGGGGCACTTACAGGAAGAGGTTCTCCATGATGTAGTGGTAGTCAGGGGAGCTGCTGTCCGGAAGGAAGCAGGCAGCAAAGACAATGATGGCGTTGAGACCTTCGCCATAGTACCCTGGGGAGAGGCGGCCAGTGAGTGACCCCAGGCGGACCTGGGCAGCACCTTCTCTGAGCTCCAAGCCGGGTCTGGGTCACCCCAGGCCCTCACGGGGTCACCCCAGCCCTTCCCGCTGCCCATGTTCAAAAGGTACAGATTTGAGTCACAGCCGCCTAGCTGGGGGAGCCCGCAACCCCCGGCCTGTCTCTGCCTTTGATGGGACCACCGGCCACCCCCGTAGGCACCCCCTGTGTGCTGTCTATGCCTCGCCCCAGGCAACTTTCCACCCCTGCCCACCCAGAGACTCTGGGACTCAGATGAAGGGGCCGCTGAGCAGGCTCAGGTGCCCAGCTGGAGGCGCGAGGGGGCCGAGGGCGCGATCTCACCTCCATGGGTCACCACCCTCATGTAGGGCCGGATCATGTGCAGGTCAATGCGATGTTCTTGTTCTCCGATGATCACCGTCCGCCACAGGCGCCCGTTGGCCGCCCCGCCCTCTTCCGCAGCGCCGTCCCCAAACAGATCCGCGCTGTCCCCGGGCATGTTCTTGGCGGCGGCCACCGGGGTGTCATCTGGAAGCAGGTGGGGTGAGCAGAGCAGAAGCCTGAGTCCGGACTCCCTGAGCTGCCGGGACCGCTGAGTCCAGCTCACAGGCCAAAATGCTCCCCCGCCCTTTGCTGGTGGAATGTCAGACTGGGCGACGGGGCGAAATGGTGGGTCTGGGAGTCAACATACGAGGTCCAAAGAGTAATTTTTTTTGCAACTGTGGGATATAGGAGAGCGTTTGGGGCAGAGGTCAGGCCGCGCACCTCGGTAGAGCTGCTTTCTATGAACGACTTGCTGTGTGATCGTCCACATGTCCTTTCCCTCTCTGGGCTTTTCAGGGTATTAACGGCTCTTAAAATAGCCACCTCCTTCTCGGCTTTCATCCTGCGATCTTCCCGCCTTGGGAAATAGCTCCTCTGTATTCCTAGCTGCGCAGGTCCCGAAACCTGGTGTCACAGTCACTCACTTTTCTCCTTCCTGTCACATCCTGTCCCCCAGTGCTGTGGGCTCTGTGTCACCTCCTGGCCACCACCATGTCCTGTGAGGACATCCAGCCACCCTTCTCTGGGGCCTCCCTTCTGTCCCCAATCCCGTCCCACCATCAGCTCATCCCCCAGCCCTGCAAAGAGAACATTCCAAATACAGATTGGAAATCAGACAGGTCCACCCTGCTGCAAGTTTCCGGTGAGTTGGGAATAAAAGCCACACTCTTGGAAGTAGCCTCCTAAGCTCTGTGTGATCCATGCAGCCTCTGCTGGCCCCTGAGTCTGGCTCCTTTCAGCCCCCCATACTCCAAGCACACTGGTTGCCTTCCCCATGTTCTTGCTTTAGGTCAGCTCAAGTAACACCCACCCAGTGAGACCTGTCCCGACCGCCTTCAACCACCCCCACCATTGCCCTAGCTCATGCTCTCCCCATTGGTTTTGTGGATTTTTGAACCTGGGTCATTTTCTGGGGTGGAGCATCTCCGGCCTGACCCACTCCACGCCAGGTGCATCCCCAGTCATGACAATCACAGGTGTCCCCAGACTTCACCCAGTGTCCCTGGAGGGTGAATCACCCAGGGGAGACCCCGTGTTCCACTGACCCCAGGAGACTCTGTTCCATCCTCATCTGCCCTCTGGATGTCTTGGGAGTTGCACACATTTAAATATACACACTGAGTCAGAGGGAGAGAGGAGCAGGGGTCTACTTAGTCCCCCCTCCCCAATAATGTCAGGGCCTCTCCTGTTGGCTATGTTGATATCAGGTGGGTTGTCGGGCACTGTGGGGTGTTGGGTAGCATATAAGCCCCTACCACCCAATCATAACCTCCACAGGCATCCCGAGACATCGCCCAGTATTCCCTTGGACAGAAGTAACCTCACTGAGACCCTCTGCTCTATCCCACCACTTCACCCCAGTTCCCTGCAACCAGCTGCAATTACCTTGCACACATTTCATCTGGTGGCATCTGTCTTTCTGACCCCCTGCATGTGGCAGGCACATCCATTCCTGACACATCGCCACCGTATCCCCTGGGCCTCAGCCAACCCCAACTTCTGCATATATAGTCTACAAACACTTGCTGAATCGGTTGGCGGCACTTTGTTTTGATCTTGGTTGCTTTTGAGACTCAGATGAAATCTGTTGCCCCAGAAAAACCCACTAGAGAAATATGCATGAAGTCAGAGGGGCAGATAACCCTCAGGTGTTAGAACCCCAGCCCCACCCAAGCTTGTGGACTTGCATGGATGGCTCCAGTAAGCTGGTCCAGGAAGCCAAAGGTGCACTGGGGTTGGATTTGGGGGCTAGGCATGCCGGGAGAGGAACCCCATCCTTACCTTCCCACTCCAGTTCATTGCCATTCCCCAGGAACTCCAGCGAGTCAGTCTCATCAGGGGTCTCAATGTCATCCACGTTAATATCCAGGTCATCGGGGGTATCCAAGAAGTCATCAGACAGCAGGGAGCCCTCACTCTGATCCAGGGAAATGTTGATCTCCGGGGCCACCAGTGTCTTCCGCTTGCGATGAGCCCCATTGAAGTTTAACGTGTTTGGAGGGGCTGCCGGAAAACAAAACAAAACAAAAATCCCATTGCTCTTTCTGTCTCGCACCTCCTCTTCATGCCCCCGCCTGGTGGGAGCTCCATCACGTCCTGGGCATGGATAAGGTTCAGAGGACACCCTGTCACAGCAGCAGTTAGTGTTATCAGTGCCCTGCCATGGAGATCAAGGACAGGCACTTGGATGCGGGCAGACTGGGGTTCCAAGCCTGAGCTTGCTACTCCTGAGCTTCATGACCCTGGAGAGCCACCTCACTGCTCCAAGTCTGACTTGCTTTTACCATCTGCAAAATGGGATTCACGGGAGGGGGGTGGGGTAGCCTGCCAGGCTCTAGACTTATCTATAGTGTGATTATTGTTACCCTTGAATAGGACCAGCAGAAAATGCCACATTCTTTTTTATCTTTCTCTGATGTTGGACTCTTTAATAACCAACATTTATTGACCATGTACCAGGGGCCAAACACTCTGTGAAGCTCTCCCAGGGCATTTTATGTTTTAACCTTGCAATAGCCCTATGAGATGAGTTCGGGGTTCAAGCCCATTTACTTGATGAGCAAACAGAGGCACAGGCCACTCAACTGGTTGTGTGGCTATTCTCTCAGGACTTGGACAGACTCTTAGCTTGACTCTAGTCTCCCTGGAGAGGTGGTTGCTCTTCCTGGGCTACCCTCAAGGCATTCAAGTCAATCAGATAACTAGCTGGGACAGAGAGAGTCCTTCCAGGTTTACATTGGAGGAAAACCATCATCTGTCCCCAAATCTAGTTCGAGGGAAAGGGGCTGATCTCCCAGAGACTTTAGGAACTCACCCTTGGTTTCATTCCGTGGTCAGGGATGACAAAATTAATAAACCTATAGGACCATCTTGTTCCTGCTTATAGGATGGAGATTCAGCCATAATGAAATGGCCAGTTTCTTAGCTTTTTTTTTCTTTTGAATTTTTTTCTTGGACTTAGGGTAATGGGACAGCAGAGCTCTCCCAGGACCGACTTTACACCTGGAACCCCCTGGGGAGTTTCCTGGAATCACCTCGTTGAATTCTTCCAAGCCCTTTCTGGAGGACGCTCACTACCTGTGTTTACTAGGTGAGGCTTTGACAGTACAGGGAGGGTAAGCAGCTGGCTCAAGGACACACAGCAGCACGGTGCTGGCTTCATGCCTGTGCCCACTTGCCTCAGGCCACCAAGGCTGCTGTTCCTGCAGGCCTCAGAGCAGAGCAGCCCCCGTTCCCTGACACTGCACCCGGAGACACGGCTTCTGGCATTTCTGCAACTACAGTCCCAGGCAGAAGCTAGAAGCAGAGCTCCCATTTCTGCACGTGTGCAAACTTACAGGATGTGTCTTCTGCAGGGCTACCAAGGGTGTCCATCCCTGTGTCTTCTGGGAGTGGTCTGCAGATCCAGCCAGGAGTGGACATCAGGTACCCCAAATCCAGTCACAGGAGTGTGGGGTTCAGACAAAACAGCAGCAACAAAATCTGTTTAGTTCTGGGGAATCTTTGGACCAAAACACATTTGTTTATTGGCACAAAAAATCATAAAACATCAGTGCTACAGGGTTTCCTTCATCGTCCAATAAATAAGCCTCTCTGTTCTTTTCATGCAGGGAAAGCTGGAACCCAGAGAGAGCGAGAATGTTGTCCAGCACAGGCTCGCATACCTGGGGATCTGAGTAGCATTGCTCATATGTGACCCTACAGGGCTTGGTCTTTGATGATTACTGCTACTAAGAGCAGCAAGAAGTAAGTGATGTGCACAGAGCAGTTATCGGAAGGGGCTCTCTATGGCTAATGTTGGCTCCATTTGTGCAACTAAGTAAATAATGGAGCATTGGATTGTAAGCCAAAGTACAAGGTAAGTGCCCATGGGTCTATGCGGATATTAATAAATGATTAAATAAGTAAATAGGGGAGAAGAGACGATCCCCTGCAGAAATCCAGGTAACATATGTAGATACTCAGTCCTCCACTTGGTCATTGTGGGTTATGCAGAGTGACTCCCTTCCAAAGACAGCAAGATGGGGGGAAGAGCGACTTTATAGAGGGGTGATCTGGCCGCATACCTTGGCCAGAGGACCAAGGTCAACTCGGCAGCGAGGAGCTGTGGGGATGGCACACCCCAATACCTTGAGATGAGAAGGACCCTCACCTCTGCGCTCTTCCTCCCCAAACCTATCACTCCAACCTAACTATGAGAAAATATCTCATAAACCCCAATTGAGAGTATTCTACAGAATCCTGCCCAGTTCTCTCAAAACTGTCAAGGTCATCAAAACCAAGGAAGTCAGGGCCTCCCTGGTGGTGCAAGGGGTTAAGCACAGCACTGTGAAGCTGTCCGCAGCCTCTGCAGCACGAGTTCGACCCCCAGCCAGGGAGCTACCCACATGGTGCAGCAGACCTCTCCTGTCTTGCCCACTGCTCCCCTCAGCAGTGTATTTCAGTCAGTCTGCCTGTTCTGCTCCCCACTATCTCTGGCGAATCCTCTCACCCTCTGCACCTCTGGCCTGTACCCCAGTTGTTGTATGCATAAATAAATCTTTAAAAAAAAATAACAACCAAGGCAAGTCAGAGAAACTCTCCAAGAGTTGTCTAAGGAGAAGTAATGAGCAAATGTCATGTGGGAACCTGGACAGGGTCCTGGACAGAACAAGGACTTTAGGAGGAAACCAAGGAGATCTGCATCAATTGCAGACTTCAGCTAATGCTAATGTATCAATACTGGTTTATTAACAGTGACAAATCTACCAGCCTAGTAAAAATGTCACTCCTAGAAGAAACTGGGAACGGGGGGGTGAGGGGAGATAGTATATAGAAACTTTCTCTAGTATCCTTGCAATGTTTCTGTAAATCTAAAACTTTAAAAAGTTTTTTTTTTCCCCTTTATGACATGCAGGCAACTATGCATGTGTGCCCCTTGAAACTTGGCTAAGCATGGATTCGAAAAGAAGATCTGCTTCTCTGGCAATCACTGGCCTGCTTTTTGGATCAGCGGCTCACGCTACCCGAGTTTGACCCAAGCTCTGGCTGCTTTGCTCTCCGGGGAAGTATTCAATTGCAGGGAGACATGTCAGAGTGCACGTGGCTTTCAGAGGCTCTCGCTGCAGGTCGGGCTGACTCAGGGAAACTGCAGTTAATTCATCTCTGCAACTCTGCTACTCAGCAGTGCCGCAGAGGAAAGCTGGAGAGGGACTGAAAGGAAGCTGAAAACACAGGAAGGCCAGGAGAATGCTTCTTCCCTTTCCTTTTCAAAAACAATTTCTTCCCTTGCCTCTGCTCTTTATTTGGTGCAAAGTGCCGGTTTTTTCAGGGTGGAATCTAACCAAGCTTCTTCCTTTTCCTTCCCCCAGCCTTTCTCCCATTCACCATGTACCCAGAGGTCTTTGAGTCACCACTTCCTCCCAGGTGCATTGGTTGTCTTAGAGGTAGTGGATGAATCGGACACCACCCTCCTCTCATGGAGGTCAAAGGCCAACACAGAACTGAGGTCTAAAGGGCATGAAGACCATGTCTACACAGAAACTCATATGTGAATGCTCATAACATCATGATTCAGAAGAGCCAGAAAGCGCAAAAAACCTAAATGTCCATTAGTGAGTGAATGGAAACTCATATGTGTCCATCCCCTCAACTGGAACAATCACTCCGCCATGAAAAGGGCGTGGAGTGGGCTTCCCCGGTGGCGCAGCGGTTGAGCGCTGGGTTGCGAAGCTGCCCGCGGCCTCTGCCGCACCGGTTCGATCCCCGGCTGCTCCCCGGCCACTGGAGGAGGGTCCCACATGGTGCGCAGACCTCTCCTGCCGCCCGCTGCTCCCCTCAGCAGTGTACTTCGGTCCTTCTGCCTGCTCTGCTCCCCGCTCTGGCTCTGGTGAATTCTCTCACCCTCCCGCACTTCTGACTGTACCCAGTGCATGTATAAACAAACAAACAAACAAACAAACAAACAAATAAATAAATAAATAAATAAATAAATAAATAAATAAAACATGCCTCTATTTAAAAAAAAATAGTTAAAAGAAAAAAAAAAAAAGAAAAGGGCGTGGAGTGGTGGAGTGGAGGGACCTTGAACACACGACGCTCAGGGGGAGAAGCCAGACACAGCAGGCCACACGGTATGAGTCCACTGATGAGAAACGTCCAGGACAGGCCCAGCCACAGGGAAATGACAGAGAGTCATGGACGCCAGGAATTGAGGGGACCGCTAATGGGGACAGAGGCTGCTTTTTGAGGTAATGGAAATTTTTTTGGAACTAGAAAGATGATGATCGCACAATACCATGAATGCACTGTTACTGGACAGTGTGTTTAAAATGGTTAATTTTATTTTACATGAATTTCACCTTAATTTTTTTTTACCTTGGCAATTTTTAATGTTTCAACTGTGCAGAACTAAAATTTCTATTTAAAGCCACAGAAGGAAGAAAAGGGAGTTATCACAGCATGAATTCATAGAAAAAGGATGTCACCTCAATTTTGAAAGAAAACACAAACTTCAAATAAAGTCAGAAGGTTGTAAGGAGCAGGTGGGGCTGAATAACTCCCACACCCACTTCATGAGCATGCTCTGCCCCTCTTGTCTGCAGGTGCAACCCCTCCCCTCAACATGGGGTGGAGGAGCAGCCAGTGGCTCCTGAATATGGTCTAGGGGCCCCAAGAATAGAAAGCACACTGCCATCTGCAAGGTTACCCAAAACTTCAAAGTTCAAGACTGACTGCTGAAGCTCTGTCCTGGTTTTCTTCTGCCCCCACACAGCATTTAAAAATATTTTAAATTTGCTGTCAAATCAGAGATGTGACATGAAAAATTGAGATTTCCACCGTTTTTGCAATCAGATCTGCCCTTCACATGTGATAACAGTCACCAGGCGCTGAGTGGCCACTCCATTCCTCTGGGCCTTACTTATTTCTTCCTGATCTCTCAGTTACACTGCCTGCCCGTCAGTCAGAGGCTGCAGTTCCTGTTGTTCCAGAGTCAGCTAAAATCTCTACTTACCCCACCGACAGGGCACTCACTTTGTGCCAGCTTGGAATGTTCACAGCATGATCTTATTGGGTCCTCACAGCAACCCTGCAAGGCGCCTGTTTCACAGAGGTGAGAGCGGGCTGGGTTGCAGAATTGCCCTGGGGATGAACCACCCAGAGGTGTAGGCGGCTCTAGGCGCTGCCCTCTATTGCCCCCTAGTGCCCGCCCAGAAGGTGTGTGTCATCCCTTGTGGGGACAACAGGGAGGAAACCCAGGGACCCGCATTCCCCTGACCCCCGGCAGCCAGGGACCCTTTGGTGCCCTGTCCCGTCACTGTCACTTCCAGAGGAAAACTATGTTGTAGCCCCCCTATCTCCTGTTCTCCTCAGGATGTGATTCAGCTGCTTCTCCCTGGACCATCCGCACAGATGCTGCTTCGGTGACTAATCTGTCTGGTTGCAGGAAACACCGAAGTGAGAACCTGAGGATGACGAGGGAAACTGCACAGAAGTCTGAGAGCCGACAGCCCATGCCAGCCCTGAGCTCTGCAGCGCTGTGTGTCCGGTGTACTCTTCCCGCTCCGGGCCTCGGTTTCCCTCATCAGTAAAATGGTTAGTATTAGTGCTTTTCATCCATCTAGCAAATACAGCTGGCCCTTGAGCTATGAGGGACATGAAGGACTACAGCCCTCCAGAGGCTAAAACACCCCTCTAACATTTGACTGCCCCAAAACTTAACAGTCTTCTCTTGGTATCCACGGAGAATTGGTGTCAGGGTCCCCTCACCCCAATATGAATGCCAAAAGCCACAGAATTTCAAGTCCCTTATAGTTGGCCTTCCATACCAGTGGGTTTCTCATTTAAGAAATCAACCAGTGCGGATGTCAGATGGCAGTGGGTTGAATCCACACATGCCCAACCCTCAGACACAGAGAGTCAACTGTATTTATTGGGAAATTTATTGGCTCACACAGTGTGAACCCCTGTTGTTCAAGGGTCAGCTGTGTGTCTTAGGTATATAGGTAGAGGCAGGGTCCTGGCTGGGAGAAGAAGAAAGTCAGTTTGATGCCAACTTGGTTAGGTTCTAGTGCCCATCTATTGGATCAAGCAAAATTCAGGAACTGCTGTGAGGTATTTGGTACATATGGTTCACATCTACTATCTTCTGGCTTCATAAGTGGCTCCTCAATCCAATTCTACTCTCTAATTCTAGCCTCTGACTTAATATTACTTGTGCTGTGAAAAAGTGCATTGGAAATGCACTGTGGGCCTCAGGATCCTTGACAATGCCTCCTGTGTCTCCCAAGCTGTGCTCTGGGGCTTGAAGGGCATTTAGCCTCCTAGTGCCTTAAGTGTGAGCAGCACAGCCTTGGTCTCTCCTCTAGGGCTACCTAGCCTCTGTTTCTGTCTGACTGAGTCCACTTCTGGTGCATGGCAACAGCAAAAACACTTTCTAGACTGGGCCAACAGTGTTGAAACTCAGTAATATGATGTCCAAAGAGTTAAGCCAAGGGAATCGGAGAACTTCTGAGAAGCATTAAAAAAATATTGGCAAGTTGTTGGTTTTAGATGCTAAGACAAATCTGTGCCTTTTCTTCCCTATAATTTTTATTTCCCTGTAATTACCTCTGTCTACTCATCTTGGTCTGTTGACTCTTAACTGGGTTAGAAGGGATGGGGCAGCGATCAGGACCATGGACAGTGACACCAAGATCTTTGCTCCTAGAGGTCATGCTTAGTCTTAGCAAAAAGGATGTTAGAGACTAATTTGATTCCCCACCCCCAGCCCCCACCAAAATCCACACATTGAAGGAATTCCCCCAATCTGTTTTTGGAAGTAGGGTCTACAGGAGGCAATGAAGTTTAAATGAGGTGATAGGGAGGGACCCTGATCCCATAGGGAGGGAGAGAGCTGTCTGTATAAGCAAGCCCAGGGGAAAGTCTGCTCAAGGACACAGTGAGAAGATGGGCATCTACATGCCAGACACAGCTCTAACCAGGAACCACCCTGCTGGCACCTTGATCTTGGACTTCTGAGATCCAGAACTTTGAGAGAATAAATATTATTCAAGCTGCCCAGTCTCCAGGATTCTGTGTGGCAGCCTAAGAAGACTAAGACAGACAAAGAGACAAGCAAAAATGATCTGGGTGTGGCTAGAACACAGGAGAGAGAGAACTGTGGAGTTGAGGCAAGCAGAGGGAGTTGAGAATGCTCTGAAATCTCCATCACTTTCTGTCCCAAACCCACAGTTCCTAGAATGGCTGAATTGAGTGACACAAAATTAGCTCTGTGGGTATGTTGGGCCAGGGGCGGGAGGAAGGGTGCATGGGTATACCCTGCACAGGGGTGGGTAGATTCGAATAGGAACTGAGCTTATGTACATGGAGAGACACAGAGGAAAAAAAGACACAGTGGGGGAGGGGAAGGAAGCAGAGGGAATTTATGACAATGCAAAGAGAGTAAAATGTTGAAAATTGGAGCATCTGGGTAAAAGTTTACAGATATTCCTTATGCAATTCTTTTTTTTTAAATAGAGGCATGTTTTATTTATTTATTTTATTTGTTTATTTTTTGTTTTTTGTTTATACATGCACTGGGTACAGTCAGAAGCGCGGGAGGGTGAGAGAATTCACCAGAGACAGAGCGGGGAGCAGAGCAGGCAGAAGGACCGAAGTCCACTGCTGAGGGGAGCAGCGGGCGGCAGGAGAGGTCTGCGCGCCATGTGGGACCCTCCTCCAGTGGCCGGGGAGCAGCCGGGGATCGAACCGGCGCCGCAGAGACCACGGGCAGCTTCACAACCCAGCGCTCAACCGCTGCGCCACCGGGGAGGCCCTCCTTATGCAATTCTTGTAATTTTTTCTGTTAAGTTTGGGGCCATATCAGTCTACAAACTTACAAATAAATAAATCCTGTGCTACTCAGTTGTGTAGAGAAGAGTCGGCTGAGGCACCAGTCAGACATCTAACCCTGCCGCTGTCTCACCTTAGCTGTGGACCCTGCACAAAGTCCTCCCCACCAAGGTGGAGAAGTTTCTTTCCTTTGCCTTCTTTCAGCTTTCCCCAGAACACTGCATCCATTGACTTCAGGGCCTTTGAATGTACCACTCTCTGCTTGGTCCCTACCCCCAGCATCCTTCCCCTGTTCACCTCTCTTCAACCTTCAAAACTCAGGGTCAGAGCCCATCCAGGATCTTTCCAAGCACCATGGACCCAGCTGCAATTTTACATTGGGTGGTGATGTCCTAAGAGGACAACCTATCTCTGCCCCAGACTGTGAGTACCCTTTGAAGGGGGCTGCCTTGTTTTCCATGTGCCCCCAGCGCCCTGGCATATAGTTGGGTCAGATCATTAGAACGAATGAATGGAGAAAATAAGGCAGTGAGCTAGATGACCTCCAGGCTGCCCTCTGGCTCCACAGGAGTCTGCAGGAGGGCACGAGGCAAAGGAAAGCTGAAATTAATGGAAGGAGGAGGGGGTTGGGGGCACAGAACAAGCACTCTGACACCCCTGGAGAGGCAGGAAGACAGAGAAGGGACCACTGGGCTAGAAGGAATAGAATTGTAGGCTGTCTAGCACGAGACAGAGGTGCTTATGTTGAGATGCAGCTGGGCCCTGCATCAAGGAGCTGCACTCATTTCTTCCAGAATGAGGAAGACAGAAGTCTTGACAAAGGCATGCCTCCTGACTGGGGGCCCACACAGCGAGACCTCTATACTACAGACACTGGCTTACTGAAAGGGGAAAGGCACCCTCTGCAGCTGGGAGAAATTCACATTTGCAGCTGTCTTCAGCTCCATTTTTGTCCCATGAAGACTTGGAAAAGGGGGATCGCTTTTGAAATATGGAGGGGGCAGAAAAATGGAACTGGGATGAACAAGATACAAGCTCATGTACTTGGGCAGCACTTAGCATTTCCATAGCCCATCTCCCTTCACATGCCTACTAGGATTCTCAGCTTCGTGCTTCCTGCGGGCAGGACTGTTGTTCCTAGTTTACGTATGGGAAACAGAGGCACAAAGGTGCAGCTCTGAGAGTCAGTCAAGGTGACTGAGCAAGCCTGTTGGAGAATTGGGATCTGAAATCATGGCCATCTGGGTCTGAAGCTCATACCTGTGGTTTGCGTTGTGCTGCTGAAACAAAAGTAGAGTAGGTAAGGTGAGCACTGAGCTGAGTCCTAAGATAATTTCTCATATTTAGGGTGCATTGGGGTTTGCTGCTGCCTGGAGAGATGAAGTTGAATCAGAAGGTTCTTAAGGTTGAGGTCCAGGGTTGCTTTGGGCTCAGCAGAGGCCAGAACTTGTGGGATCAGATGGTAAATGAGGCAAAGACTGGCCAGAGACTCCACCCAGCCCAGACATTTGGTGCCTCTGGAAGGAACCCATGGAGAGCTGCTTTCTACATAGGATGAAACAAACCTCCCATGCTAGGAGCAGTGACCACCGTAAAAACCAGTTCTTGTCTATTCCAGAGAATTCCTAACAAAAGTTCATTGCAAAAAAATACCCTTAACTGTCCAAGCCTCAGGAGACGCTTTGTGCACAGGCACACATCAGTGCTTCTTATAATTGCGTTCAAGAGAAGGGTGTACAAGGAAGGAATACATCTGAAAGGGGGAAAAATTTAAAGACAAGAGGACAGGAGGTTGGAGCTGACAAAGGGGCCATCTTTTTCCCCAGAACACTTGCTTTCATGAAGACAAACTCCTGTAGACAATGGAACTGGACATAAGAGATTCTCAGCTATTCTGAGAAAGGGCACCTGTCACTATAAAGAACCTCAAGTATAATCACTCAACAATAGGGACATGTCCTGTGAAATGTGTCCTCAGGCAATTTTGTCTTTATGCCAGCATCATAGAATATAATTATCCAGACCCCGGTGGCACAGCCTGCTACACGCTAAGCCTCTAAGGTATAATCCACTGGGACTGTCTTCATCTATGTGGGCTGTCATGGACCAAACTGCTACGTGATGCGTGGCTACATGAGCTTGAAACTTAGAGACTGAAGACAAGTAGATTCAGAAAGGGACTAAAGTTCCCAGATGAGGCAGTGACACCCTCAACATAGCCTGGACTCAATCAACAGAGTGCTAGTGACCTCCCCAGCAGCCCACTCTGTCTTGTAACGGGGCCAATCCAAAACATGTATGGCCCATCGGGTAGTGTAGTCTGTCTTGGACTTGAACTCATGTCCCTTTCATGCCTGTTCATCAGCCTAGTTTTGCTGTCTTGGGAACGTCACTGACTGAGATTTTCTGGAGCTAGAGATCGTCTTTTTTTCAGGGTGAATGTGCTCAGTTCCTTTGACAATTCTTTCCCAGATAGTTATAGAGCGAACTCTTTGGTGTCATCTCCTGAGGGCAAACTCTTGCTTTTAAAGGGGGAGGGAGATGAGCAGATATAACCTGCCAAAGAATGAGGGAGAGACTGTGCTGATGTTTCTCCTTACCTAGTGCCTCTCTGGGGGAGAAAATGAGGCGGGGGGAGAGTTAAGGTGTGGTGGCAGACATATCGCTGCAGCAAATGGCAAAGTTTTCTTTCTATGCATTTTTTATTTCCACCAGTGGCTGTCACCCCTTCCCCCAATATCTATTGAGCACCACTGTATGCCAAATGCTGCCCTTGTGCTGGCATACAGCAGTCATTAAACCAAAGACCCCCGCTCTTGCAGGGTCCCATCTGGTGGGGAAACACACCACGAATAAGAATGTAAAATATTTAGACTATTAGGACAGTATGAATATCCTATACCTGCTTGTAATAAATTACAACCATGTGTTACTTAGCAATGTTTCTTTTTCTAAAGATTTAAAAAAAATTTATGCATCTAAGAACTGGGGTGTAGGCCAGAGGTGTGTGGGGGGAGGGGTGAGAGGACTCACCAGAGACAGAGTGGGGAGCAGAACAGGCGGATCTACGGAAATACACTGCTGAGGGGAGCAGCAGGGAGACAGGAGAAGTCTGCTGCCCCATGTAGGTAGCTCCCTGGCCAGGGATTGAACTCAGGCTGCAGTGGCTGGCAACAGCTTGATAGCACTGAGACTTTAACCCCTGCGCCACCAGGGAGGCCCTGCTTAACGATGTTTCAACAACGTTTGGGTCAGTGGTGGACCATGTGTATGATGGGGTCCCAACAGGCTACGTCAGAGAGCCTGGGGGTATAGTAGGTTACACAGGTTTGTGTCCTTAAACTCTATGACATTTGTGCAACAACAAAATGTCCTGACACGTTTCTCAGAATATATCACTATTGTTAATGAGAAATGACTATAATAGCCCATGAGATAGTTTTAGAAGAATGTTTAGAGTTCTTAAAATAGTGTTGGAATGGGAGCTTTTTTGTGTGCTTTGGGTAGTGGGGAGAAGGGGAATCCATCTTAAAGAATTCGTCAGATCTATGTGCCTGGCTGGGTCAACTGGCAGTGTCTCCAACACCCCGAGCTCAGAGAAACATCAACCCACTCTCTCCGCGGTTGGCATGTAGCCCTGAGAAGCTGTACCTGGGAAGACCTTCGTCCTGCCATTCTTCCTTCACATCTACATTTTCCATCCGGAGGGTGGCTTCAGTAGTCCCCATGGGTGCTAGGAAGAGGGGCCGACTTGAAGCAGGAACAGGCTCTGCAGGAGAGTCACAGACAGAGGTTTTACTGGCAAATCATCATAATGACAACCCACTGCTCACACAAAGCATTTCAGATAAATCTGCAAAGAGCTCGCTAGTCCATTGTTCTATGGAAACCAGTTTCACAAGGTTTTCCCATTTTACAGATGGAAAAAAAAAACCACTGTGAAATGGAGCCACAGAGGGCAGAGCACACCCACGTGGATCTGGAGTTTGAACCCAGGAAAGAGTTGCGCCTCCAGTTACAAGTCCCCTCCCTTTGAAACTCTGAAAGCGTTTATCTTGCCTCCCTTATCTTGGACTTCACCTGGGAAGCAGTTAATTAAATAAAGTCATTTATACTAAGTGTTAATGACTTATGTACTGAAGTTTCATGTTCAAATAGGAACGGGTCAACCTCAACCCACCCTCTCTGTTCTAGGCCATCTGCCCTGTCCCTCTATCCCTTGATGAGGAAGCAAGTCCTGACAACCTGCTAATGTAGGACTAGTGAAGGCAGAGCACAGACAGACGGGGCGTGAAAATTAGGATCACAATTCTTACCAACCAATATGCCTGTTTCGTTTTCATTGTTCTGAGGAGCCAGCTCAGAGGACAGGTGGTGTTGGGGGCATCGCTCTAACTGGTGGCTTAAGACCAGGCTGTCTGGGAACAGATCAGAGCTGCTAAGTGAGACTAAATTTGGGGTGCCCTGGGGCCCAGCATTTACCTTTCTCAGCCAGTTTCTCTGTAAATGAAAGAGGTGGACTAGAAATGACCTTTATGATACCTTTTTGGTTTAACAGTCCAGAATCTTATCACTCAATCAACACCACTGGTTCTGTTTTTAAACCAGTGGTTCTCAACCAGGGGATGACTTTGCCCTCCCTCCTTCAGGGAACACTGGCAAATTCTGGAGGCATTTTGGTTTGTTACAGCAAGGGGTGGGGGTGCTATTGGCATCGAGTAGGTAGAGGCCAGGAATTATATTTGACATCTCACTGGGCCTGGGGCAGCCCCCCAAGAATGATCTGGGCTTAAATGTCCAAAGGTCTGAGGTTGAGAAACCATGTTTTAATCTGTACATTTCTGCCAGGACTACAGGAATAGGTCTGTCAGTCATTACAGAGGGCCTGTTTCATCAAGTCCCAGCCTTCCATCCTCTAAACAATGCTAATGTGGTTACACTTACTTGACAGCATCTAAGTTCCCTGCCTGCAGACCCTCGCTCTCCCTTGCAACTGCAGCTGCCCTTACAGAGCTGGCTTGTGACAAACAGCTTGGGTGTGGAAGCCCCTCACAGACACAGCCCCTCTGGGAGTCTGCATTTGGGATTTCGGATCAGGGAGGGAGGATCCAGAGGAAACTGCTCCAGGAGAGGGTTAGGCATGGCGGGGAAGGAACGGCCAAAATGTGACCCTCCCCCACTTGAGTGAGAGTTTCTCACTAGATTCTAGTCACTGTCCTGATGTCGTCATTCATTCAAGGAGGAGGGAAAGCAAGACGCAATACGGAAAAAAAAAATTTCCCTTCCTCACGCTACAACAGCAACCACCCAGAACCTTAAGCAAGGGAAAGTTCCACTCGATGGAAATTCATGTCCTCTCTGAAGGGAGTGGTCTTTGCCTGTTTTCCTTATCCCAAGCTGGGCGTGACTCAGTCCCCAAGAAAGATCCCACCCCCACCCACAGGGGAGACTTCAGAGCCATAGATACTGGCCCATAATCCTCTAATTGTGGGGTGTGGGTGGGTCCCCAGTGGATCCTGTCTACACCCACCATCTGATCCTGACATCACATTTAAGGATGGAGAATAAGGCACAGCAAGGGACAGCTGAGAAGTGTTTCTCTGCGCTCTGAGCACGTCAAATAGGAGTTCAGATAGAGAAGGAGGGCTCTGTCTTCAACCATCTTTCTCCTGCATCTTGTGTAGACATTATTAATATATTAATACATATAACGTTTACACATTATTAATATATATAATTAATTTGTCGGTCACTTACATAGCTATAAAACTTTTGGGGCTACATTTTCACGCCTCCATATGTGTATTTATGTACACACTTATCAAATCTCTTTTCTAAATCTGCTCACAATGTTATAATAGGAAAGGCACAGAGGCGGGACGTGTACATCTCAGTCTCTTAGGAGCGTCCCCCCGAGGGGCGGAGAGTTCATCCGCCTCATCTCCAGGCACGTCCTGAAAATGGTGCAGCCCTTTGCCTTCCAGATGACCGGTGGGCATGGAAGGTGAAAGGTGGGTGTGTGTGCTGGCCGGTAGGCTTCCTTGGCACGGGGAAAATGGATGTTACCAACCCAAGAGTCACAAGGCCCGAGGTTCTTTGGCCCCCACCCACCCCCTCCGCAGGAAAGCGGGGGGCGGGGGGGGGCAGCATCTGCTGTCTGGGACAACCTTCGAGAAAGGAAGGTGGGACTCACCTCCGCGGCGAGTCCGGGTTCCCTCTGTGGCCTCTCCTGATTACGCGCAAACAAAGGCCGGCATCCCTCGCCTTTCCGAGCGCGGTCCCGGGGCCTTCAGCGCACAGAAGGAAGAGGTGCCCGGGGTGGGGGTCGGGGGGGCTCCGCATCCAAGGAAGGTCACCCAGGATGACGCGGCGGGCGCAGACGGGCGCTCTTCCCCAGGGTGCGGGGAGCGGCTCGCAGTCAGCGCTTGGCTCCTCCTCGCTCCGCAGTGGCTGCGCTCGCTGTCATCGCCGCCGGTGCGGTGCCTCCGAGGTATTTTCTTCTTTTCCAGCTCCCAGCTGTCAGAGTCTTCCTTAAGACAGTTAATTATGCAGCTTTTGTGTGCAGGGTGGATGAGTGGGGGCAGGGTTGATCAAAAAAGCACAGCCCCCTGCCAGCATCCCGTCCTCTCTATTGGCTGCAAGAGAACCATTTCCAAGAGCCTCACCAGCGGCAGAAGCGGAAATGATTTCCTGATGGCGCATCACCGATTTAAAAAACAAAACAAGGAACAAATAAATAAATGGCGGCCATGGCCTCATTCCTTAGTTACCGAGGGAGGGATGCACCCATGGCCTCAGGACCCCATTTCGTGGGTCCCTCCGCCGGCCACTCACTGACTGAACAGTGCGCCCAGGGTCCGGCTGGGTGCAGCCAAAGCGCCCCCTGCAGTTGTGCGCTGGGGTGGTTCTACTTTGGAAGACTTGGGAAAGATGCTGTAGGGCAGAGGCACGCGGGGTTGAGAGTGCCCACTCTGAAATCAGACCGTAAGTGGGTTTGAATTTGGCCCCACCGCTCACTAGCTGGGAGGCCTGCAGGGGTAAGTGATCTTATCTGCTGGGCTTCAGCCTCCTCGTGTGTGAAGTGGAAACTGTATGCTGCTGTCATGTCAGCATTTACGGAAGTAAAGCCGGGAGCATGCTTAGCTCAGTGCCAGGGAATGAGAAAGGCTCCATACCTGTTTCTTGTGATTGCTGGTTTTATTTTTAGACGTGTAGAGGGATGAATGGTAACTGCCCCAAAGATAGGTTCATGTCCTAATCCCTGCAACTTGTGACTGATTTTATTTGGAAAAGGAGTCTGTGCAGATGGAATCGAGTTAAGGATCTGGAGATGAGATCATTCTTGATTTAAGGTGAGCCCTGAATCCAATGGCATATCAGCAGGGAAGCCATGTGATAACAGAGGCAGAGACCAGGGTGCTGCATTTGTTTAACCCCAGGAACACCAAGGACTGCCAGTGACCTCCAGAAGCCAGGAGAAAGGCATGAAGTGAATTCTCTTTTATTTTATTTTATTTTTTTAATTGGTGTTTGTTTGTTTGTTTTTAAGATTTATTTATTTATTTATACAAGCACTGGGTACAGTCAGAAGCACAGGAGGGTGAGAGAATTCACCAGAGCCAGAGCAGGGAGCAGAACAGGCAGAAGGACCAAGGTACACTGCTGAGGGGAGCAGCGGGCGGCAGGAGAGGTCTGCGCGCCATGTGGGACCCTCGCCCGGTGGCCAGGGATTGAACCGGTGCTGCAGAGGCTGCGGGCAGCTTCGCAACCCAGCGCTCAACCGCTGCGCCACGGGGGAGGCCCGTGAATTCTCTTTTAAAGCCCAAATGGAGGGCCTCCCCGGTGGCGCAGCGGTTGAGCGCTGGGTTGCGAAGCTGCCCGCGGCCTCTGCGGCGCCGGTTCGATCCCCGGCTGCTCCCCGGCCACCAGAGGAGGGTCCCACATGGCGCGCAGACCTCTCCTGCCGCCCGCTGCTCCCCTCAGCAGTGTACTTCGGTCCTTCTGCCTGCTCTGCTCCCCGCTCTGGCTCTGGTGAATTCTCTCACCCTCCCGCGCTTCTGACTGTACCCAGTGCTTGTATAAACAAAACAAACAAACAAACAAACAAACCAGCAAACAAATAAATAAAGCATGCCTCTATAAAAAAAAAAAACTGCAAAAAAAAATAAAGCCCAAATGGAGCCAACCTTGCCAGTACTTTTATTTCAGGCTTCTGGTGTTCAAAAGCACGAGAGAAAAACTTTCTAATGTTTTGAGCCACCGAGGCTGAGGTGTTTTATTGCAATAGTGACAGGAAACTAACATATGACCCCAAGTAAGAATGAATTCTTGGGCCTCCCCGGTGGCCCAGCAGGTTGAGTGCTGCGCTGTGAAGCTGTCCACAGCCTCTGCAGTGCGGGTTCGATTCCCAGCCAGCCAGGGAGAAACCCTCATGGCGCAGCAGACCTCTCCTGCCTTGCCCTCTGCTCCCCTGAGCAGTGTCTTCGGTCCATCTGACTGTTCTGTTTCCTGCTCTTTCTGGTGAATTCACTCACCCTCCCGTGCCTCTGACCTGTACCCCAGTTCTTGTATAAATAAATAAATCTTTAAAAAAAAAAGAATGGGGACTCGCTGGTGGCTCAGTGGGTTGAGCGCCGTGCTGTGAAGCTCTCCGCAGCCACCTGTATGGCGTGGCAAACCTCTCCTGTCGAACCCGCTGCAGTGTATTTCATCAGTCTACCTGTTCTGCTCCCCGCCCTGTCTCTGGTGAATCCTCTCAGCCCCCATACCACTGGCCTGTACCCCAGCTCTTGTATAAAAATAAATAAATCTTTTTTTTAAAAAAAAGAATGGATTCCTGTGTTCTCTTCTGTCCCTCTTAATCATGGTGGTCAGTTCTCACCTGTTCTGTCAGTACATCAAGATTACTTCCACAAGATCTTTGCTTATACTGTTCCCTCTATCAGGAATGCTCTTCCGCAGATAGTCACCATCGTTAGATGTTAGACTTTCCCCAGCACCCCCTACCTTACCTCTTACTCCATCGCCTTCCACCCCATTGCTGCATCTGTTTTTTTCTCATATTGATTTTTTTAAATTATGGTAAAATACAATTTTGAACATTTTAATGTAAATGTTACCATTTCAACCATATGAAAGTATAAAGTGCAGTGGCATTAAGAATATTCCCATTGTTGTGCAACCATCATCACTCCATCTCCTGAACTTTCTCATGTTTCCAAACCAAAATTTTGTCACCATGTAGCAGTCACTCTCCAAGTTCCCTCCCCAGCTCCTGACAATCACTAATCCACTTTCTGTCCTTGGGGATTTGGTATTTTAGCCATTTCAAATAAATGGACTCACACACTGTGTGACCATTGTGTCTGGCTTCATTCATGGAACATCGTATTGATGGAGGATAAGAATAGAAAAACTGGAAAGGAGACCCACAAGGTCAGGAAACTGTCTCACACATGGAGGCGGGGTACAGGGGATTAGCATTAGCCATTAGCCCCATTATAGAAACCAAGACCCTTAGGTATCAATGCCCAGATCTGGAGGTGCAACACCCAGAAACCATCAGACTGCTACAGGGAGTGTCAGGACCACAGACCTGAAGGTGAAGCTATGGAGATCGAGGAACAAACCATCCACCCACAAAGATAGCCCCTCCCTACCAAAAGAAGATGGTAAAGCCTAATGCTGCCCCAATAAAGGGGCAGCAGTCTTTCTGCCCACCTGTGACTATGCAGGTGCTTCCTTTCACCAACTCTCTCCCTCCACAGAGCAGCAGCTCCCTATCTGCCTGCGACCTGCACTATGCTGGGACTTCTCCTCACTGACCTCCCTCAGTGGAGGCAGCTCTCCTCAAGGCTGCCCACCTGCAACCATGCAGACCTCTCTCAGCAAACCTGTCCCTTTTGGGGCAGCTCTTTCTGCCTGCTTGTGTCTATGCAAGTGTCTTTTACTCTCCTGTCCCTTTTCTAATAAACCTGCTCTTTCAACTACAGCTATTATCTCTGTCTCTTGGAGATACCAGCCTGAGAAATTTGCCGTGTGCTGCTGAAAGCGGAGCTCTGGCAACACCTTTCCCAGAGTGAACCCAAGGACCCCGCACTCCAAACCCACTGACTCCAAAAACCACATCAATGTGTTCAAGACTCTCCATGTTGTAGCATGTGTCAGTGCATCCTTTTCAGGCTGAGTGGTATTCCAATGTCTGGATGAGCCACTTTGTATTTATTAATTCATCAGTGGATGCATTTGGGCTGTTTCTATTTTTAGGTGACTGTGACTGAATAGTGCTGCAATAAACATAGATGTGCATGAACTTATTTGAGTTCCTGCTTTCAATTCACTTGGGTATATACCTGGGAATGGAGTTGTTGGATCACATAGTAATTATTTTATCTAATGAGAAATATAAGTTTTTCATCGCACTTACTCTATTTGAAATTATTTACTTGTTTCTTCGTTTCTTCTTCCACCTCCTATTAGGATATAAATTTCAAAAGAAGAGGCTGGGTTGGTCTTGTTCATGGTAATGTCCTCCAGGGGCAGGAGCACCTAGTACAAAGGAGACTTTTAGGAAATGGATGTAGAGTGTGTGGAGGCTGGTTCCCTTCGTGAGTATTCGACAACACTCTACTCATGTGCTTGCCATACTCACCACATCGGGATCTGTGCTCCTCCAAGTCAAAGACAAAAAGACAACCTGCCCCATCTCAGGAGGGCCGGGGCACGCTGAGCTTCCCAATCGGAGGAAGAGGCACTCTGGGGAGAAAAACTTGTGTTAATTAAGCAGGAAATCCAAACCAGCCCCAGTCTAGGTACTGAGGTCTGAAAGGTGAATAAGACTTTATTTTCATCGAATTCTCATTCTTAGAAAAGTGGGCAAAGAGTCTGGGCTGATGTAGAGACAGCTTGGGAGGAGCAATGGAAAGATTTCCTGGGGCAGAGCGGGGGTGGGCGTGGGGTGGAGGGCGGTGATGCTATGAGTTAGGGCTTGAGCTGTGAGAAGGAGTTGGGTGAAGTAGCAGGAGGGAGTTTTGCGCACCGAGGGGCAGTGGCAGAGCAGCCCCTCCCAAATGACAGCACTCGGGGAGCTGTCCGTGGTGCTGAGGCCACTGCCGGGAGCTGTTCACCCAAACTTGGTTCTTGCCTGGTTTATTTTAAATTGTGGTTAAAAATTATTTGTCTGTTGGTCCATCCACCCACCCACCCATCCATCCACCCACAAGATAAAAATTTCCATTCAAGTACTTTTTTTTAAAGATTTATTTTTATTTATTTATACAAGCACTGGGTACAGTCAGAAGCGCGGGAGGGTGAGAGAATTCACCAGAGCCAGAGCAGGGAGCAGAGCAGGCAGAAGGACCGAAGTACACTGCTGAGGGGAGCAGCGGGCGGCAGGAGAGGTCTGCGCGCCATGTGGGACCCTCCTCCGGTGGCCGGGGAGCAGCCGGGGATCGAACCGGCGCTGCAGAGGCTGCGGGCAGCTTCGTAACCCAGCGCTCACCCGCTGCGCCACCGGGGAGGCACCATTCAAGTACTTTTTAAGTGCAAAGCTCAGTGTAAGTGTGAAATTCAGGAATTACATTCACAATGTGCAAACATCATCCATATCTAGAACTTGTTCCTCTTCCCAAACTGAAACTCTTTTCCCATTAAGCTCTGGCTCCCCATTATTTCCCCCCACTCTCTCCAAATATAAGCTTCTTGAGACCAGAAATGTTGCATTCTGTCTTTGCTGTATCTCTAATTCCTAGTCCAGTGGCTCTCACCTGTGGGGGATTCTATCTCCCAAGGGACATTTGGTGATGTTTGGAGACATTGTTAGGTATTATGACTTGGGAGATGGGGGTGCTCCTGGCATCCAGTGGGTAGAATCCAGAGATGCTGCTCAATACCATGCAATGCACAGGAAAGTCTTCCATAATAGAGAAATAACTGTTCATGGTAATATCCTCCAGGGGCAGGAGCACCTGGTACAAAGGAGACTTTTAGGAAATGGATGTAGTGTGTGTGGAGGCTGGTTCCCTTGGTGGTATTCGAGAACATTCTACTCATGTGCTTGCCTCACTCACCACATCAGGGTCTGTGCTCCTCCAAGTCAAAGACAAAAAGACAACCAGTGGGGGGGTTGAGAAACTGCCCTAGAAGAATAACAAAAACATGGTCAGTAAAATTTGTTGAGACGATGAAACTGCTAAGTCTCATTCTCTCAATTTGCAAAGGAGATTAATACAAGTATCCTCAATTCTCATTGCTCACGGTTTCTGTATTTGTAAATTTTCCTCCTGACTGAAATTTATTTGTAACCCCCAAATCAATACTTCAATACTTATGATTCTTTTGGAGTCATTTGCAGATGTCATAGAGTGGTGAAACACTTGAGCATTGGATGTGTATTTTCTCAGGTAAACTTGAGGAAGGTGACACTCTGCTTCTTATTTGAGACCAGACTGGAGAAAACTGTCCTCTTTAGAGTCCATTTAGTGTCATTTTGAAAAGCTTTTTTTTTTGGTGCTTTGTATTGATTTTGCTTTTTAGATTAGTCACCACACCAGGTACAAAAGTGCTGTCCAATGTTTCTAGTCACAAGAGGGCTGTGACGTGCCTTAAAAAATACATGTGTTGATAAACTTCCATCAGTTGTAGATAACAGCCATTACAGGGTTGTCACCAGAGGTGCAGTATTTATGATGTCTTTGAACAACAACACACATAATACAGATTATGTACTGGTCATTTGATGAAAACATTGTGATCCGAGGTTCACAGGAACTTAAGCTTTTATTTCTCCTGGGAACAATGATGCAGTATTTTCTATTTCAGAGCTTGTGGTAATTTTCTAGAGCAGAACAATCACAAATAATGAGAATGGACTGTACAGTCATGTATCATTTAATGATGGAGGTACATTCTAAGAAATTTAACCTTAGGAGATTTTAAGGTTGAACGAGCATCATAGAGTGTCATCGTACAAACTTAGTGATACAGCTCTAGATCTATATGTCTATATGTGATAGCCTATTGGGACCACTGTTGTACATGCAATCTGTCTTTGAACAAAACTGGTTATATGTTGCATGACTATCTACTTCTGATGGCTAGTGTGAGGACTAGGTAAGATTGTGTTTGTAAAGCATTTAGCACAATGCTTGTAGTAAACCACAGGTAAAAAGATACTCTGCAATTCAGAGAAAATATTTAAACAGACCTGCTTTCATACAAAGCATGCAAACCTTCATTCTCCAATTAAAGCTGCAGGGAATTGGAGGCAGAACATGGGTAATTACCTCTCTGGACATCAGCCAGGGCTTGGTGGGAGAACTGTATTTGCCAGACCCACCAGATTGTTCCTTGTGGCCACACATGGTCATGAAGACACAAATGGAAGAATGCCATCTACTAAATCACCTATATGACTTCTCTTGGCACTCTGGGCTTTCCATGGTTTCTGTCCAAGTATTAACTAACCTTATGCCTTTTTAGAATGAAAGGGCAAAAGAGCACCCTCCCTATGGTTGGTAAATGTCCTTTTTAAAAATTAATTTTGAAATTACTGTAGATTCACATGAGGTTGTAACAGCAACAAAAACACACACAAAGAGATTCAGACACTGTCTCTGCCTCCCCCCACCATGTTACCACAGGGTAAATTACAAAACTTACAGTATTGTACAAAATTTTATAGAATTATCACTATTGAGCTTGATATATTCAAGATACAGAACATTTCCATCACCGGGTCCCTCATTTTGCCCTTTTATAGATACTTCCATACCTCATTCCCTTTCCCTACACCCTTAACTCCTGAAAATCACACTGCATTGTTCTATGATTTTGTCATTCAATAATTTTATGTAAATGAAATAATAGGAGTATGTAATAGCTTGGCATTGGTTCTTTTTTATTCTTTTTTATTTTTTACATCACTGTTCATTTTTAAACAATATTTGCTTCCCCCCACCCCTTGGCATTGGTTCTTTCACTCAGCACAAGTTCTTTCCACTCAGCTCATTGGTTCTTTCCACTTTCCACGAGTCAGATGTATCTGACTTGTCATGAGTATCGAGTGTTTATTCTTCTCTTATTGCTGAGTAATATTCCATGGATCACAGTTTGTATAACTGCTCTCCTGTTTCCAGTTTGAATAAAGCTACTATGAATATCCCTTTACAGGTTTTTGTGTGGATTTAAGTTTTCATTTCTCTGGCATAAATACCCAGGAATACATATGTTGGATCACGTGGTGACTGAATGTGTAGGGTTTTTTTTTTGTTTGTTTTTTTAAAATTTTATTTATACAAGCACTGGGTACAGTCAGAAGTGTGGGAGGGTGAGAGAATCCACCAGAGCCAGAGCGGGGAACAGAACAGGCAGATTGACTGAAATACACTGCTGAGGGGAGCAGCAGGCACGGCAGGAGAGGTCTGCGCGCCTGAATGTGTAGTTTTTGAAGAAACTTCCAAACCATTATCTGAAATGGCTGTGCCATTTTACTTTTTTTTTTTTCTGCCAGCAATGAGTGTTCCTGTCTTTCCACATCTTCCCTGGGAAGATGTGGAATATGCTATCTTATTGTGCTAATGATGTTGAACAACTGTACATCTTATTTGATGAAGTGTCTGTTCATGTCTTTGCCACTTTTTTGTTCAGATTTAAGTTTTTTCTTTCATTTTTAAAAAAAGATTTATTTTTATTTATTCATGCATATAAGAACTGGGGTGTAGGCCAGAGGTGTGGGGGTGAGAGGATTCAACAGCGACAGAGTGGGGAGCAGAACAGGCAGATCTACTAAAACACTGCTGAGGGGAGGAGTGGGCGAGACAGGAGAGGTCTGCTGTACCATGTGGGTCAGCTCCCTGGCAGGGGCTCGAACTCAGGCATAGTGGTGATAGCGCTGAGATTTAACCCTTAGGCCACCAGGGAGGCTCTGATGATGTTCTTTTTTTATTTTTATTTTTAAAAAGATTTATTTATTTATGCATACAAGAACTGGGGGACAGGCCAGAGATGTTGGGGGCGAGGATTCACCAGAGACAGAGTAAGGAACAGAACAGGCAGACTGACTGAAATACACTGCTGAGGGGAGCCGCAGGCAAGAAGGAGAGGTCTGCTGCGCTATGTGGGTAGCTCCTTGGCTGGGGATTGAACTCGTGCTGCAGTGGCTGCAGATTGCTTCATAGGTTGTATCTCAACCCCTTGTGCCAACAGGGAGGCCCTGATTATGTTCTTTTGAAGTCAATTTCAAAATGAGATAATAGCATACTTATATGCTTTTAAGAGGTGGTATAGAGTAATGAAAAACAACCTTGAAGACAGGGTGGGCGGCAGATGAACAATCATTTTATTCCAAGTGAGGAACTGCAGGCTCTACATGGGCACTGCTGACACTGGTGCTGAATCACACTCTGCGGTGGGGTTGTCTTGGACACGTGGGGGTGCTGAGCAGCATCCCTGTCACCCACCAAATGCCACCAAATAACAATCACAGATGTCCCCTAACATGGCCCAGTGTCTCCTGGATGCAAATGATTCCAGATGAGGACCACTGAATTAGAGTTACCTAATTAAGGTTTTGAGTGGAGCTTTGGAAGACTCCATCAACAGGCTGGCACGGAGGGGGGTTGCTGAAGGAATAAGCTGGACTTGACCAAGTGGACAGGGCCATCCACCAGTCCGAAGCCGTCAGTGGTGTTCTTACACCCACCGAAATGGGGCAAAAAGTCAAATTACCTCCAGGGTGGCCTGGGGAGGGGGACGAGTAGGAAGGGGGAGAGAGCAGAGACTCCAACAGCTGAGCGGTGGTTAAGAGAAAGCTAGGCCCCCGGAAAGGGCGGGGCTCGAGCAGACGCCCCACTTCTGAGGGATTCAAGAAAGGGCGGGGCTCCAGCAGACGCCCCACTTCTGAGGGATTCAAGAAAGGGCGGGGCTCCTGTGAGGGGCGGGGCTTGCAGCGTAGGGCGAACACAAATTCCAGAGGCAGAGCAGGCCAGGGATGGTGCAACTGCGTGCAAGGGGCGGTGTGCGAGCCAGAGGCCCGGATGCAGACCCGCCGGCGGCGGGAGGGGTACGAAGGAGGGCGTGGCTTGAACGGAGGGTCCCCGCTCCTAAGTGGTTAAAGGGAAGGCGGGGCTCCAAGTAGGGGAGGGTCTTGAGTCGGGGCGTGGCTTGAAGTGGATACGCCCCCACAAGGAGGGGGACGTGAGAGCTTCGCGTGGCGGGGCGGGGCCTGGGGCGCGTGGCGGGACGCGAGCGGCACGCGGCCCGGTGACGCCACGCGCCGGCGGCCACGCCCCTTAGCGCCTCGGGTTCGGTCGCGCTTGGTGAGGACGTCAAGATGGCGGCGAGTAATTATTACGGCTTTGCGCAGGGCGCCGGCCCACAGTACAGGTAACGGCCCCGCGCCGTGAGCCCGGCCCTTTCTTCCCCCGCCCGGCGCTCCAAGTCCCCAGCCCCCGCCCCGGGCATGCTGCGTCGCGAGGAGCCGCGAGTTGGCGTCTTGGTTGGAACCGAGCCCAAAGCTGGCTGGGCGGGCGGCCCCTGCTAAGATGCCCGCGGAACCCGAAAGGCCGCGACCCCAAGTGTGTCTGTCAGAGGGAAAGCGGAGGCGTTCTTGACGTGGGGGGGCACCTCGGGCCTTTCGGGGGGTTGGACACTGAGCCGTGATGGGTAGGAGATCTGTATCGGAGGGGGCTTCGAGATCCGACCTCTTGAGAGACGATGGGTAGGTGGGTGTACCTGGCTGGGCAGAAGTAGAGGCGGAGGAGGGGGCGGGAGCTAACCCCTGATGGGGACGAGTAAGGGAAGAAGGAGACCTGGGAGGGAACGAGGGGATAGGGAAAGAGGGAATAAGGAATTGACTGGGAGGAGGCACGAAGGACCTGAGAGTATACCTGGATAGGTAGGAGTAAAGGAAAAATATGGGGAGCCAGACTGAGCGCCAATGGGATGCTAAGGAAAGGTAGATACTTGGATGGGTACCTGCCGGCTTGAGACCTGTGGGGCTGGAAGTACTAATCCCCAGATGAGGGTATGGGGGGGGGTGGTGGTGGTGGTGGGACAACAAGAGAACACAGACTGGGGATGGTACCCGAGGGAGAGTCAGTGACCTAGGGGGAGGGAGAGAATTAAGGCCTGATGGGGAGTGGAGGAGGGTTAGCAGAGACTGGACATGGGGGCGGTACTGAGATGTACTGCAAGGGTGGACATTTGGGCAAGAACCTGGGATCTCAAAATTCAGTGGAGAGGATGTTTGGATATTTAAGATATTTAAGACCTAAGTGTTTGGGACGGAGCCCAGAAAAGAGATTGGAGGGCAGGGGTAGGAAACAACTAGGGGAAGGAGGGCTTCATGAGTGGAAACACAGGGTGTGTTTGTATCCCAAATTTACACACTCCCCCACCAGCTGTCACCAAGGCTTGCTCCTTGGAGTCTCTGCTATCTCAGTCAGCCTGGCACTAAGACCACAGTCCTAGGCAGGGCTGCAGGACTGATATCTCTCTGGGAAGGCAGCTTTTCCCCCCATGATTTTCATTTATCACTTTCTATTTCCAAGAACCTGGCACAACCTCTTTGATGAGTTTCTGGAAGACACTTAGGAGCCAGATGCAAACCACCCCTTAGGCAACTGATACACAAGTAGCTGCAGTAGGGACCTTTGTTGCGGGTTTCATTCATAATTCTGTAAATAGATAATACTAGTGGAAAGTTAATTCGGCTTCTCATTGTAGTTTCTGTGATACTGCTTCATTCTTTCTTCTGGCATCAGGCCAGGGTTTTAGGAGTGCTTTGTGCACTTGGAGTGGTTTGTAGATACAGTGTTTGGTTAGAAATGAATTTTCTATCAGAGAAGAAATGTACAACCTGCTGTGCCTGGAACAGAGCATTGAACTTTTATCTTCCCTGATTTCCATTATCCTCGGTGATATTTTAAATGCCAGAGCTTCATCAAAGAAGTAGGACTCTATTAGTCTCTAGGCTGTCAGGATGCTAATGATCCTCCACCCCTCTGCCTACTTTCGAGCTCTTTTTTTTTTTTTCTTTTTCTCAAGTACGTTCTTCCGTCAAATGTGGAAAATCAATTGGATGTTATACTTTCTGTTAAGATTACCTTCTAGAGGAAAAATTGAGTGTCAACAGTGTTAAAATACAGCATTGCTAAGCTGCAATAGATGTTTTTGTCATTTTTTAAAATTAAGGCACTTATCCATATTAATAGCCACAGCCCCCTGATGACTTAGGTGCTACAGCATACACACATTTAATCCCACATGGAAATTAAATTTGATAGTGCTTTTAGTTGACAGTAACTGTGGTTTTCAGTTGTGAGACTGAGAGCAGCTTTAGTTACACAGGTAACTAAAGATGTGGAAATTAGTCTGTGTCTATAGAATTGTCCCTTACAGCATGTGTTATGACTTGAGAAAAGAGTAGATTTAACTAAAACTAAAAATAATGAGAATCAGCAAAATAAATTTGTCTCACAGAATCTTGGGATGAGATCATTTACATGATCTGAATGATTCTAAGTTAAAGAGACAATCTCTTTTGGGGGAAATCAGTTTTGCTTGGAAACTTCAGCTGCTTTTATAGTGGCTTTGGTGAATACTTACTAAAAAAAGACATTAGAACGAATTTATGAGAGTTAAAGAATCTCCCTTTTTTTTTCCTGGAATATATTCCAGTACAGTAAATTATTTGATTCTATTTAACTGCTGAAGTCCTTCTAGAGATGTTTCCCTATTATTTATTAGCATTTCCTAGTACAAACGAAAAGTAAGCTATAATATCTTTCAGCATCTATGATGTGCATTAAGTACAACATAAAATATTTACTGGCTATGAGAATATTTTTTTAAAAATTTCAAAGTATTGCTGTTTTCAAAGTTGTGATTTTTTTAAGTTAAATTATAACGTTTTGGTCATAATCAAAATAAACGAATTTACTTTGCTAAAAAAATACAGCACACTCTGGAATAATGTCATTTTGTTCAGTGTTGTTTCATTAAAACTTTGATGAGAAAAACCAATCCCAGGCCCCTTTGAACAAAACAATGATATTATTGGAGGACCTGCTTTCATGATATATTGTCTTACTGAAAGTGGCAGTTTCCAAGCACCTGACAGTGTTAACTGAGGGCTTTCTCTATTTCTTATACAATGTGCCGTGGAAAAGTTGACTAGCGAACAGATTCTGTAGTGCCAACTTTAAGGTAGCATTTGGACAAGAGTACAGTTGAACCTTGAATGTTGTGGTAGTTGGGGTGCTAACCCACAGTTGAAAATTCCCATATAACCTACACAGCTCAAACACATTTGCAAAATGAAGAAAACAGTTCATTTCTTAGAGGAATTTTGAGTAGGTTTTCTTAGTTTTTAAAATTGTTAGCCAAAGCCTTGGATAGGAATGTTCTTTACATCATCATCCCTAAACAGGGTGGAATCTTAAATGTTTTATAGTTATTGGTTCACTCAAATGTTCACACTTTGAAAGTATAAGAAAAGTTTGCAATTCCTTGTTGATAATGTTGATTTTTACTTAACTATATGTGTACTTATGAGTCTCAAAAGATTTTTATTTGCAAATGATATTTTTAAAGTTAGAGTTAGTGCTGCAAGATTTCAGAGTTAAGGATTCATCCCACATGGAAATTAAATTTGGTAGTGCTTTTAGTTGACTGTGACTGTGGTTTTCAGTTGTGAGACTGAGAACAGCTCAGGAAATCCATGAGGTTCTATATGTGTTTAAGTGACATAGGTAAAAAAAAATATGGCAAGCTTAAAGTTGTGATGTTGGAAGTCTGTAATGGAGGGAAGTGACAGACTGGCCATATCTATTGTTACTATTCTCTTTCCATTTAGCAGTTTTGTCAAAATTCTATTGGTACTACGAAGCTGGCTGCCATTGCTTTTGCATTCGTGTTAAATCTGAATAAGATTGACAGCTATTGTACATAGTGCTGCTATAAACATAGGGGTGCAGGTGCCCTTTTGAATTAATGTTTCTGTATCCTTTGGGTAAATACCTAGGAGTGGAATTGCTGGATCATATGGAAGCCTCATCTTTAGCAGGTTGAGGAATCTCCACACAGCTTTCCATAGCGGTTGGACCAGTTTGCACTCCCATATATAAAATTTAAAAAAATAATAGAAAATAAATTTAAAAAAGATTAACAGCTAGATTTTGGTATAATACTTGATTTCTTGTCAAGAAAAGTTGCATTTTGACAAACTTTGGTCATAAATTTTAACAAGCAGGATTCCTTCATCTGGAAGTTGGAAGTTTTTTTGGAATCCCAGAGAACGCGTTATGGTAGGAAGTAATCATAATTGCTGCTTGCTGTTTCAGGCTTCCAGTCCTCACTCTAACCCTGTGAGGTGGGTATTACAATGCCTGTTTTGCTGATGCAGAAATGAGCCCCGGGTGCAGTAACTGGCTTAGGGCCCATGGGGAGGTAAGTGGTGGGATCCAACTAGAAATTCGGAACCCTGGCTCCTTGGTTGGTGCCTTAACACTGTTGGTGGGGCTTGCCTAAACCTCAGAAGTTGCGTGCACTGGCAGCGCCCCGAGTGCAGCAGCATGGCTGCAAGAATTGCTGGCTGAGACCGGGTCATTACTATTTTTTACAGTGTCACCTGTAGTTTAGGTTCTTTTTTTTTTTTTAAAGATTTATTTATTTATGCATACAAGATCTGGGGTACAGGCCAAAGGTGTGTGTGGGGGGTGAGAGGATTCACCAGAGACAGAGTGGGGAGCAGAACAGGCAGATTAACCAAAGTACACTGCTGAGGGGAGCAGCGGGCAAGACAGGAGAGGTCTGTGTGCCATGTGGGACCCTCGCCGGAGGCCAGCGATTGAACTGGTGCTGCAGAGGCTGCCGTCAGTTTCGTAGCCCAGCACTCAACCACTGCGCCACTGGGGAGGCCCTGTTTTTTTTTTGTTTTTTTTTTTTTAAAGTCCCTTCTAATGAGTTTAAAACACATGATAGGGTTGCTTTGAAAGAAATCCTTTGAAGGTAATTTTGCGTGGCAGTTTTGGACTGCCATCCAATGACATCAAATGACAGAACCATGCTCTCTTAGCTCCTGGCACGATTAGAATGTATCCCAAGTCATTTTAAACCTTATGAAGTGTGGATTTTGAATTTTCATTTTAGCCATTTTAGAACCAAACGTTAACTCATCAGCGTTGGAACATAGATTCCTAATAGAGTTGTTTTTATTCTTAAATATATTCTGTTTCTGGATTTTTATAGTTTGTCTTTTGTCTGCATCTACCAATGTATATATTTAGAAGCATTAGAACAAATGCATGACGTTAAAAAGCATTTTCAAATAATCCCTTGGAATTTTTTTTTCACATGAATGTCATTGGTGTTCTTTTGCATGCTTACAGAGGTAAGGGGACTATTGTGGAGCTGCATAAATAATTGAGAGTTTGGAAAAATAAGGAAAACATGTAGAAAGAGTGTCTGTAAGCCTTGTATTCATTCTCTCGTATTCTGCAATAATAAATTGAAGGTTCAAGTTCGTGAAGCTTCAGGTCAGGGGTTGCAGAGAGAGGCACTGTAAGGGCCTGGCATGTACATAGATGAATACTCTGTGATGGTAGAGGTCGAACCCAGGATGCGAGTCTTCCCACTTTCCCCAAGGACCCACAGTCCCCTTTTCTGTGCGAAATCCACAAACTTTGAAATGCCAGCCAGCATCAGAGTCACACTGCACAGCGGACACCTGCCTCCGCATTAAAACCTCTGCTTTATGCTTTTAAAAGTGTAATCGTGAAAGGATACTAAGATGAATATTCTAGATGATAGTGAAAAGGAATAGTACATACCACAGCCAGGAGGAGGAGCTCTCCACTGTGACTGGTTTTAGTTGATCAAGAAGGTTCTGAGGTTTTTTATTGTGTTAAGAAGTTAATACTTGTTTTTGTCTTCATCGTGACTCTAAATTTGTTCAAAAAATTTATTCATCTAAATTAAGTGATGCTAAGTAATTCACACCTAAATTAGGAAGCTTTGACAAAGCCCAGAGATTTTTTTCTGCTTGTGTGTTTTGTTTTTTGCAAGCCTGTTTCTACATCTGTGACGCCTTAAATCTAAAGTGTGCTACTTACTCATAGAATATTCTTTAGAACCTTGATGGGAAAAAATTTTGGCTCTATCCATGGTCTAATTGGTTAGTAATTGTTCCCTATTCTGTTCCCTTGTACCAGGGTGTCTGCCACCAACTGGGTTCTGAATTTCTCTGCCTGTTCTTTTCTGTTATACTTATGTAAATATTTTGGGGAACAGCACTGGACCTTTTTTTTTTTTTTTTGGTAGATATCTTGCTGTGGGTATTTCCCCCCCAAGGTAAGTTGCATTTATGTCACATCACTACCCATGTGCCCTCCTCAGTGACTATATCCCAAGTCACTTATTTGTCACTGTTGATAAGAATTGAGAATTGTTTCACTTGCTTCCATAGTACTTTGTGTTTTGGAAAGGCAGTTCCGTTGACTGAGATCAGCTCCTTGATTAGGTTTATTCTCCGGAACAGAATGAGCTGTTACGTCTAAGACCCTTGGATTGAATGCTTTTAAAAAATCCGTGGCGTCTATCTTTTTAGTTTTAAATGCTTGTTGAGTCCAGGGTGGTGGGTCTGTATCTGTTGTCCTTGCCTGGGGGAGTCTCAGGCTGACTCTCTAGCCCCACTGAGAGGCTCCCGTGTTAGACCAGCATGGGTGTAGCTGTGGTTTTTTCCCCTTCCCTGCAAAGTGGAGGGACAGGGCTGAAAACACAGATGACCTATCACTGTTCCCAAAACGTTGACCTTTCAGTAATGTGTTTACACAGTGAAAAGGCTTGGCTGTATTGAATTTATCCTGGTGGGAAGCTGTTTCTTGGATGGTATGTACCTAATGCTTTTTCTTTAGCTCAACCAGCATATTATCAAGACGGCGCACTTAAGTACCCAACTGGCGATGATGTAGCCACCCTCAATGTGCAACCCTATTCCTTTTCAGAAGGATGGAAGAAGAGTTCAGAAATTCCATTACCAGACAGAATCTGGCTGACCCTGGAGGCTCTGGAAATTTCCATCACCAATCTCTAGAGTCCCTTCGAGCAACCCAGTGGCTCTGTATCCTGAGGAAAAAGGCAGCCCAGATTTACAGCTGGAGACTCGACTACCTTTTAAAGAAGGTTGTGAATGGGGGCAGAAATAAAATTCTTCTGTCATCTTCTCAAGAGCCCAAGGATTTAGTTAACCAAATCCTTTTCCATCACATCATCATGTTTTCTGGGGCCATCTCGATCTGAAGTGGACCTTTCATATGGAGAATGCACTCAAGGTTTTCATGGTTAAAAAAATAGAATTCTGCTGTTTAAAAATCAGAATTATTATGGATGTGAATATGTTATGTTTTGAATATAAAACCTTTGTGAACCCAAGTGCCAAATGAAATAGTGGCTGGGTGTGCCTGTCTGTGTGCACACAGTGAAGTGATAGCAGTGTGCTCTTTCTGCCAATAAAGTGGACTTGAAAATATCCTCCCCGTGCCTGTCTTTAGTGATCATATTAGCATTTGCTGTTGTATTTCACCCTTTACCGCCTAAACCCTGAGTGTCACTCAGTGGGTGAGTAGCCACAGATGCTCCCAGAAGCCTGAGTAAAGGTCAGAGTGCAGGCTAGATCCTCTAGGGCATTGACAGTCCCCGCTGCTTAGCACTCAGAGTCCGTCTCAGTCTGCCTTCGTCTACACCTCGGGAGTGTAGGAGGTGCTAGGGGACCAGCAACTAGGCGGAGAGCGCTGACTGAGAAGGACGAGTCCATTATTTAAACAGAAAGCACTGCATGAACTTTCTCAGAACTGTGATTCCATGAACATCTTTTTTCCACTTGACTTTTTTCCTCGGGTCCTAAGTGTTTTTGTTGTGGTGTGTGTGTCCCCTGCGTGCGGGTCCTTGGCAGTGGTCTGCAGCAACAGTCTTTGTTCCCTGCAAACTCAGGTGGCCTGTCTTTCTCCTGACTGTCCCCAAGACAGTTCATGTCCTCATTCCCTCTCAGTTCTTAGAGATTTGCCTCTGGGCTGTCTCCAGTCATTCTGCCATCATCCATGGCCATCCCAATGTCTGCGTAGCCAGGCCTTCCAGAGCACGGGTTTCTTGGGTTCTAGACTCCACTGTCCCTCAGTCTCACCCATACATCCCACCCTAGACCAGTGCCGATGAGGCCAGCAGCCTGATTTCCTATAGATACTCGCTAGTCACTTTTAACACATTAAAATAAAAGCACGCAAGCAAGCAAGCAGACAAACAAAAAACCCAGAAAAGCAGCAGAGACTGTGGCTAGAAAATATTTGCCCTCTGGCCCTTCACAGGGAAGTTCCCAGGCCTTAGCCCTGGATTGCACTTCTCTAAGCCCCCCTGAACTCCATCTCTAGCTCACCTTTTTGGTGCACACCCCAGCCTTTCAGGCCTCCAATTCTACTTTTCAACATTTCTTATCCCCCTGGTGCTTTGCTACCACTGTAATAGTTTCCTGTGGGTGCTATAACAAATGGCCACAGCTTACAACTTGTTTAGTTCTTGAGATCAAAAATCCAAAATGATTTTGGGTGGATGTTGGCCGGGTTGACCCCTTCTTGATACCCTGAGAGTCCTTTCTTGCCTTTCTGCTTCTAGAACCTGTGGCATTCCTTGGCTGGTGGCCCCATCATCCCAGTCTCCACCTCTTTATTCATGTTGCCTTCCGTTCTTTGACCTTCTTGTTCAACCACTGTATACCACGTGCCTGCTAAGCAGGTACCTTGCAGGTTGACTGATACCTCACCTGCTTTTCCCTCCAAACCCACTTGGCCCCAACACTTCCCTGTGACAGGTGAGAACACTTACTTTTGTGCAAGAGCCAGCCCACCACTGTTCTTCACATGTCACCTCCACCTTCAGAGTACTTCTCACTTCCTCCTCCTATTGCTGTGCTCCACGCTAGTGTTTTGGGTCTTTGGGCTTCTGTCCTTCACTCTGTGTCAATCTATTCAACTTCTGCTGCAGAAGTGGCTCATTTAAATAAAGACAGACCTCTGCTTGGAACCCCCTTGGTGTCTCAGAGGGAGAGCTGAAGCCCCTGTAGTGGCTTATGAGAGCCAGAGAGATACCCAGTTTGTTCCTGATCATGTTCCTGCCTCACCCCCCATTCATCTGCTTCAGCCACATTGGCTGTCAGACCATTCCTGGAGCAGACTGGAGCAGCTTCTGCCTAGGTGCCCTCTGCTCCTACCTCCTAATCATGACTCCTCCCTGAGCACCCCATGAAAAGATGCCACCCATCCTACTCCTAACCCCCTTCTTTGTTTTCCTCCATAGCATCTAGAACTAGAACCATCTACCCCCACAACAGCTGGTGTTTTTCTCATTGTATGTCTTTCCCTGCTGGACTGTATGTTCTTCCGTGAGAGCAGGCCTCTCTGAACCTTCCTGCACCCCCAGCTCCTATAATAGCATCTGGCTCCCAGTGGCACCCAGTAAATATTTGACCAACAGCTGAATTTAGTTACAGGTAACCAAGGATTTCTTCTGTTTTGTATTCAGGGGTTTTGTGCAGTTTCTCACAGTGCAACCAGCAAAAGCAAAATAGCCTTAAATGTGCTTCCCGGTGGTGCAAGGTTATTAAGATGCAACCTATGAAGTAATCCACAGCCTCTGCAGCACGGGTTTGATCCCTGGCCAGCCAGGGAGCAACCCACATGGCAAGGCAGACCTCTCCTGTCTCACCCACTGCTCCCCTCGGCAGTGGATTTCAGTCAGTCTGCCTGTTCTGTTCTCCACTCTGTCTCTGGTGAATCCTCTCACACCACCCCCCCCTACACCTCTGGCCTGTACCCCAGTTCTTGTATGCATAAATAAATATATCTTTAAAAAACACTTCAGGTTGCAAATATAATGTAGTACATGCGGATGTTGATTTACAAATCTGTACACCTGAAACCTTTATAATGTCATAAACCAATGTTACTTCAGTTAAAAAAAAAAAACCTGAAAAATGGTGCATACAAAAATTTTCCTGTCATGTTGCACCTCAGAAGGCCCATGATGACACTTCCTCTAAGTAACCAGAAGATGGGCCCTCTTGTCCTTAAAATGCAAATGATTTTTCATGCTAAATTGGAATTTAAAACTAAAAACGGGGCCTCCCCAGTGGCGTAGCAGGTTGAGCGCTGTGCTGTGAAGCTGTCTACAGCCTCAGCAGCGTGGGTTCGATTCCGGCCAGCCAGGGAGATACCCACATGCTGCAGCAGGCCTCTCCTGTCTCACCCACTGCTCCCCTCAGCAGTGTCTTCAGTCTGTCTGCCTGTTCTGTTCCCCGCTCTCTCTGATGAATTCACTCACCCTCCCACACCTCTGACCTGTACCCCAGTTCTTGTATAAATAAATAAACCTGTAAAAAAAAAAAACCTAAAAACAAAAAACATACCTCTTTCTACTCTGAATGAAGTCAGTTAATTAGCAGAGGACTCTGACTCTTGTTTTCTATAGGAATTTAAAAGGGGTGCTTTCTGTTCTGCTTTTATGTTTATTTGCTTTAAATCATGACCCCCAAGCTGATTTCACACATCTTTTGTTTTCCACTTCAGATTCCTGAGTGGTTTCCTCCTGGGAACTTGGAACCTTCATTTCTGGAGAGTTCTCCCCATTTCTCTGATGACTGGCTTTCATTTTTGCACAAGGATTGTGAGGCTACATGATGGGTGGTATTAGTTGTCACAGGAACTCTGAACCAGGCACTCAGACTTTGGGTGAGCCCCTGTTGTATATGGTAGTTGTTAGAAAAGACTAGAAAGAACAGATGTGCCCCCTACACTCTCCTCTCTTCCCTTGACTCTTCTCCACCAGTGAGTTTGGATAGTCTCAGCAGCCTGAGCATAAATCGAAAGGGTGACGAAGTTATTAATGGCACACACTGTCATTCTTGAGTAACGGTAATAGAATATCCAGTTTAGTTTGTTTATAGTTTTGTGACACTATATGCAAACCAGGCTCAACCATAAGACAAAGTGCCAGGCTTCTTAATGTTCCACAAATGTGTTAAAACAAAAACAAAACAGCTTTATTGAAAAATAATTCCTATACCATACAGTTGACTCTTTTCAAATATACAGGGCAGTGGTTTTTCACCACAGTCACTTTCAGAACATTCTGTTAACCACAAACAAACATCCTGTACCCATGAACACTTACCCCCAGCCCCTGGCAGCATGAGCCCACTTTTCATCTGTGGCTGCGCTGGTTCTGGACATGTCACATCAGTGACATTCCTTGTGGCCTTTTGTGTCTGGCTTCTCTCCCTGAGCATCGTGTATTCATTCAGGTTACAGCATCTATCAGTACTTTATATATTTTTTGATGGCAAAATATATTTGACATGAAATTTGTCATTTCTGATTTCAGCAGGGATTCCTAACCTAGGGCCTGGAAATCCCCAGGCATTTATAAGGCACAACTGTGTGCAGTTTGCAGGGAATCAGAGCAGCACAGGAGGTCACAGTTTGCCTCTTGATTCTTAAAAGGGTCCAGAAAAGGACTGTTAAGAATTGAGAGAAGGTAAGGGTGACTGTCCACCTCAGGGAGCCCGAGAAGGGGTATGGGTGCTTTTCCTTCAGATGTGGGGCAGGTATACTGGGCAGGAGCACCAACCTCCACCGCCCCTCCCAAATGCTTGACTCTGATCCTCCAGCCCCAGCTCCAGGGACCCCAAGCCTATCTTAGGTCTAAGTTTCTCAGCAGCAACACTACTGACTTTGGGCCTGGTCATTTTATGTGTGGGGCCATCCTGGACATTAGAGGCATTGAGCAGCATCCTTGGCCCCACCCACTTGCTGATCGGTACACCCAGTTGTGAGAGTCAGTGTCTTCTAGGGGCAGAAAGACCCCAGGTGAGGACCCCTGCACTCGGTTTTAACAACCACAGGGGCCATGCCTGCAGAAAGTCTTGCCCATGAGCCACTCAGAGGTTAGCCCCATTCCTGAAGCCGCAGTGTGGCAGGCTGTCTGCCCAAATGTTCCTGCCCTTCATCCCTTCTTATATCCACTTCATAAAGACCCAGACCCAGATTCCAGCTAAGCCACTCCTAATCCCTGACCACCAATCCCTCACATCTCAGAAACTGTGAGGATAGTGAATGTTTATTATTATTTTAAGACACATCATTGGGGGTAATTTTTAATTCAGCCACAGATAACTAGAGTGTAGCATAAATGTCTACCAACAGGAAAATGGGCAAATGTGATATATTTAAAAAAGTAAATAATTTAATTTTAAGAATGCAAGGTCCAGGGCCTCCCCTGGTGGCGCAGCGGTTGAGTGCTGGGCTACGAAGCTGCCTGTAGCCTCTGTAGCGCCGGTTCGATCCCTGGCCGCCGGCGAGGGTCCCACATGGCACGACAGACCTCTCCTGCTGCCCGCTGCTCCCCTCAGCAGTGTATTTTGTCAGTCTGCCTGTTCTGTTCCCTGCTCTGGCTCTGATGTACCCAATGCTTATATGAATAAATAAATAAATCTTAAAAAAAAAATGCAAGATCCAGGACAAAAGTAGGAATGGAAGCCTGCATACCGTATGTCTATTTTAACATTACAGATCAAACAGGCAAAATAATAAATATAATATTTGTCCCACCTACTTTGACATATATACCTTTTTGCCAACAGAAATATTTTAAGGTGATACTGTCTTTTATAGGTGGCAAAACATTAAAGATGATTGAATTTAACTTGAATTGTGCATGTCCAGGTGTTAAGTTAATGGGCTGATGATGCTGGGATACCTTAAGTAAAATAAGAACATACTAATTCATAAATGACTATAAATTATCCCCCCCTCCCCTACCCCCTGGAGGTGACCCCTCGTGGAACCTATGTGAGTGAATCTCACAGTATCTGTCCTTTTGTTTCTGGCTTATTTCACGAGCATCATGTCCTTAGTGCTAATCCACACTGTAGCCTGTGTCACAGTGTCCTTCCTCTTGAAAACTGAATGCTCCAGGGTGTGGGTGGACCCCATTGTGTGCGTCTACCCATTGGCCCATGGACACCAGGTCTTGGCTACTGTTTCCACCTTGTGGCTACTGTGAATCACACCTCTGTGCACATGGTTGTGCAAATACCTGTTTGAGTCCCTGTTTTCAATTCTTTTGAGTTGAGTCACAGAAGTGGAACTTCTGGGTGACCTGGTCACTCTGTTTAATTTTTAGGAATCCTACAGGTTGTTTGTCACAGGGACTGTACCATTTTGCATTCCCACCAGGGTTTCTATTTGGAGTTGATGAGAATGTTCTAAAGTCGATTGTGGTGGTGATGGCATAACTCCCTCCACAAAAGTGTACACTCTAAATGAATTGTGTGGGATATGAATTATAGCTCAAGAATTTTTGCGGCCCACTCCCACCCTCTGCCGTGCTGTGCTAGAATGAGCGTCCTTAGGACTTGCATCCACAAGTTTGATTCAACATGTATTGTTGTAACTGACTTTTCTTAAATTTGAGACTTTATTCACTACCAAAACTTCATTTCTTTTTGACTTTTTCTTTCCTCAACGCAACTGAGAGCTTCTGTAATGTGTCCAGAAAGGTCATCAGCGGGCGGCAGAAGCTGTTATAAATCTGTCCCCTCCAGAAGCTATAATTTTCATTTGTTTGTTTATTCCATGCATCAGTTACCCTTTACAGCTTAGGACTTGTCTTCTTTCCTTCCCCATCCTGCCATGTGTCACAGGGTAACCTAAGTATGCCCTGCCCATTCTGGACGCAGTGTTGTCCTGAAGGGCAAGGAACACTATGGAATAATTCGGGGTGGGAGTCCCCAGCAGGTAGCATCTCGGCACCCTCTTGCAGGTTAACAGTGTGGGTAGGTGCCGTTTTGGAACCCACCCTCCAAACTCAACAAACATTACTTTTGAAAGCAAAATAGAAATTATAATTTAATTTATACAAAAATTTATACTAAATTTTACCAACATTCAAAACCATTTCAAGCTAATCTTTTTGTCTTAAAAAAGTTAATTGATGTGTGGTAACGAATGTTAGCTAGACTATTGTGATTGTTTTGCAGTATATATCCATATCAAATCATTATATTGTACACCTGAAACTAATGTAGTACTCAGTGTCAATTATATCAGAAAAAGTTAATTGTATATTATTTAATGTTTTATGAACATAAACTTGTAATTTTCATGCTCAAGATCCATCTAGTTGTCATTGTGAAGACTTGGTATGCTCTACCTTGTCACAGACCTGGGCACTTAGGCCTCCAAACTTTTTTTTTTAAGATTTATTTATTTATGCATACATTTATTTATTTATTTATTTATTTATGCATCTGGCCAGGCCAGATGTGCAGGAGGTTGAGAAGATTCACTAGAGACAGAGTGGGGAACAGAACAGGCAGACTGACTGAAATACACTGCTGAGGGGAGCAGCGGGCAAGACAGGAGAGGTCTGCCGTGCCATGTGGGTATCTCCCTGGCCAGCCGGGATTGAACCCATGCTGCAGAGACTGAGGACAGCTTCACAGTGCTGCGCTTAACCTGCTGTGCCACCAGGGAGGCCCAGGCCTCCAAACTTAAGAGTCTTAGGAATTGCTTTATATTTACATGCTACTCAAAGTGGCATGGGAGCCTCAGTCAGATCCCAGTGGGGAGGAAGATGTGGCCCACAGCACTCCTGGGACATGACATCTCAGGGAAGATCCTGCTGTTCCTCATCTTCCTGAAAGGAAGGACTTGAAAAGCTAATGGGACAGTGATCCAGGCTCTTCCATCCTCCTAACTTTGAGGCCTTGTTAAAGCCATCTGTGAAGCTGGGTGGTAAAACCCACATATTTTTAGAGCCTTCAGATGCCATCATCCTTTGCTTTGATATCACAGAACAAGAGATAGGGATATCTCTGGGACCTGAACAGTGCCATTCACAGAGCAGATGAGGATGGAGCTGTCCATGTGCTGCTCAATAAATGTGTTTGCTCTAAACCAACAATAACCCATAGGCCTTTCTTCAGCAATGGAAATATTCTCTCTCTCTGCTGCTCACCAGTGTAGCCATTAGCCACATATAAATTGCATATGTGGCCAGTGGCTGCGATACTGGACAGTACAGCTCTAAAATGTGAGACCAAGGGTACTATCCAAGATATGTTAAAACAAGACTAATACAATGGAGTAGTAGAAAAATAACCCAATTAATAAATAGGCAGCAGATATGGACAGTTCACCAAAGAGGAAATCCAGAAGGCCAGTACCTATGTGAAAGAATGTTCATCCTTTCTTCTAGTAAGAGAGAAGGTTAAAAGCACCGGAGACACCATCTCATACCTGTGAGAATGGCACTCATTAAGAAGACCCCCAACGATAAGTACTGGAGAGGATACAGAGAGAGAGGACCCCCATGGGAATGGTTGGTGGTAATGTGAACTGGTGCGGCCATTATGGAAAACAATTTGGATTCATCTTGAAAAACCACAAATAGAAATACTGTTCAGCCCTGCAACTGCCCAAGGATTGGGCAGTCCTTGGGCATCTATTCAAAGAACATGAAACCATCAGTGCAAAAAACTCCGTATTCTACAGTGTTTGTTGCAGCACTGTCTACAGTAGTTAGGATGTGGAAGCAGCCTAAAATGATGGGATCAAAAAGATGTGGTAGATCCACACTGTGGAATACTACTTGGCCATAAGGAAAAAGGAAATGCAGCATTTACAGAAAAACAGTAGCTTGACGGAATTGTGGATAGTAAAGCAAGTCAATGACAAAACCAAATACTGGACATTTATATAATGGATGACGTAACAAAATAAAATACCAAAATTATCAGACATCAATAAGCACAGAGAGGGCTCTGTGCTTAAGCGGGGAGTGAAAAGGGAAGATAAAGGATGGTGGTAGGGGAAACTTTTTAAAAGATGTTCATTATTTAATGAAAAAAACAAAACAAAATATGAGACCAGGGCCAGGGACCCATCCAGCACAGGTGGAAGGAAAAACGTTAAGAGTTAAAAATGAGGGCCTCCCCGGTGGCGCAGCGGTTGAGCGCTGGGTTGCGAAGCTGCCCGCGGCCTCTGCGGCGCCAGTTCGATCCCTAGCTGCTCCCCAGCCACCGGAGGAGGGTCCCGCATGGCGCGCAGACCTCTCCTGCCGCCCGCTGCTCCCCTCAGCATTGTGCTTTGGTCCTTCTGCCTGCTCTGCTCCCCGCTCTGGCTCTGGTGAATTCTCTCACCCTCCCGCGCTTCTGACTGTACCCAGTGCATGTATAAACAAACAAACAAACAAACAAACAAATAAATAAATAAAAACATGCCTCTATTAAAAAAAAAAAAAGAGTTAAAAATGAGCAAACCACATAACTTGAATCAATCCAGATGCCTTTCAGACAACTCGGGCAGTGAGGGAGTGAGGACAAGTTGCAGGGTGAGATGTGGACTAGAACCTGGCTTTACACACATGATACTGAAAAACAAAATACTATGTTGCATGAAGACTCAGACCTATGTAGCAAAGTATAAAATCACTAGGGAGAGAGGGAGGGGGCTGGATCAGGGCAGAGCTCTTGATCAATACAGCAAAGTATTAACCATATCTCAGAAAATGTTTAGAAGTCCAAGGAGGTTCAGATAGCTAGTGCACCACCTTAATCTGCTTTTTCTCCAAGTCTCTAAGACTGTAATTCGGGGAATCTAAATGATCCTTTGTAATAGACTGAGCACCTCTGCCCTGGGAGAGATGAAAACGTCACGCAGTATTGCAGATCAGAAATTGTTAGGCTGCCGATAGTGTTTGCATTTTGCTGAAGGTTTCGATGTGGTGGGCAGTGCCATCACACTGGGCGGAAGTGGCCCCTGGTCCCTGTAGGCCCAGGACCCTGCCTCCCGCTGAGTCTGCAGAAACACACTGTAGGTCGGAGCACAGAAGCTCTCACCGGCCATTTCCCAAACATGTGCTGCGAGCACCTGCTTCCGAGTCAGTAAATATTTACTAAGCACCTGCTATGTACCAGCTGCTGCTGCAGTGCCAGGAGAGAGTTTGGGACACACCTCAGTTCCATACTCCTGCAGCTTTGCACTGGCAGGAGGAGAAAGCCAGGGGCAGACGGGCCAAAGAGCATCCAACAGCGCTGGGGAGAAAAGTCAGACAGGGTGGGGCAGTGAGTGACCAGATGGGGGTTACCTCTACTCTTCTGGACAGGAGTCGGGGAGGTGGTAGTGGAGCAGCAGGAACCTGCAGCGGGGGAGTGAGCAGGTTTGGGAGGGGATGAGAACAGAGTCCTGGAGGGCTCTAAGCAGTCAGCTTAGTGACATGGTCAGCTTAGTGCTTTGAGAGGACACTTCCGGCAGCCAAGAGGAGATGTGGTGGGGGGCAGGGGTTAGGTACCGGAGGCCAGGAAAGGGTCAGGTTCCCTGCTCCTGCAGGCACCCCCTGCACTGTCCTCAGCACGTCCAGGACAATACCCTGTAGTCCCCATTTCTCCACGGCTCTCTCCCAACTGGGCAGTGAGCCATCTATGAGGGCACAGACTCCATGGCAGTCCTGACGCGTCTGGCACTAGCCAGAACACGTGGGAATGCCAGAAAGATGGTGCTGCCGCCTCTAGTCCCCCCTGGCACCCCCAGTGGGGTCTGGCGTTTGATAGAATCTCTGTCCTCAACTTCAAGTTCTACTTGGAATTCCATCGCGGCCTGGCTTTGTGTCTGTTTGCAGTTCCAGTGCGCAGCCTCCACTGGCTTTCCCCCCGCCTCCTGCTGGAGCCAGCTTTGCCACGCAGCCTGTGGTCCCGTCGCTTCCCCCCACGGCCCAGTCCTCTGGGCCTGTTGCCTCAGCGGGTTACAGTGGATACCAGCCCCACTCTGGCCAGGACTTCGGTTACAGCAGCCAGGGACTGGCCCCCGTGTCCACCACAGCATCTTCGTACCAGGTATTGGACATGGACAGTGTGGGGTAGGAGTATGCAGTGGGTGCCCCATGCTGGCAGGTAATCCAGGACACACCCTTGCCCTCCAGCTCCCAGGGGACCTGTCTGGACTCCTTGGGCCCTTCTGGGTGCTGACATTGTGACCTCCCCAACTACAGATCTCTGTGCCCACAGATCTAGCCAATGCTTTCTACTTGGGATCACCACCTGCTGGATGTGGTCTCACCCCCCACCCCCCCCAGCCTCTACCATCAGTAGCCTGTCCCTGGTTCAGTCGGTAAATGACACCACCAGCCGCCCAGTTAGCCAAGCTTGCTCTGTTTGGCCGCATCCCCTCTCCCCCTCGCTGGTCATTGCTTTCCCAAGCCTCTGGACTTCTCCTGAAGCCTTCCTCTCCACTCACTCCAGCCCTTCTCCCGGGCCTCCTCCTGGTCCCTGTGCTTTTGTCCTCACCTCCACGTTATACCCAATCTAACCCGATCCAGATCCCTTGTGAACCAGAATCCAGTCCTATTCCCTGCTGCTCTTGGTGTGGAATCCAGGCCCTTCTCAAGCCCCTGGCACTAGCCCACGAGCCCCCTTGCCTGGCACTCACCACTGTTCCAATCCTCTGCTCTTAACCCCCTTCCTGGTCGTCCGAAAGCCCACTAGCTGACCCCTGCTTGGGGGCCTCTGCATGCTGCTGACCCTGCTGGGAACTCTGTCTGCAGGTCTTCACACACTTCCCTGCTGCACTGGTCCTCCGAGGAGCCATCTCCTCGTCCTGCTGGACACTCCAGAGCACTTTGTCTCTCAGACATTAACATCAGTTCCACAAGAGCAGGCTGCGTCCACTTCACTGCTCCCCCAGCACCCAAAACAGGGCCTAACACAGCCGCGGCCCTGAGTGGATTTCTCCCCACCCTGTGTCTGTCCCGGGCAACCCTCTTACAGGACAGTTACAGCTACAGCTCATCAGCGACCACCAGTAGCTACGAGAACAAGCAGTGTCCCCCGCCTTTCGCCGGCCAGCCGCCACTTTCTGCTGCAGGCGTGCCCTACCCGCCAGGTGAGTCCCTGTAGGCCGGGGAGTGGGCGCAAAGAGACGCTCACCTTAGCACGCGGGGCGTGGGGGAGGGGGGGAATGGGGGTGGTGGTCCCCATTCAACTTCCTGGTTTGAGACATTCCAGATTCCGAGGAGATCAGGGGTACAGTCACATGTCTCTTAACACTGAGGGCCTGTTATAAGAGATGCATCTTTAGCAGTTTTGTCATGGGAACATGGAAACGTGGTCGAGTGTGATGACACAGACCTGGCTGGTGCAGCCACTCACACCCAGTCTCTGACTCGACTGTCATCCGCGCAGTCTGTTGTCGACTAAAATGTTGTCAGTGACACGTGCCTGTATGGATATCAGGACTGTTTCCTCAAGCACGCCTGAAAGCCTGCGTATGAGACAGGGCTGAAGCCAGGACGCTTTCCCCGGACCAGAGGACTTGGATTTTAGAGGTGGAAGAGCCCAGGGGCACAGGCCTCCAGCCAAGGGGTCACAGAAGCTTTATTATTTATTTATTTAACAGATTTATCTATTTATTTATTTATTTATTTATATAAGAAACCAGGGTACAGGCCAGATTCGCCGGAGGGTGAGAGGATTCACCAGAGACAGAGCAGGAAACAGAACAAGCAGACTGACGAAATACACTGCTGAGGGGAGCAGAGAGTGAGTCAGAAGAGGTCTGCCGCGCCATGTGGGACCCTCACTGGCCGGCCGGGATCGAACTGGCGCTGCAGAGTCTATGGACCAGCTTCATAGTGCTGCGCTCAACCACCTGCACCACCAGGGGAGGCCCACAGGAGCTTTAGACACTCAGGGAGCTCATGACCAACTGCCCCCAAGACCCACTCTTGGGGACCTCGGGGTCCATGTTGGCTCTTGGCAGCTGGGGAGGTGGTAGTCGTGGGAACTCCCTCTTTTTGGTGTCAGGGGGTATAGCAGTGAGACCGCTTCTTCAGAACAGGCTGTGTTTGCTCTCCAGGCACGAAAGGAGCCTACGGTCAGCCCTGCGGAGGTTACAGCCCAGCACAGCTGCCACAACAGGCACCCGCTGCTCAGGAGGGCCAGGCAGACAGCTCTGCGCCTGGGGCCTGCCCCTACGCCTCGGCGGCCAGCATCCTGCCAGCAGCCTCTGCCGCTACTCTCTGTCCCTACACCCCGACCTCATCATTCAGCCCTGCCTCTATCCCATACTCTGGTAACTGGGGCCGTGGGGGTGTGCATACTGGTTGCTGCCTAAATCAATGTAGTCCCAGAGCCAGTCCATCCCCCTCTCTCCTTCTCTGCTTCTTAGGGCCAAGCTACCCAAGCTACGACACGTCCGTGTACTCAGCTGCCAATCTCTTCTACCCTCCACCGCTGCCCCCACAGATGCAACCCCCGCCTGCCCCGGCACCCCTCCAACCACCACCACCACCTCCTCCTCAGCAGCCCCCACCCCTCCCAAAGCCCACAGACCCCTCCCTGTGGAGCAGCTCGGGGAGCAGTGCCAGTGCCAGTTTTGCTGACAACTTCACCAAGAAACCCCCGGTTCCCAACAAGCTGCTGAAAGCCAAGGGCAGCCCCAGGCAGCCGTTGCTTCTCTACTGTGAGGTCTGCAAGGTCAGCTGCGCTGGTCCACAGGTCAGTCGCCTCACCTGTGCCAGCAGGTCCCCCACAAGCTGGGAGAATTCTCCCTGGCCCCCTGTCACTGACCAGAGGTCAGAACATCAGGGTCAGGGGCACTGCCTGCCCCCATCAAGTGCATGTCAGGGTGGCCTTAAAATGGCCCAGCTGGTAAAGAAGGACGCCCTGATTGTTGGCCACAGAGCACGGTCTTGAAAGCGGACGGCATAGAGCAAGCGGCAGCCAGTGTCCTCTCCTTAACGGAGGGAGGGTTGGAGGACAAACAGGGCCTCCTAGAGGCTGCTAGATGTGGCCTGCTGGTGCACAGAGCCATAAGTGGATAAAAACAGGTCTGTGTGTGTGTGCACATGTGTGCATGGGACACACGTGTGTGTGCTGTGTGTGTGCATATACACATGTGAGTATGTGAGTGTTACCCAGGTGAAGGGTCCTTCAGCACGGATAACCCAGCTCACTTCCTGGAAAGGTAATCAGATGCTCCACAAAATACCGTGCGCTGCTTTTGTTCTGTGCCCGCCTCTTGTCCCCTGCCCCTCCCGGGCAATGTCACGGTTTTCTTGGTTTCTCGCGTACTTTCCAGTGGTGTTTTTATTATATGAGTGTGGCTTCTTGGCGTGGCTAGAGTGCACTGCAGAACAGCCACATGAGGCGGGTTTGCTGGGACTGCCCTCATCTTCGGACCCCAGGACTTGGGCGGCCTGCCACATGAGAGCTGGGGCACTTGCCAGGGGCAAGAGGGTATTTGGGACACAGTAGAGCAGGATGCGTGGCCTGTGACTCACGCATCCTCTGCCACGTGAGCTCCTTGCTTTGTGGCAGCGTCTGAAAGGGAAACGCGTCCGCGTCTTTCGGTGCCACGTGTCCTTGCGAGTCTTGGAGGTCTGAGGTCTTTGCTGGGTTTCGGAAAAAACAGAATTTTCTTTCACAGCAGCCCCAAAACCAAATGTGTGATCCTTTGAGGGTGTTTGGTTAAGAAACATGCTGTGTTTTAGAAAAGAGAAAGCAACCTATCTTTTAGTTGTGAGTGTGTTGAATGGGCTTGCTACAGTGGTGCCTGGTGAGCGCTCACCTCCCACGGCCCCTCTCTCTCTGCTGACAGACCTACCGTGAGCACTTGGAAGGGCAGAAGCACAAAAAGAAAGAGGCAGCTCAGAAGATGGGTGTCCAGCCCAATGGCAGTCCCTGCGGTGTGCAGGCCCAGCTGCACTGCGGCCTGTGTGCTGTGTCCTGCACCGGGGCTGATGCCTACACGGCCCACATCCAGGGGGCCAGGCACCAGAAGGTAGGCGCTCCAGAAGGGCCACGCTCAGGCTTCCGCACCCGGAACCCAGGGTGGTATCAATGCCGCAGTGTGACGAGAGGAAGCTCTATCTGCAGGGCCCACACAGCCTCATTCCTCAGCAGCCAGACTTCACCCCCCAGATAGAAAAGTCATTCCTGCCCACCAGACAGAAGCATAAAGCAGGGAGGGACTCGGATTGAGGCCCCGAGGAAGCATTCTTGACATTAGGTGTGTTCCTGCTTTCATATGAACAAGAGTTTGAACACTGATGAGAGCAAATGTTATGTTCCACATGGGCTCCTGCTTTTTAAAAATAAATAAATCAAATTTTATAAACCAAATTAAATTGTAACTTTTAATATCAATGTCTTAATTGATATTAAATGAATATCAGTATTTTAGATATTTATTACTATATCCATATCAGCATTTTCCTTTGGCCTTATAAATGCCCGGATCCTGTCACTTCCTGAGGAAAGTTCATGGGCTCCCCCAGCTGAGAAGAGGCAGGGAGATGTTGCCTCTTTCTCTGTGCCTGCTCCTCTGGCCCAGAAGGTGCTTTGAAGAGCATCACCCCTCTTCCAGATGGTGTCGTTACCCCATGCTGGAATGTTCCAGCCTGGGCGTGGGGAGGAGGAATGCCTGGTGGGTCACCTCCCTGGAGCGCCATGTGGGTCCTGGGCAGGAGCAATGGGAGGGCGCCTGTCCCTAGCCACTGTGCAAAGTCTGAGGCAGGAACAGTCCTTTCCAATGGGAACATTTGCAATAAGGGCTTTTAACCGGGGAATGGGGTAGGGAGAGGGCATTGCTGAGGATGGGGGAGAGGAGATAGGATTCTAGGTAGATCTGTGTCCATGGGTCTATGCGTTCCTACAGAATGTGGCCCTTAACCACCATCTTCCAGGCATGCTGTGCCCCCATCTGTGGTGGGCACTGGACTGGTGCTTGGAAGGTAGAAAGTGGCCTTTGAGCTCCAAGCAGTGTTTGGAGGGAAAGGGTTGGTGGAAGTCAGCGGGATGGACACGCAATCATGCATCTCCTGACACTTCAGTCAAAGAGGGATGGCATAAATGGCAGTGGTCCCATGGGCTCTGCCATCAGCCTAGGTGCATCGCAGGCCCTCCCCCAACAGGTCAGTGTAACAACGCTCATAACCTTTGCAGACGATGCAATCCCCTTAACAACACATCTCTCAGAACACGTCCCAGTCGTTAAGCCGCCGTGACTGTGTGTGCCTCTGTATGTGTGGCTAGTGGGGAGCTAGTAGCAGGAGGCAACTCAGAGGGCCTTCTAGAGGACATGCTGCTCCCAGGGACTGGGGATGATCATGTCTACAGGTTGCTGCTCCTGCCCCAGCCCCCATTTTCCGCTTCTCTTGAATATGTTTAACCAGGCCTAGAAGTGGCCCTGACAGGGACGCCTGGGTCTGTTCCAGGTCTTCAAGCTGCACACCAAATTGGGAAAGCCCATCCCCATCATAGAACCAGCACCAGGAAACTCCAGCTTGTCCCAGCCCACTGGCACTGGCAAACCAGCCCCCCTCGCCATGCAGAGCCCACCCAACACCTCCGCCAAGCCCGTGGCCCCTGCCGGCCCTGACACACACAACTTGAGCAAGCCAGCGCTGCCCAAGGGACCACCAGCCTCGCAGGCCACACGTGCGGGTACGTGTCTGTGCTGGGAAGCAGCACCCCTGCAGGCTCCTGTGCTCTGGTGGGCAAATTCTGCTCTGATGAGTCTGTGGCTCCTGGAGACCCTCGGCCCTGCCTTCTCTCTCATGGGGGACTCAGTGGCTGTGATGTGGTAGAATTGCCTCTGTGTGACAAGGCTTGGGCTGGAAATCACTGGGATTGTATTCCACTGCCTGCTTTATGGTTTACCCACATGACCCTTTAAAGTAGATTTTGTTATGAGTCAATTTTCAGATGCAAAACTGAGGTGAGGCAAGGGTGTCCCTTGGTGACTGGCCAAGGGACACCCATAAGCAGTGAAGGTGGTAGTCAAACTGAGGTCAGTCTGCCAGTCTCTGCCCTTCACTACCACAGTTGACAAAGGAGGGGCCCAGGAAACCCCGAGTTTTGAATAATAATGGTATTAAAGACCAGATCAAATAAATAAGACCAGATCACAAAACAATTGTGATAACAAAAAAGCCTTCCTTTTGAGGGTCGCTGAGTTGTCCAATGGAACCAGGCTGACCTGGTGCTCGGCCTTCCTGGCATCTCTCATCTGTGAGCTAGGGCAACAGGTTTTATCCAGCTGGAGCATCCCGAGTGGGGCCTCCAGGCAGGCTTCTCTCGGGATGCATTTGAACTGCTGTCCAGCATGGTGTGGGCCCCACTCTCTCAGCCGTGGCTTAAGCTGGCATGAAAGGGTCTTGTGGGATACCACAGGGGCGGGAAGTGGGGCTGGCAGCGGATGAAGGGGGCAGCGGGAAACAGTTGTGTGGTGGTCTCTCCACATGGCAGACTGGAAGCCCTCCTTGGTTTGAATTACAAATAACACAGTTCTTCCTTCCAGGGCTTTCTGAGGAACAAGCAGTGGGTAGCAAACCCCCTGAGGCCAAACCAGAAGAGCCCAGAGAACTGGCTATTCAAAGAGGCTCTGAGGAAACTTCTGGAAGCTGCTGTGACTCACAGCCAGTGGGCCCAGAGTACGTGGAAGAGGTAAATGCCGATAGCCGTCACACCCACAGGACATCTGAAATTTACAAGCCTGTCCCCGGCAGACCTCAGTTGAGCCCACTGGAAGGTCCAGGTGTTGGGTTTCAGATCCTAGAAACAACACGTGGTACAAGCAGAGGCATTTCCTGCAAGGCAGCCTTTTATACCTGCAGAAAAGCAGGTAGAGAAATCCAGGCTCTGGAAAATGAAGGCATTTGGAAAGCTTCCATCTTGTGCCTTTGTTGGGCCTGAGGGGTCTCAGGACTTGCAGAGGCCAGACTGGTAGACAGCAGAACCAGGTCTCTGTCCACGTCACTTGCCTCTAGCCCCGGGCAGGGATAGATCTCCTTCACCTCACCCATAGGCACTCGATCCTCAGAGCCTTAGCCCAGATGCCCACAGCCCTGAAAGGTGTGCCTTCCTCGCCCTCACCCCCAAGTGCTCCAGCCGGGTCTCACTCCCGAAGACATGCGTGGAGTCAGCACTGATGTGTCTTCGTGTTTATGTTCTTGGAAGCCAGTCAGCATCTTCTGTTTGTCCTGTGCAAAATAGCCATTCCAGACGGGATTCCTGCTGTTGGAGACCCTGTCATTCCATAGTTTACGAGGAGAAGGTACATGAGGCCATAGGAGCCAGAGGAAGGCACACGTGGGTTGACATCGCCACAGGGTGACGGCAGGGCCAGGTGGCTGTGCTGGGGGAGTGGGGGTGGGGATGGGGGTGCAGGTCATGACAGAGCTGTTGGCGAAATACCAGCTCCTCTGAAAACTGCCCTTTAGAATAAAACCTCTGGGAAGAAATTTTTTAAACAAGCCACCAGGCAAACAGGAAGCTGGCAACCTGGCTTTACCACATCTGGGCTACCCCGGGTTTGGTGCTCTCACAGGGAAGGAGGTGCCCCTGTCTGAGGACCAGACCCACTGACTGCGAGCTGATTTGTGTCTCAGGTGTGCAATGATGAAGGTAAAGTGATACGGTTCCACTGCAAGCTGTGTGCGTGCAGTTTCAACGACCACAATGCCAGGGACATGCACGTTCGGGGCCGGCGCCACCGACTGCAGTACAAGGTGCGTCCAGCAGGGGCACCAGGCCCATCCCTCTGCCTAACCAGGATGGGTGGAGGGGAAAGTTCTGTTTTCTATACCTTGGTCCAATGTCTCAAATTGTACCTTTTGCCTCTTTGGGCTGAGCCCCAGACTGTGACTCCGGGTCGGAGAAAACCTCTCAGGCTGCCTGAGGAACTGCGTTTCCTGACACCTGGTGACTGAAGGAGACGACACAGGGTTGTAGTTGCCCTTGTATGTTACCTCTTGCTGATAAATATTTACTTTCAGACTCATACCCTCTTGCTGCCAGAGGAAGTTCTCAAGCATGAGGAACTCGCAGATGTGTGGAAGCGGCGCTCACAGCGTGGCCTCTCCAGTCGCTCTGCACCGCTTCTCTGATACTTGGCACATACTCCCCTTATTCTTTTCTGGGGCCTCTGCCAGTAGCCTGCACTGGCTTTTTAGCAGAGAAGGGAGTGCTGCACCCTGACTAAGGTCACCCCTTTGGAGAGGTGTGTGGGCACCTTGCAGCGCGGAGGATAGAGAGAGCCTGAGAGCTGGAGAGGCCTGAGGGCCTTGGTATGACCAGAGGGGCTGCTGCTGCAGGGGCCAGCAGGCTGTCTAGGCTGAACCACCCCCAGGGAATCCAGGTCTCTGATGGCAAGTGCCTCCCTCTCCCACCCAAGAGTGTGATTTTTTGTGGCCAAGGAATTCCCACAGGTCCTCAGCTGCCTTCTTGAAGCTTCCCCTTGACAGGTCTGCTGGGCAACTAGGCCCATCCCACGTGTACACACACATCTGTGTGTGTTCAGACATGTGTGGCTGTCAGAGCTCGGTCGCTTGTACTAGTACACATGTAACGCAGGGTGATAAACAGTGCTTTTGTGTGTTTCCGCTCTTTTTTCACCTTTGAGATATTACTCACACAAGGCACAATCTGAAGTGTACAATTTAATGACTCACACTGTTTCACCTCTACCTCATTCCAGAACATTCTCATCACCCCAAGATGATACCCTGTCCCTATTAGCAGTCACTCCCCATGATCTTCCAGTTCCTGGCATCTTTGAATCCACTTCCTGTCCCTATGGATTTTCCTATTCTGGGCATTTCTTTAAATGAAATCATATGCTATGTGACCTTTCATGTCTGGCTTCTCTCCCAAAGCATCATGTTTTCAAGGCCCATCCACACAGTAGTTCCCTTCATGGCTTAGTAATATTTCAGCACCTGGATGGACCACATGTGCTAGTCCATTCATCAGCTGTGGACACTTGGGCTTTTTGTACCAGTGAATAACCCTTAAACAACACATTAGACTTTCTGAATGACAAAAATGATGTGCTAGAAACAAAAGTTCAGCAGTTGAATTGGCAATGTAATCTAACACATACACAGTGATGTGTCACACGACGATGCTTGGATCAAGGACGGTGTGCGTGTGCGACGCTCACCATGGGCTGCACCCTGTACCTGGTGTGCAGTGGGCCATGCCTCGCTCTGTGCACAGTGACAGAATCATCTTGGAATGTGTCTCCACTCTTAATCAAAGCATGACTGCTTTGGTGGATTCCCCATCAATGATGCTGTCCTGAATTATTTGCCTGGGGATGAGCATCACGTTCAGTGGTCACCAGCGGTGTGTGTCACCTTCTTCTCTGATTTGTCGGATGCATGGACAGGGTCCAGCTGCCATCACTGTGTCCCCTGCTAACTCTGGGTGTTGGTTTTACTTCTGTTCCTTTCAGTGCTTCTGTTCCGCTCAGTGCTCCCTTTCTCCACTGTGGTTTTGAGGGGTGAGGAGTGGAAGACTGGCGTTGAAGCCCAGTGTCTAGGTTCCCGAGACAGACCCAGCAGTCTCCTTAGATGAATGGCTCCATGTACAGCCTCTTATTGTCTTTCCAGAAAAAAGTGAACCCAGAGCTTCCCATCGCAATCAAGCCCAGCCCCCGAACCCTGCGGGTTGTGGAGGAGCGGCTGCGGAAGCAGAGGCAGCTGACCAAGCGGCGGCTGGAGGCCATGCGGCGCTGGCACAATGAGATGAGGTGCGGCCTGGGCGCTGCTTGCCACCTGCCACCTGCCGTCTGCCAGGTTTGGGGGCCTGCCTGGACTTGACAGCAAGCCAGTACCTCACACAGGTCCTCTAAGGATCTTCCTTAGTGCTGTTCACCTGCTAAATGTGGGCACATGCAAACCAAGAGGGAGACGCTGTTAGCCTGCTTTACGGGGTTGCACTGGTGTCCCCTGAACCCATGACCCCAGTGTCCCATGGCCCCTGGTGTCCACTGCCCACACATTGGTCCTCATCCTCCTTCACCCTTTGGAGCAACTGCAAAACGCTTTCTGTCATAGCGCCAGGTTCTGGAAAGCTTCGCAGTATGAGTCTGCTGGGGAGCGCCAGGGCAGTCCTAGGGCTGCAACCATGTCTCCCTGGCATGCATGCGGCAGGGCTCGTGCAGGACACGTAATCACAGTTTCTCTCGGGTCGCCTGTCAGCCTGGAGCCCTAGCCCACTCAGCTTGATGGCGAGGAGCCACGCGGGCTTTCACATGTGGCTGAAGTGGCAAGCCTGGGGTCCTGTGCTGCTGCTCACAGCTCCTTGTCCCCTCTCATCTCACAGGCAATATGACATTTGCAGGAGGCGGCTGGAGCAGGCATCGGCCGCCCAGGACGAGCTCCCGGGACACTCAAGACCTGCCTGCCCTCTGCCCCTCATGGGCAGGCCTGGGGAGTCCGCCCCTGCGGCCGTGGTGGGTGGGGGGCTTGTCTTCTCCCTGCTGACATGCCTCCCAGGGTGGTAGCCCCCAGGGTGGGTGACTTTCTCACTCCCTCACTAGAAAGACCTGGGATCTTTCCGGATTGGGAGGCTAAATTTTGTACCTAGGCCTTCCAGGGTGGGGGTGGAAAGGGGTGGCACTGGAAGAACCCAGCCCCCTTTCTGGTCACCAGGGGCACCAGGCCCTGCCCTAGCATGGCCACAGTGTCTCTTAGCTTCCGGAGGCTCTGGTGTCACGGCCCTCAGAAGCCCTCAGCAATCTTCCCCTCAGACCAGACCCTGGGCAGATAGGACCCTTAGACTTGCACCTCACCAAGGGAAGAGACCCACGTGGGTGAACCAGACACTGGCTTAGAAATGTGAGAGTATTACCAGAAGAGAGTCCTCTGGGCTCACGCTCAACCCAGCTCTCCCAGCCACCAGGGAGACCCCAGGTCCTAGCTCGTTCACTGTCCCACGGGCACCCACCTTTCCTCGACTAGGCTCTTACCTGCCCATCATCCCAAAGTCAGCCTGGCTCTGGCTCCCCACCCCCCATGTCCTGCCAGGCTGACACTCGTCCCCTGCCCACCAGATCCTAGGACCCCTCAACCCACCCACACTGTTCATCCCTCTACCCACAGCCCACTCAGCGGCCGGAGTCCAGTGACGACCGGCACGTAATGTGCAAGCATGCCACCATCTACCCCACAGAGGAGGAGCTGCGGGCTGTGCAGAAGGCCGTCTCCCACTCAGAGCGAGCGCTTAAGCTGGTGTCTGACACTCTGGCTCAGGAGAGTTCCAGAAACTCAGAGCAAGAGGGCAGTGAGCGCAGGTAATAAAGATCACCCATCTTCTCCAGGCCGGGGTGCCTTGCAGGAGCTGAGGGTTGTGCTTCCTCTGGAGCAGAAGCCCAGTGCCAGAAAGGGAGTGTTGCCAGGAGGGACAGGTGTACATCTGATCACTTTGAGCCCTTTCAGCTCCTGAGCCTCTCCGGCGAAGGCAGAAAATTCAGGACCAGAGCACCAAGGCTCCCAGGAGTGTCTGTTCCATCTGCTGAGAGCTGTTGTTCTAACAGTAGAATTTACTTTTCCTACTGAAGGGGCACCTAGAAGTGCAGTTCACAATGGATTAACCACCTCTCTGTCCTGGGGCAGATAGAAGCATGTTGTGACCCGCCCCTCCCCCTCCCTAGCGTACAGGTCCTCAGAGCAGCCCCTCTAGGGCCAGGTATCGACCTTCCAGTCACTGAGTGTTGGGCCAGTCCCCTGCGTTATAACGAATGGTACATGGTTTGAGTAATCTCGGGGGGATTAGCTCTTCTACGTCCCTTCTCTCTGGACAGCTTTTCTTTCTTTTTTTTTTTTTAATTACAATTTTTTTTTAGATTTATTAATTTATTTATACAAGCACTGGGTACAGTCAGAAGTGCGGGAGGGTGAGAGAATTCACCAGAGCCAGAGCGGGGAGCAGAACAGGCAGAAGGACGAAATACACTGCTGAGGGGAGCAGCGGGCGGCAGGAGAGGTCTGCGCGCCATGTGGGACCCTCCTCCAGTGGCCGGGGAGCAGCCGGGGATCGAACCGGCGCTGCAGAGGCTGCGGGCAGCTTCGCAACCCAGCGCTCAACCGCTGCGCCACCGGGGAGACCCCCGGACAGCTTTTCTTTCTTTCTTTTTTTTTAGTTTTTTTTTGCGTGTGTGTATGTGGTAAAATATGCATAACATGGAACCGACTATGTTGACCATTTGTGTGTGTATACTTGTATAGGCCATTTGGCCCCCTCTCTCCTTTGGTCTGTGACTTCCTCTCCCCTCCTGGTAGCCTCACTTCTGAGCCAGATTTCTAGCGGTTGTTTTTGGTTTATTTTTTCTGATCCTTTATTTGGTTTTTCTGTGTTCCATTTATGAGTTAACCATCTGGTATTTGCCTTTCTCCTTCTGGCTTATTTTGCTTAACATAATCCCCTTCAGTTCCATACATGTTGTAACAAGAGTTTGTCCTTTTTATAGCTGAGTAGTATTCCATCCTGTGTGTATAGCCTATCTGCTTAATCCATTCAATCTGTCATTGGGCTTAATCCATTCAATCTGTCATTGCCAAGATATGTTGTTTCCATATCTTGGCTATTGTCAAGAGTGCTGCAGTGATCAAGAGTGCATAGATCCCTTTGCGTTAGTGTTTTTGCATTCTTTGGGTAGATCTAGGAGTGGAATTGCTGGATCATTTAGTAGATCTTTTTAGTGTTTTCAGAAACATTCATGAGGTTGTGCAACCATCTCCACTTCTGTTTACAGAAACTTGATCATTTGAAGCTGAAACTGTATCCCTAATAAATCCCCCAGCCTCTGGCACCCCACTACCCTTCCCCCACCCCACCATATCTGGCTTGGCCTGTTCACTCAACGTGGGTAGCTTCTTTCTACCATAGTGTTCTCTAGAAAAAAACTTGTCCCCTTCCAAGTTACAAAGTGTTGTAATAAAATGAATTTACCCCTCAATTTCAGGCCAGTATCTCCCCAGGATCTTGCATCTCCTTGGAGGAATGAGCCTTCTTCACCTCCCTGGTAGGGAAAGCAGGGGCACAAAGAACCCTTTCTTTCAGCCTGCCCTGAGCTCATTAGCAAAGTCCAATGAGCAGAGTCCCTGAAGGGGGAGCCATCCCAGCTCTGAGGCTGGTCCAGGGTTTGATACTTGCTCCTGAATCAAAAAAATGTGGTCTGTCCCAGCCCCCTATGGGTGACACATGCCCTAAAGCCCTGCCCTTCTGGCCTCTAGCATTGGGACAGCAAGGAGGCAGGCATGCCTCTGTCCAGGGCAGGCTGGCCCTGGGCCGGGCCACACCAGGCTGGGCAGGGCATGTCCTGCACTTCCACTCTCCCTGGCTGCTGATTGTAAATCTGATAGTGCAGCACACGGAGAAGGACAGTCTCCCTCCCTGATGTCCTAAAGTTTCCTTCCCTGTACACGTCTTTAGTTTTTCACTTCTTATTTTGAAACAGTTTGGACTCGTAACAAAAATAGCACAGAGGTTGGGAACACCCTCCCAGCAGTGGGCACATAGATGCAGCTAGAGTGTCAAGGCAGGAAGTCTACGTCAGGAACCCCACACCCTCCTCCATGTTCCCATTTTTAGCAGGCCCTTCTCAGATGGCTTCCTGTGCAGTCCATGCATCTCATCACCTCACTGAGCCCTGTAACCTGCCAGCTGGGAGACAGCCTTCCGCGGCACAAAGGGACACCCCTGGATGCTGCCCCCGGACTCCTCCCTAAACCTGGGCACCACTTCCTGGTTTCTGAGCTGTCATGTAATGTTGTGTCATGTTACATGTAGGTTACTTTTCCAGGACATGGAAATGTGGTTTTTTTAGTGGGAACGTGATGAAGTATTCTGCGGATGTCCCAGTACTTAGTTAACTAGTACAAAGGGGAATATAGTGGGTTCTTCTTTAAAACTTCTAGTATGGAAATTTTCTAATATATAAAAGTTGACAGAATAGTAAAATTAAAATGAACACCATGTCACCCGCCATAAAGCATGATCTACTCACTGTGACGTACTCGATTTCTGGCCCCCTCCCTGCCTCTTCCTGTAGAGGCTCAAAGGAAATTGTGTCCACATCATACCACTGATTTACTATTCAGTACATTTCTCTAAACAATAAGGACCCCTTTTTTTGGATAGAACCACAACACCATTATCATACTTAAAAATTTAACAATAATTCTTTAATATCATCAAATGTCCAGTCAAAGCTGAAATTTCCATGATGTGCTTTTTTGTGTGTTTTGAGTTTTTGTTTTATAGTTTGTGTTAAGTGGGATTCTCTAAGTCTTTGTTGCACCTCCCCTACCCCCTGCTCTATGCTTTCTCTTCCCTGGTGAGTCCTAAGTCTTGGTTGAAGAGTCTGATCCTTGCGCTGTAATCCAAGTGTCCTGGGTTGGGTCTGAATTTTGCTGGCAGCTTCCTGAGCCAGGTCCCCTTGGGCTGTGTCAGGCTCCAGCACTCTTGCTGCAGAAACAGACAAGAAATATGTAAAGTTGTAAAAAATTCCAAGTTATCTAGAATCCCAAAAAGTGTCACAAAGAAAACAAAGTGGCAATTCTAGAGTGACAGGGGCAGGTGGCAGCTTCTGGAGCCAAGGAGGGGACATTTGTGTCAAGATCCACCACATGAGGGCACCCCAGGCAGCAGCTGTCCTCGGGAATGAGTTTCGAGGGGCTTAAGAGCCAGGGGGCCAGGATGGCGTGGCCTTGGCCCTAAAGAAGCTTGGTGTTCCAGGCCTGTGGAGGGAGCCCTAGGGGGATAGGTATAGTGGGAGCCTCACTGTGGAGAGCTGGCCTTAGCCCTGGGTCACGTGGGGGCCGAGGGGCAGGACTGGGAGGCAGACAGGGAGGGTGAGGCAGCTGGTGAGGACCAAGGGGCCACTGTGATGGCTTTCTAAGTACACGGTTTACTGGGAAATAACTGCTATCTCCAGCCCTCACTGAACACATACACTTTGCTGATTGTAGTTCCCAAGGTGCTTTTCCTTCCTGCCACCAGGTTCCCCTTCAGGAGGAGTGTGCTCCTGTTTCTCAGATGAGGAGCCTGAGGAACGGGGACCTCCAGCTGCTGACATCCCAGGAGCTTGTGAGCACAGAGCCAGGAACCACACAGGCCCCGCGCCCCCTCTCTCCCTTACCCCTGTTTCTCACGTGTTTGTGGGTTTGTCTTCTCAGTGGCCTCAACCCCTCCACTCGGATCCTGAAAGGCGTGATGCGGGTGGGCGTCCTGGCCAAAGGCCTTCTTCTTCGGGGCGACCGGAAGGTGCAGCTGATCCTGCTATGCTCCCAGAAGCCCACGCACACCCTGCTGCGGAGAGTTGCCGAGCAGCTGCCCCAGCAGCTCTTGGTAAGACTCCTGGATGGGAGAGCTCAGTTGCCACACACTTTTAAGGTACACAGCCTCACTGTTAGACACAGAGCAGTTTGGTTTTATAAACATTCACCAGGAGAGAGCACTGGCTACCTCAGGGCTCCTTTATAAGGTGAGTTCAGGGCTGGGTCAGGCTCCTGGTCCCAGCTGCAGTGTGGATGTGTGTAGAGGCTTCCCCACACCAACAGTTTCCTCTCAGTTCACTTCAATTCTGACACTGTATCCAGAGTTGCCACAGATCCGTGGGAAAAGGGCTCAGTCTCCTAAGACCATACTCAGTTGCCCTTCTGAGTAACTGGCTACAGATCAGAGGTTACCCACAACCCCCTCTTCAGGTTCAGTTAATTCGCTAAAGCAGCTCACAGAACTCAAGAAACCTGGTTTAATCACTAGATCACTGATTCATTACAAAGGCTCTAACTCGGGACCAGCCAGATGGAAGAGCGCATGGGGCAGGGATGGGGAAAGGGCGCAGGGCTTCCGTGCCCTCTGCAGGCACACCGTTCTCCCCGAATCGCCACATACCCACCAACCTGCAAGCTCGCTCTCTCTAAAGTCTGTCTCTGGGTTTTTTGTTTGTTTGTTTGTTTTAAAGATTTATTTATTCATGTACACAAGAACCGCGGCACAGGCCAGATGTGCGGGAGGGTGAGAGGATTCACCAGTGACTCTGTGTTTTTATGACGGCTTCATATCAGCATGACTGTTTGACCCACTGGCCACTGGCAATGAACTCAGTCTCCTGCCCCTTGCGCCTTCTCAGAGCTCAGCTGTCGGGACTTGGGAGTTCCACCCTTTAATGGCATGTACACCAGCCCCCATCCTTAGGTGCATCCCCAAATGTCCCCTCACTCACATAACATTTACCTTTTTATCCCTCATAACACTTAGCTGCGAGCCAGGAACCGTGAATGAAGACCAAATATGAATGAGAAGTACATTTTGGTTATTTGAATAACCAAATATACATTTCTTGTACATTATAATGTCTCAAAGGCAAAACTTGGAAACAACCTAAATGCCCTGCCTGAGGAATGCTAACTTAGGCCGTTTCACAGGCAGAGCCTCAGCTGCCACTAAGAGGGACAGATGGCGATGAGATCCACCCTGGCAGCCACGTGCGGGTGCGGCTGTGAGATTCCTGTCCTCAAGCCTAGAAAGTGCGGGGAGAGATGAAAACCCACTTTTAGGACTGTGGGAGGTCGGCTGGGTTTTCTCCTCTAGCTTGGTTTCTCTGTCGTTGCCATAGGGCTTCCTCACCTGAGGTCGTGACTGGGAGAGGCACGTCCTGTCATGAATAGATTGATCATTTTAGGTCCGATGCAGCCGCTGCCAGAGGGCGCCTTCCCATTGCATCCATCTGTCCGTCTGCTCTGCTCCCCGAGAATTCAGCAGGGCACCTCCAACTCACTGAGTGCTGCTGCTGCGGCAGCCAGCCCATCCCGAGGCAGACTAAACAAGCGCTTGAGCCAACTCACACTGTATCTCCTGAGAAGAGTCTAAAGGAGGTGCCAGGAGAGAGCAGGGCTGCTTCTGAAGGGCGGCGTCCTGACAGGACGCAGTGTGTGAGGCAAACCCAGGCCCTGAGAGCTGTGAGGGAGCTGCCAGGAGGACCTGCACCTGCAGAGGCTGAGAGGAACCCCTGGGGGAGCCCCTGGAAGAGCATGCCTGAGGGACCAGGACGGGGTCAAGGCAGACTTGCTTCTCCAGGGGAGTGGGGTGGCTAGAGGGTTTGAAGCTGGGAGTGATGCGCTCCAACTGAACCACTCACTTTCTGAAAGCCTGCAACACCCCGGTTGTCTGCTATTACCACAGGGCTGCAGTGAAGGCCCAGAGGCAGGCCCTGTCTCTGGAAACTCACAGCCCAGCAGCTAAACCACACCCTGAGCCCCCACGGAAATGCTAAGGCTGTGGGAGAGCTGGTGATACACACCACTCCTGCCATGTAGATGGGGTGGAACATGGAGGCCTTCAGTGGAGGGGGGGTTCATGGACGGGGAGAATGGTGTATTTCAGGTGTCAGGCCAACCTGAGGTATGCATGCAGGAGGCAGCCCAAAGGTGCAGACCCCCAGGTAAGTTCTCCCAAGCAGTAACAGTTCTCCCAGGATAAACATAGGAACCCAAGGCAGGCCTTGGGCTCCCTGTTCATCAAAGAACTGAAGCCTAGCTGGAACCAGGGAGGCCCCAGGGGAAGCATTTTAACCCCAAATCTGACTTGGGAATCCCTGTTCTGGCCAGATGTGGAAAAAACTGCTTAGCCACAGGGAGACAGCCCTAGGGCTGCAGAGACAATTCTGTGAACCTTGGAGCACATTAGCCATTACCTGGCTAAGTGACTCCAGAAAGAGGTGAGGCCTCTCAGAGTCTTGGTCACTGCACCAAATCCGTCTTCATTGTGAGGCTCCCTCGGGGACAGGCAGCTGGAGTTCTAAGTGCTGTGAGCAAGTTCTAAGTGGCTGAGACCCTGAGAGCAAGGGACTGGCAGGAGCAATGCCTGGAGAGGCTGTAAAAGGCAGGGAGGTGGAGGACAGCACCCAGAGGCTCGAGCTTCTCGCGAGCTTCTCCGGAGCCTCTGCTTCTAAGGGACTGGCGCTGTAGGAGTCACTCCCATGATGGCGCTGGGCCCTCACGATGCTTGTGCTTGAGGTGAGGGTCTGTGGCAAGCATGGGATGGGGACTGAAGTCAAAGTAGACTTCAGTCTGCCTGGGAAACCACCAGAACCCTGCCTTTCTATACCCACACAGTAGCGTGTCAGCACACGTAGAGGATCTTGCTTTTCTCACTTACAGCATCTCTCGGATCACGGTTGTACTTGAGGAGTTCTTTATCCTCGTGGCTGAGGAGTGCCTTGCTGCCATGCTCCGTAACTGGCTGAGTGGTGGAGTTGGGCATTTAGGTTGTTTCCAGTGTTCTGTGTTAACCAGTGAGGCCACACAAAATAACCTGTTCACGCTCCACATGCTGAAGCACATCCTGGGGGCAGAGCTGATGGGTCAAGTGTATGAACCTGGTGCCCCTCGTGAGTGGCCAGGCCAACCTCCCTCAGCAGGTAGTGGCCGCCTGGGCTGGCCAGTCTAGCTGCTCCTCACACCTCCAGAGTTTTGTCCTGCAGGTGACAAGGCATCTCATTGTCATTTTAATTTACTCTTACATGGGGGTGATCTGTGTCATTGTGTAGGCAGGGTCCTTCCCTTTTGTTTTTCTGCAAGCACTGTACTATCACATGCCAGTTTTTTGAGTGGCAAACTGGATGTGTTATAGGACAGGGAGAGGGGCAGCCCAAACCCCGCAAACCTGCCTATTCTAAATGGGTTCTGCCATCCGCCGCATCAACACAAAACACATGAGACTAATGGGAAGGATCTTTAATAAAACTAGGAAACAATACAGGTAAGGCAAAGAGTCTAGTTTCTAAATGAAGCACCCAAAGTTACCCGTCCCCTCGTGGGTAAAAGTCCATCCATATGGGATCGGCCCAGAACAAGGCCCCAAGGCCTGCCACAAGTCTAAAGCATCTTCCAGTGGGGACCCACAGCAAAGGGTCAGAAACAAGCAGACAAGCCCGGAAGGAAAAGAGCAAAATCAACATCAAGATAAAAGCTGCCATTGTCACCTCCCCACGGGTCTCACCCACATCTGTGTCACCCAGTCCACGACGAAAAGACAAGCGCAGTTTCTTCACGTGTCTCTAGGCTCCATGCGCCTCCTCCAGGTCTCCTTCTGGCTCCATCCTGCTTCCTTCCTCAGTCTCTTCTTCAGCTTCTCCTCTTCCTGCTCAGCTCCACCCTCCCTTGGGTGGGGCAGGGAACCTCCCCCTTTCCTGGGGACCACCCTGTTACAGATTCACAGCACCCTTTGCATCTGAAGGTGCCTTATGCAGGACCAGTGTCTGCAGATGATTCAGGGAAGGTGTGCTCCTGGAGGGTAGGGCCAGCTCCCAGTTCCATGGAGGCCTGCTGCAGGACACGGACCTAGCCCCTGAACACACTCTTGCTTATTTATGTACACCTCTAGCTGGAGTAACTTGGCTGGTTTGTATCTGCACCTTGCAGGTGGTGACAGAGGACAAGTACCAGGTTTCCTCTGACACTGAAGCCAACATCATCATCTCTGCCTGTGAGGAGCCCAGGATGCAGGTCACAGTGTCAGTGACCTCACCCTTGATGCGGGAGGACCCCTCCACAGACCGAGGTGCGGCCAGGCCCTCTGACAGCTCCCTCCCCACACAGCTGGGGGATCTCGGGCATGTCCACTCCTGCTCTGGACAAGGGGTCAGCAGGAGGGGGATGGGTGCTGTAACCAAGTGTGTCTTGGCACATCTGTCAGCCGTGAGTCAGGTAAGAGCTGGACACTGGGGGAACGGAGGAAATGAATTGGTGACAGAGTGTCAAATGGGCTCAGAACCCAGCTGTGGGTAGCCACCTTGGGTGAGCAGCTCCTTCCCGGGAGTCAATTCAGGGCACCCACTCCTCTGATCAGAGGGCAGTGTCCCGAATCTTCAGCAAGAGCTGTTTGAGTCCATTCATCTGTCCATAGAAGGAGCCACCTCACACCCTGCCAGTCCCAGTGCCACTCATTTGGGACCCGCTCAGAAGCTTGAGGTTGACCAGTATTGCCTGGAAGTGGAGGGAGGGAGGTGCCGCGAGACCAGAGACCAGCCAGATCCTGGTTGACACAGTGACCTTGGGCCCCAGGAACACACTGTGCATCAAGCTGCACAAGTTCTGAAACAGCCCCCAAACTCCAGTCTTTCCTGACTCCTTTGTGATTTTTGCTCATGGCTGGAGGCAATGAACTACCATTTGTCTTTAAATCAATTCATTCTTAACACTTACATTTTTAAAACAGAAGCCTTTGAACCATGAGTTGAAAACTGTTAACAGTTGTCATAAGTAATAGTCATCTAAAAAATACAGTAGGGGGCCTCCCCGGTGGCGCAGCGGTTGAGCGCTGGGTTGCGAAGCTGCCCGCGGCCTCTGTGGCGCCGGTTCGATCCCTGGCTGCTTCCTGACCACCGGAGGAGGATCCCACATGGCGCGCAGACCTCTACTGCCGCCCGCTGCTCCCCTCAGCAGTGTACTTCGGTCCTTCTGCCTGCTCTGCTCCCCGCTCTGGCTCTGGTGAATTCTCTCACCCTCCCGCGCTTCTGACTGTACCCAGTGCATGTATAAACAAAACAAACAAACAAATAAAATAAATAAATAAAGCATGCCTCTATTAAAAAAAAAAAATAAAAATAAAAAATACAGTAGGGGGAAGCTAGTAAATTCTAGCTGACGGCCTGGAGGGTTTGCCCTGTTAATGGTCACTTAACAGAGGCTGAAGGAAGGATTAAGAGAACCGGAAACCCCTGTGGCAAGTGTTCTTTGACAGAGGCCATACCCCCAGGAACTGGGTTTCCTGCCTCTTTTGGGTACTCTGTTAGATAGTGGTGCCCCAAGTCAGCTGTTGCTGGGAGGGGCCCGCTAAACCCCTCCTCAAGGACACACCCCTTTGTTTCCATCTCACCCTGAAGGTGTAATTTGCCTACGATAGGCAGAGATCCATGGGGATCTTTATGGTTATAAGAGAAACCTGTGCTCCATCATATGACCCAAATAAACCAGGTCCTCCTAGAATAAAGTGGGAAGAATATTCTGGAATCAATGAGAGCAAGAAAGTAAAATATGGACCTGAATTTTTTCCAGACATAGGGGCCTTTGTCATGATAGGGTGTATCCAAATCTGACCTACTTTCTCCCTTTCAGTCATGCATTTGGAAGTTTCTGGAAACCTGGTTTAATTCAGTCTTAACTGTAATTTACTAACAAGGGAGTCAGCACTGGAGCTGCTTTATACCCTGTGCTGCTCTTCCTCCTCGGAGCATGTCCACTTTGAGGAGACAGTGGCAGAAAGGAGTTCTCTGATCCTTGAAGTGTTGGTGGATGGGGCTGGGAGTGGGGGGCATGGGTGACAATCTGGAATGAGCTGAGTGTCTTTCAAAATAAAATGGGGCCCAGAGACTTGAAGGACCCAGGAAGGTGAGAGAAGGGGGTTACTCCTTGTCCACATCACCTCAGACCCACTCTCCTTTTCCTTTTAGAAGGAATGGAGACGCCTCTGCCTGACCCAGATGTCCTGAGCCCAGAGAAGTGCCTGCAGTCACTGGCTGCCCTCCGCCATGCCAAGTGGTTCCAGGTCAGGGGCCCCGGGTGGGAAGGGAGGGCATCGACTGTCCTGGGGGCTGTAGTCTCACCACGCAGGTTCCAGACACAAAGGACAGATGTATGTGAGGCGCCTCCCTAGTGAGCTGCTTGGCCCAGTCCCCTGCTGAGCGGTAAATGATGGAGCTTGCTCTTGACCGCTTGACTTGAGTGGGCCCTGAGTGGTCATTGCTCTGTGGTGCAAATTCCCTGTGTCCACCCAATAGGCAACATCAGGGCTCAGAACTGTGGTCAGCTAGAAGCAGACTCTGTCCCCATGGGCCATCCCCAAGGCTGGCTATCGTGGGACTCGCTGCGAGGGAAGGCACCCCTGACCTGCCTCTCTGCCCTGAGGGATGATCCTAACCACGTGCTTCTTCCCCAAAGGCGAGAGCCAGCAGCCTACAGCCGTGTGTGATTGTCATCAGGCTCCTTCGAGACCTCTGCCAGCGTGTGCCCACCTGGGGAGCCTTGCCGGACTGGGTAAGCCAGCGCCTGGGGGTGGGGAGAGAAGGGACAGGGGGCCTAGGGTCTAGCCCCGTTTCTTCCCTATGCTCCTAGTGCTTGGCTTCTCAGGAAGGGGCAGGTGTCATCCGAGGCCTGGGAGTGGTAGACCAGGGGAGGGTGTCTCAGAGGTCCCTTGGGACCAGGAAGAGGCCTGCTACAAGCACAGCCTGATTTGCCTGCTGTTACCTTACCACTGCAGCCTTGCAAGCAGAGCAAAGGGGGGCATGCAAATGCAGAGCACCAGGAAAATGTGTGGTGTTTGCCTAGACCTGTGTGGGCATCTGGACAGAAGCCCTGGCAAGGACAAGAGCAGCCCCTGTCTGAGCAGGTGGTGCAGACCCACCTACTCAGAAGGGGAGATCCCTGTGGCTCTGATACCCCCAATCAGGAGAACCCAGAACATATCCCCTGGGAAGAGAGGAGAAGAGAGGATCCAAGGGCCCCCCCCATGACCCCAAGTCCCCAAGCCACAATGTAAGATGCTGGGTTGTAAGACCCCCACCCCTGCCCTGTCTTTCTGTGGGATCACACCTCATCCACGCACCCCGTGTTCTGTCTCGGACTCTGTCCCTCTCATTCACATGCCCAACTCCCAGTGACGGTCAGGACAACATGAGGTGTTGAAGTCTACTGTGTCCCTGGGAGGGCGGGTGCTCCCAGCACTCTGAACTTTGAAGGCTGTTTGCGTTTTATACAGAGTCCTCTGCTGCCAGTTCTTCTCCTGGGCCCAAAACCAGGTTCTTGGACTAGCAGTCCCCTTTCACCTCAGCCTCTGGCTATCTATGACCTTGTCCAAGGATTCTGTGCCTGTCCAGACCTCTGCTTCCTGCCCTGTGCAGGGGAGACGTCCCCACCCCTTCATGGATGCACCGACAGGGCCCCACATTCCCCAGGAACCCATTTCCCCAGTAAATGTGGAAGAGCTCCCTATAGCACTCCAGACACATGTCCAGGCCCCACCCTCAGGGTGCTCTGAGACAGGCAGGTGACTCCTGGGAGCAGGGGCAGTCCTGAGGGGACCATCGAGTCATTATACCCTAGCTAGATGTACATGCACCGAGGAGAATGAACTTGTTTTTTTCCAGTCCTCCTACTGCTAGTTTGCAATATTGTCATTGATGGGATTTAGCCAGTGGAGAAACTGAGACAGAGAGAGTACAGAAACCTGCCTGTGGCCACACCAGGGGCCGCGAGGCCCCACTGGTCACCCTTCTTCATAGAAGATGAAGGGTGGTTGGAGTGAGGGAAAGAGCTGGGAGATGCCCCCCAGGGAACTGTTGGGCTGACCCCCACAGAGCCGCTTGATGGGAGACAAGGCAGCCACAGTGCTCTCCTTGAAGGCAGAGCCTCTCCTTTTTTGTTCCCGCCCTGCCCAGGCCCTGGAGCTGCTGGTGGAGAAGGTTCTAAGCAGTGCCACAGGGCCCCTGAGCCCAGGGGATGCTGTGAGACGGGTCCTGGAGTGTGTGGCCTCGGGGACTCTCCTGACAGGTCAGCCCCCATCACCAGCCAGCCCAGAACACTGGCAGCCAGGAGACACCAAGGGTCATAGAGGGGCTCTGGCAGACTTACAGTACTCACCAACCTAGATGGAGTGAGCCAGACCCAGGAGCAGCTTCACAGAGGAAAGTGAGCCAGATGCTCACGTGTAGAAGGCAAGGGTGAGGGGTGGGCAGGTGGGAGTAGGAAAGGACTCGCCCCTGTCTCTTAGCTCACTGTTCTCTGCCCGACACTTCCCTTTCTGGGGAACCCGCCACCTGGGTCGGAATGTTCCCAAAGGAAACACCAGGAGCTCAAATGGTGGGCTTTGTACGAAGATGTTCAACACAGTGTGTTTTACAGTAGTGAGAAAGGCAAGGCCGCATCCTTCTGTGCTCAGAAGCTCTTGATACAGAATGTGCTTAGCAGTAATTTCAGTGACATGGGATGATGTATTAATTGGGAAAAAGGATAACGCACTGGGCTGTGGTCTGACCCACTGATGTAGCTACATGCCCACACTCACATGCACATTCACGCACATGCACACGCAGAGGAGCTCTGCTGGATGTACGTGCGGGACAGAGGGAGGAGCAGTCCGGGAGAGACACCCTCAGGGGAGATCTGTGCAGCCAAGGGCAAGCCTCCCCATGGGCGCCCTGTGGTCCAGTCACAGGCCAAGGCACATGTGCCCTGGGCCCCACGGTCCTGCAGAGGAGCAGTGACAGTCTTTCACAATGGTGCTCTCTCCTGTGTCTCCCCTTTCCCCCCACAGATGGACCTGGGCTCCAGGATCCCTGTGAGAGAGACCAGATGGATGCCCTCGGCTCTATGACCCTCCAGGAGCGGGAGGACATCACGGCCAGTGCCCAGGTTAGGAGCGCCAACCCAAGATGCCTGTTGCCTGGACCGGCTCCCCCAAGCTGGGGCAGCTCCTAACTCCTAGCCTCAGTTTTCAGAGTCCCAGGAAATGGTCTGGGGTTCTCCTTCCCTCCCTCGCTACCCTTAAAGAGACGTGTGTCCCTGGGGAGGGTGTCCTTTGGGTGAAAGGACAGCTTCTTAGCACAGGGTCAGCCTGACTCAGAGGCAAAGCTGCCACCGTGAGGCAGATGTGGGGCCTCACTGGCTGGGGCTGTTCTGGTTCACCCACCCTCAGCCCATCTTGGCCAGCACCACATGTTTATTTGTAAGAGAGTCTGCCAGCCATGCAGAAATCACGCTGGCCATGATGCTTATGCCTTTAACAGAGAGTCAAACTGCTCATGATCAGAACTGGGAGATGTAGGATTTGGGGTCCCTGTAGTGAGGTAGGAAACAGCCGATGTTCCCAGGGGCTTCCCAGCAAAGTTCACCATCCGCTTCCCTGAGGGATCCCCAAAATACTCATTTTTGAGGATGACTGAAGTTTGACGTTACAAGCCCCTGGGTTGTGAGGCGCTGGGCACTTGACTCGAGCGGGAGGGTCCTGACAGCCCATCTGCCCCCAGCACGCCCTGCGCATGTTGGCGTTCAGGCAGATCCACAAGATCCTGGGCATGGACCCTCTGCGGCTGCCCCAAGCCAAGTATGGGGCACGCTTCCGGAAGAGGCTGCGGGAGACCGGGGAATCGGAGGAGTACGAGGCTCAGAGGAAGCTGGATCAGCGGGGCCGAGGGGCCTGCATGAGCGACTCGCCTCCGGAGGATGGGGGCCGGACCCGCCGCTGAGTGGTGTGCACCCCCAACCTGGCAGCCATGCTTTCCTTCCGAGTAACGTTCTGTGTGTTTCTTTACAAACGGTTGTGCTTTAGCTCATTAGAGTAATCAAGTCAATGGGCAATGTGTGTGGCTGGGGAGCACCCTTGAACCTGTGGGTCTGCCCCCCAAGGCAGGGTAGAAGGTGCTCGCACCAACTTTAAACTACACACTGACTTGGCTGTGGCTTTAAATTCACCTGTGGCCGCCAACGGATGTGGTTTCTAAGCTGCTTCCTTCGGACAAACCATCTATGTGTGGACTTGACATCATGTGGGCGGAGCCCTCTGTGGGGAAGCCTGGTCCAGAAGATTCAGGAACAGGTGGTGAGGAGCAGGCCAGATTGCTGGGTGCTGGGCACACTCAAGGGTGCGCCCAGGCTGGGGTCCTCCCCAATTCCAGCTGCTCCCCCTCCAACTCCACAGTCTGGAGATGCTTCCAGGACCAGAGGTCTTGGGTCCTGAGCTGAACCCATCTCTTGCCCCACCATGGGGAGCATGACAGGGTCAGAGGATGGTGAACATGCAGGCCGGCCCCGCCCCTGACCCCCCAGAAATATCTGTGACCTGACCCTGGTCTACCCTGACCCCGAAGACACCCCCCAAACCTGTACCACTGTGTGCCTTCTGCATTACAGAGGACTTGCTCTGCAAGGTCCATTTGGACCTGGGCTTGGCCTCTCCACCCTCCTCCCATTCTCTCTGACCTGGGTCCGGCTGGGTCTGAGCCAACTGTCTCTAGGGCTGACCTTGTGGAACAGGGTCTGGGTGCCATGCCTGCTGCTAGGCATGGGGGTCATTGGCACTGGGGGACCTGGGGGTTCCCCGGCTCTCATCACTCCTAGCCTCCTTCTTCGCAATGAGTTTCCTTGACCTGCCCAATGGCATTGAGAAAGGAAAGTCCATCAAAGGGTGGACGCCCTCCCTGCTCCCTGGGCCCCCTTGGCTTTATTGCTCTGTGTCAGGGATGGTCTCTATGTGGCTTCATGACTGATGTCTTTGTAGCGCTGCTGGCAGTTGGGGGGTGGGGCAATAAAGGAGCCGTGCTTGTCTCCTGGCGTGGGTGGCACAGTCCCTTGTTGGTGACCCTGCTGTGCTCTCCCAAAGGGGCTGACCAACTGGCATTTCTCCTGAGGCTCTGAGCCTGAGTGGTTAGGAAGGAAGTTCAAGGGGCTGGTGCTGCCCAGGGGCTGTGCCCCAAGTTGGGGCACTCTCAGGCTGTCCGCACACTGTGTCCTCTGGGGGTGCAAAGAAGCCTGATTCCTGCTTAGAGCAGGCCCAAAAGGTACTAACCTCATACACATGCAGACCACTGCAGGAGCCCACCCTGACCCGGCCCAGGAGAGGAATGGTGAGCCCTTGAGTCAGTGGGGCCTACAGAAGGTTTCCTGGAGAAGGGGTGGCAAAGCTGAGTTGCAAGCTCCCCTCCAAGTTTCTTCAAATCCTCATTGAAAACCTTGGAGGGGGAAAGGGTTTTAGATGGAGTCCTGATCACCAGCCCAGCTTTGACAGAGCTTTGCACCTGAAGGCAGCCCCCGGCTGTGGTTGGGAGGGGTGGGGAGACATAGAGGGACAGGTATGAGAGGCTGGACCAGGTGGCAGTGGGCCCCAGCGGAAGTGGCACCTGTCAGCAGGCACAGAGCACAGGCTGAGTGAGCACAGACCAGGACAGGGAGACCTGGGACCTGCTTCACACCCTGGCCAAAAGGAGTCTCGGGCAAAACTCAGCCTGTTTCTGACCTGGACAGGAAACCGGAGAGGCAAGCCACTCTCCTCTACCTCCAGGAAGTGGACCCCCGCCTGATCTGAGGCATCTGACAACACTGAGGCAGAGCCCTCTTCAGCTGGTCCTGGCCATAGCCACAGGCAGGGCATGGGGGACAGGACCAGGGGAGAGCCCGTTGGTCTGGCATTTTCCACTTCACCAGGGCAGCTTTGCACCCTTCCCTAAGCTCCTCACCCTGTACACCCCTCTCTTCCTCCGCATCTCCAGTGCTAGCTCTGCCGCTCATTCAGCCACCTAGGCTGGCCACCTCCCCCAGGCAGTTCTCCCGGGGTCCTTTGTGCTCAGACCCAATCCATCCGGACGTCTTAGCCATCTACTTTTGCTCTGCATCCGCCATGGCACCCTGCTGCTTCAACCTTCCAGCCACGTCCACTGTACTCAGGATAAAACTCTAACTGCTACCCCACACGATCCCCCCTGCCACCTTGTCCCTCAGTAACTCACTCCATATCTACCAGTCTCTGCTGGGCCTCAGACCAGCCAAGCTGGTTCTTGCCCCAGGGGTTGGCATATGCTGCCCCCACATCTGAACTTTGTAAACTACCTCTCCCCACCTCCCCAGGCAGAGGGCCTCCCTCTCATGAGCCACCTCAACCTGTCCCATGTTCACTTTCTTTATGCCACACATCACTGATTAAAATCACTTGTTATCTGCCCTAACTAGGGATGTTACCTGCCTTAACTTTATTCACCACAGTGGCCCCAGAATCTAGAACAAGTTGGGTACATAATACTCAAGAAATATGTCAGATGCTTCAAGTTGCTCCCAGAAGATTCTATTGGTGGGGGCAAGGAGACTTTGGGGAAGTGGCAACAGAATGGAAAGGAATATGGCTGTACCTTGTCCCCCTGCACCAGGGGCTGAAGTGTGTGGTGTGAAGAGCTGATGTGACAGGTCGGCACCTGTGTGGAAAGTCCCGTGTTTTGCTGGTGGGAACCACACACGGTGTTTACAGGCTGACTTCCTGACACCGTGGCAGAGGCAGCTCTTGCAAACTCAAAACCCACTGTGCACCTGTCCCATGCCTGGCTGCTGGGAAGATGGATCTTAGCTTTGCTCCCAGGTAATTTAAACACAAACTTGAGAGAGAGTTAAATCTGCCTCCTCGTAACTCCAGAAAACCAAGTTTAGAAAATGAGAGCAAATTCAAGCAGTTTTAGAGATGTATTTGGTCCAGATGGATGAGACGTCTGGGCGACTGAGCCCGCTGGATGCCTAAAGAGCAGCGGGGTCTGATCTGTCCTCTCCAGCCTCTTCCCACCAGGCAGCGGACCCCAGAACAGACTGGTGGCTGGCGGGAAGATACCAGAGCAAAGAAGTCAGACAGTGAGGTGGGGGGATAGTATCCCTAGACAAGGATGCAGGACCTGAAGCTGCAAGATGCTGCCAGGGCGAGCCAAGTTGCTAGGAGACGGCGGTGCTTGTGGGAGGGATGACGCAGGGCCGTGTAGGCAGGGCTGCAGCCAAACCTGGCAGGCAGTTCAGGAAAGACAAAATCAGAAGGGCAGATCTGTCAACTCCATCTGCAGAGTCACCGATAACACAGAAAGATAGGTGCCAGTGCAAATGTGTTGTTGCCGTGGTCTGAAATAAGTTGCCTGCAGTGATGGAGGGAGCATCTTGAAGCCTTCTCTGATTCCAGCCTCTTGTTTGGGCAAGTGTTCACTCCATCTTCTCCCCAGACGCGTGTCAGTGTTGCTTCCGGGGCTGAAAAGGTGTTTCAGGTAAAGCAGATTAAGGACAAGTCAGAGGGAATCCATGATTCTCCTGAAGGTAGAAAAAGCAGCCTTAGGAGTAGAGGGGGAGCAGCACTCTGTTTATGCCTGCCTGAGTTCTGAAAATAAAATGTGCTGGAAAACAGATATTTACACACTTGTTCACAGCAGCATGTTTTACAGTAACCAAAAGGTGGAAGCAACCCACTGTCCATCGATGAATGCATACACACAATGCTGGAATAGTATTCAGCCTTTAAAAAGGAAGGACATTCTAACACAGCTGCAATATGGATGGACCTTGAGGACGTGGTGGCCAGTGAAATAAGACAGACACGACACAAACGGTGTGACGCTCACAGGAGATCCCTAATTCCTAGAGGAGTGGCATGGTGGGTGCCAGGAGCTGGGGGAGGGGAGAGGGAGCTAGTGTTTAATGGGGGCAGAGTTTCAATTTGGGGCAATGGGAACGTTCTGGAGCTGGAGGGTAGAGATGGTTGCACAACGGTGTGAGCGTGCTTAATGCCACTGAGCTGTGCACTTAAAAATGGTAAGTTTTGTGTCTATAACACAACAAAAGATGTTTTAATACACTGGATTTTTCCTGTTACAAACAACTTGAAATTTCAGAAAATGGAAGAAGGGAAGCAAAGTCGCCCACCGTTGGCACTGTGCGTTCTCGCCAGTCTTCTCGTCATGCGCTCCTGCTTGTGGGTGAGCTGGCTTTTATTTCATTTTTTAAAAAATTGTGGCAAAGTATACATTATATGGAATTCACCAGTTTATTTCATGTGACTGTTGGCATTAGTGTTTTCACAGTGTTATACAGCCATCACCATCATTTAATTCCAAAACTTTCTGTTACCTCTAAAAAGAACCCTGTGCCCACTAGCCATCACTCCCCACCCATTTCCCCCAGCCCTTCACAGTCATGAACACTCTCTCTTAGCCTGTACCTGTCCTGGACATTTCTCGTCAGTGGACTCACACACCGCGTGGCCTCGTGTGTCTGCTTCTCTCCTGAGCATCGTGTGTTCAGGCTCCTTCTACGTGGTAGCGAGTGTCAGAGGTGCTCCCCCTTTCATGGTCCAATAATATTGATAGTCTCGTGTCTGGATGGATTAGTTGTGTTTATCTATTCATCAGCTGATAGACAATTGTTTTCTTCCCACTTTTTGGCTACTAAGAAGAAATACAGTTTTTAAAAGCAGCATAATATTCCACCCAAATGAACATGTCCTGGTTTCTTAACCGTTCCCCTGCTGTTGGACATTCAGATCACTTTCAAATTACAAATTATACCTAAACAAAATGTTCCTGGATAATATTAGGGAACTCTGTTCCCTGTGCACTTAAAAATGGTAAATTTTGGGGTCTCCCCGGTGGCGCAGCGGTTGAGCGCTGGGTTGCAAGGCTGCCTGCAGCCTCTGCAGCACCGGTTTGATCCCCGGCTGCTCCCCAGCCACCAGAGGAGGGTCCCACATGGAGCGCGGACCCCTCCTGCCACTCCCGCTGCTCCCCTCAGCAGTGTACTTTGGTCCTTCTGCCTGCTCTGCTCCCCGCTCTGGCTCTGGTGAATTCTCTCACCCTCCTGAGCTTCTGACTGTACCCAGTGCTTGTATAAATAAATAGATAAATCTTAAAAAAAAAAAAAAAGAACAAAAAAAATGGTAAATTTTGTCGATAATACAACAGAAAATGTTTTCATATGTGAAATGTATGAAATGGAGTTTCTCAATGGAAGGGCATGAACACTGTAAGGCATATGAAATATCCATATACAAGACTGCATTTTATCAGAGCTTTGCCAGATTCCCTCTCATTGTAAAGAAAGGAGCCCCACTCACCCCTTCCAAGTCAGGACTGTGCCTTCTCATTTAAAAAAAAAAAAATACTTTTCTGTACATGGAGCTAAGTTTGACAGGTTTCATTCTGCAACATCTTCCTTTTCTCATTCATTCAACGTGTGTTATCGAATACCTACTTTGTGCTATGGATTGTCCCTTGTGAGGCTTCCTGAAGTCTACCGGTGAGAACACTGCAATTTATTTATTCAAAAGTTAATCAGCAAACATTTACTACTTTCCTTGGAATGAGCCAGAAGTCAACATTTCATGCAGGACTCTGCTCCCAGTTTGGCCCTTTAACATATTGACCATGTTGGGGTGTTGGGAAAGCTCACCAATACTCACTAATCCTCTATAAAATTGGAGTAAACCTGGCAGCATCAAACTTGCAGAGAGCTGGGGAGAAATCAGTACTAAAACTCATGTTTTAATACTTAACCACACAGAAAAGTTTCAGCCTTACAGACATGGGCATGGGAGAATTCAGGGGTGAGGATGAAAACTGGCAACTAAAATGCAAGCGTCCCAAACACTGGCTGTGAGGCTATGAGAAAAAAACTCCTCAGATGCTGCCATCTAGACCCCACCCCTTACCCTGGCCATCTCCCCATAGTCACCCTGGAGTAAAGCCACCCCTATGGCAAGGGGCTTCTGTATGCTCTATAGCAGTGTGCTTATAATTGTTGGCCAATAAAGAATCTAAAACTCAAAAAGAGTTAAAAAAAATGATAATATGGAAGAAAGAGACAAAAACAGAAGAAAGCGTGCTAGAAAAACTCTCATGCATATTATTCTCAGAGAGCTAATAGAAGATATAGTATACAGGGAACAAGTTCAGTTTTGCCTTTTGAAAAGGAACAAAGAACCAGAAAGAGTCCTTGGAAATTAAAAATGTGGTAGTCAAAATTAAAAGGTCAATAGAAAGGTTGGAAGAAAAATAAAAGGAAATTTTCACAAAAGAAGAATGAACAAAAAGAAAGAAACTAGTCAGGAGCTGAATCCAGTATATGACAAAGAGGAGTTCCACAAAGAGAGAGCTGGGACACCGTGGTGGGAGAAATCACCAGTGATATCATGCAAGAAAGGTGGTCAGGAATGGAAGACATGACAGAGCCCTGAATGTCCAGGACAAGAGGTGAAAACAGAACCACAACAAATCCACACTGTGAATGTGCAGGATATGGAGACTAAGCAGAAGATCCCACAAGTTTCCAGAGACAGCCTCAGATTGTTCAACTGCCCAAGACTGGATGCTGGAAGATATGAGATAAGAGAAATTATCCACCACCATACTGTCCTCGGCCAAGCCACCAAGCTCACAAGAAAGTGAAAGAAAATGCTTTTTCTGGAAACACTTAGGGGGTACCCATCCCCCAAACAAGGGCACAAACAAAGAAACAGGGAAACTTGGATCAAGAAGCGGGCTACATACTGGAAATCCCTGGGTGCTGAAGAAGAGGGAGGCCTGGATCACAGCTGGGCAGCAGCTGACCTTGCATGGAAAAGTTGGTTCCATTGGAGCAGCCAGGTAAAGGGGCACAGACAAAAAACATAGGTGATCACTAACTCCAAAAAACAAATCCTAGAAAATAAGTGTTCTTTCGTGTACCTTGCTTTGGCCTGCATTTATATATGATAATATAAGCACAAAATAATCATTTGTGATAGGGCTATTAGAGGAACCGTATACCTGACTGAGCTAAATCTCTACCTTCGGGAGTTGGAAATCAATGGACAATGACCAACTAATAGATCATGAGATGTGTAAAACATTTGGGATAAAAAAACAAAACAGGGAAATAGTAAATAGACAGTGATGTCAGGCAGGCCCTGTGGAAAGTGGGATATACATTGCTTTGTTTAAAACCTTAGGTTTTGGGCCTCCCCGGTAGCACAGCGGTCGAGCGCTGGGCTGCAAAGCTGCCTGCAGCCTCTGCAGCGCTGGTTCGATCCCCGGCCGCCAGGTGAGGGTCCCACATGGCGCGCAGACCTCTCCTGCCGCCCGCTGCTCCCCTCAGCAGTGTACTTCGGTCCTTCTGCCTGTTCTGCTCCCTGCTCTGGCTCTGGAGAATTCTCTCACCCTCCCGTTCTTCTGACTGTACCCAGTGCTTGTATAAATAAATAAATAAATCTTTAAAAATAAATAAAAAATAAAACCTTAGGTTTTGCAGTCTTCAGCACATGGAAAAACACTCCGCAAATATCAGCTACTATTACTATTGACAAGAAAAGTCAGTATACCTTGGGGGCCCTCATTGCTGACTTGGGAAGCTTTATATAGTGGAGAAAGTATGTGAGAGCTAACATTTAATTTAATAGATTGAGAAGTGCACCTATAAGGTCAAATAGATTTATAAACACACCTACTTATAGGAAACTAAAGACCAAGAGAGATCAGAGATCAGCAAACGACAGTCCACTGGCCTGCCATCTGATCTTGTGGGTCCCAGGAAATAAAAATGGTTCTTTACATTTTAAATGGTTGGAAAAAATGACAAGAGTCCTAGTATCACATGACAGGTAAATGAAATTTAAATAAATAGTATAAATAGTATCACATAAATAGTATCAAATAAATAGCATCACATGACAGTATATGAAATTCAAATTTCATTGTCCACAAATAGAAGATCATTGGAAGGCAGGCACACCCATGCATTTACATATCTTCTGTGGCAGCTTTTGAGCCACAATGGCCAAGTGGGCTGGTGGAAACACAGACCTTTTTTTTTTATATATACAAGCACTGGGTACAGTCAGAAGCATGGAAGGTTAAGGGAATTCACCAGAGCCAGAGCGGGGAACAGAGCAGGCAGACTGACGAAACACACTGCTGAGGGGAGCAGCAGGGGGCAGGAGAGGTCTGCACACCTGTGGGACCCTCGCCGGTGGCCAGGGATCGAACTTGCGCTACAAAGGCTGCGGGCAGCTTCGCAGCCCAGCGCTCAACTGCTGCGCCACCAGGGGAGGCCCGGAAACAGACTTATTGACCCTTTACGTGGAAAGTTCGCTGACTCCTGAGTTAGAGGATGAGATTGTGGGGACAGGAAGTGTGGGGGATCCTGAAGCTGGGCTGTAGGGGCAAATCTCCAAGCCAGTTCTCCGTCCTCTGTCTTAACTCTGACATATATTTTTCTGTTCATTTGTCCTGTGAGGACCAGACTACAGAGAAGTGCAACTGAACACACAATCTGTCCAGGGAGCGAGGAAAGCTGGGAATCAGTGAGAACAAGTAAGGCAGGTAACAGGTGATTTGGGCTTTGATGGTGGGTGACCACCATGAGGCGACAGGAAGGGTCTCTTGTTGGAGCCGGAAATACTGAGAAAGAGCCAGCCTTGAGAAGAGCTGGGGAGGACCCGTAGTTCTCTGCAGCTTAGTGATGGGGACAGGTCTGAGAACTGAGTTCTGAGAATGAGTCCTTTGTGGTTATGCAAATGTCAGAGTGTTATGACACAAACCTAGATGGTCTAGCCACTACCCACTTGGGCTTATGGTACAGTCTGTTGGGACCCTCCTTGCATGTGGGGTCCATCATTGGCCAAAACATGGTTATGTGGTGTATGATTGCCCTGGGAGCCAAAAACAGCTCGTGCTAAGTCCCTGAGCTGGGATAGTGCTGGAGTGTTTGAGGAACAGCTGGAGGAAGCAAGCGGGGCAGGAGGAGTGCATAAAGGCTGCCAAAGGAGCTGAGAGCATGTGTTACAGAGGTCAGATCCAGCCAGTGGGCCACAGGTGTTTTATGAGAGTTTAGGACAGCAAGTGACACCAACCCAGTTTGCATATATTCAGTCTGCAAATGTGGCTGGAAAATGACATGCCCAGCTCCGCCTTCACTATGAGGAAGACAGATGAGAGATGTGTGGCAAGAGCAGGCAGTTTCCCCCATCGAAGGCAGATCTGCCTGAAGCTCACCCCACACCCCAAAGCAGGTTGTGCCCAGCAGCCCTTCATTAAAAGGCTCAAGTGTGGCTCAGCCAACCCCGACTGCAAGTCAGGCTGCAAAGCCAGCTGTACAGCGTTTTTCCTCGAAGGAGCAGAGCCTTATTCTGCTGAATCCCTGAGTCCCCTGGCAGGGAGGAGAAAGCTAAATTTAAAGGTGTGCTAATTGGGGCGGTCTGATCTGGCCACGTGCTCCAGCTGAGGATCCACTGGGCCAGGCAGTTTGGCTGTCCTCACATCTGGCGCAGCCACCTCCAGGTCCAGAAAATCCAGTTCTGGGCACATTCTCTTTAGGCACCTTCCATGTGCTCCATACCTGACATGTGGGTCTTGGAACCTGGTGGGCCTGGTTCAAAGCTCAGCCCACCACCTCCTGTGTCCCTGGGCAAGACTCAGCACCCTCTGAGCCTCATCTGTGAAATGAGTACAATGACTATGTGACCTCACAGGTCACAGCCACTGCTCAATACCCTTTCCCCAACATTAAATGGCTTAAAAATAATGTCTTGAATACTTACTACATGCCGCATACTGAGGCCACAACAATGAATGTCACCAACCGAAATCCCTGCTCTAGGGTTCCTGACAGTCTGGATAGGATGTAGCCAGTAAACAAACAAATGAAATACAAGGTTGGTGTGGATAATAGTTTCCCAGAGCTACCAGGGGAGAGTGGGTGGAGCATCAGAAGGTGAAAATGTTCTGTGCGGTTACTGGAACATTGGCTGTATCTGGGGAAGAGTCCCAGGTAGAGGTCACAGTTCATGCAAAGATTCCTGAAGTGGGAGTACACCTGCGAGCTTAGAGGGGCCGACCAGTGATCCCGCCTCCTGCTTGTCCTTGACACCTGGTGTGAAGACATTTCCCAGCTTCTGGGTTTAGCTACGTGTTCAAGTTCTGCCCAGTGGTGTGAATTGAAAGTGTCAAGGGCCTCTTACAGGGAGAGTCCCTAAAGGGAAGAGGAGCCCTCTTTTCTGCCAACTTCATGCTTCCAAATGGCTGGAATGTAGGTGGGATTGCTACAATCCAGGCAACCATTTTAGATTTAAAGGTGAAAGTGCCAGAGCAGAGCAACAAGATAGATGGCAGGAGCCTGGGTAGCTGACACTGCCCGGGATTGCCTCCCTTGGAGAGTGTTACTTTCTGTCTAATGCAAGCCTCTAGCACCTCAGGTCTCCCATTTGTGTAACGTGCCTGGTGCGTTCATTGCATCAATCCCCGTCATCTGACTGCCTTTGTTGCTTGCCTACAGTGGCTCTCCACCGTATAAGTAAGAGAACAAGAAAGACGCCTTACCTTTGAGAAGTTTACAGGAGGAGTCCACAGGCCTAACATTTAGTCCCTGTCATCTGTGTGACTCTGGCACGTAGGCTTCTGGTCTTGCCATGGGATCCAGTAGATGGAAGGCAGGTCAAGCAGTTCGTGGAAAGGGATACCCAAAAGATCCCTCTTCCTAGCTAGGGTTAGTTAAGGCGATCTGATCTGATTCACCAGTTCCACCTCGTAGAGTCTGTTCATTTCTGTACCCTGCTTTCAGTATTAGGAGCCCACCTGGTAGCAATGGCAGAGAAGCAAAGACTGACTTCCAGAGCATGAACCCCAGGCGTGACTGGATCCAAGTATTTGAATTATTCCTAAAGATTCCGTCTTTCTTGGCTGCTCTCTCCAGGTTGCCCTCCTTCTCAGGTAGGTCAATGGGTTCTGCCACCAGTTTCAGGTCCATGCCCATCACACAGTGAGACCATAGTGCTGGGGCCTCCAGTGGGGCTTCTTTTCAGGGCACAGGAGGAGAAGGAGAGGAGCATCCAAGAAGACTTCCCAAGAGCGGTGCCAGCTGAGATAGGCATGGGAGGATGAGCCCCGCACAGGAGTTGCGCTCCTGCAGCCCAGCACCACTCTGCCCACCAGGAAGGAGACACGGTGAGAAGGCCAGTTGGAGGCTGCATGTGAAGCACACGAGATGCCAGGCTGAATGCTTTAGGCTCTCTCCTGCAGTGGGGCGCTCGGGGTGGGGGGTTCTTCTAGAGCAGGGGCAGATCATAGCAACACTTCCACCCCTTGGTAGAGGGGGGATGGTAGCAAGGACAAAAACTGAGGGCAAAAAGGAGGCCAGGGGTTTCGGTGTCCCCACCTGGCACCAGGAAGGTAGCCTGAGGGTCAGAGAATTTCTAGAATTCAGTGAATGTACGGAATCCATTCAACAGGACAGAAATATGGAGAACAAGGAGCCAGGGGAAGTCTGGGAGTCCCACGTGACAGCAAAGCATAAGGGGGAAGAGACGCCCTAGCTCCAGTTGCCACCTTTGGGAACTAGAAGAGCCCTTGAGTCATAGTGAATAAAAATGACCAAGTTTTGGGTGCTCTGGTGACAGGGAGCTCACCCCTTGTGTGACTTTGACGATTAACTCAAATCTACCCTCTTAGAGTCATCTACCTTCTTAGAGTCAGGCCCAGCTCAGTGCTCCATGCCACATCTGGGGGGCTCCCAGCACCCCAGGCCAACCCTTGGTGACGCAGGCACCTAACACTGGCTCCTGAAATCTGTCCTTTTCCAGTCTGCACACCTTTGCTGCTTCTAGTCACCCCTTCTGTGACAGGGCACAAGAACCCCGGGGTTCTTGGGGCATGTAAGTGTTACAGAGACACTATCATCCATCCTCAGGAGAAAGCTGACCCATTTCAACCCGCCTCATCTCTAGCTGCATCACAAAGAAAGTGTCCATGCAAGGGTGTCTTAAGCACTGACTCAAGTCCTTATCGAAGAGAGAGAAGGCAGGCAGGTCCTCATGGGGCCCCCAACCACCAGTCTCTGGGTGAGAATGTAATGATGCCTTTGGGTTTCCGCTGTGGCTATTTTGACACTGTGTTTCTATTTCAGGCAAGGGATAAGATTGGCCATATATGGTTGGCCCCTGGGGCCAAAGCAAAGTCTGTAGCTACAAAGTGGAGGGCCACCCCTGAGACTATCCCATAGCCAGAATCACGGAGCACAGTCCTGCTGAGCAGGAATCCTCCTGGGGCATCCTCCCTGCAAAAGCCACCACTGCTCAAGAGCCCTCACTGCTCAGGATCCACCCCTGCGAGGAAAGATGCCCTCTCCCCTCCCCTTCCTTCCGGCTCCCCTCACCCCAGATAATCCAATGCCCGCTGGCATCCCCTTCAGAACTTTCCACCAGTTTATCCAGGCCCATGTGGCGTGAATGGATGGCACTTTGTGTGGCGTCACATCCTGGTGGTTGCTTTCTGCAGTGGGTGATTTTAGCATCTCACTACAGTTTTCTAGTTTTTGTTGCATGATATTCCATACTGGGATATTCTGTAATTATAACTGGTGCTCTGTTCCCAGAAGTCATGGCTCTAAGGCCTTTAGGGTAATAGAGGATTAAATGCGGGACCCAGGCCGTCTATCCCGGCCCGGTGACCCATCACCTTCCTGAGAAGAGCCATGACCTTCATGGAGAATCGCTGAGGCCAGGCCCAGGGTGCAGCCTTGTCTACTGCCCACCCTCCTACAGAGGTGCCCCTGAGCCTGAGTGGGGCAGCACCTGCCTCTGGGCAGGTGGGTGGGCCTCCGGAGGGGCCCAGGGCCACTCTCCAAGGAAGGCTGCTCCACCTGGAGGCCTCCAGTTCCATGTGATTTCTTTTCTGTTGCCCCAGTTTTCCCTTAGTGCTGAGGATGAGGACAGGACACTGACAGGCTTTGACATTTTTGAGTGCTTTCTGTGCCTGGTGCCAGCAGCTCTGCTGCAGCAGGTAGTGAAACGATACCCGTGCCCCTCCCCGCCGGGGCTCAGGAGGTCATTTCCAGCGTTGGAATCGCAGAGTCAGAAGAGGCTCTGAGACTTGCTTACCTCCGTGAATGAGCGGCTCACTTCTCCCTTCACCCTTGCACCCCAAGTACGCACCCACTCCAGGCTCCAAAGCCTCTGCTTCCCGGGGTGGGCGGGGGTGCGCGCCCCGCGGCGCGCGGCCAAGCAACCAGCGTGGAGCCGGAGAGCGCCGCCAGCCCCCGCCCGGGCCGCGCGGGGTTCGCAGGGGCCGTGGAGGTGGAATCGGGAGGGGCTGCCAGCGGCGCCGCGCGCAGAGCGACCGCAGTGCGGCCGGCGCTAGGACCCGTTGGGGCCTCCCAGGCCTTAGCGCCTCCTGCTCCCCCACCCCAGTCCGCCACCACCCCCCCAAAATGAGGAAACGGAGCAACTTGCTCCAAGTTGTGCAGCCGTGGCCGCCTCGGGGTGCGCAGCCGGTGCGCGGGGGCCCTCCTGGGGGCGGGCGCGGGGCGCGGCCCAGTGGCGTCCCCTGAACAGGTGAGCGCGGCTGACGGGGTAAGGGTAGAGACCGCGGGACACTAGGGGGGCCTCTCGGAGCGGGGGCCGGGCGTGCTCGGGAGGGGCCGGTGTGCGTGCTAGTGTGCGCGTTCCGGGCGCTCGGCGGTACGCGGCTGGGGCGGGGGCTGGTTGGAAGCTATCAGGCGCCGGGTGGGGGGTATTTTTCTGGGTGCGGGTGTGCGGATGTTAGCCCCCCGGCTGTGTGTACCCGCGCGTCCACGTGGAGGAATGTGCTCGGGTGGCCGAGATGCTTGTGCAGGGCCCTGCGTGTTGCTCTGCTTGCCGGGGTGGCCCAGCGTCTAGTGCCCAGGTGTTCAAGTGTGGGTCTGTGTTCAGGGCGACAGGTACACACGTTTCTGGTGGTCCGAGCCTCTGTGTGTGTGTGTGTGTGCGTGTGTGTGTGCTTGCGCGCGCACCTATCTTTAGGTGAATGCATCTTTGCCTCATACTGGCGTGCCTGTGGGTACCTGTGTCCACCTCTGTCCAAGCTCTGTGTGTTTCTGTGTGTGCTCGTGTGTACATGGACCAGCATGCATGTGAGTACACGTGGGGTCGGGGGTTTATGGGAGGTGCATGCTGGAGGGGCTGAGAATGTCCTCCCTCCTCCCCCCCACCCTGCCCAGCCACCTGTGGTGGGGTTGATGGGGAAGGCAGAGGTTGGAAAAGTACCCCTCTTTCCAGTAGCAGTGAGGGACTGTGTGTCGGCCCTGGGTTGGATTGCGGGGATCAGAGAGGCTCAGGGGGCAGCCAGAGGCACCCAGGCCAAAGGTACCACCCAGCTAGGCTGCCTTGACCCCGCCCCTGCCCCACCCTAGGGTCAGAGATAATAGGGAATGACCTTGAATCATTCTTAGTTTCCTCTTTGACCCTGCCTACTTCCCAGAAAAGAGGAACCAGGCTCGATCAGGTGGCACCAAGCTCCCCACTCTCTGTGCAGATTGCTGGTGCCTGAGCCAAGTGCTCACTCCTCAGTCTGTGGCCACTTGCTCTTTGCTAGCCTTGTGCCTCAATTTCTCTTTGGGAGAGATGGCTGGTCGAGGCACTGTGGTTTCCTCACTGGAGTTGCATGGTTGTGACTCTGCTAAAGAACTCTCGAGGGTAAAAAGCACTGCCCCAGCGCCTGGGTCCTCCCTGGATATGCCCTCTGGCTGCCACCTCCACCAGGCCTGGGCTGGGAGGGGCAATAGTGCCCCCACCCCGGGGTCCCAAGCTGGCTCACTCTGGACCCTCAAGCTGGTCTCTGCTCCCTTCCCAGGTGAGCCCTCGCTTCCTTCGTGTCTGGCACCCCACACCCATCTCAGCCAGGATGCCCACGGTGAGTACCCCAGACTGGCATCCCTTTGCCCTTCCTCAGCAAAACTTAGCCACGGGACCTCAGCTGCACCCTCTGGGTGGGGGCGGGGCTGTACTTTCTGACCCACACCCCTTCTGGCCCGTGTCTACCCAGTCTTCTGGATCTCTGGTGTTGCATCCCTTTCCTCCTGACTCTGCCCTGGGCCTTCTGTGATGCGGACCTTCTCGCGCACTCTCTCCCCTCTGGCTGCTTTTCTGCTGCTCTCTCTGCCTGCAACTCAGTGTCTCTCACTTCGCTGTCCCTTTGGCCTGTTCCTTTCCAAATCCATTCCTTGCTTACTCCTGTCTTCTCTTTCCCCTTGAGCCCCTCTTTCTTCCTGCTTCTCCCTCACTTTCCTTTGCCCCTTCCCTCCCCAGAGGCGCTGGGCACCAGGCACCCAGTGCATCACCAAGTGTGAACACACTCGTCCCAAGCCAGGGGAGCTGGCCTTCCGCAAGGGCGACGTGGTCACCATCCTAGAGGCCTGTGAGGTGAGGGGGGCGGGGGACTGGGTGTGCCTGGGGGACAGGGTCCTGCCAGGACATCCCACCCAGCCCTGGCTCCCACCCTGGCAGAGCAAGAGCTGGTACCGCGCCAAGCACCACGACAGCGGGCAGGAGGGGCTGCTGGCTGCTGGGGCACTCAGGGAGCGTGAGGCCCTCTCCGCAGACCCGAAGCTCAGCCTCATGCCGTGAGTTGGGGGCCGAGGGGGGCGGGGCCTGCAGTGGGCTGTGGGAGAGCTGGGCCTCTCCAGCCCAGCCCACCTTCCACTGGCTACAGGTGGTTCCACGGGAAGATCTCCGGCCAGGAAGCGGTGCAGCAGCTGCAGCCACCTGAGGACGGGCTGTTCCTGGTGCGTGAGTCTGCACGGCACCCGGGTGACTACGTGCTGTGCGTGAGCTTCGCCAGCGATGTCATCCACTATCGCGTGCTGCACCGCGAAGGCCACCTCACCATCGACGAGGCTGTCTGCTTCTGCAACCTCATGGATATGGTGGAGGTGGGTTCGACCCCAGGGCCCCATGCTCCCCAGTGCAGATATGGAGGGGACCCAGCCCTTCCCCATCCTGGCAGCCGGACAGGCCTAGGGCCCCCAGGACCACATACTCCCCAACGTGGAAAGGAAGGGGCTGGCTTCAGTGGTTCCAGGTCCCCCAGGTTCTACCTCCAGGGACCCCCCAGAAACCATCAAGTTGACACCAATCCAGAGAAGCTCCCCATCTTCCTGTTTCCTCCTTAGCCTGCATCCTTTCCGGTTCCCATGGAAACCAGTCCAAGGTGTCCCTGGGAACCAACCCTCTCTCCTCCCCCCAGCTTCCTCCCACCCCATCTAGAGACCCCCTGGGAAGAGGTCGGGATGCAGGGGTTCCGTGCACCCTAGGGTGGAGCTCACGGCCACCTCCGCCCCGCCTTACAGCATTACAGCAAGGACAAGGGGGCCATCTGCACCAGGCTCGTGAAACCCAAGAGGAAGCAGGGCACCAAGTCGGCAGAAGAGGAGCTGGCCAAGGGTAGGGATGGGGCCTTTCCCACCTCTTAAGTCCAGACTTGGGGGGCAGGACCCCGGGCCCGGGGATTTAGCCAATACAGATCAGCGAAGCATGTTGCTGCGCCTGGCAGTGCGGGCAGAAGACCTGACTGCCCTGCGGCTGGGCAGAGGGTGCCCGCAGACCCTGACTGGCCCACTGTTGAGTGGGTTCCCACACCTGCTGCCTCTTCTGTGTCCCTGTCGGCCAGCTGGTCACGTGAGCCAGAAACCTGGGCCTGAACCTCAGGCCACTCAGGCCCCCCCGGGCCCTGGCCACCCCTACCCCAGCCTGGCCGCAGGTCCTCCCGTCAAGCGACCTCCTTCCAGCGGGGGGCAGGTTTCCCCCTTTCTCAAATGGCGGCTGTGCCTCATTTCCTCTCCTGCCTCTGCGCACTGTATATTCTTAGATGTTTTTCCACTCCCTGGGTGCTGATATTCAATACGCAGGGCCCAAAGTACATGCCTGCTGCCTTGGCCACCCCTTTTGAACTCGATTATTGTTTTTGTCACATGGGAAATCTGGACACCTTGGGGATGGCGCCCTGGTGCGGGCGGGTCTTACCAGGTGATCACACCTAAGGACTCCTGATTGGAGGGGGGCTTTGAGAAGTGGAGGAGCCCTACAGAACCTACTAGAGGAGAGAGGAGGGGGGATCACGGAGTTCTTGAGAGAGGGCGTTCTGGGAGGCCCGGAGCACAGATGATTTAGAGCACGGAAGATTCCAGAGGCCTTACCATGTTTCCTACATATTTTGCTCGGTGTGTGTCCCTGGATGACTGGAGACAAAACTAAAGTTGAAGACCCACTGTGTATTTGGAGAGACGGTCTCCAGGGAGCAGACTGACACGCAGCCCTGAAGGTTTGCTGCGCTGCCCCTGGGCCCCACAGGCCTTTCTTGGAGGCAGAGGTCTTCTCCCTCTGCAGATGCCTGGTCACTCAGGTCAACCCAGGCAGGCGCTGTAGCTTTTGACACCATGCCCCCCGGTACCAGAAATGGCCTGTGTCAGACTCGTCTTTGGGCCACTGCCGGAACCACAGCCACCTGAATGCAAGCACGCTGCTGGGCGCTGTGGGAAACACCACCAGTCTCTTGCCAGGTGGAGCCCCTGATGGGAGGGGTTGGGGGAGCCATTCCGCTCTGATTGGGTCCTCGCCCCACAGCCGGCTGGTTACTGAACCTGCAGCATTTGACACTGGGATCGCAGATTGGAGAGGGGGAGTTTGGAGGTGAGTGGGTGTGTGCGGTAGGGGCCAAAGGGAGGTGGAAGGTGTGTTGAGGTTGGAGACATAGAGATGAATTCACACGCATGTTGAAGACCCACTTGCTGTGCTGTGACTCCTTCAAGCCTGTTTCCCTGTGAAAGGGCTTAAGTGCAGTAGTCGTGAGAAGTGAATTAGCTCAGGCAGACACCCAGCGAGTGAGCCGGATTCCGCCACACCCGCCTCCTTCACATGCTGGTCCCGCTGTTTTCATGCCATTCCCTGAGGCGGCGGGTTCTCATGAGTATGGGAGTAGAAGTAGTTCCGGCTTTGTGGGCTAAACAGTCTGTCACATCTCATAGGCTGCCATTGCAGCAGGAAGCAGCCCCAGACCACAGGTAAATGAAGGGGCGTGGCCATGTGCCAATAAAACTTTATGGACACTGAATTTGAATTGCATGCAATTTTCACGTGGTACAAAATGTACTTCTTTTGTTATTCTTTCGACCATTTAAAAATATAAGCACCATTCTGAGCTCATGGGCCTTGTGGAAACCCCCATGTGAACGTATTGGGTGTCGGCCAGAGTTTGAGGACCCCTGGCTTACTGATTCTCTTTAATCAGGGGGCTGGAGCTTGTAGGGGTTAGAGTTTCTGGGGCTGGGGAACCGCAGGTGTGTGGGCCTAACTGGGGGTTGGTGTGAGTGGGTTCAGACCCTGTGTCTGGTCTCTGATCACCATCCCCAACTCCACCTGCTCCCAGCCGTCCTGCAGGGCGAGTACCTGGGGCAGAAGGTGGCTGTAAAGAACATTAAGTGCGACGTGACTGCCCAGGCCTTCCTGGACGAGACTGCTGTTATGACGTGAGTCCCCGAACGGGGATAGGGCATCCTGGGGTCGGGGTCCAGGCGTGCCCTCACCCCACCCCTGCCTACCCCCAGGAAGATGCAGCATAAGAACCTGGTGCGTCTCCTGGGTGTGATCCTGCACCAGGGTCTGTACATTGTCATGGAGCACGTGAGCAAGGTGGGGGTGGGGCCCAGTATGGGGCAGGGCCTGGAGGGGGAGGTTTGGGTGGGGTTAAAGGGGCTGAGGAGCCTTGAGTCCCCATTCTCTTCCCATGACTGCTCCCCACAGGGCAACCTGGTGAACTTTCTACGCACTCGGGGCCGTGCCCTCGTGAACACCCCCCAGCTTCTACAGTTTTCCTTGTGAGTGGGGCTCTTGGGGGGTGGTGGGAGGGGGGCTTTCCAAGCTGAAGGGAAAACCGAGGCACAGAGCAGGGCGGAGCCTGGCCTTGGGAGTTGGCCTGAGATCTGGTTCCCGCCCTCTCCCTAGGCACGTGGCCGAGGGCATGGAGTACCTGGAGAGTAAAAAGCTCGTGCACAGAGACCTGGCCGCCCGCAACATCCTCGTCTCTGAGGACCTGGTGGCCAAGGTCAGCGACTTCGGCCTGGCCAAAGCCGAGCGGAAGGGGCTGGACTCCAGCCGGCTGCCAGTTAAGTGGACAGCGCCTGAGGCTCTCAAACATGGGGTGAGCCCTTCTGCCCTACCGGGGCCCTTGGAGTCCCACCCCTGCTGTGTGACCCAGGGGCACATCTCTTGGCCTGTCAATCTCCAAAGGAAATGGCTCTGCCCGTAATTGTTCCTCTTAACCCCCGTCTAGCTTCTTCCTGGGTAGCCCTGTCTGGACCTTGGTTTCCCCATTTTTGAAACAGACTTTGGCTCATTACTGAGGGAGAGAAAGGGGGACTTTCTCCCTGCACTGAGTCTGGGATCCACTTGGTTTGGGGGGATTCAGGGAGTGGAGTCTCTCGGGAGGAGACCAGAGATTGTAGGTCAACCCACTGGGACTTTCTGGAGGAAGGAGGGGCTAAAACAAAAGCCCTCACCCTGATCTTGGGCCTGACAGAAATTCTCCAGTAAGTCCGATGTCTGGAGTTTCGGGGTGCTGCTATGGGAAGTCTTCTCATATGGCCGGGCTCCATACCCCAAGATGGTGAGTGGGGTCCTGGGGAGAGGTGCTGGGTCCCCTGTGTGTCTGGAGGCCGTGACCCTGACCCCACGCCACTGTGCCCTCTGCCCACAGTCACTGAAGGAGGTGTCAGAGGCCGTGGAGAAGGGGTACCGCATGGAGCCTCCTGAGGGTTGCCCAGGCCCCATCCACACCCTCATGAGCAGCTGCTGGGAGGCTGAACCTGCCCGCCGGCCACCCTTCCGCAAACTGGCTGAGAAGCTAGCCCGGGAACTTCGAAGTGCGGGTGCCTCAGCCTCTGTTGGGGGGCAGGATGCTGATGGCTCCATCTCACCCCGAAGCCAGGAGCCCTGACCCTGCCCAGTGGGGCCCAGTGCCCCAGAGGACCAAAATAATGGGGGGCGCAGGGTGGGGCCGTGGGCCAGGCCTGAGAAGGGTCAGGGCCAGCAAGTGTCCACCTGGCTCACGGTGCAGAGGCAGGCCCTCAGGGAGCTCCGGGCAGCCCACAGACCCAGGAGGAATCGGGCTAACACTTGGATAAAGATTGGTTTCAAGGACTGTGGGTGTCTGAGTCTCTCTGCAACCCTCAGCGTCCTCTCACTCCATGGGGTCCGGATACAGTTCCCGGAGATCAAGCTGGGAGTGCCTCTGGCCAGGGGTCACAGCCACCCATGGACTCATATGCCCTCACTCCCGGCATCCTCATTGTGGTGCTCTGGGGGTGCCTAGTCCGTGGTGGGGACCCCACCTATGGCTTCCTAAGGTTCTGAGCTCACATGATCATGGGAGAGTGCCAGTGGCATGCAGGTCCAGGTCTTTTCCCACCTGGTCCCATCCTCGTCACTAGGACAGGTGTCTGGGAGGGCAGGAGGGTCCTTCCTGGGCGCATCCCCAGAGGCCACATATGCCCCGCCTACATGGCCTAACGGACTGAATCAGTGATTGGGGCAGCCTGGAAGTACCTGTCCTGAGGCCCCACCTCCTGTTTGCTCTCACAGTGGGGGTGCAGGGAGAGGTTCTAGGCTTGCAACCGCCAAACCCCCCTCCCTTCGAATCCTGTCTCCCCATAGCTATGCAGTCAGGGATGGGGATGTCAGTGCTAAACCCCCTTCCCGGCCCCAGCAGCCTCCTCTGCGACCCTGTGTCTTTGGTGGCAATGGTCCCGGGGCGGGGGCGGTGGGGGGTGTGATGACTGTGATGCTCGTGTGAAGTGCTGAGCACACGGCCGGACTCAGTTACTGCCGGGCCTGGCAACACCCCTCTCAAGTGACATGCCTGCAGCCAGCCCACAGGATGCCTGGACAGGGGCTCCCCCCAGGCCCTCCCCCCAGCCCTCCGCACCCCTGCCCAGCTGAGGAAGGAATCGGACCCCATCCTACCCGCAGCCCTTCCCACGGCTAACACTGAGCTAGAGAAACGGAAGTGCCCCAAGGTCATGCTGACCTCCTGCGGTGCTCCCTGAAACCCCACCCACTCTAGACCTCAGTTTCCCACTGGCCCCGGAAGGGGTTTCGTGATTCTTCCTGAGGAGAAATGAAGGGTGAGGAGCGAGAGGGACCCAGAATCGCCTGCTGCTGTCCCGTCCCTACTCCAGCTGGACAGGGTGGCCTGTCTCCCGGCCCTGATCCCGCGTCTAGGCTGACACAGCGTCTGGAGCTTCAGCCATTTCCCACGAAGTCGCCACAGCCCTCCACGCCTCTTAATCCACCCAGGCCCATTCCGCTAATTGAGGCCTGAGGACCACGCTGCTCCTTAGCATTTTAAACTGATGAAGCAGTTAGGGGACTTAGCTCCCTCCTGAGGGGCCACAGCGCACCCTTCCAGCCTCACTTCCTCCTTCCTGGGGTGGTGTGGGGGAAAGCCAAGTTCTCCTCCAAATTGGTTACCCCTTCATTACGTCAGACCTGACTCCTCTAAGGGCTGGCACCCCATTTCCAGTGTGAGCCTTTCTCTGTTTCTTCCTTCAGATGTAACATTCTAGAAGGTTCTATATGCTTTCTCACTTGTCCGTCTGGTCCACGGGGACAACCCTCCCATCCTGTGTATCACTAGTTCACCAGCCTTTCCTCCGCTTCATCTCGCCTTCCTCACCCACATCCCCTGTCTTGGTTTTCAGGGCACCTCCCTGCCTGAGCCCCCAGGCTTATTGGGCTAGGAGGGTTGGCGAGACGAGCCAGTTTGAGGAGCTTCCCCTGGACCTGCTCAGGCCCTCAGGCCCCCACCGCTGTGGTAACCCCATCTCCTGGCTGGCTCCAAATCAGGGGCTTGGGTAGCACCCGATTCCCCTTCCTCCTCCCTGAACTTTCTTCTCCCAAAATTGCTCTTCCATCCCTCCCACCTCCCCCTTCCCACGGCCCTCACCCCAGCCAGGTCTCCCATCTTGCCCACAATAGACACTCATCCAAAATGCCCTCTGACCGTGTGCAGGGGCAGGATCTCTGTCATCGGAGCAGATGGATGGAGGAGAGTCCTGGAGCCCTCAGAGGCTTTTTCGGGCTTTTATTCATCTTTTACCAGGTACACAGTGGGCAGGGGTGCTGGGGGGCCGGGAGGCCCCCGGGGAGTCTTCACTCTTCCTGGGCTCTGGTGTGCTCTCGTGGCCTCTGCTCCTCTGCTTTCATTCCGTTCCTTCTCTCTCTTCTCATTCTCTGCTGGTGTCCCCGTGACGCCGCCCTCATAAGCCCCATCTCAGCCCAGGTGTGCCCACCTATGCATGCCCACACCCCACTCCAGGTGTCTGCCATCAGGCGTGCGGGTAGGACCGCAGGGGTCCATCATTAATGCTAATGCGGGAGGGTGGAAAAGCCTGATACTTTTTCACTTACCCTGCACTGTGTCCTTCCCTGTTCCACAGTCTCCTATGGGTCCCCTGTGCCTCCCCTGCACACCCAAGAATTTGTAGCCTTATACACTACCTCTGTTCTGATCACCTTTAAAAGAGCAAGCCACCCCCTCTACCTCCTCCCTCCTCTGATTGAGTTTTCTTACTAGGCTTCTGACCACCTGACACACTCTGCATTTTTCAAATATAGTTGCTGATTGTCTGTCTCCCTCCCTAGGATGTCAGAGCTAAGATTTTTTCTGTTTTATTCACTTCTGTGAACAGCACAGTATCTGGTATATGTAAGAGCTCAATAAATGTTGATTGAATGAATGGATGGAGTGAACTTCTATTTATAATTCAAAACCCACCTAAAATACCCCCATGTTCTTTGCCCTGCGCAATATCTAGGGGAGCAGACTGGGATTACCTTTACTTCTCGGGACCTCAGCTACTCCAACTCCCATTGACAAAGGTGAGTCTGAGGGTCCATTTCTGGCCTCAGCTGATAAAACAATGACAGTGGACATTGACTGAGCACTCATTGTATGGCAGTCACTGTGCAAGGCTCTTTATTTTCTCACCTCTGAATCCCCTTGAAAGCCCCCATGGGGCAGGTCCTCATGTCTATTTTACAGCCAGGGAAACTGAGCCCCAGAGGAGGAGAGGCCCTTGTTTTGGACTTGGTCCTACAGCGAGGAGTGATGGACCAAAGTTTGCGATGTCCCCAAACCCTGGAAGCGTCAGCCCTCCACTCTCCCAGCCCTCCACCTGCAGCACGAGCAGCCAGGGATGGGAGGGGCCCCTTCAATTAATCACCTAGTGCTAATCCTCCCTGCACCTGCCCCCCTCAGGTCTGGCAGGGCCAGGCTAGCAGCAAACACAGCACTGGGGCGGGAGTCCCGAGAGCACTGGGCAGGCAGGCACAGGAGGGCAAAGGTGGGGGCAGGGGAATTCAGAGAACCCCCCATAGGGAGTGTTTGGGGACAAGGAAGCATTCAATAGGGGCCTTCTGCCTTCCTGGCTGTCCTAGGCACGGAGAGACACAAAGACAGAAAGATGAAAGTAAGGTAACAGGAAATAGAGTTGGGGGGACAGAAAACACAGAGAAAGAATCAGAGGTAAGGAAGTGAAGACAGAGAGAATCTGAGATCAACAGAGAGGTGGGGGAGGTGGGGCGAATCCATGTGCCAGGAGAGGACAGCGCTCTGCAGGACTCCAGACCAGCAGGTGCTGGGGATCCCCTGCACCACCCCAGCCAGCAGTCCCACCTGCTGGCTTCCCACCATCTGTCATGTTGCCATCCTGCCAGGTGGGGGCGAGGAGGAGCCATGTTCCTGAGCCCTGGCAAGGGGCCAGCTGCCAGGGGTAGGTGGCTCCGGTCAGGTGACGAGGCCCCTAAGAAGAAGCACCGGAGGAACCACACCACCTTCACCACATACCAGCTGCACCAGCTGGAGCGGGCATTCGAGGCCTCCCACTACCCAGATGTTTACAGTCGCGAGGAGCAGGCGGCCAAGGTGCACCTGCCCGAGGTGCGTGTGCAGGTGAGGTCACCCCCCACCCAGCCAAGGCGGAGCCTGCACCAGATATAGACCCTCCTGCTGAGCAGGACATGGGCAGAGGAGAAACAGAGGGCCTCCTGGAAGAGGGGGAGCAGGACTGGGGCCTTAACAGACTAGTAGAAATTTGCCTGCTAGAGAGGAGAAAGGGCACCTTAGGCATCCAGAACAGTGTGTGTGAAGGTGTCGGGGGCGTGTCCACTGAGCCGGATGTGAGGTGGGTGGAGAGAGTCAGAGAGTGAAGCTGAGAAAGCTTATGCAAAACCTTGAGTGCCGAGCAGGGTGACACAGCTGCAAGCTGAGGGCCAAGAGAGACCATGAAGGAGGCAGCGGTGCCTGAGGTGGGCCAAGAGAATGGCAAGAAGGGATCAGATTGAGGGGAGACTTCAAGGCTAGCTTGATGGGGGCCATGAGGGAGTGACCCCCTCAAGGCTGCTCAGCTGAAGCAGAATAAAACATGTCGGTGCTTCAGCAGGTGGGAGCAGGTCAGACAACAGGCAGGACCCCTCAAGACGGTGGAGTGAGGAAGACCAGGTTGGCTCCTCCTCACCACCTCTGAGCTGTGAGCACCCCTTTCACTGTTCCCAGGTGTGGTTCTAGAACCGCCGGGCCAAGTGGCGCCGCCAGGAGCATCTGGAGTCTGGCTCTGGAGCCATAGCTGCCTCGCGGACCCCCAAGGCTCCAACACTGCCATGCCTTGGGCCTTACCCTCCCTCCAGCCTTACCACTGCCCCCGGGGTCCCTGGCTGGGTCCTGGGACCCCTGCTGTGTAGGGCCTCCTGCGCCTTCTGGGCCCGGGCCTGGGGCTGCAGGCATCCTTCGGGCCCCATGCCTTTGGTCTAGCCTTTGCAGATGGCTTCATTCTGGAGGAGGAGTCCCTGAGGCTGCTGGCCAAGGAGCATGAGCAGGCTCTGGACTGGACAGAGCCTGGCCCACAGCTTGAGCCTGGGCCCCAACCTGAGTCTGAGCCCCAAGACTTCCTCCTCATCCTGAGGGCTAGGGACATGCCAGGTGACGACTACCATAGCCTTAGTCCAGACTGAGGTCATGGAGTGACCAGTCACCAGGTCAGGCCGTCACTGGGAAGCATGCCTTGGGACTCCTGACTGCCCCCATTTTCCCTGTCCAGGGCCACCCACTTCCTGCCTTGCAGGGAGACCAGCACCCAGTGCCAGAAAGGAGGTAGCCACAGCATCCCCAGGCCCGGGAGCAGGGCCTTAGATGGCCTCGGGACAGTCTGTGCTCCACTCCCAGACTCAGTCTCTCCATCTATCGAGCAGGCATGGGTGGGGTAGATTCGGAGTTCTTGGACTGTAAAGCTGTAGTCGGGAGCCATTGCACATTAATTCTGTGTGGATGAGTCTAAATCCCTCCTAACCTTTGAATAGCGGAGCCCCTGGGCCACCCTCCCACCAAGAAATAACCCAAAACAGCTTCTGTTCAACCATATTCCGGGGCCACTGCTGAGCAGCTCCTGACTGCCATGTGAGGTGCGACACAGCCACTGGCTCCGTTTTACAGAGGAGTAAATTGAGATCCAAAGACAGAAGGCCTGTTTCCTGGGGCCAGCAGGGGCTGGAACTGCTTCTCAAACTCTGCCTGGCTCCATCCCTGGAGGCCCATGCTGCCCTGCTGGCTTCAGGCTGGCCCAGGAGTGCTTGGGACCCAGGCCAGGTGCTCGTGGGAGACCCTCAGGCATGCATCGCAGCCACTGACCACAGACTCCCCATGTCTCCCAGGCTAGGGCGGGTGAGGTGGGGCCCTGGGGCAAGAGCCCAACCGAGCTATGTCTCCCCGGGGCTCACGGGCCATGAGAGCTGCCCTTCCCAGGAGCAGGCCAGGTCCTAACGTGAGGAGGCTGTTACTAGGCAAGGAAGAGGTTTAACTATGCCGGGCACACCCCTAGGGGATGGGGCAGCCTGGGTCAGGACAGGAGTGCCAGAGACAGAGGCTGCTGCACCCTGCTCCTCTAGGCTCCATCGGGAAGAGATCACAGCGCCCTGCCGGTCCTCACACCTGAGAGGTCACAGCTGGCCTGCCTCCTCAGATGGCCCCACGCGAGTCCAGTGGCCCGTGTCCTGCTTACCCTGAGGCAGCCAGGCCAGCCCATTCACTCATCCACCTAACCAGTATGCAATAAGGACGCAGCGGTGGACAAAATCCCTGCCCTGCTGGAGCTGCCACTCCAGTGGGGGAGAGAATGACTCTTAAATAAACAAATAAAGCCTAAGCAAAGGCTCCCCGGTGGTGCCAAGGAGGAAAATCAAACCAGGAAGGGTGATCCAGAGTGTGTCACAGGGTTGCAATTCAATAGGGTGGTTAGGGTAGGCCTGACAGAGGACGTTACCTCAGCAGAGACCCAGAGATGAGGGAGGAGCCGTGGGGTCGGTGGCAGGGAGAGCCCCAGGCAGAGCGCACAGCATGTGCAAGGGCCCTGGGGCAGGACAGTGCCTGCTGGCCAAAGGAGCACCGAGGTGACCCCCGTGGCTGAGGCAGGGCTAGGGAGGGCAGGGGAAGGGAGAGGTCAGGGCTGGGAGGGGATGGCACATGTCATGCAGGGCCTGGCGGTTGCTACAACTTTAGTTTTCACCCTGAAAGTCAGGGATCCGAGGGAGGGTTGGGGCCCTCCGCCCGCCCCGAGCAGGTCCTCAAGGAGGGCAGGTGCAGGTAATCTGCTTGGCAGCGTCCTCCTAAGCGGATGAGGGCTGTCGTACTCCTGGGACCCCACCCACCCATGGACAGAGAAGCCTGGGGGGCGGGGCACCCTGGCCCAGGCTCTCATGGGCGCTGCCCCCACTCATTCACTCAACCTTCCTGAGCCATCCCCCCTCTTCCTGGGGAGAGGGCAGGGCTCTGGTGGGGGCGGTAGGATGCTGACAGACCCCGGTGAGGGGGCCCCCCCCTTCTAACCTGCTCTACTCTGGCCTCGCCTGGGCACCCCGGCCCTCCCACCCTTCCTCGCAGCCAGATGGGGCTCCAGAGCCCTGGGGCTGGATTCCTCGTGAGGCTGTGGCTCGGGGCCATGGTGCCCAGTGCAGACTCAGGACGCATTTCCTGGCGGGATGGGGCGAGGGGGAGGTGGAGACCTGGGCGCCAGTGGGGGTAGGCAGGAGGCTAGTCAGTGGGCTCAGGTCTGTGGTCTCTAGTGACTGGCCGATCCAGATGACCCCTGTGCCCTAACAGGAAGGAAAGGGAAGCCCCTTCCCTCTGGCTGGGTTTGCTGAACGGAGGGGTGTTGGTAGCCAGGAGCCCCGAAGTCACCCCTGCCTGGGTGAACTACCACAGAGATGGGGCGATCCTCATGTCTGATCATTAGCGTACCTAGCCTGAGCCGTGCCTGAAGCCAGAGCCTGCTCCTGGAGCTTGCAGGCCCAGAGCTCACAGGCTCTTTGCTACTTCAGATGGCTTGGGTCAGGTTTGAGTCCCTGGCAACCAAGAAACTAGAAAAGCTGCCCCTGCGAGGATCAGCGCTGGGGTCCCTTGGGGAGTATGGGTGATTTCAGGAAACGAGGGTGAGAAGCACAATGAGGCCTGGACATGAAGATGGACCTGCAGGAGCCCAGCCAGCTGCGGTGAGGGGGCAGCTGGGAGGACCCAGGGCCCATGGATCCAGCGGATCTGGCTGCCTATCTCCGCCTTACCCCCTTCTGCCCCGACATCAGACAATACCAGTGGCATCCAGGGCCTACAAGCACAGCCCCAAAAGGTCTTTATTTGTCCTGTGGCCCTAATCTAGTTTTGCTGTGGGGGCAACACGGGAACCCAGGTGAGGGGCCTCCTCTGTCCTCAGAAAAGTCTGTTTTCTCCAGGAAAATAAAGTCCTCCGTGGGAGCAGGCGAGGCCCCAGGCAGGTCAGGGTATTCCGGGCTCTCTCCCACTACAACTTCTGGTTCTTGCTCAGCCTGTTGTGCCGCCAGATGTTTTGTTTCCGCAGCAGCCTCCAGTACTCTCGGGTCTCAGGGTCCAGCTCCTCCAGCTTCTTGGGGGGTCCCAAATTCATCTGGAACAGCCTGATGGAGTGTAATTGGGAGTTAGCGCTGCACAGTAGGCCCCCATGGTACCCCACCCCAGGCACCTTAAGCACAGGCAGCAACTGGTCAGGGTCCCACGTGGCTACACAATAGTGGATGGTTCTTCCCCATCACTGAGCCAGTCGGTTGGTCCCTGGCCCTACAACAATGGAGCCACCCCCATTCTACAGGCATTTGTGAGGTGGGCACATGCCAAATCTGTTCCTGCCTCCTGATCATTACGCTGTGCCCTTTACCCATCGTACTTCCCCACTCGCTCACTCAAGCTTCCTGAACCTTCCCAGCTTTAAGGAGCAGCACATGGCAATGGCTTCAGGCCATCACTGCTCTTGGGGCCCAGAGCAAAATGCTCCCTACAGCCCCGGTCCTCCCTGCCGTGTCTCCCAGTACTCTCGGCCTCAGGTGTCTTCCTGCCGCACTGATCTCCTGCTGTGCGTCTAACAAGCCAGATCCAGTTGTGTGCTGGCAGTCCCCTCTGCCTTTGAAGCTCCTCTCAAGCCACACAGGCCTTGACTCATGCTTCCCTTCCCCGGAGAAACCCTCCTTAAAACCTCTGATTTGATCAGCCAGGTCTCCTTCCCAGTCTCTCACTCTCCAGCTTCCTGGAAATGTCACCAATCTAGCTTCTTCACTGTCAGCATGTTGACTGCCTCCCTCCCAGGCTCGCTGCACAAAGTCAGGGACTTTGATGTAATTTATACCCTTTTGTATCCCCAGTGCATAAAACAAGGCCTGGCATATAGTCACCATTCAATAAATGTTAAAGAAAAAAGGCCTTGCTTTAAGCATTTCACACAGGCATCCTAATCTCACTGATCTCACACAAACCTGAGGGAAATACGATTCCCATTTACAGATGAGACAACTGGGCCCAGAGTGGTGAGGCCCCCTGAAGTCAGACTTCACTGGTGACCCACATCCCCCAAAAGCTGTCCCCACTGGGCAGATGACATAGCCGGGGCCACTCACCACTCAGGGTACTCAGCATCTGGCTTCAGGACCACATCCTGGCCCTCCTTGTAGATGTTGACACCCATGGCATGTGTGGTAAGCCGGACAGGGTCTGTGCACACCTCTGGGTCCTTCAGGGCCTCAGCGGCCACACCGCCTTTACCACCCTTGCCCCCTTTAATGACTGGGGAGATGAGGGGAAAGTTTCGGTCCAGTTCTGTCCCGGGAAGGCCAGCCTTCCCTCCCCTGCCCCCCCCCCCATGGCCTCGGGGCGCTGTCTGCTGCACCCAAAATGATCTTAAGTGGGATACAAACACTGCAGTCAGTAACAGACCAAATTCCTCCTTTTCAATTCTATTTTGATTCCTTCTTACGGAGGAAGTCTCCGCGGCTGCTGTGTGTCTTTACGGCCTAACACTTGCCAATTTCCTCGCTCCAGCAAACACTATTAGGCAAGGCTGTGCCCAGTTAAAATTTAAATAACCTTACTTATGTTTTGCTTCTGTGGTTAATACAAGATAAGCCCCACTGCGTCCCTGAATTTCTGTTAACATATCTGCACAGTGAGATCTACCCGCACCTGCGCAGCGAAGGGCATTTGCTCAAAGTAACCCACAGGCTCAGCACGGGCCGCGCCGTCCATCCCGGCGCCTGCGCAACGAGTCCCTTCGCCGCCGACGGCATCTAAGGGCAGGTGCCGCGCACCTCGGGGTCAGCGCTCCCGAACTGCGCCTGCGCGTAGAGCCTGAGGCCGCTACATCCTGGCGCACTGACCTAGGAACCATGTCCCCACACCGCGCCTGCGCACTACCAACTCCCGCGGCCCCACCGCGTCCATCTCCTAACCCCGCTCACCCGGTCTCTTGGCATAACCCCGTACAAGGAGCCCCCCAGGATTGGCGGGGTTCGGGAGCTCCCGGGGCCGCCAGCTGGCCCAGATTCGGGTGGCCCTGAGAAAGCATCCGGCCGCCATGACGTAGGCCGGCTGCCTGTACGTGTATGTTTCCGGGAGACGTCAGCATTGAGGGGATGCTCGGGAGTTGTAGGCGCCCAGGGATTTCTGGGAAATGTAGTCTCTCAGCCCCAGGCAGCTGCTCGTGGTCTTTAAAGTTTTCTAGAGACTCCATTTACTCTATGAGGAGAGCTTCAGTGGATGTTTCAACGTTGTTTTTTTTTTTTTTTTTTTTTTTTTTGTCCTTCTGTAGTTACCTGTTACTTACTTTAAAGATTATACCTTATACATTACAGATTTTTTAAATGAGTAATTATTGAAAACCTGAAACTAATAGAAATTAGTACTTACTAGACTCATCATAGTGCTAAATCCCTATCCCACTTGATCTCGTTTAATCCTCATAATTAGGAGGTACGTACTATTATTATCCCCGGGTTATTTTCTTTAAAGATTTATTCATTTATGCGTGCAAGAACTTGGGTGCAAGAGGGTGGTGGTGAGAGGATTAGCCAGCGATGGAGCGGGGAGCAGAACAGGCGGATCCCCTGAAATACCCTGCTGAGGGGAGCAGCGGGGAGCCAGGAGCGGTCCGCCGCGCCGTGTGGGTAGCTCCCTGGCCGGCCGGGGCTGGAACTCGTGCTGCGGCGGCAGGCGACAGCCCGGTAGTGCTGGGTCTTTAACGCCTGTGCCATTAGGGCGGCCTTCTCCGGTTTATTCTTGAGGAAACTGAGGCCAGGACGGGCCATTATGTGTCCCTACTGTGACCCAAACCAGGACCCACTTCCGAGGGACGCTGGCGCCGCTGCTCGTGTGCCCGGAGTGGGGAGACGCCACTTCTCACTCGCCTTATTTCCAGCCCCGCTTTCCCCCATCGGCCACCCCTTGGAACAGCCGCCGCAGGAGGCCGGCAGTGATTGTTACCCTGTAGCGCAGCCCAGGAAACGCGCAGGAGCCCCCCGACCCCTCCTGGGGAGACCCAGGGTTCTGGCTCCCCGCCCTGGCGCTGCAGCGCCCCCGCGCGGCGGCCTGGCGGGACTACGTTTCCCAGCAGGCCGCGCGCGCCCGGGGCGGGGGCCGCGCCGGCGGATTTGCGGGCGCCCCGGCCGGGAAGACCTGGCCAGCCCGGTGGCGCGCGGTGAGTTCACCTGGGTCTGGAAAGCGAGTGTCCTGGGGGCTGAGCGGGCCTGGGGCCGCGCCCGAGGCCCGGAGTCGGAGGTCCCAGCCTGCCTGGGGAGCGGAGTCTGACGCGCGGCGGGCACGAGCTCCGCTTCCTGACTGCGTTCCGAGGCCCGGGCTGAGTCTGGGGGCGCCCTTCGCCGTGGCGTTGGCGCTGTTGAGGTTCGGGTCTGCTGTGTTGAGTCTCAGACCCCGAGTATTAAGCCTGGAGTCCGGGGTGGAAAGCCTTGGACATGGGTCTTGAGTCGGAGGTCTGAGGCACAAGGTGTGTCTCCAGCCTGGTTCCTTGTCCCGGGAGAGGAAGACTTGGAAGAGCCAGGCTGGGGTGAACAGGGTTTAGGGGTACGGAACGTCTGAGGCCACAGATACAGGGAATTTCTTGGGGCTTGGAGTGGAAAGAGTTGGGAGGGAATGTGACAAGTACAGGGGAACGCCCCCCTGGATTTGGAACCCGGCATGCCGCTGCTTATAACTGCCCCTTCTGCCCTTTGGTTTCCTCGTCTATAAAATGAAGATCATAGAGTCCCTTCCCTTACAGGATTTGATGAGTATTAAATTATGTGTCCTGTGTGACTACCACCCAGCTAGAACCTGGCACCAAGTTGGCATCCAGGAAATTTCACCTTCGACTCTTTCAGATGCTGGTATGAACCTGGGGTCCAGGCATGGAATTTGTGACGACACCCCAATCCCCCACAGGGCCTCCTGCCATGGATCTGGAGGAGCCCAGGAACACTCCTACACATTCTCAGGACCTTACCCCCGCCTGTCAGTGCGACCAAGTGCCAACAGGCCCCAGCAGCCTGAGTCAGATGGAACTTGAGAAGCCAAATATTCAAGACTTGGTGCAACAGTTTGAGGCCCTGCCTGGTGACCTGGTGGATCTGTGCCCAGATGGACGCCCCTGTCCCCTGCACATTGCCACTGGCCACGGCCTGGCCCCCCAGGACTCGGCCACTGCCCACGGGCTCTTGTCCACCGAGGCTGGCCGAGATGATCTGCTGAAACTTTTGCACCTCGAAGAGTGCCCTTCTTCCCAGTCTGGTCCCAAGGAGCCTTCAGAACCTGCTCCTCACCTGTTGCAACCCCCTGAGGACTCAGGTGGGGATACTGGCCCCCCAGAATGGGAGGAAGGAGCCTGTGCTGAACAGGGTGACAGCAGGAGCTCAAGCAGCTCCCCAGAACCCTGGCTGGAAACAGTACCTCTAGTTGTTCCTGAAGAGCAATCTGCTGGTGCCAAGGTAGTGCCTGTCCCTCCCCTCCCCAGGTCTCTTCTGTGGCTGGGAGCCTAGCAGAGGGACTCAGGCCTGCCCCTCTTCTATTTTCTTGCAGAGTCCTGAGACCCCAGCTTCATACCCTGCCCTACAGGAGGGTGAGTGGCCTGCCCGTCCTTGCCCCAGGGACTTAGGGGTTCGCAACAGCCTGAATAAGTCTCCCCAAATTGGCAGAGTTTGCCAGTAAGGAGTTGCTTCTGGAGAAGTTATTCTGGCTTCTAGAAAGCTGCTTCTGAGATTGGGTCCAAGTAGATTCCAGATGGTCTGGGAGAGGAAAGATAGGCTTGAGAATGTTCTAGAATGAATTAGGGGCTATTAGGGCAGGCTTGACAAATGGCTAAAAAATTGAGAGAAGAATATTTCTTAACACATGAAAATGATATGCAATTCAAGTGTGAGTGTCCTCAAGTAAAGTTTTATTGGAACACAATCACAATCAATGCCTGTTGTTTATGTGTTGTTTGGCAGCTTTCATGTTCCAGTGGCAGGTTGAGCAGTTGCAAGAGATACGATCTGGCCCACAAAGACAAAAAATTGACTGCCTGGTCCTTTGCAGAAAAAGTGCTCATATCTGCCCTAATGGCTTGGGAGGACCAGTTCTGACCACCTTGAACTTTCTAGTATCTGCCCTTGACCTACCTGCAACTGTGGGTCAAAGAGCAAGTTCTGTGGTTGTAGAGAGAGAAAATCGTGTACAGCCATAGTTCTAGGAAGGTTCTAGAACCATGGGTGGAGCTGTGACTCACCTGGGAAATTCCATAACATGGCATTTTGCCTGTGGTTCTAGATTAAAGAGACTCAGGCTGATGTGAGTCCTAGAATAATGAACAGAGCTTCTGATTCTACTCAGCTTGGCGAGTTCTAGAACCGTGGAGCAAATAAAACTTACCTGCAGTTCTAGAGCAACAAACAGTATTCCAGAACTATGGACAGGGCTACCTGGTTCTAGAATAATCTGAAAGTCCTAACCCAGTGCTGAACAACGGAAATATGAGACATAATGGAGGTCTTAGTTTTCCAGTCATACACATCTTTAAAAACAAAAGATAAAATTGGATCAAGACAAAAGACTGACTGCAAATGATTTAAAAAATGGTAACTGCAAAAATGAAGACAGTAAGCGGGAATTGTAATCAGCTGTTGCCAGGACCACAGCCACATCCTAGGAGAATCAGGGAAAGGGAGCCCTGTTTGAGGAAACGGCAGGAGATCATGGCAGTGTACCCTGGTGCCAGCGTCATCCTGCAGCTGTGGTTTCAGGCCAGGGCGCCTGTGTCCACACTGGGGTGTCCATGCCTTTAGCTGTGGGAGAGAAGCTTCTTTGCAACATTCAGGGTGAACAGGCCCAGTGTTCTCACCCAGCGCTCTCTATTTTACCCTGCAGGTTTTCTCTGCTTCCCTACCCCCTGCAGTTGCACTTATGTTCCTGACCTTTTTTCTTCAAGCTACATTTTTTTTTTTAATATTTTTTTTTTAAGATTTATTTATTTATTTATACAAGCACTGGGCACAGTCAGAAGTGCTGGAGGGTGAGAGAATTCACCAGAGCCAGAGCGGGGAACAGAACAGGCAGACCGACAAAATACACTGCTGAAGGGAGCAGCGGGCGCAGCAGGAGAGGTCTGTGCTCCATGTGGGACCCTCCCCAGTGGCGGGGGATCGAACCGGCACTGCAGAGGCTGCGGGGCAGCTTCGCAGCCCAGCGCTCAACCGCTGTGCCACCAGGGGAGGCCCCAAGCTACATTTTTTAAAAAAGATTAAATTAACTCATATTATTTCAACATATCAATATTTTATAATTATTCTATTTTCCATATTATATCATCAAAATCTGTGTGCATTTTGCACTTACAGCATATTTCAATCTAGATCAGCCACATTTCTAGTGCCCAGTGGCTACCATATGGGACAGCACAGTTCTAGAACCCCAGAATGGAGTTGTCCGTTTTTCTGGAATGCTTAGATCACGAAAGATAAGGGGGCAGGGCTGACTGTAGTTTCGATTCACCTAGGGGTGTCCAGAAATGTGGCCTATCTCTGGTTCTAAAGCAAAAAGCAGTGGCTACTGGTTAGATCATTTTCGGACTGCTGGTGGAGTTATCTGGTTCTAAATTGCTCAAGGGATTCTAGAGCCAGGGAAGCAAACCTCTGTGAACCCGGGCTATATTGGGGCATACTAGAATCTAGAGTTGTTTCTGATCTGTTCAAATAATTCCATTCAAAGAATTCTTAATGCACTGTCTACAGCCGAGGCAGCAAACTATTTGAGGATGTTCTAGAACCTTAGTAAGAACCTTAGCAACAGCTGTCTGATGCTACTGTGATTAAAAGTTCTGGCATCATGTGGTAGTAGGAAACAGTGATTCTGCAGTGACAGCATTTTCTAGAACCCTCTGAGTTCTGAGTTTGACTTCTCAGGGAATTTAGGAATTACAGGTCAGAGCCATCTGGGGTTCGGGACAGTATGAGAATTTTAGACATGCAGGCAGTTAAGTTTCTAATATGACCAGGCATCAGTAGAGCTGATGAGTAGTCCTGGGCTGATAGAATTCTAGAGCAATGGACAGAGCTGACTGGCTCTAGATTGGGGGAATTCCAGAACCATTGAGTGGGCTCGACTGGTGCATAATGTTGCAGGACCTTCTGGCTCTAGAATGATAGAAATGTGTGGAGGAGTCAGCACTACAACTGTTTTGGGATCTGGCTGGGGTTCTAAACTCCCAGAGGCTCTTGAAACTGCCCTTCCTCCTGGAGCTCCTTGAGCTGTGGACCGAGCCATCTCTAGACTGGTAGACAGTTCTAGATCTGTGAGGACTGAACTGCTGATCTGTGGTTCCAGCTGATGGGACGATCCTGGGACTGTGTGGCCCAAGAGGGCTAAGCCATAGGGTAAAGTCTCTGTTCAGAGACTGAACAGAGACTGACCTTGGGAGAGTCCACGAGGTAGATGGCTCTGGCCAGGGGCGCCCGGGGCTAACCCTCCGTCACTGTTTCCCTCAGTACCTGGTCCCTGTGACCACGAAGACCTCCTAGATGGTGTCATATTTGGGGCCAAATATTTGGGCTCCACCCAACTGGTATCTGAGAGGAACCCACCCCCCAGCACACGCATGACCCAGGCCCAGGAGGCAATGGACCGTGTCAAGGTGAAGCCAGGGCTGGATCCACTGGGTTTCTTGGGGCTGATGAGCGTGGGAAGGGTGGGACTTCCAGCTGGCTCCTCTCAGGCACCCAGAGCCTTGCAGGGCAGAACCTGGGTCTTTGGGGGCCTCCACCTCCCACCCAACCCCCACAGGCCCCCGACGGCGAGACCCAGCCCATGACGGAGGTGGACCTCTTCGTCTCTACCAAGAGAGTCAAAGTTCTGACAGCTGACTCCCAGGTACAGGCCCCCAGCTGGACTTGGGCATGGGTGGGATGGGGCTCCCCAGAAGATGGGGTCTGGTGAGGCCCCTGCAGCTTTCCCAGGCCCAGTCTCCCTTGCCCCAGGAGGCCATGATGGACCACGCGCTGCAGACCATCTCCTACATCGCCGACATTGGCAGTGTGCTGGTGATCATGGCCCGGCGGCGACTGGCCCGGCGGCCTGCACCTGAGGCCCACGGCCGCCGGCTCTACAAGATGATCTGTCATGTCTTCCACTCAGAGGATGTGAGCAGGGGACTCCGGGTGTCTTGGGGTAGAGGGTGGACTTGGGCTGGCCCCTGCCCTCCTCCAAAGCCCCACCTGGTCACACTGCCACCTGGTGCCCTTTCATCCCTTCTTGGCACTGGCAGCAGGTTCCTTGATTCTCTGAGTCTTCCTGGAAGCCTTAGAGACTGGTAACCGACTCCCCTAAACCTTCCCACCACCCACCCTGCCCTCAGATTCCTCAAGATAGCACTGCTTCCCTGCCTCCCCGAAAACCCCAGGGCCACAGCTGTCTCCCTGGGGTCTTGTTCTGAATGGGAGCCCCCGCCCTGAGGGTGGCAGAGGACCAGGGAGGCCGAGTGCTTGGGTGGGACAACTCTGAGCCCTGCCTCCCCCACAGGCGCAGCTGATTGCCCAGGCCATCGGCCAGGCCTTCGCCGTGGCCTACCACCAGTTCTTGCAGGACAATGGCCTTGATCCCAGCCAGGTGGGCTCCTGGCAGAGCCAGGGGGCCGCCAGCCCTGGCCATCTGCACAACGGGGACCTGGACCACTTCTCCAACAGCGAGAACTGCCGGGAGGTAAGGCTGCACACCACGGCTCCCAGCAGCCCCTGCCAGCCCCCCACCCCCCACCCACCTCTTTCATGCCCTCCTGCATCTCCCACCCAGGTGTGCATCGAGAAGCGCCGGGGTGAAGGCCTGGGCGTGGCCCTGGTAGAGTCAGGCTGGGGCTCCTTGCTGCCCACCGCCGTGATTGCCAACCTACAACATGGGGGCCCGGCTGAGCGCTCAGGCGCCCTCAGCATTGGGGACCGCCTCACTGCCATCAATGGAACAAGCCTGGTGGGGCTGTCCCTGGCTGCCTGCCAGGCCGCTGTCCGCGTGAGTCCTGGGTAACAGGGCAGAGGGCCCCCAGATGGCAGGTCTCAGAGGTCCCGTCCCTTCGCTGGCCCAGTCTCTGGGCTGGATGAGAAGGGGCAGGTGGAGCTAAGCCCTGCTTGCTTACACGCGGCTAGGGAAACTGGCCGGGAGGGAGACGGCACCGGTGCGGGCGTGCTCGCCGGGACTGGGACGCAGGGACCAGGTGCAGAGGCCTCCCCTGCACCTGCCGTGAGGGAGCAGGCGTGTCAGGATCTTCACCTTCGTTGCCCAGATGCGGAAACTGGGGCCCAGGGATGGGAAGAGCCCTGCCTGCCTAGGACAGGCCCGACGCATCCATACAGCATGACACTGAGTGGCTGCAGCCCTGCCTGGGGCACTGCCAGACACTTGCCCAGGAGGAGTCAGACTGGGAGGGGCGTGCTCACCTGCTCCTGGCCCCGCGGCGGCCTCTCTCCAGCTGTGTCGTTGAAGGCGTCTTGGGGTTAGGGCAGGAAGGGCCTGGTAGAATCTGGAGCCTGACACCAAATCTCCATTTTTTGGGTGTGTAAACTGGCCAAGAGGGGGACTGCAGCTTGCCAAGAGGTTCTGCAGCTCCCCCAAGCCCAGCTAGGCCAGCAGCCCCTGTCCTGTAGGAGGTGAAGTCACAGACGTTGGTGACCCTCAGCATCGTGCACTGCCCGCCGGTCACCACGGCCATCATCCGCCGGCCCCACGTCCGAGAGCAGCTGGGCTTCTGCGTGGAGGATGGCATTGTGAGGCCCCCATTCGGGACCGGGCAGGGGTGGCAGGCAGCCCGGAGTGCGGCCCCCTAAGCGCGCTGCCCCTTCCCGTCCCCGCCAGATCTGCAGCCTCCTGCGGGGTGGCATTGCCGAGCGCGGGGGCGTCCGGGTGGGACACCGCATCATCGAGATCAACGGGCACAGCGTGGTGGCCATGCCACACGCCCGCATCATTGAGCTGCTCACCGAGGCCCACATCGAGGTGCGTGGGCCGTGGATGGGTTCGGGGGTGCCTTTGTCATCCCAGGCCTACTCCCAGCCCCCCGCCTCCTCTCCCCGCAGGTGCACATCAAGACAATGCCGGCGGCCACCTACCGTCTGCTCACAGGCCAGGAGCAGCCCGTGTACCTGTGACCAGCCGCGGCCACCTGCGCCCCCACCACTGTGCCTTAGCCCCACCGGCCCTCCTCGGCTGGCCAGGGCCCCAAAGGATTCATGGCTCTATATTATTTTCTGATGTAAAAAATTAAATGTTTATTAAATGGGCAAAGGTCTCTGTTCAGGGTCTTAAGGGTCAAGAGAGGGAAGATGGGGCCTGACTCTTGGCCCTTGGCCTTCCTGGAAGCCAGTGGGAGCCGGTGCTATGAAAATACTCTATTCATTAAAGCCCAGGTAGAGGGAGGCAGGCTCCCCAGGTCTGAATGGGAAACCAAGACCCAGCTCCCGGGAAGCAAAGGGAAGACAGGCCAGCTGCCACCTGGGGGGGGCTACAGGTCGGTGGCCGGGCCCCAGTCGTAGCCATCTTCATCAGAGGACTCCACGTCTCGAGCTCGTGTAAACTTTTTCTTCAGCGCTTCCCGCTCGTATGTCCTAGGGACCAGGAAATAGCGTGAGGCTGCAGGTGGAGAAAGCGTGAACTTGCCACAAACAGGCTGGCTTTGCTGGGCGGAATGGGTGTGGGCAGAGATGAGCAAGACTGGGCATTTGGGGCTTGAGCCTTGTTAACGAACTCACACACATCCTTCAAAGCCCCAGCTCCAGTGCCCCCTCCTTCAGGAAGCCTTCCCAGTCCTCTCCTGTGGTTGACTGCACAGGGCTTGTAGTGGGGAGCACCATGAAGGCGTAGTTTGGCTCTCGCTTTCTTGTCCACCCTCAAAACCTGAGTCCCAGGGTAAGGGTTGAAGGGCCCCAACCTGGAGTACAGGGCTCTCACCGCATGCTGTCCTGTCGCCACTGACCCTGGGGTTTGTGGCCATCCTCCTGGAGAGGAAGAAAGGGGGTTAACACTTCCCTCCCGAAGTCTAATATATCGTGAGAAATCAACATGGCTAACCACTCCCATCCTGCCTCCCACCTTTGCCTCGGCAATGCTACCACAGCCTTGGTTGCCGCATCCCTGATTTATTTTTATTTATTTAGCTGGAGGGGTAGGCCAGAAGTGAAGGGGGTGAGAGGATTCACCAGAGATGTGGGGAGCAGAGCAGGTGGATCTACTGAAATCCACTGCTGAGGAGAGGAGCGGGCGAGACAGGAGAGGTCTGCTGCATCATGTGGGTCTCTCCCTGGCCGGGGATCGAACTCAGGCCTCAGTGGCTGGCAACAGCTCGATAGCGCTGAGACTTTAACCCCTGTGCCACCAGGGAGGCCCTGCAGCCCTGATTTTAAATAAGAAAGCTGGGATAAGGAAGGCCTTCACGGAGCTCTCTCAGTCTGTTAGCTAAGAGGAGATTGGGTTTCCCATGTGTAAAGTCGCTCAGCGGGCTGGTGTCAGGTATTCATGCACGCGAGGCATGCAGAGCAGCCTCTGCCCAGTAAGCAGGCTGCCGCGAACAGCTGGGCAGGTTGGACACTGCACAACCCCAGGGAGCCTCATGCCAACCCAAGACATCGCAGATTTGTACATGTTTATATTCACTGAGAGAGCATCTCGGAGAAGGGGTGACTTGGTGGGAGTCACAGGAAGGCACTACAGGAACTGAAACAGCCCCACATTGAATAAATGCTAAATAAACATTTTTAAATTCCCAGCTACCATGCTCCATGTGGCGTCAAGATTGGTATCACTGTATCCTAGATAAGGAAACCTGTGCACAGAGTTTAAAATAGTTGTTTTTGGTTGTTCAGATGTTCCAGTCTCTGAGCTTATCAGGGAAGTTTCTGTTTGTTGACATCCTCCCTGTCCATCCCAGGACACCCATGCAGCCACAGGCCGCGCCCTGCTCACCTGGGCCTTCCACTGACCCGAGGCTCTCCCGTGGTGCCGGGGGCTCGGGGGCTCGTCCGCCAGCACAGGCTCTGAGGACCTGGCCAGGGCTGGCATCGAGGGCTCCTCGTCCACATCCGTGTGGGGTCCACCCTCGCCGTCCGTGTAGGCCTCGCCGTCCGTGTAGACGCCACCCTCACCGTCCGTCTCGTAGTCACTGTTGACCCGGCTGTCACAGCTCAGATCTGCGGAGCTGTTGGCCAGGCCGTGGCGAGGGAGGTCCAGGTTGTCCTCCGAGGAGTTGTCCAGCTGCGGGAGGGGAGGGTCTGGCTGAACGGAGACCCCCAAGCCCCAGACCCATCCAGATCTCAGCCCAAATCCCTAACACCAGTTTCAAATTAGGTAAAGACCCCGATCTTCAGTCTTAGTTGAGGCTTAACCCTTGACCCCAGGATGAGTCTGACATTGTTTGGCTCAAGGCTGACCCTCCAAATCTGAGCAGAGCCCTGAGCCTGGACTCCAGTCCCAGGAGAAGAGCCCAATCTCCAAACCAAGTCCCCCTACCCCTTCTCACCCAGGTCCCAGGTCAAGAACCCAACCACGTCAAACCTTGCCCTTAGCCCTTCCTCACTCCCGGCCAACCCTGACCCCGGTACCTGGTCCTCGGCTGTCCAAATGGGCCGCGTCTGCTGCTCACGGATTGCTTCCTTGAGCTCCTGGTACCAACTGTTGCTGGTGCCGTGCAGGGGGATGGTGGCTGTGGGGAGGAGACACCGGCACAGTCCAAGACTCAGACCAGGACCCACCCCACCCCCGCATGCCCCGGAACCCCAGCTCCCGCCGGACCTGTGAAGAGATGGTCGCTGTGCTTCTGCAGCTTCTGGGCTTGTGCATAGAGGCGGCGGGTGCTGCGGCAGGAGGCGGGCGCCAGCCACTGGCGCAGTTCCTTGAGGGCCGACCGGCTCTCGGGGACGCAGAAGACCACGATGGGGTAGTACTGCACATAGTTGAGGCGCTCGATCGCGGAGGGCGTCACATCCAGGAGAGCGTGCTTGTCCTGGGCCGGCCCAAGGAGTGTTATCGGGGGAGGGAGACAGAAGGAGAAACAGACAATGGAGACAAACACATCCAGAGAAAGAGCATCCGGGAAAGGCCCGAAGAACCAGGTGAGGGATCAGGGACAGAGATAAAGAGTCTGAGGTGAGAGGAGCCCCCCGCTCTCGCATTCACGGGCCAGCACGGCGGTAGCACCTGGGGAGGGTCCAGGCCAGTGTCTTGAGCACTGGAGCCCCAGTTTGCATCTGCCTTTCCTAGGGCTGTGTGACCTGGGCTGGAGTGCAGCCCCCTGAGCACACGGCCCCTCCCTGCCCCCACCAGACCTGCAGCTCAAGCCCCCACCTCACAAAGCCTCTCAAAGGGGGCTCCAGCCACACTGTGGGACATGGGAAGGCTGAATACCTGGGCCTTGGTTTCCCCATCATGAAATGGGGGCCAGGGGAGCATCTGCTTACTTTCTCTGCGATCACCCGCACAGTGTCCAGTCTGATGATCTTGGAGGGGCTGTCAGTCCTCAAGATACTCTCTGTGGAGGGAAGCGGGTGGTCTTCTAGTCCCTCGAATTCATGCCTACTGTCCCCCTCCTGACACAGTGGGTCAAGAACCCACCATGGCTCCCCATTACCCTTGGGAGAAATCCTAACATCAGCTCCAGCAGGTTTCATGCCTGACATTGTGCTCACTACCCTTCCTGAGGACAGCTGTAATCGGCCCATCCAGCAGATGGGGAAACTGAGCCTCAAGAATGTAGGTTCAGGGCCTCCCTGGTGGCGCAGCGGGTTGAGCGCAGTGCTGTGAAGCTGTCCGCAGCCTCTGCAGTGAGGGTTGGATCCCTGCTGGCAGCAGAACAACCCACATGGTGCGGTAGACCTCTCCTGTCTTGCCGCCTGCTCCCCTCATTTTGGTGTATTTTGGTCTCTGCCTGTTCTGCTCCCCACTCTGTCTCTGTTGAATCATCTTACCCTCCTGCACCTCTGGCCTGTACCCCAGCTCTTGTATAAAAATGAATGGATCTTTAAAAACTAAATAAATAAATAAAACAAAATAAAATAAAATAAAATATGTAAACACCACTCTTAGCTAGTGGACGGTATAAAAATAGTTGGTGAATCAGATTTGGCCCAGGAGCTTAACGTGCTGACCTCTACTCCAGCTTGAAGTTGCTAATTTTTGATCTCCTCAAGGGAACTTGTGTATTTTTTTAAAGATTTATTTTATTTATTTATGCATATAAGAACTGGGGTATAGGCTGGAGGTGCGGGATTTGAGAGGATTCACCAAAGACAGAATAGGGAACAGATCTACTGAAATACACTGCTGAGGGGAGCAGCAGGGAGACAGGAGAGGTCTGCTGCGCTGTGTGGGTCAGCTCCCTGGCCAGGGACTGAACTCATGCCACAGTGGCTGCCGATAGCTTAATAGCACTGAGACTTTAACTCTGCACCACCAGGGAGGCCCGACCTTGTGTATTTTGTCCTATGCTGCATCTATAGCTGAATATGACGCTTTTAAAGGAACAGGTGGCATTTTGGTTCAATTGACAATGGCTGATGAATTGTATTAAGGATTCTGAGGTTCTATCCAGACAAAGAGCACCAAGATTAACTGAGGATGTCTGGCCTGGGGAGCATTGGAAGGAGTGATGCCGGTTCGTATACCTCACCCTTGTCATGTCTGTTCTCTTACCTCCAAACAGCATCATTAACAGCCCCATCATCAGGCAGGAATGTAGCCACAAGGTACCGACCAGACCTGGTTTCTCACCTGCAATTTCAAATTGGTCAGGCATCTCAGCAGTCAATTTCTGCATAGCAATGTCTGCCACGGGGCCCAGGATCACCACTGGTCGCTTGAAGCTGGCTGAGGGTCAGAGAAACAATGGCCATTGTTAGGATCCCATCGATGGCAAAGACTGCTACCATCTTGCACCACCACATCTCTATTTTCTTGATGGGTATATATTCAACTAATGTTTATTTTAATATACTATTAATAATTGTATTTAGACGGGTGGCTACCCAGCTGAATAAAGACTACAACTCCCAACCTCCCTTGCAGCCAGGGATGGCCATGTGACTACGTCTAGGCAAATGAGATGCAAGCAGAATTAAAGTGTGTGATTTTGAGTTGTATCCTTCAAGGAAAGGAGTGGACCCCCCCACCTCCTCTCCCTTTCCCCCCTGGCTGGAATGTGAGTATGGGTGTGCCATCCTGGGCCACACAGTAAGGCAGAAAGACAAAAATGGAAGGAAGCCAGGGGGTGGGGCATAGCAAAAAGAAAAAATGGAGGGAACCAGGCCACCGAAACTGAAGAAGCCAAATGACTCTCAACTGCAGACACTTGAAAAAGAAACCTCTTGCGCATGTAACTGTCACTTGGGAGTCTGGCAGCTGAACCTAGCTCACTCAGTGGTCGGCAAACAATGACCCACGGCCACATCCAGCATGACCTGTTTTTATTGGAATATAGTCACATCCATTTGTCTCCTATTGAGCAGTTTCAAAAGAAACCATCTGTGCAACCATTATGGAAAACAGGAGATTCCTCAAAATATGAAGAATAGATATACCATATGATCCAGCTCTTCCCACTTCTCAGTACTGATCCAAAGAAAACAAAAGCACTAATACAAAGAGTTATCTGCACCCCCATGTCCATCACAGCATATTCACCATAGCCAAGAGCTGGAAACAACCTAGAGGCCCATGACGATAGGATTTAATGGGTGAGTGGCTAAAAAGATATGATTTATATACACAGTGGACTACTACTTAGTGCTCAAATCCTAGAACTAGAGGGCCTTATGCTTAGTGAAATAAGTCTGAGGGAGGACACTGAATGATTTCACGCACATGTTGTAGATAAAGAAACAAAACAAGTGAACAAACTAAATAAAACAAAACAAGCTTTCAGGCTGTGAGAACACAGTAATGGTTGCCAGAAGGGAACGGAGGAGAGGGAGGGGCTGGGTGGCCCAGGTAAGAGGGATCAGCTGCGTGCTGACAGACGCAGCAGGAACTCTGGTGGGGACACAAGTGCTGATTTACAAGGTTCTACACCTGTATAGGGTAAATGATGATGGTCAGGCTTTTGTGCCACTGGCCTCTGTGGCTATCACCTGTGGCCTTGAATGCAGAAGGCACTTGGGACCGTGAGTGCCGGGCACGCATGCCTGATGGTGACACGTGGAGTATAGTGTGGGCATGCGTAAGTGTGCGCACCTGAGTCTGGAGGCTGGGGTTATAAGGGCAGCGTCACTCAGGGACAAGAACAGCTATGGCAGAGTGGCTTCAAGAGGATGAGACCACAAGAGAACGCCAGAGAGTCCAACAAGAAAGGGTAAAGATTCCCTGTGGGCTGGGGGGCTTGGCTGGTGCCAGCCTTCTGAGGGCTGCCCCTTGCATGCTTGCACAATTGGCGTAAAAAGAGCATTAGGGCCTGAAAAAAGCCACTGAGGGCTCCAGGACTCTCCTTTATTCGTCTGCCCGAATCGATAGAGAAACTGCCCTGTGCTTGCTGGCGCTAGAACCTGCAATTGATACAATGCCAGAAACTGGAAACCATCTGGCCCAAAAAGCCTAAAACCCTTACTCTCTGGCCCTCTGCAGGAAGAGTTTGAGGCGTCCCATCTAACCAATTCACCGTTTTACCTATGAGGAAATGGATATAGAGGCATCTTGGCAGAGGGGAAGGAGTAGCCAGCCTCCTCTTTTCTCCTCTCCTCCCAACCCCATCTCTCCTAAAAGCCTGAAACATTCAGATTTCCAAACTTTCTTTGGCAAGGGGTAAAAATTACATCTGTGGTCTTTTACTTTAAAATTTTTGTGTCTGGATGTTAGTGGCAGCTGAAGAGCACTCCGGTCCTGTGTGGCTCCTATTCCCAAAGCCTCCTCCGGTTTTTTTGAAAGGCCTCTGCACCTGTTGTTAATCCCATCTCCCTGGAGGCTCTGGCACCTGCCTAATCTCTCCCTTCCTGAAACCTGGAGGAAGTTGTTTTTTTTCCCCTTAGTACTCTGGTAGGGAAAGTCTCTCCGTGCTGGTTTTGTGCACATGTAGTTTTCGTTCTTTCAGTGATCTTTAATTCCAATTTAATTTTTTTTAATTAATTTAAAAAATGTATATTAACCTGTAGGTCATAGACCATTCAGTGTGCAATTCAGTAGAATTTAGTACATTCACAATGTTGTGCAACCACTACCTCTATCTAGTTCTAGAACATTCTATCACCCCAAACAGTAGTCCTATCCCCATCAGCAGTCACACATACCCCCTCCCTCAGGCCCCGACACTGTGCCTGTTCTGTGACTGTGCCTGTTCTGGACGTTTCTCATCAATGGACTCACTCCACGTGACCTCCTGTGTCTGGCTTCTCTCCCTGAGCTTCTTGTGTACAGGGTCCCTCCCTGTGGTTGTGAGTGTCAGAGCTGCCCCCCTTTGCATGGCCAGTGGTGTTCTCGTGTGGGGGTGGACACACTATGTGTATCCATTTATTCACTGATGGACATCTGAACTGTTTCCATGTTTTGGCTGTCATGAATAATTCTGCTATGAACATTCACGGACACCTTTTGATTCAAAGACCTGTTTATAGTGTGCATGCATGTATTTTTAGAGGTAACTTTACCTCAAGCTGACAACCCAGAACAGCAGCACCTGCTAAATACATTAACAACACCCCCTCCCCACCTCCCGGGCAGCAGCCACTGGACACATGTGGCTGTTGTGCACCTGAAATTGTGGCTCATCTAAGAGGAGACAGCTGAGTGTCACTATACCCCAGGCCTTGAAGACTTAGTACAAAAAGAAAGCGAAACATCGCAATAATTTTATATGGATTATCTACTGAAATAATACTTTGAGCATAGCATTTTAAATTAAAATTCTTTTCAACTATTTATCTTTCAAATTATATATATGTGTGCACACATTATATTCCTACTGGAAATAAGAATTAATGTTTAAGGAATGAAGTCCTTTCTGTCTCCTTCGGTGTCCTAAAATAACCCAGAGTGGGTATTTTTGGTGGAAAGAGAGAGGTAGGGATTGTAGTTCTGAAGGGTGGATGTGGGCGAATACAGTCGTGAGTCACTTAACGAGGACAAGTTCTGAGAAGTGCATTCTTAGGGGATCCCCTGGCTGTGCAAATATCAGCGTGTAATCACACAAACCGGGGTGGTATGTTCTTGATGGAAACATGGGGAATGACGCATGACTATATTCCCGTGCTGAGGTCTCCTGGACTACCCCCCTGGCCCGGACCCCACCTTCTCGCAGCACCACACGTTCATAAGGAGGGTAGTGACCCTGTCTGGTCAAGGCTGACAGGTCCTCACGGCTCCGGTGGGTGGTCTTCTTGGCTCCCCGACGAAGACCTCGCAGCCGCCAGAACTCAGCCCTGCTGCTGGATCCCACAGAGGCACCAGGTCCAGGCCCCACAGCTCGCTGGGCAGCCTCCAGACTGGCCAGCTGCTCCGCCCTGTGGGGTAGGAGATTTGTGAGCTCTGAGATCAGAACCAAAGATGTCCCTATCCTCGTCCTGGGACCTGTGGGACGTCACCTCATGTGGGAGAGGATCTTTACTGGTAGGATTAAGCTAAGGACGCTAAATGGGGTAGGGTCCTTATGTATCAGGCTAATCCCCAGGGAAAGGGAAGGTCCCAGGTCCCCTGTCCCACCAAGGGAGGGTGGAGCTGAGCAGGGAGGAGAAGCTGGAGAGCACAGGGAGAGGAAGGAGGGAGATCAGGGAGACCTGGAGGAGGCCCATGGAGCAGAGACAGGTGAAGAAGTCGCGCTTGCTTCTCAGCCTGGACTTGTACCAGGGACTTGGGGGACGTGGAAGGAGACACTTGAAAGAAACAGCCTTGGGGAGGCTGACCATGGCAGCCTTTATCTTGACTTGGATTTTGCTCTTTTCCTTCCAGACTTGCCCAGCCCCTTCTGCCCCTTTCCTATGGCCCCCACCAGAAGGTGCCGTAGACTTGTGGCAAGTTTTTGGGCCTCTGCTGCCCTGCTTTGGACCAACCTGGTTTGGCTGGGTATTTACCCACCAGGGGATGGGGGACTTTGGTTGCTTAATTGGAAGCTGTTTTAACTATATTGTTTCTTATCTCTTTATAGCACACTAATTGCATTAAAGTTATTTTCTACTGAAGGTCTTACCCACTAAGCTTAAGCTTATCTTTATGCAGCGGGCTGCAGAACCTATTTAGAGCAGGCAGGTTTGGGGATCCCGGGGTGCCTCTCCACCTGGCTGCTAACACTTATAGAGGAAGGAGGAGGGTGCCAGATGGGGAGAGGCTGCGCTGCTGGCTGTGGGGATGGAGGAAGGGCCTGAGCCCCAGATGCCACCTCTGGAAGCTTGAACCGGCTGGAGAGAGACCCCCTGGAGCCTTGGAGGGGCAGCCTGACTGCACCCCGACTTTAAGACTTCTGACCTTCAGAACATGAGACATAAACGTGTGTGGCTAAAGCCACTAAGTCAGCGGTAACTCACACCAGCACCAGCTGCCCGGCCCTGCGCCCTCCCCGCGTCTCCCGGGCTGGAGGGTCCCCACAGTGAAATAACGCCCACATGGGGAAGCCGCTCGGCGAGACCCGGCTGGGGCGGGGCGCGGTCCCCACCTGCTCTGGTTGGGGATGATGCCGCGCTCCTGCTCGCGGAGGTCCCGACCCATGCGCACCGCCAGCCAGTGGCCGCCGTGGGCGCGGCTCTGCCCAGGGCCGGGGTACAGCGTGTCCAGCACGTGGAAGACGTCCCCGCGGGTGAAGCCCAGGCCGGACGGGGGGCTGGGCTCCAGCTCAAAGTGCGTGCGGATGTAGAAGGAGTCGCCGACGCGGGACTGCACCATTTTCCTGAAGACTGTGGACAGGGGCGAGCTGCGTGAGTCACCCGGGCTGCTGCCCCGGTCTGGCCCCCGAGGGGACAGGCGTGGGGTCCTACCCCACCCCTGGGCCGAACACACCCCCGGCTCGGCCACTCACTGTCTTGCTTCCGCTGCGTCAGCAGCTTCACCTCCTCGCCCGGCGGCAGCCCCAGCAGGAACTGCACGGCCTCCTCCCGGGTCAGGTTCCGGAGCGGCACATCATTCACCTGCCGGGTTGGGGGGCTGGGGTGGGACAAGGCTCTGGGCAGCCCCAGATCCCACCTCGCCCTCTGGAGGAAATCCATGCCCCACTGCTTCCAGAGCTACCAGACAGGACTCTGGAGATTGGGGGGACAGACTTTCAATAGGGATCACCCTGTGGCAACACCTGATCTTGACCTAGAGCATGGACACCGGAGCTGGTCAGCCCATGGGGGACAGAAAGGGGCTGCCCATGTCCTGACCTGGGGACAGGGTCCACGAGATCCTGTCACCCATGGACAGACTGCGGAGGAACATGATAAAACATGAGACCCTCATGGTTTCCACGAGCCACGAAGGTCATGATGCAGAAAATGAGGCTCATGACTCCGTCTTCTGATGTTGTGACATAGGAGGACGGTGGGACAGGACATGGTGGGGATGCTTGTATTAGATGCTTGTAGAAGGAACAAGTGGCTCGGGACAGGGACGAGACAGCACAGACAAGGCGGTTATACAAGGACCCCACCGAACTGACCTCGTGGCAGGTAGTTAAGACCCTCATGAAGGCAGAAAATGGGCAAAGTCCCAGTGCAGACACCAGGGGGTGGCAGAGAAAAGGACTGCAGGTGGCAGCGGGGCCAGGGAGTGTAAGCCAGGCTGTGGCACAGATGACACGGCCAAGACGAGGTCAACGCAGCTGACAAAAGCAAGGAAGTTGTGACACTGATAGCAACACAGAGACCTGGACAAGGTCATGATCTGGACAACAACATTGTGACATTGATATAAGGACGTAACCCAGCCAACAAGGTCATGACACTGGGAACGAGACAAAAAAGTTTGCACGTCTACGGGATCTCACCAGACCCCCGGGTGGACCTGTTGGAGGATACCCAGTATCAGACTCAGGCTGTCACCCAGAATGCCAATATGCCCACTGCCAGCAGGGCTGGCCAGCTGCTCCTGATCACCTGCAGAATCTGGTCTCCTTCCTGGATGCCCTGCCCGTCGGCTGGGCTACCCGCCTGTACCCCTGACACGAAGATGCCCACATCATTGCCCCCAGCCAGCTTCAACCCAATGTTTGTGCCCTTGGAGAAACGGACCACCCGTGAGTCGGGACTGTACCTGCAAAAGGAGGTGGAGGCAATCAGGCTAGAGTGGAGGGCATGCTGGGAGAGCCTCCCCACCCCGGCTCAGTTCCCCAAACACCCCCACATGCTGGTTCTGCTCAAGTCCCTAGTGCAGAAGAGCAAGATTATGGTGACAGGGGAGGCAGCCCAAGGACGTGGGGGTTCCCAGGAGGCAGGGTTGTTCTAGGAGACGTACCCGTGGTCCTCTATGCTCTGACCGCTGGGTACCCGGTAGATGTCATAGCTGCTTTGCCTGGAAGAGTCTGAAAGGGAACAGCCAGTCTCTTCCACAAGTACACCAGCTTAGCCCAGCCACCAAACCTTTGTACCGGGTTGTCCCTGCCCTGTGCAATACCATCACCCAGCCTTGTATACCTTCCCAAGGAGCTGTCCCTAACCTTAGAACCATGCCAACCTCTCCTGCTCCCCCTGGCACTACCTCACTGGCTAGGATCAGAAATTCAGAGGAGTGCTCAGAGTCACAGCCCTCACCTCCTCTGCTCACCTGGTTCTGAGATGGTTCTGGAATCCACTGGGCTTTCCATCCGATACTGGGGCCTCTCCCTGGTGGGAAACAGATTTGGGGTGAGGTGAGGGTGGATGTTGAGGGCCGATTTTTATAAGAATTTATTTTATCTGTACTTAGTGTCATAGCCTGGTCCTGGCCCTCTGTAGCTGTATCCCTATGGGTGTATTTCTTCCCCTCTCTGAGACTCTGCATCCACTTCTGAATCCTGGGAATGGCTAAGTCAAGACCTCAATCAGGCTTGGCTCAAAAATGAGATGAGTCTGTGACAAATAGCCATGTTTACTAGTGAAACATTAGAGGATGTTGTGGCCTAAATGTTCCATCTCCCCCCCTCCCACCAAATTCATATTTTGAACTTCTAATTCCCAGTGAGATGTTATTAGGAGGTGGGGCCTTTGGGAGGTGATTAGGGTTAGAGGAGGTCATGAGGGTGACCCCCCCATGATGCCCTGATGAGAAAAGGAAGAAATGACAGAGCTCAACCCGTGCTGAGGATACAGCAAGAAAGACAGGCACCAGGGAGGCCCCTCCAGATGCTTTTAAATAAGCACGTGTTGGGAAATAAAATCATAAAGCACTTAGCAATGTTCCAGTCAGTGACAGATCACAAAGCTGGCAGTGGCCCCAATAGCTGCCAAAAAGCCTGGGTATGAAGGAGTTGTATCATCTAGGTTTATGTCATTAAAAAACACAATCAGCGCCTTCCTGGTGGCACAAGGGGTTAAATCTCAGCACTATGAAGCTATCCACAGCCACTGCAGCACAAGTTCGATCCCCAGCCAGCCAGGGAGCTTACCCACATGGCGCAGCAGACCTCTCCTGTCTCACCCGCTGCTCCCCTCAGCAATGTATTTCAGTAGATCCACCGGTTCTGCTCCCCACTGTCTCTGGTGAATCCTCTCACCATTGCCCCCGCACCTCTAGCCTATACCCTAGCACTTGTATGCATAAATAAAATAAATCTTTTAAAAAAAATAAAAACATGATCACCTAATAATGTATTTTTCAGAACATGTTCTGTTAAGTAGCACATGACTCTACATGCTCATGGCAACATTTTTCTTTTTTTTTAATTATTTTTTTAAGATTTATTTATTTATGCATACAAGAGCTGGGGTACAGGCCAGAGGTGGGGGGAGGGGGGTGAGAGGATTCACCAGAGACAGAGCAGGGAACAGAACAGGCAGATTGACCAAAGTACACTGCTGAAAGGAGCAGCGGGTGAGTAAGGAGAGGTCTGCTGCGCCATGTGGGTAGCTCCCTGGCCAGCTGGGGATCGAGCTCATGCTGCAGTGGCTTCAGACAGCTTCATAGGTTGCATCTTAACCCCTTGCACCACCAGGGAGGCCCTCTTTTTTTTTTTTTAAAGATTTATTTATGCATACAACAGCGGGGGTACAAGCCAGAGGTGTGGTCATGGCGACCTTTTTCATGGCTGTCTAGTATTCCCAAGCAAGAATACATGATTATAATTGTAACAAAGAGCTCACATAGTGACCATTCACTATGGGCTAAGCACACACACGTGGGCTTTCTCCTTTTGTCATTACTAATTAACATCTTAAAGAGGCAATGAGAGAGTAAAAGTTGGGATTTTGGGGTGGGCCCTTGTCTAGTTGCCAATGGTCCCCAGTGACCCCCTGCCTCCCGGGAGTCAAGGCCTGCTGAACACACCTCTTCCTCAGTGAACCAGTTTGGTCTGTGAGACTAATACAATACAATCCTGTGTTGCCTGATGACAGACGTGTATCATTAAGTGACTCTGTAGTTGTCCAAATGTCATAGAATGTAGTGACACAAACCTAATCTGCACAGCCACCAAGGTCGACATGGTAGAGCCCATTGGGAACCCCCTGTAAATGTAGCCAGTTAGGGGTTGAACTGTGTCCCCTCAAGATTCGTATGTTGAAGTCCTAACAAACGTGACAGTATTTGGAAATAGGGTCATTAGTTAAGCTGAGGTAATTAGTTAAGCTGAGGTTACCATGGAGTAGGGTGGGTATCGAATCCAGTATGACTGGTGTCCTCACAAAACAGAAAAATATGGACGCAGAGACAGACATGCAGAGGGAATACCCTGGAGATACACAGGGAGATGCCACCCATGAGCCAGAGATTGCTAGAAGTCTCCAGAAACGAGGAGAGAGGCCACAAACACAGTCTCCTGGAGCCTTCATACAGAGGGAGTGAGGCCCTGCCAACACTCTGATTCGGGACTTCTGGCCTCCAAACTGTGAGCCAATAAATATGTTCTTGGAAGTTATCCAGTTTGTGGTATGTTGTTTCAGCATCCACAGGGCACTAGTACAAGCTAATTGCCGATTTTTCTTATTTATGAACATCATCATATTGAACAAGCATCACCCAATACTGTACTCATTGATGCTTATTTTGGCCCCAAGGGAAATCCCTAAAAGGGGCCTTGCTGGGTCAAAGGGCTTATGCATTCCAAGTCTTCTAGGATATGTTGTAAAATTCAGTTCCTCCTGCTTTGAGTCAATCTGTATATGATTCTCCTAGTTCCTAAGAACCCATACTGGGGACATGAAGAACTGTATGTGGAGAGAGGAAGCCTCTTCCAGGCAGACTACTAGGATTGTACCCTCCAGGCCGCCCTAGTTGGAGAAAGATATACCCATGTCCCCCTCTTGCTCTGCTATTCTGTCCTACTGGGGTACATACGTGGGGGAATCAGTTCCGCTGGAATCCTGACTCCGCTGCCCGTGCTGGGGTGGCGGTGGAACGTGGGAGGGTGGTGCCTGAGACAGTTCCGAGCCAAGCTCTGATATATCTATGGAGGGAAGGGGACATCTCATCAGCCACGGTGTCACCTTCCAGACTTCTGCATTCCATGCCTTCCCCATCCACAGAAGGAACATCAAGGCCCCTCTAAGCAAACCAGAGTCAGGCTCAGCCAGGGGTCTCCAGTCCTAACTTGCTGTGTGGCCTTGGGAAAGTTTCTGTCCCTCTCTGAGGCCTCCATGCCCAGGCTGGCTGATTCCTGCTTGGCCCTGCCCAGCCAGCGGGGACTCCCTTGCCCTCCATGCAGCACCCACCAGGGCCCATCTCCTGGCCCCTCACCCTCCAGGATGGAGCTGTCACTGTCGCTGACAGCTGGCGGGATGTTCACCAGGAACTGCTCTCGGTCTCTGAGCACCAGCAGAGTCAGCTTCCCTTCCGACTTCTCGATCAGTCGCCGTGTGTCGCTCAGTGACATATTCTTACTGGACACCCCATTGATCTAAAAGGGAGCAGGTCGGAGGAGAGGAAGTGAGTCGACGAGAGGTGGAGACAGGGAGCTGCTGGGGAGACTGGAAGGACAGTCTGAGGAGCTACCACACCAGGACATCTCCAGACAGAGTGACGGAGTGATGCCTGCTGTGAGAGGTGACACCCAGGGTTGCCAACCAGAGACAAGGGTGGGGTGGGAAGGGTGGAAACGCTGGGGGAGCAGTAGAAACAAGCTGACTCTCCCGACTCCTGAGAAGGGGAAATCTCTCCTGAGACACTGGGAATAAATACTAGAAATGACGTGACTAACCGGGGGGAGGAGGTGGATATTTAAAGATACTAGAAACAAACTTCAGGACTAAGAGCCCAGCGATGGGGAGGGACGTACAGTTACAGTTCCTGGGCAGAACTTAACGTCACCCCATTCGCACCATTTTCCCAGTTCCCTCCGGAGCATCTGTTTTTCAGTAATCCTGCGAGATGGTAAATTTTTGGTCCTGCCCACACCCTCCCCCTAAAATATCTCATTTCTAGTGTTGGCACCAAACCACCAGAAACAGACAATTCCTCCGTGTTACCAGGAGACTTTAGAAATAATCAACTGGAAGTGGTTTGGAAATTAAACACTAAGAGAATCACTGGACAGATTGTCAAGGGAAGATTCTAGAAAGAAACCAGTTCCTCTAAGCCTGGTCTCTGGATTATCAGCATCCAGCCACCTAAGGTGGATCCGGGAATCAGCTGAACCAGTTCACTACATGCTCTGGGACACTCGAAACAGAACAGATACCCTCAGTGGGTACTGGAAACCAACACTTGGCAGTGGGCTGGCAGCAGACGGGGGTAACCTGCACAGCATCTCCAACCTTCAGGAAACAGGTGACCGTGCAGAAGGCAGGTGCGCCAAGACTAGCTCTGCTGACCCCACCCCGCAGGAGGCCTGGACGCACCTGTAGGATGAGGTCTCCTTCCTGCAGCCCGCGGGTCTTGGCAGCCAGGCCCGAGTCGGTGATGTGCTTGATGAAGATCTGACTGCCCAGTTTGACCCCGAACTCTGTGGAGGAGAAGGGAGACTAAAGCAGGGCCTACAAGCCTGGCCTCTCACCTGCCCTCAAGCCGCCTGCCCTCTGGACCCCAGGCTCCCTGGAGGGGTCAGCTCCACTCCTGGTCACACAGGGGCCGAGCTGATACTGACATGATAAGTTTTCCACATCACTGCGGGGACCTTGAGGTCATTGCACAGAGGTTAGCAGTGGCGGCCCGAGAAGAAGCGGAGCGAGGTGCCCCCTTCCAACACCCTGATCACATCACCCTAGGGGCTTCGATGTCACACCCCGCTTCCTTAATGACACCATGATCAGTTTTTGGGATGGGACTCATATTCATGACAGTGTGGAGGCAGATGTCCCAGGCCCATCTGTCACATCATGACCAGAATTCCCTGGTCCCCATGCTGCCCCAGACTCGAGGCAGGCTAAGAGGTGACAGCCCTGTTGACGTCATCACGAGAATTCAACTCATCACACGTTTAATGTCACCATGTCGGAGCTTCCAAGGTTAGTTGTAAGAAATTGCCAAAAATTCAGCGGCTTTAAAACAAACAAAATTTGTCACCTCACAGCCCTGGAGTTCAGGAATCCGACGGGGCCCCACAAGGCTAAACCCGGTGGGCCAGGCTGTTCCTCCCAGGCTCCAGGGCCCGTCTCGCGCCTGTTCCAGCTTCTAGAGGCGTCACGTCCCGGGCTTAGGCCCTTCCTCTGGCCCCACAGCCAGCTGTGCAGCCTCTTCCCGTCTCTGCCCCAGACCCTCCTCCTCCCTCCCTAAGGACCTCGTGAGGATACTGCCCCCCCCAGGGATCCAGGATCCTCCCATCTCAGGGGGCTTTATTTAATCCATCTGCAAAAATCTTTTATTTTCCACGGAAGGTAGAGTCCCAAGTCCCAGGAATTAGGAGGTGTTAATCTACCACCACATGCACCACAGGGGCCAGATGTCGGGAGGGTGGGTGGGGGCCCTTGTCCCTCTGGGGACACAAGCCCACAGCTAGCAGCGTGACCAGCAGGCGGCTCACCTTCGCTCTCTGTCCTCCGCACCAGCACAGACTTCACGGGCCTCATCTGCACGTCCTGCCGCGGCAGCCGCTTATAGCCGGACACCAGGGCCAGCCCGTTGGCCTCGGAGCCACCCCCTGGGCTCCTGCGCCCGTGGCTGCCGGCCCGGCTCCGGCGACCTGCCCGCGGCCGGCGGGATCGCTCGCCCCAGGAGCGGCCGGAGCCGCTGGACGTGTCGCCATCATAGCCCCTGCCGTGGTCAGCCTCGTCTGAGTCCTGGGAGGGACTGGCCTTGGTGGTGGGCAGCTGGATTTTCCGGGGGCGCTTCACTGTCTATTGGGGAGGCAGAGATCGTGGGGGTGGTTCAAGGGTCTACCCCATCCACTGGGTGACCCCGAAGGGAACATAATTTCCCCTGCTTGTTGAAGCAGAGACTTCCATGACCCATGGGCAGCAGGAGCAGGTGGGCTCAGCAGGGAGCAGGGGTGCTGCCCCGCCGGGGGCGTCTCCCCCCAACTCACAATGTTGGCCGACTTGTTGCAGGTCTTGAGTATCTGAATGGCAACGGAGGAGGTGACAGTCTCCATGGAGACACCGTTGACCATGACGATGCGGTCCCCTGTCCTGAGGGAGGAGGCCAGGCCTCAGGGAGGGGCCTCAAGAAGAAGCCCCTCTCCCCGGCCCTCCCTAGGATCTGGCCCCGCTCCCATCGCCCACCTTCAAGGTAGGCACTCCCAGGCCTACAAGCCCCGGTTCTAACTCATTGATGTCCCCAGGCTCATAAGTCATCTATCCTTCTGGGCCTCAGTTTCCCCATCTGTAAAATGGGGAGGCCAGTCGCCGAACCTGCTATCACAATAAAATGTGGTCACAGCACAGAAGCTGCAATTACAATTGGCATCTCTGTACCCCCACTTTTCCCCACAGGTCCCCTCTTTCTGCTTTTTGCCCCCTTTCTCCCTGCCCATGTATCCTATTTTTTGTCTCTGAAGGGAACCGAGCCTATGACCCATCAGCCACTCGGTTCCTAGAGCCATTTTCCCAACATAACTCCCAGGAGCCTCCTGCCCCAGTGGCTATGAGCACTGGGGCTGCCTCCCAGCTGCCAAAAAGAGGTTTTCAGGACTTTTCGTCCCAGGAGTGCCCTGGGGTCACTGTGACCCTGAGAGGCCCAGAACGTCAGGAGAGTCCTGCTGCCAGCGTCCTGTGTTGACAGAGCGGGAAGGTGCCAGACACCAGCCTCCCAGCGTTAGGCCACCCGGCCCCTCCTTCTGATACCCTCCCCCCTGCCAGAAGCCTGGCTGTCTGCGTACTCACTGCAGCCTGCCCATGGCCGGGCCTCTGGGCACCACATCTGACACAACCACGGAGCCGCCTGACCGGTCTCGGCTGTCAGAGATGGCAATGCCAAAGCCCCAGTGGGGGTCCTAAGGGCAAGAGAGAGGATGAATCTGCATGTCCTGCCGAGAGGCCTGGGGGCTAGTGGCCGCTGCAGCACGTGCCAGGGAGAGGGTGGTCTTGTTATAGAGCAACCCCGATATTAAACGGGTTCCTGGCTGTGGGTCCTCACCCGCACGCTTTAAAGGGACTTATAAATACACATACAAAAGGGTTAATAAAAGGTTTATTTAAAAAAAAAAAAGAAAATAAGAAAAATGTACAACTCAGAAAAAAAATAGGGAAATAAAGTCTTTAATGCGTCCTACCCAATCCGACGACCTGGAAACCCCAAAGTCACTCTCAGAGCTGACCGGACGCTACTGCTGGCCAAAAGCCCAAAAATGGAGAGCCCCCCAAAGCCCACGTGTCTGCCTTTTGTATCCACCTGGCTGCTTAACCCCACCCTCAGGTCCCAGCCACCTTCCCTTTGGTGGTGATGGGATTTGGAGTTCCCAGTGTCTTTGGCTTTGACCTGGGGTGGGGGTGGAGTCCACAAAGCCTGTATGGAATTTGCTTTGGGACATCCTTTTCCCCCTAACAGTCTCACCTTGCAGAGCGTGGCTGTGTGCTGTTCCCAGATGGTCATCTCCTCCATGGCCAGCACCTGGCGGGGGAGACAGGAAATGTGGACGGGAAGCCATAGTGGGTTCACCGGAGCAGTCCAGGGTCCCCATCCCTGTGTGTGTCTGTAGGTGGGAGGGCCAGTTCTGACACCCCCACTCCAGGCCATCCTGGAGGCTGTGAGCAAGTTACTACCTTTCTTGAGACCTCAGTTTTTTCATCTGCAAAATGGATTTAAGTCCACTGGGGACCATTTTGCCCTCCAGGAGACACAGGACAATGTCTAGGGACATCTGTGGTCATCTGTTCCTGGCATCTAGCAGGGGTGGGGTCAGGGGTGCTGTTCAGCACCCTACAGTGTCCAGGTTGGCCCCACCCCAGAGAATGATCCAACCCCAAACGTGAATAGTGCCAAAGCTGAGAAATCCTTGCTCAAACCATAGTGGTAGCAGAGAAGCCAAGTTCTTGGCCCTTTTCTCTGGAAGCTCCAGGTTAGTCTCAGAGCTTGGGAGGCATCTAGGCTGCCAGGTCAGGGCAGCTCACTCCACTCCAGCCACATGGCTTCTTCGCTATTCTTCCAACACACCAAGCACGGTCCTGCCCCAGGACCTTGGCACACGCTGTGTCCGTGGCTTGGAACTTCCTTCCCCCAGGTCCCAGGTCCTGCACAGCTCACTGGCGAGGACAGATTTTTCCCTCCCATAGGGGGCCCAGGCAGACACCAATTAGTGTGAGAGGTCATCTGTCAGTCACACAGCTGCAAAATGGGAACAAGGAACAACAGAGAGCACCTCAATTTGCAAGACGGACAAAGCAATTCTAGCTGCCAATTCACTCTGCCCTGATCCCCAGTTCCTGCCCTTGCCCCGTCCGTCCACCCTCCAGTGGCCGCTAGAAGGCAGCTGTGAACACCTGGATCAGATCCTGCCCCTCTCCTGCCCACAGCCCTCCAGGGCTCCCCAGGGTAAAAGCCAAAATACTCCCCACAGTTCCCACGGCCTACAGAGCCCCTTCCCACCCCGCACCCCGGGCCCCTCTCTGCCTCACCCCCTCCCTCTCGCCCCTCACTACCCCAGACACAAGGGCCCCCTCACCATTCCTCCAACACACCAGGCGCCTGCATCAGACCTTTGCACCTGCTGCCCGTCTGCCTGGACACTCACCCCCCTTGACCGCCACCTTACGCTCCCCTCACCTCGTTCAGGCTTTAGCTCAAATGTCACCCCTTGTTGAGGTCACCCCTGACAGCCCACCATAGACCCCTAATCTCCTCCTCCCTCACGTCAGATCAACTGCTGGATTCTCCCTCATGTATTTTCTCTTTTCCAGACCGTGTGACCCCCTTGCCATTCCCTGGACTTAACAAATCTGTTCATTGTCCTCCCTTTCTAGAAAATCAGCTCCAGAGGGTGGAGATTTTTGCCTGTCTTGTCCAGTCTCAGTCCTAAGAGCTGACCGTCCTCAGCACTCTCCGCTGGTGCCTCCAGTGCCTTTCCCAGGGGTCTTGTCCCTACACCCCACAGCAGGACAGTAACTTGGATGGCTGCGGTGCACGCTCTGTGCCAGGCGGTGTGCGGTTCTGTCTCGCTGAATCCACGCCTCGACGTGGGCGTGCTGTTACCCCTTTGTCTCAGATGAGGAAACCAAGGCACAGAGAGGTGAAGTCACTTGCCAGGACCACAGGGCAGGCAGAGAGAGGCTGGGGGCACCTTGCGGACAGATGGGCAGGCTCGAAGTGCGAGGTCATGCAGCGAGACCCAGGGAGAAGGTAGGGACAGGATCCCAGCCCCACCCATCCCTAGCTTTCTGTGGGGCTGTCCTGCTCTCGGGGGCTTGTAGCCATGACTCCCCCTCCCCAGCCTGTGTCCCCATCCAGCCACAGGGGTGGGAGCAGCTTCCGCTACCCAGCACCCTCCATTGGTGGCTCCAGTGCCTTTTCTTAGAGGTTTCCGACCTCCCCGGAGAGCAGCATTCCTTGCTCCCCGGGAGCAGGAGAGGAGGTGGAAAGGAACAAAGCCGGGGGCGGGCCCTCCTGGCCCTGCAGTTACCTGGGAACAAGGTCAGCTCTTAGGACTGAGACTCAGTTCCCAAGTCTGCCCTGAGCTCTCTGTGGGGATGCCTCTCCCAGTCTAGGTCTCCCCATCTGTAAAATGGGTGCCCCATCCCCTGCCCCGTCTCTTTGGGATGGTAGCACAGAGCAGATGCGCAAAAAGCGATTGTTGGAAAAGTAGTAATAACTCTTCTCTTTTAATAAGCAACACTTATTAAAATCAAGGCACAGAGGCTGCCAGCAAACTCTCAACCCGTTCGCTTCATCCTGAGAGGTTTTAGTAAGTGGTTTTGCTGCCCGGTATAATATCTTTAAGGGTAAAAACTAAGCCCCCACTCCTAGCCCAGCAGTCGGATTTCAGAGGCTGGAATAGATAAGGGACGCGATAAGGTTGCCATGGGAACCAGAAGACCACCCACCACCACCGGGACCAGAAAAACCAGCCCAGCTGCAGGAATGCCGAGGCTGGGCCAGGACACATTGTGCCAAAGGACAGCACTCAAGATCAGACATCCCAGCAGGTGACTGATGCAAGCTGGCGCCCCAAGTAAGAAAAAGCCCAAGAAAACAGTGCAAAAGGGATCCTCAAACCCTCCTTCACGCCTGGCGCAGATGCATATCTCCCGTCTGGACCCCTGCTCCTTTGCAGCTTATTTCAATAAATCTACCTCTTCTGTCCTCCACTCTATCTCCAGCGAATTCTTTCACACCTGTGCCTCTGCCCTCACAGCAACGTTACACTGCCACAACTATTCTTATCTTACAGGGGAGGAAAGAGAGGCCCAGAGAGGTTCAGTTACTTGACAGAGGTCACACAGCACGCAGGTAAGCCTGGGCACCCCGTCCCACTGGGCCTCAGCATCCATCAGCTTGATTTTTTCTTTTGAACTTATTTTTTAAAACAGATTTTTTTACTTGCTTTGATTTTTATCCTTTCTGCAACCCCCCAAGAATTTTTATTTCCGGGCCTTATTTTAACAATCAGCCTCCAGGGAACCAGGACCCCTGAAGAGGAAGAGGGTACAGGTGATCTGAACGTGTCTCAGCTTGTGTAGGTTCATCTCCATGGCTACTGGAGGCTTTGTCCAAAGTCCCCTAGGGCTTCCCAACACCCATGGGGGCAAACTTAAACCTCCAGCCCACCTCTGCTTAGCTCGCCTCCAAACCTTTGCCTGCTTATCCCTGTGCCCGGAATCCCAAGACTTGCACGCGGCTGACCCTTGCCATTGGAGTCTCAGGTCAAATGCACATCCTCGGGACCCCTCCTCAGCCACTCTGGCTAGTCAAGCTTCCCTGTGATGGAGGTTAGAGTAAGTAGAAAAGTTGGGAAGGAGGAGCCACAAGACCAGAAAACTGGCTGCGCAATGCCGGAAGCTGGAGGTGGGGATAGAAGTGATTAACATTGTTGTTAAACCAGCTATAGAAATGACGAATCCCTAGGCGCCAGCTGCTATAGCAAGTGTCAGGAAGGACCGCCAGAGGTGGGAATATGGAGCTTGCGGGCCATTCTAGGGAATCACTGGCCTTTACAAACCAAGCTAGTCACACCCTAGAAGTAATTAGGTTAACAAAAGTTAACAACTCCACCGCACAATGAGCCCCTCCCAAAGAGATGATCATATCTGTGCAATTTCTGCACTGGCACGGGGCAGCAGCCCTCCTGCCCGCCTGTGTCTATGCAGGAGCTCCTCGCCGCCAACCAGCTCCCTCTGCAGGGCAGCAGCCCTCCTGCCTGCCTGTGACCTGACACTAGTGTCGGTGTCTCTCTTCGCTGACTTGCTTTGCAAAGCAGCAGAGGCAGCTCTCCTCAAGGCCGCCCGCCTGCGACCATGCAGGCCTCTCTTAGCAAACCTGTCCCTTTGGGGCAGCTCCTTCTGCCTGCTTGTGTCTCTGCAAGTGTCCTTAACCTGCCCTCTTGGACAACCAATGCCTCTGTCTTGCGGAGAAACTCACTGAAAAGGGAGCTCTGGAGAAATTTTTCCCAGAGTTAACACAAGGACTCCGCCCTCTGAACCCAACATCTCCAAAATTGACCTCACCTGGCACCCTCTCTGTTAATAAAAACTATTATTTATTATGCTTCATTCATGGTATCCCAAAAAACCTTAAATTATCCTGTTTAATTATCAGCTTGTGAGCTTCTGGGTTTTCCCTCTTGCGCTGTGAAGGTGGGGTGGGGCTGTCTCTCTGGGCACTCCTGTGTTAGTCATTGGCATCTCCTGGGAGCTCCAATCAGCCTCCTTTCCAGGCTTTTACACAGGCTGTACTGTACAGCCTGGCAAACTCCTATTCATCCTTCAAAGCCCTAGTGATACTGTCTTTTCTTGTAGGATTGTGCCAATCCACCTGTCTCCCTTACTACGCTCGAGTGTTGGGGGGGAGCTCCTGATGGGTAGGGTTCGGGGGCCTGGGACTCCAGCATTGTACTCAGGGACAAGCAGGGCTGCAGGGAGATGTAGAGGAATGGGTGACTGGTGGAATAAAAGGCAGATTCCTTCAGGAATGGAACCAGTTGTGTCCAGAGTTCCTAGGTCCCCTCAGTACTCCCTCACTCTGCCCCACCAGGTGAATGTTGAATATATGGGGCCTAGGCACTCACCCTCCCCTGTGCTGTACACAAACACCAGAGTGGAGTCCAGAGGGGACTTGTCCTGCCACTTGCATAGCCCCAGGCACGTGGCTCGGGAGAGGGCAGTCCTAGTCCCCTTCCCCCACCCCCCCTCCGGCTCCAGGGGAACAATGGCACGAAGGGATTGGGGGGGCAGGGAGAGTAAGGGAGGGAGGGGGCCACAAGTATTCCAGTTAGGGAGGGGATTCTGGGATCAGTTCCTAGCAGCCTGGAAGGAGGTGGCAGGAACCAGAATTGCCCGGCTCTGGAGCCTGGGGCAGTGTGGCCTGGGAAGAGCCGAGTACTCCCAACGGCTTCAAGTCTACCTTCCTGCCGGACCTGAGACCCAGTAAGGTGTGTAAGAATCGGTTCACCCACCCCTAGGAGGCGAAGGGTGACATCCCTCGCACTTCCCCAAATAGAGACACAGGGATCCTCTCCTCCCAGCCCAAGCCGCTTTGCTGAGTATAAAAAGAGGTGCCAGACCCTACCCTGCCCAGTAAGTTAACGGTTCTGTATACAGCAGGCGCCGAATAAATAGTGGTCCCCTCTCCCATAGCTTCCTCGAATTCACCAAAACCATCCAAATGAAGTCTGCCTACCGTCCCACCGTCAGCGGGCAACTTAGCTCCCGCGATCCCCTGGGGACCAATGGTGAACAAAGTTGGGCACCTACTGTGTGCAGGCGCTTAAAACACATTTTGCTTTTAGAATTCCCCTACACCCTTTGCAAAAACGACCATCACCCTCTTTACAATGCATACGGAGGTGTTGGCTCACTGGCCCAAAGTTACGCAGAAAAATCGGGATTAGAACCCAGGTCTACAGGGCAACGTGCTCGGACCTCGGCGCGGAGCAAGCCCGGGGAAGCAGCTTTGGGGGGCTCGCTGGATCGGACGCGCCTCGCGGTGCAATCTCGGGCTGGCCTAGGAAGAGCATCGCATTCCCCTGGGCCTCAGTTTCCCCATCCGTAACGTGGGCAGAGAGTGGTCTGGGGTGTTGAGTTCGGGTCCCAGCCCCCACTGCAGCCCGACCCCTGCCCCCTGCCGCCGAGGGCGGGCTACTCGCCTGGAATCTCACCGCCATGGTCCACCCCGGGGCTCTGCAGCGCCGCTGCCCCAGGGGGTCCAGGAAAGGGTCCAGCGGTCCCCACCCTGGTGTTGAAGAAGGAGACCGGGGAGGGTCGCGGCAGAGTCGGCGCCCTCCTCCCGCCCGCTCCGCCGCGGCACCTGCCCCTCTTCCTAGTCCAGGTCCCCGCCGGCCACGCCCCTGCCCGGCGACACGCCTCCAAGTCGCCTTCGCCACCCTCACGGCCGGATCCAGGCCCAGGTGGTAGCCCATGCCGGGTTTTCCACTCAGCCGCGCACCTACAGGCGCCCGGGCCTGGAGACCTGCCAGCCAAAACCGCAAAGAAGACCTGGCAGGGATTTCGCCGCGTTCGGAACGGAGCCTGCGACTCAGACTGTTTACTACCGGCGAAATGGTACTACTTGTCAGTTCAGGGGGCCTATTGGATCAGAAGCTGGTCCAGGGCCAGAGACCTCTGCTACATAGAGCTGGCCCTTCTTGAGTCACCCAATATCGAGAGTTCTGCCCCATTTCACAGAAGGGGGAAACTGAGGTCCGGAGAGGCCAGAGGCATGGATTTCCTGAAGATGCACAATTACCACCACTGTGGTCTGGGCCAAATTCAGTGCTGCTGACAGGTTGCCTGGTTGTCGTCACACCCAGCATTGGGCTGTGCCCCAGAGGAGGTGGAGGGGGGTGGGGCAGAAGGAAACACTTGAGGAACCCAGGAGTAAAGGTCACTTCTTTCTCTTAGCCCTAGTCCAGTTTCGCCTCACACCCAGGGGCTGGGGATTCCAAAGATAAGGCAGAAGTAATGACGCGACCTGCTACCTGCGTAGGACCCTCTACTTGGGGCTGAGGGAGGGAGGACGTCACCTGGATGGGTGGAGCTGGTGATGGCTGCACCCACACATTCTTTCCTGCTAATAAAAAAATATACCCTGAGGCCCAGCTGCTCCTGAGCCCAGCTCACCCTAAGGCTGAAGAGGGGAATCTGGGCATAGACACTCCTTTCCAGCCTCATCCAGTCAAGACTAGGCAGCAAAGAACAAGGCTTTAGGAAGGGGGAGGCAGAAAGGAAACTGGGGAATCAAAGGAAGGCTTCCTGGAAGAGGGGGCTAATAGCAGCTGGGATTTTGAAGGCTGAGTAAGAGTTTACCAAATGAACAAAGCAGACAATGAAATAATTTTTTTTTTAAAGAGGCATGTATTTTTATTTTATTTGTTTTGTTTGTTTTGTTTTGTTTATTTATACATGCACTGGGTACAGTCAGAAGCGCGGGAGGGTGAGAGAATTCACCAGAGCCAGAGCGGGGAGCAGAGCAGGAAGAAGGACCGAAGTACACTGCTGAGGGGAGCAGCGGGCGGCAGGAGAGGTCTGCGTGCCATGTGGGACCCTCCTGCAGTGGCCAGGGAGCAGCCGGGGATCGAACCGGTGCCGCAGAGGCTGTGGGCAGCTTCGCAACCCAGCGCTCAACCGCTGTGCCACCGGGGAGGCCCTGAAATAAATTTTTGAGGCCACCAAAACTGACTTCTCACTAGCCTCCCTTGCAGTTATCCCCAAAACACTAACCTGGAGACTCTTGAGCCCCTTAAGGGCTCTCTAAGTCCCGTAACCTTTTCTAAAGCTCCTTCTGAGGGCCTACTTAAAACCTCAGGACTGGAGGGGGAAGCTCAGTGTTTCCCAAAGTGATGTTCTGCCACAGCAGGCAGCACACAGAATTATTTTAGATAGAACAGGGCCACCATTTTGGGGGGTTTGTTTTTAATAGCTGTGTATTCAGTAAAATGAAAAACATAAATAAGCCCCCACTGGGAGGTTCATGTGGGGATTTAGGCTCTGATTTCTTGGGAGGAGTCACTGATTGGGGTGAAAGTGAAAGTCCGGCAAAATCAAGAGGGGGCCTGCAGATGACAGAAACTAGAGGGAGGCCCTGAATCCCTGCACTCAACACCACCAGACTCTGGGCTATTATCTATGAAATAAAGCAGTTAAATTTGTGGTAATGAGGCTCCTGGCTCATATATCTTTTTTAAAACAATCTTTTTAAAAAAATCTATTTATGCATACAAGAGCTGCGGTACCGGCCAGAGATGCGTGGAGGTGAGAGGATTCACCAAAGACAGAGTAGGGAACAGAACAGGCAGACTGACCGAAGTACACTGCTGAGGGGAGCAGCGGGTGAGATAGGCGAGGTCTGCTGTGCCATGTGGGTAGCTCCCTGGCCTGCTGGGGATTGAACTCGTGCTGCAGAGGCTGTGGATTGCTTCATAGCGTGGTGCTTAACCCCTATGCCACCAGGGAGGTCCCGTCCTGGCTCATATTTCTTGAGTGTTTACTTTGCTCCAGCTACCATTACATACAATATCCATGTGCCCACTTTGCAGCTGGGATCAGAGAGACCAGTAGAGTACAGCGGCAGGCCCAGGCAGCAAAGGCTGAATTGGACCCTGGACTTGTCTTGCTGACTCCACACCTCTCACTTTATACCAGTGCTTCTCATTGCCAGGTGGGTGGGGATGGGAATAGGGGAGGAGGAGGAGGGAACATGTCAATATCTGTCAGAATTAGGAGGCCTTATTGGTGTGGAGCAGATAGGGACCAGGGATGTCCCTCAGTACTCCACGGTGCCCCAGATGGCTCCATCCTAGAAAATGATTTGTCCCACTTGTCAATAGGGCTGAGGTAGACAAAACTCACTCTAAACCCCTCTAAGAAGAGGGCCAACTGCTCCAGGAAACATGGCTTGCCCTCACTCATGCCCCTGTTCAAGAACACTCAACGGCTCCCTAGCAACCAGCAGCCAATCCTGTGCTTAAATGCAGGATTTTGGAGAGGAATGTGGCCAATGCTACATCAATGCTACCCACAATTTCAATATCATTCATGCATTAAATTTTCTATCCATTAAAATTTCCATCCCTTTAATCATTTCCTCAACAAAAAAGCAAATCCCCTACTCTGTACCAAGTGCGTAGTGTAGAAGTGAGACTAAGGGACAGTGCAGTGCCAACTTTAACCAGCAGGGGGCAGTGCAAGCACAGAGTGAGCAGGTGAGGGAAGGGAGGCTGTAAAGGAAGGTGAGGTCCTGGCAGTAACTGCGGGAGGATGACCCTGCTCCTCCCCTTTTGAGAGTGACCCTGCCCCTCCCCTCTGTGGCCCAGAGTGAGCAGGGACTGGGCTGAGGTCCCCCAGAGTCATGGCTGCCAAGAGGGGTGAGACCTTGGGGGCTCACACAGGGGAATTGGGGTCTTCCTGGTAGAAGCTGTTTTGCTGGCCTGCAGGAGGTTGAGATCATATTTGTGGCCTAACAGGTCTGACCAGAACTCCCTGAAGGAGCTCTCCAACCTGACTGGGCTCTGGTGCGTTCATTTAGCATTTACTGAGTGCTGACACACAGGCTTGATGACAGACCCAGGCCCTAAAGGAAGTTCCTGGGGCCCTCAGAGAAATAAAATAATTGAATCATTACATAACATGAATAAAAATTACAGCTGAGACTTCTGAGAGCACCTGGTCAGAGATACTACCTGGGCTGGGAGGGTCAGAGAGGGCTTCCCAGAGGTGAGAACTGAGTTTAGCAGGTGTGACCTAGGTGAGCCCTGTCTGGGTAGAGGGAACAGTTAGACCTAAAGCAGGTGAGGGAGGAGCCACGGGAGCACTGAGGGAAGGGGAATAATAGTACTAGCAAAGATCCTGGGGTATGATCACTCCTGCCTGTGTGACTGCAGCAGAGAAAGCGGAAGGAGGTGAGAGCAAGAAGGGAAAAGAGGGAGGTCTTGTGGGGCTTTGGGCTCTGGGTAGGAATGACGCTTTTACCCCAAGGGAGGTAGGACAGGAGCCCTGGGGAAATATGGACGGAGGAGGGGTAGGGCAGACATCAGACTGGGTCCTCACGGGCGCCCTCTGGTGGCTGCTGGGGGGGGGACAGACACGGGGTAATGAGCTGGTAGGGAGGCATCACCCTTGGCCCTGCTCGTGTACACATACACACACATAGGCGTTTTATATATATATACATATATAGTTCTGCGTGTACATATTTTATTTTGGAATAACTTAAAATTTACAGAAAAGTTGTGGATCTGATTCGGAGTTCCCAATGTTCCCTCAATAGGTTTTCCCCAATATTAACCTTTTACACGCCATGGTATATTTGTTAAAACTGAGAATCCCACATTGCTGCCATTGTCACCATTAACTAAACTCCAGCCTGTGCTCAGATTGCACCAATATTCAGGGCCATCCCTGGTGGTGTCTCTGACTTTCCTGGTTGCATGACCTTAACCAGCTGGAGGAGAACCGTCAGGAATGTGGTAGAAGGCCCTTCTTTGAGGGTTTGTCTGATGATTTCCTCATGACTGGACTGGGAGTTATAGGTTTGGGGGACATCCTACAAGGTTTGGAGAGGAGCAGTCGGAGCTGCTGGCAGGAGAGGGAGGGAGAGAGGGCAGATTCTGGGTGTGGCGGTCTCCGAGGAGAGGACATGGGCTCAGGGAATGTCCCAGAGATCGGTGACTCATAGGTGAGAGGCCCCGAGGGAGAGCACTTTGATATAAAAAGGAAGAAAAGCTAAGGAAGGGAGTATAGATCCTTCTAGAAGCTTGGAGGTTCTAGAAACTGGTGTGTGTGTGTGGGGGGAATCTCACAGAAGGAACTTTCCACCACTGCCCCCCAGGCAGTAGGCTGCCCTATCTCTATTGCAGAAGCCTCACAGCAGGGGAAGAAAAAGAGCCCCATGTGAATTCTAACCCTGCTGCTTCCTGCCTCGGTTTCCCCATGTGTGCAATGGCTCCAACTTTGAGCAGTCTGGTTGAGAAGGTTCTGAAGTGCAAGCAGTCCATAAGTAGCAGGTGCACAGGTTTGCCTCAGTGTTCCTTGTACAGCCCCCCCCCCAAAAAAAAAAACAACCGTCTATTTCAAGGTTCTGTCATTCTGTGCAGCAGCCAGGGCTAGAGCCCCGACCCCAACCCCTTTTTTAAAGTACCTGTTTTCAATTGGACTCTGAACCTGTGCCCCAGGCTGCTCCCAACTGGCCAGCCCCTGCTAAGGGTCCCTCATGACTCCCACATTGCCAGTCCTTATCTGTTCTGTGGCTGCCACACCTGGAGGCTGCCCTTCCACAGTCACCGCACAGGTCTTTCTGCTCCATCCAGAATCTTACTGGGTACCAAGCGCCATTCTGGGCACAGAGGAACCAACCATGAGCTAACAACCATGAGCTAACAGCCCAGCAGAGAGACGTTCAAAAGTGCCAACAATGACTATGCAGATACTACGCTGTGGTTGTAGCTCAAGAACATTCAATAGCTCCCTAGTATTCATTCAAGGCATAGTTACAGAGCAGCTGATTAAAGGCAGGCTCTGCTCTGGTATTTTAAACCGTCTGTGCTGCTCATAGCCCTTGAGCCATTTTATAAATCTAAATTATAGGAAAATGGTAGTATTGCAAATGATTCCTGTCCACACAAATGCAAGCTTTGCATCTATTTGTAAATTCATGTCAGCATTCCTAATTACCTCTGGGTATACATCTGTGTTTTCTTTCCTTACAATTTCCTTTGAGCAGGCTGTAAATCTTGCTGGTTCCCATGCTAATTAATGAGTTAGATTAACTCATAAAATACCTGTTTGTTTCATACTAATGTGAGAGTCATGATTTTGTCTTTTTGGGGAAAAAAAAGTTATTTAATACCATTAACATTATGGGTTTCTCTAGCATTCAAAGTCCCCCCCCCCAGGAATTTCCACCTACCTCCATGGTTACCTGTCGCTTTTACCTATTAAAATCTTTGAGCCCCAGAACATTCTTCTCCCCCTTTCCTCCTATTCAGTCTAGACTCCAATCTGTCCCTCAGACATCCACAAATGTTATTTCTATCAAAATCTTTCCAGAATTGACCTATTTCTGCCTCCTCTGGCCCAAGCCACCATCTCCCAGCTGGCCCAGCCATCAGAGGATACCTGTGAGTACCTCAGTCAAATCCAGTCCTGACTCTGCCCACAGCCCTCCAGGACTCCCACCTTCCTCCTGGTCAAAGCCCCAGTCCTTGCCCAAGTCCACAGGCCCTGCCAGACCTGCCGCCATCCCTTTCCTGACCTCAGCTCCTCCATCTCTCCCCTCTGCTCACTCTGCCCCAGCTTCATGGGCCTCCTCACTCTTGCTCCAAAAACCTGGTCCTACCCCAGGGCCTTTGCATATGCTGTTCCTTCTGCCAGAAACAACTTTCCCCCAGCTACCAATTTCCTTCAAGTCTTTGCTCAAATGTCACTTTCTTAATCAGCCTCCCCTGAACTTTCTATTTAAGATTGTAAAATACTTTCCTACCTATTTCAGTCCCCTCCCTTGTATCTCTTTTCTTCTCGCTCCCCACCCCCATCCCAATAAACCTGATCACTCTCATACCCAAGATACAATTTTCTTCTTTATTATGTCTCTTGCCTCTTGTCTTTCTTCATCAAATAGCAGGAATCTTTGTTCATTTGGTTCCCCCATGAATCCTTAAGGCTCCCAATAGCACCTGGCACACAATAGGTGCTCAATAAATGCAGTTCACTCCCTGGGCAGCCTGTCCTCCCAGTAGTGTTTCCCCCGCTAACCTCGGCCCATTCCAAAGGGTGTCAGGCTCCACCCTGAGCAAACACTGCTCCTTGGCTCTGGGCCAGGCCTAGGAGGAAGAACTGGAACCCAAACTTCCCGGTGTGGACTTTCCCCAGAACTCAGGGCCACACTGAAGCACTGCGCCAGGAAGGCAGGGCTTTTTTACAAGATGCTGAACCTGGGCATGAGTTGGGGGCCAGGGGTAGACCCCAGACTTCCCCACTCTCTGCACTGAACTCCTAACTGCCTAAAAATCTTATCTGCTGTGCAACCCTGAGCCCCAGTTAAACCTCATTGAATAAGGAAGTGGACAGGACCTTATGACAAGCCTTGCATTCTGAGCTCTAATGTTGAGCAGAAGGGCTTACCCCGGCACCCACACGATGGAGAATCTACTGCCTTTGGATGCTGCTCTCAGCAGCCCTGTGACCAGAGATTTTCATCATGCCATTTTACAGAATGGAAAACCCGTGTCCCCATAAGCCAACGGCCAGAAGCCAGATCTCTCTGACTGTGGGTTTTCTTTCCAAACTCCAGGCGGGGTAGGGTCCACATGTGAAGACATATCCCACCACCATACACCCCCCCGCCCGGCCCCGATCTCAAGCCTCCGTGCTCCAGGAACTCCATGGCCACACTGCCCTGGGGGGACCCAAAATGCCAGACCGACTCTGCCCCACGACACAGACACCCATGCCTTCCTGGCCCCAAGGGGCCCTCTGGGTCCCCGACAAAGAGACTCCAGGTGCAATCGGACACTTGGTTCATCCGGAGGCTCTCTTTGTCCTACACTTTTGGGAGCAAATGACCCAGAAAAACGCTCTTGCTGCCTGACCTCCATCCTCCCCGTGGTCTGCGCTTCCTTTATCCAGAGACCCTCCTTGGCTTTTTGCCCACAGCTGGCTCTGGGGAAGGTTGTGACACACGTTCACCGCCGCCTTTTCCTGCATCCCGAGTTTGAGAGATATTGTCCCAACATGGAATCAAGGTAAGCAGGCAAGAGAGGCCCACCCCAGAGAACCCTTCCTCCGCTCCTGGGGGTCCCAGTAGCGGGGTTTTAGCTGGATGCAGTTGCCTGAAGACTTGGAAGCCTCTTAAGAATCCCTGGGAGGCCCAGACACCTGCCTTGCCTCTCTTCCATGCCCAGGCCTCTCCTTCCTCAGTTTGGGGGCTCTGAGACCATCCTGTGTCCCCTCGACCCCCTGGCACCACCTGGGCCCACATGACCCTTTAAGTTTCTGGTTTTGGTGTCCCAGGCAGGCTGCCAGGGACTGTAACTGCCAGCCAGATAATCCCTTAGAAACTATGTCAAATGCCCATGCAGGAGTCAGGTTCCTGCTTTCCGGGGAGCTGGGGGGAGGTGACAGGGGTCCTGGGCCAGGCAGTGGGGGAGTCACCGCAGTGCTCTCGGGGTTGCAGGCAGAGCAGGGCAGGGGACTTACCTGATTAGGAGACTGGGTGGCCTCTGGGCAGGCAGCAGGAGCCAGGGTCCAGGTGCTTGCCTGGCATAGGGGGTACAGAAGGATTGCAGGCCGCCCCACCTCTCTGCCCAACTTTCCCTCTTTGGTGGCAGCAACTAGCTAGCAGTTGCTCCCCCAGGTGGGCCCAGCGCACCTCGACATGAAAGGCGAACCTTTGAGTGAGAGACACTGGTGGCTGGTTGGGTGTGTGCCTCTGTCGCAAGTTGCCCTCACGTGGGAGTGGCTGGCCTTAACCCCTGCTCGCCCAGAGGCCAGGGCTGTCCAGTTGTGTCCAGCTCCAGCAGGTCACCGCCACGGCCCTGCCATCAGCGCAGGGATGGCATGGAGAGCTGGGCGCTCAGGGGACCCTTGCTGAGTGAGTGAAGGGATGAATGAGCAGAAGCTCCTGGTTCCCCTCTCCCTGCACACCCCCGCTTTCTGGGACCCCAAGCTTTGTGCTTGCTGGGCCACCTCTCTCTGCTCTGTGGGGGCATGCTCTGTCCCCCAGGAGGCAGATCAGGGTGAATGAGGCATGGGGACTGTAACATACGTGCCCAGGTCTGAAGACTTGGTCACAAATAAAGAACATAAAACAGCTCATTTTAAAAAATATCAACATCAAAAAAAATATATATCAACATCAGAATGATAATAGTTTGTTGTATTGAATTAAATGAAATATATTGTGAAAACTATCTCACTTTTTTTTTTTTACAAATGGGGTTACTAGAAGGCTACCAGAGGGACTGTGGGGGTGGGGGTCGAGGGGGGACCCTATGGATAAGGGGGGGTTGGGGGAAGGTCCCAGTGCCTTCGTTGTTGGTGCGGCATCTTAGCAGACATTTGAGGAAATATGAACTTGTATCCCTAAAGCATACACAGTGTGTAAAGCAATGTTACCCAGTAAATAAATAATTTTTAAAAATTTAAAAATAAAATGTGATTACTAGAAAAATTTAAGTGACATTTAAAATTTTTATTTTTTTAAGATTTATTTTCATTTATTTGTGCATACAAGAACTGGCAAGAGGTGTGTGTGGGGGGTGAGAGGATTCACCAGAGACAGAGTGGGGAGCAGAACAGGCAGATCCACTGAAATACACTGCTGAGGGGAGCAGCGGGGAGACAGGAGAGGTCTGCTGCGCCATGTGGGTAGCTCCCTGGCTAGGGATCGAACTCAGGCCACAGTGACTGGCGATAGCTTTATAGCACTGAGACTTCACCCCTTGCGCCACCAGGGAGGCTCATATTTAAAAATTTTAATTTCAATTGGCTTGCATCATTGTTTCGCTGGAAAGCATTGGAATGGCACTTAATACAGGTGAGCAGCTGGCACCAGTCTGTTTCGTTCACCTTCTATTGCTATTGCAGCACGTCTGTATTATTTTCAGTCTTTATTAGCAGATGAAACTATCTTATGTATTGTTTGCTTATCTACCTCTTCTAGAATGTAATTTCATTGAGGTCAGGGATTTTTGTCTTGCTCAATATTGCGTCTCTATGGTCAACAGCAGTGCCTGGTATGCAGTAGGTGTTCAATAAATACTTGTGGTTTGAATGAATGAAATGGGCGATGGAAGATGCATCAAGCCCCTCCTACGTGCAGTACCTAATGCTGATGGCATTTGCCACCGTAGCCACAAGGCAACAGACTCGAGGCAGCAGCCTCAGTTTCCCACCCTGCAAAATGGGATCAATGGAGCAAGGAAGTGGGAGGATGAGCAAGGACACAAAGACCTGATGTCTTACCCTGATCCCCCTCTCCATCCCTTGCCCATCCCTGCCTGGCCCCCACTCAGCACTAACTTTTTTAATTAAAGGTTTCACATGGATGCATTTTAAAGAGTCTACTTCTCACCGAGGTTGGTTAAAGTTAGTAGAGCAACATTGCCAGCCAACAATTTCTCCTTTCCCAGGGATGTCATCTCCTTAGCTTCTTTTAATTGGTTATTTTTACTTGCATAGCTCTAAACGGTACCTCGTTTTTCCCACGTCTTGATTTTTCAGATATTCAGAGTCACCCTGGATGAGTTTTCAAAGTTTGCTCTGTTTTCCTGTTCTTATCACTGAGCCACACCCCGCCTCTTCTCCAGAAGTCTGAGTCAGTGAGTCTCAAAATCTTTTGGGGGTCTTGTGGAAATCCAGATTTCAGGGTTCCATTCCCTAAGTTGCTGATGAAGGCGAGCTGGGGCAGGCTGAGAATTTGCATTTCTAAGAAGCTCCTGAGTGAGGCTGGTGCTGCTGCCCTCTGGAGCACGCTTGAGAACCATGGGTCTAAATCTTCTCCCAAGACAGATTGGAGATGGATCAGCAGTTCTATCCTTGGCACATGTCCAGAGAACTCTCCCTGGAGACGTTTGCTTTGTTTTGTCGTAGATGGTGGTAAAATGCACGCAACATAAAATTAAAAATCTAACCATGTTTAAGGGCTCAGCTCGGTGGCACGAAGCACATTCATACTCTTGTACAGCAGTCCTTGCCCCCTCTCCAGAACTTTCTCATCTTCCCGAATTGGGGCTCTGTCTCCATTTAACAATCACTTCCTAGCCTCCTTCCCCAGCCCTAGGCACCCACCTTCTACGGATGTGACTCCTTGGTGTCGCTTGTGTTTGGCTGATTTCACTGAACATCACATCCTGAAGTTTCATCCATGTCCTGTGTCAGAATGTCCTTGCTTTTTAATTTTAATTTTTTAAAGGATTTATTTATTTATGCATACAAGAGCTGGTGTGTAGGCCAAAGGTGCAGGGGGTGAGAGGATTCACCAGAGACAGAGTGGGGAGCAGAACAGGCGGATCTACTGAAATCCACTGCTGAGGGGAGCAGCGGACGAGACAGAGGAGGTCTGCTGCACCGTGTGGGTCAGCTCCCTGGCTGGGGACCAAACTCATGCTGCAATGGCTGGCAAGAGCTTGATAGCTCTGTCTTTAACTCCTGCACCACCAGGGAGGCCCCGTCCTTGCTTTTTAAAGCAGAATGATATTCCACTATCTATACGGACCCCACTTTTTCATCCATCCACTCATTGAGTCCCTAGAGCCTTAGACTCCGGTCTGGGTGGGCTTTCTTCTGACACAGCGCAGCTCCGGGTACCACCTTTGGCTAATGCTGGGGAGTCCTCTCCATATCTTCCCTTTTTTTTTTTTAAAGATTTATTTATTTATTTATACAAGCACTGGGTACAGTCAGAAGTGCGGGAGGGTGAGAGAATTCACCAGAGCCAGAGCTGGGAGCAGAGAAGGCAGACTGATGAAGTATACTGCTGAGGGGAGCAGCAGGCGGCAGGAGAGGTCTGCTTAGCCATGGGGGACCCTGGCTGGTGGCCGCAGATCCAACCGGTGCTGCAGAGGCTGTGGGCAGCTTCGCAACCCAGCGCTCAACTGCTGCGCCACTAGGGGAGGCCCTTTATCTTCCCTTTCTTGATTTCAAAGCATCTTTCTACTCCCTGGGGTCTGACCATGATTTGCTCCATTTTCCTGACTCCTCATCATCCCACCACCAAGCACCCGGAAACCCATCTTCCTCCTGATGACTTCACCGGTATCCCAGATAGTGAAGAGGCAGCCAAGTCTTTGGAGTCAGGGAGGCTTGGGTTAAAATATCCCAGCTCCAACCCTCACTAGCTCAGTGCCAGGTCTCCCCCAGCCCACCAGCAGAAATCAGTAGTAATTAATAAAATTACTGATAGGAATATCATGGCCCCAAATCATGATGCTCCCCATATCATATTATTAGAATGAATAACCACCTGGCCATATCATTAATGAAATCACCATTAGACTGTAATAACAATAACAAGATTATTAGTACAATAGGTGTATACACTGACTCACAACGTGGTTCTCTGTGGGATTCCAAGCAAAAGGCTACAACTCTGAGTTCCTGTTTTTTCATGTGGAAAATGGGAATAATAATAGTGCCATGTGGGAATGATTGACTGATCAATATATTATTGAATTATTGTCTTCTAGATGGTAGGTTCTGTGTTAGGTTCTGGGAATATATTAGTAGTAAAACCCAGCAAACCAAAAAAAAAAAAAATTGTCCATACCTTTTGGGGATATCTCATACAAAGATTTTAGCACTGAGTCTGACCCTTAATATTATTACTTGTGTTCTTTTAAAATTACAAATATAAAAAAATAATAAAAATAAAATTAAAAATAATCTTATAAAAAACAAATAATCATATACATCACATGCAATTTTGGAATTCTATGTAGTAACAGCAACATTTCATTAGTTTTTAATAATTACATGAACATGTGTATCAATATAATTTATGTATTGAGCATAGTAATTAAAACTTATCGCAATTTCATTATTATTTACATTTAAAATATGTAATGCGAATTATACCAACATTATTTTAGTGTGGTGATAAATTAGTCATTGTAGATGTTATTCATTTCTTACATATAACAGACAGCAATCGTGTAATGTAAAATGGCAAGAATGACGCTGCCCTTCCACCCCCGGCCGCGCGGGGGCGCTCCAGGCGTTCGCGGCGCCTCGGACACACGGGCTCCGCCTTCTGGCGCCGATTGGCGGCGCGCGCGGTGCGCGGTGACGCACGCCGGGGCCCGCCCCGGGCCCCGCCCCCTCCCCGCCCCTCCCCGCCCGCCCCTGGGCCCGGCCCCTCCGCCGCTCCCTCCGCCCTCCGGCCGGCGGCGCTTGTTGTTCTGCGGCCGGGGCCGCCACTCCAGTCGCAGCCTCCGGTCGCCGCCCGCCCGCCCGCCGGCCGGCCCGCGCGCGCGGCCATGGAGCTGGAGGTGCCGGACGAGCCGGAGAGCGCCGAGGCGGGGGCCGTGACCGCGGAGGCGGCCTGGGCCGCGGAGAGCGGGGCGGCGGCAGGTAACGGTTCCGGACCCGCGTCCCTCCCGCTCCCCGCGGGGCCCGTGGGCCCGTCCGCGCGCCGGGGGGCGCCGGGCCCGCCTGCCGGGGTCGGAGCGTTCCACTCGGGGGCGCTCGCGGGGGAGGGTGTGGAACGCCCCATGCCGGGGCTGGGGGCGCCCTGCGGGGACCGGAGGGGGGATGGAGCCCCGCGCCCCGGGGCTCGCCGTGGCGCCGCCCTTCTGGGGGTCCTGCGGGGACCGCGGGGCTGGGGACAGGGGTCGTGCAAGGCCCCACGCTGGGAGGCTGTGGGTGGAGCAGCCCCTTGGAAGCCTGCTGGAAGAAGGGTTCTCATCCCGGGGGGGGGCAGCGCCCCCATTTAGGACGCGGGGTGCACGGGCGTACTGCCTTTGGCTGAAGGTACTTGGGGACGGCATCCCTCCCAGGCTCGGGGGGAGGGGGACACTGCTTTCTGCTTTCCGTGTGGGGGCCAGTGGGCTCTGCTTTCCAGGGAGGGATCTTGCCCTCAAGGCCGGGCATGGCTGTGGGGTGACACTGCCCTAGATGTGCCCCCTGCCTAGACCCACATCTCCGGGCCATCCACCTTGCTGGGATCAACTCTGGCGCTCACCTTTCGGGTCTTACTCCCCAAGACGTCACTCCTGTGGGCACATCTTACTGGTCTTGAGGGCCGGGGCGGTCCTGGTGGAGATGGGCATCTGAGGTCAGGGCCATCCTGCTTTCTCATGTCTCACTGTGGGAGTTCCCAGAACCAGGTTATGGCACACCGGCTCTATCTTACCTTTCTGGGTCTCAGTTTACCTTCATGTATGTATATATAACAGGAGGGGACGGGGTGGGGGGCATGATATCTCCAGGGTGAGGAGGAGGAGCCCCCACCCCAAGCCTTCTCCCTGGATGCTGCTGCACTGTGCGTCTGTGGAGGACCTTGTTTCCTGGTGCTCCTTTCTTTGGGATGCCTCTCTTGCTTGCCCCCAGCAGAGCAGGTATGGTGGCCTCAGCCTTTCCCAACCCGGTGGCGCCCTGCTGCCTTTCCCTGGGGCAGTGTGCAAAGCGATTGCTTCTTGGTTGAGGTTGCAGAGCTTCCAAATAGGATATTTCCGGATCCGCAGAATTCTCTGCTCCCCGCAGCAGCCCTTGCCGGCTGAGTCCCTGTAGACACCCACATGGGCATCCAGCCTTCTTCTCCCCCGGGCCTCCCGAAGCTTCCTTGGCAGGCAGGGAGATGCTGTGCTGCTTGAGTTGGGAGAAATGTCTGAAGAGAGAGCCAGAGGAATGAGCTTCCCCCCTGGGCTGTGAAAGACTCCACCCTCTTCCTTTCCCTCTGCCCTCTGGGCCTCTTGGTCACTGATGGGGTCTTTCCAGCCATCCCGTCGCTGAGTCCTCATTGCGTGTCCTGGCCTGGCCAGTATCGGGGTTGTTGAAGGGTCAGCCCAGCCTAGCGCCTTTCTCAGCGCTCTGACTTCTGCCATTAGCCCTCTGGTCTGGGCTGTTCAGAGCCAAAATAGCCCAAGACGCCACAACCACAAGAAAGCCAACACTGCAAACTTCTGTCTTATCAGGGGCTTGGTCATGGGATTGGAGACAGATAAAGTCAAGGAGCTGGGAGATAAGGGACCTGCCCTCCTAGTCACTGAAATCTGCAGAAATCTGACCCCTGGCTAATTGTTTATTTTACTCACTTTAAAATTAAGAACAACCTCTCCACCTCCCAGTCCTTTACTCTATTTGGCTCTGTTAAATTTGGGTAATAGCTGTCCACACTTTTCTTGCTGCTTATACAAATATGTAAATACCTTGTTTGTATATTGCTTTTTCCTCAGGATGGTTCATTTTAGTCCAAGGTTTTCTGCCTTGGCACTGTTGATATTTTAGGCCAGAAAATTCTTTGTGGGGGGGAGGGGACCGTCTTGGGCTTTGTAGGGTACTGAGGGGTTATTTCTTGCCCCCAATCACTCATCATGACCACCTGGGGGAAGCCGCTGTACTGTACTTGTTATTCTGTGTCTTGTTTGCTTTTTATCTATAATGGGCCTCCCTGGCGGCGCAAGTTGTTAAGCACAGCACTATGAAGCTATCCACAGCCTCTGCAGCACGAGTTCGATCCCCCACCTGGCCAGGGAGCTACCCACATGGCGCAGCAGACCTCTCCTGCCTCGCCTGCTGTTCTCCTCAGCAGTGTATTTCAGTCAGTCTGCCTGTTCTGTTCCCTACTCTGTCTCCGGTGAATCCTCTCACCCCCCACACCTCTGGCTTGTACCCCAGTTCTTGTATACATAAATAAATCTTTAAAAAAAAAAATCTAGAGTCGTCCCCTCCCCCCAATGATATCAATTCTTTTCTTCAGAGAGAAGGAGCATGGTGCTGTAGCTAAGAGGATGGAATTGTATCCACCCTTATACTGCCTAGATTCCTCTTAATTGCTGTGTGTCCTTGAAGGGCAAATGCCTTGATCTCTCTGAGCCTCAGTGTTCCTGTCTGTACAGTGGAGCACTGCTGATACCCAGGGCTGGCCCAGTGCCTCCCCGATTTAGGTTAGCATGTGGGGGTGTTTGATGGATGCTAGTGACCATTGCCAGCTGCTTTAGACACTGACGGTGTTGGTCCAGCCAGCCTCCTGCTGGGGGATGGTCAGTGGGTTGTCTCTGGCGTCCTCTTCAGTGCTGCAGCAAACGTTTTTTAAATAAGGCCTGTGAGTGTGGCTGCTTTACTTCTAGTGGTTGGAGTCTCTACCTGGGAATTACTGGATTGGGGCAAGCAGACGGGAAAATTACTCTCTGAAGCCTTGCAGGATGGCTTTCCAGAAAGGCCTGGCAGGGGTAGAGAGAGACTGTCTCCCCAGTATTGCTAGCTCTGGGTGTTAGCCTGAATAGTTTTGGCCAATCTGATGGGAGGAGAGACAGATCTCACCAGTGTTTGGAATCTGGTTGCTTTAAATGCCCAGGCCCCTGCTCCAGAAAAGGAATACCGGACTTCTCCTTTGGCCTTCAGGGGCCATGTAGGGTGCCTGGTTTCAAGGGTTTGGGATATTGGGAGTCCTTGGTGCAAGGACACTTTCTGGAGCTGATGGTGGGCCCATGAGTTGCCTGTGGGCTTTGGCTTGAACTGTGATCTGGCATTTCCAAGCTGTTTCCCTCCTGTTGTTTCTGCTTCCCTGATGCCTCACCCTGTCAGCTTCATTCCCAGCTCCTCCCCCCACCCGCTTCCACCCATGTTGGTTGTCTCCAGAGTGGACAGGGAATATGCCCACTTCCCTCCTCTAGCCCATCATCCTTAGACAGTGGACTTCCCCATCTCTTCCGGGTTCCTGCAGCTCACTCCAGAAGGCTCCCATTAAAAACTGACTCAGGGTACTTCCCCTTCTACCCACAGCCCTCCAGGACTCCAACCTCTCTTGGGGTCAAAGCCGGAAATCCTCTCCTTGGCTCCCCCCACAGGACTTGCTTGGCCTGCCCCGTCCCCTCCCTGCTCTCACTTCCTTCCTGTCTCCTCATCCTTCACTCTGCTCCAGCCACACCAGCCTCCTTGCCTTTTCTTCAATACTAGGTGCAGGCCTGCACTAGGGCCTTTGCACTGGCTACCTTCTTCTTCTTTTTTTTTTTTTAAAGATTTACTTTTATTTATACTTACATGAACTGGGGTGTAGGCCAGAGGTGCGGGGGGTGAGAGGATTCACCAGAGACAGTAGGGAGCAGAACAGGCAGACTGACTGAAATACACTGCTGAGGGGAGCAGCGGCTGAGACAGGAGAGGTCTGCTGCGCCATGTGGGTCAGCTCCCTGGCTGGGGATCGAACTTCTGCAGCAGTGGTTGGTGATAGCTTGATAGTGCTGAGACTTTAGTCCCTGTCCCCCCAGGGAGGCCCCTGCACTGGCTGCCTTCTGCATGGAAAGCTTTACATCCAGATCTGTGGTGTTTGCTTCCTTAGCTCTTTCAAGCTTTTCCTCAGCTATCTCCTCAGAGAGGTTTCCCAGCCCTCCCTTACATAGGAGCTGCCTCTCTGTTCCCTGCCTCAAGCTCCCTGTCACTTAGCACTTACACATGGGATGTGATTGGCTCTCCTTGCTGCTGACGTCTCCCCTCCTGAGCAAGCTCCGTGAGGGCCGAGCTAGTGTGTTATGCCCCTGCTGGGTCCCAGCCCTCGCACAGCCAAGCATATAACGGGCTCAAGGAGCAGAGTGTGGGGAGGAATTGCACCCTGGGAGAGGCAGCCAGGAAGGTGCCATGTGGGAGGCCTGAGGAGGGTCTGGAAGAGCACCCAGATGGACAGAGGTCTGGTGGTGCTTGAAGAACAGCGAGGGGCTGGCAGGCGTCTTCACTGTCGCCGTGGCAGGTGGCAGTGGCAGTGGGGTCATGACATCCGTCATCCGCACATTCTGACTCGGTGGCGGCCTTTAGATGCAGAAGCTCCGAGTTCAAATTCATTCTGTCTCGCTGGTTCCTAGCGATGCCACATCAGATTCTTGGACCTTTGGTGGTCTTGGTCCCCTTCATGGAGGGGCCTTGGGGGCCTGACCCGCCAGAGCACTCCCTTCTGGTCTCCCTTTCTCACGGGATGCGGTGAATGTGTAAAGCTCTTGCAAGGTGCCCGTCACGCAGCCAGCTCCACTCTGGCGTGGATTTCCCTCCTCCCAGGTTCCATGTGTGAGAGACGGGGGCGACGTGTGTGAGCTGCTGGCTGCGGAGCCAGGCCGGCTGGGGTCTGTGGGGACCCAGGGCCCTCAGTTAGGGACTTGGTACGTGCACAGGGTTATTGGATATTTTTTACTGTGGGTGGGACAGGTGGGTCCTAAGTCCCCAGATTCCTTCAGTGACCAAGGGGGGGCTTCCTGGCTGCCCCCATGGGCTCTCAGATCGGGGTCGAATGAGATGTGGATGGTGAACTAGTGCACAGATAGGACCGGAAGTTGGCACTGTGGGCCACATCCCACCACCAATGTTTCATATTGAAGTTCTGTTGGCAACGCAGCCACACCCATTTGTTCACATGTTGTCCATTGCTGCTTTCCAGTTACAGTGGCAGAGCTGAGGATTTGAGACAGAGAACTTCTGGCCCTCAGAGATGGGGGAAATTTTAATTGTTTCACTATCTGTTCCTTTATGGAAGATGTTTGTCCACCCTAAATAAGGAAGGTCATGAGCTGTGGTGAGCGTGCAGAGGGAAGTGAAACGTGGTGATGGGGCCCACTGTGGTCAAGGTGGTCTTGGAAGGGGTGGCCTATGTAAGCATTCAGAACTTGACAGCTCATGCAAAGGCCCTGAGGTCGGGATGAGTATAATTCATTTGCGCCACAGAAGAGAAGTGGGGTTGGACAGGGCTAGAGCTAGTGGGGTTGGCCAGAGCTCTGAGGGGGTGAAGGTATTCAGGGGAGCGGTGCTGGGGTCTCGACAGGGCCCCACAAAAGGTGGGCGACAAAGAACCCAGGAAGGCATTGCCTGAGCTCTGGAGAAGTGGTGGGAGTGGGGTGGGTCCTGGAGCGGGGGAGCAGATCTGGCCAGAGCTGAGCTCTCTGGCTGGGTTAGCAGGCAGGGGTGTGCTGCCCACCCCAGTGCAGGTGGAGTCTTCCAGGACCTGGATGACAGCCCGGAACTCCACCTGGGTCCAGTCCCTCCTCGGCCATGGGCAACTGTGCTCTGGGCCCATGGCACCGAGGTCTTTCTCTCAAGACGAGGGGGCATGAATCCTTGAGGATCCTTGAGGAACAGGCGAGGCTCATTAAATGACAACTATGTGTGACCCAGATGTTTACAGACAGAAGGCTCAGTTTCCATGGTGGTCTTGGTGGGGCCCCTGACCGTCCTGCTCCCACAGTCATGACTGAACTGTGTAATGGGGGTTGGCACCCGCTGGGGATTTTCTATTGCTGCCAGCTGGATGGGGGGCGGGGGGGTGCAGATGGCAAGCTCACGTGCGTGAGGATTACTGACGTGGGAGATTAGCTGTGTGACCAAGTCCGTCCAGAAGGTTTGGGGCCCAGCCCCAGGAGCTTCCAAGTCCCAGAGTTGGGGAGGCTTTTTGGGGCCCAGGCATCTGAGTTTGATTAAGGAAAAGAAACCCCAACGTTTTGTTACATTTGCCCTCTCCTGTGGCTCCCACATGCATCAGGCGCTGGATTCCTGCCCTTTGGCCTTCCCTGGGGCTGCGGGGAAGGTTAGGGAAGCGGGTGAAGGGCGCATCACACACAAAGTACATGATCAAGTGCACTCAGGCACGGCCGGGGAGCCGGCAGAACGAGGTGGCCAAGGTCCCTGTGTATGTTTGGGGGGCGCATGCAACAGTGAGCAAAGAAGTGGCAGTGATAACAGCACACAAGACAAGTGCCACTCAGAAGAGCAAAGCAGAGGAGAGATAGATGGGCAAGGGGGGGGGGGCTTGTTGAGGCCAGGAGCGGGCAAAATTCTAAAGAAGGTTGACAGGGAATGAGGGAGCATACGTCGTGATATGGGGAGAGTGTTCCAGGCAGAGGGCACGGTGTGTGCAAAGGCCCTGAGGCCAGACCCTACCTGGCTTGTTGGAGGAACAGCGAGGAGGCCTGTGAGGCTGAAGTAGAGGAAGGGGGAGGGAGGAAGTCATGGAGGGGGTAGGGCAGGCCTTGCAGGGTCATGTTGCTCTAAGGGAGGATGTGGGCTTCCATCTGAGAGGGGGGCAGCCCTCGCGGGCTGTGGGCCAGAGGAGGACAGGACCTGTGTTCCCAGGTGCCCTCTCGGTGCTGTGAGTGAAGCTTGGGAGCAGCATGACTGCAAGTGTGAGGTGCTTGTGAGCGCCCCTCTAGGTGGTGTGCCCGGGCACTTGCACCATGGTGCGGAGCTGAGTCCCTGGAGACGTCAGCGGAGAGGAGGGCCGCCGTGCTGGGCAGTGCCTGCCCTTGAGGAGATGTGGGTGGTGCCACCTGAGTGTATTTTACTGGAGGTGGTGTGTATGGCCGGGTGACCACGTGAGGTGACCAGGGGGTGAGAGCAGGGAGCAGAGAGGCTCGGGAGCAGAGCCAAGAAGGGGGTCTCGGCAGCCACTCCTCCCCTCCGTTTCCTCATTTGTTATCTGGGGTCACAGACTTGCTTTCCTCTTGGGGTTTCTGTGAGGCTCAGAGGACTCCGCACGCGAAAGGCTCAGAACAGAGCCCAGGTGGGTGATGCTCGGGACACACATGGCCGGGCAGCCCGGGGCCGGGTGCTCTGTGGGTCCCTCCGGCACCTACTTTGAAATGTACCAGGGATTTGTTTTATTTGGGTGTAGAGAGGCCCACAGATCAGGAAATAAATGCTCCTGAAAAGAGTTTGTTATAGTTCCCAGGGGGAGGGACACTCGGGGCACCGGCGTCACCAGGAGGCACAGGGCAAAGGCAAGCATGGGGCCCTACTGGGGCTGCTGCAGGCCAGCAGGGGCAGGGCCTGGCAGGTTGCCTAGTGAGCGTGCTAGGTTTGATCATGCACAAGGTTCTGGGCTGTGGGGGTGGTCTCCGCTTGTCCATACCTGGCCTGGGGTTATTCAGAGCAGGGGGATGGGGTTTGTGAGTGAATTAGATCAGTGAGTGATTGGGGTGTTGCTTGGTTCGCATGTCAGAGGTGTACTCACGCAGTTGTTTGTGATCTCCGGGAGCTGGCTGACAACCTTCCAGGTCTGCAAGACCCCCAATGTCAAAGCATCATAAAATACAGAAAATAAAGATATGGGCTTAACCTAGCACAAGGTATACCAGTCCCAGCTCCCTCCAGCAGTGAATGAGACACTTTGTATCTGCTGGTCTTAGGTCTGTGACATGACATCTTGGCATAGTTGCCATTTGCATTTGTCTTAACATGAGTCAGAGGAACCCTTCATGTATTTTCCCCCTTTTTTTGTTTTATTAAAAATATACTCCAGTCAAGGGAGCAGAGACAACACGACACAAAGGACTTGCCCACCCAGATTGGGTGGGGAGAGTAGACTCACCTGTGCTCTCGCTCCAAAGGTATTCTGTGCTTTGTGTTGGAGCTGGAAGATGCAGTGCTGCCCACTCCTGTTTCCCATGTCAGTGCCTGCTGCTCTTTTAAATAATTTTTCTAGGGGCCTGGTTGTGCAAAGGGTTAAGATGCAATCTATGAAGCTGTCTGCAGCCACTGCAGCACAAGTTCAATCCCCGGCCAGGGGCCTACCCAAATGGCGCAGCGGACCTCTCCTGACTCACCCGCTGCTCCCCTCAGCAGTGTATTTCTTCAGTCTGCCTGTTCTGTTCCCCACTCTGTCTCTGGTGAGTCTTCTCACCCCCTCATACCTCTGGCCTCTACCCCAGTTCTTGTATGCATAAATAAATAAATCTTTTTTAAAAAATCATTTTTCTTGGAAAATTTCCACACCTACAGAAAAAGTTGCAAGAATACCAAGGTGAGCACCCAAGGTGAGCACCCGTATGCCCTGCGCTGAATCACCAGGTGTTCACTTGCAGCACACAGCTTTCTCTGTCTGCATGTGTTTCTTTGTGTGTGTTTGGGGTGGGGGGGAGAGATTTGGAGGGTGGGTTTTTTTGTTGGACCATTTAAGAGTGAGTTGCAGACACAAAGCCCCTTTATCCCGAAATATACATGTACAGCCAGTTCTCATTAGTCACAGTTTTGTTCTATAAATTTGCTTCAGTTACCTGGTTAGTGGGCCCCGAGCCACTACTCCGGGGGAGCGCAGCCTCCTGAAGCCTCCGGTAGGTACGTTTCACCTGGGGGACAGTACATAATTTGACTAACGGCACCTAATTTAATATTAGTTATGTGTTGCTAATGACAGGGGCACGTTCTGAGGAACACGTTGCTAGGTGATTTTGTTATACAAACATCACAGAAATTCGTTCACAAAGCCAGATACTACAGCCCACTCCACAGTTGGGCTGCATGGCACAGCCTCTGGGGACCCCTGTTTGATATGCCGGCCATCATTGACCAAAATGGCAAGAGGGGCTTGTGACCATCGCGTTGATTTGTTGACACTGAGCTCATGGTCGTCACCACTGTGACTGCTACGTGTGCGAGGTGGTGCATGTCACAGCCTTCTTGCTGGCACTTCACCCTGCCTCTGGGGGCCACCTTAACAGCCAAAGAGCACAAACATTTTAGAAAGCATGGCCCTCAGAGCACAGCAGGGCTTGTGTGCCATGTGACAGCGCCACCTTGTCAGCCTTGGCTGGCATTTGTGTGTGGGGTCTCACTACCTTGATGGGAGCTAAAATACATTTAGCCGGTTGGCATATTTACAGCAGATTGGGGGGTGGTGATGGCCCACTGTCCATCTGGAAACAAAATCACAGTCTTAGCTCAGGTAGCCGGACCTTGCCCCTGAGCCAACCCCTAGCCTCTATTCTGGGTGCGCCCTCCCTTCCAGCCACACCAAACCCTTTCTTTACTGTTTCCTCAAAAGCATCCTGTTCTGTCACTGCAGGACATTTGTAAGTGCTGCCCACCCCCTCCTAGAATTTGTGATTTTTATTTTCCCTGCTTGAAACAAGGTGCAGGCCTGGCTCTGTCCCAGCCCACCCAAAGGACCTCTGACTCCAGCTTCTTGTTTCCCCCTGTGAGGTAAAGCGCTCTGGTCACACACCTACTGCCAGGTCGTGACATATGTCTTATTCTGTACTTTGCTTTTTTCCTAAATGCTTTTTTTTTTTTTTTGATAACAGCTTTACTGAGGCATAATTCACATACCATACATTTTACCCATTTATGGTGTACAATTTATTTTTTTTTTTACTATATTCACAGACTTGTGCAACCATCATCACAATCAATTTTAGAACATTTCCATCACCCCAAAAAGAAACCTCATCCTCCTTAGCAGCCCCTGGCACCACCAGCCCACTCTCTATGGCTGTGCCTGTCCTGGACGCTTCTTGTCAGTGGCCTCCCATGTGGCCTCGTGTCTCTGGCTTCTCTCGCTTAGCATCATGTGTTCAGGGTCCCTCCCCATGGTAGCGAGTGTCAGAGCTGCCCCCTTTGTTATGGCCGAATTGTATTTCAGTGTGTAGGTGAACCATGTTTGTGTCCCCTTTCATCACCTGACGGACACGTGGGGTGTTGACTGCTGTGTAGTCATGCTGCTGTGAACGTGTGTGCACGTTTTTGTGTAGACAGATGTTTTTGGTTCTCTTGGGTAGATATCTGGAATGGAGCTGCTGAGTCATATGGAAACTCTATGTATAACTCTTAGAGGAAGTGCTAGACTGTTTTCCAAAGTGATTGCCCCGTTTTGCAAAATTCCCACCAGCAGTCCAAGACAAAGAGGGTTCCAGTTTCTCCCCATCCTTTCCAACCCTTGTATTGTCCGTATTTCTGATTCTGACGTCCTCGGGCATGTGAAGTGGCAACTCACAGTAATTGTGATTGCATTTCCCTGACAAGTAGTAACAGCTACGTACTTGTGGCCATGTGTGTCCTTTTTGGAGGCATGTCTATTTAGGTCCTTTGTTCGTTTTTCAATTGGGTTATTTTTCTTTTTATTATTCAGTTGTACGCATTCCTTATATATTCTAGATATAATTTCCTTATCAGGGACATAATTTGCAAATATTCTGTGAGCTGTCTCTTCACTTTCTTGATGGTGTCCTTAGAAGCTAAATGATTTTATTTTGAGGAAGTTCAGTTTATGTCTCTTATTCATGCTTTAGTTGTCACATCTAGGAAACCTGTGCCTGACCCAAGATCTTAAAGGTTTGTTTTATTCTTAGAGTTGTGTAATCTCAGCTCTTACATTCATGTAGGTTTATGGCCTGTTTTAATTTTGTATATGGTGTGAGGTGGGGATCCAACTTCATTCTTTTGCATGTGGCTATCCAATTGCTCACATCAGTTGTTGAAAAGACTGTTTTTCTCCTCTGAATTATCATATTACCCTTGTCAAAATCAGTTGACTTGAATGTGCAGGTTTAGTTCTGGATTCTGAGTTGATCTGTTTTAGACCATAATTTTTTTTTAAAAAGATTTATTTGTTTTTATGTATACAAGCACTGGGTACCGTCAGAAGCATGTGAGGGCAAAGGCAAGAGAATTTACCAGAGCCAGAGCGGAGAACAGAACAGGCAGACTGACGAAACACACTGCTGAGGGGAGCAGCGGGCGCGGTAGGAGAGGTCTGTCGCGCCATGTGGGTAGTTCCCTGGCCGGGGATCAAACTCGTGATGCAGTGGCTGCGGGCAGCTTCGCAGCCCAGCACTCAACCGCTGCACCACCAGGGGAGGCCCCTTGGACCATCATGTCACTGGACTTTTATTAATGTCACTGGACTTTTTGGTTGGCGACAGACAGCCCATACAATGGGGGTTCCAGTAGGCTCTCCCATATAGCCTAGGCGGATAGTAGATTGCCACTCTGACATTCACACAACACAGTCACATAAAGATGCATTTCTGAGAACATCACTTTGTCATTAAGTGACTCATTACTGTATTCCTTCAACCTCCTCGTTATGCCAGTATCACCCTGCCTTGATTGCTGTATTTTTTTTAAAGATTTATTTATTTATTCATACAAGAACTGGGGTATAGGCCAGAGGTGTGGGGGGGGGGGTGAGAGGATTCACCAGAGACAGAGCGGGGAACAGAACAGGCAGACTGACTGAAATACACTGCTGAGGGGAGCAGCAGGCGAGGCAGGAGAGGTCTGCTGCGCCATGTGGGTAGTTCCCTGGCCGGGGATCAAACTCATGATGCAGTGGCTGTAGACAGCTTCATAGGCTGCATCTTAACCCCTTGTGCCACCAGGGAGGCCCAATTGCTGTATTTTTGAAGTAAATTTTAAAATAGGAAAATGTGAGTCTTCCAACTCTGTTCTGCATTTTGCTTTTTAATATATTAAGTGTGTCCTGGCTCTTGCTTTCAATTAATACAGCTTTATAGTTGCCACATTCTTCTAAGCAGCTGTATCATATTTTGTTGTATGCCTTCTAGCCATCCATTTAATTTGCTTGTCACCTCTTTTGTATATCCCACACTGTTTTTGGTCTAGCTAGGGTGATGGATGAACAAGAATGACAACCTCTCTCACCCCGTGTAGGAAATCTTGTGTGTACAGGGCTAGGTAGTAAATGTCTTACTTTGTGGGCAAGATGGCTGTGTCACGACCAGTCAGTGGTGCTGTTGTAGGGCACAAGCTGTTGTAGGGCACAACATGTAAACAAAGGGGTGTGACCTTCTGCCAATATTACTTTATTTATAAAAACAAGTGAAGTGCCAACAATTGCTCTGAGCACTCCTTTGTAGGCCTTTTAGGATATTGCGGACTCTGACAACATAATCTGTGAGCCTCTTAAACCATGTCTTTTTAACCATATTAAAGTTCTCAAGCAGAAAGCTCTAAAAGTAGAATTGTTGGCCAAAGGGCATGTGTGTTTGTAATTTTGCCAAGATGTGTGTCCCCACCCCTTTGCAATAGGTTTCACTGATTTCAGGTAGAAGAGAAGCGTGTGCAAAGGCCCTGGGGCAGAAATATGCCTGGCACATGTGAAGAAGAGTGAGGAGGCCATGTAGCAGAAGCATGATGAGCCAAGGGGAAAGTAGGAGGAGGCATTATGTAGCTATTGATAGTTATCTCTCGACTTGCTCTCCTTGTTTTCACCCTTAGGGGCCAGTTTGAGACCTCAGGTATATAGTTAGCTATTCCTAAGAAACAAGTTACCCCAAAATCAGTGGCTTAAAATGATTGTGAACATTTATCATCTGTTTCTATGGGTCAAGAGCCCAAGTTAGCCCCAAACCTCATGACTCAGGGTCCCTGATGAGGCTGCAGTCAGTGTGTTGGTCAGGACCACTCCTCTGAAGGCTTTACTAGGGGCAAGGGGAGCTCTCTCGATTACGGCTCCCTCACATGGCTTTGTGTGGGAGTCCTCAGTCCTGCAGGCTGCTTGAGCATCCTCCCTCCTTACGGCATCATGAGCCGCTTCCCTGCGTCAAGTGAACATTCTGTAGCAGGAGGCCCTGTAAGAGCACAGGCACTCGCTTCAGCCATGTTCTGTTAGCCACACCTGCCAGGTGTGACAGGAGGATGTGGGCAGCAGGACCGTCCTGGAGGTTAGTCCATCAGGGAGCTAGTTTGTCCTCAGAAGCTCCCTTTTTATCAGTGGAGTGACTGTAGCAGGGGTGTGAGTGTGCCTTGAACAGTCAGTATATGCCTGCGGAGAAGACCTGATTCACAGGCGCTCCTGTGTTTTCCTGAGAGGCCTGAGGGTGTCAGTGTGCCAGCTGCTATGGGACTTTGGACAGGCCCTGTCTCTCTCAGCCCTTTGGATTTCTGGAGGCTTTACTCTGCCCCATTGGGGAGACTGGCCTTATGGGGCTGCTGGGAGTGGGACTCAAATATTGGCAGAAAAATGTGGGCCCAGGCCTGCCCAGTTGGCCTGGAGCCTGACCAGCAAGCATCACTTGTAAGCAACATGGGCGAGGACCAAGGGGGCCTCCATTTGAGTGGGCCAGCCCGCCTTGTGCCTCTCAGAGTTCTAGAATCCAAGCATCGTGTCTGTGATCCAGCTGAGCTGCCCAAGAGTAAAAATATACCTGGAGAGGAAAAGTGGGCCAAGAAACCTGGCACATTAGTCCCAAGATAGCGCGTGATCTCCATCAGGCACTCGTGGCGGCTCTGTCCCTGGATCTGCTCCTGCCTGCTGCCCCTCTAGCGTGGGGACCTGCAAGTGTATGTGCCACATTGGTGACCTGGTTTCCCCTCCTGCCCTGCCCTCTGTACCCAGGCAGAGGCTCCCGGGATCAAGGAACCCCACCTGTCCAGAACTGCACAGGCGCTGGCATGTGGCCCAAGGGACTTTACTGTGTGACTTTGTGGGGGATGATTGGAGATGACCAGGGGCCAGCTGGTGGGACAGCAGCTTGGAGGGGAGATCAAGGCCTCGAGAACCCCTAGGCTCAGCAAGACTTGAAGTCTGCTACCCCACCGTCCTCAGTTACGCCTGGCATGCTCGTGGGGGCTACATGGTCAACATTTTCACCTTTGCGGGCCGCATGGCTGCTGTTGCAGCTGTTCAGTCCTGCCGCTGGGGATGGATCCGCCATGGGGACTGGGAAGGGAGTGGGCCTAGCCTCAAACAGGCGCGGAGGGCTTTGGTCCGTGGGCAGTGTGCTGGCCCTGAGCCACAGTGACAGATGCCCCTCTGTACATACACCTGTTCTTTCAGCAGCGCGAGTGGGGTTTCTGTCTCCGCATAGAACATACTAACACGCTTCCTCTTGGAGAGGAGAGCTGTGGCGGGCACTGCTCGGACCAGCCCCGCCCAGCACCCGCTGAACATTCCGCCCTCAGTTCAGCACCCGCCGGGTGAGTGTGAGTCAAGTTCATGAGTTCTCTTCCCTCTGCTCTTCCTGGCTTGGCTTCTGCCGCTCCGGGGTTTCTCGTTCGGCAGATACCTGGCACCAGGCTGGTGTGGGAGTCACGAGGAGAACTCGGGGGCTGTGCTAAGGAACTTGATGTTGCTGGGAGCCCCCTGAAGGCAGGATTACAGTGCAGAGTGCCGGAGGGACGGGCCCAGGCTGCCGGGAGAAGATAGAACTGGACTGCTTAGGTCCCGGGCTGGGCAGGCAGCAGCAGGGCCCAGGGGTGTGAGGAAACTGAAAGGCCAGGGACCTGAGACCCTGGGCCAGAGTGCAGCGAGCAGGAGGGAGGTGGGAAGCTGGGGGCCAATGGGGGCCAGGCAGGATGGGCATTGAGAAGGAGGATGGCTCGGAGACAGGCAGGGCAGGCGGGTGGGGTCAGGTGGGTAACTACCAGAGGTGCGGGGCAGGGGCGGGGGGATGGTGAGTCTGGCTCCCAGGTGTGAACTGGGCCCTGGCGGCTCCCCTCACCCCGCTGTCCTCCCCGGCCCTGGGATGGTATGGATGACAGCTGACTAGCTCCGCTGCACGCCGAGGGCTTAGCAGAAGGTGGCATTGGCTCAGAGACCACACAGCCAGGTGTGCCCAGGCAGAGAACAAGCCAGCGGATGTGAGGTGCACAGGCACGCCTTGCAGGGCTGGGCTGAGCTCCGGCAGGGACTGTGTTCTTGCAGAGCTCCTGGGGGAGGAGGGAGAGAGGAGGTGAGCAGATGGTGGCAGGACTCCAGGCCGAGTGCCTGAGAGAACGGTGGGGGCGCAGCTCCATGTGGAGGCTCAGGGCCAGCAAGGACATGTGTGGAGGGACTCTGGCCTCGTGGCTGCAGGCTTGACTTGGCCGGCTGGAGGGAGGCTGCTGTGATTGTTGACCTGTGCTGCCTTTCACAGTGTCCTCCCCGGGCCCGCTGTCTTCCCCAGACCAGATCAAGTGCCTCCATGCACGTGAAGGGCAGCAGGGTGGTGGTGCGATGCTCGCGGTGGCACGTGGAGACTGCCCTTCTGTGCTGGGGCCATGCTGAGCCTTGCTTGAACGAGCCCTCAGATTCCTCAGGACACCCTGCGAGGCTAAAACCACTCTTACTCCCTGTCAAAGGTGGGTGAACCACAGCCCAGGGAGGTTGAGGTTGGCTCGGTTAGCCCACTCGAGAGCAGCCAAGCTAGGAAGGGGCTCACCAGAGCCCCTGTGTCTTCACCAGAGCTGGCACTGCTCTGTCACAGTGCTAAGACTTAACCCCTTGGCCACCAGGGAGGCCCTCAACAAGTATTTTACATACCCATAGACAGCCCCCCACATACCCCCCACACACACACACACTGCTGACTTCAGAGCCTGGTTATTCTTTGGGAGAGGGAAAATTTTGTGGGGCCCCAGTCGATCATGCCCTTCCAACTCTGACACCTGGCCTAGCCCCACTTGCACTCTGTGGCTTTTTACAGGAAACTTGCTGACCCCTGACTTAGGGAATAAACAGGAAAGGATTTGTTTAACCTACATAGTGATACATTGGTGTCTTTTATTACCCTGCACTTTTTTCTGGGTGCTTAAAATTTTTTCTTATTAAATATTAGACAGAGAGCCAGTTCCCTCTGGAGCAGTCTATCACCCAAACAGGGTTTCGCACCCAGAAAATGCTGAGTTTGGTGTCAATCAATGAATGAATGAACAGAATATCATTTGGGAGGTTGATTATTTGGAACATTTTTTAATTCCTTACTTGACACCATTCACCATTCCAGGTGGTTCAAAATGATAGATGCAAAATCCTAAGAGGTAAAAATATTCAAGAGGAAAAATGGTTTCCCTTAATGCCAAGACTCTTTTGGAGACTTGTTCTCTGCTTTGAAGTTCTGGAGCATTTCCTGAATTGTCCTGCTGATGAGGCCTGCATTTGCTACCCAGGTAGTTGTTGGGTAAGGACATGGAGTTTTTCCTGGGACTGTGGGTGTGATGCTCCAGCTGAGAATCGAGTGATGGAGGACAGAAGCCAGCCATGCCAGATGTGGGGATGGCACACACATTCCAGGCCACAGGCACAAGTGCAAAGGCCCTGAGGCCAGAAAGTGCCTCTCAAAGCTATGCTGAGTGAATGTGTATGAACTGTGACATGGGGCCTGGAACACTGTGCTCAGCAGTGTCCACGGCTACCTGTGTGATTACTCATGCCTTGGGCAGAATCCTCCCAAAAAACCTGTTTCTTCAGAATTTGAAACAAACTCTGGTCTCAAATGTCAAAATTCCCCGTTAGCTTGGAGAAAAAAGATTTTAACTGTACTGAAAAATTTCAACTGTACTGAAAAGTTGAAAGAATTTGACCACGAGTACGTCTACACCTGACATTTTACTGTGTCTGCTTCCTCCCTCCTTACCCTGTCCTTAGAGCTGTCCCTCCACCCGCCCATCTATCCATCCAGTCCTTCATCCAGCTAATTTTTTTAAGGATGTTTTTCAAAGTTGCAGCCATCAGCACATTCCACTTTTAGTGTGTGTATCATTAACTAGAGTGTGATATTTTTCAACGTGTCTTTTGAAATATTAACTATCACAATCAGCTATTAACTATGGAATTCTTAGCCTATCCCAGCTTAATGCTGGTCATAAACGTCTTTGTGAAGCAAAAATGTGAGAATTATTTATTTCTGCCATTGCATGGTGTTGCCCCCTGATTCACACCTAGTCATTATCCACAGGTGTGAAACAGGTGATGGAAGGGCTTAGTGTGGCTGGAGCACAGGGAATCCCCCATGTCTGTTAACCAGAGCAGATCACCTACACTTGACAGATAAAAGCTAACCTAATGTGACACCAGGAAAAGGCAGTGGTATAAAGGGTAGGTGGTGGGCGCACCCATCAGGCCACCTTCTCTTCCACATACTTGCGGTGTGACCTTGGGTGGGCTGTGGGCGCCAGGCCACCTAGCTCCACTCTTTACCTCTGCTGGCCAGCCGGTTGGTTCTCCTGAATTCTGTCCAATTGCGTCTTTGTCTTGCCAGTCTTCCTTTTCTGTTTTCTTGTCTTACTGTGTTGGCGAGCGCCCCCACTGCCGTGGAAGCTCATGCCTGCTCCCCTTGTCTTGTGGTTGACATTAGTGTGTTTGCCATTAGTTTTTGCTTTATATTCAGTTCCAGTGAAGGCAGTTCTTGCCCCTGCCCATTTACCCTCCTCCTTATCTAGCTTCTTAAAAGATTTTTTTGGAGTTGAAATTCTTGTTGAACTTTTTTGAATGCTTTTCTGTATTCTGAGATGTGATCATAGGGTATTTCACCTTTGACTTTGGATCACTTCCTAAATTTCCCCATGCTGCTGTTTCCCCACCTGTTAATATCGATTATGAAATGAGAATTGAGATAGTTAGATCTCATGGCCTCTGGCTCAGGTGCTCTGAGGTGCCCTCTGGCCACCGTGGGGTGGGAATGCGGATGAAGGTGGGTGGGGCAGCTGCACTGTGAGTGGTTATCTGGGGCCTTCTGTTTCTAAATCTGCTTGTTTTTTTGAGAAACCCAGGTTTTTCTCAAAAACATTGTGATTTTATTTATTTATTTATTTTTATTTATACAAGCACTGGGTACAGTCAGAAGCGCAGGAGGGTGAGAGAATTCACCAGAGCCAGAGCGGGGAGCAGAGCAGGCAGAAGGACCAAGTACACTGCTGAGGGGAGCAGCGGGTGCGGCAGGAGAGGTCTGCGCGCCATGTGGGACCCTCGCCAGTGGCCGGGGATCGAACCAGCACTGCAGAGACTGTGGGCAGCTTTGCAGCCCAGCGCTCAACCGCTGCGCCACCAGGGAAGGCCCTGATTTTATTTATTTTTAAAGATTTATTTATTTATGCATATAAGAACTGGGGTACAGGCCAGAGGTGTGGGGGGTGAGAGGACTCACCAGAGGCAGAGTGGGGAACAGATCAGGCAGATCTGCTGAAATACACTGCTGAAGGGAATAGCGGGGAGACAGGAGAGGTCTGCTGCACCATGTGGAACTCATGCTTCAGTGGCTGGTGATAGTTTGATAGCACTGGCTTTAACCCCTGCACCAACAGGGAGGCCCCCAAACATTGTGATTTTAAAAATTGACTTGACTTACTTCCAGTTTTCCAGTGGTAGGAAAAAAGGTCAGGTAGGGCATTCCCTGTGACATAACTGGGGCTGGAGCCAGGAGCTTGGGCAGTGGTGGCGGGGATTGGCAGGGTGCGGGGAAGGCACGCCTAGGCTCACACCTCTGCTGGTCACTCCTGTGGGGACTGTCAGGTGAGTATCTCAGCTTATCAGCCTCAGGTCCCCACCCCAGACTTGGGGGGCGCAGTTCCCCTTTCATGTGGTCAGGGTGGAGGTTAAGACGAGCTGGGGGCCTAGTTCGCACAGGTTCTCAGCAGCAGTGACTTGGTGCTCCATCTCTCCATGCAGTGGTTTCTCCATCTGAAGCCACCACCTCTCCCCAGCTGGGGTGATAGCCTGAGTGGGAAGGGCTTGCACAGCCACAGCCCCAGCACACCCCAAGAGTTGGAACCTTTGCTGTTGCTGCCATAGTGCGCTTCTGATTCAAGGGAAGTGCAGCGGGTCTTGGGCGATATTGCCCCCAGGACTGTGGGTGATGTCTGGAGATAATCTCTGGTTGTCACAAACTGGGCTGCTTCTGGCATCCATTGGGTGGACTTGTGATTCTCTTACCTGGTTTGGTTTGGCTGGGCGGTTCTTTGGGTCTCACCTGGGTTTGACCACATGCCATGGGCACCAGCTCCATGATGGCTTCTGCGTCCCCACTGTGGGCTGTCTGCCCCTTGCCCTGTGTGCTCTCCAGCAGGGGCCCTGTGGGGACCTGGTGACTCAGGGCTCCCAGAGAGTGGAACTGCCAGCTTCCCCATGCCACCCTGCCCCTTCCATCACATTTTGTTGCGTAGAGAGGTCATATGGCTACAAAGAACCACAGCTTCTTTGATCACAGGATCCTTAGAGTTTAGCAAAGAGGATGTCCAGGTGTCCAGTGGGAGCCCCCATCCACCCTGGTCCTCATGGCTGAGCCTGATTGGGGCCGAGGGCTGCTTCTGCCCCTCAGAAGGGGTCCCAAGCCCCAAGCCATGCCTGTGGAGTGCCCTGCCTCCCTGGAAGATTCCCCACACAGCCTCTGTGCCTGTGGTCACTGGCCTGTGGCATAAGGGACCCAAAGGACACAGGTCATTCCAGCTGACAGTACAGTAAGTGCTTCCTGGTCTCCAGGGTTGCTGGCCCTCTCTACCTCGTCCTGTGCTTTCTTGTTTATTCTGAGTCCCAAGGAGCTAAGCCCTGTCCTGGGTACCAGGACCCCATGCTGATCTGATGGACATTGCAACCCCCGCTGTCCCTTCCAGTGGTGACCCTCTTCTCTACACTGAGAGCTCTGCGGTGTCTGTCAGTGGGCACCCTAGCAGAGCTGGTCCCCTGTAGTGGGAGAGATACCATGCACGAGTGCCACGTGGTGCTGAGTGCTGGAAAGAACAAGCAAGCCAGAGAGGTGAGGAGAGTGAGTAACCCTGGTGGGACTGCTGGAGGCTGTGGCTGGAGGATGACCTCTTTGAGGGGTGACATTTGAGCCAGGTTTGGACAAAACAGGGAGCAAACTCTTGTAAGGATTTTGTTTCTTGGAAGGGTGTTCCATGGCATGTGGTCGACCCCAGGTGAGGGAATAGCCCATACAAAGGCCCTGGGGCAGGGCTGTGCCTGACTTGTCGGAGGCATAGCAAGGATGCCTGGATAGAGCAGAATGAGGAAGTGGGGGAAAGAGGGAAGAGGTGAAGGCAGGGATGGGAGTAGGCTGTGCAGGAGCTTGAGAACCTGAGCTCTACCGAGAGGGAAGTGGGCGCCCTCCCAGAGGGTTATAGAAGGGGCAGAACCTGACTCAGGTATTCATGGGCGCTGTCTGGTGACTGTAGTTATAGGACAGACTGGCCAGGGTCAGGACAGCAGCGGGGCCCAGTGGACAGTGATAGGGCTAAGGGGAGTGGGAGCAGAGAGCAGTGGTGGGTTCTGGATCAGTGAACCCAGTGATTTTGTGGAAGGACACATATTCAGGTCCTTGCTTGGGTCCTGGAGTTTACAATCCTTTGGGAACTTTCCCTGCCTGTTTCCAAATGTTTGGAAACACTTGGAGACTTGTATGTGTGCAGAGGGGAGAAGAATGGGTATCTGTCCACCCATCTGTCAGCCAGTCAACAAACACTTGCAGGTGTCTGTTAAGGGGAGCCCAGTCCTGTGGCACAGCTGTGCTCTTGAGGTTCATCCTGCCTGGGGGCTGCATAGAGCCTGCTCTCCCGCGTCACCCCTCTGTCAGGTTACACTTCCCCCTCCCCAGGCTATTTTTAAAACTTAATTTCCTTGAAAACAGGGTGGCTCATTCAGAAGATAATTGGTCACATCCTGGGCTGGGAGGAACTTGGATCTTGGTAAGGTCTCTGCCATCTTAGGTCCTGCAGGTGCTGCTGGTTGAGGCTGTGCAGGAAATTGCCTGCCAGCCCCTGCAGCTATGACCTTGAGCAGCTGCCTGCTCCTCTGGGGGCGGGTCTGCTGAGGACGCCTGAAGACCCTGGGCCTGTGATTTCAGCAAGAGCAACAGGGAGGCTGGCCCTGGCGACAACACTCTTTGGTGGCAGATGTACAGGGTTTTACAGGGTCCTAGCAAGTGAGCACGGCCTGTGGGCATCAGGATTGGGGACGGCCCTGAAAACAAGAAAGGAGGTGACCGAGGTGACCCCCACAAGGGGATACTAGGCAACCTGACACATAGGTGCTGTCTTAGGGACAGGAGGGGAGGGGGTTCCTTCCAGGCAGAGGTAGGACTGCACCTGCCGGTTCCGCTTGCTCTTTGTGACCATGTCAGGTGGCCCCAGGCCCCAACCAGCCCTCCCTCTTCTCAGATCCTGCCCTGCCACCTTGCTGTGCACCCAGGCCAGCGTGTATTCATCCCTGCCCCTTGCTGACCAGTGTGCAAGTCAGGCAGAAGGGGTGGAGCCACAGAGTGACAGCACAGAGACCCCAGGCACAAAGTGGGGGGACACTGAAGGGTCTGACTGTCTGAAGGGTTATGGCTGTGGGGCAGGGCAGAGCCAGCCAGTACTTTAGAGGGACACTAGTGTTGGCGTTGCTCTGGCCTCCGCAGGCCATAGGGCACCGGAAGACCAGGGTAGTGTCAGGACTGCTAAGGCAGGAAAGTCCAGGATGGGGCGGTGGACCCCAGACCCAGGAGCCTCTGGGAAGCCAAAAGGGGGATAGTAGGGTAATCCACACAAGTCTCAGAGGCCAAGCACCCCAACTGAGCTTTAGAATGTTCCGCTGTGGTCCACCGTGACTTCCTGCCTCTTTCCTCTTCCTTCCCCCACACCCCAGATGCAAGCTCATGAATTGTTCTGCTGTGGGGTGGCCAAAGAAAATATTATGTCACTTTCCAGACCTTTTCCGCCATCCGCTTGCCGCCGGCTGGGCCTTGGGATGGGCTGAAGCACAGGTTGGCCCCTGAGGCCAGTGCCTGGGCTGGGAGCCCCATGCGTGGGCTGCCATGGGCACATACGGCCTGCTGTGACCCTCATGTGGCCGGGGTGTCCCATTCAGCTGCCATCAGCCGCGCAAGTGCCCACCTCAGACTGTCCTGGGGGATGCCCCTTTAGTGATCCCTAAAGCGCACCTCCAGCCACAGTTTCCTTATCTGGACCAACCCCTCGTATCTGCACAGTTGGTGCTCAGAGCTGGAAGAGGACCCAGCCGGAGCCTCAGTATCTTGGGTGTGTCTTTAATTGAGGTATCATTCATCTATCATAAGTTTAAGTTTCAAGTGTACAATTCAGTTTTGCATATAATCACAGTATTGCATACCCGTCATTTATTCTAGAACATTCTCATGTCATGGAAGGAATTCTGTTCCTATTAACAGTCAACCCTTCCTCCCCCTACCCCATAGCCCCAGGCCTGAGAAACTGACCCTCACCTGGGTGTCCTCCCCTCCCCTTTGGTACCTAGGACTGGGTCCTTGGCCTTCTTCCCCCTCCCCCAGACTCATCCATTCTTTGGGCTCTAACCCTGTCTGTGTCCCCACGATGCCACAGTCTTGTTGACAGTCCGTTGAGGTCCAGACTCAGGATCCAGCTGTCCTTCAGAGTCTCCACAAGGAGGGTTACAGGGAATCTCATACTCATTACAGCCACGCTGTGCCTCACCATCCCCCTGAACTTGCTTCTCCCCCACCCCCATCTCTGCTGAGGCAGCTTAGTCCTTCCCTAATTGCTACAGTCAAAATCCTTAGTCATTCTTGACTCCTTGCTTTTCTTTACTCCGCCTCCAGTAAGCACAGCCTGTTTGTCTTCAGAACTTTCCAGAATCTGCCCACTTCTCCCCCCTCCTGTGTCTCTACCAGGTCCACCCCATCTTCTCCAGCCTGGGCCAGCCCAGTCCCCTCCACCCTTGCTTCTCTGCAACCCCACCCTCCTGTCCTCCCCACAGCAGCCACCAGAGGGCGCCCGGGAGCACCAGAGCAGGTCCCTGCCAGCTGCCCACTGCCCTCCAGAGCGCCCACTCCCCTGCGGTACAAGCTCAAGTCTTCTCTTGCTGCTCTAGCCCCTGCCTGTACCCTCACATTGCCCCCCTGGCATCACTCCACTATCCAGCCATTCTTTCCCTGCCACTCCTTGTGAGCATTGAGGTGGGAAGGAGGCAAGTTTGTCCTGGTCACCACTTGCCTCCCTCCCCCCAAGGCTGACACTTGGTAGACACCCCACGTACGAGTTTCCTGTTGCAGCTGCAGCAAATCTCTGCAGACTTGCCTGAAACCACACTCCCGTGTCATCTCCCTTTCTAGGGGTGGGGAGTCTGACACTTGTTTCCCGGGTGGGAGCAGGTTGGCCCGCACAGGGGGGCAGGATGCTCTTCCCAGGCCCCAGGGGGCCCATCTCCTGCCTGTTCCAGCTTCTCAAAGAGCCACATCCTGGGCTCAGGCCCTTCCTCCTCACAGCCAGCCGCGCCCTGAGGCCCTTCCCCACTCTCTGCCTTGGGCCCTTTTCCTCCCTCTATGAGGACTCTCATGAGCACCCTGGCCCCCCCCTCACTGCCCAGGAATGCAGGATGCTCCCCATCTCAGGTGCCTCAACTGCATCACCTCTGCAAAGTCCCCTTTGCCATGTGAGGTGGCAGATCCACATGTTCTGGGGACCAAGGTGCAGCTGTATGGGTTGCACATCTGCTGACCACTCACTGAATGACAACGCTCATAGAAGCTGACGCAGAGACTCAGCGAGGCCAGCGGAGGGTGGGTCCTGAGGGGAGCATCGCCCACCCCTCATTGAGAGCCCCCTCCCCTGGGACTCTCCCACGGAGCTATGTCCTGGCACTGGGTGCTGTGCGGAGTGGCGCCTGGCAGCTGACTTTCCAGCTCACTCCCTTGAGAGGGGCTGAGAACTGTCACCACTGCCCCATCCCGGGTCCAGCCATTCCCCACTAACCACAGCCACCTAGGCCCCTAGCACTCTCCACAACACCAGCATGCCCTCACCAGAGGGCCTCGGAGAAGAGGCCACATGGCCCGAGGTGTGGCGCACTGCTGTGTCCTCCTTGCCACTCCTCGTTAGGGCAAGTTCCTTCGAGAGCCAAGTCTCCGGGTTATGCCGCAGCTCCCGCCGTGGAGTGGACGGCACTGTGTCAGTTCAGTTAATCCGCATGTCTTTGGTGTAAAGGGTGGGTCACAGTTGGGGGTGATTGCTCCCCACTGTTTCTCCCTTCTGGGGAGGTCCATGCCCAGGGGGTGTGGGGTGTCAAAGTCCTGTTTTCCTGCCATCTCTGTCCTGTCTGTGGCCACCGTTTCCCACGCAAGGTCCTTGTGTCCCTCCCCAGAGAACTCCCAGGTGTGTGAAGGAGGGACAGGGTCTGTGTCACCTTGGAGACCCTGGCACAGAGGGTAGGGCCCCTCGGTGAGGTGGATGGCCACCTGGCATGTCCAATCTGATCTTTCATCTCTCCCTCAGGTTTAGCCCAGAAGAAGACAGCCCCCACTGAGGTGAGTGTCCTATGGGCCCCACTGACCACCTCCTCCTAGAAGAGGTTGAGGAGGAGTCTAGATTGTACCTGGCCCAGCTTTGCCCTCCTATATGACCTTGGGTAACTTACTGCCCTCTCTGAGCCCCAAGTGTTGGTAAAGTGTCCAGCCATTGTCTTGGTTTTGGGGGTAGTGGTGAGGGGCTGGGGAAGGAAGCAGCCTAGGACCCACTCTGGGTAATGAGGGAGAAGAGAGAGTGGGGAGACCAAGTGGGACCTCCATGAGGGCAGTGTCCCCGAGCACGGGGTTGAAAGGGCAGCCCTTTATCCTCCAGTGTGTGGTGCCCCTTCTCCCGCGGCCTCGCACACTAGTGCGGGTCTCTTTTCCTCCACCCCACCCCTACCAGCTGTCTTCACTGTCTCCCAGCCTTTTCCCAAGCGTGTCTCCTGGTGGTGATGGTGGGGCTGCCTGTGAGCCCCAGGCTGGCAGTCCTCAGCTCAAGCGGCGCAGGTGGGACAAGCACTGTCCCTGCTTAGAGTGTCCCGTCACTCTTGAGAGCGGCCTGTGGAGTCATATCTGAGCCCATTTTCCAGGAAGCAGCCAAGGGTTAGAAGCAGCCAGGTGTGTTTGCTATGCCTGCGTTGCCAGAAAAGTCCCCTGGCCCTTTGGACCTGAGCGCCCTGTGTCCCCTTGAAGCCTAGTCTCCTCTCCTAGGATGCCACCTGCCACATGGGCTCCTCCTAAGGACTTTATCCACCTGCCCGGGCCCCTGGAAGGCCCAGGCCCAGGCCCAGGCCCAGGCAATAGGCGGGCAGTGACCAGCCAGGGAGAGATATGGAGGGACAGAGCCCGCAATTCCTAAGGAGAGGCCGCCCCCTGGTGGCCAATGTTCAGAACATGGGGCACAAGGCAGAGGCGCCATGGTGGGTGGAGGCATTCAGGAAGCTTCCTGGAACCCCATGTGGGGACAGTGCAGATAGGGCACGAAGGACTGTGTGGGCTCTTTAAATGGTGTCAGATAAACACAGTGGGTGCCTCTTAAATCTCAGTGATGGTGGAGCCACCACAGGGGCACCCGGCTCCTGTCTCTAACCCCAGGCTGAGCTGGCTTCCCTGTTTCTTCAAATGCCACGGTCCCTTTCCTCATTCTCCCCTGTGAAGTTGCACACAGAGTCTGTGGCTTTCACAGGTATTTGCTGGGGTGACCCTTGTCTTGCCTGTCATAGCTGTCCCTATTGAGTGGATAGGGACTGGGGGGGGTTGTTGAACATCCCACAGTGCCCAGTGCCCATTGACAAGGCCCCAGTGCCAGCAGTGCCCAGGGCAGAGACTGAAATCAGGACTCTCCCCGCACACACGGTCAGGTCGGGGTTGCCTCTCTCCCTGCTCTTCTCAAGGGTCCACAAGTGCCGGTCTTGGTATGGACCCTTGTGGGTGTTTGGCATTAACCCCTGTGGTGTTGGGTCACCCTTTCTGCTCCAGAGCCTGTCCACACCGGCCCCACATGGCCAGCCAGGGAGCCAGCTGGGCATGGTGACTAAGCCCCCCTCTTGCCAGGATTTCCAGAACATTTTGACCCGGGCAGTGGCGCTTCCTTGCTGATTTTTAACACTTCCTGCTTCCTCTTCTGCAGGTCCCCTTGATGAGCGGGCAGCTGGGCCCTGCCCATGGGAAGAAGCTGGGTCATCGGGGTGTGGATGCCTCTGGTGAAACCACCTACAAGAAGGTTCTTCCTGTGCCTTTAGCTGAATTGGGAGGGTGGTCATCTACTCCCAACACACACACAGGCTCCCCCAGGCTCCCCTGGGGTAGGGTGGGTGGGCAGGGACCATGGTCACTTGTATCAAGGCAGGTGCTGTCTGTGGGGCCTCTTGATGCAAAATCCTTAGTCCAGGGGAGGTCCTCCCACGTGTCGTCACCGAATGGGTGGGCTACTGGGCAGCGTCTTCCGAGGCTAGCCTGTGAGCTCATGACACGCAGTCCCCCAATACTGCTGCCTCATCTAGAGAAAGGAAACGCAGTTCCCTCCCCTTCCCTTGGAAAATGCAGCTCAAATGCGACACTGATAGAAAGTTCTGAAGCCAGGAGAGTGACCAAGGAACCCCAGAGCCTGGAGCTGTCAGCCTTGTCCGCCTCAGCTTTATCTCCTGACTGTAGCAACTTTGCTGAGAATATACACACCACGTGATCAACCCTTTTGAAGTTTGCAGTTGGGTGTATTCACAGAGTTGTGCAATCATCACTACAGTCTGTTCTAGAACATTCCATCACCACTAAAGGAAGCCTTGTCTACATCAGCGTTCCCTCCCCCAGTTCCTAGCACCCGTGAACCTTCCACTTTCTGTCTGTGAGCTTGCCTTTTCTGGGCATTTCACGTCAGTGGGCACACGCTGTGTATTCCTTTGTGTCTGGCTTCTCTCCCTGAGCGTTATGTGTTCGAGGTCCCTCCCCACGGTAGCAAGGCAGAGCTGCCCTCCTGGTGACTGCATCATGTTGCCCTGTGTGGGAGGACACAGCGTGTGTGTTTGTTCACCCCTTGATGGACGCTTACGTTGTTACGCCCTTTGGCTGTTGTGAGGTGTGCCACTGCGACCATTTTTGTACAAGTTTTTGTGCAGAGTGTGGTTTTCTCTCTTTGGGGGAGATACAGAAGAGTGGAGTTGCTGGTCAGATGGAAACTCCATGTGTAACTTGTGGAGACCTGCCAGACTTTTCCACGGGAGCCACTGCATTTCCCACTCCCGCCAGCTCCTCCGCCTCTTCGCAGCGCTTGCCGTTGTCCGCCCGTCATCACATCCATCCTCACAGTGACCGCCTCACTGGCTTGGGTTTGCATTTCCCTGATGGCTGGTGGAGGGCAGTACCTTCTGGCTCACCGCCCCATGTGTCTTTGGAGAAAGTGTGCTCTGTTGAGGATGTCTCGAGGGTGTCGAGCACAGAGAGCATGGTCAGGCGATGTCAGTGCCTATCGTGACGGTGTGAATCACGCACTAAGTGATTAGAAGGACCCCAAGTCTGTAGAAAAGAAATGAGGCTTCATTCAGTAAATTGTGCCTCCCCCCACAAAGAAAACCCTGACAGTGGATAGACCCTGACTGGGTAGGGACAGCTTTGAGATGTTGGAACCTTCCGGAACTTTTGTAGAAACAGGCCTTGGGTCTGCATAGGGTGGCAATCTGAGCCACAAGGTTGTATGTCTTAAGTGAGGCCAGCGGCTGTGACAAGTTCCCACACAGCTTTGGTGGGTCAAGCTACAGGCTGGACACCCTCCGTCGCCCTCCCTGTCCCAGGGTATTTCTCTTCTGTCTCTCTCCCAGGGGAGAAGAGGTGGGCAGGGATGAATCCTCGGGACCCTGATGCATGGTTATTCCCGCAGACCACCTCCTCCACCCTGAAGGGTGCCATCCAGCTGGGCATTGGCTACACTGTGGGCAACCTGAGCTCCAAGCCAGAGCGCGACGTGCTCATGCAGGACTTCTACGTGGTGGAGAGCATCTTCTTCCCCAGGTATGTCCTCTGGCTTCCTTACCTGCAGTGGTAGCCTCACGCCTTTGGCAGCGGGCCCTGTAAGACAGCGGCCTATTCTCCCATCTCCCTTCTCTGCTGAAAACGGCACAGACCATTGCAGGTGTGTCTTTGGCCTTGAGGGCCAGCTGGGTATCAGTCAGGGGGGACTTGGTACAATACTGGTTTAAAAAGTGGTGAGGTGGGGGTCCTCCCTGGTGGTGCAGCGGTTGAGCGCTGGGTTGCAAAGCTGCCCACAGCCTCTGCAGTGCTGGTTCGGTCCCCGGCCACCGGGTGAGGGTCCCACATAGCACGCAGACCTCTCCTGCCGCCCGCTGCTCCCCTCAGCAGTGTACTTTGTCAGTCTGCCTGCTCTGCTCCCTGCTCTGACTCTGGTGAATTCTCTCACCCTCCCGCGCTTCTGACTGTACCCAGTGCTTGTATAAATAAATAAATCTTTTAAAAAAAAAAAAGTGGCGAGGGGAAGACAGTAAAATACTGTTGGGCAACCCCAGCTGGTAAGGTGGCGCTGCACAGCCAGGGGCCTGGGTTCCTTCTAGTTGCTTGTCATCCTTAATGTGCAGACTTGCTAGCCAGCATTCCAGGGTGACGGCCTGGGCCTCTGCTGTTACATCTTGTCCCTACAGAAGGAAGGAGGAGGAGAAGGGGAGCATGGGCTTCTTTCCTTTAAGGGCAGAACTAGGAAATGACGTAGTTGATTTTTGCTCTACTCACCCACGTGGTCATGTGACCTCCCCACGCTGCAAGTGAGTCCCGGCAGGGGCTAGTCTGAGTGGTCCGACAATGTGGTCTCTGTCGCTAGTGAAGAGAGGAAGATGGCTAGTAGGGGGTAGCTCTTGTGCCCTTGGGAGCCCCTTGTTACTTTTCTGATCAGCCATTTTGAGAATCCCTTGTAATTTGGCAGCTAGAAGCACTGTCCTTGACCTGGGAAGGTTGGGCCTTTGAGGGTCCGGGAAATGAGGCGGGGTGCCTACAGAGTGGCCGCCCCTCACAGTGTCCTTCTGGTCCTTCCTCCACAGTGAAGGCAGCAATCTCACCCCTGCCCACCACTTCCAGGACTTCAGGTTCAAGACCTACGCACCTGTCGCCTTCCGCTACTTCCGGGAACTCTTTGGCATCCGACCGGACGACTACCTGGTGAGTGCACTGGCTGTTGCTGGCCTCTCGTCAGTGCCTATTGAGCTGCAGGTGCTATACCACTGGTGTGCCGGGTCAGCTGCTCCAGGCCGGAGCTAGGCCAACCTTGGCCAGGTTCTTTGCTCACAGTGTGCGGCTGGGTGGGGAGGGGTCACTGCCAGGTGCTTAGTGAGGGTCTTGCCGTGTTTGATCTACCACCAGCTTCAGTCCTGAGGGCCACCCTCGGATCTCCTGGCTTTTGCCCACAAGAGCGTGTTTGCTGCATGTTGGGTAGACCTTGTGTTGCAGGAATCCTGTGCCCTGCAAGCCATGCCCTTCAGAGAGAAGCTTCTTCTGCTCTGGCCAGGGGCATGTGTAACCCCCAGTTCTCAGCATCATTGGAATCTGGAGTCATGGTGGCCAAGACCCAGACAAAGACCTGGGCCTCTTGAGCCTAGCAGCCCTGTCACATGAATTGCCCCTTCTCCCCTCCAGCTCCACGGAGACACTCCCTTTGGACACAGGTGTTTGTGCACAGTTCCGTGGTTCTTAAGTGGAAACGACCCCTGGCTTTCCTGGGTTCTAGTTGGAAGCCTGTTACTTATAAGAGCAGGAAAAAAGGCCTCCATGTCCATTAGTGGGGCATGAACCAATTACTCTGGCAACAGAGTGAAGTCATGGAGATGCCTGGGGTCTTGGTTTGAATGTAATAAAAGCAAGTTCAGGCACCTCAGTGGTCTGGTGTGACCCCAAGGTGTTTGGATAGCTGGCCCTGCCTTGCTGACCTCCAGCTTTCATTTGTCTGCTCATCCTGGGGGAGGCGAGCTCTCCTTGGTCTCCCACAGGACCGGGCACCACTGGGTAATGAGCATGAGGAAAAGCACGGGCAGGCGGGTCTGGTGGTGTTCTGCCCACGGTGCTGGCTCTTCCTGGGCCCTGAGCGCACTGATGTCAGCGCTGGGCATGGGAGATACCGGCAGCCTCTGTGATTTGATGGGTGTTCTCATTCCTGGAGGAGGGTGGGGGGCTAGCGTCGCATCAGTTGTAGTCATGGAGGCTACTGCTCGGGCTGACACCTGGTGGAAGATTCTGGGGGTGGGGACAAGAGCCAGAAGTGGGTGTCTGTGTCCCAGGGGACCACTCAGGGTGGACGAGGGTTGGCAGTAGGGCCCATTTGGAGGTCAGCTGTGGAGGGAGTAAGCTCTAGGATGTACCAAGAAAATGGGGTGTCATGTGGAGGGGAGTGATGTCCTTTAGCCCTTGTGCCAGAACCCCCTGAATTGCAGGCGCAAAGCCAGCTCAGGCTCTCAGAGCCCAAGGGCACGCCAGCCTTGTCCCCTTCCCTGCTGGGGCCCATATCCTGCAGCCACTGAGCCAGGGGGGGGGCCCAGCCTGTCTATTCATCCTCCAGACATTAATTTTAATTTTCGTCTTAGCCATCGGCCTTAAGCCAGTCTCTTCACTTCTCCGTGTCTCAGTTTCCCTCTCTGTAAACAGTACAAATCCTCATGGAACCTATGGCGCAGGCTCGGACGTCACCCTGTCTTCATGGAGACCCACCTGAATGAGGCCCAGCAGGTGCCCAGCTCAGGACAGCAGGGCTTGAGATGGGCGGGCAAAGCTGTGTCCTGAGTCAGGGCATGTGCCTGTGGGGGCGCTACCTTGGATGCCAGTGGTGAAGGGGTGTGCCAGGGTGTTGTCTGCCCATGATCTGGCTCATGGGCAGAAATAAATGAGTACCACCACCTCGCCCTCACCCCCAGCTGAGTCCTGATTCCCCCCAAGCTACTCCCCAGGGCCGCCACTGTTTGGCACTTGGTTCCAGAACTTTCTCTGCTTATTTAAATGCCAGTGGAAGATGATTAGGCTGTTTGTGGTCTCCCTGTTCAAGGTGACCAAGGGGGACTGAGGACTTGCACAGGGGCCACTGCCTGCAGCCTGTGATGCCAGACCCTGGGAGATCCTTTCTCTGCCTGTGTGTCCTCCAACTCCCAGAGAGGTCACCGTGGTGGGGAGAGGACAGAGCTACCTAGTGTGGGCCTCTGTGTTTCATGGATATTTGTGGCTCCTGGCTGTGGGTGGAGCAGAGATGAGCAGATGGCCAGGCTGGTGACGGTGCATCTTAAACGCATCAGCTTCAGTCCTCCCTAAACTGCGCTCTCCCTGCAGCCAGAGTCTTATTGACTCTGCCTGCTGTCAGGGTGCTTTGGAATCCTGCCCTTCTGCTGCTGTCCCAGGAGCAGACCCCCGCACTGCTCACCTGGGCCTCCTGCCTATGCCCTGCAGTGCAGAGGGAGCCCGTAACACACAGATCACATCAGTCACCTCCTGTCTGAACCTCAGTGTGGAGTCTCCTTACCTTGAGCATGAAACCCAACCTTCTCAACTTGACCCATGGACCCTCGGTGATATGACCCAGCTGCCTCCTCTGAGCACAGGCATCCACAAGCCACACGGCCATACATACTGCCCTCCAGCCACTCCCTCCTCCTTGTTCCTCTGACACACCACACACTCCTGCCTCAGGGCCTTTGCACGCCATCATTTTCTTTTGTTCAGATGTCGGCCCCTCGAAGGGCGCAGCCTTCCCAGCCAACAGTCCACGTAACCACCTTCACTCACTACCCTTTGACCCTACCTGATATCTTCTTGTACCCTCTTCTGCTCTCTGACCCGTTATGTGTTGTCTTTTTTCTTTCTGGCTCCAACCAGCCTATGGCTCCAAGAGCCAGGAATTCAGCCTGTTTAGTTTATTACCATCTCCCCAGTACCTAGAATGGGGTGTGGGCCATCCAAGGGGCTCAGGAACCATGACCTGAAGACCTGACTCAGTTTCCCCACTGCTTCAGAGACAGTGGCTAAAGTGCTAGTGTGAGTTGTTCTGGGTCCCTAAGTGATGGGGTAGGGAGGGGGTGCTGTAAGTTTGCTGACATTTTTGTGCCACCTGATGTTCACTCAGTGCCTAAGGACACATTTCCCCAGAATGTGTCAAGACATGTGGCAGTGTGCATGGCACCAGGCAGCTCAGGGACGCTGAGCTGGGCCAAGTGACCCACGCAGGCTCTGATGCTCCCTTGGGCCTATTCTGTGATCCTGGGCTTGCCCACTAGCTTTGGGCCTATGTGTGTATGTGGGGGGCGGTCATTGACACCCTGCCCCACTCACTTGCCTTCCACCTTCTTCAGTACTCACTGTGCAATGAGCCCCTGATCGAGCTGTCCAACCCCGGTGCCAGCGGTTCCCTCTTCTACGTCACCAGCGACGATGAGTTCATCATCAAGACCGTGATGCACAAGGAGGCTGAGTTCCTGCAGAAGCTGCTACCTGGCTACTACATGGTAGGGATCACAGGCTTTCTGGTTGGTTCTGAGGGGCTGGGCCAGTTTCTGGGCACCCTTAAACACCCTTCCGACCCATCTGCTTCCCCCACAAGCTTTAAAACTTCTCTTCCCTCTGGCATGTGCAGCCCTTCTGCTCTGCTCCCCCTCTCCGCACATGGTCCGAGATTGGCAGATGGGTCCCCAGAGTCCCTAGGCTCAACCACCACCAAGGGAGCCTTTGTGGGCATCTGGACCCTCACCCTTGGGTCCCCCCAGGTGGTTCACCCATATGTGGCAAGCAGGTACTACTGTCTGGGCCTGGTTGCTATCCCCTGGCAGGGTGAGGGGTGGGCATTGGCCCTGCTTGCTCCCCCAATCCCTGCTCCACCAACACCCCTGAGTCGTGAGTCCCAGAAATTGTGGCTTTGTGGGCCAAGTGTCTCGGCAGTCAGTGACTCAGATGTAAGGGAGGAGGGGCTGGGCGCCAGCTGGCATCTCACAGACGGCTGACTGCTGGACCGCCTCTCTTTCCACGTGTGACTCATGACCCCAGAGGGCACATCAGGACCCTGGGTGGGGCGTGTAGCAGGAGGCTCAGGTTTGTGGTCGGCCAGCTTGCAGGGGCCCTGAGCCATGACTAGGGCTCCTGGCGAGTGCTGATGGGTGTGGAGACAGGTTAACTCATCTCCCTTTTGGGGTATCCCTTATCTGTCACATCTGATGCTTGAAGATCGAAGAAAGGTGGGCAAAGTTTCTGTAAAGAGCCTGTCTCTACCTCTTAGCTCAGGAAAGCACTATAGAGAACGTGGCGGGCAGGCACGGCTTTGTGCCAATAAAACTTTAGTTATGGATCCTGAAATGTGCATCTCATGTAGTTTCCTGTGTCACAGACACTGTTTTTCTTTGAGTTTTTTTAGCCTTTCAACAATGTTAAGCCATTCACAGCTCACAGTGGTATGAGAACTTGTGGCTCACTGCCAGCCCCTGCCCTGGTGGGGGCTGTGCCTTCTGTGTCCCCAAGGTTGGCCGGGAAGTAGGGAGCCTGGGTCTGACGTTTCAAAGCCTGGCTCAGACTTCTCGGGAGCGTCCCACGTGGGCACTTTATGTAAAGGCCACCTCTTGCCGGGCCTGGTGCTTCCACGGGGAGGTGGAGAGGAAGAATAAAACTGGCTGGGGTGACCCATGTAAAGTCAGGGTGTTGTGGAGGACAGAGTGAGGGCCAAGCTTGGGGGGGTTAAGACAGGCTTTGTGAGGCGGTAGCCTCGGGTGGGATGCCTGAGGTGCAAGTGGGAAGCAGGCAGGTGTGCGGGTGGGGCCTAGCACAGGCTGAGCAGCTCTGGGGCAGGAGCCGTCTGCCAGTCCTGTCTCCCTGGCACCCTGCTAGCCAGCGGTCCTGAGCAAGGCCTGCAAGTGGAAGTAGCCCTGACAGATCCCCATTGACCTTCTTTCCTATACACCCTCCCCCCCAGAACCTCAACCAGAACCCGCGGACACTGCTGCCCAAGTTCTATGGGCTCTACTGTGTGCAGTCGGGGGGCAAGAACATTCGAGTGGTGGTGATGAACAACATCCTGCCCCGCGTGGTCAAGATGCACCTCAAGTTTGACCTCAAGGGCTCCACGTATAAGCGGCGGGCCAGCAAGAAGGAGAAGGAGAAGAGCATCCCCACCTACAAGGACCTGGACTTCATCCAGGACATGCCTGAGGGGCTGCTGCTGGATGCCGACACCTTCTCCGCGCTCGTCAAGACGCTGCAGCGGGACTGCCTGGTGAGGCGCGTCTGTGGAGGACCCCTCATGCTTGAGGGCCCTCACCTCCTGAGCCCCATGTCCCCATCTTTACAATAAGGACACACAGCCCCCAGCCACCCCCTCATGCTCAGTCTGCTCCGTGCCTGGAAGCAGGCATCTTCCTGCCTTGGAGCCAAAGCCTCAGAAGCTGCCTGAGGTTTCCATGGCCCTGACCTTCGCTCCCTCAGACTCACGTGTGGTGCACGCTATGCCGCCCTCTTCCATAGTCAGGTGCTTTCTGGGCAAAAGCACCCCCTGTGAGGGCCCCTTCTGAACTCCTGCAATCTCAGTTTACCCCTCCCCCACTACTTGCCACCTGGCAGCTCAGGCCACTTAGCCATCTAGAGATGAGGAGATGGAGGCTTGATGAGCGGCCTCCCTGCCTGAGATACCCAGTCGTCCAGGGGCTGGGCATGGGTCCTCTGCCCTGAATCTCTAGCCTCCTTCAGCCCACTGTCTCCAGCTCCCAGACCCCTTTGCCAATGTCACATAAAGTCCCCTGGAATCTGCTAAGACAAGGCAGGGCCCTATGTCTTCCAGGTCCCAGGGACCAAGTGACCACACACCTTGGTCGGCCCCTCTATCAGGAAGAAGAAAACTGTCTTAGACTGAGAGGTGGCCTAGCCTCAGGGTTAGACACTGCATCCCAACATCCCCCCCGATTCCCTTCCCAGCTCTGCCACCATTTTCCTCGGCCCCTCTGTCGCCTGGTCTTTGAAATGGTGATGGTGGACCTCCCACATGGCTGTGGGCACTGAGTGACACAGACCCGAGCATGCAGCTCGGGGCACACTGAGCTTGGGGGCAGGTATTTAGGGATGGGGGTAGGCTGTGTGCCTCTGACCACCCCCAACCCCCAGGTGCTGGAGAGCTTCAAGATCATGGACTACAGCCTGCTGCTGGGTGTGCACAACATGGACCAGCAGGAGCGGGAGCGGCAGGCCGAGGGCGCCCAGAGCACCTCAGATGAGAAGCGGCCCCTAGGCCAAAAGGCGCTATACTCCACAGCCATGGAGTCCATCCAGGGCGGTGCTGCACGCGGGGAGGCCATCGAGACAGATGACACGTAGGTGGTGCAGCCATGCTGGGCTGGCAGGGTTTTAGATCCATCCCTGCCACTCTGGGCTTCTCTGTCCAGCCCCCTCACTAGACAAGAAAACAAGCAGGGAAGAGCTGGCGAGGAAGCGAGTCCCAAGGCCTGTTCCTTGTGGGTGCGTCTGAGCAGCAGCACCTGTCTGCCTGCCAGGCCCTGTGGGAGTTAGAGGTGGGCGCCTGGGGTGGCCCGTGTGTTGGCCGGGGTGAGCCAGTGCAGGGCCGAGACCCTCAACTGTCGGTGGTGAACAGATAGCTCCTTCCTTCCCGCCGGACCCCAGGATGGCTTCTAGAGCAAAACGGGAGCTGTTGGCCAATGATGCAGGAGATGGCGGAAGGATGGGGTGAGGCATGATAGGAAACCTGGCCCCCTCAGCACCGGGGAGCACCAAGAAATCTGCTTTCCCAAGAAATAAAGCAGCTGCCCCCTCCAACCCTGTGGACACTCAAGGCTAGGTCACTCTGTTGGGGGCTATCAGCAGCATCGCTGGCTGTGGGGGAGTACCCATGGTCATGACGACCACCCATGTCCCTGGACATGGCCCATGTCCCAAGGGACAGACTTGCCCAGGGTGGGAACCACTTACTTAGACACTTGTCCCCTTGTCACCATGCCCAGACCGTGCCAGGACTGGCTGCTGTCTTCACTCCCATCACCCCACTGAGTACTCGTGGGGGCCCTGGAGTACTCGTGGCATCCCACCCCCTTTATTGTGCTGGGGAACAGAGGCTCAGCAGTGAGGGCACCCCTCCTGGTGCACATGCTGACTGGTGAGGGCGCCAAAGCCTGACCCTTGGCCGGCTGCCACACTGGGCCCCGCTGCAGAGGATGGCGGCGAGGGGCGGGGCAAGTGCGGATCCCCACCCATGGGCTCCATCCTCACACCATCTTGGCATTTGTAGGGTCTGCCGGGCCCGGCAGGGATGGCAGGGTGTGCAGGTGAGCTTGGTGGCATGTGGCGTGCATTGACTGGACCCTGGGTCTTGAGTCGTGGTGGCTTCTGGACAGCTGCTGCCTCGTGTGACCTCACTAACCACGCTGGGCCTGGGCGAGTGAGGTGGCTAACTCGGACTGCACCCTTAAGCCCTTGTGGACCTGCTGGGGTGTGCGTGCATGTGTGTGCCCATGGGGGGACCCGGTGTGTGAGGTGCTGTGTGTACACATTTGGTTCATGTGTGTGTGGGCATGTGTATGCATGCGTGTGCCTCTGTGTGCACGCATGTGTGTGGGTCCATGTGGTGGTCTGTGCTTGGGTCTTGTAGCAGGGATCCCTTAACGGCTTCCAGCCTCCAGCTCTGAATCTGAGCTCCAGGAGAGCAGTGGGAGCCCACACCAGGATGTGCTCCCAGGTGGAGGGGCTCCCCACCTTCCAAAGGCACCTTCAGACCTGCTGCATCCCTGCCTCCCCTGGGCCCTCGCCCAGGCCCCTGGTCTCAGGGTCAGGGCTCCCGGTGACGCCCAGCCCTTGCCCTCGCAGACTAGACCGCCCTGGGCCCCCGCTCCCTCACCCTGGGTGGCACTTCCAGTCTCCACTCCTCTCTCCCCAGGATGGGAGGGATCCCCGCCGTGAACGGCCGAGGAGAACGCCTCCTGCTGCACATCGGCATCATCGACATCCTGCAGTCCTACAGGTGGGTGCTGCCCCCGGCTCCGGCCAGAAGCTGGCCCCCGCAAGACAGCAGTGGCTGTTAGGGCTTCTTTAGCCTGCTGGAAGGCTCCTCCTTGCCCCCCAGCCTGGTGTATCCTCGGAATTTGTCCTAGGGGTGCAGTGGGCTGTGGGAGACGGTTCGAGGCTGTCACAAGGCAGTGAGGGGAGGTGGGGTGTCACCAGCGGCTCTTCTGTGCAGGCTTGTCTGTTGAGCACCTACTGTATACCAAGGGCTGGGCTAAACAGACAAGACAAAATGACACCTGAAGTGCTTGTCTCTGGGAAGTTCCCACAACCTACAACACCAAATGGGCCAGTGCCACATGCTCTGTGGTCTTAAGAATGGACCAGAACAAGAAAGAGGAGCAGACACCCAAGCCCACCTGCAGCCGCTGCTTGAATGACCCTGTTGTCTGCGTGTTATCCCTTGTTTCCAGCAGTGAGCATGTGTCAGTTTCTACTGTATGAGAAATGTGTGTTCATGATGCATAAACCAGACATGGATGGGAAAAGAAAAAAACCAGGACTGCAGACTGGAGGGGGGCTGCATTTCCTGCCTGTACCTACCCTGTCCAGAAAACCACGATATTCCCTGGTGTTGGGTGATTTTCCCTTTGTGTGTGTCATTTATAAACACAAATGTTGGCTTTTGTCCATGCTACATACAATACGGTCAGCTTTATCTCCACTTAGGAGCTGGCCTCATCTCTCGTAGGGCTCTCCCTCTGCTGGACTAGGCAATTTTTGATAGCAAGTCAGGGTTTCTACAGAGGCCCTTCCCCCGCCCACCCCCAGACTTGGAGGATGGGGAAGGCTGCCTGGAAGAGGAGGTGTTCTCCCGGCCACCTGTGTGTGGAGCCTAACTGGCAGCCCGTCAGTGTGCACAGTGTGCTTGCTCCACCTGAGAGGGGGGCGTGCCCTGGAGGCTTGGCTTCTCTATTCCCCTCAGAGGACTAAGCATCTCGGACTTTTACTTCCTCCGCAGAGCGGCAGTGGCAGGAGTATCAGCAGGTGGGAAGGAGGCTGAGGGAGGACAGAAAGGGGAAGAGGCTTCTGCAGATGCAGCAGGCAAGGCCTCTATTCTTCCAGACCAGGGCTTTTCAACCCACTTGGTGCCAGACGCGCCCCAGTTGTGACGAGGTCCCCAGTGAAGAATCCTTGGACCTGAAGGTCTGACACCTGGGTGTTTTTTTCCTCCCTGCAGGTTTATCAAGAAGCTGGAGCACACCTGGAAGGCTCTTGTCCATGACGGGGTGAGTGTCGTTCGTTTCATTCATCAGCCATGGGACCATCCCTCTGGACCAGGTTCAGGGCCTAAAGAGTGACACTGTCCAGTGGGCAGGAGCCATAGCTGGGCAGATGCAGGTGAAGGGGTGGGACCATGATGCATAGGCAGCTGTCGACTGTTGGACCCACAAGGAGCGGGTAGAGGAGGTCTTGTTGGAGGAAGGTGCCCCCAAGCTGGGCTGGCAGGATTCTTGTGGACAGTTAAATGACATTGTCAGGGACTAGCCAGGCAAGGAATGTTCTGGAAGCATGTGATGTGGATGGGGCCTGGGGTACCTGCCTTACTCAGGGGCAGCACCTTAGATTCCTGCTATCACGTGAGGACCTGACTTGGCTTCAGCAGAACTTCTTAGTGGTTTGAGAAAAACTTGAAACATGCTCATTTCCCCTGAACATACTGCCCGTGCATGCACGCAAGCAGCAGATTGTTTCTAAAGCTCACAGACTGGGCAACTTGACCACTAGAGGCAAGTAGAGCCCACCTGCTGTCAGAACACCCCGGCCAGCCATGCTGACAGAAGGCGAAGGCCCCTGGCAGAGGCTTCTCCTCCCAAGGCCTTCACACCAGTTCTTACTAAAGGCCTGCAGTCTGTACCACCCAGATTCTGCCCACCCGCAGCCCAGGGGCCAGCTTCAGAATGTACGCAGAGAAGGTACAAGTGTGGGCTGGTTAGCAGGAGGCCCTTTTGTGGTGTGATAAACCTAAACTCCTGATAAGGCCAGCTGTGACCCTCCCCCCTCCCAAGCATAGGATTTGGTTCAGCTCCCAAATGGGGGTGGGCCGAAGGGGGTGTCAGGGAGGGAGACCCCAATATTGATCAAAGTAACAATCCAGGTGTGAGCCACCTGGAGCAGTCAGGGGTAAGAGCAGTCAGGGTAAGAGGATGGCATAGTGTCATCAGCCTCCTGGTGTCACCACCTGTCCCAGGGCATTGCCCTCCTCTCCTAGACTAGGAATCTGCCCCACAGCCCTTGGGGCACAGGATCTGAGATGGCCCCTCCCCTCTAGGGGCACATGGTCACACAGCCACGCCTCTGAGGAGAGGAGGATGGAAGTGTCCCTTTCATTTGGGTGCTATGAGTCCCGTGGATATCACCACACTATAGCAGGGGGGCTCATCCCGGGATGCAGGTGCTCTGTCTTTGGATGGATATAAATAAGTGCCAATAAAACTTTATTTACAAGCACCTAGATGTTCAGTGTATTTTGCCAAACCCTGCTTCAGAGAATCCCTGTGGTTTCTTTGATACTTGTTTTGTTGAGTAGCTACTTTATTCATCTAGTTGAAAAGTTAAAAATAGAGATGAGTTATAATGAAAAAAATCTGCTTTCCACCCCACCTCCCTGCCTTCGCTTCCTGATACTGGACTTCCCTTCCAGAAGCCTTTGGGCTATTAGCCCATCTGCCCCTTACACAGAGGGTGGCACCAGCCCCTCCATATGATCTGTCATGGGGGACTGTGGGATGCAGGAGCTCCTGGTGGTTCATGCCTCTTTTCACCTCGGTTACTCCATTTCTCTTCCCAGGACACTGTCTCTGTCCATCGGCCCAGCTTCTATGCTGAGCGCTTCTTTAAGTTCATGAGCAACACGGTCTTTCGGAAGAACTCCTGTGAGTTGCCCAGGCCCTGTGGGTGGGAGCGATTCTTGGAGAGAGCAGGGCAGCGTGTCCTCTTAGTTAGTTCTGAGCCTTCATCAGGGACTTGGCCCAGACAGTGGGGTGGTCAGGGACTGCCATGGGAGCGTAGGATGGCCTGATGCCCACAGTTCCAGTTTGAGTCCTGGTTCTGCCTCATCATGGCTGTGTGACTTCAAGCAAGTGATCCCCCCTTCTCTGTGACTCCGTTTTCTCATTTGAACAGAGCTGTGAGGGCCAGATGTATTTACCCACCAGGCAGGTGGGCCTGACCCAGTGCCACTGCTCTCTGTGAGGCAGCCTGCCCCCTGCCAAAGAAATGTGGCCTTGGTGGGACCCTGAGGTGTGAGTTAGCAGCCATACTTGGTCATCAGGGAGGCTGCAGGGCATCAGCAGGAAGGAGGGAGACCTGTGTTCATAGCCTACTCTGCCACTGCCCCCCATCTCCAAGACTGCGCTCAGGTGCCACGTCCACTGAGCCTTGCAGCTCCCAGACTCCAGGGTAGACCCTGGCCCAGCTCATGTGCTTGCCCCTTGTCTGTTGTCCACCCAACCACACCAACAGGAGGGGGTCTCACCAGCCGTGGCCGCCATGGCCCCAGTATCCAGCCCAGGGCCTGGCACACAGTAGATGCTCAGTAAGTGTCCGGACACAGGGCATACCCGCCTCTTCAGCCCTCATGTGCCACAGGTCCAGCCAAGAACTGGTGGTTAGCCTTGATGTCACACCCGTGGTCGCCTCTGGCAACTGGATGATGCACAAGGCATGTAGAGGGCGGTGATGCGCAGTGCATTACGAGGCCTGCTCATGCCCTTGACCCTGTTGTTGGAAATGAGGGCACCAGGACACAGCAGAGGCTGAGCCTCATCCCCTATGCCTCACGGCCCAGATCAAGCTCAGGCCTTAAGCGCTCAGGCCCATACTCCCCAGGGCCAGTTTCCTTATCTGAAAGTAAGGGGTGCCGGAGAGCAGGGGGGCTGTGCACATAAGGAAACAAGGCCCAGAGCACTCAATTAGACATAGGTGAAGGCTGACTCCACTACTGGTTTTAGGGGCCTGGTCCCTGAGGAACTCATCCCATCTCTCCGGGGCAGGCAGCATGGCTACCGGCTCCCAGTGCTTCCCATGGCAGCTCCAGTGGAAAGCAGGGTTTTGGCCTTAGAGAGCTGCTGCTTGAATAGGCTGGGGGCGGGGCGGGAAGGGCTGGGTGCAGGCTGAGCCGTTGGGGCCCTGCCTCATGTTTCTGCCCCAAGTAGCGACTGCCCTCCCTATGCAGCCCTGAAGTCATCACCGTCCAAGAAGGGCCGCAGTGCCTTGCTGGCTGTCAAGCCCCTGGGACCCACAGCTGCCTTCTCAGCCAGCCAGATCCCCAGTGAGCGGGAGGATGCCCAGTACGACCTGCGGGGGGCCCGCAGTTACCCCACCCTGGAGGATGAAGGTGACTGGGTGTGGCAGGCAGGGTGGGGGGAAGGTGCATTTGTGATAGATTAGGGGGCTGCTGAAAAGTGGGGCAGAGAGCAAGTACAGAAATGGAACACTGGCGCCCTAGTGGGTGGGTCACTTTCCCCCCTCCACCCAGGAAAGCCTCAGAGCGGAGCATAGAAGGGCCCCACCTGGGAAGAGAGTCTTTCTGCCACCTCTAGAGACCTGGAGGGATGAAGCTATCAGTGGGGTCAAGCCTGAGCCCAGTGTGGGTCAAAGATCCCAGGGGGATGGGAAGGAGGCTGGGGAATAGCATTAATAGGGAGGTTGGGGTGCACAGAGCCCGGCGGGACCACTGCCCGCTGTGTTGGAGGGCACCTTGTGGTTGGAGTAGTGCGATAGGATGAGGGCAGGGAGGGTGTGGGGAGGGGAGCAAGTCAGGCAGGATCCTGAAGGTTGGGCTTACTGGGAAGCAGTGGTAGGCTACTCGAAGCCCTCGAAATCCAAATCCGAGTGTGTTTGCTCATGTAAAGTTGTGAGAGAGGGGAGCGTTGGCTGTGGGCGGTGCTGAGTGAGCCAAGCACAGACGCCCACCACCCCCTCCCCACCCTTCTGCCCACAGGCCGACCTGACCTCCTACCCTGCACACCACCCTCTTTTGAGGAGGCCACCACTGCCTCCATTGCCACCACCCTGTCCTCCACCTCCCTCTCCATCCCTGAGCGATCTCCCTCCGAGACGTCGGAGCAGCCAAGGTACAGGTGAGCGATTCCGTCTCTCACCACTCCCGGGTGCCGGAGCTTGGGTCATGGGCGAGGGGGTGCGCAGCGGGGCAGACACCTTCACCTATTCGTGGTCTCCGCAGGCGGCGCACACAGTCCTCCGGACAGGATGGCCGGTGAGATGAGCTCCCCCCACCCCAATCCCTAGCTGGAGTCCCTTTGACCTCTTCCACATCACGGATCTCAGGCTGTAGTGCCGGCACCAGAATCAGAGACTCCCGAGTAGCTCATGTTCCTCTTTCCCCCCCTCGAAAGATCCCCTTCCCCAGCCTGCCTGTTGCCGGCCTCCCTCCCTCCCACCTCTCCTTACTAGTTTTTTCTGTTCTGAGAGATGCAAATGCCTCCCCTGCTCTCACCCATTCCTCTCCCTGGGCGCATCCCTGGAAATAGGTTTGTCTTCCAGAGACGTTTCTACATGCATGAGCACATGTGCACGGGGCTGCCCCTTGCTCTGACATGAGAGGGCACCTTGAGCGCTATGACAGGGCTGGACCAGCTCAGGGCTCTGGTTGATGGTGCCCACGGGTCACACCTTAGGGTTCCTGCCAGGAACTTTCAGGGAGGGAAGATGGGGCTGAGCGCAGAGCTCAGCAGCTGCTCCTGGAGGCCAGGGGGGCAAGCAGGGAGACAGGCTTCCTGTTGCCTCAGGGCCCAGGAGGAGACGCACGCGGAAGAGGACCTGCAGCAGATCACGGTGCAGGTGGAGCCCACGTGCAGCGTAGAGATCGTGGTCCCCAAGGAGGAGGACTCGGGGTGAGTGCTGGGTCCCACCGTCCACTGCCCAACAGCACAGGACCCGGCTTTGTTCCCACTGGCTAGGTGTGGCCACGTGGCCAACTGACAGCAAGACAGCCTGGGAAGTATAAGCTGCCTTCCAGGGAGCTCAGAGTGGAGAAAAGGGGGTGGGAGATGCTGGGGGACAGCAGTGGTCCCCGTGCACAGAGAAGGTGCCCAAAGGGTGAGGGGCAGGGCCCGGCCCATGCCTCCAGGCCCTCAGATTTGCTCCCAGAACTACAGGTAACACATTTGTCTTGGGGCTCCTGGTCACCACCTCTGTGATCATGTCTTTCTCACTCCTCACCTGCTCCTTCCCCGGGCCCCTAGCCTGGCCTGGGCTCGCCTGCACTCGGGGTCACAGCTGAGCAGCGTCTCAGAGATCTCGTCACTGCCTCCCATCGTGTTGTTTACATTTCATGAGATGGTCAGAAATTTCTCTCTGGCTCCGGATTTATTTTCCTGTTTGTTGCTCTCTCCAGCGTAGCCTCCCTTCCCTTTCTCTCTCAGCAGGAAGCGCTTCCGTGGGCGCCTCCCTGTGAGTGCTCCCTTTGGGGGTGCTGTGGCTTTGGGCACAAAGCAGTTTTTTCCTGCCGGCTTGTGTGTGGACTTACTGGTTTTCCTTCTAGCTTCTTGGCTGCAAGACTGTGGCTTTCGACCACCCAGGGGTGGGCTTGTCCCCCAGAGGACATCTGGGAACATCTGTGGTCATCATGATTAGGGGTGCTGCTGACATCTAGTGGGCAGGGCCACTGTTCAACACCGACCAGCATGCTGTTCAACACCGACCAGCAAGTGCCCAGTTTTGTGCCACCGCCCACCCCCACGCCCCCCCACCCCCCAGCCCCCACCCCCGAGATCAGCCAGGCCCCAGTGTCAGCAGTTCCAAGGGAGTGAGACCCAGATGAAGGGTTTTTAGGTGTCTCTCACTTCGAAGTATTTACTTTTTGTTTATCTCTTTAGTACTTATTTCCAATGATTAGGTTTTATGTCGCCTAAACATTTTTTTTAAACAGTTAGAGGTCTTTGTGGTCAAATACAAAATCAGCTGTTTTAATGTTTATGGCTCTCTGGAAGAAATGTTTATGCTCTGTAGGGGAGGGATTGTTCTCTCTGTGCCTGTCTTGTGCAATATATTGATTATCATTCTGTCCCTTGGTGTCTCATTTCCTGTCTGGTTAGTTTAATAATTGTCATTTTTCCTTTTCTCATCATTTTTGCTTTCTATACTTTTAGAACTTCAGTTCTATTTCAGGCGACCTCATTCAGCACTCACAGCACGCATTTCCGGTTACACTTGGCCGTTAAGACTTTGTGCACACGGGTGATGCACGCACACATACCCTTGCCCCTGCACACACACCATCAGCCTGCTTGCCATTAACAGGAGCCTGGCAATATGAAATTTCCTTCTTTCTTTGCCCAAAAACGCAACATGCCCAAATCTCACTGGAATACAAGTTCTCCATGTAGGCACTGCCCTCCTGAGAGCTTGTCCCTTAGCCATGAGATGAAAATTGCAGGATCCCAAAGCCTTAGATACAGACCTCACTTCCCTCTGCACCTCAGTTTCTCTGTCTGTAACATGGGACAGTGGCAGCAGGAGGTTCAGTGGACTAATTCACAGAAGGTTCTGGACCAGGCTTGGCATACAGCACATGCTCTAATCTACAGGGTAGGTGCCCTGTGCCCCTACTTTACAGATGAGGAAACTGAGACTCAAAGACAGACCATGACCTCCAGGGTTACACAGCAAGTGAGTGATAAGACGAGGATCTGGTCAATGGTGCATATGCCTGAGCGGGGCTGGCAGGACAGGCTGGCCTGCTGTTGGCGGACAGGTCATTCCCTGGTCTGCAGTGGTGTTGGAAAGGAGGTTTTATGTTGGGTGTCAATTAACCTCATTCCAGTCAGCCTCAAACTGTATATTTGGTTAGGCCGATAGGCTGCACTGTCGAGCCCAGGTGTGTAGTGGGCTGTCCCATCAAGGATTGTCGTCACACTCCATGACATACAACCACAAGTCACCTGGCTGTGCATCTCTTAGAACCTTCCCCTTGTTGAGCAATACGTGACGGTGCTCGTCTCCTGGACTCAATGACGTCACACTGAACACGGTGGATCCCCAGGGAGGAGTAACAGGCAGGGATTCGATTGTAGACTGGGAAAGGCAGGTGCTACCCAGAACTCGACCCCAGGACACCCATGTCCCCTGTGTCCCTAGGGTGGAGGCTTCCCCAGCCTGTGCCTCTGCCACCGTCGCTGCCTCTGAAGCAGAAACTGCCAGCCAGGCCTCAGAACCCGCCAGTCAGGCCTCAGATGAAGAGGATGCGCCTACCACCGACATCTACTTTGTAAGTCACCCCCACGGCTGCTTCCTGTTCCCAGGCCTTTGACCAGACACACGGGCACATGCCTGTTTGCGCATGTACATACCTGCTCACACATTTGCACACAATTATGTGTGCTACATGCACATACCTTTGCATGCAGTCACATGGACACACCACACGTGCTCGCCCATCAACACGCACCCACATACTCTTCCACACCCAACAGCATGTTCACAGGGGCCCCCCCCCTTGCTCCAACACTTGTGCACATTCACCCACACTCACTCACATGGTGTGGGAGCACTTTTTGAACCATCCAAGCCTGACCATTCTGAAGCCCCAGAACTGCCCTGGTCCCTTCTCCCCAGGCCTCGTGCTCACTGTCTGAACCCAGCCATGCCACCCTGCTGCCCTATGAAACGTCCAGAGTCCTCTGGCTCTGAGGCCTGCCAGCCCCGCTGGGTGCTGGGGCAACCCAGGGCAGGGTAGTGGCTGGTGTAGCAGGGGTCTTCTCCCGCTGGGTGGTGCGTGCAGCTGGTGGGCTTGGAGCTAAGGGGCTGTGGTAAACGGCTGGTGGGTGCCATGCTGCTCTTAAATGCGGCTGGGTCCTGCGGAGCAAGAAGGATCCCTGCCGAGGACCCAGGACTCCTCTTCCAAAGGGTGGGGGGGTGTTGCGTCTCTCTCCCTCGCATCTCTGGCAAGCTGACAGGTTAGATGAGCCGGGTGGCCAGCGAGTCTGCCAAGTCTAGTCCATGCCCCCAACACAGTCCTAGGGCTGCCTCCCCTGGCCACCCTGCTCAGGGGTCAGATGGCCTCTGTTGTAGTGGAGAACTCAGCTGTCCTTCCCTGACCATCTGCTCCTCCCCGGGGCTCCCGGGGAAGGGTGGCCTGGGGGCCCGCCTCCTGCCTGTGGCCCAGACACTGGGTGAGTTGGCCGTCCTGCTACCATCTCGGCTTTTGGACTAATACTCCCTGCTCTCTGTCTTTGAGCTGGCACACCAGGTCTCAGGGACCCTGCCTGGACTTGGAGGATGGGTGCCAGTGCGCACACCCCCCTGCGTCATCTCCCAGACCTGGGGTCTTGTGTCCCATTCTCTGAACCGGTGTGTGAGCGACCCAGTAGACCGAATCCTGTTTTGTGCGTCTGCCCCGACACCTGAATGGGTGGCTGTGCCCCTTGGGCAGCAGAGAAGATAGTAGGCCACAGTGGGACCCTGCCATACCCCTTCCCGCTTGGCCACCTGCTCGCCTGCCCCACCCAGCGCCTCCCTGCCTCCCCCCCCGGATTCCTGTCGCCTCATCCTGTCCTCTGTTTGCTTCCTCCTCCCGCCCGGTCCGCCCAGTTCTCGGATGGGAGGTACTGGATTTACTCTCCCCGGCATCGCCGACTGCGGGCCGTCACGCTGAGCTCCTCAGGGACTGTAAGTGACTGCAGCAGGCCCCCAGGGAGCCCAGACCCCACCCTGCTGCCCTGGGCAGCAGGGAGCCACAGGGCCTGGCCATCCCTCTTCCTCTGAGAAGGGACTTGGGGAAAACACTTACCCCAGGCAGGCACTGGCCTTGTGCCTCCCGAGGTGACATTACTTCATCCCCTCTGCAGTGGGTGTCGCTGAAGTGGCTGGGGCTCAGGAGGCACCATTGACTGTGGTAGCAACTCCGCATCTGACCCCCCACCCAGGCCACCCCAGCCTCCTGAGTCAGGAGCATGTTGGACAGATGCTTCCGCTGAGACCTCGCTGCTGGAGGCTCTCCAGGGTGCGTAGGCGGCCAGCGGGGTCTTAACTGCAGGGGACAGGCTGGTCTATCTGTACCCCTCTCACTGGCGGGGAAACTGAAATCTCAGCTGCCCGGGGAGCCCACAAGAGCACGTTAGATTTTGTCTAGACAAAATCTGAGTCCCGAACTCCAAGGCAGCCTATGTGTCTAGCGCCCGGTCGTCATGTGGACACTGTGCAGCGTTCGCATGGTCAGTGCCTGTTACTGTCATGACGATAAACAAGGGCCTGGGGAGGCCAAGTCACCTGCCCAGAGGCACATAGCGCATGAAGGGGCAGAACGGAGTGGATATCTGAAGTAAGGGTTCTGTTCTCAAGAATGAAGCTCCTCAGAGCTGTGCACCCCCGCCTGCCAGCAGGCCCCTTGGAGCAGCAGCAGGTGCCCGGGCTGCCGCATGGCCCGAGGATAGAGACCATACCTGGCTCCTGCCGTACTGTGCCCTCCAGGGGCAGGGACGCTTCTCCCCAGAGATGATGGGGGCTGGAGCCTTGCGGCAGCCCCCAAGAGCCTCCGGGCCTGGAGCTGTTTGCAGAGCTGCCTAGAGAGGTGTTGGTCTGACTTTGAGAAGCATCTGGGTACCAAGAGGCAGAAGAGGAAAGGGTGATCATGTAGAGGGCACAGCAGAAGTAGAGCCTGGAGGCCAGATTGGAGGAGCAGTTGGCCTGACCTCGGTGGGGACCAGAACTCTCTCGGGTCTCCCTGCCCTCTGGCCACCACTTCTTCCTTCCCCAGACTTGGTTCCTTGCCTGCTTCAGTGAGGACACTCTTCCCATTATCTGGGTTGCTGAATCCTGGCACTTCTGGCTCCCAGGCAGGCCAGGCCCCACCCTCCTGGGTCCCAGGGGCTAGAGTGAGAAGTGAGCTGCCCCAGGGCCAGGGCTGTGGCTGCAGTTGTGATGTCAGAGGGAGCAGCAGGGGCTGTGCTAGGCCCTGCTGCTGCCCTACGGTGGTTTGTGCCAGCCCAGCCGAGGCGGGTATAGCCACATGGGATGAATGACCTGCCTGTGGGGCCCAGAGGCCCAGGTGGCTCACACAAGGGTGGGTTTTGCCCCGCGCTGCAGAAAGAATAGGATCGAGCAGGCAGAGGAGTAGCCCTGGGTTAGAGAGCCAGCAGGCGGATCCCTAGAAGGGAGGTGGAACAGGGCATGCCTCAGGCCAGGACCTCAGTGTCAGAAGTGGAAGGAGTGGGGTGGATCTGGGGGTGCCGTGGGTTGTGGTGTGGTGAGTTTAGGGGCCGTGGGACACCAGGGTGGCTATGGCTCTGGTGCATGCATCCTCAGGCCCAGCATGCTGAGCCGAACCCTTAGAGTGTCGAAGAGCAAAGGGAGCCCCTGGGGAGAAAAGGAGCCCACTAGGTGAGGGCAGTCATGGAGTCTTGAGGGAGTCACCGGGGCCAGGGCTGGGGCAGAGTCCATGAGGCAGGGCAGACCCTGGGTGGGTGAGTGTCAGTGCTGCAGCCACTGAACCTCACTCGGACCGGGTGGGAGTGGGAGACCAGCAACCTGCCTTGTCCAGGACCCTTCTTGGTCAGTCCCCAGGCCTCAGTTTGAGCCCCTACTGCATCTACTCCCCAGAAGGTGTCCCCTGGAGGGGGGCTGGCAGGTCTCCACTGTGACTCATGCCTCAGTTTCCCGTGAGGAAATCCGTGCATTCCATCCTGAAAGACTTGTGGGTGATTGGAAAATTGGCTCCACCCCAAGATGTCCACTACCCACGAACCCCAAGTTGAGGTCCTGCTCCAGTCTGGAGTCCAGGACCTGAGCTGGGGTTCTACCAGGGTAGGACAAAGGTTGGGGTGCTTTGGGAGGGCAGGTGGGGAGCACTGGGACGGGAGAGAAAGGGAGCGGGAGCAGCAGGATAGCAGAGCACCAGGCCCGCCGCCCGTCTTCCTGTGCTGTGCCAGCCCTGCCTTCACGCCACTAACCGCTTCCTACCACCCACCCTGCCGTACCTACTGGCCACTCAGCTGGAGGCCAGGCCCCCGGAGCCCCTACCTCAACCCCAGGACTGCCCGGGTTGGGGGCAGGTTTCCGGTCCGGGAAAGGGCAGCTGGGGCTGAGTCACCCACTCGTCGTCCCGCGTTGGGGGTCTGCCTCTTTTATTTCTGTTTCTTCCTCTCCCTCTGCCTCTCTGTCACGCCTCTGCACCCTGCTCTTCTGCGCCCTTCCTGCACGTGCCGCCCGCCCGCCCTCCAGCCCACCGATGAGAGGAGCTGGGTGTACTCCCCACTCCACTATAGCGTGCAGGCCCACCCAGCCTCCGACGGCGAGAGCGACACAGTAAGTGCGCCAGCCCAACCCCCTTGGACCCGGCCCCAGGGCCTCAGCCCTGGAGGGTCCACAGAGGGCCCAGAGTGAGGTCCCCACACATCCAGGGACAAGATGGGAAAACTGAGGCCTGGGTTGGGAGGGGCTCCGGCCAAGTGGCAGCCGGCGGGGTGAGTATCTCAGGGCTGGTGTCCAGTCCTTAGCACACATGGGGTCTCTGGCTCGAGATGTCGGCCCAGCCGCGGGAGACCACTGGGTAGGGTCTGTCCCTTCACCCTCTTTCTTGCCTTCTGCAGTAATTTCTATGCAGTCTCACCAACTTGAAGCCAAGGGCCTGCTGCTGCCCTGGCTGCTTCCCGGGGGCATTGCCCGCCGACTGGGCAGAGCTCAGAGACACCTACCCTACTACCTGTGGACCTTGCCGCCCACGCCTCCCCTCTATGACGGACACTGATGCTCAGGCCACAGAGCCATCGGGGCACAGCCCCAGCTCCCTGTCAACTACCTACGCCTGCGATACTGTGAGCCCTCCCAAGTTCCCAATCACGTATTTATTTTCGGTCCCTACTCTTTGCACAGGGATGGTAGCACGTGTGCTTTTTTAGAAAAAAGAAAAAGGAAAAAAAAAGAACATAATGGAAAAAGAAGAGACTCCATTCCACTGCACTTTTTGGTTCTTTGCTGTGCTTGCATGTGTATTGCTGGGGGAACAAGGCTTTCCCGTCAGCTAACGGCCCAGTCATCTCAGCTGAAACCGCGCTCCTTGTCTCAACTGGGTGTCCTGTGAAGGGGACCGGCCTCGCGCCACCTGACTCCTCCCTTCATCTCGGACGGTATACCTGGGAGGGAAGGTCCGAGGGCCGCCGCTGTTCCCCAGGGCACCTCTGGAGACCATCCACCTGAGCCTGGCGGGGGCTTTGGGCTCGGGTTTGCAGGCTGGACACTGGACATCATCCTGGGGGACTTCCACAGCAACCCCCTCTCGGTGGAACTCAGGGCTCCAGGTTTCTCTTTCTCCTCCCAGCATGGAAGACTTATCCAGAGGGCCAAGAGATGGGGCAGCACCCCTTCAGAGCAGGGCCTTCCCCAAAATGCCTGCCTAACATCCAGCTCTGACAGAAGAACTTGTGTCCCAGGGAAGGGGCCTCATGGGCAGGCCACATGCCATGTCCCAATCGGAGAAACAGAACCCTCTCTAGTAGGAGACTCTCAGGACTAGGACTGGGGTGGGTCCTTGTTTTCGTTTTTAAATGTTGGTCATGCTTGTGCTCATGGAAGGCTGGGAGATGGAATTCTGCAGAGGAAACTTTATTTTTTTTGGTTTGTTGTCTTCAACAGGGGCAGCCGCCCCTAGTGGCACGCTGAACCCTGAACCCCACCGGGTGACTTCCAAGAACCTCACTGTATCCAGAGACCACATACACGCCCACCTCCTGAGAGGTGACCCATATGTGACGGTTTCCTGTCCCTCTAAGGACCCCCTACACCGTGTGCATGTGAGGTGCTGGTTGTTGGCACAGAGCAGAACAGAAGCCACACCTTCTGGAAAGATTTCTCCCAGCCCTGGCCGTCTCGGAGGAGCCTGAGATAGCTAGAGAACCCATCGATCCCAGAATTTGATTTTATGAGTCCATTTCAGCTGTGCGTATCCTGCTTCCTCCTGCTATGTGGCTCCCTCCCTGTCTCCCGTCGCCCAGCTCAGAGGGACCGTCGGCCTGACTGCTGTCTTCCCCCATGGAGAACTAGCTCTCCCCTTGCTGTTAGCACGGGCAGTGCCCCGGCTCGTGAGCCGGGCTGCTGGGGACACTCCTGCAGAACGTGGCAGGGGAAGGGAGCCTCGAGGGGGCCACCCTTCGGAGGACCCATCACAGCACACCTGTGGGATCCTGACTGGAAGGAAAAAGACACCCTCTCCGTCCTGCCAGGAGCATTTGTCCAGATCAGGGAAGCATCCTGCTGGATTTCAGACCGGCGTCTGCAGACACCCTGGCTGGATACCTCGAGTGGTCAGTCCGTCCCTGGCCCATCCTGCCCGTGGGGAAGCAGACTGAATGGACAAAGATGTAAAGGAGGCACGTCTTGACCCTCAAGGACTTACAGGACCCACGTTGGGGTCCCCGCCCAGGAGTCAGAGACATGGTGAGCCCTGTGGGGGTGACCAGCACAGCAGGCACACAGTCCTGGAGAGTTGGCCCACATCCACCTGGAGCTTCAGGAAGAGGGGACCATCCGTGTGGCCCCGTCGGGCCTGCCTGTCTTGTTGGGCCCCTTGGGCTTTCCTGAATCATGGAAGAGTCAGTTGGATGCTGATTTAGAGAAATCGCATATCCCCAGATATCATGATGTATCTATTTTTGTGTTAAGTCATGAAGACCCTTGGAGACCTATTTTTGTGTTGGCCACGTTCATTGTCCCTTTTGAGAAAACTGTCAAACGGATGCTAAAGTGGTCCTCGGTCTGTGTCAGTGCAAGGCCTTTGCTTATTCTTTTGAGGGTGGGAGGGCAGGCAGTGAGCTTCCAGGTGAGGAAGGCTTGGACCCACCTGCTGTTGCCCCCAGGATAGATATCTGTAAATCTGTAAATCTCCTTCCTGTTCTCTGATGGCTGCTGTGGCCGTGGATGTGGGCTGTGTCTGAATTGCTGTACTGTAAACGTGACAGGCGTTTCTGAGACTGACAAGGTGGAGCCTTCCATGTGTCCTCTGCCTCCTCCCTCCAGCACCTGGCTCAGTGCAATACTCCCCCCTCCCCCAACCTGTGGGGTCCCTCGCCATGGTACTGTCACTGCAGCCCCTCGGTTCTGCTCCAGGACAAGCTCCCTTGTTGCGGCCTTTTCTCTGGTGGCTCAGTTGCATTGCCTGCCCCCACCCTCCTTAACTCGTTTTTTATGGCCGAACTGATTTTGAAACACAACAAAACTGCAAACCTTGTGTGTCTTAATTCTCAACGGGGGTTCCCCGTGCTCAGCCCCTGGTCTGGTGTGTGACAATCCAGAGCACGGCCTACTTGGGCACAGGATGCGGTCCTGCTCAAACCCAGAGCCGTGGGCACCTCTGTAACCTACAGCCACTGCTGGCCCCCAAAAACTTGTATGCAGCCCTGGACCCCTGCCCCATCCCCACCGCCCCACCCTCTTTTTACGTTGAAGAGACCTCTAATAAATCGGGTAATGAGCAGTGCTGCCTCTCTGCGCCTCTCTGGGTCCCAAGAATCTGAGGATGATTATTAACAAAGGCGAAAAGAAATCTTAGTAAGATTTAAAATAACAGGAACCCTAATGCCTGAAGCACTGCTTTCCTTATGATTCCAGTTCAGCTCAGAAAACTTACAAGCTTCTGAGCTCAGCGCAACCCATTGCAAAGGAACAAACATTCCCCAAATCTGTATCTGTTCTGCCAGAATTGCTCAAATTGAATAATGCACAGACCCCTTTTAAGGGGAAATATTTCTCCCAAACTTCCGATTTGAAAAACACTTAAAAGTAAGTGAACCCTTGGAAACCGGGTTTTAATCATAGGGCGGCAGGGCTCCTTTAGCAGGTGGTGGAATGTGCTTTCCTCATCTTCAAGGGTGAGTATGCAAGTACTCAAGGATGTATTTGCATTTCCAAAATCAAGAGACCACACCCTCTTCACGTTTGGGGGCCATCCCATCACCAAAACCGAGCACATCCCATGACAAGCAGGTTCGTTTTCAGAGGTGGCAGGTATGGTCTTCTGATGTCCCCGAGAAGGTTCCAGCCTTACCACCATCCACTCGTACATTGGTGCCAAGCAGAGCATACAGAGCCAGCGTGAGGGGGAGGAGGGAAGTATGAAGTTGTACTTTGAGGTAAATATTGAAAGAGTTGGCTTAAATTAAGATAATAAAAATCCTCTGGGGCGTGGGGGGCTCTAGGAGCAGGACGTCAAGAGCCTTCAGCCCTGTCCACTGCGGTCCATCCTCCCTACCCGCCTGTGACCAGGGCTCAGCTCTCCCTGCTCAAAACCCTCCCGCGGTTGCCCAGCACCCTCAGAATAAAGCTGGCCCACAAAGTTGAAATCCTCGCTGCAAGCTGCCTCGCTCGGGAAGAGGCAGGAGAGTGTTCAAATGACCTTCCCTCTCTGGAGTCTCAGTTTCTCTATGAGATGAAGTGGGGAACGCAGGGCTTTCCCCATGTTTAAGGTGAACGCTTAACCCCACCCAGATATTCACTGGCAGGTGCTGAGGCAAGAAGGGCACTGACGGGTGCTCAGCCAGCGTCTAAGTCTCTGCAGCCTCCGTGCCGGGTCCCGGCTGTCAGGACTCCAGCCCGCGGCCTGGCGGCTTGGCCGCCGCCATCAGCCCAGACCCCGCCCCGCACGTTCTCCTCCCTCGACCCCGCCCGAGCCCCCTCTTTTCTTGGTCCCCTGCCCTCTAAGTTCCGCATCCAAGCCCCGCCCAAGCCAGTTCCACCTCATCCTCGGACCCGATTCTTGAAACCGTCACCCCAGGGCCCGCCCCGCTCAGTTTCTGGTTGGCCCTTGCTCCGCCCACAGCTCCTCAGGCGCCCTGAGGCGCGAGGACCCACAGGGGCTGGCCGCGGCATTGCCTGAAGAGCCTGCCCCCCCTTTCCCCCGCCCCCCCAACCCAGGGCGGAAGCGACGGTACAACCGGAGTCCCCGCCGCGGCCCCTGGGTGCGCAAGGCGGGGCGGCTGCGGGCCCTCGGCGTCCCCGCGGGGCGGCCTTCCCCCGGCTGGCTCAGGCGCGGGCCGGGCAGCACGGCGCGCGCCGCGATGGGGAAGGCCCCGGCGCAGGCCCCGGATGTCGTGTGCGCCGCCGTCCCCGCCGATGGGTCGGGACACACGCTCGCGCTCGCGGTCCGCGGGTCGCAGAGGCAGGAGGCAGAGGAGCCGGAGCGGGAGCCGGAGTCGAAGTCGGAGCGGGAGTCATGGGCGGCGAAGCCGGCGGCGCCGGGACGACGAGGGGCGGCGCAGGCGGAGGCGGCGGAGCCGGGAGCGCAGGTGGGTCCCTGCGTGCGCGGCGCCGGGCCGCGGCTTCTGCCGTCGAGCAGCGGGGAGGCGCCGCGGTAGCCAGGGAGGTCCGCCCGGGCGAGGAGACGTCCGGCCGCGGGCCGAGGCGAGGCGTCCCGGCAGGGCGCCTGCTGCTTGGAGGAACAGCGGCGAGCTCGGGGGCGAGGCGGAGGGGAGCAGGAGATGAGGTCGGAGGAGTAACGGGAGGCTGGACGGTGCGGCCTCGTGTGCGGTAGTGAGGGGTTTGCCGTTATTCGGGGAGAGAGAGGTGTGCGAGGATTTTGAGCAATGGGGTGATGTGGTCCGACTGGCTTACAGAACTCCCTTTAGTGGGGAGAAGGGACTGGGGGCGGGCGCGGCGGACGTGACACCAGGGAGGAGGAGGATGGTCCAGCGCTGCAGACGAAAGGTGGTGGCGGCCTTCACGAGAGGGAGGCTGTGGGGAACTGGTTAGATTTAAGAGGGGTTTCAGAATAGAGTTGACGACACTTGCTGGTGGACTGTTAACGGGGGTGGGGGGTGTAAAAAGGAAGAACTGTTGATTGCAAGTAGAAGGATTCGACTCCGAGCCTTGGGTCCCAGAGTCCCCCCTGTCTGTTTGCAGTTCTTTTTTTCTGAAGATGGGGCAAGACTTGGCTTGAGTCTTCTCCACCCTGAAGGAACCAGCATGGTGATGGGGACTCCCAGACCTGGGTCCCAGTGCTGGCTCAACCCAGGTGTGACACCCAGGCGGGTCCCTGCCCCACCTTTTGCACATCTGTGCCCTCAGGGTCTCCGCCGCCCCTCCCTAGGCATGCTTTGTCCCTGTCCCCAGAGCGTGCTGTCCACACCAGTCAGTGACTGGAGGCAGGCACAGCTCATCGTCCTCTCGGTTTGACAAGGTGGCTTTTCATTTTAAAGGTATGGAATATCGTTGCCACCCAGGAATCTTAGAAGATACAAGCAGCAGGAGAGAAATTAAGAATAAATGGTTTAACCAGGGATTGGCAAACTACAGCCTATGAACCAGTAATAAAAAACCAGTAATAGTTTTTTACACTTTTAAATGATGAAGGGGAAGGGGGGGGTGAGGAGAGTATTCCGTGATATGTGAAAATTACATGAAACTCAATTTTAAGATTTATTTATTTATTTACACAAGCACTGGGTACAGTCAGAAGCGCGGGAGGGTGAGAGAATTCACCAGAGCCAGAGCGGGGAGCAGAGCAGGCAGAAGGACCGAAGTACACTGCTGAGGGGAGCAGCGGGCAGCAGGAGAGGTCTGCGCGCCATGCGGGACCCTCCTCCGGTGGCCGGGGAACAGCCGGGGATCGAACCGGCGCCCCAGAGGCCGCGGGCAGCTTCGCAACCCAGCGCTCAACCGCTGCGCCACCGGGGAGGCCCGAAACTCAAATTTTGGTGTCCAGAAAATTTTACTTCCCCCTTATGTACAACTTTATTTTCAGTCATCCACATTAACCGCGATCCGAAAATACTGAGAATAAGATGTTTTGGGAGACATAATGTTTATGGATATATTGTTATCATTTTATGAGTTTATTCATTATTTAATATTATTATATCGTAGATTTTGTTGTTAATCTCTTACTGTGCCTAACTTACAAGTTAAACTATCATAAATGTGTATGATGTAAACATGGTAGGGTCTGATACTATCCTTGCTTTCAGACACCAACTGGGAGTCGTGGAAGGTATTGCCACGGAGAAGGGGGGACTATTGTAGTGGAACACGGCGGTGCCCCTTTGTTTACATGCTCTTTCTGGCTGCCTTGAACATAACATCTCTACTGTTGTAGCGCATAGGCTGGCCCTTTCTAGAAAAAGTTTGCTGACTTTGGGTTAAGCCTCTGATGTTGATGTTCTTAGCACTGGTTCATGTGTAGCATTAAATCTGTTATTGTCATCTTTGTAATTTTTTGCCTACTGCTTTCTAGTATTTGAATTATCCACAAGAATCAGTCATCCTAGATTCATAATTAATCAATGTTGTTAAGGAAAATTTGATGAAATTTATTCTGTATTTAAGAACTCCAAAATAATTGGGTTTGTTGCTTAGTTTTGATGTCGCTTAGTTGTGTTTAACAGAATACTTCAGACTCCGTTGTTCTCCACATTCGGAAGGTCTCCAACATTAAGAAATCCACCCGTAGGAACTCAGCATTCCATTCCCTGTTTTCACTGTCCTTCACTTCAGTGTCCGTCTTACCCCCGTTCACTCCTGCCTATCCTATAGGACCAGTTTAAACACCACCTTCTGGTAAGACTGCCCTTGGCATAGACCTGTCAGGCCCTCGGGTTCCTGAACTTACAGCACCTGGGCCATCCATGCCAGCCGCCCCTGCCCTCCCCTCTGCCTCCCTTTGTCCTCCTCATTCACAACTCTTCAGCCACTCAGACCCTCTCGCACATCAGACACAATCCTGCCCCAGGGTCTTTGTGCTTGCTGTGCTAGGAGTGTTCTTTCTCCAGCTCTCCCTGTAGCTTCCTCCCTACTTTCTCCAGAATGACCCACTCGGAAATCCTGAGACTGATCTCTCCATCCCTTAACTCTGTATCACTGTTCTTTGTGGCTGTTGGCACTGTCTGCTATTACGTGGTGTATCAGTGTGCTGACATGAGCCCCCAGAGGGCAGGAACTGTCACTGTCAATGCTGTGTTCCAGAATCTAGAACTCTGCCTGGCACTTACAGAGGTGTTTAACAAAGGCCTGTCAGATAAATGACTGACCCGCAAACAGTAAGCAGACCTTTTCGGATTCCTTCTGCAGGTCAGATTCAGAGGAAGAGCGGTGGAAGCGGCGAGGGAGGCAGAGCCGCAGTCCCCCACCACCCCGTTGTCACTCACAGGACCGGTCCTCTCGGTCCAACTCAGGTGATGAGCGGAGGCAGCAGCAACGTGGCAGATGGGTCCGCCGGCGACGGACACGCTCTTGGTCTCCAGGCTCCTCCGGATCCAGCTCAGCATCCCCAGACCACTCCCAGAGTCCTCAGGAGGCAGCAGCCGCCCTGAGCCAGCAGCAAAGCTTGCAGGAGCGGCTGCGCCTGCGCGAGGAGCGGAAGCAGCAGGAGGAGCTGATGAAGGCCTTCGAGACGCCAGAGGAAAAGCGGGCTCGGCGGCTGGCCAAGAAGGAGGCAAAAGAGAGGAAGAAGCGGGAGAAGATGGGCTGGGGGGAGGAGTACATGGGCTACACCAACACTGACAACCCCTTCGGCGACAACAACCTCCTGGGCACCTTCATTTGGAACAAGGTGAGCCCGCTGTCCCCGTGCGGCGCATGCTGCTTCCTCCTGAGTCTGCACCATTGGCCGCCCTTCCTGCCTTTCCAAAGGCTTTTGCTTTGTACACTTTTTACAACTTGTTTCAAGAGGTGTGACTTAGCTCTCCCAGCAAACATTCCAAGGCGACACTGTGCCTTTTAGTTTATCTTCTACGTAACTTCTGCGCCTCATTTTCTGCCGCTTTCATTCCATTAACTGTCCTGCTGTGTAGAACCTTTGCCCAAACCTGGCCAGACCTCAAACAGCGTGGACAACAAGTGGGCTTTCCCAGTCATTGCTGCTCTGTTGGCTCAGAGTTTATCACTGTCATTTCACTTGAAAGATGAAAATTAAACACCGATCCTTCACCTGCCAGCCATAGCCTCAGGTGCGTGGCTTGAAGCAACACTTTCTCTCTCCCAGTTCTAGAGGCCAGGGACCTGAAATCAGGGTGTCACTGGTCATGCTCCCTCGGCAGCCTCTGGCGGAGAGTCCTGTCCCGCCTCTCCCAGCTCCTGCTGGGTGCTTTCTAGCCTCGACCTAGAGCTGCATCACTCCATGCCCGCCCCTGTTGTCACACAGCTTCTCCCCTCTGTCCCTGCATCCAGATGTCTGTCTTCTGAGGACACCAGTCATTGCATTAGGGCCCAGCCTGCTCCAATCTGATCTCAACTAATTACAACTGCAAAGACCCTCTCTCCAAATAAAGTCCCATTCACCATTTCCAGGGGCGGGATGGGGACATCATGACGGGGAGAGGGGAGCACACAAATCAAGCCAACACAGCACCTGAGCGGGGGGGTGAGGGGGGGGCACAGTCAGAAGCTGGTACCCCCGTTCACCACATGCCTCCAGGCAGTTCTCCACGGCTGTCTGGACATAGGAGCCCATCCCGCCTTGGAACCTGTGCGCTTAGCCCCATCTGCTGGGACCCGCTGCCTCTCCCATGACTGCTCTTGCTCATTCTTCAGGTCTCAGCTGGTGTGTGTCCTCTTCTGGGAGGTCTTTCTGGCCCCTTTGGGCTCCCTGATACTCTTTCTCGCTCCCTAGTACTTTACTAACAGATGAGATGCGTGTCTGCCAGGTGTGGGCCTGTGTGAACCCTCACAGGGGGTCAGGCTATGGAGAACCAGACTAGCCGAGTCCACCAAAGACAGGGCAGGCAGGTGGCAGCTGCTGTTTACAGTGAGCAGTCCAGAAAGGTGTCCCAGAGACATCCAGACACGGCCAGGCTTACAGTTCCTGCCGGTCTGTAGGTTCCACTGGGCCGCTCTGCTCGCACTCGTGGTGGGCTCTGGGTAAGTGCGGAGTGAGGGCCTTGCAGGCGTGTGTGTTCAGTGTTTCCTCCACAAGCCTTTCTGGGAGCCTGGCCTGGCCCCAGGGAGCGCACCCTGCACTGAGGGCTTTGTTGGCCCCTCCAGTGATGAGCACACAGGGTGTAAACCCCCTGCTCAGCCTCAGGCCTCCAGTGCAGGAAGGGCACCGGACAGGTCAGCAGTACGGGCAACGTCACATCTCTTGTGCTTGGATCACCAGAGTGGGCGGTGACAGTGGACCCAGTGCCGGGCGTCATTCGAGGAACTTTGCACATGTCTGTGTCAGCTCTCACTGAGGCCTTCTCAGGGTGGAGTCGCTTGCCCAAGGTCACCCTGCTCTTGAATGACTGGGTCGTCTGGCCCCCTCACCCAGGCCCTCAGCTCTACACTGTGCAGCACGGGGTAGAAAGTGCCCGTACCGTGAGCCCACCTCAGTGGCCAGAGCAGCACCGGTGTCACGAGGAGGTCCTAAGCCAGGCAGCCCTATGTCCCCTTGGAGGCACATTTTCCAGGTACCAGGGGGTCCTTGAATCCTGGGAGCCTGGGGGAGATGACGGGAAGTGCAGAGCTCAACCCTGCTCAGTCAGCAGTTGCGACGTCATGTCGGGGGACGTGGGTCTCCAAGCCTTTTACATAAGCACCCTCTTAGGTGGGGCAGACAGGGAAGAGCCACTGACTGTGTTCGTGGCACTCCCAGGGGCCTAAGTGTGGAGAACCATTTATCCCCACGCTCTGGTGACCTGAGGCTCATGTGCTTTCAGCCTCTCATTCCCTCACTGTTCCTGCCTCCCTGAGCAGTTGCTGGACTCTGACTAGTGCGGGCACCGCGTAGCCAGTACAGCTAGGCCTCAGCATGAAATCAGAGAGTGGGCCTCAGCGAGGTTCTCCCATGAGTCCCCCAGAGTTGGGGTGGCTGCCTTTCCTATGTCTTGGCGCACGTCTCATTCATGGGCTGGGGTGCTCTGTAATGTTGGGCTGTGTCAGATTGACTTTGGTGCCTCTGAGGGGGCGCTGTCTCTGAGCGCAAGTCTGGGCGGTGTGACCATGGGTAGGTTACTGCTCTCTCAGCCTCGCTCTCCTGTCTTCAGAGCAAATGCTTTGGCCTGATTCATCTCATAGACGGTGTGTCCCAGGCTCCCTGGGGGTGGTGCCAAGGAGAGCAATGAGGAAGGCATCACTGCTCAGTGGGAATGTGGTTGGCCCCTCCAGGCACTGGAGAAGAAGGGAATCAGTCACCTGGAGGAGAAGGAGCTGAAGGAGCGGAACAAGAGAATCCAGGAGGACAATCGGCTGGAGCTGCAGAAGGTGGGGGTGCCCCCTGTTGCCCACATGAGGTCAGAGGCCTTCCCTCAAGGGGACTCAAGGCCCACTCGCTCTGGCTTAAGTCAAGCGGGACCTGACTGACTTACATGAAAAATCCAACTGAAGTGGCTTAGGCCCGGATCCAAGGGCTCAGTGTCTCCAGCAAGCTGTTCCCCTCCATCTCTCAGCTTCACTCTGAACGCTCCCGTCAGAGCGGCTGAAAGAGGGCCCCGTCAGCCCCAAGGTCTGACCAAAGCCTCGGGCATCCGTGTGTCCACGGCCAATGGATCAGGGCCAGACCCGAGTCATAGTTTGATCCTTGACCCCAGGAGACCCCATGGCCCAAAAAGACCCCATGACCCCAGGAGACCCCATGGCCCCATGTTGGGCTGGACAGACCCAACGGGACCCCCATTATGCAGTTTTCAGACCCCGGCCCCCACCCTGCCCGTGCACCCTCAGGTGAAGCAGCTGCGGCTGGAGCGGGAGCGGGAGAAGGCCATGCGCGAGCAGGAGCTGGAGATGCTGCAGCGGGAGAAGGAGGCGGAGCACTTCAAGACATGGGAGGAGCAGGAGGACAACTTCCACCTCCAGCAGGCCAAGCTGCGGTGTGGGGCCACCCTGGGGAGAGGGGGCACCCTTCCCCACCCTCCGTCCCCTCACTCTGCCACCCTTCTCCTGGATCCAAGCACCTGTGTCTGCCCTGGGCCTTTTTACTTGCTGGCCCCACTGCCTAGAATCTGCTGCTTCCTTTGGGTTCCCCTAGTCACTCTTTCAGGGGCCAGGGGGCCCCTCTGGAGGGTGCGTTGCACCCTCCAGTCTCCCGTCAGCCTGTGTGGTGAGGAGGCATCTGACTGCCCCTCCGTCCGCATTGCGGAGCTGCATCTGCTGAGGAGCTTGTGCTGGATCCTAAAGTGCTGACCACCTGAGCCCTTTTGCCACACCCAGCCCATGCCAGTGGTTCACCCACTAGCGCCGTTTACGGGCCAGGAAAAAGAGGCTCCTCGGGCCCATGAGTTGCCCAAGGCTGCACAGTGGGTGTTTGAGTCCCAGCCTCTGTGTGTGCACAGGAGCCCATGTTTAGTGTCTCCCCCACCCCCGCCCCCTGGCCCTGCTGCCTGTAAGCCACACTGGTCCTGTGCAGGGACCAGGCCTGCTGGCCCAGGGCTCCCGCGGGTGGGACCAGGAGCAGCCTCTGACCCATGGCCTCACAGGACTCAGGCGCCATCCACAGGGGGGAGGTGGTCCCGTCTGCCTCGTGCCCCTGCCCCGCTCCCACTTTCCTGACCTTACGTGTGCTCCTGTCTCTGCCCTCTCTGGCCTGTGGCTTCTGAGCCTGTCTTGCTTCTCCACCCAGCACCCCCTTTTACAGGATGCCTTCCTTTACCCTCTATCCAAACTCCCCCCATCTCCTGCACTGGCATCCCCAGAGGCAGGGTCCTGAGGAGGAAGGACATCGCTGCCTCTGACCTCGCCCCTGCCCCCTGGCAGCTCCAAGATCCGCATCCGCGATGGCCGAGCCAAGCCCATTGACCTGCTCGCCAAGTACATCAGTGCTGAGGATGACGACCTGGCCGTGGAGATGCACGAGCCCTACACCTTCCTCAACGGGCTCACTGTGGCTGACATGGAAGACCTGCTTGAGGACATCCAGGTACCATCAGCCCCCGGACCCCCACCCAGGCCCCCAGCACCTCCAGGACAAGCCTTCACCATCCCCTCTGCGCCCCCAGGTATACATGGAGCTCGAGCAAGGCAAGAATGCAGACTTCTGGCGGGACATGACCATTATCACGGAGGATGAAATCTCCAAGCTCCGCAAACTGGAGGCCTCGGGCAAGGGGCCAGGTAACCTAAAGCAGCGCGTGTCCAAGTTGGGGTGCCTAGAGAGATGCTAGGGGGTGTGCCCTTGGGGGCGCATATCCAGATCTGATGGGAGCGCTAAGGGCCAGGTCACTCCTCGGGAAGCCTTGGGCTCACCAAAGGGCCTGTCCTCACCTGCAGGTTGTTTGCCCTTTTGGCTCTCCCTCTCGGGGCCTCTGACCAACAGCATCAGCCAAGGGCGGGGCTCGCTCCCTGATGGTGGGGGACTCTGTCAACTCCCCAGGTCTTGGAGTCTCAGAATGCTGAGACATCCAGACCTAGCTTCCTTCGAATGGTCGTTTAGTGGCATGGTGAGGAGCCGGTGACAGCCACATCTTTCTTGTTGGGCTTCAAGATTTCCTGGGAGCTCCGTCTCAGAGCAGGACCCAGCGCCACTTGGCCAGGAACCCACGCCGCCCATCTATTCAACATGACAGTCTTTTCTAACTAACATTTCCTTCCCTCAGATGAGTGTGTGCATGTAGTGCTGAGGGGAAGGAGCACTAAGCCAGCTCTCCCGCTGCCATCCGGTCTGGGTCACTCTGAGGCTTTGTTCCCGGCAGCATCCCTGGCCCCACAGACCACCCGGCGTCCTCGGGGGCAGAGCCAACCGTAGCAGTCCTGCCCTCCCTCTCCCTTAATCCAGCTCCCTGAGCCCCCAGCTTTCATGACATCAGCTCCTGAGAGCCCCGAGTCTCACTTCCCGGCCCATGTGCCATGGCAGGGGTCTGCTCTCCCCTCCCAGAGCCTGTCTGCCTGTCACTGGCGGCGGGGGCCGGTGATCTGGAGACCTTGCTTGCTTTTAGGGAAAGGAGAAATTACCTCCTGTCTTTGAAATGGAGTCAGTTTCCCTCAGTGCTTCTGGAGTACTGGGGACCACCCTTTGGTCAGGACATGTCTCTTTGGTGGCTGCGAGGCTGATCTAGAGTTCTAGCTGGAGGGGTGCTGTGGGGCCACTGGCAGAGTGGTAGCTGTGAACATGGCTGGGGTACAGGTCTGGGCCACCAAGCAGTGGGGAACCTTGCCTGGTTGGCACCTCCTCGGGGTCCAGCCCCAGCCCCTTTGTTGGTTGTGGCCAGGGGAGGGGTGATCAAGCAGGACCAGAGGAGTGTGGGGTGGGCCGGTGCAGCTGTCAGGTGCCTCCGGTGGGGCTGACGTGTCCACCACCAACCGGCGTCCAGCTGGACGCTGCAGGTGGTCGGACTCGAAGTGCCCATCAAGCCTCCTCTCCCCACCCGGTACCCTGGTGTCTCCCGCCCCCGCTGAGGGCAGGCTGGCCCCGGCTGTTGCCCAGCCACCATCCTGCGCCTTCCCTGCGCTGTGTGGGACCTCTCTCCGGGACTGCACATCTCCCTTGTCCGTGGTTTGAGGCCTCCTCTCAGCGGGGTGTGTCCACTGGTAATCTCTGAGGAGAAGCAGGAAATCCTCTTATGTCCTCTGGCTCTCCTGGAGCTGGCGACGCCTGGCTGGGTACAGGACTCCGAGGGCAGGACTAGACCTTTTCCTTCAGAGGTCGAGGCCCCAGCAGCTGTCTGGGGAAGTCTGAGGGACGTGCTGCCGTCGCCCCCTTTTCCAGAGTTCTCAGTGCGTAAAGTCCACGGTCATCTCAAGTCCACTGGGGCCTGGTAGCTGCGGCCCCTCCCTCCCCTTTCTCCGACGCGTCCTTACTTGTGGCGGGGCGGGTCCCAGGTCACTCCAGGTGTCCTCAAAGATGAGTTCCCATTTCTCCCTTCGGATTGATTTTCAAAACAGGAACCGAAACCCATCTGGCGCTGTCCTTTTTTCTTTTTAAATTAATTTGGGCTGTTTCCTTTTCTTTTTCTTTTTCCTGTTGCTGTAACTGGGAAATTCTCACCGTTCAGTGGGCTGTGCAGCAGAAAGCGGGTCCCAGCTGCCTCTGTGCCCTCTCCATTGGGCCTGCTTGCGAGTCCTCCCCGCAGTAACACCTCTCCCAAACGTGGTCCCTCACGTGGACCCCCGGGCCTTGTTGCTGAGTGCTCAGGCGGCATCCCCAGCACAGCCACCTGCGGACCTAGGCCTCCTCAAACGGGGTTCCGCAGCACTTGGCTCTCACGGGAGCAGCTGACTGGCTGGCTGGGTTTTTCTTTTTCCCCAGCAACTGTCGCTTTGAACAAGCATAGACCCAGTTTCTGTTTTTGTGTGCACAGGATGTGGCTCTGCTTAGATGGGCCTGGGGGTTGTTGCCGAATTCAGTTTTGGTTACGAAATGTATCTGTACCTATTAAGAGACCTACGTCAGCCTGCCAGCCCGGTGGGCCTCCTGCTGAGTCCATTGCTACCCAGGACTGCTCAGGTGCCCGGCATGGGACAGAATCTCTGATTCTAGTGTCCCAGGTTGGTGTCTGGAGGGACTCAGGTCCATCTCAACCTGACCCCTGGAAGCATTGGAAAAGCCAGCTGGGAGCAAAAGCTGGCTACCTATCCTCCATTTACTCACAACTGCGTACACTCAGCTGCCTGTGGGCCCAGCACAGAGCTGGGGAAACCACAGCCGGAAGCCTAAGGACATCCAGGCCAAGGGGATAATGTGGTGGTTAGGGAGGACTTCCTGGTACAGGGGACATTCTCACTGATCGCCTGTGATGGGTGGGATCCAGGGAGCAAACTGGATGGAGAGGAAAGTTATTGGTAACAAGTACTGCATGTGCAAAGGCCCTGGAGCAGGGTTTGGTGTCTCGTGAGCAACAAGGAGGCTGGTATACTGGAGCATGGAGGGGCATCTTGCCCCTATTCTCAGGGGCCTCACAGTCCAGAGGGGAGAGAAAGGTCCCTGAGCCCCCAGCCTTGAGAGAATCCATGAGAGTCTCCTGTAGGACATAGGGGGCCTGTTTGTCCTGGGGGTAGCATCAGGACTTCCCAAGAGACACAATGGCAGGCACAGTGCCTGGGAGCAGCATCCTTCATGCTATACACAGCAAGTGCTACATGTGTTCTCTCTCGTGTCTACAGAGGGGAAATTGAGGCCAAGAGAGGGTGAACCACTTACCCAGGCTCACAGCTGGGACTGGCAGAGCAGGATTTGAAGTTTGGATAGCTGGCTACTGAGTGAACCATCCAGTCCCCTACCGTGTGGTTCAGACCCAGCAGAGAGTGGAAGGTGTACTGGGCCAAGGCACTCAAACTTGAACCTGGATGCTAAGGTTCCCAGACCCCCAGGTCAGGCCCAGAAATACATGCCCAGCCTCCCTCAGACTTAGGGGCCAGGGTCCAAGGCCTGATGCCAACTTAGTGCATTCGAATAATGCAGCCAGGGTCACGGGTGAGTCAGAAGCCAGGGACAAGGCAGGACCCTGGGAAGTCGGTGAGGAGGCAAGGTGGAGGGCTAGGCCAGCACTGAGCACCCCTGTTCCATGCAGGTGAGAGGCGGGAAGGCGTCAACGCCTCGGTCAGCTCTGATGTGCAGTCAGTCTTCAAGGGGAAAACGTACAGCCAGCTGCAGGTCATCTTCCAGGGCATCGAGGGCAAGATCCGGGCCGGGGGTCCCAACCTGGACATGGGCTACTGGGAGAGCCTGCTGCAGCAGCTGCGGGCCCACATGGCTCGAGCCAGGTGAGCAAGTGGGCAGCTCTTAGCCCCTCTTGGGAGCTCACCCGGGAGCCAGGAGCCATGTCACCGGGAGCTGCCCCTGACTAACCCTAGAGTCCCACAGATTTTTGTCTTCCCTAAAGCCCCTACCATGTTCCCATGCTCCTTACCAGGAGTCAGGGGCCAGGTGGAGCTGGCCGTTAGCAGTTGTCCTTTTCTCCTAGCCAGGCCTTTGTTTCCCTGTCAGCAGGCATCACAGGAAGTCCAGGGCCGCTGGCCCCCACTCTGTGTACACATTCTCAGCATGCTTGGCACCACTGTGTAAACACGGGGCCTGTGTAAATGCCTCTGAATTTCTCCCCTCCTTGCCAGCCCTGCATCTGGCTTGGCCTGCCCCGTAGGCCTCACCCGCTTAGGGATACCCGTGTACAGCCAGGGGCCATTTCTTGAGTCCATGACCCCATGTCTCCAAGTCAGTTTCCTTGTGACCAGAATCTTGACCTTGGACTAGCCACAGCTGGGCAGCAACCCCAGCTAGCGCCATGGCTTGCTGCCCTTCTACCTCACAGCAAAAGGAGGGTCTTGTGAAGCCAAAGAGGGTGTGGGGTGATGGTGGCAGGGCCCCTCTCTGAGTGTCGCCTGTGGAAGTGACTCCTGCGCTTTGATTCAGGCTTCGGGAGCGGCACCAGGACGTGCTGCGGCAGAAGCTGTATAAGCTGAAACAGGAGCAGGGGGTGGAGAGTGAGCCACTGTTCCCCATCCTCAAGCAGGAGCCCCAGTCTCCTGGACACAGGTAGGCCATGCCCTGGCCCACTCCCACCCCGTCCGGGTTCCCCAGCCTCTGCAGGGGCCCCCGGCAGCCACCCACCCTTCCTCTGGTCTGCAGCCTGGAGCCTGAGGAGCCAGCCCCAACCCCACCCGGGCCCTCAGAGGGCGGCCCCCCAGAGCCAGAGGCAGAAGGAACAGCCCCAGCTGAGGGCGAGGCGGACGGGGAGGCCGTGCTCATGGAGGAGGACCTGATCCAGCAGAGCCTGGATGACTACGACGCAGGCAAATACAGCCCCCGGCTGCTCACGGCCCACGAGCTGCCGCTGGACGCCCATGTGCTGGAGCCAGATGAGGACCTGCAGCGCCTGCACCTGTCGCGGCAGCAGCTCCAGGTCACAGGTATTGGGTGGGCCCTGGGCGAAGGGGGCATGATGAGCCGGCCCCCATCCTCCCCCTCGGGTCCCCTGCGCCTCCATGCAGTCACCTGCGCACCCACATATTCATTTAGGGGTTGGCCCCCAAGACGCGGGTGTGACCGTCTTGCCCACTGTAGAGTGGGCGGTGGGATCCTGCGGGGCCAGACCCAGGCTGATGCATGCCCCGGCCCACAGGTGACGCCAGCGAGAGCGCTGAGGACATCTTCTTCCGGCGGGCCAGGGAGGGCATGGGCCAGGACGAGGCGCAGTTCAGCGTGGAGATGCCGCTGACGGGCAAGGCCTACCTGTGGGCAGACAAGTACCGGCCGCGCAAGCCACGATTCTTCAACCGTGTGCACACGGGCTTCGAGTGGAACAAGTACAACCAGACGCACTACGACTTCGACAACCCGCCACCCAAGATCGTGCAGGGCTACAAGTTCAACATCTTCTACCCCGATCTCATCGACAAGCGCTCCACGCCCGAGTACTTCCTGGAGGCCTGCGCCGACAACAAGGACTTCGCCACGCTGCGCTTCCACGCCGGGCCGCCCTACGAGGACATCGCTTTCAAGATCGTCAACCGTGAGTGGGAGTACTCCCACCGCCACGGCTTCCGCTGCCAGTTCGCCAATGGCATCTTCCAGTTGTGGTTCCACTTCAAACGCTACCGCTACCGCCGGTGACCTGCGAGGGTGTGGCTGGTTCACGCCACACCTGGGGCTCCCCTTAGGGCCTCCTGTTTGCCAGCATGGAGAGGTCGTCACCAGAACCCAAGGGGATGCATGACCCCGGGTCCTGCCCTATGGGAGGGGCCGAAGGTGGGGTTTTCAGAGCTCAGAAACCGAGCGTCCCCGGCCTCTGTCCAGATGGGTGAGCTGAGGCCTCCTCCCCCTCCACTCCCAGCCTTGTGGTTTCTGTGCTGCGGGGCTGCCTTCATTGGCTGGAGAGGGCACAGGGTACAGATATGGGGCCGCTAGGCTTGCAGGGGGCATGAAGCCCAAGTCCAGGATGTTGACCAGCCCTTAGATGTGACCACTGGCCACAGAACCCAGACTCTGGGCCCTTCACGAATACGCAACCACGGGCCCTGGATCCTTTCCTGTGCCCTTCCAGAAGGTTCCAACTAGGGGATATCTGAGTTCTGTGGTTCCCTAGTTGCCCCTGGTGCTGGCCAAGGGGTTGGCTCCCTCAGGTGGGGGGTGGGGGCACATCATCATACACCTTCAGGTCCAGGACCCAAGGGTCACAAGACAACATCCTGTGGCCACCCAGCATCAGCACTCCTGGGGGTCTGGCCTCCGGGTGAGGCTGCAGTACCCCACCTGGACCAGTCCCAGAGCTGCAGGGTGTCTGCCCGCATCCTGCGTCAGCACAGCCACATTCCTCAGGCTGCCTCCCGGCCACCATGGAGCTGCCCCCTCATCTCAGCTAGACAGTCAGCCAGACAGGCAGAGCCACTGTCATGGACTGTCAGCCACCCCTCGGGCAGGACAACCCCAGAAACAAACTTCTAACATTTTATTACAGAGACAATTCCAACCAAAAGTGGGAAGAATCCTACGTCAGACCTGAAGTGCCGCCCGGAACCCAGATTTCATCTGGAAATATTTTAGGTTGTTTCTCTAAAAAGACTTTTTTAGGTGGGGTGGGAAATCATATTTTCATTTAATTGGCCTACTGGTGAGTGCATGTTTTTTTAATAAACACTTTATTTTAGAGTAATTTCAGATTTTCAGAAATGGCACACAGCGAGGCTTCCCACACCCAGCGTCCCCGCTGTCTGCATCGTGTGTGACCACAGCGCCCATGTGGCCGCTGAGCGCTGAACTGAACCGAGAAGAACTTCTGAAGACAAACACCACACCTAAAAATACTTAGCAGTGGTTTCGTTAGAAAGTCGTTTGCCACCATGACTTTCTCGATCTTTGCCCCTCCTTGGTCTCACCTCCCCCACAGAGAGCACCGTCTGCTCCTGATACGGATAACGGCTGGGCGCCAAGGAGCTGCACGCCTGGGCCAAGGGTCACCCACAGACTACACTGGGACATTTCTCACTGTTGCACCTGGAGGTGCTGTGGGCACCCGGTGGGTAAGGTCAGGGGTGCTGCTGCACACCCCCACAGTGCGAGTCTAGTTTCTGTGTTAGCAGTGCTGAGAGGGACTCCATAGGCCGCTGGTCGCCTCCCAGCCCTGACCTGAGGCATCCCAGGTTTCCCTGCTACAGCTTAGGCCTCCATTTTGCCCTGCCCCACCTCTCACAAGGAAGTGGCCCTATTCTAGACGACAGGGCTTGGCCAGGGGCAGCTCTCCACACTGCAGACCCGGGCCAACTTGATCCAGGATTAAGAAAGTACATAATGGGGCCTCCCCTGGTGGCGCAGCGGTTGAGAGCTGGGTTGTGAGGCTGCCCGCAGCCTCTGCAGCGCCGGTTCGTTCCCCGGCCGCAAGCGAGAGTCCCAGCAAAAAAAAAAAAAAAAAGCATCGTGGCAACACAGACATAACCTTGCCCTTTGGCCCCTGTGACAAACATCACTAATCAATTGCTGGTCGCCAGCATACTCAATCCCCAGGTCTCTCTGGGACAGGCCTGGGCGGCACTTTGGAGCCAGCCTGGTGCTTGGTCACGAGATGGGTGTGGCGGTGGTCTGTTCACAGCACGGATAGATAAAACGTTCATACCCATTTCCTGAGGTTCACAGTGAATCTCACAGGCCCACACTTTGAAGCCTGTAGAGTAGCGATCAGGTTAGGACCCAGGTTTCTCCATCATGGAGATGACCTCCCGGGCCGCCATGTCCCAGCTTCTGTTCCCCCCCTTGCCCCAGGGGAGTCTTCCTAGCGCCTCTGCATCTCCTCTGTAGTCCAGCAGGGCATCTACCCAAAGGAGGCGGCTGTCCTGAATTGCTGGGTGCATGTTTAGCCAGGAGCCCCCAGTCTCAAGGGAGGAGAGCTGCACCAAGAGGTCAGGCTGGGGTAGGGGAGGCACTGGGTCTGGGGGATCTCAGAAGAACTGGGAAGTTTCCCTGGAAAAGGGCCTGGAAGGATGGGGGTGCTGGGCAGAAATGCAGAGGGGAGCCTGCCTTGGAACAGAAGGCGGCAGGTGTCCCAGGGCAGGCGTCCAGGGGCCTAACTGTGCAGAGCCCTGGGGAGCCACAGAGGATGAGTGAAGCAGACAGGGGGAAGCAGACAGAGTGTCTGCCCTCAGACAGACTAGAGATGGAACAGGACCACCAGCTGCTCCATGAGCCCACCCTGGCCTGAGGCCCACCCAGTGTCTCTTAAGCTGCCCCCAACCCCCACGCAACCTCTTCCAAACCCCACCCCATCCTCTTCCTGCCCTTGGCTATGTCCCAAGCTAAGAATAGATGCTCCCTGCATGGCCCCCACAGGAAACCACAGCCACGGGGGGTACATCCTGAGAGTGGCCTCTGTTCCCACCATCTGGCCCCCCAGACCATCTCAACCCCTCCCAAGCTTTCTATGCACCCATTAAGCAAGGGGGGTGGGGTGAGGAATAGAGTCCAGAAGGTGGTGACCACCGGGAGCTCATGTTCAAGGTCTTGGCCTTGGTCATCATGTCTTCCCTCTGGACCTCAGTTTCCCTGTATACAGAGTATCTACATGACCTGCATTTGCAGAATTGTGGTGAGACCAAGACAAAATGCAAGTCAAGAGAACTCTCTGACCCCTGCCCTGGCTGTTTCCCAAAACAAACACTGTCCCCCTTATCTATGGGCAGAGGAAGTGGGAAGTTTCCCTCTAGCTCTCACCATCCCCAACTGGAGCCCAAACCTACATCCTCTTCCCACCACATCTGCCCTCCTTAAATATTGTTCCCCAAAGCCTCATGCTCTCTCGCCTCCAACATTTTGCATATGTAATTTCCGCCACAACCATGTCGCTTGGACTTGGGGAACTCCTACTCATCCCACAAAGCCCTAGTTTCCATGAGCCTCCCCACAGAACAGCTGCCTGGCTTACCTTCTGGGCTTCACTCAGCCCTGTCATTTCCTCAAACCTGGTTTCCAGTCCTACCTAGGGCTCAGAATTGTCCTGCCACATACACAGAGCTGCAGCTGAGGAGGTATTAGTGGGGAATAAGACTGCCTGGGAGGGCCTCCCCAGTGGCGCAGCGGTTGAGCGCTGGGTTGCGAAGCTGCCCGCAGCCTCTGCGGCACCAGTTCGATCCCCGGCTGCTCCCCGGCCACCTGAGGAGGGTCCCACATGGCGCGCAGACCTCTCCTGCCGCCCGCTGCTCCCCTCAGCAGCGTACTTCGGTCCTTCTGCCTGCTCTGCTCCCCGCTCTGGCTCTGGTGGATTCTCTCACCCTCCCGCGCTTCTGACTGTACCCAGTGCATGTATAAACAAAAAACAAACAAACAAACCAGCAAACAAATAAATAAAGCATGCCTCTATTAAAAAAAAAAAAAAAAAAAAAAAAAAAAAAGACTGCCTGGGAGATCAAGGCCAGTGCTCTGTTGTATGCATAGGAGTTGGGGAGATACTTTGGCAAGGAAAGAGGAGATAGGGTTAAACAGTTGGGAAACTCCCAACAATGGGATGGAAGGGGGGAGGGGCCATTTAAAGCAGTCGGAAGGACGGTGGGTGTGGAAGCCAGAGAAGGGGCTTCCTGAGAAGTACAGGGCCAGGACAAGAATTCACCTTCCTCCCTCAGAGCCTGGGCTCCTGGCCCATCCTGGGCCCCAAGGGCCGTGGGCAGGAAGGACCCTTTAAGAAGCTTCTCACTTTCTGTAGCACCATAGAGCCTCCTGCCTTTGCTCTGGCCTTGCTCAAGTGCATCACCCTCAGCTGGCACGGCTTTGGGCTGATAAGACTGACCCAGAGCCAGGAGTGAGTCTGGGGGCTTTCAAGGAAACCCACCTCTCTGGGAGCTCAGCCCCCGTTTTCAGCACCCAGGCCCGAACCTCTGAATCACCCCTGGCTGACAGGCTCTGGGCACCCTTCCCTGTGCTGAGGCAAGGAGGCGGGCGCGTCCCCACCCCGCCGCAGGCTTCAGCTAGGGGCTTTTCCTCCCTGTCCCCTAAGCCACCTCAGAGTCAGTCCACGCCCGGGGCCCAGGCAGAAGGAGGAGCAGGACCCTTCCCGGGCCGGAGGGGGCCCGTGGGAGTGGTGGGGATCCCCACCGGGGCCCGATGGCTCCTCCCCTTTAAATACCCCTGCACCCCCCTCTCCCCAGCTCACACGCGGGTCTCACACAGACCCTATGTGATTAAGCACCTCCTGGTGCCGGCTCCGAGCCCTGAGCCCCTATGCCAAGGTCTGGACACCCCTAGGGAGCTGACGCTGCCAGTCCCCTCTGGCCTTGGGTGCTGCCCAGACGGTGAATAACGCGAGGCCTGGCGGCGAGTCACAGGGGGCCGTCAGCGGGGTAAGGGGAGGGGGGTCTCCCAGCCACCAAACCCCTGTCCCCGGCGGCCGACGGGCGTCCCCTACCCCAGGGGCCGCGGGGCCTCCCCTGAGGACTGGGGGACCCCCACCCACAGACCCTGGCGGGTTCGACCCCGGGCTGAGGGGCGTGGCCGGCGCGGCGGGGCGGAGCTGATAAGAAACAGAGGGAGACAGACAGACAAGGACAGACCAACGGCAGGGCCGCCGAGCGGAGCCCTCTCCCCAAGCGGTTCCCAGCCCCGCGGGGCCCCCGGGGCCGGGCAGGGTCCTGTCCCTCCTTCCGCCGCGCCCCGGCCCGGGGCTTCCTGTGCCGCATCCTCCCTCCGGCGCCCGCGACGTGGCAGCGCGGGGGGCTCCCGAGCGCCCGCCCCTGCGTGACCCGCCCCGGGGGCGCCGGGGCCCGGCAGCTCGGCCCGGCCCCCGACTCCGGCCCCGCGCGCGGGTCCCCACGCAGCCGTCGGCTCAGGTGAGGGCGCGCCGGCTCCGGGCGGGGCTGCCGGCGCAGGTACCGGGGGCGTGTCCTGCGGGAGCGGCCCGGCAGCCGGAAGCCGGTGCCCCGGCCGTGGTGCCACCAGCGGGGGCGCGGGGCGAGCCGAGTGCGGGGCTGTGAGCAGGTGTGTCTGATTGGTTGTGAGTCCGCGAGGCAGCCTCGGGCCGATCTGTGTGTGTCTAAGCGTGTCTGATTTTCTGCGCGTCTGTGTGCGTGATTGGTCGTGTTCTGTGTGTCTGTGTCTCCGGCTGTGTGTCTGATTTTCGGTCTGTGTGTCTGGCCCGCCGGGTGTCTGTGCGTGCACACTCAATGCTGAGCCTTGGCCTGTGTGGTCTCTGTAACCGTGTCCATCACGCCAGCAACACGGCCTGGCCTCACACCTGCCTGTTGGTGCAGCCCTCCCTGCAGACCTGAGCTGCGAACCCTGGGAGGGCACCCCGTGGACAGGTGGGAAAACTGAGGCTCAGAAAACGGGCTACGTGGGAGTGGGGGGGCATGAGGATCCACCTGACTCTGGCTGACTCTTGAACCCCTGCTCAGCACCATCTGAGATGGGGCCCTGGTGATGTCACAAACAGGAAAAGTTCCCGGAAATTGAGCCCTACTTTGGAGGCCTGGAGACCCACTGTGGCCCTGTGTGTGTGTGTGTGTGTGTGTGTGCGCGCGCGCGTGCACGTGTGGGAGTGGGTATCTGTGCCCACACAGGGGTGTGGGGCCTCATGCCTGTGGGCCCGTGGCTCTGCACTGGTGTGGGCCAGTCCAGGCTTGATCCCTCTGTTCCTGCCAGTGTCTTCTTTGGCTGCCTGGACAGCAGTCAAAGAACTTAGGAAACACGGGAGCACACTGGGGTCACCAGGGCATCGGGCTCCTGTGAGCCCAGCCAGAGGCAGGAAGGGCACCGAAGGCAGTAGGTTCGGCCGAGGCACGGCCCCGGGGGGCAGGTTGGGCTCCCAGCATGCAGGGGCGGAGCGGGGATCCCAGCCTGGGTCTGAGGCCAGGGACCCTCCTCCCGTTGCCAGCTGGGTGGGCTCAGGATGAAGGCCCCGGGAGCCAGGGAGCCGGGGTAGTGTGTTGAGTGGCAGAGGGACGTGGTGAGACATGGATGCTCATGCTGGCGGGAGGAGGCGCGTCGGCCGCAACAGCTGACGAGGCCAGAGGAGGGGCTGGGGTTTGAGAACCAAGGATCACGCTCCATCACCGCGTGGGTGGGGCTCCGGCCCTCTGCCCCGGCCGGCCCGGACTCCATCCTCCAGAGAGGAGTCAGGGCCCTAGATGGAGATTTCTGGAACCCCAGCCCCTGGGAATTCTATAGGTCTTCTCGCTTCTAGAGCCAGAGCTCATCAGGATTCCAGAAACTTGGGCCCTCAAAGTTCAAACCTCCCCACTCCTGGGTCACAGAATTCTGGGTTTGTCCCGTGAGGGAGACAGAGAGGTGGGTTGCCAAGGACACGACGCTGCTTCTGGACCCCAGGCTGGGGTGAGGATGGTCCCCCCCGACCCCTGTGAGAGGGAAAAGGAGCTTTGCCACCTGGCTGGTCTGCCTGGGAACCTGTGACCTCGGCTATCACCTGAAGCCATGGTGGGGGGACTGGAGGGCCGAGCTATGGCCAGAGGGAGTCTTGCCTGTTTCCCGTCCCCTCAGGCCAAGGGCTCTACGTCACTGGGTTTTCCCCAGACATGTGAGGTCAGGGGCGTGTCTCTGGGCGGCTGAGGGGTGCATGAGGCAGGCCAACAAGGGATGGAGAGACCCAGAGGGGCAGGGGTCGCTCCAGGCTGAGGCCAGGTTGGGGCGGTGGCCGCAGGAACAGCCCGAGTCCCCAGGAATGCTCAGAAACAGCACATGCCAGGTCCCCGGGGAGGGCACGCCTGGCCCCTGGAGGAGCCCAAGCACGCTAAGCTGAAGTGGCTCGAGGGGAGCACGGCGGTCCCGTCACCCAGGACCAAGGAAAGCCCCCCACCTCCCCCGGCCTCGGTTTCCCCCCTCCAGGCCCCACCCCACCCAGGTGACAGTGGCCTGGGGAGAATCCGGAGCCGCTGTTCGGAGCTGGGTCATTTATGAGGCTCACTGAGGAGCCAAGGGACCTGGGCAAGGCGCCGAGTACCAAGATTAGGGGCAAGGGTGGCAGTCACCCCCACGTCCACGGCAGGGGCAGGGCCACAACATCCCCCGTGCCAGAGCCACGAGCACCACCCCGAGCCACGCAGGAAGACACCGAGGCAAAGAGCAGGGACGCGCTGTGCCAGGTCACATGGCAAAGTCAGGACTTAACTCTGGTCTGACCTTTTAGCAAATTCTCTCCTTCTTTAAAGAAAATTCCAAAGACTGCTATGCTCCTCGCTGGCCGGCGGGCTTCTCGGCGTTTCCACGCATCTGCATGTGACGAGGCCTGAGTTTAAATCTCAGATCAGCTCTGGCTGGCGACGTGACCTCGGGCGAGTCATTTAACCTCCCTGGGCCTTTTTCTCCCCCTCAGCAAAATGGGGGCCCTATAGGACTTTCATGGGCTTTAGCTACCTGGTGCCTTTGTGTCCCCACAGCCCTGCCTTCCCACCCTGCCCGTCCCAACGCCTCCACCTGATGCCCCTCACTGCCACGCGGGACGCTGGCGTGTGCCCAGGTGGGCTGGGGTGCTGGCACCGGCCCCTGTGGCCTCTCGTCCTGCCGTGTCCTTTTTGGGAGCTGGGCTGGCCTGTGACTGGTCTCGCTCCTTTCAACGGGCACATCTGGGTGCAGCTTACCCAGGGTGGAGCATCCCCTCCCAGGGCACCCAGGCCGAGCTGTCCCTCCAGATTTCTCCCCTAGCCCAGCGCTCCGCTCCGGGCAGCAGTTGCCCCCGCTGCTGTTTATAGCCTGTCCCCTGGGGACCTGTCACTCCAAAGGAGCTGTTTTTGGTTTCCAGAGAGGCGCTGGGTTTCTGGGTTTATTTCTTGTTAGAGAAGTGATGCCATGGAAATGGGAGCAGGGGTTCTGCGTGATGCCTGCCTGTGTGAAGGATACAGATGTCTCCCATGTAGGACCCCCCCAAACACCAATGGGCTCTGCCCCCACCCACACACACACAAATTAAAAGAAATGTAACTTCTGAGGTTGACCTTGGAGCAGGCCCAGAGCCGCAACCTCTGCCGACAGCCAGCTGCCCCCACCACACAGGCCCGCCCTGTCACGGTGCGGGCTGCGCCCTGCAGTCTGCTGTCCGCAGGGTCTGGGGGTGCCAACAGGAAGCAGGAGGTCAGAGAACAGGAATCACTTGCCTGGGGCCACACGGGGTACACCAGCGCTGGGCTTCAAACCCAGGGCTTCGCTCCCTTCTCTGTCATCTGACAAATAGCTCTTGGTGTCCTCCAGGGCTCGGAGGGGAGACAGCCCTTGTCTTTGCCCATGAAGGGCACTGGTTCTGGGGTGGGACACAGCTGGAGGCCGTGATCGTATTGCTTCTAAGTACTAAGTGGCAAGTGCCTATCAGGAAAGGTCTCCTCAAGGAGAGGGTAATTTTGCTGGGACTCTGAAGGTTGAGCTGGAGTTCACCAGACCCACTCAGACCACACTGCGGAACAAATTACCAGCAAGTCTTCTCTCTGCCCTCCCCGCTCCAGGTGCATCTGTGCTGTTGCCACTGCCGGCAGCCCCACTGCCTGCAGCCTCCGCCTGATGGGGTGGTGACCACCCCGCCCCCAGTTTGTCGCCAGAGCCATGGGGTCCAATGACAGTACCTGTTTCCAGCTGATGAACATCACCGAGGAGGAGCGGAGCCTGATTGCCTCTCCCTGGTTCGCCGCCTCCTTCTGCCTGGTGGGCCTGGCCTCCAACCTGCTGGCCTTGAACGTCCTGGTCAGAGCACGGCAAGGCAGCTCGTACACGCGTTCCTCCTTCCTCACCTTCCTCTGTGGCTTGGTCCTCACCGATTTCCTGGGGCTGCTGATCACCGGGGCCATCGTGGTGTCCCAGCACGCTGTGCTCCTCGAATGGAAAGCTGGCTGCAGCCTCTGCCACTTCATGGGCGTCGTCATGGTCTTCTTTGGCCTGTCCCCGCTCTTGTTAGGAGCCACCATGGCCTCGGAGCGCTACCTGGGCATCACCCAGCCTTTCTCCCGCCCTGTGGCCAGCTCACAGCGCCGGGCCTGGGCCACAGTGGGGCTGGTGTGGGCCGTGGCCCTGGCGCTGGGCCTGCTGCCGCTGCTGGGTGTAGGCCGCTACACTGTGCAGTACCCAGGCTCTTGGTGCTTCCTCACACTCGGCTCTGAGTCAGGAGACATCGTCTTTGGGCTGTTGTTTGCATTCCTGGGCAGCCTCTCGGTAGGCCTGTCCTTTGTGCTCAACACCATCAGTGTGGCCACCCTGTGCCATGTCTACCACGGGCAGGAGGCCGCCCAGCAGCGCCCACGGGACTGCGAGGTTGAGATGATGGCTCAGCTTATGGGCATCATGGTGGTGGCCAGCATCTGTTGGATGCCATTGCTGGTGAGTGGCTAGTAGGGGGTGAGTTGGGGATTCCTGCCACCCTTGGTAACTGGTTCTTGGTTCACCCAATATGAATTTAAATACCCAGGTTCTCATAAGGTAAGCAGACACCACGTATTCAAGTGTCCTTCCTTGAGTTCATGGGCAAGACACAAGCTCAAAATGTTGGGTTCAGGACGGAGGCAGAGGCAGTGTCCTGGGAGTGGGTGATTCAGAAATGGACACCAAAGCTCCATCTGGGTATGTGGAAGCTTTTCCAGAGGAGGGGCATTGAAGCTGAGGCTTTGCAGGATGAATAGGAGTTTGCTTGCTTGCCAAAACCAGTGAAGGCATTCTAGGTAGAAACACTGATTTATTAAAAAGCTCCTGAATCCGTATTGTGCTTAGTCTGTCTGGACTGGACCCCTAGCCCTGGCTAGATTTTCCCTTCTTAAAGGGTACTTAGCATGTTTGTTTTTTTTTCATTTTTGATTGGGTGGGGATGAGTATGGAATTGGACACTTCATGCCAAACAAGGACTTGTTGTGTTACTGCGCCTGCGATGAGTTCCCCTCCTCTATCCTCTCTGATTACAGGGATTTAAAAGATTTTTGTCTCTCAGCATAGTTTTAAGAAAGAAATGAACTTGTTTATTCATTTGTTCCTTCAACAAACTTTGAATGACTGCTGTGTTCCAAACCTGGTCTAGACACTGAGGACACAGCACAGGAACAAAACTGACTAAAATGTTTCACTTCCTGGAATTCCTAGGCAGTGGGGAAGCCAGTCAATAAATAGGGGAAATGGTAGATACTAGAAAGCAACAGGGCTGGGACAAAAACTAAACCCGTGGGATGGGAAGGCTGCAAATTCTGTTTTACTTTGTTTTGCTGAGAATGTTTTAACATGTATAAATGGTCAGAGAAGTAGAAGCATATTTTGTGACATATGAAAATGGCTTGAAATTCAAATTTCCTCATCCAAAAATTAAGTCCTCTTAGAACACAACTACTCCTACTGGTTCCCATGTAGCTTCCGCTACCGAGGTAGTGTTGGGCAGTTATGATGGGCTATTAAAATATTTACTGTGTGTCTCTTTGAGAAAAAGTTTCCCACCAAAGGAGACTCAGGAATCATTTAATCATTCAGCGATTCTAGCTAGGATGCTTTCCCCATTTTGTCTAGCAGTTAAACTCCTATTCATGTCTTAAAGCTCCAACTCCAAGAGTTTAAGGCAAAACAGGACCTATTCTTGATGTTCCAGAGGACCCTGGGGCAGATCCCAATCAGGGACTGCCAAACTGAGGGACATTTGAGCAAAGACGTGGAGGAAGTGAGGGGGTAAAGCATGCGGAGATCTGAAAGAACAGCAATCCAGGCAGAGGGAGCAGCCAGTGCAAAGGCCCTGAGGTAGGCCTGTGCTGGAGTGTGGGAGGAACAGTGAGAAGGTCCATGTGGCTGAAGCAGAGTGAGTGAGGGGGAAAGGGAGGACGTGGGGGCAGAAAGGTCATAGGGGCAGGTCATGATGGGTCTTGTGGGCCTCAGGAAGGCCTTAGGCTTTGATCTTAGGAAGGTGGGAGCCCTGGAGGACTGTGGCAGGGCATTGGTGGGACCTGGTGCTTGTGCTCAGAGGTGCCCTCTAGTGGCTGCCAGATGATGATGTTGATGATGATGATGATGGTGGTGGTGGTGGTGATGGAGAAGAAGAATATAGAAATGTTCTTGACTCTACAAGACTAGGTCTGGGAGGACAACCTAGGGACAGGACAGGAACACTTTCCTCAGAAGCACCATCCCATCCCTACAGCTGGGACCCACCCCAGGCTCTGGTTCCTTGCCTGCTTCCTGGTGGGGATTCACACTCATGCTGCCTCGGAAGGCCTCTGCCCCCAGCACTCACACCGGGCACATACACCCTGTCCAGCCTGCTCCCCTCACTGCTCCCCGGGCCTTGGAGTACCCAGAATGGGCCCTGCCTGCCCTCCAAACCATGGCAGCTGGGGCTTCGAAGTTTAAGAGTCGATCTGCTTGACAAAAGCAGGGAAGCTGTCCCTGGTGGAATCATTGAATGCTGGATGTTTTGAGTCTCCTTTGTGCACAAACTTATTCTTATCAGGCCAAAAAGTAAACATTTAAAAGTCTTTGTTACAGCTGTTCCGCTCTGCAGTTGATTGTGAAAGCTGCAATGGGCGTGTCTGGCCCCAACAGAATTTTATTTATGGATACTGAGATTTGAATTTCCTGCCACTTTTATGTGTCACAAAATATGCCCTTTCCATTTTTTCTACAACCATTTCACATTTAAAAATATTCTTAGCAACACAGGAAAAACAAAACCAACAAAATAAAAATTGGTTAAGTAAACATTTGGCCAGTGTTCTACATCCCATGGCTCCCTACTGCCCCGGAAGGAAGGCCACAGACACCCTTCCAGGCGGTTGGGAGCCTCCACTACTCCCCCAGGCCACGGCAGGGCTTCCTCTGAACCCCAGCATTGCCCATGCACCCTCATCACAGATCTGTTGTCCCCAGCCCCGCTGCAGCCACCTGGTCATGTGTCCCAGCCAAGCCCTGAGCAGACTTGCGTGGGACCAGGGTCTCTCTTGGCCAAACAGTGTCCCCAGGGTGGTCAGCACACAGGGGTGCTCAGGAAACAAGTTTAACATAATTTTAATGTAATATTTAATTTTCATATAATAGTATTTTAATATGCTACATTTAGTATAATGAGTTTCAATTATATTTAACACATTTAAAAAGATAATACACATTATATATAATATATTTTTACCATGTTGTTTTCAATATTTAATAATCGTATCAAGTGTATAATATAGTCCATATAATTGACATTAATTCACATAGCTAATTAATATATTGCATTATATTATATAATGGTCAATATACTGTACATAATTATAATTTCACGTATTATAACTAACAATTCTATTAATTATTATAGAAGTAATAATGTTATATACTATAAAATAATTTGTAAATAATATTTTACTCATCTAATATTAAGTATGAACCCAATATTTAATAAATATATTAAAAAATTAATACAGGAATTATTCAGTATGTTTGTCATAAAATTTATAAAATATAAAACTTAATTAAATATTTTATAAACTAGAAGACAAATTTTAATATCATAAATCTTTAAATATTTATATTATACAATATTAATTGTAGATACAATGTATTTATAGTATACAATCACATTATTCAATGTAATTTACTGTAATATTATATTAAACTTTTCTAAAATTGGACGTGTTTAATAGAATGATAGTGATGGCAGTAACATCTGCCAGTAACCTCTGATACCTGCAAGTTTTCTTTTCCACCATATTTAACGATGCCCAGGAAAGAGGCAGGAAACATCATTGGAAGGTCAGAGAGGTCAGGCAGCTCTCCCGAGGTCACACAGCAAAGCAGTGATGGAAGTGACCATGGGTCTCAGGGAACCACAGGTGACCTGGGCCGGTGCTGGTGGAGGGGGCAGGCCTGCCTGGCCCCATCTAACGCTCTGGGTCCCCACAGGTCTTCATCGCCCAGACTGTGCTGCAGAGCCCGCCCGCCATGAGCCCGAACAGGCAGCTGCCCCGATCCGTCGAGCGGCAGCTCCTCATCTACCTGCGCGTGGCCACCTGGAACCAGATCCTGGACCCCTGGGTGTACATCCTGTTTCGCCGGGCGGTCATCCGGCGCCTCCACCCTCGCCTCAGCACCCGGCCCAGGTCTCTCTCCCTCCAGCCTCAGCTCACCAGGATGTCCATGTGCCAGCCTAGCCCCGATTAGCCCTTGTTCCTCCCTAACGGTCACATCAGCTGGTTCTGAAGTTCCAGGAATGACTGGACCGATGGACAAAGACTTTAAGAAGCAAGATCGTGGGCTGTCTTCCAGCAGCCCTGAGGACTCCCCAGATCTTCCCTTACCCCCTTTCCAAAGCCCTTCCTCCTCTCAACCCCCCAACCCCAGGTAGAGTATGTGGGGGTGTTGGGAGGGTGTCTGGAGGAAATCAGCCTTGGGAGCTCCGAGGCAACAGCCTCCCCTTCTAGAAATCTTCCAGAAATGGGGGGACTTTGACTCGTAAATATTGCTCCCCAACCCAAGAAGGCTGTCTCGAGACCGGACATGCATGGGCAGGACACTGCCTTTCTTGCCAAAATCTCTCTCCACCCGGCTTGATTTTCCTTTGGGCTGATCGCTGACATTTGGGGTGTCAGGTTGCTGTCTAATTGGCTGCAGTGGTGAGCAGGGCTGGGCTGTTGGGGTGTGTGTTGGGGACGCGGGCGGTACTTGGTTGCAGTCCCTCCCCACCTCCCTTGCTGGCTTTACCAAGCCCTTCACAGTGTGATCACGTGGAATTCTCCCTACATCCCCACGGGAAGGGTTCTGGCAGTAAACCCACTTTGTTGTAAAGGAATAAATACCAAGGAGAGCCCTCGTAAGCCTTTCCTTCACTCAACAGCACTTGCTACTCCCCACTAAATGGGACAGCGTCTGTCTGAGCCGAGTAGGTGCTCAATAAAGATTGAAGACCAGATGGACCCCCGAGATTCCGTGTAGCCCCACAGAGCTGCAGAGTGTGAGTGCCAGCACTGTTAGCACTTAATGAAGTGGCTGACACATAGTAGGAGCTTAATTGGCACTTAGTGTGTCCAAGTCAGCCCCCAGGCCCCATGCCCGCCCTGTCCTTTGCTCTCTCCCAAACTCCCCACCAAATGACAACAAGCTGTGAGTGTAGAAGATGCTTTTATTCCCCATGAGCCCTGGAGGTACCTGAGGAGCAAACCATCTCCTGCCCCCTCCCCCTCCACAGACCTGGGATCTGCTTACACCTCCCAGAGCCAGGCCCCATGAAACTGAAGCCACTGTTTCCACCCCCCTCCCACCTGGGGGAATAAAGTCACATGCTGCTTCTAGGGCACCCAGGTTGGGGGGGGGGGCAAGACGGGATGGGGACCACAGGGTCAGAACTACATCAGCCCCAAGCTACAGCCCGCACCCATGGTGGGGGAGGGGCTCTGACTCCCTGAGGAGGAGGAGGGAGCTGTCTGCCTCCCAAAGTCTGGCTCAGGACCAGAGCTACCAGGTCCCTGAGCTGGGGGTTCAGGCATCTGGGAACACAAGAGGGACACCCTGGGTGCAAAATTAGGGATGGCAGATATGGTGGGCTGGCTGGACTTCTGGGGTCCCAGCTGCGTCCCAGCTGGCTTCTGGGGGGCTGCAGGGACCTGTGGCTTTGGGGTCAGGTGGCAAGCCAGTTGGATTCCCCCGATTCAGGACTGGTCAAGGTTCCATGTACCAGATCTTGGGGCTGGGGTTGAGGTCCAGAGATTTTGCTGGAAACTGGGGTTGAAGCTCTGGGTGGAGGACCTGGGTTCTGAGGTTGGCTTGGGAGAGTGGGATCAGATTGGGTTCTAGGGTCAAAGGGGTCTGTGGGTGGAGTCCATTTTTAGAGCTGAGCTGGATTCTGGAGCTGGTCTGTGTTCTGGAGCTGGATTGCACTCCAGAAGCAGGCTGAATTCATGAGCTAAAGTGAGTTCCAGAGCTGAGCTGAGTTTTTATACTGGTCTGTGTTCCAGAGTCAGGCTGAGTCTCAGAGCTAAGTTGGGTCTCAGAGTTGGACTGGTTTCTAGAGCTAAGATGCACTACAGAGATGGGTTGAGACACAAAGCTTAACTGAATTCTGTTACTGGCCTGCATTCTGGAGCTAGGCTGAGTCTCAGAGCCCAGCTGAATCCTGGGACTGGACTGGGTTCTAGAACTCAGCTGAGTCTCAGAGCTAGACTGGATTCTGGAGCTAACCTGGGCTCCAGGGCTGGGTTGGATTCTTGTACTGGTCTGGGTCTCAGAGCTGGGCTGGACTCTAGAGATGAGCTGAGTTCCAGAGCTGCTCTGCTTCCCAAAGTCTGGCTCAATACCAGACCTATCTCGGGTTGTGACCAGGATCTGATCTCTAGAACTTGGCATGGTTTTTGAGATGATCCATGTCCCAGAGGTGGGCTGAGTTTCTGAGCATGGTTGGGTCTCAAAGCTGAGCCTGCTCTCAAGTCTAGACACAATTGTGGATCTTAAGCCTTTTGTTGCCTGGGTCCGAGTTCCAGGACTAGATTGGATTCCAGAGTTCAGTTGTGTTCTAGAACTCAACTGGGCCTCAGCAACTGATGGTGTTTTGGAGCTGGTTGGGATTTCAGAGTCAGTCTGTGCTCCAGAATTGAGCTGAGTCCTGGAGCTGGGTGGGGTGCTTGAGCTGGACTGAGCTCTAGAACTTGGCCAATCCTTATTGTTGGTCTGGGTGCCAGAGCTAGTCTGTGTTCTAGAGAGGTAATGAGGTTCAGCATCAAGCTGAGCTCTAGAGGCAGGTCTTACTTCAGAGATGGATGGAATTTCAGGATGTGTCTGAATTCTGGAGATAGTCCTGGCTGTAGCATTAGACCTAGATGTAGAGCTGGACTCAGATTCTGAGCTAGGATCATCACTTGAGCTGGAGTGAACCTCATGATGGGGTTGGGTACTTGAATGCAACTGGGTTTTAGAGCAAAGCTGGGATCTGGGTCTGGAGTGGGGAACAGCATGCACCTGGGCTCCTGAGCTGTTCTGGGTTTGTGGATAGGTTTTGGGTTGTGAGTCCTTTTTGGATGCTGAGCTGGTTTGATTTCTGTAACTGGGCTGCTGCTTGAGTGTTGCTTGGACTCCAGAGCTAACTGGCATTCCTAAACTGGGCTGGGTGTCTGGGGATGGCCATGTCATGGAGCTGTCTTGAGTTCCAGAGTCAGGTTGAGTTTTAAGGCAGGACTTGGTTATAGATTGTGTCTGGGTTCCAGAACTTGACTTGATATCAGAATTTGGCTTAGCCTCAGAGATTTTCTGGGTTTTAGGGGAGGTCTGGGGTTGGGAACTGGGCTGGGTTCTAGAACTCAGTTGGGTCTCAGGACTAGAGTGGGGTCTAGAGATAAACTTAGTGTCAGGGCTGGCCTGGATTCTAGAGCAGGGCTTGGTCTCAGCACTGAGCTGAGATTTAGAACAGGACTTGGTCTCAGAGTTGGGCTTGGTTTCAGAGCTAAGCTGGGCTCCAGGCTTGGTCTCAGAGCTGGGCTGGGTTCGAGAATCAGACTTGACCTCAGAGCCAGGCTTGGACTGGGAACTGAATTGGGCTCTAGAGGTGAATTCGATCTCAGAGCTGGTCTGAGCTCTGGAGCTAGACTTAGCCTCAGAGGGGTCCAGGATTCTAGAGGATGGCTGGGTTTGGGGGCTGGCTTGGGACTCAGAACTGGACGGGGTTCTAGAGGTGAGCTTGGCCTTAGAGCTATCCTGAGCTCTAGAAGAACTCTGGGTTTGGGAACTGGATGGGGTTCCTGGGCAGGCCTGGCTCTCAGATCTGAGCGGGGCTCTGGAGCAGAGCTGGGCTTCTGGAACTAGCCGGAAGGGCTGGGGCAGAGGGCTGGGCTCTGGGCTGGGGCTGCGTTCAGCTCCGGGGCAGACTAGCCACAGGCCTCCCTGGCCTCGCCGATGGCGGCCCACACTTCCACCACAAACTCGTCCGGGAAGGCAAACTCGCCCAAGACGGAGTCTAAGTGATGCGCAAACTCCTGGACGCTGACCGTCTTCTTGGACGTCTCCACCATGGTGGACGCTGCAGGCCGAGCGGGAGAAGTGGGTGAGGGTGCTCCCCAGGGTCCAGCTTCCCCTGGGGCCCCTATCTCCACCCTGTGGCTGCCCTCCCCCCGGGGTCCACCCAGCTTACCCTGGCCCCTTACCCAGCTCTGGGTCCCGAATGCCCATGTAACTCTCCAGCAAGTCGTCCACCCTCCTGGATGCCTCCTCTTCAAATTCACTGGGCTGGGAGCACAGGGGAGCAAAGTGGGAGGTCAGGGGCCTTGGATCTCTCCAGCCCTCTCCAAACCCCCCTCTTCTCCCTACCCCTTAGGGAAGAGCAGGTTGGAGCCTCACGTGAGTCAATACTTCTTCAGCTGGCACCCTATCACCCTGCCTCACAAGGGTGCCCACTGGGCGGGTGGGGGGCTGGGACCAGAAGGGGATCTTACCCAAGGCGACTCTGAAGCAGCAGCGTGCGCCAGATGCAGGCGCCCCGAACAGGCCCCCCCTTCACTCACCACTTCCTCCACCGTGGCAGCCCCTCCAGGACGAAGCCGCAGGGTCTCCCTCCCACTGGTCACTTTTGTGTCCACGGGACCTTTGCTGCTCCGGCTCCTCTGGCCAATCATGTCTGGAAAGGACAGCGGGGGGAGGGCACATGTTCTGGGCAGAGCCACATCTTCGTAAACACTCAGAAGCCACCAGCTGAGCCTTTTTGAACTTTCGTACCTTTCAAAGGCCTCCATGTGTCTGTGGAGTGAATCTTCAGAGACCCCTTTCTACCTTGCCAGGACAGGAATAAGCCGATATAACAGGTCTAGGCCCACCATCCCGATCCCATCCCAGCCAGAATGCATCTCAAGTCTTCCTCCTCTGAAGATTTATTTATTTTTATTTATTTATGCATGCAAGAATTGCGGTGTAGGCCAAAGGTGCAGGGGGTGAGAGGATTCACCAGACAGCGCGGGGAGCAGAACAGGTGGATCTACTGAAACACTGCTGAGGGGAGCAGCGGGGAGACAGGAGAGGTCTGCTGCACCATGTGGGTCAGCTCCCTGGCCGGGGATCAAACTCGTGCTGCAGTGGCTGGCGATTGCTTCATAGTGCTGAGACTTAACCCCTGTGCCACCAGGGAGGCCCAAGATGACTCTTTCTAGAAGAGACTACTGAAGACCCTCCTTGGCGTCAGAGGAGCAGTTTAGAAAAATTCTTTCTCTCCAACTGGTTCTCCCTAACTTACAGCCATGGCTCTTGTCCACCGCTGTGACATAGGCCACCCCCATGCTGTCCACTCTCTCTGGGAACTCTCTCCTGATGTGCCAGGGCAGCTCTAGACCCTCCTGCTCTAGAACAGTCTCACCAGTGCCCCAGCCCACACTAAGATAAGGGGCTCATGCCAGAGTGTAAATTAACACGCTGCTCCCTTCCCCGAGAAAGTCTGGTCATATAAAAAAAAAATTCCCACTGATTCACCCAGGGTGATCTAGTGCGGAGATTTTCAACCTGTGTGTAAGTTGGGGGGAGCGGATGGTGACTTTGTCCCCCAGGGGACAGTGATAAAATTTAGAGACATGTTTGGGGACGTGACTGGCACCTGTTGGGTGGAGGCCAGGAATGCTGCTCAACACCCCTCCGTACTCAGGTGCCCCTGCCCCACGACAAAGAAACATCCACCCTCAAACGTCACCAGTGAGGAATGTGCATCCAGGGCAAGCTCCTGTCTCATCCAGAAATCAGTCACAGACTCTTTGAAAAGCGTCATTCCAGAACTAACCATAGCCTCAAAATCAACTCACAAGATAGCTCGAGTCGCATCCTCATTCTATTCTGACATTCGTGAACTTTCCTCTGCTGCTCAGACTTAATCTAACAGCTGTGTTACGGATGCAGTGCCAGAAACTCCCTGGCATGTCATCAAAAGCATCTAGAAACTTCCATTCTGTCCCATCCCCCCACCCTCCACTTGGTCAGGCCTCCACAGAACCTACTTCTGCTGGAGCTCCCCACCTGCTTGGGCCCCGGGACTCTCACCGAAGGCTCTCTTGGGCTGCACCAGGCGCAGGGTGAAGGGCTGGGCCTTGGGCAGCTCCCGGAGCATCTTGGCCACCTCGTAGTGGCGGCAGCCCACGATCGAGTGGTCGTTGATGGCTTCGATGCTGTCACCCACGCACACGGCTTCGATTCTGTTAATGATGCTGCCCTCCTTGATCCTCTGCGGGGGACCCAGAGTCACTCACTGGGCCACCCCAGCCACCCCAGACCCTTCTTAGAGCAGAGAAGGTGCAGAGACTTGCCCCAAGTCACCAGGCACCTGGGAAGCCGCCTGTCCCCCATGGGCACCTTGATGAAGGCGTAGCCAGCCCCGTTGTCTGTGATGGTCAGTCCCAGAGCGTCCTCTGTCTTAGTGACCTCCACCTCCTTGGTCTCGCCGCGCACGTGGGCAAAGATAAAGTCCTCCAACCCTATCTGGCCTCCCAGGAGTTTCTGCATGTCCACTTTGTGACTGTTTAGGGTGCAGAATAAGATCTGTCCCCAGGGGAGGGGGAACCCAGAATTAACAAGTGCTCATCCCCACGTCTGCACAGGACAACCAGGGTGACGGGCTAAGGGGGTGGACAGGGGAGCCAAAACCCACAGGGGCAGAAAGCGGCCAGCTCCCTGGCACCAGTCTGTCAGAAGCGGGAGGCTGTGGGACCTCAGAATGGGATGGGGAGCAAAAAGGGAGACTGGGGCTCCCAGAATAGGGGAGCAGGGTGAGACGGAAGCTGTGGGCAGGAGGAGACCCCCCTCTCGCCTCCCCCAGACTCCCACATTTAACCCTTTGGGGACTTGACGCCCCGGATCATCTTTTTAAAGCAGATTTGAGTCAGCTGGCGCCCCCTGGAGGCCGTGCGGCGCAGCCCCGCAGCCCAGCCCTGCCCCTGCGCGTCCTCGCCTGGCAGGTACCGCCACCCCCAGCCCCGCGCGCGCCCGGGACGCAGGGCTCATCCCCGATGGCCGGACCCACTCCCACCTGGGTCGGCGCAGAAGGTTCTTGGACGGTCTAAGGACCCACTAACCCTATGGGCTGCTCGCCCGTCTCATGCGCCGGCCACGCGAAGGGGGTGCTCTGGGCGCCGACATCCCCGCATCCCAGAGGCTGGTCTCTGAGGCCCGGGGATCCGGGCCCCTCCGTCCGGGGATCGGGGATCCCGAGGCCCCCAGGCCACGGAGTCCAGGCCCCACCCTGGCCCCGGGTCAGCTGGGTGGGCCCGGGCGCTGGGGTCGGGGTCTCACCTCGGTGGGAGCGATCCCGAAGGCCTCGGCGATCTTGGCGTAGAGCTCGCGGACGTTGGTGAAACCCTCGATCTTGCCCGTGGGGCTCCCGTGTGCGAGCTGCGTGCGGAATACGAGGCGCGGACGGACTCGGGGCGCGGGCGGGGCGGGGGGCGCAGCCCGGGGCTCGGCGGGGGAGGGCGGGGGCGCGGGCTGGCGCGGGACCTCGGCCCCCCGGGCCTCGCGGGCGCCTGCGCTCTCCATGACCCGAGGAGCTGCGCCGCCCGACCACCGCCGCGCCGGATCTGCCGCTTCCTGCGGCCTCCCCTCCCCCGGCCGAGGGCCCGACAGCCGAGCCGCCCGGGTAAGGGGATCCGGGAACCCGAGCGGCCCGGGAAGGCGACACCGCCGGGCACCCAGGGGCGCGGGCCCAGGTGTCACGGCCCTGCCAGGACCAGCTGCGCTCCCGGGAGACACCTGGCGCGCCTTGCGGCCCGAGCTGCGGGCCCGGGAATAACGAGGGTCCCGAGCAAGAAGGGGGCCAGCGGGGCGTCCCTGGGCACGCCCGCCCGCGAGGCCTTGCGCCTCGATCTTCGCCACCCTGGGAGGTGGGCAGGAGGGTCACCCTAGCAGGGCCGGGCCTCGTCCAGCCCACGCTCAGCCACAGCCCTCCAGGCCTCCCCGGCTCCCCGGGCCTGCCTCGGGCCTCTCCAAGGCTGGTCCCTCCACCTCCCGCACCTTCTCCCAGATTCCCACGTGAGGCCCCGGCTGTGGTGTGCTCCCTGCCAGGGCAACACAGGGCACCGGGAAACTCAGGGCACCGGCAGGGGTGAGGCCCCTTTCCTTGCTCAAATGTCACATCCTCTGGCCACCTCCCAGGCTCTCTTCCCAGCTTCTCCTCTCTAGCACTTAGCGCAATCCCAGGTGGATATTTCACTTATTTATCTTGTGTCCCCATCTGTCTTCCATCTGAAATGCCAGCTCCAGGAGGGGCCCCCACCACACCCTGAGTTCCGAGGCTCCCTATCCACAGGCAGCTAGCACATGGTAGCCCTGGGGCCTGGCCCAGCACCTGGCCCCCATGCTCAGGCAACCTTTGGTGAAAGAATGAATGGAGGCCAAAGACACAAATGATGGGGAAGGTTCTGGACACCAGTAGGTGGTGGTAGGAGTCCCCTTGGAACACAACACTGGGCTTGCCCCAACAGGAACCTGGGTTCACAGAAAACATCAGTGGGGAGCCAGACACAGCGAAACAGAGGGCCCTCCCAGCTCGGAAGAACCTCAGACACCAAACGTTGATGGGAAAGGTGAGTGCAGATGGTTTTGAAAAGTGTAAGAAAGTTGATGTCAAGTTTAAAAACCCACAACATGGAAGGACCTGGAAAGTGCACTGTGGGACAGCCAGGAGCACGGCCTGGGCCCCCACCCATGTGGAAGGTCCAGAACTAGAGTAAATCGGTGAGAGCCAGGGGCTGGGGTGACTGCTAGTGTGGACAGGGAGTCAGGGAATGTTCTGGAATTAGAGTAAGCTGATGACTATGAATCAGAGTAACCTGACAGAGGTTGCCCTTCTTTGTGAATTAATGCTAGAAACCAAGGAACTGTATACTTTATTTTAAAGTGTTATTTTTTTGAAGAGATTTATTTTATTTATGCATACAAGAACTGGGGTGTAGGCCAGAGGTGCAGGGGTGAGAGAACTTACCAGAGACAAAGCGGGGAACAGAACAGGCAGATCGGCTGAAATACACTACCTAGGGGAGCAGCGGGCTAGATAGGAGAGGTCTGCTACGCCATGTGGGTTGCTCCCTGGCTGGGGATTGAAGTGCTGCAGTGGCTGCGGACAGCTTCATAGGTTGCATCTTAACCTCTTGCGCCACCAGGGAGGCCCTATTTTAAAGTTTTATTTTTATTTATTTATGCATACAAAAGCTGGGGTGCAGGCCAGAGGTGCAGGGGGTGAGGATTCACCAGAGACAGAGCGGGGAGCAGAACAGGCGGATTGACTGAAATACACTGCTGAGAGGAGCAGCAGTCGAGACAGGCAAGGTCTGCTGTGCCATGTGGGTCAGCTCCCTGGCTGGGGATTGAACTCAGGCCGCAGGGGTGATAACACTGAAACTTAATCCCTGTGCTACTAGGGAGGCCCCCACATTTGTATTTTTTAGGAAGACATATGTATGTGGTAAAATAGATGAAGACCTGCCTGGGGCTGCTCTGCTCCACGTGTGGCATGAGGTGCCTGCACCAGAGTAGGGCACGCACTAGGGGGGGTTGATATTCATTGTGTGACTCTCTCAGGGCTGTCATGACAAAGTGCCACAAGCTGGGGGGTTTTTATAAAAAGAGGGATTTGTTTCCTTCCATCAGCCCGAAGTCTGATATCAGTTTATCAGCAAGACTGCTCCCTCTGACATCCTGGGTAGGGGCCTCCCAGCCTCTCCCCGGAGGTGGCCGTCAACGCTTGGTGTCCCTTGGCAACGCACATTATTCCAGCATCTGCCTGTGATCACATGGCTGTCTCTTCTGTGTCCAAATCGCTATCTTATAAGGACACCAGTCATATTGGATTAGGGGCCCACCCTACTTCAGGATGACCTCATCTTAACTAATTATATCTGCAATGACCCTATTTCCAAATAAGGTCACATTCTGAGGTTCTGGAAGTTAGGACTTCCACAGATCTTGTGAGGGGACATTACTCAACCTGTAACACTGGTGTTTGTCAAGCTCTTCTCCAAAATTTTTAGGATGTTTCAATATTCCATTAAACACAGACATCTCTGAGGGGCCTCCTCTTGAGTGAAGCATAGAATGATCCCGAAGTTCCACTCCTGGTATATACCCGAGAACTGACAATGTTCAAACAAAAACCTGCACACACAGTGATTCACAGCAGATTAAAGGTGGAAGCAGCCCGTGTCCATCAGCAGATAAATGGACACACACGAAGTGTCCACCCACACACCAGAACATGCTTCAGTCACGTAAAGGAGGGCAGCTCTGACACTCGCTACCACAGGGAGGGGCCCTGAACATACAACACCCAAGGAGAGAAGCCAGACACAGGAGGCCACGTGGTGTAAGTGCACTGACTAGAAATGTCCAGAACAGGCAGGACGACAGATGGATATTGGGTGTGTGACTGCCAGGGGACAGGGAAGGCAGGCCTAGGACCCCAAGAAAGGGAGGTGGGCCCTGACACATCCTCTGATTTAACCCTCCTGCCCCCAAACATTCACAAGTTTGATGTTCAAGTTTCACTTTTTTAATTTAAAAAGTCCAGATTGAACAGTGGTTAAAGCGCCACCTCCATCAGGGTCCCTCAGCAGACAAGGGTGGGATGGCCAGTACCAGTCAGTCCCTCCATTCTGCGCTGCAGGAAGGTGACAGGCAAGCAGAGCCTCCTCCCCATGTGGGAGCATGTCATGGCAGCTTGCCTGCTTGTGGGAACACATGAGCACCTGCTGGGAATCCCAGGGGTTCTGGGGCCCATTCTGGGGAACTGGTGTGCAGCCTGCCCCCACCTGCCGGGGAAGCGTAAGCTGCTGTGGGTCCAACCCTGTGACATTTCCACATCCCTGTAGTGTGTGATGAGGCCTGTGAGGCGAGCGGCCCTTGCTGGGGGCCTGACCATGGGGTCCCGTGGGTGTTGTGCTTGGTGGGGATTTTTCTGGTTTTGGGGACTAGAGGTTGAAAGCTAGAGGGTTGTTGTAGAAATTTAATTTTAGGGGAGCTGGAGCCCCCAAGGTGCAGGATCAGGCCTGGCCCCAAGGTGGACCCCCAGCCCTTCTTCCATGGGGCGGGGGCAGGGAAAGGGCCATGACCAGAGCGTGGTCTCCTCGGGATCTGTGGGCCGGCCAACACCCTCATAGGTGCTCGCTGTGACAGGAGAGAGGAGGCTTGTGAGGGGGACCCATCATTTCTCAGCACCCGCCCCGATTCTGGGGGATCCTAAGGGCAGCCCCCTCAGTTCCTCCAAACGGATCCTGGGAGGGGAGCCTGGAATTGACTGCACCTAACCTGGGCGTCTGGGATCCACCCAGAAAAACCCACCAAGCTTTAGAGAAATTCTGGCTCCCCCAAATGGCTTCCCATAGCCAAGAGGGGGGCGGGCAGATCCCACCCCGCGTCGTTAATATAGCAGGGGCTTGACCAGCGCCCCAGTGGTGAGGTCCTCAGCCGCCCTGGCCGAACGACCCCTCAGGGCAGAGCCCCTTGGGGCGGCGGCTCCCAGCGAGACCCCGGCAGCGGGACCCCACCGAGCGGGGCCACGGACCCAGCCCCCGCGGGGGCGCGAACCCAGTGCTCTCCGCGGGCAGCCCGGGCAGGTCTAGCCTGGGGCCGGCCCCGCGCAGGACCGCCCCGCTCGGCCGAGCGGCCCCGGGGCGGCCCCTCTGCCCGGCACACACCTGGCGACCTGGGCCAGGATCTCCTTGATGCGGACGATGAGCTTCTCGTGCTGGGCGGGGTCGCGCTCGATGGCGCCGTGCAGCCGCGCCATGTACAGGTCCAGGGTGCCGAGCGTGGGCGTCTCGCCGGTGCCTGCGGAGGGCGGGGCGTCAGCCGAGCCGGGCGGGCAGCGCCCAGTCGGGGCTCCGCGGATCGGAGGTCAGAGGTCAGGGGGGTGCAAGGGCGCGGGCCAGGGGAGGGGCGCTGGCGAGTCAGAGGGGTGAGGTGGCGTCGGGGCGCCCGGGCCCGGGCAGTCAGTCAGCGGCGGGCGGGGCGGGGCGGGGCGCGGCGCTGGCGGCTGGAGGGCGGCCGAGGTCGGGGGCACAGCCGCGGCCCAGGGACGGCGGGGCCGACAAAGGTGGGGTCAGCGGGGTGGGGTTGGTAAGGAAGACTCGGGGCTCCGCGAGGGCGGGGCGGCGGGGACGGGGTGAGCGGGGCGGTCCGGGGAGAGGCTGGGGCTGTTGGGGGCGGAGACAGAGTCTGGGAAGGGGGTCCCCGGCGGGGCAGAGGCGACCGGAGACGCCGGCCGGGGCGGGGGCGGGGCGCGAGGAGGCGGAGCCGTCGGGGCGGGGCGGCCGGGGCGGGGCCGGGGCGGGGAGGGGCCTCCGCACCCGGCACCGGCAGCGACGCGAAGCTGGCCGTGAGCGCCTGGCGCACCGCCTGGAGCTGCTGCTGCAGGGCCAGCGTGCGCCGCTCCTCCAGCGCCAGCTCCTGCTCCAGGCGCTCGCGCGCGCTGCTCATGCTCTGCGTGTGCCTCTGCAGCACCGCGTTCTGCTCCTCGAAGGCCACGTTCATCTTCCGCAGGCGCCGCAGCTCCGCCTCCCGCGCTGCAGCCAAGGAGCCGGGTCAGACCGGGCCGCTTCCTCCCCTGTCCTCTGCAGGCTGAGCTGCGACAACCCCCGCCCCCCTCCACGCCACCCCACGAAGAAGGCACCTCAGCTTTTAGTGGTAAATTCCCCCATCCTCTCGCACCAGGAACCTCAGGTTAGCGCTCACCTTTATTTTGGTCCAAGAACTCTTCAGTGAAGATGGGGACATCGAAGGTGGAGAAGCCCTCGCAGTCCCCACCCTGGGACGACAGGATGAGGTGGCAGTGTTTTTGGGGGCGGGGGAGGCCGACAACCCCCTCTGGGACGTTCCCTAGGCTTGGAGGGACTCTCTGGACTACTGGGACGGAGCCCATTTATCAACACTCCTAAGGTGTTCTTGCATACACCGGAGGATGGTGCTCGCGTCCTCCCGGGAGCCCTGGTCCTGGGTCAAAGGCTCTAAAGACCTGCAGACCAGATCTGTCTTGCCCGTGGGCTCTCCTTGGAGAAGGGATGCTTACCTTGTGTCCATTCAAGAGGGTATTCATGAGCCCAGAGCCCGAGTCCTCTGGTGGTGGGGGGAGAAGAGGACAGGCTCAGCCTCCCAGTGTCCTCTGACCCCAGCTTCACACACACTGTCTGCCTGGAACACCCTCCTGACCTCCCTCCAGGTCAGCCCTACTCATCCCGGAGTAGGCTTCTGCCTCGACTCCGCCTCATCTCAGCACCGCTCAGTCCTGCTCACTTACACTGGCTGGTTGCATATCTCTCATCCCCACTGAACTGAGAACCCCATGGTGGGGGTGGCCAATCTGCCTGGGTCACCAGTCTCAGAACAGCCACTCAACTGTCATCCTACCTTTCTTGATCTTCTTTTCTTGGATCTTTTCCGTACACATCTTGTAGGCTTCTGACTGCTGGTACGCCCGCAGCTCCTTCATGTACTGCTGCTTCTCCCGCTCCGCCTCATCCAAGTACCGCTGGCAGGGCAGCAGAAGGCTTGGCCCAGCAGGGGGCAGAGGAGGCCTCCAAGGGCAGGACCCCATCTCCATCACCCAGGTGGCTATGCGAACCTTCCCAAGCTCCCTACTGCCCTTCAGTGAACCCCATCCCTCAGCCTGCACTCAGGCCACCTCCCAGTTCCCTCACCACAACTCTAGCCTTCACAAACTGCGCCCTGGTGCCTGATGACCACATAGTCCCACCTCTAGCACCCAATTTGCTTATTGAAAGCTGACTTGGTGCAAACTGGTGGTGTTTTGTTACATTTCTTTGTTGCTTTTGTAATGTTTAAATTACCAGGATTTGAAAATCAAGTTTGTACATAAAAATCCAGCCTCCATCCCTACTGGTTTAGACAGTTACTTTTCTATTTTTGCTTATTGCTACCCTCCCTTCAATAGGCTGGGGAGGACTCATGGGTGGCCAACTCTCCAGGCAAGAGAGGACCCCACATTAGATCCTTTGGGGAATTTGGCCGCCAGGGGTTATCCAAGTTAGCGGGAGGACAACGGTCCCAGGCTGTCCCACCTGCTTCTCCGCGGGCTGCAGCTTGCTCCACTCAGCGCCCAGCATCTTGGTGATCTCGGGGAAGGGCAGGTCCGGGTGGCGCGTGCGAATCTGCTCTCGCCGCTCATTCAGGAAGCGCACGTAGCCGGTGACCGGAGCCTTGGGTCCATTTGGCAGGATCTTCTTCCGCTTCTTGCCCTTAGGCCACCCGCGCTTCTTCACCGGCTGCACAACGCGGCCGCCATTGGGAGGAGTCAGGAGGGGGGCGGGGCCCAGAGGGGGCATGGGGAGGCTTGGGTGGGGTCTAGCCCGGAGATAGAACCCGAAAGGCCTGGAGATCTGGCCGGGTCAGCCATCGAGGCTGGGAGAGGGACGGGCCCTGGCTAGGGATGGAGGGATCGGCGCTGCTGGGGCAGGGGGCAGGCCCGGGCTGCCACTGGCTCGCGCTGTGGGCGTGGCTTCTGGGCGTGGGCGTGGCCTCTTGCGGGGGAACCCGGGGACCACCCGAGGGTGCCTGGAGCCCGGGGAGCCCCGGCAGTGGGCGGAACTGGCACCCGCGGGGCGGGGTCTGAGTCCAGGGAGGCGGGCAACCTCCGGGAGAGGCGTCCGCAGGGAAAGGCGGCTGTGGGCGGGGCCACGGCAAATTCAAATCCAGACTGGGCGGGGCCTCAAGGCGAGGGGCGCGATCCAGGGCCCCCCCCACCCCCCGCGCGGGCGCTCACCTCCTCCTCCTGGGACCCCTTCTCGCCGGCCCGCGGGCCCTCGCCTCGCTCTTGCTTGACAGCCACCACGAAGCCCCCATGCTGGCCCGGAGCCTTGCCGCCCGCCGTCCTGGAGCCACGGGGCGCCACGGTCACCCCACCCTAAGCCCGACCTCCAGGCTGGAAGTACGGCGCCCAGGCCCCGGCAGGGGGGTCGGTACCGGGGCGCTCGTGGGGGCAGCAGGGACCCCTGGGAGGAGCCGAGGCCCCGGGACGCTGGATTCACCGCCCTCGCCTCGACGGACGCGTGGCCACGAGGGACTCGGGTCCCGGGAGGCGGGGTCGGGGCAGAGGTGCTGGGGCCAGCAGAAGACCCGGGGGACTGGGTCGGGGTTGGAGGAAAGCGGTGGGGGGCAGCGGAGGGGGGCCCGTCCCGGGTCGGGGGGCCGGGCCCCGGGCGGGACCGAGGCGCTCGGGGAGGCGGCGGGGGCCGGGCCGCGGCCCCGCGCGGGGGAGGGGACGTCGCACTCACGCTGCGGCCGCGCCGGGCTGCTTGGGGCCGTGGGACATGGCACTCCGGGCCGCGCCTGGAACGCAGACGCGTGGCGAGAGACGGACCGAGCGGGGGCTTCAGAGTCGCCGACGGCGGGACCCGCTGCGGAGCCGGGCCCCGGGCGCAGGGGGGGCCGGATCCGGGGGCGGGGAGGCCCTCGAGGGCGGGCGCCCCAGGGATCCTTTGTTGGGCGATCGCCTCCCGGAGGGCCCGGTTCCTCACCCCCCGCCCGGGAGGGGCCCCGTCCCGATCCCGGGATCCCCGCGCCCCCGCCCCCCTGCAGCGCCCCGAGTTCCGCGGCTGTTTTCACCTCCAAAGAAACTTTCCGGGACCTCTCGGCTGCTGCGACGCTCCAACCAACCGCCCCGAGCCCGCCCCCGCCGCCCGCCCCGCCCCGCCCCGCCCCCGGCATGCTAAGGACGACCCCTGCGAGTGGTCGGATTGGGTGGGACCTTCCCCAGGGGCGTGAACATGCAGATGAGGGTCGGCGCGCCGGTTGGCGATTGGCTGAGGGTGCCGCGGAGCCGCGTGGGAGGTGGGTCGGTAGGGCGGCGGGCGGTGCGTCAAGTTCGGCTGCGCTCGACCACCCTCGGGACCAATCACGGCGCTTTGAGACCTCGACGGGCGGAGCCTCTTAAAGGGCCAGCAGGCGCGGTGCGGCGGCGTCCCGGACTGTAGGCTGGATACCCGGCTCCTGCCTGCTCCGCGGAGCTCGGGGCCCGCCCCAGTTGTCATAGCAACGGCGGAAGGATGCCTGGGAAGGGACTATTGTCCGTGCCGACGGCCGCCTACCTGCCCCAGAGCGAAGTAGGGCTTCCTGACACCCTTTTGGGGAAGTTTCCTTTTTATTTATTCACTGGACTTAGGGCCCCCGGCGTCCCTCTGGCCGGGCCTTAATTTGAGTCCAGGGCTCCTAGACGCGGGGCTGCTCTACCCCTAGGGCCGCCGCTTCCCTTATGCGAAATGAGGCGGCCGGCAATGCCCAGGACCTGGGATACTGCCCAGGTGAGGCCAGGCCTGGGTCGGGCCGGGACTGGGATCAGGAGCTGGGCTGGAGGCATTTGGGAAGTGTAGTGGGTAGGCAGGCTGGACGGTGGGATCCCGGGGACCCGGCTCAGCAGGCTGGTCTCAGGGCCTGGGCCGGGACTTCCCCTACTGGCGGGACACCGGTTGTGGCCGCTGCGTGTTCACGATGCCCCAACTGACCCCAAACAATCTGCCCTAATTTCCCTGCACAAGGCGCCTCTCCTTTACCTCACGCTGGCCAACCTGATGTTCCGCAAATGAGTTCGTTTCATTCATCCCTATTTTGCACCCTCTTCCCTCCACCTTGAATGTCTCTCCCCGGATTATCTCCCTGGTTCACTGCTTAATGTCCTCCACGTCTTTGCACAAATGTCACCTCCATGAGGCTGCCCCACACTTATTTTTTCTCTCCACATGTCCCTCTCCATTTGACCTGCCTTTTTGCTGATTGCTATATTCCTAGCACCTAGGCGATGCAGCATCTTAGGTGGCTAAATAAATGTGGAGTTGGGGTCTCCCCTGGTGGCGCAGCGGTTGAGCGCTGGGCTGCGAGGCTGCCCGCAGCCTCTGCAGCGCCGGTTTGTTCCCCGGCCTCCCGCGAGGGTCCCACAAAAAATAAATAAATAAATGTGGATTTACCTTGCAATCCAGCAATTCCACTCCTCGGAATACACTGTAGAGAACTGAAAACATGTCCACATAGAAACTTGAGCACAAATGTTCACAGCAGCATGATTCACAACAGCCAAACAGTAAAAACTGCCCAAATGGTCACCAATTCATTGATGGATAAACAAATGTGGTCCACGCATCCAGTAGAATATTATTGGTCATAAAAGGGAATAAATTGGGCCTCCCTGGTGGCGCACGGGGTTAAGTCTCAGCACTATCAAGCTATCAGCACCCACAGCAGCATGAGTTTGATCCGGGTCTGGCAAGAGAGCTACCCACATGACGGATAGACCTCTCCTGTCCGCCTGCTGCTCTCCTCAGCAGTGTATTTCAGTCAGTCCTCTTGTTCTGCTCCCCACTCTGTCTCTGGAGTATCATCTCATCCCCTGTGCCTCTGGCCTACACCCCAGCTCTTGTATGCATAAATAAATAAATCTTTAAAAAATACTTATTTATGCATATAAGAACTGGGGTGTAAGCCAGAGATGTGGGGGGTGAGAGGATTCACCAGAGACAGAGTGGGGAGCAGAACAGGCGGGTTGACTAAAATACACTGCTGAGGGGAGCAGTGGGCAAAACAGGAGAGTTCTGCTTCTCCATGTGGGTTGCTCCCTGGCCAGCTGGGGATCGAACTCTTGCTGCAGTGGCTGGTAGCTTGATAGCATTGTCTTCTATCCCCTGCGCCACCAGGGAGGCCCAATAAATCTTTTTTGAAAAAGGAATAAATTGCTTATTCATCTTACAACAGATGAGCCTTGAAACATGACCACACAGTGTGTAATTCCATTGATGGTAAATGTCCAGAACAGGCCACCCACACAGTCAGAAAGTGGGGTCATGGTTGGCTGGGGAATTAGCAGGAAGTGGAAGTGCCTGCTGACAAGCATGGGTTTTTTTTTTTTTTTCCCCTGGATAATCAAAGTGTCCTAAAATTAGATTTCAGAACTCTGTAAATATACTAAAAACCACGGAGTTGTACACTCTAAATGGGTACATTATATGATAGGTTAATTAAATCTCAGTAAGTCTGTTTTCCTAAGAGGTCAGTCGGGGTGAGGAAGTCAGCAATGTCCCGAAAACTTGACAGACCAAGATTCCAGACCCGGCTCTGTTGCTTTATCTGCTTTTAGCTATGATCCTCACCTTCCATTCCTCTCTCAGCTTGGTTGAAAACAATCTAGGTGGGCCTCCCCAGTGGCGCAGCAGATGACCGCTGGGTTGCGAAGCTGCCCGCAGCCTCTGCAGCGCCGGTTCGATCCCCGGCTACTCCCCGGCCACCAGCAAGGGTCCCACCTGGAGCACAGACCTCTCCTGCAGCCCGCTGCTCCCTCAGCAGTGTACATCGGTCCTTCTGCCTGCTCTGCTCCCCGCTCTGGCTCTGGTGAATTCTCTCACCCTCCCGCGCTTCTGACTGTACCCAGTGCTTGTATAAATAAATAGATGGATCTTTAAAAAAAAAAAAAAGAAAAGAAAACAATCTAGGTGAGACTTCCAAGCTGGAAATCAGGGAAGACCCATCCTCTCATCCCTTCTATGGCTTGATTGATGAGCTGGTGTTGTCATAGAAACTGTCCTTCCACTCCCCAGGGAACCACACAAGGAATTCAGGGGTCTTCTTACACATGAAAAAGGAAATGAAAGGCTTTGAAGCTGATTTTGAAATAGCTTGGCATTAGATGCCTTGCTGCATGAATATCTTCTAGGAAAAAAAAAGTGCCTTCAATACAAATGGCATTGCGTCCAGTCCAATTCAAGCTGTACATAAGTTGTTTCACTTCGCATCTTTCATACTTTTATCTAAAACTGGATCCGGGGGCCTCCCTGGCGGCACAAGGGGTTAAGTTTCAGCACTATGAAGCTATCTGCAGCCACTGCAACATGAGTTCGATCCCTGGCCAGGGAGGTGACCCACATGGCATAGCAGACCTCTCCTCTCTCGCCCGCTGCTTCCCTCAGCAGTGTATTTCAGTGGATCCATCTGTTCTGCTCCCCGCTCTGTCTCTGGTGAGTCCTCTCACCCCCACACTTCTGGCCTACACCCCACCTCTTGTATGCATAAATAAATAAATCTTTAAAAAAATAAAACTGGATTCTTTTGTCCCAAAATCATGAATCAGCTTTTTTTTATTAATTTATTTTGTTTGTTTCTGCATACAAGAGTTGGGGTGTAGTGCAGAAGTGCTGAGGGTGAGAGGATTCACTAGAGAGTGGGGGGGAGCAGAACAAATGGAGCCACTGAAATACACTGCTAAGGGGAGCAGCTGGTGAGACAGGAGAAATCTGCTGTGCCATGTGGGCTAGCAGGGAGCAGGCAACTCTGAGTTCCAGTAGGGAGCTGGCACACAAAGCGCATAGCAGGGAGCCTACAACTACAGGCCCAGGAGGAATCCGAACCCTATAGAACCCAGCAGGTAGCGCAAAATTACAGTGCCCAACATCGGCAACTAAAGGCCAAGCAGAGTCTGTGCTGGCAGGGAGTCAGCATCTGAGGGCACAGCAGGGAGCTGCCATCTGTGGTGTCCAGCTGGGAGCCGATACTGATAGAGCCCAGCGGGGAGCTGGCACCTAGTATAGGACCCCCACCATTAGGGCCCAGAAGGGAGCTGGACAAGAATGGGCCCAGCTGGAAGCCTGCACCTATAGGGCTCAGTAGGGAACCAACACCTAGAGAACCGAGAGAGGGACTGTAAGTCTGGGTCCCAGCTGGAGCCGGCACCACTAGCCCAGCAGGGCGCCAGCAGCTTTAGGGCTCAGCAGGGAATCTGCATCTGCAGACCCAAGCAGAGACCTGGCAATTTCAGTGCTCAGCAGGAGGTGACACCCACATGGCTCAGCAGGGAGCCTGCAATTACAGTTCTTAGCCAGGCACTGGCAAGGCTAGAGCCCAGCAGGGAGTCTGAACACGCAGATAGCCTCACAGTGCTGAGACTTAGCCCCTTGTGCCACCAGGGAGGCCCCTGAATCAGCTTTTCTTAACATAAAGCTTTTTGAATTCCTAGCTCTCCGTAAAACCAGTAATCGTAACTGCCCAAAGTTACATAATCTTGTGTTGTTTCATTGCATTCAGTTTTATGTTTGATTCTGAAACTTTTACAGTAAGGAAGCCGGGAACAGCATCCAGATTTGTAGCCCTAGAAATACTTGTTCATTCAGGATGACTTGAATGTTTGTTTTTGAAATTAAATTTTATTATGCAAATAATGTGTCATGTGTCAATCCATTCCATTTGTATACAATTAGAGTGTAGCTAAGGCCAGCACATTGCTAACATCGTTCTCATTCCTGGCTTGTTAGATTGCTTACTAACACTTCCACACACACGCACACACTTTGCACACACTTCCCGGGTTGTGAGGGGGCTTCGGGCCCATGTTCTCTTGCAGCTCCCCGGGGTGGGGCGCGGGTGGATCCGGCCTCCGTGGGCCTCATTCCTTTTTTTTTTTTTTAAGATTTATTTATGCGCGCAAGAGCCGGGGTACAGGCGGAGCATCGCCCCTCGGAGCCCCAGCCCCGGGCCGCGCCCGCAGCTCCTCCCGCGCCTGCTCTGGCCGTGCAGCTTCTCCTCGCTCAGCCCCGCCGTCGCACCGGCCGGCCCCCGAGGCCCCCGCCGGGGCCTCCACACGGCGGACCCCATCGCCGCGCGGCCAAGGGCGCGGCGGGACGGGGCCGCGGAAGGAGCGGCGGGCGCGCCGAGCGCGGGAGCGCAGCGCCCCCTGGTGGCGCCGCAGGGGGAGCGGCCGGGAGGGACGGAGGCCCGCGGGGTCCGGGCAGGGCTGAGGTCGGGGCGCCCAACGAGGGGGCGGGCGGCTCCCGCGGCCGCTGTGCTCGCTGCTCGGGGCCCCGACGTGACCCCGCGCCCACAGCCGGGGCCCGCGCGGACGCCGCGGGAGGTCGCGGGCACGGGCGCGGCTGGCGGAGAAAGCCAGGGCTGCGCGGGCGGCGCCTCGGTGCCCGGAGGGAGCCCCGCGGCCCGGCCCGCTCAGTCGCCCTAACGCCGACGGGCGCCCCCGACCCGCCTCGCCCCGCGCTGAGCAGGCGCCACAGCCTCGCGGGGCCTCCTAGGGGTCCCCAGACCGCGGGGCTCGCCGAGGGGGCGGGTGCCCGCTGCCCAGCGCCCTGGTGGCCAGTCCCGTGTCCGCCCCGGCCCCAGGCCCCCGCGGTCACAGCGACATTGAGCGTGTGTTGGGATAATGTCCACGCTCAGTTCCCCGGTTACTAGAATGTGCATCCTCACAAATACTGCAGCAGTTTATGGTGAACCCATAGCGAGGGCCTCCCTGGTGGCGCAGCGGGTTGAGCACAGCGCTGTGAGGCCGTTCGCAGCCTCTGCAGCGCAGGTTCGATCCCCGCCGGCTGCAGAGATGCCCACATGGCGCGGCAGACCTCTCCTGTCTCCCCGCTGCTCCCCTCAGCAGTGTGTTTCAGTCAGTCTGCCTGTTCTGCTCCCCACTCTGTCTCTGGTGAATCTTCTCACCACCCCCCACCTCTGGCCTGTACCCCAGCTCTTGTATGCATAAATAAATAAATCTTTTTTTTTAAAAAAAAAAAAAGAGGGCCTTCCCTGGTGGTGCAGCGGTTGAACGCTGGGCTGTGAAGCTCCCCGCAGCCTCTGCAGCGCGGGTTCGATCCCAGCCACCGGGCGAGGGTCCCACATGGTGCACAGACCTCTCCTGCCGTTCCCGCTGCTCCCCTCAGCAGTGTACTTCGTCAGTCTGCCTGTTCTGTTCCCAGCTCTGTCTCTGGTGAGTCCTCTCACTCTCCCGCACTTTTGACTGTACCCAGTGCTTGTATAAATAAATAAATAAATAAATCTTTTTTAAAAATAATTAAAAAAAGGAACCTACAGTGAGACTTAAATAGTGTTGAGGTCATTGTATTCAGGTTATAGGGAAAATAAAACAACTGGAGATGAAAAAAATACTTCTGAGAAAATATTGTATACGAGTTTACACAGCTGGGTTCTCCTAAGCACTAGGGCTCATGAAGAGGCCAGTGAGTTCACCAAGAGGTCAAATCTAATTACTTGGGGTCATGAAGAGGTCAGTGAGTTCACCGAGGGGTCAACTCTGATTACTTGGGGTCATGCAGAGGTCAGTAAGTTCATGAAGAGGTCAGTGAGCTTGGTGTAGACTTCAGTGAATTCAGATTTGGGTTTTCCTAGTCACTGGGGTCATGCAGAGGTCAGTGAGTTCACAGAGAGGTCAATCTTAATTACTTGGGGTCATGCAGAGGTCAGTGAGGTCACAGAGTGGTCAGTCCTAATTACTTGGCATCATGCTTCCCTCTCTACCTTATTTTCTTCTGGAAAATTTAAAACAACGAAAAACTCGAAAGAGGAGAATGTCAAATACGTGATCTGTAGAATACACTTTTTTGTGATCTGTAGTGTTTATATTTTGTACTTTAACAGGAAAACCATAATTGCCAGCCAGGGAGCTACCCACATGGTGCAGCAGAAGTCTCCTGTCTCTCCCGCTGCTCCCCACAGCAGTGTATTTCAGTGGATCCGACTGTTCTGTTCCCCACTCTGTCTCTGGTGATTCCTCTCACCACTCTCCCCACCTCTGGCCTGTACCCCGGTTCTTGTATAAATAAACAAACAAACAAACAAACAAACAAACAAATAAATAAATAAATAAATCTTTTTAAGGGCCTCCCCTGGAGGCGCAGCGGTTGAGCTCTGGGCTGCGAAGCTGCCCGCAGCCTCTTCAGTGCCAGTTCGATCCCTGGCTGCCAGTTAGGGTCCCACATGACACAGCAGACCTCTCCTGCTGTGCCCGCTGCTCCCCTCAGCAGTGTATTTCATCGGTCTGCCCGTTCTGTTCCCCGCTCTGGTTCTGGTGAATTCTCTCACCCTCCCACGCTTCTGACTGTACCCGGTGCTTGTATAAATAAATAAATAAATCTTTTTAAAAAAAAGTTTTATTTTATTTTATTTTATTTTTTTTATAGAGGCATGTTTTATTTATTTATTTATTTTATTTGTTTGTTTGTTTGTTTGTTTTTTTTGTTTATACATGCACTGGGTACAGTCAGAAGCGTGGGAGGGTGAGAGAATTCACCAGAGCCAGAGTGGGGAGCAGAGCAGGCAGAAGGACCGAAGTACACTGCTGAGGGGAGCAGCGGGCGGCAGGAGAGGTCTGCGCACCATGTGGGATCCTCCTCCGGTGGCCGGGGAGCAGCCGGGGATCGAACCGGCGCCGCAGAGGCCGCGGGCAGCTTCGCAACCCAGCGCTCAACCGCTGCGCCACCGGGGAGGCCCAAAAAAAAGTTTTGAAAAAATAAATAAAAATAAAAAATGCTATTTCTTAGAAATCTAACAATGACAAAAATTATACTTTGGATTTACTATTTTAGATAGGAAATTAGTTAAGATGTTTTCAACATCAATGACACCATGATAGGACTATATCAGGAAGTAGCTTAGAGTTTGTCTTAAATCCCATTAAGCTTATGTGCTAGTTACTAGATTGTTTAAAAAACAAAAATTAGGGCCTCTCCTGGTGGCACAGGTGGTTGAGCGCTGCGCTGTGAAGCTGTCTATAGGGTAAAGAAAAACGTCAGGCTTTTCTGCCCTCCCGCCATCAGGATAGATGACAGAACCCTGCGGTCCTGAATGCATGCCTGATGGTGGGCATCTGGAATAGGGTGTGGGCATAGGTAGATGAAATTCACCTGGGCTGACACTGTGCTTTTTAAGGGCGGCGTCATGGGGACGCCAGCAGAAGCCGAGGAGAAGCTGAAAGAGAAGCCAAGAGCAGAGAAGCAGAGAGAACGCCGGAGAGCCCAGAGATAGAGTGAAGCCTTGCTGAGGGCTGGGAGGCCTGCCAGCCTCCCGGCCCCCCAGCACCCCTGCCTGCCGTGTACCGGGTAAATCCCAATGAAAGCCTGCAAAAAACTACTGAGGACTCTGACTCCTCCTTTACCCGGTCTGCTGGATCAGAAAATCTTGCACTGTGCCCAGTCCTGCCTTTATACTGTCCCCCGCCTCTGCAGTGCCAGTTCGATCCCGGCCAGCAGGAGAGGGTCCCACATGGCGCAGCAGACCTCTCCTGTCTCGCCCGCTGCTTCCCTCAGCAATATATTTCCTCAGTCTGCCTGTTCTGTTCCCCGCTTTGTCTCTGGTGAATCTTCTCACTCTCCCATGCATCTGGCCTGTACCCCGGTTCTTGTATAAATAAATAAATAAATCTTTTAAAAAAATTAGTATTTGCAGAAATATGTGTAGGAAAATTTTATAAGTATCAAACAGGTTAAATTATAGATAAGAAGTTCAAATTCCTGCTTTATTTTAAAAGAAAGTAATATGTAATTTTTGAGTGTAGAAACCTAGCTTTTATGACTAATCTTAAGTGACTTTAGCAGTCTGGGCCATTAATTGTTAAAAAAAAGTTAAACTCTCTTTAATATTTTATTAAAGATTGCTATTTTATTTTATTTTTTTTAAAGATCTATTTATTTATTTATTTATTTATTTATTTATTTATACAAGCACTGGGTATAGTCAGAAGCGCAGGAGGGTGAGAGAATTCACCAGAGCCAGAGCGGGGAGCAGAGCAGGCAGAAGGACCGAAGTACACTGCTGAGGGGAGCAGCGGGCGGCAGGAGAGGTCTGCGCGCCATGTGGGACCCTCCCCGGTAGCCGGGGAGCAGCCGGGGATGGAACTGGCATTGCAGAGGCCGCGGGCAGCTTTGCAACCCAGCGCTCAACCGCTGCACCACCGGGGAGGCCCCAAAGATTGCTATTTTAATAAGATACAAAGTTTATTTCTGAATCATTTGATGTCATTCTTCCCTTTGTATTGGAAGCATAAATCAGTGGATGGTATAAAAACTCTAGGTATTACCACCCAAAAAAAAAAAAAAAAAAAAAAAACTCTAGGTATTATTGTATTGTATTTTATTTTTTTTAAAGATTTATTTTATTTTATTTTTTAAGATTTATTTATTTATACAAGCACACTAGGTACAGTGAGAAGTGCGGGAGGGTGAGAGAATTCACCAGAGCCAGAGCGGGGAGCAGAGCAGGCAGAGGGACCGAAGTACACTGCTGAGGGGAGCAGCGGGCGGCAGGAGAGGTCTGCGCGCCATGTGGGTCCCTCCTCAGGTGGCCGGGGAGCAGCCGGGGATCGAACCGGCGCCGCAGAGGTCGCCGGCAGCTTCGCAACCCAGCGCTCAACCACTGTGCCACCGGGGAGGCCCCAAGAACCTCTTCTTAATTACTTAGAAGTAATCATTTGTTATTTGCAACATATAGTGTTATTGTATTGGCTACAGTTTTCTCATTATACACTAGAGAAATATTTAAAAAACTCAACTGTTTCTTAACAATAGGCAACATCTCAGTCTTCATTACTACGTCTATGAATTTATCTACTTTTTACAGCATCAGTTAATGGTTATGTAATTTGGAACCTTTTCTCCTTTATTTTTAAATTATTTAACAATAGGAAACATCAGTCATCATTGACTGGACACCTCCACCCTTACTCCCAGCCACTCTCCACGTGCACTCTGTTCCCCTCTCATAACTTCAGTTCTGTTGACATCCATTGGCTTATTTTTATTTTGTTTTGTTCGTTAATTTGTTTTGTCTCCTTATTAATTTCCTTCAGTTCCTTCCACTTGCTGCAAATAGCAAAATCTCATCCCCCTTTTATAGCTGAATAGTACTCTATTGTATGTATACATCACTTTGTCCACAATTCGGTCAGTGGGTTGTTTCCATATCTTAGCAACTGTAAACAATGATACAACAAATACTGTGGTGCATCAGCTAACTCTTGCAAGTTAATACATTCACCTTTTAAAATATATATCTGGAAGTGGGATTGCTCTATTATGTGGTTTTCTCTTTAATTTTTTGAGAACGTTACACACTTGGTCATACCATGTTACCTTCCTACCAACAGTGTTTGAGGTTCCTTTTTCTCTACATTCTTATCTGCACTCATTGGCACTAGTCTTTTTTTTTAAGATTTATTTATTTATGCATACAATAACTGGGGTACAGGCCAGAGGTGAGGGGATGGTAAGAGGAGTCACCAGAGACAGAGTGGGGGAGCAGAACAGGTAGATTGACTGAAGTACACTGCTGAGGAGAGCAGCAGGTGAGGCAGGAGAGGTCTGCTGTGTCATGTGGGTAGCTCCCTGGCCGGGGATAGAATTCATGCTGCAGTGGCTGTGGATTGCCTCATAGGTTGTGTCTTAACCCCTTGCACCACCAGGGAGGCCCTGTTACTAGTCTTTTTTATGTAAGTCAGTGTCACAAGTCTGAGATGATATCTGATTGTGGTTTTGATTTGTAGTTCCCTAATAATAAGGGATGATGAGAATTTTCTCATGTTCCTGGTGGCCATCTGTGTGTCCTCATTGGAAAATTATCTATTCAGATCTTCTGTCCATTAAAAAAAGTTACAGTTGAGTTGTAAGAATTATTTACATACCTTGAATATTAACTCTTTGACAAATGTATGCTGTAGAAATATCCTCTCCCATTCAGTAGGCTGTCTTTATTGTGCATGTGTTGATATTTTCTTTTGCTGTGTAAAAAGCTTTTTAATGAGATATAGTCCCAATTCATGGTGTTTTCACATCCTGCCTCATCTCTACAAATTCCTACTTGTTGGTTTGATCAGACAGTCCCAAATGAAGGACAAAGCAGTAGCTTTACACATCATTGATAACTAGTAAAAGAGCAGAGGGTAGTTTGCCACTTATTTTCCAATTGACCTTTAAGCCCTGTGGGACCACTTAGCACTGGGCCTAGGGGTGGGTCCTGGAAATGGGGCATCTAGGTGGATCCCATCCCTGGCATCATGCCCTGTAGTTGGTCATATGGGCCAATTCTTGTGTGTGGCACTCTCCTTTGGATATGGGGACAAGAGATGTCTGCTACTTGGATCTCCCCCCACCCCTTAATTCAGCCGCTGGATAAAATGGAGAGTGCCCATAAGATACTGAGGCAGACAGAACTATAAGATATTCCTGGATCTTGGAGATATTGTATAGACCATCCGTCAAAAACCAGCACTATTATGTAAATTAGAAAAAAACTATTGTGATAACTCATATTTTCAGACTCACTGTTAACCTAACTAAAATGAGAATTTGATGAGAATTAATTCATTAGTAAAACCATCTACTAATCTACAACAGTCATCTCCTAGGGGGAAGCAGAAAACTCTGTTGAGGATGGGCCTTACTGGTGGCACAGCGGGTGGAGCGCCGCGCTGTGAAGCTGTCCGCAGCCTCCGCAGTGCTGGTTCCATTCCGGCCGGCCAGGGAGGCTCCCACATGGTGAGGCAGACCTCTCCTGTCCTGCCTGCTGCTCCCCTCAGCAGTGTATTTCAGTCAGTCTGCCAGTTCTGCTCCCTGCTCTGTCTCTGGTGAATCCTCTCACCCTCTTGTGCCTCTGGCCTGTACCCCAGCTCTTGTGTAAATAAAACCAAATCTTTTTTAAAAAAGTTACAGCTGCCTGGTGTGTTTAGTCTGACTTGGAATTTTGCTGTGATTGTGTGAATGGAGTTGAGTAGAGAGGTGCTCAATGTTCCTTCCAAAAAGGAGTACAGAGATTAGCATCCTGATGAGGGTGTCCACGGGTGATAAAATGGTCCATTATTTTTGAGGCTGACAGATTAAGCCTAAGGAATTCAGCCAAGATTTCCATGAGGTGGAGGGAGCCAGATAGGAAGGCAAAGAGAACAGAGACTTGGATCACACTTGTCTGTGACAACCACAGTGCCTGCCCCCAGGCCTTGGACAGCGCCTGCTGAGTCCTCTCTGCAAATGCCCCCCACAGAGAGCTGCGGGAGGGAGAGGAAAATCCCTGACCTGCAATCAGGTTCTTGAGTAGTTTTAGGGGACTTGCTTTCCAGAGTCTCAGCCGCCTTGTGTATTTGTTCTAAAACTGATCTGCCTGAAAAACGTTGCCTGAGCTACAAGGACCCTACTGTCCTACCTCCCCTGCCTCTTTTTCAGTCGCCTCCCATGTTACAAGGTGATTACTGGGCTCACCATGGGGACATCTCCACATCTCCCCAGGTACAAACGTGTGTCCAAGAGGGCCGGCTTCTGAGCAGGAATCTCCAGCTCGCCCAGCTGGGAGGCTTCCATGAGAAATACGGAGAGGGGAAGAACATGCCAGCAGGCCACAGTCTGTGCACCCCCCTCCGCCCACCCATCTGCCTGTAAGGGAGCAGGATATGCCTCCCAGAAACATGCCACCTTGGCATACTGATTCTTTTCATGAAAGGAACTTGAGAAAAAGCTGGCGCAAGAACACTCACCCTGTTTATCCCCCTGAAAGGGGAGATACATCTTCCCCCGACCCAGGACTAGAAGCGAAGGGAGGTGAGAGTCACAGGCGGGGTCTGCAGCATCGGTCTCGCCGGCCCTGGTACGAGGCTCCTTTCCTTTTCCCGCCGCTGCTCCTAAATCCCGGAGCCTCACCCTCGCCTAAGGGCTGGCGCCAATTTTGGTCGGAGGATCGACCCTAAATCTACTAGTCTTTTCCTAAAGAGTGATTTGCATGGAGACAGGAAACCCAACACCACGGATTATTAAAAATTCCTTCCAGTTTCTTGTTGCGCATCCCCGTTTTGCGTGGGGGCCTCTTCGGGACTTAACCAATTTCTTTCCAACAAGATTTTCTTCTAATGCCACAGGGATCAGGGACATGGAAGACCTGCGCCATCTTCTGGCCAAGACGGTATTTATTTATTTTTTTATTCATGCATAAAAGAGCTGGGGTACAGGCCAGAGATGCAAGGGGGGGAGAGGATTCACCAGAGACAGAGTGGGGAGCAGAACAGGCAGACTGACCGAAGTGCACTGCTGAGCAGAGCAGCGGGCGAGGCATTTGAGGTCTGCTGCGCCATGTGAGCAGCTCCCTGGCTGGGGATGGAACCCATGCCGCAGTGGCTGTGGCTGGCCTCATAGGCTGCAGCTTAACCCCTCGCGCCACCAGGGAGGCCCTTGATGTAAACTGTTTTTGAGCCGCAAATCTTGGAAAGGGTAAGAATGATGGGATGAAGGCCTAAGTTGAAAACTGTCTTTAAAAATCGTTTTATGATAAAAAAAATACTTTTTCATTAATGTGTAAAAGTTTGAAAAGTACAGAAATGTTAAAAAGGGAATTAAAGTCACATACAATCACAGAGAAAAGCGCCGTTTTGTGGTCTCGATTCTATGCTGCTTTGGTTTGTGTCCCAGGCACAAAAATGTTTTTGTAAAAAAATATATATATATATTTGTAGTACTGCGCTTTCTCCACTAGGCGGCGCCGTTTTATTCTTCCCTGGCGGATCACTGGAGGACACCCAGGCTGTTTCCAGGGTGGTATCAATGTGGCCAGCCATTAACCTTCATCTTTGTGTAGGATTTTGATTATTTTCATGGAATATAGCCTGGGAATGACTATTGTACAAATTGAGTGTGGATAATATTCCCAGGCCACTGTTTCCTATTTTAATACATCAGCCAGAACTTCCAAAACTGGAATGGCACAGAGGAAAGGCCTAATTAATTCCTTTACAAAGATAAGTCTCTAATTAGAATGATAAAGATTATCCTTCCAATTGCTCAGTGGAATTTTTTTCTCCAGGTATTTCCTACTTCTGTTCTTTGATTTCTCTTTTTTACTTCCCCCAAACGAAAAAAAAAAATCGGATTTTGATGATTTGTTATTCATACACTTCCCCCAGCTGACCACTATGTAATAGACCAAGTTCAGTTGATTTTACTTAGTGTTAGAGTGAAGTGATGATCTGATGCATGGTCTGGAGAGGGACAGAGGCATGAAAATAATTATAAAAAGGAGTGATGTATGAACTAATGAAACAATTACAGATATAGTAAAGATAGCCAATGTGCTATGTATCAGGCATTTGTTTTGCAGATACATTGATTAATCATCCTCTGCTATCCTCTAAAGTAAGTATTATTCCTATTATTAGCATCTCCATTTTACAGGTAAAATTCTCAGGCATAGAGTAACTTGCCCAAAGTCCTAAGAGCCAGGATCTGAACCTCAGGGTTCCTGTTGAGTCCATGCACACAGCCAAGGAAACCAGTCTCCCTCTGTAATACCTAGCAGGGAAGTGTTAGGGGGAAAGGATGTCCTGAGATAATCTCATACAGGCTTTGTGGACTCCACCCCCACTCCAGACTAAAGCCATCAGGACATTGGGAAAGACAAATCCCATCACCACCAAGGGGAGGGTGGCTGGGACCTGAGGGTGGAGTTGGGCAGCCAGGTTGGATATAAAAACCAAACACGTGGGCCTTGCTCGCTCTCTGGCTCGCGATCGCTCGCCTCCTGGCTTCACCGCTCCTGGCTGGCGGCCAGCTCTCAGAGCGCCATTTTGGGATTCCTGATCGGCGGATCGGGTAGGACGCATTTAAAACTTTGTCTCCCACTTTTCTCCCAGAGCTGTACATTTCCTCATTTCCCTTTCCCTTGTAAATAAACCTTTTATTAACCTTTCACGTGTGCCTGCAGTAGAGCATTGATAAGTCCTTTTAAGCGCGCGGGTGAGGACCCACAGTCAGGCACCCCGTTTTGTATCGGGGTTGCTCTATAACAGAAGGATTATCACCCTGGAAGGGCAAGGAGGGATTTTATAACGTAATGCCTTCAAGTGATGTTAACTGAGCATCTACTACATGGCAAGCAACATGCAAAAAGCTGGATATAAAAAAAAAGTGATGCCCCTTGACTGCAGTAAGCTCGCAATCCAGCAGGAGACCTATATGATCAACAAATAAAAACACAAATACACAATTACACAGTGTCACAAACATGATGAAGGCAGAGACCTGAGTACTAATATAAAAGTAACATGATGTTATGGTGGCGCCAGGGATGACCTCTCTGAGGAATGATACTGAAGTCTGCAGTGGCAGGATGAGGGGTTAACCAGGCACAACAATGGAAGGAAGAGCTCGACTGCAGGTTTCCAAGCCAGAGCTTGGGGCAGGAGGAGCAGGAAGAGAGGGCACCATTGCCACGAATACACGAGGGAGACAATGGTAAGCGCCAGTCATTCTGGGTCAGGCTAGAGACAGGATTTATTCCAAGGTGAACAAGGAGTTTGAAGCAGGGGTGGGGAGAAAGTTATATGCCGCGGACCAGCACAGCAGTAGACGATGAGGCCGTCTCAGGGTTGAGAGAAGCGTGCAGGGTGGTCAGGGAGTTGGCGAAAGAAATGACAAACAGACACACTTCAAGAGAGAGTGTAAATCTGAGTGTAATTTTCTTTGAGTTTGTGACCCGTGTGTGTATATATATATACTGGTATATATATGTTTTCTAAAAGCATAGGAACAATGAATATCAATGAAATCAGCTTGCTCATGGGTTTAGCTTATCACTGACAGGGCAGTGATTTACATCTGGACCTAGCTGCATTCTCAAGTAGATAAACCATTAGTTTTGTTTTTAAACTATACAATCGCATTTTTTGTTTTACTAACTACTTTTCACCTAAACTATATTTTAATTATTACAGGGTTTAGTAATGTTTCATTTGAGTCAGCCTTGTGTTAAGGATTTCACATGATTTTTTAATTAACAACCAATGACCTTTATAGAAGAAAGAAGGAAGTTTAGAAAGACAATAAGGGAATAAAGTTTGTAGTTCTAGAAAGACGAGATAAGGTTTTTTGTAGTAGCATTCTTGTAGTGGTTCCTGGTGGTCGTTATCTTTTGATAAGCATCTGTCTTATCTATGTTTTCAGGGAACTTTGCTGTACTCCCCTGCACGCTGGTTCCTTGCCCAGTCGGACCTAGGGACCGTGGCGAAAGCCATTAGCCCTGAAGGTCACTGCAGGGGGAGGTGCAGCAGTTATAAGGTCTTATTAGGGCCTCCGGGGTGGCGCAAGGGGTTAGGACGCAGCCTATGAAGCAATCCGCAACCACTGCAGCACGAGTTCATTCCCTGGCCGGCCAGGGAGCAACCCACATGGAACAACAGACCTCTCCTGCCTCGCCTGCTGCTCCCCTCAGCAGTGTATTTCAGTAGCTCTGCCTATTCTGCTCCCCGCTTTGTCTCTGGAGAATCCTCTCGCCTCTCTGCTCCTCTGGGCCTATACCCCAGCTCTTGTATGCATAAATGAATAAAACTTTAAAAGGAAAAAACAACGATAATTGTGAGATACAAAATAAAATAAATCTTTAAAAGAAAGCCAGAATGGAAGATCATGAATAACACAGTAGACATAACAGAAAACGATATTAGAGGCTGCACAAATTGCCCTAACATAAATACAAGGTTTAGATATAAAGAACCAGGCATGCAATATAAGCCATATATATTTAATTTTATGTTGCAAGTAGATTTTATAGGGCTACTAAAAGAAATCAACATAAATACACCTGCACAATTGTAGATATAGGAACTGGCCTAGGAATGGCCAAAGCATATAAAAAACCTAATCAAAGTGCTACTATTACCACATTAAGGCAATGGAGAGCAAATTGCAGAGACCCGACTGTAACTGGAAGTGACCAGGGATCTCATTTCACGGGATCACAAGTTAAAAGTGGACACAAAACTTTGATATAATATGTAATTTCCACATACCATGTAATCCAAATGCCAGCGGAAATATTTAAAGATTCAATGGACTCATGAAAGGAAAGTTAAAATGGTCCACAGACAAAAATACAGCATTAAATATTGCATTCTATGAACTCAATTTGAGATCAAGAATTAACAGACAAAGCCAGCATCAAGAGGCCCCTCCCTTTTTTTTTTCTCAAAAAAGCTTTATTGTTTTCATTTGGTCCACAACTTGGAAGCGCTCCCGGGAGAGGCTTAGGCAGAAGCCCTTAAAACCAGGGGTGCCATTTGGGCCGCTCAAAGGCCACTGGGCTATGGAGGAATGTAGTCATGTTTGAGAGTGAGCCTTTCGAAGAGATACTCGCCCAGCCTAGCCTGGGGCTGGCCAGCCTGTGGTGGTTAGTCATGTGGTCACCCATCTTCTTGAGGAATTTTACCTTTTCATCAAGGAAGTGGCTCTCCAGGAAGGGTGTGGAGCATGTCTTGAAGATGCAAAACAAGCATGGGGCTGCACCCTCTTCCAGGACTTCCAAAAGCCTTCCCAGATGAGTGTGTGTGTGTGTGTGGGGGGGAACCCTGGAGGCCATGGAAGCTGCCATGGTCCTGGGGAAGAACCTGAACCAGGCCCTTCTGGATTTGCACACCCTGGGTTCTTCTCGCGCGGACCCTCATCTCTGCGACTTCCACAAGGCACTTTTAAGTAATGGCATCAATGACATTGTTGATGCATTGGGCCAGACAAACATTAAAGAACCACACAAGATGCACCCGTTTAAAATAATTAAGGGGGGGCCTCCCCTGGTGGCGCAGCGGTTGAGCTCTGGGCTGCGAAGCTGCCCGCAGCCTCTGCAGCACTGGTTCGATCCCCGGCCACCAGCGAGGGTCCCACATGACGCGACAGACCCCTCCTGCTGTGCCCGTTGCTCCCCTCAGCAGTGTATTTCATCCGTCTGCCTGTTCTGTTCCCCGCTCTGGCTCTGGTGAATTCTCTCGCCCTCCTGCACTTCTGACTGTACCCAGTGCTTGTATAAATAAATAAATAAATCTTTAAAAAAAAAAATTAAGGGGCCTCCCTGGTGGCGCAAAGGGTAAAGAAGCTGTTTGCAGCCACTGCAGATTGAGTTCGATCCCCGGACAGGGAGATATCCACAGACCTTTCCTGGTTTGCCCGCTGCTCCTCTCAGCAGTGCACTTCAGTCAGTCTGCCTGTTCTGCTCCCCACTCTGTCTCTGGTGAATCAGCCCCCACACCTCTGGCTTGCACCCCAGCTCTTGTATGCATAAATAAATAAATTCTTTAAATTAAAAAACACATTAACTCCTGGGACCCTCAGGTACGTAATATAAGTCAACCATTGGTTTGTAGATGTAATCCACAAATACAATAAACATAGTAACACATAATCAGGTCAGAGCAAAGGAAACTAGTCCAGTCACTTCACAAACAGCCACTGTCTGAAGATAAGAAGATAAGACAAGATCTTGAGAGCAGCCGGAGAGATACAGCAGATGGTACAACCACGTATGAATGATGCACAACTTTTCATCAGAAGAAGGGGAAAATATCTTTTTTTTAAAGATTTATTTATGCATACAATAATTGGGGTACAGGCCAGAGGTGTGGGGGGTGAGAGGATTCACCAGAGATAGAAGGGGGAATAGAACAGGTGGATCTACTGAAATACACTGCTGAGGGGAGAAGTGGATGAGACAAGAGAGGCCTGCTGGGTCATGTGGGTACCTCCCTGGCCAGGGATTGGACTCAGACCATGGTAGTGATAACGCTGAGACTTAACCCTTAGGCCACCAGGGAGGCCCTAGGCTAGGATTTTAAAGTTGTCTTTCATTTCCCCTGGAGATGTCTCAGGGAGCAAACCCTACAGAGAGGAAAGAGTTGAGTTCCTTTATCTCCTCCAATAAAGCTCTCCCCTTATAATTTTTCCCCTGCCAGTTCTCTCTGGAGTCTCTATTACCCCTTCTACACCCGTTCTTCAGGCTCCTTTTCATAGAAGAGTGTAAGTTGTGGTGTGTGAGCCTCAGTGTGGGCACCTGGGCTGGGTACACCGTGGGGCTGCCCGAGCCTGAGGTGTACAGGGGGGTAGCTGTTTTTCAATTTGTATCTGCATTTCTGACTCTTCCCCTATTTTTTTTCACCATCAGTCATTTAACAGATATTTCTTGAGTTCCCAGAATGTGCACGGGATAAAGCAATGACCAGAGTGCAGTGGAAGAGGCAGTGACAGCTCGACGGGGAGGGGCGGGGAGCGGCGGTGGGGTGGGAAATTGGGACGCGGAGATGGCTTTCTGGATGAGAATTTAAGAGAGAGCACTTACATCACTTTTAACACACATCATCCCCATTGCAGAGACCAGGGAGACTTAGGCCAGAGAAAATGAAGTGACTTGTCCCAGAGGGGACAGCAGGAGCAGGGAGATCCGGATCTGGACCCCATAATTCTGGCTCAAGTGCAAGTTTTTTTTTTTTTTTTTAAAGATTTATTTATTTATTTATTTGTTTATTTGTTTATTTGTTTATTTATTTATTTATTTATACGAGCACTGGATACAGTCAGAAGCGCGGGAGGGTGAGAGAATTCACCAGAGCCAGAGCGGGGAGCAGAGCAGGCAGAAGGACCAAGTACACTGCTGAGGGGAGCAGCGGGCGGCAGGAGGGGTCTGCGCGCCATGTGGGACCCTCCTCCGGTGGCCGGGGAGCAGCCGGGGATCGAACCGGCGCCACAGAGGCTGCGGGCAGCTTCGCAACCCAGCGCTCAACCGCTGCGCCACCGGGGAGCCCCTCAAGTGCAAGTGTTAAAGCAACGCCGTCGGGGCCTGGGCGGCCGGGGAGAGGCGCCCCGTGCTTGCAGGCGCTTGACGCTCGTGGGAAGACAACCCCGGGCAGGGGTCAGCCCGGGTCCCAGGGCAAGTACCCGAGCCCCGGGGTCCCCTCCGCCTCCTCGGGGCCGCCTCCAGCCGGGGAAGGGGACGAGGCTCGCCCCGCCCCGAGGCCGCGGCGCCGCTGGGGGAGGAACCCCACGTGGGGCGCTTGGCACAGTCAGCGCTCGTTAAATGCCAGCTGGTGTTATTATTATGATTAGCCCATTATTATCCGCAATAGCTAATTAATTAGCACTAATGCGCTCTCCCCGGGCCCGACGGGGTCTCTTGGGGCGGGAGGTAACCCGCCCCCCCAGGGGCAGAAAGCTGGGACCGGCCCCAGCCCATTCGCTCTTCCTCAGCCCACGTTAGACCCGTAAAGTTGCGGGCAGGCCGGGGTGGCGACGGCCGGGAGGCGGGGGTCTGGGCGGGGGCGCTATGCGCGTCTCCCCCCACCTCTGCGGAGGGGCCCCCCGCGAACCCCCGGGTGGTCGGCGCTAGGGCCGCGGGGCCGGTGCGCGGCCGGCGCGGGGGGCGGGCCGATGTTGAGGCCACGCCCTCTCCTGGCGATTGGTTCCGGGTCCCGGCGCGCGGCCCCTATTGGCGGAGGCGGCCGCCGCTCGGGATTCCCCGCCCCCGGGGCGCCGCGGGCTGCGGGCTCTGCGGCCGCGGCCGCGCTGGTCGGGGCGGACCCGGCGGACGCGGGAGGCGGCGCGGACGGAGGCGCCGGGTCCAGTGCGAGGCCCGCCCGGCGGCCCGGCGCGCGCCCGCAGGTTGTCATGGGTCCGGGGCCCCCGGCCGCGGGAGCGGGGGCGCCCCCGCAGCCGCTGTCCCTGGCCGCGCGGCTGAGCTACGCGGTCGGCCACTTCCTCAACGACCTGAGCGCGTCCATGTGGTTCACCTACCTGCTGCTCTACCTGCACTCGGTGCGCGCCTACAGCTCGCGCGGCGCGGGGCTGCTGCTGCTGCTCGGCCAGGTGGCGGACGGGCTGTGCACGCCCCTGGTGGGCTACGAGGCCGACCGCGCCGCCGGCCGCTGCGCCCGCTGCGGCCCCCGCAAGACTTGGCACCTGGTGGGTAAGTCCCGGCCGCGCCCCGCCCGCCGCCCGCCCGCGGTCCCGGCCGCCCAGAGGTCCCCTGGCTTCCCGCCCGCTGCCCGGCTCCGCTGTGGTCCTGTCCCCGGCCTCCCGCCGCGCGGCCCTGCCCAGCACCCGACGTGGCGCCCCCGGGGCCAGCGCCTCCTGCCTGTCCCCGCCAGACGCCCCGAGCCTCGCTCGCCCTGTTTCCTCGAGCCTGCTTCCTCCTTGTGTCTGCCGCACCTGAGCCGCCCCTCGGTGTCAGTGCCCCGTGACCCGCCCCGCCCGGTGTGTGCAACTGCTTAGACCTCTATCTGCCCGACCCAGGAGCCTCCCCCTCTGTCTGCTTATCAGTCTGTGCCTCTCCCGTGGCCAGCCCTCCCCTCCCGGCGGCCTCGGGCTGGGGTCCTGCAGGTGGCCTCTCCTCGTCTCTCTGACCCAGAGAGTCAACCCCAGCCCTGACTGGTTGGGTCTGACTGCGCGGTGCTAGCTGTCAGCCTGCTCTGCCTTGACGCGTCCATCTGCCCTTCGGGTGATGGCCCTGGCAACTCTGAGGTTCAAGCTGCGTCGAGTTGCCTCTCTGCCTGTCGGTCCTATCCCTTGCCTCATCTCTGGTGACCTGGTGCTGGGAGGATTTGGGGGTTGCCTTCGGAGCTGAGAGTTGAGACAAGAATCAGGGTCTGTGCCCTGCTTCTGTCCCACACAGGCCGGTGGGGCAGGAGGTGTGCCGGGGTGTAATGGGGTCACACTCTTCTGCAGCTGTTAGCTGGACCAGAGCGCTGTTGGTGAGGGGAGGAGGCAGGTTCCATATGGGTTGGCACACCCTGTCCCTGTGCACCCCAGGATAATGCCTCCCTCCTGGTAGGTGACCCTTCGCTGCCCACCTGGACTCTGGGCCTTGAGATTAGCCCCAGCCGCTCTCCGTGGCAGAAGTGCTTGCTAAACCCTGGCGTTTGGGGCCTGCTGAGAATTTAGGAGGCAGGGCCAGGAGTTCTGCCCACTCCTGGGAATTCTGGGCTACAGACTTCTAGAAGCCAGGAGGAGCTGGTGGTGTCTCCTTGCTCTGTGAACAATGACCAGGGAGATATGATTTGCCTCAAGCATTCTTGAGAGATGATTTTGCAAGACACAGCAGTTCTGCAAGTGGCCAAGGGGCAGTGGAGGGGGGCGGTGGAGGGGGGAGGGCGGCATTGGAATTCAGGTTTCTTAAGCACTGGAGACACCCGGTCTGTTCTTGGGTCCCTTTAGACTATAGCCACCGTCAAAGGGAACAGGGAGAGGCAGGAGACTGAGATTATGAGCTCCTTGTGTGAAGGTGGACTTTAGCAGGGACCCTCTCTGGCAGTGTGGGGTTGTCAGCAGAGCTGCACCCACACCTCGAATGCCACATTGTCTATGATCATGTGGACTCACTGACAAGGTAGTTCCAGGCTGACAAGGTAGTTTCAGGCTGACACCTGATGTGGTGACTTCAGTAAAGGTCGCTTTGGCAACAGTGCCCACTTCTCTAATTTCACCCCTGGATCTGTGGGTGAGGATAATGGACTCACTTTTCCCCTTAGCAAAGCTCTCAGGGATCCCCCTTTATTCCAGAGAGGGCCCTTAAAACCATATATGGACATTCATTCCCATGGGGTAGGTTTCATTAGGAAGAAGCAGAATTCCAGCAGAGAGGATATCAACTTTGGGGTTTTGAAGGATGAGTAGGAGCACATGTGTGTCATCAACAGCACACACAAAGGTGTGAAATATGGATTTGAAGTTGATGAGGCACAAGGTGGCTTGGTGTAAGTAGCAGGAGCTCCTCAATTTTACACTCATTCTTAATTCTTATGCTGACAATAAGTGCCATTATCTCCCTTTTCTAAAAACTGAGGCCCAGGGCCTCCCCTGGTGGCACAGCAATTGAGTGCTGGGCTGTGAAGCTGCCCGCAGCCTCTGCAGCGCCGGTTCGATCCCCTACTGGTGAGGGTCCCACATGGCGTGACAGACCTCTCCTGCCACGCCCGCTGCTCCCCTCAGCAGTGTATATCGTCAGTTTGCCTGTTCTGTTCCCCATTCAGGCTCTGGTGAATTCTCTCACCTTCCCACGCTTCTGACTGTACCCAGTGCTTGTATAAATAAAGGCCCAAAGAGGCAAAGTCATTAGCCTAAGGTCTCCCAGTCAGGCTGCCCGGCCCACACAATGGTTAACTTGGAGTTTGGCCAGGGCAGCATGTTATTCTGACTAGAGTCAACAGTTTGTGCCTAATCTGGGGTGCCCCCAGGCCCCCAGCACTCTACCAGGAAGTCTCTCCCAGGCACCAGTTCCAGAGAAACAAAAGGGTGGTTTTGGTTTCATTTCCCCAATCCCAGGACTGCGGGGATAGGCCCAGGGTCTCGGGGATGAGGTCACCTCCGGAGCTGTTGGGAGGAGGGGGGAAGTCAGTCTCGCTGGCAAGCATGTCCTGGCCTCCTCCAGTAGCTCCTGGAAGGGAGGAAGTGCAGGGCTGGAGTGAAGGATTGAAGTTTGGGGACCAGCAGCTGGATTCTTAGCTCTGTGGCTTACTCTGTTTTTCCATCTGGGCAACAGAGATAATAACATCCATCTCTTTGGGCTATAAGCAGAATCCACTATTATTATTTTTCATCATTCAGGAGATAGTGATGTGCCAATCTCGGGCTAGGTGCCAGGGACACAGGAGTGACTTTTGAGAGACCTATTATACCCACCCACAGAGACCCCAGGCTGGTGGGGGCGGCTGACAGGAAACGGCAGGCGTATGGACAGGGGAATTCCTGCGTGTGCGCAAAGGCGTCCAAAGGAAGGAAGGAGAGTGGAGTCCAGATGGTGTCGGGCTGCGGGGGCTGCTGGTGCCGGGACCTTCTCTGGGGGGAAGTGCCATTTGAATTGAGTCCTGAGGGATGAACAGGGCCCCGCCTTGCTACGATGTGAGGGGATGGGCGCTCCAGACAGAGGGCACAGCCCTGGGGCAGGATGGCGGCTGGCTTGTGGGAGGAACAGCCAGGAGGCCCCAGCGGCTGGAGCAGAGGGAGGGAGGGGTCGGCAGGTCATGCAGGGCTTGGGGATACAGGGCGGGCTTGGGCTTGTTCTGAGTGTGGTCCGTGAAGAGGCCCCTTTACAGGCTGGGGGCGACACTGGGACTCGGAGGCCAGGGGCCGTGGGGCTTCTCCTGGCTCCTGCCTCCCGGTGGCCGCACAGACTTGATGGGAGCTGGGGACAGAAGGGCGCTCCTGGGCAGGGCAGGGAGGGGCTGCCATGGGCGGTCATCAGGGTCCTCAAGGGCCACTCCAACCTGCTGTGTTGCCTCAGGGCTTTGGCCCCCAGGCATTCCCCAGGGCGCCAATTCCCCAGGACTCCGACCTCGTGTGTGTGTGTGTGTGTGTGTGTGTGTGTGTGTGTGTGTGTGTGAGAGAGTGCCACTCCTGCCCCTTCTGGGCACCTGGACAAGTGTTCTGGCCCCGCCCCCGTGCTAGTTACAGCGTGTGCCCTCAGGGTGCGTAATGTGTTCTGTGCCTCAGTTTCCCCATTAAACACAAGCCCGAATCGGCGGGTGGAAGCCTGGACCCTCTGGCTTGTTTGCTCTGTGACCTCAGGGCACCCCAGAACTCTCTGCCTGTTTCCCCATTTGCCAAAGGGGCCAGAAACCTGGGGAGCCCCAGGCTGCCAGCCCCCTGCCCTGGACTGCTGACTTTGGCCTTGTCTGTGTCTGTGTCGCGCCCCGTCCGCCACCTCCCCCCAGCCCCGGGCTGAGGGCAGACGTGGAGCCTGACCTGCACCCCTCCCGCCTTCCCCAGGCACCATCTGCGTCCTGCTCTCCTTCCCCTTCATCTTCAGCCCCTGCCTGGGCTGCGGGGCCGCCACGCCCGAGTGGGCCGCCCTCCTGTACTACGCGCCCTTCATCGTCATCTTCCAGTTTGGCTGGGCCGCCACCCAGATCGCCCACCTCAGCCTCATCCCCGAGCTTGTCACCAACGACCAGGAGAAGGTGGAGCTCACGGCCCTCAGGTACCACCCCGGCGGGCAGGGCAGGGGGCACCACAGGGCAGTGGCGCTGGGGCCACCCTTTCTCGTGGGCGGTCAGTCAGCCGTTGCCATGTAGCAAGTGACCACGAAGCCAGAGGCCTGAAACCACACATTTATCACCTCCCGGCTTCTGCGGGTCGGGGGTCTGGTACTGGTCTCGGGGCTGTCATCGGGTGTCAGGGGCTGGGGTCCCATCGGAGGCGTGGGGTCTTTCTGCTGTGCTCGTGTAGTTGGTGGTGGCAGAATTCATTTTCCTGCACGTGTGGCTCGTTGCTGCTCTGAGGCCGGCCGGACTCTGGGATGTCCAGGAAGGCCTGAGCTCGCTTTCTAGGGCTCGCCTGATTAGGTCAGGCCCACCCAGGATACTCTTCCGATGAATGAAGACTGGTTAAGGGCTCAAATACATCCACCAAATCTCTTTCCCTTTGCCACAGACTGTTACCTTCACCTAGGAGTGACACCCACACCATAGGCCATCCCCACAGCAGGGGATGAGGGCAGGACCGGGGCTTGGGGCACTCTGAGGTGGTCTGGGACTCCTGTCCTTTGCACACGGGTACAGTGAGTGCCTGCTTGTCTGTCAACTTATGTGAGGTCCTTAAAGGGGTTAGTGCTGATATAATGGGAGCATTTATGGGGTGACTGCTGTGTACATGGCAGAGAATGTCTTCCTTACAATTCCTTCCTTACAACAAACCCGAGAGGTCACATGCTAACACCAGGCTTGAGCAGAGTGGGTCCCTGTCTGCTTACACAGCAGGAAGCGGGCACAGGAGTGCTGATTCCAGCAGGAAGGGGCAGCTCAGGCGAAGGTGGCACAAGGCTGGAGGCCCACCTCACCACGGGTGCCGGGAAAGGGTCCTCCTGCTCTTTGCACAGCATCTTGTGACTGGTCCACGTGTCTTCAAACCAGCCCGCTTGACACCGGTTCTGCTCAGGCGGGCCGCCTCCTCCCCCGCCCTGCTTCTGAGTTCCCCATTCTGGCCGGGTGCTCCCGGGCACGAACGATGGGGTTACCCAATGCCTGGGCCTCCCAGGGGCCCAGTGGATGGGGCCCAGCTGGTCAGACTGAGGGCACATTTTCCACCTGCGGGCACTTCCTGCCAGCTTCAGGTCCTCTCTGAGCGCTGTGGGTGGGCTTGTTACCACTTTCAGAAACAGCCCTGGTGAGATCCACTCATACGCACACGCACACGCGTACCCATTCTGGCCAAGCCCCTAGAGGGTCATGATTCCGGGCTGCAGATGATTCTAGACCATGGAGCCCTTGCCCTGTTGAAGCCCAGGATATGGAAACCAAGAATTCCTTGGTGGCAGAATCCTGGCTTCTGAGCATCTCAGGTTCTCAGACTTGGGGTTTGCAGCCCTGCCTTAGCCCCAGTTTGGAGAGTCTGTACCCCGGTTCCTGCAGCTGCGATATCCCAGTCGCATTGTGGGTCACAGCTGTAATCATCAGCTAGCTGGTTGGGGGAAACTGAGGCCAGCAGGGCTTCCCTGGGGCCTCCTGATGTGTTAGTGGCTGAAATCACCCATCAGCCAGAGATCCCCCAGACACCACAAACAGCTCCGACCTGGGGAGGAAGTGGCCGTGTGGTTACTGCCTAAACTGAGGGCTTTCCTGCCGCGCCAGGTATGCCTTCACCGTGGTTGCCAACATCACTGTCTATGGTGCTGCCTGGCTCCTGCTGCACCTGCAGGGCTCCACACACGTGGGGCCTGCCGAGGACATCAGTGACCAGCTGGGGGTCCAAGATGTGCCGGTGTTCCGGGTGAGCTGGGCCCCAGGGTGGGCCAAGGCCGCTGCTGGCTGGTGGGACACCCCAAAGGCCCTGAACCTGGGGTTCAGGTCATGAGAACTGCCGCTGATCCCTCTCCTGCTGTTCCCCAGAACCTCTCCCTGTTGGTGGTGGGCGTGGGAGCAGTCTTCTCCCTACTGTTTCACCTGGGCACCAGGGAGGGGCGCCGGCCCCAGGTGGCGGAGCCAGATGAACACACCCCCCTGCTGGCCCCCGCTACTGCCAGGCCCTTGCTGCTGTGGAACCACTGGCTTCGGGAACCAGCCTTTTACCAGGTATGTCATGGTGGGGAGGGTTGGTGGAGGGGCCTAGAGTTGATGCCCCTTGCCCTTCAAGCCCCGTACTGCCCTGCAGCAGGCAGGGATGGCAAATGCAGGAGGAAACACAGTAGCTTCTCCATGCCAACCCACTGCACTTCCATTGGCAGCCACCGCTAGTGCATTGCGTGCCAGCCGTGGGTGCTCCCCTAGGGCCCCCGCGCCCCTGCGGGTGGGAGGGAAGCGCCGCTGACTCCCGGTGGTCTGTCCACAGGTGGGCTTGCTGTACATGAGCACCAGGCTCATTGTGAACCTGTCCCAGACGTACATGGCCATGTACCTCACCTACTCCCTCAAACTGCCCAAGGTGAGCTGGCAGGGGGCAGCGGCGGCAGTGGGGGTGGGGGGAGGCCCAGCGTGGAGCCGCACCTGTATAATGCACATACCTAACTCTGCCCCTGCAGAAATTCATTGCCACCATCCCACTAGTGATGTACCTCAGCGGCTTCTTCTCCTCCTTCCTCATGAAGCCGGTCAATAAGTGCATCGGGAGGAATGTGAGTGGGCGTGGCTGCCGGTGGGGGCTGGGTGGAGGTGCGGGGCCTCAGCTGTGAGCTCAGACCTCTAGCACTTGGATGAGTACAGGCCACAATATTCATCTGCACCTTGTTGATCCCTGGGTCTGGAAACCAGTAATTCTAGAATCCTAGATTCTGAGCATCTCAGGTACTCAAGACTGAGAACTAGGGCTGAGGAACTCTAGAACTTTGTGTGTCCAGTGTGGTAGCAAGGTGTGGCCATTGAGTGCTTGAAACGTACGTTACATGACCTAGGACCTGAATCCTTCATTTTAATTTTAAACGGTTCACATTTAGACGTAAACAGCCACAGTCTGGCGGCAGCAGCAGCATCAGGCTGCCCAGCTCCCAGGCATCAGCAGTGCAGCCTCAGGGTCTACGAATTCCCTGAGGTCAGAATTGGACAGTCCAACTTGACCCCTCCTTTGCTGGCGGAGGGGTGGGGGTGTGTAAGGCAGACTGAAGAGCAGAGAGGCAGGTACCCCGAAGTGAGCCTGACGCCAGGCTGGCCTCCTCCACAGATGACCTACTTTTCGGGCCTCCTGGTGATCCTGGCCTTTGCAGCTTGGGTGGCGCTGGCAGATGAGCTGGGCGTGGCTGTGTATGCGGTAGCCGTACTGCTGGGCACCGGTTGTGCCACCATCCTTGTCACTTCACTGGCCATGACAGCCGACCTCATTGGCTCCCACACGGTAGGGCTGGTGGGCAGGGCCAGCTGGGGCTGGGACCAGAGCTGGGACTGTGGGCACTGACCTCCCTCGCCTGCATCCCCCCAGCACAGCGGAGCCTTCGTGTATGGCGCCATGAGCTTCTCGGATAAGGTAGCCAACGGGCTGGCAGTCATGGTCATCCAGAGCCTGCACCCCTGCACGTGAGTGCCACCGCCCACTCATTCGCTCCCTCGTTAGGAAGAGCCTGCTGGGCGTGTGCTGTGTGCAGGCCCTACTCCAAGTCTGAGGACTCAGTGTGGAGAAAGACCCCACCCGGGTGGGGGGCACAGGCTGGGAGGCTTGGTTGTTCCTTACCTTGGGCACTTTGTTTATTCATTCAACAAATGCTGAATGTTGTCCTGGGCATTGAGGACGCAGCACAAACATCAGGGGGAATGTGAGGGGAGTGGGTGCGGGATACCAGAGAGGGAGACTCAGACCTTTAGAAATGAGGGTTCCAGATCCAGATGGTGCGAGACCATTGAGTTTTGTGCCTTATAGAAGCTCAGGATCTGGGAACCAAAGTTGGCCTGGTCCCCTGTCCTCACAGAGCTGGGGTGATGCCAGCCACATTAATAATTGCACAAATAAATATGTTATCCAGTGGTGAGGGGTTGTTTACAGAGGTCTGACTGGTGCAGGTTGTCAGGAGGGCTTCCTTGAGGAGGTGGTCTAGGACCGGAGGCCTGGCAGTTCTAGGCAAATGGACACAATGCATGCAAAGGCCCCGGGGTAGGACTGGGCTGGCACGTTGGAGGCAGCCAGGAGACCCACGTGATTGGCGCAGTGGGAGGGGTGGTGCAGGTTGTGCAGGTCCTCCTGGGCCACGGGCATCTTGGGTTCTGCCTTTACCCTCCCTCCCAGCGGTTGGCAAAGGGGCGGGACCTGACTTGGGTGCTCATGGGCACCTCCTGGGCTGCTTCAGGGAGGACGGATTATGTGGAGTGAGGGTGGAGTTGCGGACTGCATCGATCCAGGCTGGTAACAATGGGGTGGACCTGATGGGGGCTGAGGAGGGGCAGAAATGAGTGGCTTCTGGAAAGATTTTGAAGGCAGAGTCAACAGTACTGGATGGTGTGTCAGAGCGGCAGGAGACTGGGTCCAGGGTGACCCCCAGCTTCGGGCCTGAGTGCCCAGAAAAGCTGCCCTCGTCTGAGGTGGGAGGCCCAGGTGGGGTTGGAGGGAGTCTCCAGGTTCTGCTCACACACTCTGCCTCCCCCCAGCTCGGAGCTCTGCTGCAGGGCCTGCGTGGGCTTCTACCACTGGGTCATGGTGGCCGTGACCGGTGGTGTGGGCGTGGCCGCCACCTTCACTCTGTGCAGTCTGCTTGTTTGGCCCATCCGCCTTCGGAGCTGTGAGTTGTTGACTCCCCCATAAAATCCCAAACCAGCCATGGGTGGGAGGGCCGAGACAGGGAGGGGCTCGTCCTACGGCTCACTAACCCCTCTCCCCCCTTCTCTTGCAGGGGAGCCTGGAGCTCAACCCTGACTCCCCTAGGCCTCCTGCCCGCTGCAGGCAAACCGCAGCTGTGCACACATGGGATGCTCAGCAGAGGCTTCCAGAGCAGCCCAACCCCACTTCTCAGATCCTCGGCCCCCACCCCTGCCTGGATGCAGGACTGGTGGGAAAGGCCGGACAGGATGGGCAGGACCCAGTGGGGACACCTAGCTGGACCTTCTGGTATCCAGGGCCCATGGGGTCTGGCAGGCTTGGGAGTCGCCCCGCTCCCAACCACTCCAGCCCAGCTCTCTGGATGATCTGGGCTGCACTCCGGAATGCGGGGGCAGACGCTCAGGCCCCTGGAGGATGGCGTCAGCACTGAGCCTTCCAGGACTCGGCGCTGGGGACTGGCCCAGGCCTCAGCTGCAGGGAGTGCCGCTGACCATAAATAAAGTCACCCGTGGGTGAGGACTGCGCCTCGGCTGTCTGCCTGGGGCCCTGGAAGGGGACAGTGGGGCGAGGGCCACGTTCCCCGGTCTTCCCCGCGCCAAGCAGAGAGCCGCAGGCTGGCAGCATGGTCTTTATCAGTGAGTGGGCGTGTAGACGGGTGGGGGCCGCTGCTTGGTAGAGGGACAGTAGGGTTCCAGGTCCCACTGCCGGTAGTTCTGGGTGGTGTAGTGGGGGCGCTGGGGCGCCGACAGGTAGGGCACGTAGTCAGACACCCGCCACGGCGGCTCCACCCCGTATCGGTTCCTGTTGAGCACTGTGGGGCCGGGACCCTCGTCACCTCCTGTCCCTGGCTTCCTGACCCAGGGTGGCCATGCTCCCCCGCCCCGGCGCCCGGTCCCTCGCCTCACCGTATTCCTTGCCCCGGATGGGCCTGTCTGTCCACAGCATGCTCCCCCACCGAGTGCTGGGGTCCTTGTACTGGGCCGGGATCACGGGGTCGTACCAGGATGTCTCCCGCAGGCGCTGGGTGTAGGCTGTGGGGAGGGAGGGAAGTCATCTCTGGTCCCTGCCCGCGGCCCGGCGTGGGTCCTGCGGGACTGAACACTCACCCGAGGGCATGCTGTGCTCCCGGTGGCCATGGCAGCCGTGCCAGCGGGTGTAAGCCTCTCGGTGGGGGCTGTCCAGGGCCCGAGGGAGCGTGTACCAGGCTTCTCGGGAGTCCGAGTTAGTCAGGCCAGTGTACCAGTGCTGACCGGCTGCGTCTCTTCCCATGGGCGTGTACTTCCAACATGTTGCCTGCTTGATGGCCGGCGTCCAGCGGGGTCCCTCCAGGGACAGATAGTCATCGCTAGGGGTAGGGGATTTGGGGGGGACAAAGGCTGAGCCTATGCTGTCCCTGCCCCTCCCCTAGCTTCAGCTTGCCCAGCTCTAGAATGGGCCCTGTGACCTCATGGCCAGGATGGAGGATACAAAGGCCTGGCCAAGGCTCAAGGGCCTCCCCCGGCCCCACGCTGCTGCATCACATATAGCCTTCAGTGCCGGACCCCAAGGCTGGGGAGGCTGCTTGCTTAAGCAGAAACCGGTTTCCACCCTGGGGAGAGGGGGCTGAAGTGTCTGCCCCAAGGGGGTGCCCGTGGGGTTGCTGCACCGAGGGCCTAGCTTAGAAGCTGCTCTGGTGGATTTCATCAGAGCACAGGAAACCAGAAACTCCTGAGTCTCACCCAAGGCAGACTCGGGCTGGTGGGCTCTGGACCACCAGCCTCAGGAACCGGACCCCGGCTGGGTTCTGGGGTCCTGCACAACTGCAGCACTCTGGACTGAAAATGCACGTCGTGTGTAAATGCAAGTAAACAATAAAACAGCACCCGATGAACCGGGGGCTCCCGCGCGGCTGCCGCTTGTCTTCATTTCTTCTGCTTTCTTACAGCAACGAGCAGGGGGTGGGTGTGCAAGTGTGTGTGCCCCTTTCGTTACACCAATGTGGAAACCTGCGCCACTCAACTCCCTCATTTCCCTCCCTACCGCGCGGGAGTGGAGCGGCGCCAGTGGCACAAGGACCTTGGCTGCTTTCCAGCTGCACAGACTGTCACTTAATGGGTTCCCCACTGGGCGGAACAGCATCCATCTAGGGCCCCAGGAGGTGACCTGACTTGGAAATAGGGTCTAGCAGATGTTGCCCATTAGGGCGAGGTCACAGCGGCTTAGGGTGCCCCTACCGCAATGCCTGGTCTTTGTCAGGAGGGGGACCCGACATGGACATGGACGTACGGGGACGAGCCGGGTGAAGATGGCGGCAGAGGCTGGAGCCAAAGGACGCCAAGGACGCTGGACCCTGCCTGAGCTGCAGAGCAAGGGACGCTCCCTCATGGCCTCAAAAGGAACCAATCTGCCCACGCGGATCTCGGGAGAGGACACGTTTCTGTGCGTGGTGACCAGCGCACACTCGCCTGGCTCGGAGTGCAGGGAGGGCCGGTGGGGGCCGAGCGGCAGGGAGGTGGGGAGGCAGCGCAGGGACCGGCCAGGCTGGGGTGAGGCAGAGGGTGTAGCACGGACGTGCCTTTGACAAAGAAGTAGACACTAGGAGAGCCAAATCCAATCAGGCCCAAAACCCCAAGAGGAGGGGAGGATTCAGGCTCGATTTAGGGGCTCCAGGGGGCCTACCTGTACAGAGATGCCGGGAAGTCCACTTCCAGGGTCCGCCGGGGGATGTAGGGCCTGGTGGCCTCCCGCCTCAGGGTCTGCATGTCTGCCTCTGGGTCCCTTGGCGCTCCCGCTGAGAAGGCATGTGGGAGCATTGTTGACTGGACAAAGGCCACCCAGGGTGTCCTGGCAACGGCGGGCCAGGCTGGCCATCCAGGCCACTCCCTCCTTTCCCCAGCTGAGGAGCTAGGATAAGGGCACAGGGGCTGCTGGGGGTGGAGACACGCCTTGGTGGGGAGCCGCTGAACCCCTGCACCTCACACACTGACCAGGGGCCTCTCCCCACATCCCCACAGAGGGGTCTCCTCAGCTCCACCCTTGCAGGCCTTCTAGCTGGGAGCCTCCAAGCCCCAACTCCTCCCTTCTCACTCCCCCAGCCAGCCCTTCATTTCCGTTTCCAAAACACATCCAGAGCAAAACGTGTACGAGAATATTCACAGCAGCATGATTCACAACAGAGAACAGCCCATCGATGGTTGGACACGCATCGGCTCGGCCGCCACACACTGGAGTATGACTCAGTCATGAAAAGGAGGGGGCGCACAGGCCACCGAGGGGAGGGGCCCGAACACGCCACTCGGGGAGAGAAGCCAGACACACGAGGCCACGCGGTGCGAGTCCACTGACGAGAAACGTCCAGAGAGACAGAAGTGGGGTTCATGGTGCCAGGGGCTGGAGATAAATGCTGATGGGGCCCAGGGCTTCTTTTGGGGGAGATGGAATATTCTATAATCGAGCACGGTGGTGGACAACTCCGTAAACGCCACACGCTACTAAATCGCTGACTTTAAGATGGTAAACTGTACTTCACAGCGCCACCTCCCCCTGTCCGAGGCCCGTCAAGCTGCCCGCTGGGCTGGAGCAGAGGCCGTCCCCCTCTGTACCTGCCGTGGGTGTGCGCACAGTAGTTGCGCCTCTCCCCACCCCAGCACACACCCAGGGCCCCCCTTCCTCCGGGCCGAAGCCCAAGTCCCCCTCCGTATCACCTGCCTAGTCCCCTCCCTGCCTGCATCCCCTAGTGCGCCGCCTGTTTCTCAACATACCTGGCAACACCCTGCCCCCCCCCGCCTGCGCATGCGCATCCACTGCCTGGCGCTCTCTTGCCCAGGTGCCCCCAGCCCCCCAGCTCTTCCTCAGGCCCTTAGCAAAACCCCGATTTAAAACTGCCCTTTCTCGAGGCCTCGTGCCCACCAGTGAAGCTACATGAGCTTCCATTGCATCACCCACTCACGCGACACCCCGGGAGAGCAGCTTGCCGCTGGTGTCCAGGACGGGGACCATCACGGGGAGGGACAGGCCGGCGTGCCCCACCAGTCAGGGCAGCTGCTCTGGGCAGATGCCTCAGATGCGCCCCCCCCCCCCCGCAAGCCCCACACCTCCCTTCTCTGCGCCTGTCACTTCACATTCCGCTACCAGTGTCACCAACTCCTCTCCCCTTCACAGCTGAGTCAACATGTGAGGGCCATGAAACCCAAGACAAGTCTTGCCACTCCACTCAACCTCTGCTGCCATCTTCCAGCCTCGCCGGTATGGGGTATGGGGCGCACCCTGCTATGTCCCCATCCTGGAGGAGGCAACATCACCTGCCACATCTGAGAGCCACTGTGTGGGGCCCCCAATCTCCCCCCCCCGCGACCTGCCCCCTCCTCTTTCCCCTGGCAACTTCCTGACGGAGACTAGGATGGGCACCTCTTCCTGACTGCTGGGACACACCCTGGTTTGGGCTCCAAGGACTGGCATGAATCCACTAGACCAGGAACTGGGGACACCTGTGTCCCCTGAAGATGCCCAAGTGGCCTCTCCAGCCCACTGGCCCAGGGCAGGCCACTCCCCATCCTTCTAGGAGCGCTCAGGTTGGGCCGGGGCCAGGAGTCAGGCGCGGGAGACAGTCGGCCCCAACCATGGTATGCGAGAACAGGCGCACTCTGCCCCGGGGCCGGGGCCAGCCCTCCTTTCCACCCTCAGGCGGACACTACCCAGCCCCCGAGCCAGCCCCTGGGCGCTTTGGCAATGGCACAGGGAGGCAGCGCAGTCCAGACGGAATCATTTTCTTAGAAAGGAAAAAAAAAAAAAAAGACTCAAACAAACAAAAAGATCTTGACTGATGGAAACACCCACATCTATGTACATGGGGTCCTCACCTGTCCCTGTGGCAGGCAGGCGCCAGGACGGGCCAGGCAGAAGGGTCCCTTACCCTCCCAGAATTCAAGCAGGTTCGCTCACCCCCTCCTTTACATGAGGCACAGCGGGCGCCCCCCCGCCCCCAACTAGCCTTAAACATTTCTCGGACCAATTTACAAATACATAAAACAAATCCAAAGAAAAGTCACAAATACATATATACACATGCACATCCATGACAAATCTGTCAGAACCTAGAGATGGGGTCCCCACGCACAGCCAGGGCAACCCATGGGGCTCGTGTGGCCCTTCCCTGGCCACACGCCACCCCCCTTCCCCCCTCCCATTTCTCCAGTGGGAGGCGACGGGCCCAACGCAGCTGGAGGCAGGGAGGAGGACGTGGGAGCAGAGGTCAGGGAAGCCCAGGGCATACAGAGGGGGCCATCCCTGCAGGTGCGCCTCCCCCGGTTTCCCTGGTAAAGAGAAAGAACCCAGCCTGGTGGCCTGGAGGGAAGGGCCGGGCAGGGGCAGGTGCCAGGGGACCTGGCTCTCGGGGCACATTTCAGGCCACGCACTGACGGCCAGGAGCCAAGTCACAGGAGCCGAGTTCCATCTGGGGACAGGGCTCAGCTGTGACCGTGGAGTGACAGGAAGGGCAGGGGTCAGGGTGAGCAAGGGGTCACACTTCCGTTTTCCTTGGACACCAAGTCCATTGTGAGATGATCTTCAGCGTGGAGCCCGCCCAGCTCCCGCCGCCGAGCCACAGCCGACAGTCACCAGGACGGTTGCTGGGTAGGCGGAGGCGGCCGGAAGGAAACCAGGACCAGGAGGGACTGTCCCTCTGCCCCCTGGCCCGGGTGCTGGGTCCTCTGCAGGGCACTTCACCGGCTCGCCGGCCGGGCATCCGCTGTCAGTTGCAAACGAGGCAGTGGCGGCGGCAAGCACACACTTCTGGGAGAGCATGCAGCCCCGACGAGGCAGTGACGACATGAACGGGAGCTGGTGAGGTCCTGGGAGGTGCGTGCGCTGCTCCGAGCACAGAGGTCCAGTCAGGCCGTGGGGCTGCCGTGTGCAGGGAGACAGCTCCATCCCTGACGGTGCCCGACCACACTCCCGCCCCAAACAGCGGCTGACAGGGTTGGAAATCAGGTTTTAATGACAATCTTCAGGGGCTCTCCAGGCCCGGCTCCCCGTCCCACCCCGGCTGCGTTCATCTGGGGACTGTGTGCTGGGGGGGGTCCATGCACGCTGACGAGAGCTGGTGGTCTTCTGACCCAGAGGGCGCATCCAGAGGTTTACCGGATCCTGGTGAAGAGGTTGAGAACGGACACAGATTCCTGCAGAGCACACAGGAGGGATGGCTGAGTCTCGGGCCTCAGATGGGACTCAAGTGCCAGCTCCTTGGCCAGGCCTCAGGGTGGGCATTAGACAGCTTCCATGTGGAAGACAAATTTGCCGTGAGAGAAACTGAAACACTGGCTGGAGGGGGCCTGTGTGGGAACCTTCACCAGTGCCCCTGAGATGTGTGGCGGCACTAAGTCCCGAGCGCGGGGGTGCCCTGTGGCAACCCAAGAGAGGGGGCACAAGGGTCTCAGCAGAGACCGCCCCCCTCCGAGGTTACAGTCCAAAGGGTAAACAGGGCTGTGAGTGGGTGGGGGGCACAGCCCTTGGGGCAGACTGAGAAATGCGCTCACGGAACACCTGGTGCTGATACCGACCCACTTTACCTTTGTTGAACGGGTTTTGCTAAAGACATTCCAGAACCTCAGGGTTTCATCTCCAGCACCAGTGACTATCGCCTCTCCATCAGGGGACATGGCCTGAGGAAGAAAGAGACTCTTCATCCTTGTGCCCCCCAGACGGCCCTCAGACAGAGCTGAGGCGGGGGCCAGGCCCTCCAGGCTTCTGCTGGGAAGGGAAGGCTGAGGTTGCAGGGACAGGGCTGCGGTTGGAGCTCTTCATGAAAACACCACGAACACCCCTTCTTCTTGCAAGGAAGAGGTTTAGTCTGGGTCCTCAGGCAAAGGGAATGACAATTTAAGCACAAAACATTTTCTTCTGGAAGCAAAAAACCTTTGAAGAGTGAATCTGGGGAGAGGAGCTCCTTTCTCAGCCACGTGCAAAGAGTTACCTGGTAAAATACCCACTGTGAGATGGTGTGAGTGGCCGGATGTGGGTTACATGCAGGCTGGTGCATGTACGTGTGTGTGTGTGTGTGTGTGTGTGTGTGTGTGTGTGTAAGCAAACGTGGAGATTCTCCACGAGGGGTACAGTGCCCAGCAAAGCTGATTCAAAGCAGGACCCAAGCTACCATTTGGAAGCAGGAGAGGCTCTCGGTCCCAGGTCTTGAGCTGGGGTGCCCACACTCCCTCCTACGCCCAGGGGGAGGAGCCCACTGCTCTTGGCCACCCCAGTGCGCCCCTGAGAACTCACAGGCAGACTCACCAGGTAAAGGACTCGGTAGGAGTGGCCAGTCAGCTTGGCCACCTGGGTCAGGGACGGGTACTTCCAGACGAGGATCTGGTTCTGTGAGTAGCCGTGTGTGCTCACCTGGGGACAAGAGGCTGCTGTTGGGACTCGGGCTCCCTCCCCTCACCCTGGGGCCCTGACTCCCACACACCAGATGGCCACATTTGCTTCTACCTAAGTGAGCATGCAGCACACGCTCTGGGTGCTGGGTCTGCCTGGAGGGGTAGGGCGGTCACACCACACCACACCGATACTCACCAGCTCGTTGGCATGCTTGGACCAGGCCAGGTTGCACACCTGGGAGCCTGTATCGATGCACTGTAACGGCTGGCCCGTGAGTGTATTCCAGAAGCGAATGCAGCGGTCGGCTGTGCCACCTCCAGACGCCAGCAGCCCATGCTGGTGCGGGGACCAGGCGATGGCCTTCACGGCCGCCAGGTGCTCTGTGTACTGCTGCACGGGGCTCAGGCTTGAGTGGTTCCACACCAGGAGCTGCAGGGCAGTGGGCATGAGCCACAGGTGGCTGAAACTCCTGCCTAGGTTGGCCCCATCGACCCATGATGGTTCTCCCTTGTAGGCACCGATCACCCCTGCTCTATGGAGGGGGAGTGGCCAGGCAGGAGGGATGGACCAAGGCTGGGAGTCCAAGGGGCTGGGGCACCTACCTTGTTGTCGTTGCCCCCCGAGGCGAGGAGCTGGTGGTCCGTGGACCACTTGAGGCCACACACCTCCTGCCGGTGGCCCTGTAGTCGCCGCTCAGACTGCTGGGGAGGGGTGCGGATGTCTCTCTGCAGGATCATGCGGTCCCGGCTCCCAGATGAGAGCTGGTCAGCATTCCAGGCCAGCGCCCCTGGAGGCCAGGTAGAGAACAAGTGAGACCAGGGTCTGGCCTCCCTGGACTTCTGGGGGGATAACCCACATCTTTCCCCTGGGACCTTGGAGGCTGCTCACCAACACGCGCTGTGTGACCTTCCAGCATGGACAGCTTCTTCCCTGCAGCGGCATCCCAGATCTGCACAAAGCCCTTGTGCGTGCCGACAGCCACCAGGTTCCCCTAGGATGACGACACAGCAAAAGGGGGTATCAGGCCACAACAGGGGTTATCGCCTTGGGTTGGCCTGGACCCAGGGTCTCCCTCACTTTATCATTTCTTTAAGAATTGTAGAGGGCATCCCCGGTGGCAAAGCAGGTTGAGCACAGCGCTGTGAAGCTGTTCGCAGCCTCTGCAGCGCCGGTATGATTCCCGGCCGGCCAGGGAGATTCCCACATGGCGCTGTAGACCTCTCCTGTCTAGCCTGCTGCTCCCCTAAGCAGTGTATTTCACAGGCCTTCTGCCTGTTCTGCTCCCTCCTCTGTCTCTGATGAATTCTCTCACCCTCCCGTGCCTCTGGCCTGTACTCCAGTGCTTGTATAAATAAATCAATCTTAAAAAAAAAAAAAAAATTGTAGAGAGTGTGGTGCTCTGCTGAGCTGTGAACAGTCGACACCCACAAAGCCCTCACTTTGGAGAGGGCCCGAGCCTCCTCCCAAGGCCGACTGTCCTGAAGACCAGAGGGCATTACTGTTGTGGGGCGGGCCTCTCTGCTGTAGCCCACGGAGCTGCCTGCCCATCAAGCCCATGATGGCTGCTGGGGCCTGAGTGGGGGCTGAGGCTGACCTCATGTTTTGGGGGGAGGGTCCATGACAGGTTTCCTCACTTGCCACCATAACCTCACCTGTTGTATAAAGTTGGGAATAGGAGGGGGGCACAGATATCACTTCTAGGGCTGCACACTGAATTCCAGGTTGGCTTCTGGCCCCTCTGACTCGCCCAGGCCCCCAACAGTCATGAAGGACCCCTGCCTGGTCAGAAACCTGTGCCAACCCAGCCCAACAGGGGATGAACCCCATGTACTGACCCGCTCAGACCAGCCCACAGAAGTCACTGAGTCCCCTTCCACTGAGAGGTCGCAGAGCCGGGTCACCTGGGAGAAAGGGGCACGGTGGGCATGAATCAATGTGTTGCCCTTGTTCATCAAGGTGCCAATCTTCCATTCATCCACCATTCTTTCTTCATCCACACCTCAGACCTACGGGCAGTGGCATCAGTGCTGGGACCCAGGATAATAAAGCTGGGGTGCTTGTGGCTCTGCAGGCTCGAAGGGGCCCCACCAGCACAAGGACAACTGACTACGGAGCCTGGGGATGGACGCTTGGATACAAGGGCATCACACAGATGGTCCTTCCAGCAGGGGCAGGTCACAGGCATGCCGGGGGCAGCCGGGAGGGGTGAGGCCCTTCCCTTGGGGAGGGGGCATGGGAGAGGTCCCTTCACCTTTAGAACCTACTTGCAACTGGTTTTATCCTTGAAAATGCCCCACACCTGGGGGCAGCACCTCTGCGTCCTGCAGGCCAGGTCCTGAGCTCACAGTGTGCCTGTAAGCTACTGCAGACTTGTTGCATGGGGTGAGGGTTGAGGGGACGGAACCACTCCACCAAGAAGTGGTCCCCAGGAGCCATTCCTCCTGTTGGTACGGGCAGAGATGCAGGCAGGAGGGGAGGGACATGGGTCTCTGCTCACAACTGCTGACTGATCCTGGATCCCATTCTGCACACTGAGGGCAGGGCGTAGGGGTCGGGGGAGCACTGGGGCACTCCAGCAACAATCATTCCCCTCACCCCAGCCCTGACTCAGCTCAGCTTCAGAAGGAAGCTGCCCCATAGACCCACAGCACACACACAAACACAGCAGTACTTGCGCTCAGTGGTGCTCACCTGGCTGGTGCAGGCGCTCCACAGGTACACACAAGTACCTAGCCCCACACTGAGCACGTTGAGAGATGACCAGTCCACCAGGTTCAGGTAGAAGTCATCCTGAAGCTCGGGCGCATCCAGGACCTTGAAGGGGATCTTGGAGATCTTCCGAGTGGGTTTCCGTGGAGACCGAAGTAGCTTCTGACTATAAAGTCCAACTGGGTTAATATCACTCTTTGGCATGACCCAAGTATCTCCTCCCCTCAAGCCCTGAAACCCCATTTGCTCTACCCCATTTCCTGGATCCTCTGTCCACTGCTTGTGCCTGCCCAGCCCCTTTGTTGTTGGGTATTTAGCTATCCTGAGCTCTAATAGCCACATATGCCCCTCTTCCTGGCACCTCCTCCAGGGAGCCCTCCCTGGCTTCCCCTTCCCAATCTGGAACCAAAACCACCAGGTTCACAGTGTTGTCCAGTGAGGGGAGTCCTCTGGACCACCTCTTTACCCTGCTCACAGTTCTAGGACTACTCAAGGCTCCCAGGTACAACCCAGCTGTCACCCTGCCCGTCCTGTCCCACCCTATGCAGGCACAGACTCACCTTTTGTTGCTGACGGGGGATAAGGAGTATGGAGACACGTCATTGCCATCATCAGGGCTGGAGCGCTTGGTGCTGAGGGAATACTGGGGGGTGGGGGGAGGACAGGACATCTCTGCTGAGCAAAAGCTATACTCCCAGAGGTCAGGAATCTCAGACCCCCAAGTCTTGGCACCCTGCTTTTCTGGCATGGCTGGGAAGGAGAATCCAGGGCACTTGTGGCAACTGGGGGAAGGATCTCTGAGTTCTGGAAACGGAGGGATGAAAACTAGGTTCCTCCCCAGCAATGGCTGCTAGTGGTGGCTGTCTTTCCTGCCCCCTTGAGGTCATCATCCCCCCAGGCATCTCTGAGGGCCCTAAGCCAGGCCTTTTCCAAACAGCCCTGGTCAGTGTAGTTGGCCTGGACAGAAGGCATCCCTTACCCTCACTAGGTGCTGGCTACCTGGCTGAGCCTGATGCAAGGCTTGGTGATTAACAGGCTCCCACTGTTTTGGGATTCTGGACCCTGGGGAGGGCTGGAGCAAGGTGGAGAAACCCAAGGAGGGCAGAACTGGTGGCCTTGAGGGAAGGCATGCAGCACAGTAGGCAGGTGTGATGAGGGGCAAGCCTGGTCTCTTGGTTCACCTGCTGGGCACCTGTCTCCCAGCGCTGCTAGAGAGGAACCTCTGACCCCAGCCAGCAGGAGAAGCAGTGGGCTGGGAGACTGGGCTCACCGTGAAGAGGCCCTTTTTCTCAGGTGTGGAGGGCTGCAGCCTTCGGTCCTCTGTCTGAGGGTCCTGCACCTTCTCGATGCCAGCTCCGAGCAGCTCGTTCTTCAGCAGGGCAGAGTAGGCCAGACCATCTGCAGCACCAAACATGGTGAGGCTGGGATAGTGGTCTTGGGTGGGGACACAGGGGGTCTGGGCTGGGGCCTGATTCCTGACCTTTGCCATTATCTGAAGTGGCGTCCTTGGCTTTCCGGTTCTGACTGGGAGACTTCTCGTTTTCCTACAGAAAGGGAGGGAAAGAGCGCCCTTATTGGCCATGAGCTGGAATGACCCGTCCTCTGGCCCCAGGCTTTATGGTTAGCGTGGCCCTTCTCCCTGCCTCAGCCCTGCTCCAGAGTTGCCCCTCACATTGATTCTGTGGAAATTCACACTCCAATTGGCGCCGGCTCTTGATGGGATGAAACGGTCTCCGTGCTTGCTGGGGGAAGACACAGGGGAGTTGGCTGGCGTCAGGGTCCGCCGCATCTCCGCGACCTATAAGGATGGCAGGGCAGAGCTGGGTGCCTACAAGCCCCCCAGAAAGTACTATCAAGGCCATCCCCTCCTTTCAGAGCCCACAGCCAGGCCTGCCAGTCAGTCTTCTGGACCCGGCCTCTGGCCACTGGGTGAGGGGGTTTGACTTTGGAAACTCAAGGAGAAGAAGCAGAATATTCAGTAAGTAACTTGTGCTGGACTCCAACCGGTGGTACCCCATCTGGAGGCTTAGTCAGACCTCCCAGCTCGTGACTCTGGGTCCCTCACTGACCCATCTAGAAAATGGGAAGGTGGCTCAAACTCCTTCATTCCTCATTCAGATCTCTGAGTACAGCCCCAGGGGAAGGACCAGCATCCCACACGTCAAGGAGATCAGGCCAAGGGCCTCTGAGGACAGGAGTCTGAAACGTGATGCTTGGGGCTCCACAGCAGGAGAAGAGCAGAAAGTGCTGAATGGGATCTCGCCCCCAGTGTGTGTGATCTCTCTTGCTTTCCCACACCTTTGCTCTCTCAAGGCTGAAAGTCCTAGCTGAAGGCACCCTCCGCCCCCCAATTCCACGGCTAGGACCATGCACAGGGGCCCAGTACTCACACATGGCATTGTGTTTTCATTCTGGATGACGATCTGTCGGAGGAGGCGCCTTTCATAGTCCTGGTCCATGGTGAGGCCGGGCAGGCCTAGTCCACTAGCCAAGTTTAACCAGCCAAGGTCAGCCTGAGGCAGGAAGAACAGGAGCAGTCAGCACCAACGGGCAGCGCCCCACCATGGCCTGATGACCAGGGGCGTTCCTTGGGGAAAGCTGAGTCCCTTCCACGTGGCAGGGCCCTCCCTTGAAGAAGCCCAGGATGCACAATTGGCCACACCCCACAGTCCCTGGAAGCCAGAGGGAGACTCAACAGGAGGCGGGGGGGACGTCCAGGGCTTCCTCACCCTGTCCTCTTTCGGGGCAAAACTCCTTATCCATTCCTGGCCCCCAGGGGCTCATTCCAGGCCCCCTTCTCCAACCCATGCACTCCATCTCATCACCCTCCTGCTTTAGACACTCTGGGGTCCCAGCCTTCCTGGGAGGGGCCTTCTGCACCTAAGTGCATTTATTTCCTCTTCCCTTCAAGAGGCCTCATGAACTGAGCGTTGCCCCCAACACCCAATCCCACAGATGAAGACAGGAAGACTGAATGAGGGGTGTGCCCCAGGTCACGTGGTGGCCCAGGCAGTGGCTCCCATACATCCCGAGAAACGAGGCTACAGCGTTCAGCACCCCACCCTCTGTGCTAAAGTCCTGAGGGCTGTTCCTTCATGACCATGGGTCTTCTACTCTCTACCACCCTGCCTCGACAGACGTCCCCAGACACCTTTTGTTTCATTTAGGCCACAGGACAGAGCGTGAAGTTGGACGTGGCTGCTGGCTGCCTTGCTCCTTTCTTCTTTTCAAAGATTCCTCACCTCTCCTTAGGGCCAGGGCCACTTTCCCAACCTCCACTCTGTTCTCCCTGCCAGCTCAGTCCACTCAAAGTCCACCCACAGAATGCACTCATTTCCTGCCCATCTTGCCCCCAGTGTTAGGCCGTGCCCAGTGCCCCCTACTCATGTCCTCATCACACCTGGCTACTCCCAGGGGCAGCAGCCACCTACAGGACACAGAGATGTCGTCTTAATGTCTGTCACCTTTGGAGGCCCATTTGGAAGACAGTTTCCTAAGGTTCACCTTGCTGACCACAGTGCCAGGCTGAGTAGAGCCAGAACGGAGCCGCTGGAGGGCCAGTGTCTAGCCTCACAGAGCACTGAGGCTCTATGAGTGGGGTTCATGGGCAGGTGGGGATGGTGGGAGACAAGGAACAGAGGCTGAACAATCAGGGCTCCATTCTAACATGTTCCTGTCCCTAGTAGGCACTTTCCTAGAATCAGGACAGTCAACTGTTCCTCCAAACTTTTTTTTTGAAGATTTATTTATTTTGCATACAAGAGCTGGGGTACAGGCCACAGGTGTGGGGTGTGAGAGGATTCACCAGAGACAGAGTGGGGTACAGAACAGGCAGATTGACTGAAATACACTGCTGAGGGGAGCAGCGGGGAGACAGGAGAGGTCTGCTGTGCCATGCGGGTTGCTCCCTGGCTGGGGATTGAACTCATGCTGCAGTGGCTGTGGATAACTTCACAGGTTGCATCTTAACCCCTTGTGCCATCAGGGAGGCCCCCTGTTCCTCCAAATTTTAGACAAAGCAACAAGGCTCAGAGAGACGAGATTACTTCCCCAACTGGCCCTGACCAGGCAGAGCGAGCCCTTGAGAGACAAGGTAAAGAACGGCCCTCGTCAGTTTTCAGAGAACCTGCAGGCTACCCAGTCACCACTGAAAAAAGTGACCCATCTGAGAAAAAGTCAGCGGTTGCAGTGCCTAAGCTGAGAGGCTCAGGGCCGGGGGAAGGAGAGGCCCCCCAGTGGCCTCATCATGGACAACAGTCGTGCTATACTTACAGTGGTCGAAACCTCTTGGCCCAGACAGGCTGGCTCTAATGGAACCACAGCCCCTCCACTCAGGAGGGCCTGAATCATCACCATGAGGCCGAAATCCCCAGGAGTTCTCAAAGATCCCCGGGGGGGGGGGGGGGGGCCAGGCAGGGCTGGGTGTGTGTCACCACCAGCAGGGTCCAGACAAGAGCTTGTATGCTTCAGCATACCAGAAACTAATCAGAACCAAAGCTGTGGCTGGGAGGAGAGAAAGGGCGGCCGCAAGACCGCCAGTGTTCCAGAGTCATGGGCGCTGAACATGTTCAAGTCCAGCAAGCATGGCAGCATGGCACCCTCCGCCCATCAGCGCAGCTGTCCCCTGGGCTGGCTACCCCTGCTGGGCAGCTTGCAGAAGCCCAGGCAGCAAGTGGGCATCCCACTACTGACATGTCCCCCCTAAGGGTGAGACAGGTTCCACACTTCCCAGCCTGTAGGGTCCGTGCCCAGACCGGGGCATGTCACCTCACGTGGCACAGTGACTTTGCAGAGGAGACTGAACTGAGGCCTCTCAGATGAAGGATTCTAGATTCTTGGGTTGTCATGAGGGTCCTTATAAGAGGGAGGAGGAGAGTCAAAATCGGGAAGATGCTGCACTGCTAGCTGTAAGGATGGGGGAAAGGCCCAAGCTCAGGAAGCAGCACCCCTAAAAGCTGGACAAGGGAGGGGCTGGATTCTCCTGGAGCCTCAGAAAAACAAGCCTGCCCACACCGGGAATTAGCCTCCTGAGGCGGTGTTGGGCTCCTGACCTCTAGGACTGTCACAGATAAATGTCTGTCTGTGGCAGGCTCCCCAGCCTGTGGTGACCGTTACAGCAGCCCCCAGGACACTCGCGTCTCAGGGCAGAGGACGGAAGACCACACACTGCCTCTTCCACTGATCCCCGGGGGGCGGCTGAGAGGCTTCCTCTGCCAGGCCCATGCAGCTCATTGTGGATGCCCACCAACCCTTCCTTTTGGCTTTTCTGTCCCTGTCCCCTGACTCCTGGGATACTCGTATCTGTCAGGGCGGTGGTGGGTTTTCACTCATGCATTTCCCCCAAACCCACATTTGATGTATGTCCTCAGGCCCAGAGCCATACCAGCTAGAGCTAACAATGACAGGAATGGTTCCAAGTTCCCCACTGAGTGGGGCTGCAGGCAGGAAACAACGCAGTAATGAACAATTTTGGGGGTGAAACTTGCAACTGGGAATCAAATTTTAAGGGACGCCAATGACTAGTTGCCTAAGTATGGGGGGATTCAAAAAGTGGGGTCGGGGGGGTCACTGATCCCAACACCCTGCCCTGGAGGATCTCCCCAAGACCTGAAACATGCAGAGGCATCCAGGGGGCATGGGTAAGGGTGGAACGATTCTTGAACTGAGACTCTGATCTTGTAAATCAGATGTCAGTTTACGTAGGGTGAGTCTACCTTGCTGGTCAGAGGAAAGAGCCCTGTCGTTTTTAACCCAACACCCTCAGGAACACACCAGTCAAACCCAGCCCCTGACCCCATACTTCTTGGCGAGGAGGTACAAGTAATGAGAGATGCTGTGGGTGAAAGACTAAGACCTCAGAAGGCATGCAATAACACAGGAACAAGCAGTTTTGATGGGCTTTAAACTCACACACAAACCATGCTGGTGATAAAACCACATGGCCAGGGCCTCCCTGGTGGCACAAGGGGTTAAGACACAACCTATGAAGCTATCCGCAGCCTCTGCAGCACAAGTTCGATCCCCGGCCAGGGAGCTACCCACATGGTGCAGCAGACCTCTCCTGTCTCCCCTGCTGCTCCCCTCAGCACTGTGTTTCAGTCAGTTTGCCTTTCTGTTCCCTACTCTGTCTCTCATGAATCCTCTCCCCCCACTACACCTCTGGCCTGTACCCCAGTTCTTATATGCATAAATAAAAAAAATTAAAAAAAAAATAAAACCACATGGCCAGGTCTTCCCAACAGCCCCAGACCCCTCGCTGGAACTAAGCCCTGGAGCTCAGCCAATGTGCGGACTGGCCCATGGCAGGGAACTCAAAGCATCCAAGAAAGTGTCCTCAGTCCCAGCACTGGGCTTGGAGGCAAACACACCTCAGTGCCAGCTCTAGGACCCCACCTGCCTTCTCTAAGACTGCCGCACTACAGAACACCACTCTGGCGCTGTAAAAGAAAAGGCTGACCCATAAAAACTGAAAATGAAGAGGGAAGAACATATCACAAATGCTGAAAAGAGGGAAGAACATATCACGAACTCCGAGAAAGTCTCAACCCAGCATAACTGCCTCGGAATATGCCTGAGGAGAAGTTCAAAGTAACAGCAAAATCATGCTTGCTCATTTAAGAAAAACAATAGATTATGTAAAACAGCAACACAATAAAGATCGAGAAGATATGAGACATTACAATTAAAACTAATGAATCTAAAAAATACCACAACCAAATTAAAAAATAACAGGGCCTCAACAGCAGACAAACACAGTAATGGAGGGAACTAGGAGGCTTGAAAGCACAGTGGCAGAGAATACACAAACAGAGCAAAGAAATAATGTCCATATTACGGAGGTTACGGAAAGAGAAGAGAAAGACAGAAAATTTATTTTAAAGCAATAACTGCTGAGAACCATCTTAATCTGGGAAACAAACAATAATACCAGCTCCAATAATACAATAATACCAGCTCCAAGTACATTATACATATATATTATACATAAATGTTGAAAGCTAATGACAAGAAAAGATTATTAAAAGCATGGAGAGGAAGACAAGTAACAAATAAAGGAACACTGTCCATGGACTTCTCAGTGGAAACTTTACAGGCAAGAAGGGAATGATAGGAAATATTTAAAGTATTCAAGGAAAAAGACTTCTAGTCTAGGGTACTTAACGTATAAGAGGGCCTCCCTGGTGGCGCAAGGGGTTAAGTCTCAGCACCATGAAGCTACCGGCAGCCATGCATACATGAGTTCAATTCCCGGCCAGGGAGCTGACCCACATGGCGCAGCAGACCTCTCCTGTCTCCCCGCTGCTCCCCTCAGCAGTGTATTTCAGTCAGTCGGCCTGTTCTGTTCCCTACTGTCTCTGGTGAATCCTCTCACCCCCCGCATCTCTGGCCTGTGCCCCAGCTCTTGTATGCACAAATAGATTAATCTTTAAAAAAAAAAGATTCAGAACAGCTGAGTGAATTTCAAAACAAAGTCCAGCCTTCTGCGGTTCGTAGCAAACTCATCTTACCACCAAAGCACAGACTTAAGTGTTAAAGGTTGGATGACAATCCTATATGCCAAAGGCAATCGAAACTGTCAGAAACACCCACACTTACATCAACTCAAAACCATCAATTCAAAAAAATTAAAAACTCTGCAATATTTACAGCAGCATTAGGGACAAGCCACTGACAGAGGACCAGGTCACCCAGGAGAACACTATTCAGCCACAGGGAAAGACAAAATGTTGCCACATAAGGCAAAATGGAAGCCTCATGACAAACACAATACTGGACATTTACATAAGCAGATGATGCTCCTAAGGAAATACTTGCAAAAACTAGCAGAGCTAATAAGCACAGTGGGGGGGAGTCAAAGGGAGTCAAAGAGAGTGGTGGTGGTGGTAGGAAAAATAAACACAACTGTTAAAGTTTCCTCTTCTGGACAGGGTTTTAATTGGTGAACCTCTAAGTTCATGTATTTATAAATAAATACGTATTTACACCTTTACAAGTGTATATAAATTTATGAGGAAAGACAAAATGTTGACAGCAAAATGGAAGGCGTGCGAGGGAGCGGTGCGCAGGAAAGCAAGTCTGAGTGACAAAGACTAACACTGGCTGTTTACGTGGAAGCTCTGACAACGCAGAACCCCTGTCAGAACCACTGGGTGCCAACAACCACCCTGAGAATTCTGAGGGGGAGGAGAAAGGACCAAGGGGGGTAAAGTGCAAAAGGGCCAAAGAGATGAAGGTCGGGAAAACAAAGCAACAAAATGTGATGGAGAATTTATAGCCCGAAAAACTTGTATTACTGTGGAGAAAATCTGAGGTAGGCCTCTCGGTGCTCACATGAAGCTCTTCAGACCCATTAAAAACACACAAACAAGCACTCAGAGGCTGGACGTGCTTTGCAGCTACTGTAATCGTCTCTCATAATGTCTTAATTCATTGTTCAAAAAAACAGAAACACGAGCGAGTGGGTGAGAGAGAAAAGGCCGGTGGAGTCATCCACAGAGAAATGAAAAGTGTTGGTAAGGCAAAGCACACCACAAATATCTTTTGAAAAACAAGATACAACCGGAAAAATAAATACCTGCCACTCACAGGACAGGCCCAGGAAGCAAAGGATCCCAGCAAAGCCTTCCCGGAAAAGGTGCCGGCCACCGTGCGCAGCAGACAGCTGCAAATCTACTGACAAGGTTTTCCGCCAGGGCTGGGGTGCTCTGAGATTAGGTGACACGCCCAGGGTGAGGAGGGTGGGGAGGGGCGCCTGGCAAGAACCAGAACGGTGCCTTTTCTAAGGCAGGCAATCTGGCAATGGGTATCAAAATCTGAAAATAAACAGCCTTTCTGGTGCTGGGCTTCTCCATCTAAGAATTTGCTCCTCCGACACAGGAGCTGAGAAAACCCAGCGTAGGAAGAAGGTTTAGGATGAGAAGCAAGACCCGAGGGCCTGGCCCACGGCCCCAGGGCACCGCACTGTGACAAAGCGGTAGCAGGAGGGTCCCTGAGACCAGGGGCTGGAGGGCCGCTCCGGGGAGAGGAACCAGAAGATGGGGCGGAGGAAGGAAGCCATTTCTCCTGCCTGTGATGTTTGCACTTCTTCAGTTCCTCGTCCTGTGACTTTCGGCTACTCAAACAAATAAGCCAGCGGGGAGACGGGCCCCAAGAAGCCAGCTCTCTAGAGGAAGCCTCTCGTACTGGGGGCGCGGCTGGCTCTGCCCCAGGGCATTCTGCCACCTTTGTTTATGTTTGAAAAGTTTCCTAATAAAATGGCAAAGAGACAGATTTCTTTGTGAACGAGCGGTCACCGAGCACAGACAGCACAGGGAGTCCAGGGCAGACGCTGAGTCCGGGGACAGCTGGGACGGAGGCAATGAAGGAAAGGCGCGCGCCCTGCTGACAGCAGGTCCTTCCTGTACCAGCCGCAGGCTGGTGTCTGTGGTCTGGGACTTTTGGTGACCCAGTTTGCCACTGTCCCCTTTGCAGGGCACTGTCACTGTGGGTCTCCCCATCGTTGGCGACAGCCCTTAAGAGGAGGGTCTGCTTTCACCCGGAGGACCCTAGAGCGAAGAGACAGGAGGCCAGCCTTCTGTCCCTGCTCTGGACAAGCCTTTAGCCTTCAAGCTTTCACCTGCTCCTCTGGGAAATGGACGTGACCCGTCACTGATAGGACGGTGGTGAGGTCCCCATGTGGTTCAGGCTAGGGCTCTCGTGTCAGGGGGCAGGCCTCTGCACGTTCATCCCTGGTCTGTGCTGAATTCGAGGCTGACTCACGCTGGATGAAGAGGTCCGAGGCATTGACCTACTAGGGCCCTCACCTCTAACTCGGTTATCCAACAGCCCCGCTGCATCCTCCTAAGGCCTTGCTGGGGCGCCCTGCTAGCCCCCTCATCCACTTCACCCACCCACAGGCCCTCAGCCTCCCTGGGGCCTACAGGTACACATGGTTCACTGGGTACTTCAAGGTGGGTTCACTGCATACCCTAGCACTTCTCAATGGGGCAGCTCTGTCCCAGGAGTCAGGGAGATATCTAGGGACATACATGTTTGTCATGACTTGGGAGACACTTGGCATCGAGTAGGTGGGGACAAGGCATGCTACTCATATTCCTCAGTGCCCAAGACCACCCTTCACCAAGAGTGTGTGTGTGTGTGAGAGAGAGAGAGAGAGAGAGAGAGAGAGAGAGACAGAGAGAGATCACAGGTCTGCTCTAGGCCTGGCCTAGGGAAACCTCAAGAGAGCCCAAGAGTACATGGGCTGGCCCTGGAGTCAGCAGCACAAGAGGGCACGAAAAAACCCGTGGCCAGCCCCCAGGAGTCCTTCTTTCAGCGGAAGTCTCAGGAGACCTCAGAGGGGCTGGGTCTTAGAAACACGCCTGCGCGTATGAGGGAACCCCACAGCAGGCCCCTTATCCTCACAAAAATGCCCCCACAGCCAAGTGTGGGCAGGAACCACCCTACCCCACCCTGACAAATGATGAAGCAGTCTCAGGAGGGGCCTGTCTGGGCAGGATGGTGATGATGCAGGATGAGGTCACAGCAGGCGACACCACACCTCCAGTCAGGGCTCAGCTGCAGAGGGCACCTGCACCTTGAGTGCTGTTTCCCCTGCACCCTGGGGCTCACTCCAGACCCTGAGGTCTCCAAGAACTTAATACTTGTTTCCAGAAATGTTCAGCCAGAATTCAGGTCCTTCAAGGTCCTGCTCAGCTTAAAAAACTAGCTCCCACTAGATTTCGTAAGGCGTGACAAGGAGCCAGACAAAACATCTGGATGGCCGATGACTCAGTGTCCCAAGAGTAAGTGCGGTCAGCATGGGGCACTACAAAATATTTATACCTGGTATCCCTCAGCACTGCTGACATCTGGGTCAGATTACTTTCTGTGGGGGGTTGTCTTGGGCAGTGCTGAGGATCAAGCAGCATCCCTGGCCCCACCCACTCAAATCTAGGAGCACCCAGCTGTGTCATCCCTGTGTTCGTGGGTGATGGTAATGCCAGCCTCTGGAGGGCAGCTGCATCAGCCCTCAGTTAGGGGCTGGGTGGCACTTGCACCCATATGGGATATGGAAAGGGTAAGGGAGGAAGCCCACCAGCAGGAGTCTGGGAAAACGTCCTGCGTGGGCTCCAGGTAAAAGGAACTGCTGCTAACCGTGGGGGGGCTGTCAGAGCATGAAAGAGGACTACACGACAGCAGAGAATCTGCCTTACCCCAGGTCAGGCCCAGCTTGAAGCACCCCATGAGTTCTACTTCACTTTGTCCTGGGCAAGACCTTTCACCAATGGATGGTTCTGGGTGTCCCCCCCCCCCCACCCACCAAATGATCACCAGCCACTCTCTCCTGAGAGAGATAAGGGGGTTCTGCTGGGGACCCAGTCATTCTCTAAGGGGTCAGAGGAGAAGTACTGTATGAGAAGACAGCCAGAACAAGGGAGCCGTCCACTTTTCTACGCCCCTTGCAGATGGGGCCCAGGCAAGCCTGCATCCACTCCCCATGGGCCCCTCCTCCTCCTATAGTCCCCACCGGGCTTGAGTCCCGGCTTCCGCCCTTGCTGGCCACACAGCTTTGGGTGAGCTGCTTCACCTCTCTAACCCCAAGTCTCTTCATCTCAAAATTGGGGGTAATGCCACGCTGCTGCTGCGAGAGTAGATGACACTTGAGAAACAGCTAACAGCACAGGCCCAAAGAGACACTAGGCAGTGGCGGCTGGTCCTGGAGGGCACAGAGTCCCAGATGCACCTGCTTCCTGCTCTTCCATCTGCTGTGCACGCAGGTTTCAGGGCCCCGCCACAACGGCTGCCCCGATGACCTTCAGGTCAGGTTGCCAGGCTGTTCACACAGATGAAAAAGACAGGCCTCCCCTAGAGAGGAGGCATCACCCTCAGTGAGGGATATGGCAGAGCTGGCCCTCGCCTGACGGGCAGCCACTCTGGACTAGAACCCAGCCTGTGACAGCTGAAGGGAGGGGTCCCACTATGCAGAGGGAACATGAGCCAGGGACACCTCCCCTCCAAAGACAGCAGAAGACAGGGGTGTGATGAGTCAGAATGACAAAGAGTGTGAAGAGCTGAGGTGACTCCCCAGCATCATTCACCTTTTCAGCAGATGCCCACTCCCCGCTGTGCAGGCAGCAGAGAGCCTGTCCCTCCAGGGCATGTGGCCCAGAGCACACTGGTGCACACTGCAAGCAGCAGGGGCAGCAGCACCCCAGGTGAGAACGCTGCGCTGACCTGGAAAACCCAGTCTAAGTCCCAAAGGTTCAGTGTCCCTGCCCTCCCCTTGGGGTATTCCCTCCCTCCCTCCTGACTTGGTGAAACGTTTGATCTGCAGCAGCCCAAAGGATACAACACCCTGGGAAAGGAAGGTCAACTTGGACACTGTACCCACAGGATTTACGGTCATTTATGTGGCTGTAACTGTCACTGATGTCAAAGGGCAGACTCCTAGGGGGGACAAGGCTGTAAAGGTGATCAGACTAAGCCCATGAGTGCCGGAGCCCTCTCGCATCTGCGTCTGCTTGCACACCCGCACGGCAGGGAGCTCAGCCCCTTACAGGCAGCCTTGAGTGTCAGAAGGTGCTTCCTAGGTCTGTCTCACTGTGGTTCCCACCCATGAAGTCAAGGTGGGGCTGCAGAAGGAAGCACCGGGCATGTTTAGGACAAGGGCGGGGCTCTCCCCCAGCACTGTGACACTAGGGCCTGACAGGCGGGGGGTGGGGGGTTGGGAGGGCGTATCCTGGGCACCAAGGGGCCCTGAGCAGCATCCCTGTCCCACAGTGCAAGCAGCCCTGCCAGTGTGACAACCACAGAAGACCCCAGACATTGTCCATAGCTGAGAACCCCTGGGGTAAGGAAATCCTAAGCGGGGAATCGTTGTTTCCAGCAGACCAGCACAGACCTCTCCGCTGCGCAGTGCTTCTACAAGTGCAGACAGACACCCTGTGTTCTGGAAATACAACACAGCCTTGTAAATATGCGAAAACCGGTGAACTGTACATTTTATACAGGTGGACTGTATGCATGAGAACTGTATCTGAATAAAGCTGTTACCAACAAAGTTCAAGTACACAAACAAGGTAAGAGAAAGAAGGGCCAGTGCAGGAGCCTGAGGATCCACAGGGTGAGTAGGAGGCCAGAGAGTGGACTGGCCATTCTCCTTCTTTATTCCGGTGGGGCAAGGCACCTTTATTGTGCATAGTGGTCGCTTCACCAGGCCAGGTAGAAGGCAAAGTGAGTTCTCTTATCCCAGTCACAAGTGAGGAGTCTGAGGCAGGAGGAAGTGGCCACTTGACAAAGACAAGGACACATGGGTGTCAGGGATACTAGTGCCAGTGTGGGGGGGTGGGGGGGGGTGTTTCATTGTGTGCTAAGTCCCAGGGCTCAACAAATATCTGTCCATTAAAGGAAGGAGCTGGTGGGACATGCTGGCCCCAACCACTCATCACCTGCATGGGGTAGCCCCAAAGTAGCGAAGCCTCAGGGAATTGGAGTAAGAGGTGGGCAGGATGATGACAGGTGGAGCTGACAGGCCAGGGGGGCCTATGATGGGGCAGAAACCAAACCACGGGGAACTGTTAGGACAGGAGAGGTCACCACAAGACCATTGGCTCCTTGGTTAACCCCAGATTGGAGCCAGTCCTCATCACCCCTCGAGTCAGCATTCTTGAGCCCCGGCCTTGCCAGAGCACCATGCAGAGTCCCTGTCCTTGCAAAGTCATGCTTTGGACTCTAGTCCAGGGTCTTGTTCCCTTGGGACTTGTGACACTGTGGTAGATCACTCCCTGGGGGCTAGGAGGGTATGTCCTGGGCACTGGTCGGGTGCTGAGCAGCATCCCGGGCCCCAATCACTTAATGTCAGGTGCATCCCCAGTCATGACCATAGATGTGTCCAGACATGGCCCAGTGTCCCCAGCTGAGAACCCCTGCTCTAGAGGAAAAGAATTAGAAGGCACTGTGATGTGGTTGGTTCCTAGAAGACCAAGTCTTGTAGTGTTGACTCTAACCAGATGTCCTTGGGATGGACCCTCCAGACAGAATAACCTTGAATCCTCAACTGTCTCAGTGACACTAAGCATAAGGTCCCCACAACCAAGCACATTCTTGACCTCCCCAGACCTCACATGCCCCGTATATAAAACACTTTCAGTGAGAGGCCCCCCAAAAACACCATAGAGGGAGACTTCCTGCAGTAAGAGGACTTGGGATGAGAATCAGCGCAGATCCACTTCCGAAGACTCATCAGGATTCTCTGATCGCTTCCAGGTAGTCCTCCCCCAGTCACAAACAGCCATCACTCCTGGCCAGTGCATGGATTCCAAGATTTTCCCAGGAACAGTCCCAGGAGCACGCTGGCCAGCACAGCTTGGTGAGACACTGCCTCACCACAACAAAGCAAGTATCCTTTGAGCCAAGAGCTGTCTAAGGACCAGGGCCCTAGTTTCTAGAGGAGAGGAGCCTGCACCCTTAACAGAACCCTCTAGGAGCAATCCAGTGTTGCTCACTATGCAAAGTGCCAGCACAGCTACTTCCACTGTCTGTTCAGAGATCATCCAGTATCACCAAAACAGGGACAGCGACAGCAAAGGTCATGACATCCCATGAGAAACAGCCTAGGCTGCATACTAGGGGACAACATGGACCACTCCAGAACAGCCCCCAAGGGCCTCCACCAGCTCCCAGTGTGCGAAGCCTGTGATCCCCTCCAGGACAGACCACCCAAACGCCTTCATTTCAAAGCTTCCCCCACTTGCCCTGTCCCCAGTCCTGGTGGCCGGCTGACTATGCCACGGGAGGATGCTGTTCTTTTAGGTAAGTCGTCCTCCTTCAAGATATGGTAAGAAATGGGGAGGGGATAAGCTTCACTGGAGAGAATTAAGAAGTCACTGCTTTAGACTGGGGATCTAGTTTCCAGTCCAAAAGGCACTTTGAATGAGGGGATGATTTTGAGGGAAGGGAGACTAGAGAAAAACAAAACAATTTTAGCTTGGATACCTGGAGTGGGTCTCAGGCTTAGGGTTGGGGACATGTCTAGACAGCAGGACAACAGGGGCGGGGTCACGGTTGTTAATAGGGGAAAATGGATCCAAATGGGGGGATGTATTCCACACTTAGAGGTTCAAGGTGCTGCGGCTTGGAATAGGACACAGAAGAGTCCTGATCAGAGGATGGCTGGGCATAGGCTATCTCAGATTCTGGTGAGGGCAGGTCCCAGAAGAGAGAGCTTGATTCTGGGTGGATCATGGCTGGAATGGGTCAAACTGGAGGATAGGGGAATAAAAACCAGAGGGGCTGGGAGAATGGGGGGCACTTAAGTATTCAAAACGCGTTGCCTGAGTGTGTGTGTGCCAGGAACTGAGAAGGGCCCGTTGAATACAATGGGGGCAGTGACCACAGGACCGGACACCTCAGTCTAGTTGTTTCAGGATCCTCAAGGCCCAGATTGTATTATATTGGGAGGGGGTGGCTGGTTGGAGCCTGCTTAAGTCGCGACAGCTTGGGGTGGGGGGCAGTTTAAATTTGGGCAGGGCCTGAGGTGGGATGGTCTGAACTCGAACTCGCAAGACACGAGTCTGACAGGCCAGAGATGAGCAACACAGGTCAGGGCAAGGGCTCGCAGTTGCGGAGGGGCGACCTGGGGGGGCGGCCCTCCTCGTTTTGGGGGACAGAGCTCCGCCCTCTACTTATTAAAGGATTGTAGACCTGCCGAGCAAGGAGGCTGCGAGCTGCAGGAGGCTCCGGTTCAATATCTGACTTAGGAATATGACGCGCGGTGGGATGCTGAGGTCACCCCGGGCCTAGCTCGGTCTGGGGGCGGCGTCCAGGGGGAGGGGGTCTGGCGGCCCCTGAAGCTTGGGAGGAGCAGTCCGGGCCGCCGGTTCGGTGTCGGGGACCCTCGAGTAGGACCGCCCCGCCGCCAGGCCCTGCCCGGCTCGGGGTCGCGGCTCGGGCACGGGGGGCGGGTCCCCAGACCCGAGCCTCCTGACCTGGCTCGCTCCCGTCCCGCGCTGGCTCCGTCGGCCCCGCCGGCCCCGGCGCCGTGCCGCGCCCGCCTCAGCTCCCCGCAGCTCCGCCAGGTCCGGCAGCCGCTGCCGCGGACGGTATCCGGAGTTCCGCGCTCCCTAATATGGCGGCGGTCGCCGATATGCGGCCGCCGGCACCCTCCTCCGCCGCGCCGCGCGCGTCCCCGCGGCCCGGCCACGCCCCCGCGCCGGCGCGCTGCGTGCCGCGGCCACGCCCCGCCACTCCCCCGCGCGCCGTGGCCTCCCGCCCGGGCCACGCCCACCATGCGCAGCTGCGCCTGCGCGCGACGGGCATCTCGGGAGGACGCGACGTAGCAGGCGATTCGAATCAATACAGGAAGCGCGGCGGCCAAGCGTTGCCAAGGGCGACCGCGTCTGGAACTGGACCTGCTGGGGGTGGGGCTGGGGTGGAATCTGGAGGAATGGCTCAGTTTAGGGCCTGGTATTGATACGGGACGGGACGGCCGCAGGAACTAGCACACAAGGGGCAGACACACACCACCGCGAGGCAATCAACCAAGGAATAGGCGTGGATGGGACCCAGCAACAGGTGCATGTGTGAGCATTACAAATCCCACTGCCTGCAAAACCAGATTCATTCACTCATTCATTCATTCAACAAACACTGTGCTCCTAGGAGTGTGCCTTCTGGCTTTCCAAGCAGAGAACAAAACAGATAAAATCCCTGCATAAATGAAGAAAAAAGAATAAAAGAAGACTCTAAACAGACGTTGCTCAAAAGTTAATTTTTAATTTAGATTTATTTTATTTATTTATGCATACAAGAGCTAGGATGTAGGCCAGAGGTGGTGTGTGTGTGTGAGAGGATTTACCGGAGACAGAGTGAGGAGCAGAACAGGTGGACTGACTGAAATACACTGCTGAGGGGAGCAGCTGGGAGACAGGAGAGGTCTACTTCACCATGTGGGTCATCTCCCTGGCCGGGGATCGAACTCGTGCTGCAGTGGCTGTGGATAGCTTCATAGTGCTGGGGTAGCTTTATAGTGCTGAGACTTAACCCTTTGTGCCGCCAGGGAGGCCCTCAAAAACAATTTAAATAAACAAATGGCCAATGAGTCTTAAAAGATGCTCATTGTCAAACATCATTGGGGAAATACAAATCAATACTACAATGAAAGCACTCCTTGACTGCCAGGATGGCTAGGACTTAAAAAGGACAGGGGCACACCACAAAGGAAAAACAGAATAATCAGTGTTGGCGGGGTTTGGGAGCAACTGGAACCCTCACGCAGCTGAGGTGATATGGTGCAGCCAGTGTAGAACATAGTCTGGCAGTTCCTTAAATAGTTTTACTGGCTCTCCCCAGAGCACAGCACTGTGAAGCTGTCCACAGCCTCTGCAGCATGGGTTCAATTCCCCGGCCGGCCAGGGACATACCCACATGCTGAAGCAGACCTCTCCTGTCCTGCCCGCTGCTCCCCTCAGCAGTGTTTTCAGTCGTCTGCCTGTTTTGCTCCCCGCTCTGTCTCTGGTGAATTCTTTCACCCTCTGTGCCTCTGGCCTGTACCCCAGTTCTTGTATAAATAAAAATAAAATCTTTAAAAAAAACAGTTTTACTTACAATTACCATGTGACCCAACAGTTCAATTCCTAGGTATCTGCATAAGAGAACTGAAGATGTGTCCACAGAAAAATCTGTACACAAATGTTCATAACAGCATTATTCATAATAACCCAAAAGTCTGTCAATGGATGAATAAAGAAAATGTGGCACACCTGTGTCACTGAAATAGCGTAGATTAATTAAACTGCAAACTACTGGGAAGAAGTTGTTTTTGTTTTAACTACCCAGGGACTTACCTGGGCTTCTGCTTGGAAGCTGCAGCTGGTATGGGAGTTACCTTGTACCCAGCTTCAAACACATGGATTAGCAGCAGTCATATAGCATTTCATTTTAACAACCTTGAGACACCCCATATCTTAACAAAGGTATCTGTATCCCAATAAAAATATTTTTAACAACTGATTGTCATGCCAGATCCTGGAAGGCTGGAAGGGGATGACAGAGAGCTGTACATGAGCAGTTAGCTAAGACGTGACCTGAGTCTCACTAGCACGCTAGAGTGAACACCCCTGGGTGGAGACTTTAGATACTAATGAATTGGACATGCCATATATGAAGAAGCATGTAGCTCTTCTGTGCATCCCCCAATATAGCCTGACCCAAACATGTTATCACTTTACTTCCTTCTCCACTTCTAAGGGTAAATCCCTTAGAAGGTTTTTTTTTCAGCTCCTCTTAGGAAGTAAGTCCAGAAACTCTCCTTCCTGGGGTTGCCTACCTTATGCACAGGTCTAATAAAAACTTGTCTGGATGCCATCTGTCTTGCCTTCTTGTTAAATTCTTTTACAAGGAGTCAGCACCTGTAAAGGAGACCACTCAGGTCTGTAACTATATCATGACATAGTTTGGCAGTAAAAAGAAATGAAGTGCTGATACATGTTACAACACAGATGAACCGGGAAACACAATGCTGAGTGAAGGAAGCCAGTCACAGAGGGCCACACAGTGTCTGCTTTCATTTATATGCATGTCTGGAGCGGACAAATCTATTGTGATAGACAATGGATTCACGGCTGCCAGCAGCTATGTGGAAAGAAGAAGAGAAAAGGGGCTGCTAGGGACTTTCTTATTGGGGTGATGAAATGTTCTAAGGTTGATGTGATGGTTGTGCAACTCTGAATATACTGAAAACTATAGAATTATGCACTTTAACTGAGTAAAGTTTATAGTATGTAAGTTATATTTTAATAAAACTGTTACCAAAAAATTTCCTGTCTGTCTGGAACTAAATTATGGAGAATACAAGTCAAGGAAAGAGGGGGATGAGGGACCATAGTGTCAAATACAGTGATCAGACAAGGTTGCACGGCAAAGATGACATTCATATTACATAAATATTCTTTGATCTGATTTCTTAAACCCTGCAGCCATCATGGGACATATAGTAGTAATATTCAATAGAGACATGACATGAGCCAAGTAAGTAATTAAAAAGTTTCCAGTAGCCACATTAAAAGAAAACTAGTATGGGCTCCCCTTGGTGGCCCAGGGGTTAAATCTCAGCACTACCATGTAGGTGACCTGAGTTCAATCCCAGCAAGGGAGCTACCCACATGGCTCAGCAGACCTCTCCTGTCTCGCCCGCTGCTCCCCTTTGCAGTGTATTTCAGTAGATCCACCTGTTCTACTTACATTCTGTCTCTGGTGAATCCTCTCACCTCCCATACCTCTGGCCTGTATCCCAGCTCTTGTATACAAAAATAAATAAAATAAATCTTTTTTTAAAAAAAGAAAAGCTGACTCATAATTTTGGGACAAAAGGAGCCAGTTTTATTTTTTATATATTTTTTAAAAGATTTATTTATCTGTGCATACAAGAACTGGGGTACAGGTCTGAGGTGTGGAGGGTGAGAGGATTAACCAGAGACAGAGTGGGGAACAGAACAGGCAGACTGACTGAAATACACTGCTGAAGGGAGAAGCGGGTGAGTCAGGAGAGGTCTGCTGTGCCATGTGGGTCTCCTCCTTGGCTGGGGATCAAACTCATGCTGCAGTGGTTGCTGATAGCATCATAGGTTGTGCCTTAACCCCCTGTGCCACCACAGGGGCCTATTTTTTATATTTTTTATATTTTTTAGAGATTTATTTATTTATGCACCTCTGGCCTATATCCTGGTTCTTTTATGCAAAAATAAAATCTTTAAGCAACAATAACAAAAAGAGTGTCATTAATTTTAATAATATATTTTATTAACTAGATGTGTCAAAAATATTTACATTTCAACATATAATAAAATAAAAAATTATGAGATATTTTATGTTACTTTCATCATCTAAGTCTTAAAATCTAGTGGGTATTGGGCCTCCCCAGTGGCGCAGCAGTTGAGCACTGGGTTGCGAAGCTGCCCGCAGCCTCTGCAGCGCTGGTTCGATCCCCGGTTGCTCCCCGGCCACCGGAGGAGGGTCCCACATGGCGCACAGACCTCTCCTGCCGCCCGCTGCTCCCCTCAGCAGTGTACTTTGGTCCTTCTGCCTGCTCTGCTCCCCGCTCTGGCTCTGGTGAATTCTCTCACCCTCCCGCGCTTCTGACTGTACCCAGTGTTTGTATAAATAAATAAATAAATCTTTAAACAAACAAACAAAAAATCTAGTGGGTATTGTACACTCACAGCCCATCAGAATTCAGGCACTAGTTTTCATTGTAAAAATTTGATCTCTGTGTTTTATAAAATGTTATGGTGGAAGAAAGTAAATTTGCACAGCAGCTATTTCAAGCTTGCTTAAAAGTTTTTGAATAATTGAATTGAGTATCAAATTTTTCCACTTAGAGTTAAATTATTTAAAATTAAAATCATAGTTCCACTCTCAGTTCCTCACTTTCACGATGATCAAGAATAGAAGGAGCAATGGTCGTGCCCAAAGAGGCCAGGCCACGTGCCTTCTGTTCTGCACCAGCCGGGCTGGATTCATGCCCAAGGACAAGGCTTTTAAAAATTTTGTCCTTTGAAATCCACTGGAGGCCACGGCTTTCAGGAACATTTCCTAAGTGAGTGTCTTCAAAGCACATGTGCTTTCCAAACGGTCTTCAGAATTACAGTACTGTGTAACTTGTGCCATTAACAGCAAGGTAATATGGAACACAAAGCTGGGAAAGGATCTGTCATTCCCACCCCAGTTTAGACTACAGGTGCCGCCCCACGACTTCAGCTGGAGCCCATGTAAAGGAGCAAAGTTCTTAAGGACTGGAGAAAAACTGTCCTCTGGGAAAAGAATAAAATGGAAATTATACTTGAAAAAAAATTCAGTTTCAAAGTTTCACACTGAATAATTTCAAATGCTCTATAGCGGGGCCTCCCTGGTGGCACAAGGGGTTAAGACACAGCACTCTGAAGCTATCTGCAGCCCTACCAGGGAGCTGACCCACACGGGCGCAGCAGACCTCTCCTGTCTCCCCACTGCTCCCCTCAGTGGTGTATTTCATTCAGTAGCTCTGCCTACTCTGCTCCCCATTCTGTCTCTGGTGAATCCTCTTCACCCGCCCCCCCAACACCTCTGGCCTGTGCTCCAGTTCTTGTATGCATAAATAAATAAATCTTTAAAACAAAACAAAACAAAACAAACAAAACAAATGCTCTATAACCACAACTGCCAGCAGCTGCCCCCTGGGATGGTACGGATATAGAATATGTCCATCGTAGAAAATTCGATTGGACAAAAGTCCCATACAGTGCCAAGCAGAGAAGGAGTTAAGTTTTATAAAGGTAAAGTCAAGAAACTTCTTGAACCTCTCCCTCTCCAGATGAGGTCTGATGTATCTCTTTTTACAAGTCCACCCTCAATGAACTCGTCTCTAATAGTTAGTGCTGTCAATCCCCAAACCAAGATAATCAACATTTTAGATTCAATTCCTGTCTATAGGCATTCGGTGGTGACCGGTGGCCTGAACCCTGCCAAGGGTGAAGCTGTACCTCAAATGTTAAATCAATAAAATTTGATTAAACAATATATTCATGAGGGAGGGCTGTGGAAATGGTTATAAAAGGGCAACAAGGGAGCTCTTTGAGTATTAGTTTCCCATTGCTGCTGTAACAAATTAACCACATAGTGTCTAACAATAACATAAATGTATAATTTTACTATGCTGGAGGCCAGAACTTTAAAATGGGTATCATGAGGCTAAACCCAGATTTAGGCAGGACTAGTTTCTTCTGGAAGTTTCAGGGAAGAATCTGTTTCCTGCTTTTTCCAGGATCCAGAGGCTTCCTGCATTCTTTGGCTCTGGCCCCTTCTTCCTTCTTCAAAGCAGGCATGCTGGCTCCAACAAGGCAGTTTCCATTGTCAAGTCTGTTGTTTTTTTTAAGATTTGTTTATTTACACATACAAGAGCTGGGGTACAGGCCAGAGATGCAGGGGAAGGGGGAGAGGATTCACCAGAGACAAAGCTGGGAGCAGAACAGGCAGATGGACTGAAATACACTGCTGAGGGGAGCAGCAGGTGAGACAAGAGAGGTCTGCCTCACCATGTGGGTTTCTCTCTGGCCGGACAGAGATTGAACTCATGCTGCAGAGGCTGCGGATTGCTTCACAGTGCGGTGCTTAACCCCCTGTGCCACCAGGGAGACCCATTTAAAAAAATATTTATTTATTTATGAATACAGGGACTGGGGTGCAGGACAGAGGTGTGGGGGGTGAGAGGATTCACCAGAAAGGAACAGAACAGGCAGATCTACTGAAATCCACTGCTGAGGGGAGAAGCGGGCGAGACAGGAGAGGTCTGCTACGCCATGTGGGTTACCTCCCTGGCCGGGGATCAAACTCATTTGCAGTGGCTGCCGATAGCTTCATAGTGCTGCATCTTAACCCGTTGTGTCACCAGGGAGGCCCCACCATTGTCCAGTCTATTTCTCTAACTCTGACCTGCCTCTCTCTTACAAGGACCCCTCTGATGACACTGCCCCTTCCCTGGGGTAATCCAGGATTATCTCCCTTCTCAAGATTCATAATTTCGGGCCTCCCCGGTGGCGCAGCGGTTGAGCGCTGGGTTGCGAAGCTGCCCGCAGCCTCTGCAGCGCCAGTTCGACCCCCGGCTGCTCCCCGGCCACCGGAGGAGGGCCCCACATGGCGCGCAGACCTCTCCTGCTGCCTGCTGCTCCCCTCAGCAGTGTACTTCGGTCCTTCTGCCTGCTCTGCTCCCCGCTCTGGCTCTGGTGAATTCTCTCACCCTCTCGTGCTTCTGACTGTACCCAGTGCATGTATAAACAAAACAAACAAACAAACATAAATAAAAAAGAAATCTTGATTAAAAAAAAAATTCATAATTTCATCCCTCCACAAAGTTCCTTTTTTTTTTTTTTTTAAATATTAAATTTTATTTTTATATTCCCCCATACAATTGCAAACGCCCCATTCTGACCCCAATCCTTCCCCTCCCGCCCCCCACCCCCCAAAAAGTGTCTCTGGTTCATAGTTTTTTGTTGATTTTGATTTTCACACAAAGTTCCTTTTAAGCCATGTAAGCTAACATAGTCCCAGGTCCTATGGGTAAGGACCTGGACATCTTTGGGGATGTCATTATCAGCCTGCCACATTTGTGATGTGGGCACTGTTTTGTATTATCATTTTGGTGGTAGACATGCAAGTTTACCTAGTGATAACATTGGGAAGCACTTAACTTATACCTGAACATGAGTACAACTGGAGAAATATAAATAAGATTGATGTATCAGTGTCAAAATCCTGGTTGCCATACTGCATGATATTACAGTGTGATATGACTCTTAACAGGTGCACGTTCTGAGAAATTCTTCCTTAGGAATTTCATTGTGGTTGTGGAATGCCATAGAGTAAAATTACGCAGACCTGGATGGTGCAGCCTCCCACATACCCCTGCTCTGCAGCTGACCCGTGAACAGCAAGCCCAGAATCTCCCTGTCCACTTCACATGGATTTTTTTTGTCAACATATAGATGACATATATTTATGGTGTCGATAAATATACAGCGTAGTAGTGTAAGTGTATTTTCTCTTCCTTTGATTTTCTCAACATTTCGTTTTCTTCAGCTTATTTTAGTGTAAGTAAAGTACATAATACATATCACACACAAAACTGATTAATCAGATGTTTAGTAAGGCTTCCTGTCAATAGCAGGCTATTAGTAGTTAAGTTTTGGGGATGTTGAATATTTTATGAAGATTTTTGACTTGCTGGGGGTCAACAGCCCTAACTCCCATGTTGTTCAAATGTTAACTATCTATAAAGACCAGCATTTTGCACCCAATTTACCATCAAGGAAAACTGGGTGAAGGGTACCCTAGATTTCTGTATTATTGCTTATAATTGCATATAAATTTATAATCATTTCAACATAAATGTCAATTTTAAAATGAAAAACTGCATTAAAATATTATCGATCTTATTTACTGAATTTTTTTGCATGTCCTTCAATTTCGTGCCCACACTCCACACTGAGCAGATACTGAGCAAATGCTTTCCTGCCTCAGGTTCCACTCGTGGAGCACATCATTTAATTTCTATTTAATTCATCATTTTTAAAGCAGAGATTTGAGTTTTCACAATCTAGAAGTTTGAGGGGTGACAGAGCCCATTCAGATATCAATAAATTATTCTTGAATGCAGTACCCAGTGCTGAGAGAGAAGAAGGGGTGCAGGAACCCAGGGGATGCCCCTCACTGAAACTGAGTTCAGGCAGAGGGCCAGCCAGGTGCTCAAGTTGAGATGGAAAATATAATTGTGTTGGGGGTTCAATGGTGGCCCCCTGAAAGGCATGTTAAATTCTGCCCACTGGTAGAGTGAATGTACCTTATTTGAAAATATGGTCTTTGCAGCTGTAACCAAGTTAAGATGCGGTCAGAGTAGGGTGGGATGACACCAAATCCAGCGATGGGTGTCCTTATACAAGGGCGGGGGGGTTTGGACACAGACATAGAATGATGGCCAGGAGAAGGTGAATAAACATGGGAATGATGTGCATACAAACCGGGGGACACCAATTACTGCCAGCCACTGGCTCATGCTGGAAGAGGTAGGAAGGACCTTCCTTAGATCCTTCCCAGGGAGCACGGCCCTGCTGACCCTGTGAGTTTGAACTTCTTGACTTGTGACCTTACTCAACCAAAACAGAATCATAGATCTGAAAGTATGGATGCCTTGGTTTAATGCAAACTTCTCCACCGCTATCAATTTCTCCCAGATCTGTTGGGTTAACATTCCAAGGTCCCTGACTTACACAGGCCTTGCTTTTGGGTGTGGTTTCCGCTATCTGTTTCCTGCACCACTGGGTCTATCTCCTTCCTCCAGAGCATCCTTGGGGCCAGACATACCTGGCACTTGGCCTGCAGCCTTCCACAGTCAACACAGAGCCCGGCCCTTTGGGGAAGCCTTGTGTAAACAAGCCTGAGTCACACAACCTGATCAAGATGGTGTCCTAGCAAGTCAGCCAAGGTTAGCCATGCAGCCAGTTATCTGGGTCAGCTTTTGAGCATACAGGAAGACTAATAGCAATAATAATGATAATAAAAATAATAATTAAGATGTCAGCTCCATGAAGACAGAGACTGTCTGTTCTATATCCTCTGTTTTTGGGACAGTACCTGCCAAACAGTAGGGGCTCAATGCAGCCCCATTTTGGTTGGTTCCAGGCTACTACAATAAAGCAAGTCATATACATTTCTTTTTTTTGCCAGTGCAAAATATGTTACAAAAAAAAAAAATACAAGAGTTATAGCTATACTACATGTACAATGGCATTAGGTCTAAAAAAAATACCATAATATCTTAAGTTAAAAGACTGTATTGTTAAAAGATGCTAACCATTATCTGAGGCTTTGGTGAATCATAATGTTTTTGCTGGCAGAGGGTCTTATAAAAAAAGAAATATTTCATGGGCCTCCCTGGTGGCGCAAAGGGTTAAGCGTCAGCACTATGAAGCTATTGGCAGCCATGGCAGCACGAGTTCTATCCCCCGGCCAGGGAGGTGACCCACATGGCGCAGCAGACCTCTCCTGTCTCGCCCGCTGCTCCCCTCAGCAGTGTATTTCAGTAGATCTGACTGTTCTGCTCCCCACTCTGTCTCTGCTGAATCCTCACCCCCTGCACCTCTGGCCTGCACCGCAGTTCTTGATGCATAAATAAATAAATCTTAAAGCAAACTAGCATACCTCTGTCATATAGAGGAGAACAAAGCAAACAAAATCCCTGCCAACAAAATCCTGCCTTCGTGGTGCTTATGTACTTGTGGGGAGTTAGGAATAAACAAAATATCACTGATATGGAGAAAAATAAAGCAGGAAACTGGATAAAGGAAGGCTGGGGTGAAATTCTGATTTTAATTAAAGTGCTCAGGGTAGGGCTTGTTAAGTAAGTAACATTTGCCCAAAGGAGCAAACGTTTCTCGGAGGATGTGAACAAGAAATGTTCCAGATGGAGTGGAGGGCAAGTGCAACGATCCTGGAGCAGGACAGAGCCCGGCATGTCAGAGCCCCTGCGGCTGGGGCAGATTGGGGCGCGGAGAGGGAGGAGTTGAGGGCCTGTCCTGGGCCTAAGGAGGACTCGGGCTTTGACCAGGAAGGAGGTGGTGGTCCTGGAGGACTGTGGGCAGAGGAGGGCTTGGAATCTGACTCAGGTGCTCACAAGCGCCCTGTCGTGGCCACTCTAGGGAAGACAGACTGTGCGGAGAAGGGCCACACCCTGGCAGAGTCCAGGAGGAAGAATCCACTCCCACAGGCAGGCAATCATGGGCCAGACCCTGATGGGGGCAGAGAAGAGACAGTCCTTTGTTTCCCCCCCAGTTTTTTTTTTGTTTTTGCCATTTCAAATGTTGTAGAATGATTCTTTTTCAATTTTAGAAAAATTACTGTCAACTAAATTCCTCAAAATGGATTTACAGACTCAAAGACTCTATATCTAAAAGTTAAAAACCTTTTCAAATGTCTAACTGTAATGTTAAATACTGAGGTTAGAAGTAGCCTTCCTGGGCCTCCCTGGTGGCGCAAGGGGTTAGGCATCGCACTATGAAGCAATCGGAAGCCGCTGCAGCACAAGTTCAAACCCCAGACAGGGAACAGCCCACATGGTGCAGCAGACCCCTCCTGACTCGCCCGCTGCTCCCCTCAGCAGTGAATTTTACTCAGTCTGCCTGTTCTGTTCCCCACTCTGTCTCTGGTGAATCCTCTCACCCCCTGCATCTCTGGCCTGTACCCCAGCTCTTGTGTGCACAAATAAATAAATCTTTTTTAAAAAGTAGCCTTCCTTTACCCTGCCCCCTATTTTTCAATGTCTTATTATGAAAACTTACAAATGTGTAACATTTTGCTATATTTGCTCTACTATGGATCTGTCCATCTTATTCATTACATCGATAAAAATTTAATGCACATAAAATAAGTTGCACACTTCACATCTATTAGGATGGCTACTATCATAAATGTGGAAAATAACAAGTGTTGGTGAGAATGTAGAGAAGTTCTAATCCTTATGTACTACCAGTGGAAATCCAATAGTGCAGCTTCTGTGGAAAATAGTTTAGTGGTTTCTGGAAATGATAAACAGAATTACGATATCATCCAGAAATTCCACTGTTAAATGTATACCCACAATATTTGAAAATAGGTAATCAAATAGACACTTGTATACCTATGTTCACAGCAGCATGATTCACAATAGCCAAAGGGTGGAACCAACCCATGTCCATTATGAAGGAATGGATATACACAATGTGGTCCCTCCACCTGTGAAATATTCAATCTTTTTAAAAAATATTTATTTTATTTATACCAGAACCGGGGCACAGGCCGAATGTGCAGGAGGTTGAGAGGATTCACCAGAGACAGAGCAGGGAACAGAACAGGCAGACTGACTGAAACACACTGCTGAGGGGAGCAGCGGGAGAAACAGGAGAGGTCTGCCCCACCATGTGAGTATCTCCACGGCTGGCTGGAATCAAACTTGCACTGCAGAGGCTACGGACAGCTTCACAGTGCTGCACTCAACCGCCTGCGCCACTAGGGAGGCCCTGAAATATTCACTCTTAAGGGCCTCCCTGGTGGTGCAAGGGGTTAAGCACAGCACACTGTTAAGCTATCTGCAGCCTCTGCAGCACGAGTTCTATCCCCGGCCAGCCAGGAAGCTACCCACATGGTGCAGCAGAACACTCCTGTCTCATCTGCTGCTCCCTTGAGCAGTGTATTTCAGTCAGTCTGCCTGTTGTGTTCCCCACTGTCACTGGTGAATCCTCTCAACCCCTGCACCTCTGGCCTGTACCCCAGTTCTTGTATGCATAAATAAATCTTTAAAAAAATACTCAATCTGGGTCCTCCCTGGTGGCTCAGGCAGTTGAGCGCAGTGCTGTGAAGCTGTCCGCAGCCTCTGCAGTGCCGGTTCGATCCCCGCTGGCTGTGGAGCAACCCACATGGTGTGGCGGTCCTCTCCTGTTTCAACCACTGCTCCCTTCGGTAGTGTATTTCGGTCATTCTGCCTGTTCTGTTCCCCATCTGTCTCTGGTGAATCCTCTCACCCCCCACACCTCTGGCCTGTGCCCAGTTCTTGTATGCATAAATAAATAAATCTTTAAAAAAAATACTCAATCTTAAAAAGGAAGGAACTTCTGACGCATACTCCAACATGGGTGAATCTGGAGGACACTATGCTCAGTGACATAAGGAATTGGGGTGAAGTTCAGAAACACAGAAAAATAATAGAGGTTACCAGGGCTGTGAATGGAGCTGTGAATATGGGTATGTGATGATCTGTGTGAGCCCTTGCTTTCATTTCCTTTGGGTTCTTATATAAGTGCAGGATTGTTAGGTCATATGTTAGCTCAATGTTCAACTTTTTAAGGACCCCCTCCCCATACTATTTTGGCTTCCCTTTTCTTGTGTGGACAGCAGCCTGGTGACAGCCAGAAGTAGCTTGAATCTTTGTAGGGGAAGTAAAGATGAGGAAAGTGCCTGGATTCTGACCCTGATTCAGAGGTAGAATCAGCAGGACGATGGATGAACAGGATGGGGAGGGTGATGGTAAATGGCAGCCCTATGCTCCCAGATAATTACATCAAAACCTTGTACCAGGCCTCCCTGGTGGTGCAAGGGGTTAAGATGCAACCTATGAAACTATCTGCAGCCACTGCAGCATGAGTTCAATCCCCAGCCAGGGAGCAACCCACATGGCGCAGCAGACTTCTCCTGACTTGCCCGCTGCTCCCCTCAGCAGTGAATTTCAGTAAATCCACCTGTTCTGCTCCCCACTCTGTCTCTGGTGAATCCTCTCACCCCCCCACACCTCTGGCCTGTACCCCAGTTCTTGCATGCATACATAAATAAATCTTTTAAAAAAACAAACAAAAAAACCTTTATACCTATCCTCAACAGGACTTTCTCTCAAATTTCATATCCAATACACCCATAAATCCTGTTTTCTCCACCCTCAAAATTAACCTAAAATTGGAGTACTTCAGGTCTCTCTGCTTCAACCCTATTGCCTGTTTTCTATTCCCCAGAGGAAGTGTCTGTTAGCACCTAAGTCAGGGCATACCATTTCCCTAATTACTCCCGTGACTTCTCATTTTATCAAAGTTCTGGGTGGCTGTCCCCCCAAATCCTCACGTCTCCGTCCCTCAGCTTTCAAGTCTTTACTCAAACGTCACCACCTCAGACGCTGGCCACTCCTCACACGGCACATGGCATGCCGGCACCGCCTTGACAGCATAACATGTGTAACTACACATATTACGTATTTTGTTTATCTCCTGTATTGTCCATCTCCCTCAGACAACCAGACTATGAGATTTATGAGGGTAAGGGATGCAGGCTGTCTTGTCCTTCGCGTCCCTTAACTGTTAAGTGAATGAATGAACTATGGGATGTGTCTTCCCAGTCTAGCATCTCGCCCCGCCCACTGGCCCCGCCCACTGGCCCCGCCCCTGGATTTTGGCCACGCCCCAGATAAGCGGCGTCAGCTACGCGCCTGTTCCGGGGAAGTCGGAACAAACCATTTTTATTTGTCATACTGGGGGGGAGGCGGAGAAAAATCACTTCCTGGAAAAAATGAAAACTCCTCTTCCCTGCCTTGAGGATGTCCTTAGACTCCGTCTAGTATGTGAGTGTGAGCCATGGCACTGGTATCGACTCGCTCTTCCAGACCTCTCCCCGCCGCGGAGTCATTGGCCACCCCCCTCCGGGCTGCGCTGGTGCCGTCCAGGCCGGTCACGTGGGCGGGAAGATGGCGGCTCTCACAGCGCGCTGAGAGCGTGTCGGCTGGTGAGGCCGTGGAGACGGCGGCGAAGGTGGAAGCGGGCGGACTTACCTTTTCTGGTGTTTCAAGAGCTCACGGTGGGGAGGAGTACGGTGCGGTACTCGGGCCTGGTGGGTGGGCACGTAGAGGGCCTGGGATGCGTTGGCTGGGGTTGTGGGAACCCCCCTCTTGAGGGGTCCCAAGTACTGGCGAGCTCATTCACTCGGAGTCAGGGGACCCTGTCTTCGGGGATCCCTTCCCTGGGGGACTCGGGGAGCCAGACATACACGAGTGTGTTTGTGGGATGGGATCCCATAGCAGGTGTCGCGTTTCTCGGAGAACCAGGTTGTAACCAGAATTCTGTGATCCCATTGACAGGTCTCGAAGCGTCGAGTTTCTGGGGCAGTCCTCGCAGGAGCTCTGGAGAGGCGGTCGTCGGTGGGGCATCCTGCGAAAATCCCTGAGAGATCCCGTGTTGGAGCCACTCCTTCTTTCGGGGAAGTCTACTTACTGCAGATATTTTTGCATATTTCTTTAGAGCGGTCTGTAGTAGGGGGGTCGAATTTCGAGTATCCAGGTCGTCTCTTCCTCGATCTCTAACTCATTTGGGGTGAGTGGATTCCTTTGGTTGGGGATGATTCCTACAACCCCACATCCATTCCCTTGCTGCCTTCCTAATGAAAAATGGGTGTACGTGTGAGGTGCAGGCCTCCAGGTGGCCGGATGTAATCTCTCTGAGCACAGCGGTGGGTGTTGTGCTCCCTGCAGAAGTATTTACCAAGTGTGCACTAGCTACCGGACTGGTACTAGGTGCTGCAGGAGCTGCCTTCACTCCTAGGTAACTCTGTGAGGTCCATGTGCTCTTATATACTCATTTTAGGTATGTTTCAGGTTTTATTCTGTGTTTCAAGTGCTTAGTAGAGGAGCCTGGCAGGCAGTAGGTGTTTTGTTCTTTCAACAGTACTTATTGAATGCCTCCTGCTAAGGTGACAGGCACTGTGCTAGGCACTGAGACACAGTAGTGAACAGAGTAGTGTGTATATATATACATATACATTTACATGCACAGAGTCATGTGTCACTTAAGGATGCAGCTGCCTTTTGAGAAATGCATTGTTAGATGATTTCATCATTGTGTGAACATCATCAGGTAATTAATTACACAAACCTCGGTGGTATAGCCTGCTATACTCCTAGGCTATAGCCTGCTGGGACCACTGTTGTAAATTTAATCCATCCTTGACCCAAACATGTCAATGTGTGACTGTATGTGTGTGTGTATGTATATGTATATTAGGTGTATATTACTTTCTTGTAGGAGACAGATCAGGATAGAAGGTGAGGTGCAGTTAGACAGTGGAGAACAGTAAAGCAGCAAGGAGGGGGTGGGGTGGGGTGGTTTGCATTGTTAAAGTAGGGTGGTCACAGAAGGCCTCCCTGAGAAGGTCATATCTGAGCAGAAACTCAAAGGAAGTTTGAGTGAGGTTTGAGTTGTGAGTTGTTAGTTTTATTCCACGTGAAGAACCTGAGCTCAGAGATGTTTGTTCCCATTCAGGGCTCACCCTAGAATTCCATAACCTCTCCTCTCTGTAGCAGGAGTTGCCTTCTGGGCCACATATCCCCGTCTTTCCCAGGAGTTTAAGGTCCCGGGCATGAGGAGGTCATGAGCAAGTCTTTCCCAGCTGTCCAGAGGAGCCCCTGCCCAGCTGGAGTTAGGAGTCCTGGGTCCTCTCTGCCCCTGACTTGCTGTGTGACCCTAGACAAGTCATTGCTCATCTGTGTAGAGAGGAGTTGGAGCTCCATGGTCCCTCATGTTTTGCTCCTCACTCTGGCTTCTGTACTCTTGGGAGGTGTCACCTGCTTTGATAGTCACCTCAAGCAACTGCACGTCCCTCATGAAACCTGGTCAGCCCTGCTGATACCTCTGAGGACTAGAAGGCTGCTGGCGTGTCTCGGCCTGCTTGACACGTTTATGAAGCGACTTCCAGGTCCTCATTGGTCTAGAGGGTGGAGAGGGGACCCTTCCAGCCTCAGCTGTGTCATTATTGTCATCCAGCCAGTAGAGCTGTTGTGGTTTAGAGCTTGGCTTAGGAGCCCAACTGCCTGGATTTATAGCTCTTTACTATTCTAAGCAAGTTATAACCTCCCTGTGCTTGTTTCTCTCCTTTGAAGGGTGACACTCATGCCTGTCTCATAGGGTTATGGTGAGGATTAAATGAGTCCATGGATGTAAAGGGTTTAAAAGAGGTACCTGGCATGGAGCGAATGCTGCACAAATGTCAGCTGCTGTTGCTCTCATGGTTATTTTTTTTTGAGGACCTACTATGTGTCGGGAGTATAGTGGCAACTAAGATACTCTGTCCCTTCAGAGTTCTCATATTCTAGTGAGGTATAAGACTGACCATATGCAGCTAAGCCGATGACACCCAATAGGATGTGCAGTGGTGGTGATTGCTTTGAAGAGAGAGAAAGCAGAACAAGGGGTCAGTCATTGAAGACTATGGACAGGGAAGGCTTCCCTGAGGAGGGGGCATTTAGGGGAGACTGTTCCTGAGGGAGAGAACATCTCATAACAAGATCCCAGGACAGGATTGTGACTGGCATGGTGAAGGAACAAGGAACAGTGAAGAGACCAGTGTGACTGGAGCAGTAGGAGAGGGAGAGGGAGGGAGGAGGTAAGGGCAGAGAGGTGACAAGGACAGGTCATGCAGGACCTTACGGGCTCTCAGAGAGTTTGGAGAAAACAGGCACCATAGGATATTAGAAAGGAGTAACATGGTCACTTTATATACTATTGGGTTTCCTATTATGTGGTTTATGGTGTGTAACAGATCACCCCCTGCTTAGCTATAAGCATAGTAAATACTACCTCACACCATTTCTGTGGGCCAGGGGTCTGGATCTGGCTTAGTGGGTTAGTTCTGCTTCTAATCTCTTGTGATGCTCCCTTCAAAGCTTGGCTGGGTTGTATCCTCTGGACTGGCACCCGGGGGGGTGGCTCTCAATGTACCACTCTCATGTAGGTGCTGGCAGGAGCCTCGGTTTCTTGTTAAGTGAGATACTACATATGACTGAGCCTCCTCACAATATGGCTGACTACCCCCAGAACAAGTGATTCCAGAGAGAACAGGTGGAGGTCATAGAGCCCCTTATGACATGACCTCAGAAGTCTCTGTCATTTCCTCCATATTCTATTATCTATACCCAGCAGCCCTATTCAGTGTTGGAGAAGGCCACACAGGGCGTGGCTACCAGGATGTGGGAGTCACCGGGGGCTCTGAGTGGGCCACAGTCTCTCTGACTACTGAGGGGCGAGCAGACTATTGGAGATCATGGCTGAAGTATAGGCGAGAGGCCCAGGGAGGGAGAGTGACTTATTGAAGGCCACACCACAAGTAGGTGGGGCCAGAGCTCAGCTTTGAACACAGCCACCCAGCTGGTCATCGGTTAGGAACCCACCCGGCCAGGTCCTAAAATGAACAAGTCAGTTAACGGATAAAAAGTACCTCTAACTAGCCTCTGCTTCTCCATGTAGGTTCTTGTGCTCTCTAATCCCCGGATTTAGCTGGGGCAGGGCTATCTAGGCATACCCACCGTTGAAGGAGGCAGGCGCCATGGTGACAGAGCAGGAGGTGGAGGCGATCGGGCGGACACTGGTGGACCCACAGCAGCCCCTGCAGGCCCGCTTCCGTGCACTCTTCACCTTACGTGGGCTGGGTGGCGCGAGTGCCATCGCCTGGATCAGCCGGGCCTTCTCTGATGACTCTGCCCTGCTCAAACACGAGCTGGCCTACTGCCTGGGCCAGATGCAGGACGCCCAGGCTATCCCAGTGCTGGTGGATGTGCTGCGTGACACCCACCAGGAGCCCATGGTGCGCCACGAGGCAGGTGAGTGGGGCTGGGGCATGGGCGTCTGGCCTATGCCTCATCCATCGGGTTCATGCCGCCTCATCTCCTCCCTGCCCCCTCCGCCCTCTCCCCCATGTCGGCTCATGCACATATGACCTCTCCCAGGGCTGAGTGACTAGCTCTGTAAGAGGCCGGTAGAGATATTTTCAGCCCCATGACTGGCTTGTTGCCTCTTGCCTTTGTAGTAGAAAAGACACCATCAGCCACAGCTAACCCCCATGTCTGTTTCTCAGTCGTTTCCTCGTCAGACCAGCGCCAGGGCTTGCCTGCTATGTGCCACGCCCTGTCCTCACCAGGGACACAGACTGTAAACAAGGCAAATGAGGAATTTCCTTGGCGAGTCTGTTGCTGAGGCTGTTTCTATAACCACTGAGCTCATTTGCAGATGGTGGGGTTGGGGGAGGAGGCCTGTGTTTCCATTTGATTGTTTGGGGGTATTTTTAATATTGTCTGAGTCCCCACCTTACTGGATGGCCCTCTTGGACTCCCCCAATAACTTGAGATTCCAGCCATGTTTGTGTGGGCGCTCCCTCCCGGTCCTCGTTCTGCTATTTTGAGTGTGTTTTTGTGGAATACCCAGTGGAGTCATGGGGCGGGGGGCACCTAAGTGCTAAGGGCGAAAATAAAGCAGGGGCAGGGCCTCCTCGGTGGTGCAGTGGTTGAACGCTGGGCTGCGAAGCTGCCCGTAACCTCTGCAGTGCCAATTCGATCCCCGGCCTCTGGGCGAGGGTCCCACATGGCACACAGACTTCTCCTGCCACCCGCTACTCCCCTCAGCAGTGTACTTTGTCATTCTGCCTGCTCTGCTCTCCCCTCTGGCTCTGGTGAATTCTCTCACCCTCCCGCGCTTCTGACTATACCCAGTGCTTGTTTAAATGTTAAAAAAAAATAAAGTAGGGGCAGACTAGGGGAGCTGAAAAACTGGAGGTGTTGCACTTAATGAGGTGTTGCTATTTTAATTAGTGGGGAGAGGTTTTCCAGGTAGAGAGCATGGCACGTGCAAAGGGCATGAGGCAGGCTGGGCCTGGTGCCTTCGAGGAACAGCATGGAGGCCATGTGGCTGGAGCAGAATGAGTGAGGGGGAGGATGTGAGGCAGTGAGGTCAGGGAGCAGGTGGCGGCGGGGTGTGCAGGGTCTATGGGCACCCTCAATTTAGGCATGTTAAGACATTCCTGTTCTGGAATGTCAGGCCTCCTCCCCGCTCAGCCCCGGTCTGTGCCCGTGGAGAAGTAGCAGAGCTCCTCTGTGGTCGACAAGGCCTGTCCAGCCTGAGATCCACTGACCGTTGTTTTGTGCTGGATGCCTCCCACTGCCTGCCAGCAGTTCCTACTGCACCCTGCCTGTCACTCAGGGTCTTGCCATGTGACATCCCCTTACTCAGAGGCCTTCCTATCAAGCCCTGCCTTGGTTGGTGAACCCTTGTCCCCCATATTGCAGCTTAACACCTCCTCCTTGGGGAGCTCTCCCTGACTGACAAATTATCTGAATGGTCTTGGAGCGTTGTCCTCTGTGTCCCCAAGTTATAATGACATGCTTGTCTGGGTCTCCCTCTTTAGGCTATGAACTTGGGGGTGTGGGCCGAGGAGGGTTCCCAGCCCAGTTCCACTCAAGTTCAATTTCTGGGGCTATTCTGATAGCCCAGCACTGACACAGGCAGAGCTGTAGGGAGGGGACAGAAGACACCAGAGAACCCATGTTCCCCTACCTTTCCCCCAAGTATCCAGCGTGTTTCCCAGCCAACATGTACTCTACTTGGTTCTTCTCAGGGGAGGCCCTGGGCGCTATTGGGAACCCGGAAGTCCTGGAGGTCCTGAAGCAGTACTCCTCTGACCCTGTCATCGAGGTAACGAGCCCCGCCCGCCTCTCCCTGCATTCTTAGTTGGGGTTTGGGAGAGAAGGAGCAGCCGGGATGGGCCCTGGCCACCATCCCCCTTGGGCAAAACTGAACTGATCCCCACGTGACAAACCTGCCCTGTTCAGCCTCTGGGTCCCTCCCTGTCTCTGCGCCCCCAGATCTAGCCCCTCCACCAGGATCCCCCCCAGAAGCCTACCCCACCCTCTTGCCCCCCTGCCTCCTCCTGTCCTTTTCTCCTTTCTTTTTTTTTTTTTCTTTCTTTTTTATTTAAAGATTTATTTATTTATTTATACAAGCACTGGGTACAGTCAGAAGCATGGAAGGGTGAGAGAATTCACCAGAGCCAGAGCAGGGAACAGAACAGGCAGACTGACGAAATACACTGCTGAAGGGAGCAGCGGGCGGCAGGAGAGGTCTGCGCGCCATGTGGGACCCTCGCTGGCGGCCAGGGATGGAACCAGCGCTTCAGAGGCTGCAGGCAGCTTCGCAGCCCAGCACTGAACCGCTGCGCCACCAGGGGAGGCCCTCTTTTTTTCTTTAAATAATAGTTTTAATTATTCACTGTAGCCCAGAGTTGGAAACAATTGAAGTATTAATCAGTGGATGAATGGATAAAGATGTGAGTGGAATATTCAGTTTTAAAAAGGACAGAGATTCTGATACTAAAATGTGGATGAACTTTGATGACGAGCACAGTAGAACAAGCCAGACGCAAGAGGACAAATACAAATGAGTCCACTTAACATGACACACCAAGAATAAACTCACAGAGGCAGGAAGTGGACGGGACGGGAGGAAGAGATGAGTGCGCGAAGCCGAGGAGCAGTGCTTCCGGGCGTGGGGTTTCAGCTTGGGGTGACGATGCTCTTGAGACCAGTGGGGACGGCTGCACAGCAGTGAGAACGAGCTCAGCGTCACTGCACCTTGCCCTCCAAAATAGTTAAAGTGCTAAATTTTATGTGTGTTTCTAAAATAAAATTCAAGCCTCTCCCCAATAAAAAGCTTTATTGGGATAGTCCTATCATAAAGCTCACTTTGAAAGTATACACCTCAGTGGCTCTAGTGTATTCAGAGTTGTGCAATTATCACCACTGTGACTTCAGAGCAGTCCATCACCCCAAAAAGAAACCCCACCCTCATTAACAGTCACTTCCCATCTCCCACCTGCAGCCCCCGGCACCACAAACTCACTCTGGCTGTGCCTGTCCCAGATGTTTCTCGTCAGTGGGCTCCCACACCTTATGGCCTCATGTATCTGGCTTGTCTCCCTGAACATCAGGTGTTCAAGGTCCTCCCGGTGGTCTCGAGTGTGGAAGCTGCCCCCCTTTTCATGGGCGAGTCGTATTCCAGTGTGGGGAACACCTTGTGTGTTACCCATTCCTCTGGTGCGGGCATGGCTGTCCCACTCTGTACCACTGAGTCACGCTGCTGTGAACACTTACCCTGGCTTTACTCTGGCTGAGCTTTAGAAACAGCGATGAGGGACCAGATGTTGAAGGGCGGGAATAAGGGAGGACTTGGGGGTCTTGGGTTCTAGCCTGAGCACCTGCCAGGGTGGGGCTCCCTGTGGGTTCGCCATGCATTGCTCACGGACTCTCTGGTCAGGGCATGCTGTGTGTGGTGGGTGGGCAGTGGCCTTACCTTCTCGCTTTGTGGTCTCTGCCTCTCTGCCATGGCCAACCGCCCAGTGGTGCGTTTCTCGCACATATCCTGCCGCGAAGCGATGTGCGGCCGTTCCCCTATGTTTACCCCTCCTCGGCGAGTGGGCATTCGGGCTGTGTCCACTTCTGAGCACTGTGAAGGACGCTGCTGTACACGAGCGTGCTGCTTTATTGTGTGCACATGGGTGGCGGCTTCTCACTCGCTGTCTTATGCCCACGCCTTCCCCTCCCTGTCCTCTCAGCAGCCGGAGGATGTCTCAGTCTGTTGCCTTATTCTAGGCCTAAAGGCCTCATGAGTTATCACCCTAAAGATAAAATCTCAGTCCTTGCTGTGGCCCCGAGAGCCTGACCCCAACGACCCCACATCACCCGGGTTCCTCTTCCCTGACGTGCCTGCGTGCTCTTGCTCTGTGCCTTTGCAAGGGCCATTTCTACCTGAGCCCCCCTCGCTGCTCCTGGGCTCTCCTATGATGTCACCTGTGCATGGAGCCCCTCCTAGGCCCAGGCCCCTCAGCAACCCCCATCACACCAGCCCCCACTGGCTTTCCACTCTGGACTGATGGGTCAGCGCCTGTGTCTGCTGTCTCTCACCCCTGGTGAACCGGAGACCTGGAGGGCGGGGCAGGGGCTGTCATGTCCACTGTGGTGTCCCAGTGGCTGGCCCAGACATGGGGCACCCCTCTGCCTGCAGGTGGCTGAGACGTGCCAGCTGGCTGTTCGGCGGCTGGAGTGGCTGCAGCAGCGTGGCGGGAAGCCAGTGCTGGCCGGACCCTACCTCTCAGTGGACCCGGCGCCGCCAGCTGAGGAGCGAGACGTGGGGCAGCTGCGAGAGGTGCTGCTGGATGAGACCCGGCCGCTGTTTGACCGATACCGGGCCATGTTTGCCCTGCGTGACGCCGGTGGCGAGGAGGCCGCCCTGGCACTGGCTGAGGGTGAGAAGAGGCCCAGGGACTTGAAGTCATGGTCATGCCCCTTGGGGAGACTCAGAGGCTGCCTCTTCGAAATGCAGCAACAGCGTCCCAGGGAACATGTACCCTGGTCTGGGTAGGCCCCAGCATTCCCAATGGGCTTTACTCAGATCACCTCATTTCTCACAGCTGGTGGTCAGTCATGACCCCCAGATCTCTATGGGAAAACTGGAGCCCAGAGGGTAGAGGGACTTGCCTGAGGTCACAGTGGTCAGTGAGCGGCAGAGGCGGGACCTGGACCCCGAGACTTGGCTCCAGGGCCCTTAACTCCTTCCTCCCAGCTCCTGGGGCACCCTGCGCAGGCCTCAAACTGTCCTGCTTACAGAGGAGAGGGAGAGGTAGTGGTGCTCGCCCCCCCTCACACACACTTGCATGGTGTGCCAATGAGGACTCAGGCCGCTTGCTCTCTGTCCTCGCAGAGCTTCCTGTCTGGCGGGGGAGAGGCCTGGCTGTCACTGTGGCCCCAAGCTGGCAGTGGGAGTGGCAGGAGGGGCCAGGTGGCCTGGGTGATGAGGGTTTGTGATGCTTGAGGGCAGGGGCTGCACAGTTAGGCAGCCAGCCTTGAACTGGGGCCTCTGATGGTCTGTGGAAAACAAGTTCACAGCACCCCCGAAGTGTGATTGAGCTGCGGGGTGACATTGGACTCTGGCATCTAGGTTCGTAGCATGGCCCCGGTAAGATGGGCGGAGTGGACCAGGCCTGCAGGCACCACGTCTGCCCAAGCTGTTCCCAGTGCAGGCTCGGGGGACTTCATTACTTGCTGTGCCCTCTCCTGGCTTCTCCTGCCCCAGTGCCTCGAACTCCCTCCTCTGTGCTGTGCTGACCACCTAGGGCCCAGGGCAGGGTGTCATGGAGACAGGAGGCTCCGTCCCACCCCATTTGGGCCTTAGGAGTCCCCCTGCCCCCATGGCACTGCTGAGACATTGAGCCGCCCTCCTTCTGTCCACAGGCCTACACTGTGGCAGCGCCCTCTTCCGCCATGAGATTGGCTATGTCCTGGGTCAACTGCAGCATGAAGCGGCCGTGCCCCAGCTGACGGCGGCCCTGGCCCGGCCAGCCGAGAGTCCCATGGTGCGGCACGAGTGTGCAGAGGCCCTGGGAGCCATCGCCCGGCCTGCCTGCCTGGCTGCCCTGCGGGCCCACATGGCCGACCCCGAACGTGTGGTGCGAGAGAGCTGCGAGGTGGCCTTGGACATGTACGAGTACGAGAATGGGCAGGCCTTCCAGTACGCCGATGGGCTGGAGCAGGTGCGGCTGCCCTGCTCCTAGGGCCGCCGCCTGCTCTGCCCGGGACCCTGGCCCTCTCGGGACACATAAACTGAGTTTGTATGAGCTGGATCTTGCTAGTATCCACTTGGTGAGCACCACGCCTGCTTCAGTAGCTTGGCTCCCCCAGTATATTACAAGTTTCTCAGGGCTGGGCTGAGGGCTGTGTTCCCCAGCCCGCCAGGGGTCTAGTATGGGGCTGCAGTGCCCAGCTTTCTGGGTATATGGATGGGTTGTCGGCTTGGGAGGGAGGATTATATGGGCAGGGCGGGACCTGGGAGGTTGGGGTTATCGTGGCCCAGAGTCTCTGGAATGCCGGGTCACAAGGAAAGGCGCTGTGGGGGAACCCTCCACCCCATTGGGCCTGGGCGGGATATGGGTACTGGGAGGCGTCTCTGGGTGGTTGTACTAGGGTCTCGGGGCTGGGGAGGGACGAGCAGGCCTCAGGGCACTCCCCAAGTAGAATATTAAATTATTTTTGCCCCCAATGACTCAGTATGTTGGGCCGGGGCTCGGGAGGGTGTGCTGCTCTATGGAGCATCTCCTGAGTATGTGAGTGGTGCCATTTGGAGACCTCAGCTCTGGAATCTTCACCACAGAGGCAAACCTGTGCCTTCTTTCAACAGTTTCCCAGGGGAAAATCAGCCCAGTCAGCCCCATCCGGGGGGGTTAGGGGAACAACCCTTCATCCTGGCTCTGCCCAAACCCTCCTCCTCACCCAGCCCCTTTTGGGGGTATAGAGGGAGGGATTTAGTGGTATGGTTAGGAGCCTGGGCTGTGGGTTCTCATCCCATGCACCCCACTCCCCCTTCCTCTGTGTGCAACCTCAGGCAGCCCGTGTCAATGAGAATAACCAGAGACCCGCACGTCCGCAGCCACTCACCCGCACTCCCAAAGGCCTTAACGCCAAAAGATTGGCGCAGAGCTCGCCAGGAACTGAATGTGCCTCTTTTGCTGTTGAGCAGCGGTTGTCACCTGGGCCGTTTCTGCCTCTGGTTGTCACAGCTGGGAGAGTCGAGCCGCTGCGTATCTGAAAGGAGGCGGCCAGTGCCCAGCCCCCGTCGACAAAGGACGGTCCTTCTCCATGAGTGCGGGAGGCCGTGGATTGCAGGACGTGGCCCCCAGACTTTTCGGGAAGGGTTGGTGATAACGTCCACTGGACTGTTCTTTATTTCCTGTGCACTCTCCTGGCTTCTCCGGGGCACCAGCCAGCGGGAGTGGCCTATACCGCTGGTAACGGAAGATCCAGGAGCCACTGAGTGTTCGGCTGAGTTCTCTTCCTCGAGGCAACTGACGTTTCCCATATGCCAGCTGCACCCGCGACCTGCCTGGTCGCCGGCAGCGTGGAGGGGAATGTCCAGCAACCCACAGAGAGTGTCTCCAGAGCCACCAATGGACCGATGTTGGGAGCTACTGAGATTCAGGCATATTCGTTAGCGCGGCATCTTCTAAGCTCTCCTGACTGGTTCGCACAGTGTTACCTTCCCAAAACGCAAGGAGGGCGTCACTCCAAGATGTGTGGAACCTCGAGGAAAGGCCGGGGGAGCTTGCGCTAAACTGCATCCTCAAGCCCATGTCCTGGGGCTCATGTACCTCTTGTGGCCCGTCTCCCGCTTGGGGCGATACATCACGTCTCGAAACCTTTGGCTCCCCTCAGCCTCTCAGCTGCTGGCCCTTCTGTGTCAGTGAGGAAATGAAACAGTTAGACACACACAGGTTCCCACGGCCTGCTCAGCCACCAGCCACCCCGCGCAGCTGAGTGCTGGGTCCTCCTAGCCCAGGCCCTTGAGAAGTTGCCTAGAGCTGGTAACACATTGCTAGGAACTCCGCAGGGTAGGGAAGTATAGCAAGTTGAGTTGTATTACCCCAAAAGATAATCCAATTCCTAACCCTTGGTCCCTGTGAAAGCATCTCTGCAGGTGATCAAAGGGCCTCTAGATGAGACTAGACTTAGAGTTAGCCCTAAATCAATCACCAGTCCTTAGAGACCGTTCTGAGGACCAGGCATCTGGGAACAGCCTACCTGGTAGGTCCTGGTGAAGTCAGAGTTCATGGCCTGACTGGGGCTGGAGGAGCCCTTCCATAATGGCCCCCTCTTGTGGCTGGGGGTGGGAGGCCTTGGTTTCCACCCTCAGCTTGGCAGCAGCTTCCCAGACTGAACAATAGAGTGTCCAATCTCACGCATGACATCGACGTGCCTGCTGCTTTCTGTGGGTCGCACAGGGACCCTAATCCAAGGTGGAGGGGATTCCGTGAGGGCATGGGTACCAGGTGGTAGGGGTCCCTTGGTGCTATGACTGGCTGTTTCTACCAGGATGATCTCTTCTCACACTTCTGATACCAAATGTGTGGGTTTGCTGCGCTGAGCAAATCTGCATTTCTCTGCAGATGCCAGATGTGTGACCTGCAGTTCAGTTCTGGCATCGTGCAGGCAGCACAGACCCTGTAGGTACAGGGCCCAGCCTCGCAGAACTGACCCTCCACTTTAGACACTTTCAGGAAAGTCCTGGGTCTTTGGCACTTCCAACCCTCCTCCCCCTTTTGAGGATTTGCTAGAATGTCTCACAGAACTTGGGAAAGCTCTTGACTGTCACTGATTTACTCGCAATATCAACAAATGAACAGCCAGAGGAAGAGGCCCGTGGGGAGCAGTCTGGAATGATCCTAAAATCAGGAGCTTCTGGCCCTTTGGATTTGGGGTACACCAACTCTTGGCATGTGCATGCTTTTAGCAGCTTCAAAGTTCTTCAGTCCCACTTAGAGTTACAAAGACTCCATCGCAGGCACTGGATGAAACCCTAGGTCACTGGTAACCTCAGTCCCCAGGCCCTCCTCATGGGTAGCTGGGGGGCAGGGCTGGAAGTTCCATCCCTCTAATCCCATGATTGGCTCCTCCCTCTGGTCATGCTGAAGGTCCCCCAGAGCCCACAAACCCCACTCTTCTTTAGATAAGCCCAGGCTTATGTGGAAGGATCTTGGGAATGTCAAAAGGTGACTCTCTTCCACCACTCAGGGAACTGCAAGTGTTTCAGGAGCTCAGTGCCAGAAGCCAGGATGACAACCACATTGCACATTTCTCACGTCACAGCGTCCTAGGGCCCCTCCCGGGTGGGTGCTCGCTGCAGAGCTGCCATCCACTCTGGGGTTTTGGTGCTGTTCCCTGGGCCTCAGTCCCGAAACAACTCCTGCCCATCGACCCAACCACCCCCTTCTCCCCCGGCTCTCCTTTTTACCCATCAGCACAGGCAGGCTGCAGTTTCTTAAAAGGGAAAACCCACAATCCCTTGACTGTTCTTTACAACAAAAGCCCTACGCAGACTTGTCAAACCCTCACCAGATCCCAAGTGCTCCCTGATCTCTTCAACCTAAGCCAACCGGACTCTGTCCCTCCTATCCCCAGAGCTGTCCTTGCCAAGGGAGCTTCCCAGTGTCCAGATGCAATGGTCGAATCTCATTCTGTCCTTCCCTCTCAGCGGGTCTGACCCTCTGCACCCTCTCCTGGCAACTCCTCAGGGATCTCAGAGTTACTTGGCTTCTATCCCACCACTCTGGGCCCCTCTGTCTCCCTTCCCTTCAGTGCCCCGGGCTGGGTAATTGGGCCGCTTTCCCTTCCTTCCTCACCCACACCCCTCCAGGACAACTTCACTCTAGGGGTTTTAAACCCATCTATGCCCCATGATGCCACAGTCCTGTCTCCAGCCCAGGCAGCCTCTGAGCTCGACTCAGGGTCCAGCTGCCCCTTGGCATCTCCACGAAGATATTGAGGCATGCCGGACATAGCACGTCCTTGGAATCCTCAGGTTACCTCTGAAAGTTACTACTCCCGCAGGAAGCGGACACCCCATTGTTCAGAGGACCCAGCCCAAAGACGCTGCGATTTTACCAATTTAAAATCCATCCCATGGCCTGCCTGGTGGCACAGGGGTTAAGTGTCAGCACTATGAAGCTATCTGCAGCCACTGCAGCATGAGTTCGATCCCCTGCCAGGGAGCTGACCCACATGGTGCAGCAGACCTCTCCTGTCTCCCCGCTGCTCCCCTCAGCAGTGTACTTAGGTCAATCTGCCTGTTATGTTCCCCACTCTGTCTCTGGTGAATCCTCTCACCCCCTGCACCTCTGGCCTGTACCCCAGCTCTTTTTTTTAAATTATTTTTTACATCATTTTCCCTCCGTTCTTCTATATATAAATAAATATTTTTAAAAAATCCATCCCAGGGCCTCCCTGGTGGTGCAGGTGGTTGAATGCAGTGCTATGAAGCTGTCTGCAGCCTCTACAGCACCGGTTCGATCCCCACTGGCCACGGAGTTACCCCCATGGCTCAGAAGACCTCTCCTGTCTCGCCTGCTGCTCCCCTCTGCAGTGTGTTTCAGTCAGTCTGCCTGTTCTGTTCCCTGCTCTGTCTCCGGTGAATCCTCTCACCCTCCTGCACATCTGGCCTGTACCCTGGTTCTTGTATGCATAAATCTTTAAAAAAAAAATCCATCCCAGAGCTGCCCACTTCAACCCCCTCCTGAGCCTCCTTGCAGGTCCAGCCCCTCATCTCCCTCCTGGGACTAGTGTTTTTTTCACTTTGGTCCCCAATACTTGTCCTCGTGCTCCTGTGCCCCCAGTCCTGCAAACTGGTGCCAGTGAGTACCTGAGTCAGGGTCTGCCTCTCTCAGGGTAAGTGCCCAGTACTCCCTGGGGCTCGCAAGACCCTGGACAACTTCTTCCTGCCCCCCCCCACTCCCACATCCTCCCCTTGGTCAGCTCTCCCTCATTCATCCCGCCCCAGCCACATGGGCCTCCTCACTCTTCCTCCCACACTCCAGGCCCGGTCCTCCCTCAGGGCCTTTGCATGGTCCTCTGCCTAGAGTGCTCTTCCCCAGATACTGCCAAGGCTGATTCATTCCTTCCTTTGGGTTTTTGCCCAAATGTCATTTTCTCAGCGAAACCTTGGCTCCTGTTTTATTTATTTATTTTTAAAGATTTATTTATACAAGAACTGGGGTACAGGCCAGAGGTGTGGGAGGGTGAGAGGACACACCAGAGACAGAGTGGGGAGCAGAACAGGCAGACTGACCGAAAACACTGCTGAGGGGGACAGCAGGCGAGACAGGAGAGGTCGGCCGCACCATGTGGGTATCTCCCTGGCTGGCCAGGAATCAAACCCGTGCTGTAGAGGCTGTGGACAGCTTCATAGCACTGTGCTCAACCCGCTGTGCTACTGGGGAGGCCCTTAGCTCCTGCTTTAAACATTAACTCTCCAAGCAGTCCTAACACCCTGCCACACCACACTCTTCACATTCGAACCTAATACTGTCATGTGTCATATAACAAATTTATGTTCTGGAAATGCATCATTAGGTGATTTTTGTCCTGCAAAGTTCCTGGAGAGTAATAACACAAATCTAGATGGTCCAGCCCTCCACACACCCAGGCTCCATGGCAGCCTGTCGAGACCCTTTCTACATATGTGGTCAGTCCTTGGCTGAAATGTCACTAAGGGACATGTGACTGGCCATCATTTCTCCTCATCATCTCCCACATGGACTAGTGCAGGGGCCCCCTAGGCCCTGGGCCTCTGGCTCCCACCTTCATCCGCATCTACCTTCCCTACAGCAGCCACGAGGGGGCGTCGGTGGTTGACTTTCTCTGTGACCATCTCCCTGTCTTAAATGTCAGCTCCGGCACAAAAAATGAAAAAAAATATATTTTTTACATTTAAAAAAATTTCTGCGCCTCCCCGGTGGCGTAGCGGATGAGCACTGGGCTGTGAAGCTGCCCACAGCCTCTGCAGCGCCAGTTCAATCCCCGGCCACTGGGCGAGGGTCCCACATGGCGCGCAGACCTCTCCTGCCGCCCGCTGCTCCCCTCAGCAGTGTACTTGGTCCTTCTGCCTGCTCTGCTCCCCGCTCTGGCTCTGGTGAATTCTCTCATCCTCCTGCCCTTCTGACTGTACCCAGTGCTTGTATAAATAAATAAATCTTTAAAAAAACCCCAGAAATTTCTGAGGAAAAAGAGAAAAAGAGAGGCGCCTGCCTAGTCACAGCAGGGCAGGAGGGCTGCTCCTATTTTGCAAAGGGTAAATGTTTGTGAAAAGAAACACCTGCACAGGACAGGTAGGCAGGAGATCTCCCAGAATTCAAAAATTTTAACAAGAATAATGTCGATTCTGTGAAGAGGGGCTTTGGTCAGTCTTGTTCACAGCTATGTCCCTGGATCTGCAAGAGTACAAGCCGTAGTAGGTGCTCCATAAAATTAGGTGAACGAATCTGCTGTGTGAAAACCTGGCAACAGGACATTCCTGGGAGGGACGGCATATGCCAAGGCCCTGTGGTAGGGATGAACTGGCAGGGCATCAGCTGGTGCGGCTGCAGCTGAATAAGGGAGAGGCCCAGTAGGCGGAAGTGATTTGCACTGTGATTAACCCAGGCAGATGGTGGCCTTGGGGGAGCCACCCAATCCGCTTACCCAAAACCCCTTAATACTTCCACCATGCGGGTCACCCCAGTCCTCCTGTGTGCCAGCTGGCAGCCATGCCGGGGCTGGTGGGTGAGGAGGGGCCCCAAGGCTGGAGCCCAGCCCCGGCACTGTATGAAGAGTACCGCCCTCTGCCACTGGACTCGGTCCGCCTGCCCAGATACGCGCTGTACCTGCTGTTGGCCGCGCTCCTGGTGGTGGCTGTGGCCTATGCCATCGTTGGGCATCTCATCAAGGACCTCGCCCACGACCTGGCTGGTGAGCTGCTAGGTCCACCACAAGCCTGGCTTGGGCTAGTGCTGGGCCACTGAGGTGGGGGGTCTGAGGGCCTCTCTTGGCCCCAGAGCGGGTAGGTGGCAGCTGGGTCATTGGGAAGGCCGAGGTCCTTTTCCAGGTCCATGCAGTGGGGGAGGGCGGGCAGGGCCTGGGAAGACTCCTCACCAGGCTCCCTGTCGCAGACTGGGCTTTCGGGCCGAAGCCGGACCAGGGGGATGCCCCCCGGGAGCTGCGCCCCAGCCTGGAGCGGGAGGACCTGGAAGAACTGGACTTTGAGCTGGCCCTGGCCTGGCAGGGTGATGAGGACACTGGTGCAGCCCATGAGGGGGTTCCTGAAGAAACCCCCATGAGGCCTTCCCGCTGCCCCTCCATCACTTTCAAGGACCCACCCACCCGAAGCTCCTTCTGGAGGCTGCGCTGAGCCAAGCGTCCCTCGGGCCTGGGGACCCAATTCGGCCCCCTGTGGCCTCTGTATGACAGGACTTGTGTGCACCGGAGCCTTCTCTTGCCTGAAAAGGCTGTTTTCTTGGCTGACTGGCCCCAGTGGCTGGACACTGGCTACTGCCAGCTCCCACTTCCTCCCAATTCCCAAAGGCTCATGGCATTCAGCTTCTGCCAGGCTGTGGGCAATCTGTGAGTCATAACCCTGTAGTGGGGCAGCCAGGCGCAGGGCAGCCGGGGCGCCAGCAAATCTTTACACTCTCTCTGGCTCCCTCCGGCCTTCTCTCGTGGCCTTACCGCTCCTGTAGTCACGCGTCCTCCCGCAGCCGTCCTCCGTCGCTGAGTGATGCCGCCCTTACAGCCCTGCCCTCCAGGCTCAGGTGTGCGCACTTACGCAGGCGTGCGCACCCAGGCTCCAGGTGTCCACAACCAGGCACACGCGCCCCGCGGCCACGCTCCCAAGCACCCCTGCGTTGACACATCAGGGCCGCTGGTGACAGCCACAGAGGCTAGTGGCGCAGAAAGCCCTACAAACACTAAGATGATTTAAACAATAATAACAGCAGCCAGCCCTTACCTAGTGCTTAGTCTGTGCTCCTGTCTTGCTAACTAAGCCCTTGCCTTGCATTATCTCATTTAATCCTCCAGGTAGGAAGCCTCACCCCAGACGGGAAAACAGACATGCACAGCCCTGAAATGTCTTGGCTGGAGCAGAGAGAAATTTTTCTGGCAAGAGCCCACCCAGCAACCTCCCTTGGATAGCAGGAGCTCTGGGGTGGGGTTCTTCCTTCTACTCCTGTTCTGCTGGCCTCACCCCATCTTCTCCAAGCCCCACTTTCTACCTGCCACCTGATTTTTGGCTGCATCTGTCTATCTCTGGGGTTTGACTTCCTAATTAGTCCAAGGGCTCCCGGATGATTGTGTCTGTCACTTCCTTCCCTTCTGAGCTTTGCACAGGGCAGAGCACACAGTAGGAGCTTCACAAACACAATCAGCTTCCAGCTGGTGGAAGTGAACCTGTGGCCTGTTCTGGAACTGTGCACTGTTCTGTCTTCCTCTGCTGAGTGGCACATTTGCACTTCTGCCTGACCCCTTCTGCCTGAGCAGGCACCCAGAAATCTTTCCCCTCTCCCCTTTGGGGGTCATTCCTCCTTGTTGGCTTCAGTAAGGGAGGAGGTCTGGGCATACAGTAGGTGCCCCACAAATGCACCCAGCTCCCAAAAGCCCTGCAGAGTTGTCACAGGCCATGGAAGGGCAGTGCCTCTTCCTCCCCTTCCCTGACACCTGCTTGCCACGTGCCTGAGCTGTGGCTGTTCTGTGGAAGCTGGGGTGGGGTCCCCCTTCGCCCGGGGATGGGCCCACTTATCTAATCAACCCAGGACAAGGTTGACAGCCTGGAGGCTGAGTCAGTCTGGCCGAGTCGCCCGCTTTTTGCCTGCAGCTGGGGCTGGAGGTGGTTGGTGCCCATCCCTTCTTGTGCCCATGCTCATACCCAAGTTGCCTGAGGGTCCCCAGCAGAGGCTGGGCCAGGAGGAGGCGGCCTACACGATGATGAGGGAGGTGGGTTCAAATCCCAGCTCAGGCTATTTCTGTATCCCCTTGGTTTCCCAGGCTCCCTAGCACCCCTTTAAAGCAGAGCCAGTAGCTTTCATGGGGTGTTCAGAGGAGGAAAGCTCTGATGGGTAAAAGCACTGAGCCCCACGCTGGGAAGGAAGGTCAGGGCCACGGCAGCCGGGCTAGAGGTCCTTGGGGCGGGTGGCAGGGCGGAGGGGCGGGGCCCCTCGAGTTAATTGTTACACTGGGTTCAGAGTCTGGGCTCTGGGGGAGGCGGGGAGACACCAGCCAGGTGGTGGGAGGGAAGACCCCGTCCTTCTGGGCTGGGCCTGCCCCGCCCCATCCCCTGCACACCTTATCAGGGCCGGACACCTCGCCCACACGACTGCTGGCGGGAAGCGGAGGCTCCTCGTCAACCATGGAGACCCGGGAGGCCCTTCTTGTGCTCGGTGTCCTGCTCCTCTCCCCGGCCGAGGCCCAGCAGCGTAGGTCCCTCCTCTGGGGTGGCGGCAGGGTGGGGAGCTGGGCGTCATGGGGTGTGCTTGGTTGCGTGTTGGCTGTCTCCCTGTTTTCCGTGATGAGAAATGGAGACCTGTGAGCTCTGAGAGAGGCAGGTGGGGGTGCCGGCAGAAGCGGAATGTGGGCCGGCCCCTTTCGGAGCGCCCCCAGCCTCCACGCTCCCTTCTCACCCCGGAGCTCCCCTCCTCTGAGCCTCAGACCCCTCCTCTTCTCTAAAGCCCAGCCTCTTCCTAAGACCCCTTCTGCCTGAGCAGGCACCCAGAAATCTTTCCCCTCTCCCCTTTGGGGGTCATTCCTCCTTGTTGATGCCCACACTTCCCTCCTTCTGACAGAGAGGCGCCCGGAGCAATGGCTGGTGGGCCTGGCCGCGGTCGTGGGGTTCCTGTTCATTGTCTTCGTGCTCATGCTCGTCAAGCACATGTGGTGCTCAAAAGTGAGGTGGGACCCCCTCGAGCACCCCAAGCTACCTGCCCCCTCCTCCTCCCCTCTGCCTTCCTCAAAGTCCCCCCCCCACTTCCCAACCCTGTCAGCTGGTGTCCAGAGGTTTCCCCACTTCCCTGATGCTCCTCGGACCCCCGCCCCACAGCGCGGTCATTCAGTCTGCTGGCCTCAGCTTTCGGTGTGAGCCCCAGGCCGGGGAGACTGGGGTGAGGCTGTCTCCACCTGCCTCCTTCATTCATCCTCTCCCTCTGTTCCCATCTCTTCCGCAGAGATGAGAATGAGGAGGTCAGATTGGAGAGCAATTCATCTGAGGAGAGAAACCTGAGGTACTACCTGTGTGCGAATGTGTAGCTACGCATGGGGCCCAGGGATTCTGTGTGAACCTCTCCTGTGTGTATGTGGGGGGAGGGACAAATATGCAAAGATGACCTTTCCTTTCTTTGCCTCTGAAAGCACATTCCTGCCCCAGGGTCTTTGCACATCCTCTTGCCTTTTATTTGCCTGGTATCTTCTGGCTGAATCCTTCTCCTTCAGCCTCTGCTCAGATGCTTCCTCCTCGCAGAAGCCCACCCTGACCACCAGCCTTCCTGACACTTTACCCCACAGCGTGGCATCTTTCTATGCACTTACTGTTCTCCCAGACTCAGTCTCCTAAGGTCCTGACTGCTTCCCGGAGGAAACAGGACATGAGCAGGGCTGGGTGCTCTTCCAGGGCAATGTCCCAGCTTGGGCAAAAACTCGGGGACAGGAGTGGGAATGCAGGAGTTGGGGGGAGACCAGTCTGGCTGGAAGATTCTCAGCTGAGCCCAGGATGTGCCTGAGGGGGAGGTGTGGCCCTAACGGTTTGCTTGACTAATATCCAGCTCAGCCCCAGTGAGATGTGGTTCCTGCTGTCAGGATGTGCTAGATGGTCTCCCCTCCTGCTTCCGCGCTGGTGGTTCTCCCTGCTTGCTCGCCCATCCATCCATCCATCCATCCTTGCCTGCGTCCATCCATCCCTGCGTCCATCCTTCCTCCATTAAATGAGAGCGTCTCTGTTTCTTATTGTGGCCGGGGGCCTTTGTCTCCCTACAGTGAAGAAGGCAAGACAGAGAAGGGAAAGAAGAAGGAGAAGAAGGCAGAGATGCAAGGAAGGAGCAACTCGGGGCTGGAGCTGCATGAGTATGAGGAGCCCACAGACCAGAATGCCAGCTCACACTTTTAAAGATCACCTCCTCCTCCAGGCAGCCCCTCCAGATGACCCCCTCACACACCTTGTAAACAATGACCTGGACCTGAAGCCACTGAAATGACTCCCCCAGGGATGAGATACAAGACCCCAGTGAAGACACCTGACTCGTCCACACCTTCCTAATTTGTCCTGTCTGGCGATTTTTCTTTTATTTGGAGAGAAGTCCTGGTTGCAGAGACTGCCCCAAACCCTCACCATCTAGCTCATCCACCTGCTTCTTCCCACTGCCTCATTTCTTTTCCCTCTGCTGATAGCCCAGAGCCTCTCCCCTCCCATGAAGCCACAGGGTCTGCCTCTGGGGGCCTGGCATTAAAGAATTGATACGAGGCTTTTAGGGGGACTCCTGTTGTTTCTTGGGACGCTGTGTCTCCCTGGGGGAGGCAGCTTTGGTGAAGGGGCGGTGCCTAAGTGGGTGTGGAAGGTCTAGCTGCTCAGTGCCTGGATTTCCTGCGAAGACGAAACACGCCCTGGACTTGAAGCACCGAGTGTCACTCCTGGGACATCCCTGCCCCGCCCCACACCCCGCTTTGTGTGATGTGACTCCCTGTGTGGGAGCTGGACCTAGTGGGGTGCAGTGCCCCGTGGCCTTGCTATCATCTTGGGGAGGGACAAGCACGTCTCCCTCTTACTTTCCCCAGTCCCTGAACCTTGCCCTGTGCTTTAGTTATTTCTTAATGAGCACCTTGATAAAAGCTGGCACTGGGAGCTTTGGCCCCGCCAGAGCTAGGGCTTGGGTAGGCTCTGACTCGGGCGCGGATCTGCGGGCTAATAACACCTCCAGGGTTGTCCACCAGGGGGCGGAAAACCGTGTTATACATGCAGTAAAGGTCCAATAAATGCTCCTACTGAGCGTCTCGAACTTAACCTGCTTTCAGTCTCCACCAGAAAGCAGTGAGTCCCACTTTCCAGGTGAAAATATTGAGGCTTAGAAGGAGGGAAGCTGCTGGCCAGCTGTGGCTGGTGGCCAAAGCATGGGGGTGTTTGCAGACTCTGGTTAAGGTCAAATGTGGAGGTCACGACCTAGGAGCGGGGTGTTATTTCCTGTGGGGGGTGCTCAGCTGGGAGGATTGGTTTCCTCTGCAATGCTGTGTGGCCCAGGGGAGGTGACCTGATATCGCTGTGCCTTGAGTTGACTTCTGCGGAGGGTGAGGCTTGAAGGAGGCGTGGAGGCTTATGGGGGCTGCACAGCGCGCACTTAGTAGGTACTCAGGAAGTGAGTTCCTCACCTCTCCTGGGCCAATTTTTCTTCGGGATTTGGGGGCTCCTCCTGCCATGGCCCCGGCTGTGGGAAATGAGGTGGTCAAGGTGGGTCTCAGGGAGACAGGGCACTGGGGTGCTTGGGGCCTCATAGTCCTCCCCAGGGTACGGGATACCCAGGATGGGAAGGGGGCCCCATTCCTCAGTGCCTGGGGCACCCACCACTCCCTGCTCTGGGGGAGGGGGGAGGGACAGGCGGTGGGTGGGGGAGGGACAGGCAGTGGGAAGAGAACCCCATCCTCCACCATGTCCCCCGCTTTCTACCCCCCACCCCCTGCGCCCAGAGGAAGGGGTGTTGGGGTGGCAGCTGGAGGCTGCGCTGGCCTTCCTCTTCCTCATCGTCATCCTCACTGTGGTCTGTGCCTGGTGCAGCAAATCCTGCGACAGGTGCCCCCCCACTCAGCGGAGCCACTCCCCATAGGACCGCCACCACCCTTGGAGCCCTGCCTCGCCCTCTCCTCTCCGAGCAGTCCTTCCCGACGGGCAGGACGGGCAGGACCCAGCGAGTGGGTAGTTCTTTGATTCAGAATCAACAGGGGCCTCCCATCACCGCACTGACTTCCCTGCGCAGACCCACTCGCAAAAGGAGAATGGCTTCCACGAGAGACACTTGTCCTTCTCACAGGGGATCTGTCAAGTCTGTCGCTCCACCTTGGGTGCCTACCCGAACCCGACCTCCCACCTCTCCCTTCCTTCCTCTGCCATTCATCCATCCATCACCCATCACCCATCGCCCATGCATCCATCACCCATCACCCATCGCCCATGCATCCATCACCCATCACCCATGCATCCATCACCCATCGCCCATCGCCTATCGCCCATCACCCATCACCCATCACCCATGCATCCATCACCCATCGCCCATCGCCCATGCATCCATCCATCATCCCTCCCTCCATCCATCCATCGTCCATCCACCATCCAGCCATCACCCATCCATCATCCCTTACATCCATCCTCCATCCACCCCTACCCCCCACCCACCTTTCCCCCATATATGCCCGTGTCATCTGCTCATTTGCCCACTCGCCTTCTCAACCTGTCCACCACCAGTCAGTCCATCCCCTCATCTCCATCCAGTCACCTCGTGTGCATCCATTTGTCCATAGTTTTGAGACTCAGGAAGCTGGAGAGGCCAGAATGGGAAAGTGTAGTTTTGGCTCACGAGCTCAGCTTCCTTCCAGTTCAAACTGGGGCAACAGCCTAGCCTGGCTGAGCCCAGCCTTCCCATCCATACAACGGGGACAATAGCCATGCGTGACCCGGTTCCCAGAGGGTTGTGAGAGGCTTGGAACACTAAATCCTTATTAAATTGGGTTATCTGGGATCTTGTCTCCACAGCAATAGAGAAGAGGAGACTGTGAAAGAGAAGGGGAGGCAGCTGGGGGCTGGAGATAGAGGAGAAAGAACATGTAAAAGAACATAATGGGATATCCAGATCCTTCTTGTGAAGCCATCTTCTGCCTCCTCCAGGCAGCCTCCCAGAGAGGTCCCAGTACCTTCTCTGCACCCTACAAGTGAAGTCCTGGTCCTGGGGCCAGAAAAATGACTCCCTCTGAGGTTCAGAGCAAAGTGTCCCTGAATGAAGAGGGCCCAGGGCCTACCCGAAGCCTCGCGCAGAGGCTCTTTATACACTACTTGATTGTAAAACATCCCTCCCTAAGCTTGTTCTTCAAGCCTGGGGCTAATTCTTGAGCTTGGAAGCCCTCCAACCCCCAGGAGCACCTCACATCTCTAAAACAACCATCCTCCCCATCTCAAATCTCTACCCAGTCTTTATCTCAGGTATCTTTTTTTTTTTTTTTAACCTGTTGCCTGATTTTCTGCTTCGGATTTCGACTGCCCTCTGCATTTCATCAAAGAAACCAGCTTGCCCTGTGCCTCTCTGGATAGGAATCATTTGGTTTCCAGCCCCTTTCCTGGCCTTGGTTGCCTCCCTGCCGCGTGGGAGCGGAGAGAGGCGCCCCGCACAGCCTGCGCAAGACCCCCTTCCACACGCAAGAGAGGCGTGGAGCAGCGCGCAGGAGGGCCTACCAGTCTTTCCAGATCCCAGGGCAGACCAGCCCTCACCCTGCTGTCTTGCTTTGCTGTTCCTGGGTGTGAACTTTGAGCGGGCTCACCTGCAGAGCCGTTTCCTGGGAGATGAGGGCTCCTCCCCCCACGCGCTGAGTTTCCACTGTCCTGGAAGCCCCGACTCCCAGTGGTCTGGGGGGAGGTGTATCATCATCGCCTCCCCTTTTCCTGTCCTGCGCTTCTGGTGGCTCATGGAAATGGAGTTGGAGTCCTATTTTCTTGTGTGACCCTCAGGAAGTGACTTAACTTCTCCGGGCCTAAGCATCCCGTCCTGTAGAAGCAGAGGGTGGAAACTAGATCTTCAGTTGTCATGAGGATCAGATGAAATAATGCCTGCAAAGATCCTGGGCACAGAACCCCGAACCCCAAAGGCAGCAGGCTGTTCTGTTGAAATGGTCCTGTTGAAATGGTCACCCTCAGACTAGGGTCCCTGGAGAGTGGAGGGGGTGTTTCTGGACTGTGGCACTGGGAATGCAGTTTTCTGCCTCCAGCTTCCTCAGCGCTGTCTGGGGGGGTCGCTGCGGTGCCTGCGTCCAGTGGGTGGTTGTGGGGTTTACAGAAGAGGGGCTCATCTGACTCCTCCCCGTCTGCAGGGGTGGAACTTTTCCACTAGGGGGCGTCTGCGATGCTGAGTGGGGGAGTTTTACTAGGTTGTCACAAGTCTGTCCCCCTTTCATGATATTCAGTGGGGTGGTGCACAGCCTGCAGCTCTGGGTCAGCGCCGCAAAGCCAAAAATTGCTTCACTCCAGAGGCCAGTGGCTGGTAAACACTGAGCCTAGAGATCCCAAGCCACCTTCCTGCCCGTCTACTGCTCCAGCTGAGCTCCCGGCCCTGGACAGAGCCCCCCATTCCAGCTGAGTCCCCCAACCCCGTATGAGCCCTCACCTCCCACCGAAACCCCACTCTGGCTTAGCCTCACTCTCAGAGAACCTCTGCCCCCCACACTGATCCCCCCACCCTGGGGGAGCGGCGGTCCTGGCAGAGTCCTTCACCCCCACCCCTCCATAGAAGACCCGGTCCCAGGCCTGAAGCTCTCGCCTGACATTCTCCCCACCCCAGCTGAGGCCCCAATCTTGCATCCCCAACTTAGTCACACCCCCCCCCAAAGAAACTCCTGTTAGTGCGTCTTTCCCGCTGCAGGTAGGGGCCCGCCCGCTGAGCTGGGGGCTAGGTGGGGTGGGGGGCTGCACCTGCTCTGCCTGCTGTGCCTGCTCTGCCGGGGACCTGGTTTTGGGGCCAGGACGTCGGTGGGCCCGCAGGAGGTGCCAGAATCTCCCCTGATGGCAGCAGCGCCCGTGCCTGTTGGGGGCGGAAAGGAGAAGAGAAGGTGTCTGCAGCTGTCCCTGGGCTGCGGGAGGTCACGCGCATTCGGCAGCTGCGCAGGGAGCTGGGTCCCTCTCTGTCTGGCCTCCTCTGTGCACCCCAGCAGTTAAAAGGGTTACAACCCGTCCCTCTTCCACACGCTTGTTACAGGGTGGAAGGAGCCTGTGCAGCTGTGGGGTACCCATTTTGAGGGCTTCTGGGAGTCTCTGGGGAACTTGGAATTGGGGGCAAGATGGGAGGCAAGATCCCAGTCCCCCGAGAAAGGGACGTGACTGCCCAGCACACACAGGGTGCTCCCCTGCCCCACAGGCTCCATGCCCCTAGCCTTTGCTGTGCTCGGGGCATGGGCACTGCCAGCTGAGTGGTCCAGACCAGCATGGGAGAGAGCGGGGCTGGGGGTGCGGACCTCGCCTGGAATCATTTGGCTCAGGGCGGGGCTGAGAGGTTGTTCTCACCAGGTCGTGCTCCAGCCCGCCTCTGCTCCCCACCCACCTCCAGGGCTGCCCCTGCAAGTGCTCCCCGTGGCCTGGCCCTGCACGGCCTGCCCCTTCCAGCCCTGTACTCTGCGAAGCCCTTTCTCCTGGGAGGCCGAGGTGCGAATGTCACAATGTGATGACACAAATGTAGGAGGCCTTTCTCACCACTCACCTAGGCTGCGCGGTAAAGGCTGTTGGGAAACACACACACACACACACACACACACACACACACACCCATATATGCAACCTGTTGTTGACCTAAATGTCCTTACGCAACACATGACGGTATTTTACTTATTTTTAATGTTCACCATTTGTCCCAACCTGGAGGCGGGTCATTGTGGGCATTTTGTTCTTCAGAAATCTTTGCCGGAGGAGTGGAGTTTGTGGTATGTTCTTTTGGCTTGTTGTGCACTTATGGAAGCACTGAGTGTGGCCGGCTCCGCCCCGGAGCCAGGAAGAGGTAAATCCCTGTGCCTGGCACAAATCAGGTGGCCTGTGGACCCCCAGGGAATTAGCCGATCAAGGACCTGGGGAGTCCTGTGACTGGGCAGAGGAACCAGACTGGGGAAAGGCAGGAAGCCTTCCTGGAGGAAGATGATGTTGCTGCGGGATCTGATGGGGCTGCGCAGATGGAGGTGGCACTGGTGGGCACAGGGGACAGGTGAGAAATGGCCCATCCTAGGCGGGAAGAGCAGGCTGGGGCACGAGAGGGGCATTGCCAGGAAGGGTCTGGACCCTGAGCTCACCCAAAACCGCCCTCTAAAGGGGGTCCCTCCCCCTGGGCACCGCAGACATTTGGGGCTGGATGATCCCCTGTGGTGGGGCTGATGCAAGAAGCACCCCTGGTGAGGATGACCACAGATGTCCCCAGACACTGCTCAGTGTCCTCTGGGGGACATTTGATCTACAGCTTCCAGATCGCCGCCTGCTCCTCCAGCTTGGGGTCCCTGTCTCCTGCGGCCACTTGCTCCTCCATTCTCTTCCTTCTCTCTGACCCTGGACGTGGACCAGCTCAAGCAGAACACAGAAAGGAGGACCCAAAACAGCCAGAAAGAGTCAAAGCATAGCTTGTTTAATTTTTATACATTTTTTCTTTTTTTTGCCTTTTATTGAATTTTTATGGAACCCCCCGTTTTTCATTTTTTTTTTTTTTTTTTTTTGCATAGGGAAAAAAACAAACAAAATAATAACAGCCAGAGTCACTTTCTGTAAATGGTACTTAGGTAGGCGCATCCGCGAAAACCAAAATGACTGCGTAATATACAAGGTTATGATCAGAGTATGGCGTGCGGGAGCGGCGGGCGCGCTGGGCGGGGGAGAGGCCGGGCCTGGGCGTGCCCACGAGTCCCATGTCCCCCGTCCAGTCCCCCCCGTCGGGGGAAGGAGGAGGTGGGTGGCTGACCCAGCCAGACCTTCTCCTGACGTGGGTTTATGAGCATGTGTGTGTGTGTGTGTGTGTGCGTGTGTGCATGTGTGTGTGAGAGAGAGCGATCCGGTGTGCGCGGCAAGCAGAACGCGAGAAACAGAGTAAACTATCTTGGTAATATCAGTAAAATACAAAATGGAAAAAAAAAACTCAAAAAATATCTTGGAGGGAAGAAAATGAATAGCAACACCACCAAAAATTTTTGAGGGAAGAGGGAGGGAGGGAGGAGGGAAGGAGGGGGGGGTAGGAAGGAAATTCAGAAAAGAAAATGGGGCTGTTCCTCCTCCCTGCTGCCCCCCAGTGCCATGAGCCCTGTCCCTTGGACGCTCTGCTTGTCCTTTCCCCATGTGGGGCCCTGGGGTGTGGGAAGGCAGGAAGCTGGGGCGGATACCAGGACCCCTGGACTTGAAGGGGCTTTGGTTTTAGGGGACCTGGCTGGGACCCAAGATGGGCTGATGGGGTGTTGACATATTTGGGAGGGAGCTCTGGGGGTTCCCAACTGATGGGGGGCGGGAGCAGCTCCTGCCCCTTTGCAGTGGGTTCCTTCTAGCCAGGAAGAGATGGAGGCTGTGGGGAGGGTGGCAGCGTGGGGGTGCATGACTCACCTCCCCCCGGAGCCCTTCATCCTGTTGGATCCAGCCTCCACTTTCTGGAGGCCGGGGGGGCCCCCACGGAGCCGGGGAGGAGAACCCCAAAGCCGCACCAGCAGACATGTGAGGCACTGCTTGGGAAAGTCTGTTTTGGTATCGCTGGCAACAAGTTCTGCTGGTATTTCTTTGGGTCTGTCTCCCCGCCTCGTCCTGGGTTGGGGGGCACCTCTGGGGCTAGTCTGGACCCCACACTCCTAAATGCTTAGGGCTAGATTGGGGGGATGGGCGGGAAATGTGTGTCAGCTTGGAAGTGGGACTCTCAGGACGCGCCCAACCGGGCGGGCACTGGGGAGGGGGGCAGGGTCCTGGGAAGCAGGTGGAGGATGCGTCTTGGACGTCTCCCCCAACCCCCTCCGAAAAGAAAGTAGAAATCAGGGTCCAAGAGAGAATTCAGTCCAAAGTAAAAAGTAGCCACTGTATTATGAGAAAAAAATGTCAAACTTAATATATTTATATGTATGAACAGTATAGGCCTGCGCGGGGGCGCAAGCACCCCAGGGCCGGCGCGGGGGAGGGGCCCGCGCTGCCCTGCCCTGCCCACCTGGCCGCTGTCCAGCCAAGTCTGCCCGCCGCGGGAACTCTGCTTTCTCTGGGAACAGATAGAGCAGGGCGAGGATGCGTGGGGCTGAGGCTGGAATTGTCTGCTGCGTGGGGAGCTGCAGCGGCCCTCGGAGTCTCCTTTGGGGTTCTTTCGGGTCTGATTGTCTAGCTCAGGGCGGGGCTCTGGGCTCAGAACTCAGCCAGAACCTGGGCTCAGGGAGACGGTCCCGCTCTCCCCAAAGAGGGCCGGGTCTCCCTGCCCACCACAACCCCCTTTGCACCTTGGCTGGTGTCAGGCGCCCTCATCCGAGAATGGGGCGCTCTGCATATATTTCGGGAGCCTCCCCCTTCTTTCCCCCAGCGTGGGCTGCCCCCGGGTCTGGCTGGGGAGCCCTGAACGGGAGCGGCTGGCAGGGCCCAGTCTCTCCAGGGCGTGGACTGTGGGTGGGTGGGGGGCCGTGGGCTTGGGAGGGGATGGGGCTTGAGATGTCAGCTTCATCCATGTGAAAAAGAAAAAAAAACCAACACGCTGCTCCCCCTGGCCCCGCGGGGCGAGAGCGACCCCCTGCAGCGGCGGGCAAGGGTCCAGCTCTGGCACTTCCACTTTGCTCAGCCTGCTGGGAGGGGATTCTGCCCTATGGGGACCCTGTAGCTTTTCAAAGAAATGGGAACAAAAACCCAACCCCAGGGGAACACGCGCTGGGGGGAACTGCCTGCTGTGCCCTGCGAAGGCGATGGCGGAGCTGGGCGTGTGCGGCGGGGCGGGAAGGGTGATGCTGGGGTCCCCGGGCCCACGTGGGCCTTGGAGGGACCACAGGGTCCCAGCAGGGCCGCGAGACCCACCCCCTCTACCACCAGCTGCTCCTCACTCCGAGGGGCCAGGGGGAATGAAAACCAGAAATCAGTCACGTGGAAACACACGCCGGGCCCTCTCTGGCCAAGGGGCTGTTCTCAGGGCGGCCTCCTGGCGGCCGAGGCCTGCAGTCTGGGCTTCGGTGTCTCCACTCTGCAAGGCCCCACCCTGCCCGAGGCGGGCACAGGCCAAAGAATAGGAACCTGCTTGCCCACAGGACTTGCCGGGGTGGGGGGTCCAGGTGGGTGGTAGGGGGCGGAGGCCTGCCTAGTCCGGCACCCTGCAAATCACCTGCTATTGTCTCAGCTTTGGTAGAGTAAAAGGCAAAGTAAAAGAAAAAAAATGAAAAGAAAAGAAGGAAGGAAGGAAGGAAGAGAGAGAGGGCGGGAGGGCCGGGGCGGGAGGGGACAGAAGGAAGAGAAATAAAATCCGGGAAAAGACAACAGCACGGCCAGCCATGGACGGAGGCTGTGACTCGGTGCCCCGGCTGCCCCGCAGGGCCTCCAGGGCTGAGTAAGACCCACAGGTACAGACAGACAGATAATTGCATATATCGGGTTTGGTTTCTGTTGTTTTGTTTCCTACCGAATACCCGCCACGGTCACCGCTGGAAGACGTGGAGCTGGGCGTGGGCATGGAGCGGGCGGGAGGGGACTGCCACCCAGGGCCGGTCTCCAGGGGCGGGGGGCGAGGGGGTCCTTTGGCAAGAAGGGGGGTGCACAGGGGAAGAGAGGGGGACAGCAAACTGATCCTGAGCCAGGGGACGCCAGCCTGCGTGAGCGGGTGGGATGGGCGGGGGTCTGGCTGTGAGCGGGGCGGGCCTGCGCGGCCGCCCGGGGCCAGCTGTGCGGGCGAGCATGGCGTCTGGGGCGCTGGCCTGTGCTCCAGGGACCAGAGAAGCCCTTGCCCGGGGCCAGGGCGTGCCCCTGAGGTCTGTCCTCTGCGGTGGGCAGGGGATTCAGAAATTCCTCTGGAGCCCCGGAAGGGGTGGGGCTGGGGTGGGGCTGGGGTGGGCAGAGCACCAGGGAGCTCCCCCAATGCAGCGGGAGACTGAGGCAGAGCCGAGGGTGGGCGGGACTGGGGCAAACCATGGGGCGAATCTTTTGTGGCTTGCTCTTTTTTTAGCATGTGATTTTTTCCTTCTTCTTTTTAATTTTAAATTATTATCTTTTTTACAAATAGAAATACATCCCTTTTTAATTTTTATTTTTTATTTCATGTCATTGTTTTGTCTTTTTTTTAACTACACGAGCAATGCATGCAGCTATCTGTGTGCGTTGATATTGTTTAAGGTAATACTTATTTTCTGAAGGCAAGGCACATCATGTGGTAGAAAATTTCGTGCAAATTAGGAAACATGGAATTTTTTTAAGTTTTTTTTGTATCTTTTTTTTTTTTTTTTTAAAGAGGATGTAGTGGTGGGGGCGGGGGCTGGGCTATCGGGAAGGAGATAGAGCCAGGTATAATTTGCCATGCAGTATCAGCCGCCACGAGCTGACGTCAGCAGCCAGGTCACAGGAACCCTCGATTAAGCACCATGCAACGTTAGGTAGCTGGGGGCTGCCAGGTGCCCCTCCCCTCCCCCGCCTACCTGCACCCTAAGGTTCCCGGTTGAGAAGTTTCCGGGTGCCTCAAATGCACTACCCGCCCCTCCTGCCCTCCCGGAGAAAGGCCCAAGCTTTGGTTCCCGAAGGCCTGAGGGGCCCTGGGGACAGAAGAATGGACCCAGGGGGGTTCTCCACCCTCTCCGGCAATGGGAGGGCTGGGAGGGGTTGGATCTTGGGTCTTTCTCTAAGATCGAGTGGGTTTACCAAGCCCCTGGGGCTGGTTTGGGAGGAGAGTCCGGTTTCTGGGGAAGTGGGAGGAGGCTAGTCGGGCCAAGGAACTGGGAGTGGGAGCGGAGGGCCAGGCTGGGAGCAGACAGGCTTGAGGCCCTGCCCAGGGCCATGGCTTTGGCCTGAGCCCCAGGGTGGGGGTCGTGGTTGGGGGAGATATTCCCTAGCGCCAGGCATGAAGGAGGCCGGTGGGGGCTCAGGTGGACGGGCCGGGAGGGGTCCGTGTGTTTCGGTTCATTAACCCTAGAACACTTAACACCCCCTCCCGGGCCGGGTCCACCCGGGATGACCACCTGGGGTGAGGGCAGGGATGGTGCCAGGGAGCCGGGGTGGTGGGGGCACCCGGCATCCCCAGCTTAGTGTTTTGGGAACGGCTCAACGGAAAACATTTAGCAGATGGGAGATCCCCTACATAGCCCCCCCAGATGCTGGCGCCAAATCCCCTCCCAGGACACCCCCCACCCCACTCCAGGCTCATGTGGACTGCACTTGGTCCGGCCGTCTCTCCTTCTGGGGGCCCAGCTTCGAGGCACCTCCCTGGCTGTGCCCCACTTCAGGGGGGAGATGAAAGTGCAAACCGTGGTCCCCCTTTGGGCTGGGGGGCACCAGGGAGGGGGGGTGTCGCTCCAGGATGTAAGGCACTGGCAGAGGAGGCGTGGGGGCCCACCAGCTTCCCCAGACCCCACCCCCGCGCCCCAGCATGGCAGGACGCTCGGGAGATGCCCAGCTCTGCCCCTCGGAACCCCTTGGGGGTCCCATCTCTCTAGCTCTGAGGGGGGCATAGCGATGAGGGGTTGGTGACTGGAGGTGGCCAGGTTGCTAGGGGAGGGGTGGAGGATGCCCTCGGCCACTCGAGTCCCAGCTGGACAGAGGGGTGGGGGTGGGCGGTGGGAATCAGGCACTTAAACCACTCGCTCTCACCTCCCACCTCCGTGGGCTGCGTGGGGGGTCCACTCCTCCCGACGTGGGTGGAGGCTGTGGACACTGCCCCTCTCTCCCGGAGCTCCGGGCCCCTCGTCCCCCCACCCCAGCCCCTTCCTCGGAAAGTGCATTTCTTACAGTGTGTGCAACATGGATCCCTCCCCTGGGGGTGTGGAGCCAGGCCAGGAAGGGGTGTGGTGGGGGGGGTGGCCTCCTATGCTGAGGGGTGGGGCTGGGGGTCAATTGCATAGAGACATCTCCTCCCAAACTGGGCAGGGGAGGGGGCTGAAAGACCAAGTCCGAGTGAGTGAGCAGTCTCGCGGCGGGCGCGGGCAGGGCGGAGGTCCCGGGCCCAAGGCAGGACACTCCTGAGAAAGCCTCTGCCTCTGCGCCTCCCCTGGTGACGGCCTGGGTCTCCCCACAACCCCCTTCTACTCTTGTCACTTCCCTGCCCTCCGGTGGCCGCTGCTGCCCTTGCCGAGGGCGCCTGCCACCCGGTTTGGCAACGCCACGTGGGGTCCTGCCAAAGTCCCAACGGAGGCGGTGGGGGCGTGGGGAGAGGTGGCCTCGCTGGGCCCTGCCCCGCTGCCAGGCGCGGGCACCAGGCTGTGCTCACCTGGTCCTGGGCAGCGGCAGGGGCAGGCAGGTTCCTTCCAGAGAAGCAGCGGAGAGGAGATGAATAACTTAGGAGGGCGCACCCTGCGCCTTCTCGTCGCGGGAGGGGCGCCGCCCGGCCCTGGTCCGCAGAGGCGCCCGAGTCTTTACCTTTCGTCGACTTGGTTGGGTGGGTTTATTCTTTTTTCCCATTTGTCTTTTTTTCCTTTTTTCCTCCTGTGTTTATGTGTCTGTGTTTTGTCTTTCGGCCGGGCTGGGAGTCGGTGGGATTTTCTTGCTCGCTTTAACTTTCCACCAAAAACGTGGGCCGGGGGGCAGGCTGGGCAGTCCCCCGGGATTCCCGGGACGAAGGAGAGGGCGTGGGACAAAATCTTTCTTATCCTAGATACCAGGACTGGGGGGGGGCGATGGGGACACAGAGAGAGAGAAAGGGGGAGAGAGAGAGACATGGTGGTCAAGCTCTGCTGCCGACCTGACTCACCCCTGCCAACCCCCGGGCCCACCACCCGTGACCCTGGGCAGTGACTTGCCCAGCGCAAGGGCTGCCGGGTGGAAACCCAGGACGCGGCGCGAGTGGAACTCCTCTCAGCAGGAGTGTGTCCCGTGCAACTTTTGGGATATACTTAAATTAAACAGAATTTTAAGACATTTTTCATTTTCTAGAATTCCAATTTAGCTGAGCATCCTGAATTTTATTTGTTGACTCTACCAACCTGACTTCAGAACCTCGTTGTCCTGAGCGTAAACCGGGGGAGGGGGCGCGGGGCCCCCATGGCACCCCGCCCCCCGGCACAGGGAGTCCCCACACTGTGGCCAGGGCTACTGGCTTACTGTTTCTTTTAAAATAAACGTTTTCCTATTTAATGATCCCCCCAGAATCCCTTGTGAAGGATGGAGGGTGGCCCCCACCGCCTCTCTATTTCTCGTGACAAAGACTGGGGCTCAGAAAAGTCAAGTAACTTGCCCAAGGCCACCAGCGTGGCCAGAAGTCAGTCCTCACTCTCTCCCCATCCCTGGGGTTGATGCTTTAGTCCACCTTCAGGGACTGCTCACCAGGGCCCCTGAGCGGGGGCTGTGACTCCCCTTACGGGAGGGCACAGCTCTGGGCTTGCTCGGTATCCACAGGGGAGACCCTGGACTGACCTTCGCTTCCCCTGGGAATACATGCAAGCTGGTCATTGTGGGGTGGGCCTGGGGACCCCCTTCCGGCCCCACTGAGGTCAAAGGCAGGGCTGTTCCCCCAACTCCTACCATAAATGGATTGTGCCCCCTCCAACCAGGCCATCCCATCAAACCGGCGCCACTGTGGTTCCCAGCCCCTCATCTCCAGTCAAGTTCAAGTTCATCTAGGCCATTACCTCATGTCTGGTTTCCGTTGGCAACCAGACAGCCTCCCGGCGTGACCTCCCCTGTAGTGACCTCCTCCCTCCCCTCCAAGGCCCTTTGCCCTTCAGGTCTGACCCTGTAATGAGGGCAGGGGCATCCTCAAAATCCAGTCCCTTCCCTCAGCCCCACCCCACCCCGGGCTGAGGGTGCAACTGAGGCAGCGCAGGACCAGGGGTGAAGTCCAGGCTCTGGCGTCCCTCTGGCCTGGCCAGAGCCACCAGTGGGCAGCTTTGGGCATGCGGTTCAGGCTCTCTGGCCCTGACCCTCACTTCACTCATCTGCTGAGGGGGCGAGATGGACAGAAAGCTGGTGTCAACTGCGCGGCTGGGGGGTGGGGAGCGGTGCCCAGGGAGCCCCACGGGAGACAAAATGATGATGGCTGAGCACTGGGAGGGACTGACGGTGAAAGACTGGGGCGTGGGGGTGGAAAGGTGGGTAACTAACATGGGTGTGACCAGCTGGCATTAATGGGGGGCCCTGAGGAGGGGAGGGATATTGACGGGGAAGGGGCACTTACCGGGCAGGAGACAGAAAGGAGGGGAAGAGAAGCCTGCAGGCCGGCGGGCAGCCACGAGGCCGGCAGAGGAAAGCAAATCTGCAGAGTAATGACGCTGGAGGCAGAAGTGCTGACTTGGTCAGAAAGGACAGGCCTCTCGGCTCTGAGTGTGTGCGTGTGCATGTGTGTGTGCGTGTGCATGTGCGCGTGCGTGCGCGTGTGTGTGTCCTACCAGAGAGGGAGGTAGGGTTTCAAAGCTTCCTGTAGGAGTGGGGCTGGCCCCACCTGGGGACTGGGGTGCCCTCAATCCGGAGACTGGTGGCTCAGCCTGGGCAGCACTGACGGGTCCCTTCCACCTGACCTCCCCCCCTTCATCCCGATGAGGGACCTTGCCTCTCCCATCACCCAGGCCCTCCTGGGAGTCTCTCTCCCTCCCTTGTTGCCCATCTGCCAACACCAGCCCAGCAAGTTCCTTCCAGCTCCCAGAGCTCGCCGAGCTCCTCCCTCACTCTAACCCCTTCCATGGCTGCCAACGGCCCCAGGTCAAGCCCAGAACCTTTCAGTGTCTTTCACATTCAAGCTGTTTCTCCGTCACTTCCAGCCTTTGTCACTGAGCCCCCTGTCTGGCTGGCCTTTGCCACCTACCCTGGACGGCCCCCTTCTCCTGAGTTCTACCAGTCGAAGTCTCACTTCAGGGTCCCCATTGGGCCAGCTGGCCAAGGGAGCCAAAGAAATGTGTGGAACCCAAGGCCTGCCTCAGTGTCCCTCCCCTCCCACCAGCACCTGGGCCCTAGGGAGCGGGTCAGGTCAGAAAGCACCCCACACCCACCCAACACGGAGGCTGACAATGGGGTGGGACAGCAGAAGGGGAAGGGTTAAGTGGGTCGGGTCCTTCTTTTTTATTAGCCTTGGTTTCTGAAGCAACTAGTACCTTCCTGATCTGCAGGGAGAGGAAAAGCGCGGCTCCCTGAGCACTGGGGGCAGGGAGAGAGCAGGGCTTGTCCAGGGTCTTAGAGGGGGTGGCCACAGAGACCCCAGAACCCAAAGCAGAGAATCCTGAGGCCACCCTGGCTCATTTGCTGGGGGAGCCTGACCATGTGACTCCTCTGTTGGGATACCCATTAGGCTCTGCTAGACGGGACACTTGATATTGGGGGTGTGAGCAGTTATGTGGGACAGTCTTGGCCTTTCAGAGTCCTGTCCGGGTGGAGCCACTACCCCAGTGCTCCAGGCCCTTCGAGGGCTCTCTAGGAGGTGACAGAAGAGACAGGTTCAGAGTGGGCAAGGCAGAGCCCTGGTCTCCTGACCCAGCACCCCCTGCAGAGGGCTGGGCAGGGAGTAGGGGCCCTGCAGGACCCTCCCCCCACACTCTGGTCCTCCTGAGTGCCAGTAGCAACTGGGGCAGCCTCAGACGCTTCCCCAGGGAGCCAGGCTGTGTTAGAAGGTTCCTTGGACCTGGTTCAGAAGCTGATTCTGGTCTCAGCCTGGGTTACCTCTTTACCTCCTCCTGGCCCCCTGCTCACGGACTCTGCTGCAGGCGCCCCCTGCCCCCCGCCACAGCAGCCAGATGGTCTGTACAGATCCCGGCTCTGGGGTTCTGGTGATCTGTAGAGCCCCGAGCTAGTCTCTCTGGGCATCCTGGCCTTGGCAGGCTCACAGAGGCCGCTGATGTCCTGGGCCGGGAACCTGCAACAAGCTCCACCCTGACACACCCAGGTGCAGCCCCCAGCGCAGACGCCACCCGCCAGCACACTCCTGGCTTGACACAGCAGACTTGGACCCCTGAGCCGAGGCTGGTGCTGGGGACACACGGATGGAGCGGTCCCTTGAGGAAGCCGGGAAGCCTGGAGTCTGTCTGGACCCTGGGGATCCGCCCGTCGCTTCTGTGCAGCCTCGGGCAACTGGACCCTCCTCTCTGAACCTCCTTGTCTGGTCCTCAGCCCTCCCTTCAGCCTTCAGCTTCAGTAATGCCAGTCCGGCCCCTGCCACCCTCCCACCTCACAGTTAGAGCCTGGGGTGCAGGTGCTATACCTGCAGGCCCCATGCCCTGCCACAGACTGCCTCAGTTTCCCCACCTGCACCTGGCTAACATCCTGGAATCCTCTGCTACCCGTGCCCTCCTCCTCCACAGTTCCTCTGGCCAGCAGCACGGGAGGGGGTGAAGGCTGGGGGACTGAAAGTTCAGGTTGATGTGCTGTGTGATCCTGGGCAAGTCCCCTCATCTGTCTGGGCCTCAGTTTCCCCATCTGTACAGATGTGGAGGGGAAGCAATAACCTGAAGCAGCTCTAGGTGAGAAGTGGCCGGCAGGCTAGGGGCCGTACCGTCATCCTGTCCTCTGCAGCTAGGGGACATGAGGCCATGACAAGCTCTTGTGCCTCAAGGGGAAGCAGGGCAGGGGCTCGAGGCCCTGAATGGGTGTTGGAGGGGGTCACTGTGCCGGGTTGCAGCTGGGGCTGCAGCAAGAAACCCAGCAGGCCGGTCTCTCCCTGCACACCCCCTGCAGGCCCCTCTGCCCTGCCCCTCCCACCCCCCCACCAGCTGGCCCGTCGGCCCCTACCTGTGCCTGATAAATGCCCGCTGGATCCCTTGGTCCTAATCCCACAAAGGAACGGTTTGCAGGGGACGTGCCGGGCGTAGAGTAGGCTGCGGGGAGGAGAGAGACCGAGAGCCCGTTAGCGAAGAGGGCCACGCGGGAGCACCCAGAGAGAGTGGCCGCTTGCCCAGGGTCACACAGCACCCGGTGCCTCCGAGCTCGCTGACCGCCCCTGGTTGTTGCGGGCACCCCCAAAAAAGCCCACGGTTGCGGGGGAGGGACCCGGGGTCATGCGGGTGGGCTGTCTGTTGGGGGGAAGGCAGAGGATGAAAGATTCATCATTCAGAAACCACCTGTGAATTATTCAGGGTGTTCCGCTGCCTGGTCCGCCTGCGCCTGCGCCGGCGCCCCTTGCGGGCGCGTGAATTATTGAGGGCATTTTACTTATTAATTTTCCTCCTGGAGAGGACATGGGGAAGACTGGTGTGTGTGTGTGTGTGTGTGTGTGTGTGTGTACACACTTGTATATCTATATATACTCACACACTTGTATTTTAACTTCACGGATTACATTCGGCTGGTGAGTGAATATTTCACAACCTGGTGCTCCGAGGCGGGCTTGGGGACCTCAGACAAGCTGGGACCAGGGAGGCAGGAGGGTCCCCTTGAGGTCTCAGCCTGGAGGCGAGGTGGGTAAGTTGGAGGCAGGGGTTTGGGGAAGGGGATGAGGGATCAGGCTGGACTTACAGCTGGTGCAGGAAAGGGAATCATGTTTACTCTGCATCTATTAAGCACCTATCATACGCCAGGCACTGGGCATGATCCTACTTAACCTTCAGCGGCCTCTCTGCAGCAAACACGATTGTCACCCCGTTTCTCGGACGAGCAAGTAAGTGGAGCAGATGGTGACCCACATACAGACGCTGCACTCCGTGTTCCCCCGACCTATGTTACCGACTGGCTCCCCACCACCCTGCCAGGGGACACTGCCCACCCCACTCTATGGCTGGGAGCGCTAAGGTTCAGAGAGGGAGGCCATTTGCCCAAGGTCGCACTGGGGGTGAGCCGCAGAGGCAGGATTTGAGTCCTGTATCCAACACCTGGCCCCTGTGCTGGAGGCACTGTCCTGGGTGTGCTGGGCATCGAGGGTGGGGAGGACAGGCGGGGGCCAGGTGAGGACTGCGTGTGGGGTACGGGGGCTGAGGGGGCCTTCTTGCACAGGTGAGGGGAAGGAGCAGTGGTGGCATGGGGTGAAGGGGAGACTGAGATAGTAGGGAGAGGTCTGGGGGCTCTGAGCTTTCTGTCCAGGGCCACCAACTCGGGCAGTTCGACTTTCAAGGGGCCGGGAGGCCCTGGGTGCCGGGCACCCAGTGAGAGGATGGTGGGGTTGGTGCCCAGAGGGAGGCAGCTTGGAGGCAGACAGATGGTCCGCCGAGGCTGTACCGGGGCCCAGGGTGGCTGGGCACAGCACCACCGCTAATGGGATACATCCAAAATGGGGGTTCCTGGGAGCTACCTGGCTTGGATCAGCCCTGGACTGGGGGGTGCATGAGCAGGGGGGTGCAGTGAGCGGGAATCTAACTACATCCAGAGAGAAGGCCACCAACCCAGCGCCTTCTACCGGGCTGTGACCTGAAACCACATACAGAGAGCAGAAAGTTCTAGAAGGTGAAATAGCCAACAGAACGCCTTCTGGGTGTTAGGTACATCAGCAAGTAGGTGAGGACTGTCCCTTCTCCTGTGTAACCCAGCTGGGGTCACCGGTGGGAATAGGAGCCAGGTAGCTAGTTTTCCCAAGAACAGAGAACTCTGGAATTTTCATGCGAAATGCTCTATTTGGAAACCACCACAGCTTCTCATTCACTACAAACGAAAGGCATCCGGGCGGGTGGAAGGGGCAGGTCTATCCCTCAGGCCACCAGCCCGACATCTTTGTCTAATGCCAGCTGCTCCCAGCACGAAGGCTTAGCGGCTCAGGGTGGGCACGCAGGGGAACCCAGACCAATGAGGGCAGACCCCAGACTTACCCCAGGCTTGCTGCTCTGGCCTGTCATCCCCTAAGGCTGCCTGGGCCCTGAGTGGACCTGATCTCATGGCCCCCCAGGCCAGTTCCCACAGGGCCAGGCCTGAGCCCTGGACCCCAGCACCGCTTCCGGAGTGCTTACAGGCTGAGCTCTGCGACGTGCTTCCTCCCTCGGAGGTGGGTTTGGTGGCAAAAGGGAGTGCCAGCCGCGGCAGCCCCGGGGGCGGGGGGGACAGCATCTGAGCGGAAAGGCAGTGACTGGCCATTTTGAGCTGACCACTTCCATTTAACTGGGGGGACAGAGAGACAGGTGGTTAAGGCGGCGGCTGCCCCTCTGCCTCGGGCTGCTGTTTGTGTGGCCGGGACGGGTCTGGCGGGCGCCGCTTGCTTGAGCCTGCGCGCCTCCAGCATCGCCTCCTCTTGAAGCCACTTGAAACCCACTGGCTTTCCTTCCAGATGATGTCGCCTCATCCTAAACCTCACTTGACCTGCACGCGTGTTTCCTCGTCCACAACCAGCACGTCCTCAGCTACCCCCGCGCCTGTGGTTCCGAAACCCTAAAATCCCTCAACACCAAAGGCTTTTTGCTGGCCAAAGCCAGCCTGAGCTGCAGCTATGGTGTCTGATTTCGGGAGCCTGGTAGAACTGGTGCCCAGTTCTAACAAGGGAAATAACTGTCCTCCCACCCGGTGCGGGTCCGAGCACTTGGGACGAGGGGCTCCGGCCCCGCCGCTCACAGAACCTTCCAAAGCAGATCTGCATCCTCCGACGGTGGCCGTGTGGGGTGCCAGGGCCCCAGGGAGGACGCCGGGGGCCACGGGTGTGCGCTGCAGGAGCCCTGAGGGGCGGGGGGAGACCCATGCCCTCCACTCACCGGTCCAGGCTGCTGGCTGGCGGGGTCGCAGGCCAGTGAGACGAGATCTTTGAGCGGGTCCTGGGGGTTGAGGTGAGGCGGGTAGCGGATGGCCGTGTGCGGGAAGTAGGTGGACGCGGTCTGAGGCAGGATGGAAGTCGTGGGGAAGTGTAGTGCCGAGGACGGGTGGGGACTCCGGGCAATCCCTGTGGAGGTGGACAAGGGGGTGGTCAGCGGGGGAGGCGGCCCTCCTGGGGCCCTTCCTCTGTGTCCGCCTGACGCTTGCGGGCGTGGGCCAGTCGGCATCTCGGCGTGAGAACAGTAATCATGACGCGCCGGTACCCTCGTCAGCTCCACACTCTGCTCTGCTCACCCCACTGGGGTCTGGTGTCACCCTTTTGTTTTGTGAACCGAGGATGACACGGTGGCCCTCAGAAGCTGCGGGCTGCACAGCAAGCAGGTGGCAGACACAGGGTTTGTGCCCAGGTCACCTGGCCCCACGCCTTTCTTAACCCCTGGCTCCACCGGCTTTCTCTGTAGTGGGACTGGGCGGTCAGTATTTCCTTCCAGTTGATATATAATTTTCACACCATAGAATTCACCCTTTCAGTGGTTCTTTAGCGCACTCATGCAGTTGTGCCACCATCATCTTCACCTTTCAGAACGTTCCCATCACCCCCAAAAACCCCTTCCCATCAGCATCACCCCTACCCCCTGGGTCCATGAACCCCTCATGACCCTGGGGCTGAGCCTGTTCTGGGCGCTTCTCATCAATGGACTCACACACCGCGTGGCCCCGCGTGTCTGGCGTCTTGCACTCAACACGGGCTGTGCGTCCCTTGAGTGTGACATAAAGGGACCAAGTTGAGGGGTGAGGTCCAGGCAGTGAAGCCAGAGAGCATAAAAGTGGAAACTGAGGCCACAGGAGACTGAGTCCTGAGTCCTGCCTCTCACGGGGGCTGGGACCAGGCCTGGATGCTTTCCACCACCTCCAGACTTCCTGGCTGCAGCAGTGCAGCTGGTGGTCAGACTGCGGGTGGGACAGGTCGGGGCCCAACTGCCTCCACCACCCCAGCTCCGCACTCACCACTGTGCACGGCGATGACAGGCCGGTGGTGCTGGGTGAAGCCTGAGAGGCGTGGCGAGTCCTGGGGAGACGGGCTATTGAACGGCGACTTGTCCATCTCTGTTTTCTTCACTGGGGATGAGATGCCTGTGTGGGCAGCAGGGCCAGAGGGTCACAGGCCTGTGGGTGGGGAGGTGCCACCCCAGGACTCCTGGACTTCTCCCCTGGCTCTGCCTTTCAACCTCCAGGGAACCTGTGGGCTGGGGGCTGAGAGCCCATTTCACAGAGGAGCAAACCAAGGCTCAGAGCAGAGAAGGGGGCTTCCCAGGGTCATGTGACCCCTGAGATGAGGAGCCAGTGCCAACAAGGGCCCCGGGTGTCACTGCCAGGCCCGCATCTTTTCCCCTCCCCTAGTCAGATCAGTTCAGGTTGCTCTGAGCAGCTGGAGGAGCCAGAGCTCCAGAGCGGGTGTCAGGGTGAACAGAGAGGAGTCCCCTGCCAAAGCCAGTCGGGCCGGAGGAGCTCCGCGCTCAGTCCCTTCATCGGTACCAGGGAAGAGAGCACCTTTCGTCCTGGAGGGTCAAGTGAGACACACTGGGCGGGGGTTGAGGGGAGGGGCCTAGTGCGGCCCACCCGCTGGGGTCACTGGCTCACTGTCATCCTCTGCTGGCTGCTCTGGGGGGCTGAGCCTCCCGCTCAGCCTCTCCCACCTGCCTCCGCGAGTGAATGAATGAATGAATGAATGAATGAACGGTATAAAACGGGTGAGTAGACTCCTCGGAGACCCCGGCAAGGAGTGAACACGGGTCAGGAGGCAGCCCTGTCATTGTGACGCTGACGGTGGACTGTCCCGCAGCAGGGGACAAGAAACATGAGTGCCCCCCTCTCCTGCCTGCACCCCCCTCTGCCATCCTCTGGAGTAGCTCTTCCTGGTGACGGCTAAGGTTGGTGGCGTGCCTGAGACACACAGGCCCCTGCGCCGCTGGAGCTAGAACTGTAGGGAGGTTAGAGCCCCTGGAACTAGAACTGTAGGGGGGTTATGCGCCCCTGGAGCTAGAACTGCAGGGGGGTTAGCATCCCTGGAGCTAGAACTGCAGGGGGGTTATGCGCCCCTGGAGCTAGAACTGCAGGGGGGTTAGCATCCCTGGAGCTAGAACTGCAGGGGGGTTAGCATCCCTGGAGCTAGAACTGCAGGGGGGTTAGCATCCCTGGAGCTAGAACTGTAGGGGGGTTAGCATCCCTGGAGCTAGAACTGTAGGGGGGTTAGCGTCCCTGGAGCTAGAACTGTAGGGGGGTTAGCGCCCCTGGAGCTAGAACTGCAGGGGGGTTAGCATCCCTGGAGCTAGAACTGTAGGGGGGTTAGCATCCCTGGAGCTAGAACTGCAGGGGGGTTAGCGTCCCTGGAGCTAGAACTGTAGGGGGGTTAGCGCCCCTGGAGCTAGAACTGTAGGGGGGTTAGCGTCCCTGGAGCTAGAACTGTAGGGGGGTTAGCGCCCCTGGAGCTAGCACTGCAGGGCTGGTGTGCAGATCGGCTTGTTTACAAATTACACTGGGAGGCACCTCCTCCACCCCGCTCAGCACAAGGTCCCCTACTCCAGGGTCTGTGGCCCCTGCCCCGGCACTGCTGACCTCGGCAGGGACATCTCTGTGGAGGCCATCCTGGGCACTGAGGAGTGTGGCGCAGCGTCCCTGGCCCCACCCACTTGATTCCAGGAGCACCCCCAGTTGTGACAACACAGATGTCCTGGGAGTCACCCTGTGTTCCCCGGGGGCAGGATCACCCCGCTGCGCGCTGTTGCACTCCTCTGGGGCACGCTGCACTGTGTCTGGGTTTCCGGCACCGGTTCTGTAAGTGGGTATGCGTGTCCCCTCCAGCCCTGTGCACCCTCAGCGGCCGCCTTCCTGGGTTCTGTTTGCACTGGCAGGTCTCCGCCCTTTCTACCAGCACGCCTGGGGGTGAACCGGATCTGGGAACCAGCCCCCTGCTGGCCACCAGGGCAGTCCGCTGCTTTTGCCCTTACAAGCCCTGCTGCCCTGGACTGCCCCGAGCACGCAGCGTGCCGTGAGAGTGGGTGTGTGCCGCGGACGTGGTCAGGAGCTTCAGCAGCCTGCTGGGGCGTCATCGGGGCTCAGGAGCAGGGGCCTGGTCTCCCAGGGAACAGGAGCTGCTTGGTGGGAAGGAGGGCAGACAGGGAGGGGTGCCCTAGTGGCTATGCGTGTGCTCATGCCCACGCGGGAGGCGAGGGCTCCCCACTGGTGCTGTGGCAGGAACAAGCAAGGGCTGTCAGCTGCTCACTTAGGAGCATTTCCTAGAACAGCCTGTCCTGGATGGAAATAGCCCGGAGTGGACTCCCCCACCCCCATCTCACAGGCCCTTCTAGAGCGTCCAGAGACAGGGAGGGAGCGGGAGCCTGGCCTGGGCACTGCACAAAGGATAAACCTTGGTGCCCTTGGGCAGGCTCTGAGACCCCCGCCCAGGTGAAACCCAGGTGGCACATCTCAGTCTGCCCAGGTCACCCTCACAACTGCCCAAGAGGCCACAGGCGCCACCTGCTTGTGCAATGTGGAGACTGAGGCCTGATGGGGGAGTCACTTGACAAGGTCACAGAGCCACAAAGTTCAAGGCCCAACCTATGTCCCCACGCTGCACTCCACCACCTCCTCCTGCCCGGAGTTCAAAGAGAGGTGGGAGAGGGAAGCACTCGGGCAAGAGGAGAAAGGTGGGGTTGCCTACTTCACCCCATGCACTACCCGCCATGTGGGGGGCCCGGCCTGTGGGAAGGTCACAGAAGCAGAGGAGCACTGTGGCCTAAGGAGAGGTGCCTTCCCTGGCCCGCCTGGGTGGGTAGTCAGGGAAGGCCTTGCGAGGGGCAGGAGGAAAAGGGGCACTTCTGGCCAGGGCTGGGGCAGCCAGCAGCCGGAGGCTGGCACCTGGGGCGGGGGAGCTGCCTTCTGTGGGGCTGGGATGCCCCAGGGAGGGTGGCTGATGGGGGCTGGGTTCAGGCAGCACTCCCTGCCCTGGCGGTGGCCACTGCGGAGGAAGGGGGCGGGCGCTCTAATCAGCTTAACACCCTTAATGAACAGCTAATTGGGGGCTGTCTAGACAGGAAGCTGGAGGAAGCAAGGAGAAGGAAAGGAAGGAGAAGGGCGAGGAAGACCGGGAGGAGGCAGAAGGGGGAGGCGGGGGTGGGGGGGTGGGGGGGTGAGGGGGGCAGGAATGGGTAGCTGGGGGGGCCTCTGGAAGCTGGTCCCTGGGTTCTCCGCCCCTGTGTGACCACTTGCTAGTGCTCTGGAGTAAGCGACGTTGCTTCTCTGGACCTCATGGATCCCCTCTTTGCCCCCTGCAAGATGAGGCTGCCAGTCCCTAGGGTCAGCATTATCTGGACTGGAAGAACTGGAAAGGGGGTACTGGTGGCAGGGGCTCCCCATTGCTGGGGCATGCTGAGCCCAGATCAGCCCTCACTTTGTTACTGGGGAGCCTCTGCCTGTGCCAGCGTTATCTGCAGTGTGAGTCTGCTTTCCAGGCACAGCAGGGAGCGTCCAGGACATCCGTAGCTGTTACACTGGGGGTGCTCCTGGCATCAAGGGGGTGGGGCCAGGGATGCTGCTCAACACATCCCCACAGTGCTCAGGATGGCATCCCTCCTTGCCCTCCCAGACAGGGACTCGGGCTGATGTCGGCCGTGGCAAGAGGAGAAATTGTGGCATATGCCTTTGCTGGTTATGCCCTTCCATCAAATTCCCTGTACCCAAATCCCCCCGGGAAGCCTTCTTCTCATGTCCTCCCCTTCCCTACTGCTCCTTAGCTGTGAATTAATAATAACCCTAGTTTTTATGACCAACTGCATACTTTGGGTTAAATCTTGGGCTAAGGGCATAAAATTCTATTTACCCCTGCTAATCTCTTCCTAGGAGGCAGGCGGTGCCACTGGTAACCTAATCCTCTAGGAGAGAAACTAAAAGCCCAGAGAGGGTAAGTGATCTGTTTAGGGTCATACAGCCAAAAAGGGGACAATAAACCAGTTAATATAAGACCCCAAAGTCCTCACTGCTCTGCCATCCGGACTCCCCTCCTGTAGGAAGCCCTCACTGTTCTCACCAGGATGCACTTGCGCCTGGTGGAGGGAGTTTGCCATTACTGGAGGTAACCAAGTGGCAGCTGAAGGGGGACACACCCGGGAACCCCCATCTATTCTGTGGTCCCCCATTGCACAGCAGAAGCTGACACGGGTTCCTCCCTGTCCTCCCCCATCACGGCCACTCGCTCTCAGGCAGGAGGGCTGGAGCCCCCTGCGCCTCCGATGTTTCCATTCTTCTGAAATTTTCTTTTTCTTTTTTGAACTTTCTAAAGTGAAGCCAGCAGGTCCTAAAGGGTTTTTTATTTCCACTCGTTTTCTTGTCCTAACCAATAGACTTAAAGCTGTAATTTTTCCATTCAGGGCTGCTGTGGCTACACCATGGAGGCTCTTTCAGCACTTTATATGCGGACAGCCTCTTCAATCACAGAGGTACAGAGAAGTGCTTCTGAGATCTCCAGCAGTTAATGACAGGGTAGAAGCTAACTGTCTCCCCTTGTTCTCTAGCAACAACTTCATTTCGAGTTGTGCACATAACTGCATCCCTTGTGCCAGAGTATGCTCACATGACTAACACCTGATATGAGACGCTGGAAAATGCAGTCTTATTTTTGGGCAATTAAATGCCCATCTCAAAATGCCCATCTGCTTATCTCTATAAGTAGAAAAGGTAGGTAGGGCAACTTCTGAGAATGAGTCTTGAAAGGAGAGCGTATGCTTAGATTTGATCCTTATTTCCAGCTGGCTGGAAAGTAGACATGATGGCTGGAGCTCCAGCAGTTATCTTGGAGCTTGAGGTGGGAATGAAAACCACAATTAGTGGGGCATAAGGCAGGAGCCTAAATCCTTCACATCACACTTGCCAAGGGCTAAATATGGCTGGACATTTACTTGCAAGGGAAATGCTTTTGGGTAGTTTGTCTCACAATTAAACTGAAGCTTATTGGATAAAGGGTTTTTAAGGAGACAAACTTGATAGATGGGGGAAACCACAGATATACAACCATAGAGACACATGGATCCATAAATCAGAGCTTAGTAAATGGAGAGACAGGTTCTCCCAGTATTAGGTACCTGCTTTGGGAGACCACACTGTGGAAAAGGGAGGACTCTTAGGATCTCAAATGTCACAACCAGATGCCTTAGACACTGATTCAAAGAGAAGAGAATGTTGTGAGAATATTGTGCATGTTGTTCCATAGCTCTGAAGGAAGAATTATTGTTCTCATCATTCCCACTTTGGAAAGGAGGTAACTGAGAAGCAGAGCAGTTAAGTCACTCGCCCAAGTTACAGTCAGTGTCAGAGCTGGGGTTTTAACTCAGGTCTCTCTTATGCCTGAACCTGCCCTCTTATTTATTTATTTATTTATTTATTTATTTATTTATTTATTTATTTATACAAGCATGGGGTACAGTCAGAAGCGCGGGAGGATGAGAGAATTCACCAGAGCCAGAGCGGGGAGCAGAGCAGGCAGAAGGACCGAAGCACACTGCTGAGGGGAGCAGCGGGTGGCAGGAGAGGTCTGCGCACCATGTGGGACCCTCCTCCAGTGGCCGGGGAGCAGCCGGGGATCGAACCGGCGCCGCAGAGGTCGCGGGCAGCCTCACAACCCAGCGCTCAACCGCTGCGCCATCCGGGAGGCCCTGCCCTCTTAATTTTAATGTGATACTGCTTTTCAAGGATTCTGTAGGTATTATACTTTGTAAGGATCTTTATAAGAACGATTTTTATAACAAAGTGGACCCTAAGGAGCTAGATAGGAAGGGAGAAGAAAACAAGTCCTAAGGGTTGAGGGCTTATGTGCCAGGCCTGTTTTAGGGACATCACTTAATCCCCACAACAATTCTATAAGGCTACCCCATGGGGTGAACCCTTCAGAAGGGCTGGACAGAGAGATGATTTTAAAATCTGTGGGCACAGACCTCACTGAGTATCCGAGGAATGCCAGGGCGCTCCCCCAGTGTAGCCTACAGTCCACTTTGCACACCACTTCCTGAGTATCACAGATGCCAACCCACTAGAGGGCTGAACTTAAGGTGAAAGGGACTCTAGATGAGAACTGTGGTGGCCATGAGGACCCCAAAGAAGAAAAATCTTAGGACAAAGCCCTTGAGGAGATGGTAGTAAACAAAGAACTTGGAGGAGCTGGTGTTTAATAGACAAAAGACCCTATGGAGCTGCTGACCCTACAGAATAGGAACCCCATGAGAAAGACACTGACCAGAACCCTACAAGGATGGAAGAGGAAAAGAACACAATCTCCCTGGGAAAGGATGCTATGAGAAAAGAGCAATCACAGAGAGGAAGGGCCTCGCTGGTGGCGCAAGGGGTTAAGCACCGCACTATGAAGCTATCCTCAGCCACTGCAGCACGAGTTCGATCCCCGGCAGGGAGAAACCACATGGCGTGGCAGACCTCTCCTGTTACACCTGCTGCTCCCCTCAGCAGTGTACGACAGTCAATCTGCCTGTTCTGTTCCCCACTCTGTCTCTGGTGAATCCTTCCCACCCCCCCGCGCCCGCATCTCTGGCCTGTACCCTAGCTCTTGTATGCATAAATAAATCTTAAAAAAAAAAAAAAGGAAAAAAATTTCCAAGGAAGACCCCAGTAAGAAGTTTGCCTCATGGTCTATGGCAAACCAGGAAGAAGTACCCCCTCGATCAGTGCTGCTACTGAACCGATTCTGTAGATCTGGGACCCAAGGAACAAGGCTCTTAACCAGCAAAGGGTGGTTGCACAAGATGACTCTCTGCCCTCTCCAGCCTGAGCAGAACCAAAACGCTCTGGGGATAGAAATCAGACTTCCCCAGCCCGCGAGACTACAGTTCCCAGGAGGCCCCGCGGCTCAGGCCACTTCCCCGGCGCCCACGCAGTGCCTGCCGGGACACGTAGTCCCGGCCGCGATGACCCCGACCGGAAGACCGGCTGCGCCCCCGCCGACAGCCCCACCTCCTTCCATGTCCTCCGTCCAGTTGCGGCTGCTACTCGTGGGAGAGCTGGGCGAAGTGTAGTAATCGCCACCGGGGCTTGTGTCCACGTCTTCCTCCATCGAGCCCGATTTGTGCCGCTTGCTCCTACCGTGAGGTAAAGAGTAAGCAGGCCGGTTACCACGGAAACGGGGCGGGCGGGCTGGGCTGACTTCCGGCCTCGGGGGCGGGGCGAGGGAGGGCGCGGCCGCGAGGCCTCGCGGGAGCCGCGACGCCCCGTCAGCGTCCGGGTCAGCCGGCCCGTGGCTCGGACGGGACTCCTGGGGTGCGGGGCCGGAGGCACTCGGCCTAGGTCCCACAGCAAGCCAGGGTGGAGGCTGAAGCCTCAAAGACCTGGTTAATCGTTTGGCCGACTGTACTCCTCTGGTCAGCCCGGAAGGGTCGTGATCCCATTTTACAGATGGGGAGACCGAGGCCAAGCTCAGGGTCACACAGTGTGTCAGCAAGAACCTGAGTCCGCATCCTCGCGGAATCTCAAGGGCTGGAGGCTCTGGAAGCCCAGAATGGGCTCAGGCCTGGGGAAAGAGGCCTTTAGGACTGGGTTTTAGAGCATGGGGATTCGTTGTCTAGGTGGGAGGGAAACAGGCATACCAGGGAGAGGACCGAACAAGCTGGGGTCAGATGGAGTGGATGGGGGTTGTGATCTGCCCAGAGGTGGGGACCCCAGCACGTACCCGCTGGAGGAAGTGCTGGGTAGCGTTCTTCTCATGCCGGTGCTAGCCGGATTCAGGTCGTAGGCCAGGTGCCCTTGCAGCTCCCCCAGGGAGAAGTTGGGTCCTGTTCCAGTCACCACGGGTGCTGCAGACGGTAACATAGAGGAGAGTAAGGGAAGGAGTAAGGTTCGGGGTCACAGTTGGACCTGGATGGGTGGAGAGAGCCTCTGGGGCAGGCAGTCAGAAGGAAAACAACTTCCCAAATTGGTCTGGTTCAATGGATCAGAAGACCAAGGCTGTCAAGAAAGACCAAGGTCACACTGGGAGCCAGAGGCATAACCAGAACTGGAGGCCGAGCTTCCCAGTCCTCCCAGAGGCCAGGCTCTGCTGAAGTGGAAAGGGAGGATGAGTGATGGGCAAGCAAAGTGCCTACAAGTCCCTGGGAGTGTCTAGGAGAGAAGTGTGGGTTCCTAGTAAATCAAGGCAAAGCAGGTAGGAGGGGTAGGGCTCTTGGGGGTCCCCTCCTTGGACAGGGTAGGGGAGGCCTCAGGAAGAAGTGATGGATACTGGAGTGGGAGGTCATCATCCCTGTCCATAGCATTTGGAGTACATTTCCTGGGAGAAGCACGTCTCCTTGAGCTTGAACTCTGGCAAGGGCCAGATACTGCCCTGCCTGGGAACCTGGGACTGGTGGTGGGTTGGCTGGGGAGGATGAAGGGGAGCAGGGTAGAGCTGGGTCCTTCCTTCTCCCTGAGCCCTTACCCCTCCAAGGTCCCAGGGCAGGGTGGGGGCACTTACTCCGCGACACTTGGATTAGCTCGGTGACACTGAACACACCGGAAGTGACGAAGCTCTCCTGGAAGTCGGTGGTGTCTGCAACAGGGAGAGCATGAGGTTCAGGGGGTGGCTGCATAAGCCAACTCTCCTTCCTTGATTACCCCCCTCCCCCATCCCCTGGGACTTCCCAGACTGTGGGGCTGGACACATTTCCTGGGGGACACCCTGTGTACCCCCTGCAGCACTACAGAGAAGGGGGTGGTGAGGCGAAGGTGGCCAGTTAAGCTCCTCCCAGTCGGACCAGGAGTCCCTCCACCCTAACAGCTGGACTGGACATTCTTTTCTGAGACTCCCTTTAATCGTCAGGCTCAGCCACCCCCCACCCCATGGTGGGCACTTTATCCAGTCAGGGCCTTTGCGCACATCCCCAGCTGCATGGGGGCAGCCCTTTATGCTGTGTCAGGCTGTACACACCAGTGGAGGCCGGACCAAGTCTCCCACTCAGTGATCTTGAGTGTCAGGGCTGGGGAAAGAGGCACTTGGGACTGGGTTTTAAAGGACGAGTAGGAGTTTCCCAAGTGGAACTTAAAAATAGGCAAATACAACGTGACCAGCTCATGGTCACACAGCATATCTCAGCAGGAGCTGCTGTCAGCATTCTCGAGGCCGCTCAACAGCTGGAGGGTGTGGGAGCCCAGAGTGCGGTATCCAGGGAGAGGAACGAACCAGCTGGGGTTAAATGGAGATGGGTGTGTCCCCAGAGTGGGGACCACAACATGTACTCCCCGGGAGAAACTTGATGCTTCTAAATCTTCAAAATGGGGACCATATGCCTGGTCATCCAGGTCGTTGTGAGCTATGCGTCAGGCACGTAGCACAGCTGCCTGCTTTCTCTACGTCACTCATTGCCCTGTGCAGTCCTGCAGGTTTTTTCCTCTCTATAGACTAGGGGCTCCATGAGGATGAGGTGTCTGGCCAGTCCCTCCAGTGTCCTCAAAGCCTGGCAAAAAGCAGGGGCTCAGGACCATGGGGCGGGGTGGAGGGGCCATAGGCAGCAGTTAAAATTCCTGCAGTGTCCGCAGAAACACTCCTGAACCCTCTCCAGGCTGGGGTGGTTTGGATTCACTTCATGAATTTGGAAACTGAGGTTGGCTCCAAGAGAGCCTTAGATAACTTGGGGCAGGCCAAACCCGGAACCCCTGTGCGTCAGATCATTTTATTCAACAAGCATTTACTGGGCCTCTCCAGTGTCTGATGCCCAGCCAGGTGCTTGGGGACACGGGAGATGAAGACAGATTTCGGAAGTGGCTGCTCCCTGGGCCTCACAGTCACGTGTGGTTAAGGATGCCACATGAGCTCAGTATGTCAAGGAGCACGTGCCCAGATGTTCACACGGCGTGATTATGTAGCCTATGCTGGAGACACCCGAGACGTCCGTCAGTGGACACGTATAGAAACACACGTGCCCACCACACTAGAATATTATTCAGCCGTGAAAAGGAGGGAAGCTCTGATATGGGTTTCAAGGTCCAGGTGGGTGGGCCTTGGACACAAGATGCTTGGGGAGAGAAGCCAGAAACACGAAGCCACACAGAGCGAGTCCTGGTGTGAAATGTCCAGGACAGGCCCAGCCACGGAGTGGGTTTGTGGTGCCAGGGCCTGGGGGAGGGGGAGGAGGCAAACTGCTGGTGGGGACGGTTTCTTTCTCTTCCTTTCAAACCCCTGCCTTTTCTTTGCCTCCAGCGTTGCCCTTCCTCCCTGCTCGCCTCGCTCCCTCCCTCTCTCCCTTCAACATTCCCCCTTGTTTTCACTCTTGCACTTTCACGTATGCATGTTACTGTATTATAATAATACACCCAAGCTGTCCTTGGAAAGTCTGCCTCTGCCAAAAAAGTGTGAATTTCTCGAAATCAGGGATTCTGTATTCTCGGTGCCTGATGTCTCGACAGGCGCATAATACAGCTCAGACAGTGAAGTGTCGCTCCAGGCTGTTCCCATGTCTGCTCCTCTCTCCTTTCTCTTTCCCCCACCACCATCCCGCGTGCCCCCTTGTCCCCCCCACCCCAACCTTGACCTCAGGGATATTTACTGATGTCCACTGGTTTTTGAAAGTGTTTGGGGTTATGGAATTGCCCACTCCGTCAATGTCCAGTGTTTGTTTTTACCATTCTGACAGACCTGGCTGCACATAATTCTCTCACATTCCCTCCCTGAAAATCCTTGCATTTCCTCCTTCCTTATAGCTGCACACAGCAGGGAGCCTGTGGGGGTTGTGCTGACGGTTCCACATCCTGCGGACAGATGCCCCGGAGTGGGGTTGCTGGGTTGTACATTTCCCTTTTTATTTTTTTAAAGGGATATTCAGATTTCCTTAGTGGTTGCACCAATTCCCGTGGCCATCAGCTCTGTAATGGGGCTCCTTTTTCTGCGCGTCCCCTCCAGCACTTGTTATTGGGGGTCTTTTTATGATGTGCTCTTCTCAGTGAAAGGTCCATGCAGGAGGCCTGAATGCAGGAGCCAACCAGGAAGCCCACCTGGGGGGCAGGAATGCGGATACCTGCCTGAGGACTCAGACAATGAGCCTCCCCCTAAGCGCGCGGGTGAGGACCCACAGTCAGGCACCCCGTTTTGTATCGGGGTTGCTCTACAACACCCCCTCCCCCTAGGAGTCTCATCTCAGACAAAGAACCTCTACCTGCCCTACAAACTTTTCCCGCCCTTCGAGCCCAACTACCCACCTGACCTCTCCTCGCCCTATAAAACCCTGCTTCCCCCTAACAACATGCGCGGCTTCACTGACCCCCGTCTTGGTCTGTGAGGTCCGCCCGGGGCGCAATAAACTTTCCCTCCCTTTGAGAACTGTAGCCTGGCTCTCCTTGTCTTTACCGCGCCGAACCTTTCATCTTGGTGCCGCAAACCCGGGAAGGCCGTGTCCCCTGGCGCCGGGGCCGCCTTCTCGTCCCTGGGACCTCTCCTCTCCATTGCAGACGCCTCACACCCACCACCGGCCTTAATCCTTGGGGTAAGTCACTGCCTGACCCTCCTTCCTGGGAGGCCCTCGCCTCTGGCTATTCGGCTCCTCTCCTGACTCCCGTACGGTACCGTGGTTGGCTGTTCCGTAAACCGTGGGCCCACGTCAGCCAACTCCCGTACACCTAGACCCTGGATCTGGGGACGCCCTTCCAGACTAGGTGCCCGAATCCTAGGCGCAACCGAGCGGTGGAGACGTCCCCCTCGCTTGTCTGCCTCCGTTCTGAAGGCCAGGACCGAATCGGGGGACGCCGCGATTCGGGGCCTGCGCCCCCGACGGCCAGTTCAGGTTCGTGGGACGCTGCGTCCTGACTCTGCCCCCGTAAGTTGGGAAAGGAGCCGACTTAGTCATGGGGTCCGCAAATTCCAAGCCGAGCCCGGCCACTCCACTGGGATGCCTTCTCTCAAACCTCAGTCCGTTGGGACTTAGGCCGGATATACGCCCTAAGCGTCTGGTCTTTCACTGCAACACTGCATGGCCTCAGTATCAATTGGACAATGGTTCCCATTGGCCCGAGCATGGCACTTTTGACTTCTTGGTCCTTACAGACCTAAACAATTCTGTCACCGCAGTGGAACATGGTCAGAGATCCTTAGGGCCAGGCTGTCTTTCTCTTGCGCTCCGCCCTTTCCCTCCCTCCTGAAAACCTGCCGTACTTTCTAAGTCCCTCTCTCTCTTTGCCCTCTGCAGACCCCTCTTCTGCATTCTCTAATCCTCTAAATTCTCAGTCTTCACCTCCTCCAGCTCCCCAATCCAGCCCCTCCCCCCCTTTCTTTTCACCTCCCAGCTGCCACACCCTCTCCCTGCTAATCCTCTTCTCCCTCCCCGCAGGTAAGTGGGTGGGACTGAAGGAGGAGTTAGAATCCATGTTCCTTTCTCTGTCTGATCTCTCCCAACTTGAAAAGCGTCTTGGCTCTTTCACAAACTATCCCACTACCTACACCTAAATTTCATGATCTTACCCAAGCCTATGACCATACATGTAATTACATGTTATCTTCTCTTCCACCCTGACCTCTGACCTGTCCCCTAGCTGGTCTCCAACCGGCAGCGCCTAAACCTATAAACATTCATAAGCTCAAAAACATTACCTAGTCTTCCTCAAAAAACCCTCCTGACTTCCAAAGGCTGAAAATGGTCCTCAAACCCCTATCCGGGACCTGCTGAACATGGCCTTTACAGTATTTAACAACCAGGAGGAATGGGACAGGGCAGAGAGGGAACTCCGCAGTTGCCAGAAGGCTGAGCTTCAAGCTCAGGCCCCAGTAGCTGCCTTGAGACCACCAGGCCCTGCTCCTCCAACGACCGCAGCGCCTGCTGCCCAACAGAGGACGACAATGGGCCCCATGGGCCCCAAGCAACCGACCGCCGCCGAAGCCTGCTTCAAATGTGGCCAAGAACACTGGTCCAGACAATGCCCCAACCCCGCCCTCCGCCAGGACCGTGCCTCATCTGCAACGTCCAGGGTCACTGGAAAAGTGACTGTCCCTCCACACCTGGCTGTGGTGGGCCAGTCCTTCCAGTCCCTGCAACTCTTGCCACCGGCGGTCTTGGGTTCGGCGGCTGAGGACTGAAGAGGCCCGGACTCATCAACTCCGATAACCTTCGAGGAGCCCAGGGTAACGGTCAAGGTAGCAGGTAAGTCCATCTCCTTTCTGGCTGACACGGGGTCTACCTTCTCTGTCCTCCCCTCCTAATCCAGTCAAGTTTATCCTTCTCAGGCCTCGGTTACGGGAGTTGACGGCCTTCCTTCTCAGCCCAGGACCACTGGTCCCCTCTTTCCTAGTCATGCCTCCTTGCCCCACACCACTCCTGGGTCACGATCTTCTGACCAAACTCAGGGCTACTCTCTCATGGTTCCAACACCCTAGCGCTGCTCTCATCCTCCCACGACTCCAAACATCTCCTAATCCTTCTCAGGACTTCCCGCTGTCTCCTTCCACTGTCAACCCCCTGTTCTGGAATATCTCTATCCTGATTGTTGCCACCCATCGTACCCCAGTCCTCATTCGCCTTAAGGATCCCTCTTCTTTTCCCTCTCTCTCCCAGTTTCCAATCTCCCTCACTCACCGTCTGGGTCTCAAACCCATCAGCCAACAACTCCTGGGAAAGGGACTCCTTACTCCTATCCACTCGCCCTGTAATACTCCCATTCTCCCTGGAAAAAAGCCTGATGGTTCTTATCCCCTAGTTCAAAACCTTTGCCTCATTAATGAAGTGGTGGTGCCTGTCCATCCTGTAGTGCCAAACCCCTACACCCTTCTGTCTTATATACCATCTTCTACCCCACACTTCTCTGACCTCAAAAATGCCTTTTTTACCATCCCTCTGGATCCTCAATGTTACTTACTATTCGCTTTTACTTGGGAAAATCCGAACACACACCTCCCAGCAACTGGCCTGGACAGTCCTGCCTTAGGGTTCCTGGGACAGCCCTCATGTGCTTGGTCAGGCATGAGCTAGTGATCTCTCGTCATGTCATACTCCACCCCGCACTCTCCTCCACTGTGTTGCTGACTCCTCTGCCGTCCTGCTCTGCCACAATCTCAGCAACACACTGCACAACTCCTCAGCTTCCTGTGATCCAAAGAATACTGTCTCCCCATCCAAAGCTCAACTTTCAGTTCCCATAGTCGTCTATCTGGGTCTTCGACTAACTCCTTCCTCCAAACAGCTGACAGTGGACCACAAACAGGCCATCCGGGACCTTCCCTCCTCTGAATTGACAAAACAAATCCTTTCTTTCCTAGGTTTGGTTGGATTCTTCTGACACTGTATCCCTAATTTTGCTTCCTTAGCCAAGCCACTGTATGATACAGCAAAAGCCTCCCTGAAGGACCTCTCCAATCCCCTGGAGAGTCCGCAGGGTCACACATACCCTTCTGAAGACACCTGTCCTTACCCTTCCTGATCCAGAAAAGCCTTTGCTCCTGTTCACAGCCGAACGTCGGGGTATGGCGGCAGGTGTCCTTTCCCAGCCTCTGAGCCCAGCTCTGCGTCCTGTCGCTTATCTCTCCAAGCAGATGGATTCCACTGTCAGGGGCTGGCAACCCTGCCCTAGAGCCCTGGCAGTGGCAGCCCAACTCACCCGAAAATCCCTCAAACTTACTCCGGAAAGACCCACCCAAGTACATTCCTCGCACTGCCTTCAGGCCCTCCTGTCTCCCCGCTCGCTCTCCACTCTCACTCCTTCCCATTTACAGGATTTCCATGTGCTCTTCATTGAAAATCCCCTGGTGAGTCTCACTCAGTCTAATTCTCTTAACCCAGCCACTCTCCTGCCTGTCTCTGGCCACCTTCTGCCATTCATTCATGTCCTAAAATCCTGGAAGAAATGCAAACCTCCAAACTGATTCTCCTTTGTCAGATGCCTCCTGTGTTTGTAGACTGGCAGCTCTTGAAAAGGTGCGCGAGGTCAGCGGAGGGCTGCCTAGGCCACTGTTACCATTGATCAGGTAATCGACACAAAAAAAAAAAAACTGCCCGGAAGAACCACCTTCCAAAAGACAAAACTCATAGCACTTAACCAGGGACCTTACCCTCAGCAAACATAAGAAAGTCAACATCCATATAAATTCAAAATATGCCTGCCTTTTTGCTCACAGTCATGCTGCGATTTGGCAGGAAAGGGGATTCCTTTCCACCAAGGGGTCCCCCATCATGAATGCTAACTTATCCTTAAGCTTTTAATAGCCTTGCAGCTTCCAACTGAAGTCGCCATGATCCACTGAAAGGACACCAACTGACAATTCTTACCACAGGGAATAACAAGGCGGATGCAAGGGTTTTCGCTCTCACAACTGACTCTGCTGCAGACCCTTCCCCTATTCTCTATCAGTCCCCTCCATCACTCCGACTTAGGAGCCTAATGAGCGCCAATTCCTGAGTCTTCTCTTCTTCCACCCCTCCTTGAGTGCAAAAGTCTGACAAATATGTTCCTGTCGTCAAACCTATGCTTGCATGTCACCTCAAAGGGGAGTTCGCCTACCCTCTTTTGCAGCTCACCAACTGCGTGGACACCTACCGGGACAGGATTGACCTCTCCCTACTCAGCCAACTGCTTCAGGAACACACAGACCGGTACTTACCCAGTCCTGCCTCGGATCTCGACCCCCTCAACCAACCTTCCCTACCACTACATCCAGGAGACCAAGTCCTGCTCAAATCGCTTCAGCCAAAGCCACTGCAGCCTCGGTGGACCGGCCCACGCACGGTTATTCTCACCATGCCTACAGCGGTAACACTTCTGGGACACCCCTCCTGGCACCATCTATCACGGGTCAAACGTGCCCCTGAAGACAAACAGTATGTATGTTATAACCTGGGTCCTACTAGGATGTGCATTTCTTGTCAAAATCTCCCCTAGCTCAGTGTCCTGGGTATGGAAATTCAAAGTTAGGGAGACCTTTGTCTCAGGATCCACTGAGACCACCCACTAGGTGGGTACTGCGGAGTGCCCACAGGCCAGATGCACAGCACCCATCACTCTCACCCTCTCTTTCATCGATTACTAACCCTATAAACACCTTGTTTTGTTTCTTTACCATCAAACCTTAGATCACTACAAAAATACCTATAGAGAATATGGGGGGTGCCCTTACCAGTCATGCACAGTGCACCTTCCAGACAAAGGCCAAATGTTCTCTCTGGTCCGTCATAATACGGGCTTCAATATGAATCAAGTTAGCTATGCTATTTCAGATCCTTGGGACCAACATTGGGTACAAGGAGTCCAAGCCGCAGGGTACACTGGCTGGCATTCCTATCCAGTGGCAACACTGACTCCAATCACAGCTACCCCTGCTATCAAACTGATGCCCTTGTCAGCTTTCATTCCTGTACTTCTAACCTTTCGGTTACTTCTGTACTCCGAACAACAGCAAAGGGAACCTTTTTCTGGTGCAATGGCTCTCTCTCTCAGTGTATTAATTCTGCTACTCCAGGCCCACGTACTCTCTCGTGGTCCCACAGTTAACTCTGTACAGACGGTCTGAGTTAGGTTAGTTATTCTCACCACATCGGACTATGCGGGCAGCCTTTCTTCCAATCATGGTTGTAATCAGCCTGGCATCATCGATAGCAGCTGCAAGTATGGCAGGTGGGGCCCTGGAACACAGCCTGATTTCTGCCCAGAAATTTTATAAAAAGATACCTCCTTACAAAAAACCTGTGTGTCTTTAGCATCATTACACAGACAGCTCACCTCCCTGGCACAGGTCACTCTCCAAAACCGGCGGGCTCTGGACTTGTTAACAGCTAATAAAGGGGGTACCTGCCTGTTCCTCAGGGGAGAATGTTATTACTAGTAAAACCGGGGACTCCAACTCTCCGCTGACATGGTTTCAAAATCCTATAGTGTCATGGCTCCTCCCACTCTTGGGGCCAATACTAATGATAACCTTATTTTTTTCTTTTCTTCGCTGCTTGTCTCCTAAAATTCATACAGGCTCGCATTCGGGAAATGTCTCCTACCACCTTTAACCAACTCCTTCTCCACCCATATTCTCGCATCCCTGCAGAAGACCCTCACAACCAGGCCTGAGCCACCCCCTTGGTCTTCGCCCCTTTTCAGCAGGAAGTAGCCAAAGAAAGAACCGTCGCCCCTTTTCCTATCAACAAAAGGCTGGTATGAAAGGTCCATGCAGGAGGCCTGAATGCAGGAGCCAACCAGGAAGCCCACCTGGGGGGCAGGAATGCGGATACCTGCCTGAGGACTCAGACAATGAGCCTCCCCCCTCCCCCTAGGAGTCTCATCTCAGACAAAGAACCTCTACCTGCCCTACAAACTTTTCCCGCCCTTCGAGCCCAACTACCCACCTGACCTCTCCTCGCCCTATAAAACCCTGCTTCCCCCTAACAACGTGCGCGGCTTCACTGACCCCCGCCTTGGGTGCGTGAGGTCCGCCCGGGGCGCAATAAACTTTCCCTCCCTTTGAGAACTGTAGCCTGGCTCTCCTTGTCTTTACCGCGCCGAACCTTTCACTCAGGGGTGTGAGGTGATATTTCTTCGCAGTTTTAAGCTGCCCCTCTCTTATTAGGAGTGACCATGAACATTTTTTCAAATATCTTTTGGCCTCCTGGATATCCTCTTTGGTGGACTGTCCTATTTAGTGCCCATTTACTAATTAGCTTTTTTAAAATTGTTGGATTGTGTGAGTTTTTATATACATCTTGGATATTCATCCCATAGAAGATTTTTTTTTTTAACTTGAGGGACTCCCAATTGTTTGTTTTTGTTTTTAATTCCTTTTCCATAGGGGTTGAGTCCCTCATAGGGGTTGAGTCCCTCACAATATCTTTATTGTTGATAGCATAGAATATGTCACCAATTTTTTTCCCTATGTATTTTATTGTTGCAGTTCTGATGTCTCTCTCTTTAATCCCCTTGAGTTTATTTTGGTGTATGGTGTTAGCAAGTAATCTACCTCTTTCTCTCCAGTCTCCCCAGCACCATTTATTAAAGAGACTGTCTTCCCCGCGTTTTATGGTCATAGCTGTTTTATCATAGATTAGCTGCTGTATGTATGTGGATTTATTTCTGGGCTTTCGATTCTGTTCCATTGATCCGTGTATCTGTTTTTGTGCCAACACCATGCTGCTTTTATACTGTTGGAGATGGGTTTCCTTGTCACCAGTGCTGGGAATGAAAAAGCTGGCAATGGTTGGGCAGCACTGTGACTACTAAATATCACTGAATTGTACATTTTAATATGGTTGAAACGATGCATTTTACGTTATGTGTATTTTGCTACAATTAAAAAAAAACTTTCAAAAGATGGTTAAGTCAAATGTGTGGTGTGTCAGAGGCAGCAAGGCAGGTGGGGTGGCGGGGAGCAGTTTTACACAAAGGGCTGAAAGTGACGATTTGCCAAGTCCTCAGGGTAGGGATGGGTGAGTAGAACACATGCCTCAGAATCGGGGAAGTGCCAAGAGCAGCCCCTGGCACAGGGTAACTGACCTGTGAACGTTGGCTACTCTGACTAGGAGGTTCTTAAACATGTTGCTTTGCGACTTCCCTGAGGGCCACAGTGTTCCTGGCAGCAGGAACTGTCTCTTTATAAAGGCCCAGAGGCTTGGCAAGGTGGAGACTACCAAGGCAGGAACAGAAGGAGCCAGGGAGGTGGTCAGAGTGGTGGCGGGTCCAGCAGGTGGGGGGGGGGGCGCTCTGCGCTTTGGGGGGTGGTGGTGGTGGTGGTGGTGATGGGAACAGTTTTTCTCCAGGCCCCCAGGGGGCAGCATGAGCCACAGGGAGCTCACAGTGGTGCCCAGTTCCACGGCTGCCCAAGATTCAGGCCCTGGCCGGTTCAGGGCCCTGAGCCTCTTGTGGTATAGGGTCTGTACATACCATTCTTGGTGTGATTACTGTCTGCCCAGGCCCATGCTGGGAGACTCAGGCCGTATCATCCCAGGGAGGAGAGGACGCCCTCCCTCCCCACCCCCCCCATGTCCAGGGGAAGTGGCTGTCACTGTTTCCTGCCGACCCAGCTGGACCCATGCCCCTCTGCCCTCCCCCACTGGGGTTTCCTGTTTGTGCAGCACTAACCCAGCTCCATCTCCAGGGGACTCCCTAGCAGGCGGGGAGGAAGTGATTTCCTCCGCCAGACTCAAACTCCCCAAGGGATCAGGCAAGGGCCGCTGCTGCCGCTGCCCCCGCCTGCCTTGAACATCTGGTTTGGAGGGAGGTGCCTGGGGATCATAGCAGGCCAAGGAGGACTCAGGGTCACAGACGGCCAGGGCCACTGCGGAGTGGCGGGGGAGGGTATGTGTGTGTGGGCGGGGCCGTGAGCCTTCTGGAACGGTTCAGTCTCCCTGTGCGTGCCTGTGCCAGTCCTTCCAAGCCGATGCCCTCACCCACTGGCTTTTCTTCTTCCCTCCTTTCTTCCTCTTTTTCGCTCCTCCTTCCTCCTGATGTACCACCCCTTTTAGTTTCTGTTTTTCTCTGCTTCTTCCCGCCCTCTCTCCTTTTTTCTCTCTACAAACACTGGGCACCCACTATGTACAGGTCCTCTTCTAAGCACTGAGGACACAACAGTGATCAAAACGGATGAAAGCCCCTGTCCTTGAGGAAGTGATGTGCCAGCAGGAGAGAGAAGCATGCACAGGCTGTCGCTGAGCCACTAAACAAGTACATATGTAATTACTAACTTTTTCCGAAGGAAATAAAACAGAGCGCAGAGATTGAGAATGGCTGAAGCTGCTTGAACTGGGGGGCTCATGGGCTTTTGAGCCGAAAGAGCTGGAGAAAGAGAGAGCAACTAGCTGTCCAGGTGGAGGGCACAGCCTGGGAAAGGCCCTGGGGCAGGACCAGGACTGGCATGTTGGAGAAACAGTGAGAAGGTCCTTCTAGCTAGAGCAACGTGAGTGAAGAAGACAGTGAGGCAGAGAAGGCCAGAAGGGGATGGGACAGGTGATCTGGCGGGGGACTTCAGCTTTGACCCTGAGGGAGGTGGGAACCCTGGAGGGCTGCAGGCAGAGGAGGGTGAGACCTGACTCATGGTGCTCAGATGTGTGAGCTGTGGGGGAGGACAGACCATGCAGGGTGGGAGCCTGGACCACCCAGGAGCCTTCGCTGGTCCAGGTGGGCGAGAGGACCGGACCAGGGCAGGAGCAGGGACTTTGCAGCGTCCAAATCCTTCCACGGGGCTGCAGGACCCTCGGGAGCCCTCCTGTGGGGGGAGTACCATGGAGCCCAGAACCTGGGAGTTCAGTCATGGGCTCCCATGCCAGCGGCTCTCCAAGCCGCAGTTTCCTCAGCTGCAAAAGGGGAGAGCAGCAACTCTCGCCCACAGCCAGGCTATGAGGAATGGATCCGTTAACATGTGTGATCCTAAATAGGACTGCCAGCCCCAGACTTACCCAGTGTGATGGGCTTGCTGTCCTCCTGGTCAGAGCCCATCCCTGCCCGGGGACTGCCACTCTGCTCCGCATCTGCAAGAGAGGGAGAAGGATGGGTTGACACTGCAGGGACTCCCCCAACCAGGTGGCGATGAGGCATCGGTGCTGGTGAGGCTGGGCCACTGCCATGGAGATGGTGCTCCCCAAACATGCCTAGTGCCTGCCTGGCCTCTCTCTTGGCTGCTGCCCCCAAGAGTTGTGGATTTCTGGCCAGGCACCTGCAGATGCCAACACAGGTGCCTGGACTGCCCCCGTATCTCTGTGCCTCACTCACGGGGCTGACTCAGGGAGGGGTTAGAGTCTTTTGCTTTTGACCCTCAATTTTCTCATCTGTGAAATCAGGATCATTCATTTCATTCTGCCTCAACCTAATGAGGGAGGTGTCATCATGCCCATTTTATAGATGAGGAAACTGAGGATCAGAGAGATGTATCCTTGAAGCCTCAGACCTCTGCCCCTTAGCCTTTGCCTTTGAAGTCCTGAGGCTCAGCTCTTGGTCTTGGGTGGCCACTCAGAGCCCCCAGAGAGGGGGCCAAAGGGTGTCCATCTGCAGCTGCAACGTCCTTACCAGCTGGCCTAGCTTGGGGCTCCCTCCCACTCAGGCGCCCGCCCCGCCATCTTATCTAAAAATAATCACACTCCTTGGCAGACAGGCGAAGCAGACAGACGCTGAGCTCAGCATTATCGGCTCTGGTGGCCTGAGTGGAGGGTGAGTCGCGCCAGCCCCTCTGCTGCCCCCACATCCTCCACCCTGGACTGAGGGCCAGGGAGTATGGCCAGGCCCTTCCAGACAGGACCCCCAGCCCTGTCCAGTGGCCTCTCAGGTCAACGACAAGTGGCAGGAATCCCCGTCAAATGACAAAGAAAGAAAATCAAGGCCATCCCATGTCCCACACCCCAAAGCTGGCAGGTAACTGCTGTGTGACCTCAGCAAGTAGCTCAACTGTTCTGAGCCTTCCTTTTCTCCTCTTTCAAATGGGCATGAATATCTGGGCCTGGACTGGATCGCCAGCCATTGCAAGGAGAGGATACACATGAGGCGCTCAGGGTACCTCGAGATCTCCACCCATGGCCATGTCCATCATGTTATCACTCCTGTTGCGTTTAAACCCCTAGGTAACTGCAAATGGGGTGATTTTTCTCATTTAAGTGTTCCCTTAGATTCTTATGATAGCCACGAATCGGGCATTGCCAGTGCACCCATTTTATAGACCAGGAAAACAGCGGGTTGGAGCTAGGAACAAGTTCCCACCCCTCCCCACTTGGGGGCTGTTCTATTCTTGGCGTGCGCGACAGGGCCGAGAGTGTCCGTGAGCCACGTGGCCTCTGGGGTCAGATTCCTGAGTTTGGATCCCAGCTCTGTGGGCCTCTGAAGCAGCGTGGTCCTGGGGAGGTCACTTCCTTCCTTTCAGCACCTGCTTTCCCCTCAGGGCTGCCGAGGGGGTGACAATGATGCTTCCTAAACAGCTCCTGAGCTTGGCACCGTGCTGGTGGCTGTGCATACATGGAAGGTTCAGCACTCATTGTCCCCCACAACAGGGATGCCCTCCACAGCCATGCCGTGCCTCAATTTCCCAATCCATGACAGGAATGGGAGGGTGTGGCCCCTCCTTGATTCAGCTTTGCAGCCCCAGTCGTGGCTGACTGGGCTGGGCAGGGCTGGGCAGCAGCTGAGGGGAGTGTGCCCGGCTCGGCCCCACGCCCTGTGGCCACTGCTGTGCTGGGCAGTCAGTGGCCCCTCAGAGCCCGCCAGACCCGCTTGGATGGCCATGAAGCTGGGCCTGGGCAGCCACTCTTTTGGGAAGAGCCCAGCCTGGGCAGCCAGCCGCCTGGGCTCCAGGCCTTGGGCTCTTCTGGAATGGGCACCCACACGACTCAGCTGGCTGCAGTGCCTGGTTAGCACTCAGGAAGGGGAGGATGTTTTGAATACCTACTATGTGTTCATGCTTTGGAACCAGGTAGACAGGGCTGGGGGGGGCTCAGACCCATTAACTCATCTCTGTGCACCCTACTGTCCTTATCTGTGAAATGGGCACAGTAATGAATGCAGTGAAGTGCCCCAAACAGCGGTGGGCACACAGTGAGTGCTTTACCAACTGGAGGGTGAGCTTTATTACTATGATTACTTTACGAACATTCCCTTTGTTGTTGCTGCCTTGAGTGCTGATACTTTCTTTTTTTTTTTTATAATTTTTTTTTTTAATAGAGGCATGTTTTTATTTATTTATTTATTTATTTATTTATTTTGTTTGTTTGTTTGTTTATACATGCACTGGGTACAGTCAGAAGCGCGGGAGGGTGAGAAAATTCACCAGAGTCAGAGCGGGGAGCAGAGCAGGCAGAAGGACCGAAGGACACTGCTGAGGGGAGCAGCGGGTGGCAGGAGAGGTCTGCGCGCCATGTGGGACCCTCCTCAGGTGGCCGGGGAGCAGCCGGGGATCGAACCGGCGCTGCAGCTGCGGGCAGCTTCGCAACCCAGCGCTCAACCGCTGCGCCACCTGGGAGGCCCCGAGTGCTGATACTTTCTAGCAAAGCAATGACCCTGATTTCCTGCTGGCTCTACCTTGGCACTCTTACCCTATTGCTCATTCGCCCTGTGACCTCAGGTAACCCACACCACCTCTCTTGAGGCTCAGTTTCCTCCTCTGTAAAATGGTGGAGAAAATACCCATCTCCCAGGGTGTGTTGGATCCACAAGTCAGTTAATATGATGTTTAAGAGCCTTCCTGGTGGCCTAGGGGTTAAGTCTCAGTGCTGTCACCACTATGGCCTGAGTTCGATCCACGGCTGCTGACCCACATGGCGCAGCAGACCTCTCCTGTCTCCCCGCTGCTCCCCTCAGCAGTGTATTTCACTGGCTCCACCTGTTCTGCTCCCAACTCTGTCTCTAATGAAACCTCTCACTCCTGACACCTCTGGCCTACACCCCAGTTCTTCGATGCATAAATAAATAATTTTTAAAAAATATTTATAAAAGGATTGGCACCAAATTGACATCAATACATAATAGGTTTGGGGCATGATTCTAACTGATGTGTTTTTTTTTTTTTTTTTTTAACCTCCTGCCATCAGGATAAATTAACTGATGTGTTTTTAATTTTGGTTTCTAATTGCTCCTCATAGCATTTAGAAATGCGATTTTGCCTGTTAAACTTGTACTCTACAACCTTGCTGAACTTACTTAGTTCTAAGAGATTTTTTTTTTTTTGCATAAATTTCAAGGAATCTATTTTCTGTGCACACCATCATGTCAAATTTTACTTGTTCCTTTCTAATCTGTATGCCTCTGTTTTCCTTTCCTTGTGTTATTGCACTGGCCTGGAGTCTCAGTACAATACTGAACAAAAGTGGTGAAAATGGATACACTTGTCTTGCTGCTCATCTTTGGGGGAGTTTGTTCAGTCCCCCACTAAGTGGGACATTAGCTGTGGGGTTCTGCAGATCTAGTTATGGGGCTGAGAAAGTTATCTGTCCATAGTTCTGTGAGCTTTTAAAATTTAAGTCAGTGTAACTTCTAAGTACTATATACTATCTCCTTAAACTTTTCAAATTTCATTTAAAAATTGTTGTTAAAACACATAACATAGGGCCTCCCCGGTGGCGCAGCGGTTGAGCGCTGGGTTGCAAAGCTGCCTGCAGCCTCTGCAGCGCAGGTTCAATCCCCGGCTGCTCCCCGGCCTCCGGAGGAGGGTCCCGCATGGCGCGCAGACCTCTCCTGCTACCCGCTGCTCCCCTCAGCAGAGTACTTTGGTCCTTCTGCCTGCTCTGCTCCCCGCTCTGGCTCTGGTGAATTCTCTCACCCTCCCGCGCTTCTGACTGTACCCAGTGCTTGTATAAATAAATAAATAAAAATTAAAAAAAAAAAAAAAAAAAAGCCAACCTGAAGGGATAAATGGAGGGACAAGATATAGTATACAGTGACATGGCATAACATTTATTAAGCACCTACTGCATGTCATGCTTAGGACACATTTAAAAAAAAAAAAAAAAAAAAAAAACACATAACATAAAATGTATCATCTTAGCCATTTTTGGGGCCTGGGGAAAACAAACAGCTCAGTGGCATTCAACACATCCACGTTATTGTGCAACCATCTCCCCGCTATCTCCAGAACTTTCTCATCTTTCCAAATTGATGTGGTGTCCCAGTAAAGGTTAACTCCCCTCCCCTCTCCCAATCCCTGGCGCCCACACGGTGCCTGTGACCCCACAGACCTCCTGCGAGGGGATCACATGGGATTTGTGCTGTTGTGTTGGGCTTATTTCACTGAGCTTCATGTTCTCAAATCCATCCATGTTGTAGGTGTGTCAGGATTTCCTTTCTTTTCATTATTGCTATCTCATTTTTAATCATCTCTAAAGCTTGCAACTATTTCACCTCCACCTGCTCACCACTTCCTGTCCTTCGGCTTCTGAAAATGTCTCATCTTCCAGAGCTGTCAGAACAAGAGCCACTAGCACATGTGACTATATTTAAATTAGCTAAATTGAAATTTTTAATTTTTGAATTAAAATTTTAGAACTTTCCATCCCACTGGTCATATTTCAACTACTCAATAGCCACATGCGGCCTACGGCAACCGAACTGGATGGTGCTGGATGGTGCCATTATCAGACGGTTCTGTTGGGCTGAGCTGCTCTGGAAAAATCGAGGGGGTGGGGAGGGCACAGATAGTTCTTCTTCCCATCACTCCTTCGATTTAACAAATGTGCCCAGCGTGGCTAATACCTAAAGAACAGCGAATGCCCAAGGCTTGAGCAGCCCTGGCACCTGGTGGGTGGCTTTCGTTTACCAGTTTCTGACTGTGTTAAGTGCCCCTAGGCACCACGCGATTAAATCTACCCAATGATAAGTTTGATAAACTGAGGTCCAGCTCAGAGAATCTCTTCCCTAAAATTGATGTCAAATTGAAAGATATTGTCGGCCTAGCTCAGAGGTTCTTAACTGCAGTGATTCTGTCCCCCAGGACTGTGTGGGGACATTGGTGGTTGTCACAACTAGGAGTGCTTCTGGCATCAAGTGCACGGTCCAGGAATGCCGTCAGCACCCCCAGCGCCCAGGTCAGATCTCCACAGAGTGACTAGCCCACGTCAGCAGTGCCGGGGAAGGAACAGACGTGATCAAGATCATCTATTCTCAGGGGCAGTGATTGGTTCTTGGGGGATGAGGCAAAATAATTTTGCTTTTTAAAATGTATAAAACATACAGATAGATATTGATACAGCACAATGATATTGATATAAAACTTGATGTGGGGGAGCTATTAGGGGGAAAGTGTCTAAAAAGACTCTCCAGGGGAAGGCAATGATAAAAAAAAAACAAAAGATCATGTGTATTTTTAAAGGGCTGTGGAAAGAAAAAGAAGACTGTGTGACAGAAACCAAATGTGACCCACAGGTCTAAAATATTTGCTCTGTCCCTGTCCTGATGGTTTGCTGCCTCCAGGCTTGAGCAGCCTCAGACAAGTTCTTCAGCATCTCTTAGCCTCCATTTTCTCATCCATAAATTGGAGCTGAGTGGCACTACAGCTTACTTCTCTCCTTTGATCACCTAGCAAATGGGTGCCTGGGGACACAGCAGCGACCAAATGGGCAAAAACCCTTGTCCTCATGGCACTGAAATCCTAAGGGGGATGGATGTGGGGACAGTGGGCAACAAACAGATAAGCAAATAAGCCAGCAGGATAATTTCAGGATGTGCCAAATGCAAGGGAGGGTCACACAACCCAGAGATGGGAGTGGCAGGCTGATGTGGGGTTAAGACTAGAGCTCTTGGGACAACTGAACAAGGCCGCTCTGTGTGAGATGGTACATGCCAATAGTTAACACTTAGTGAGTCATTCCTTTGACTATGTTAAGCTGCAAGTTTCACCTCCATTGACTCATCATCTTCGAAAGTCCCCCAGGAAGGACATGCAATTACCCCCCCCCCATTTTCCAGATAGGGAAACTGAGCACAAAACTGGGCAGCAACACATTTAAATCCACAGAGCACCAGCTGGGCGCCACAGGCTTGGAATTAGTGCCCGATACCCTGAGACCCCACATTTGGGTCTTTTTTTTGGTGAGATTTATTTATTTTTACATAAGAACCGGGGTACAGGCCAGATGCGCGGGAGGGTGAGAAGATTCACCAGAGACAGAGCGGGGAACAGAACAGGCAGACTGACGAAATACACTGCTGAGGGGAGCAGCAGGCGAGACAGGAGAGGTCTGCTTCACCATGTGGGATTCTTGCTGGCTGCCCGGGATAGAACCCACGCTGTAGAGGCTGCAGACAGCTTCACAGTGCGGTGCTCAACCGCCTGCGCCACCAGGGAGGCCCACATTTGGGTCTTTTCTGTGCTTTTAACTAGGTGGGGCTCAGGAACTTCCTTGGGGGGAGGGACTCAGTTCTTCTCCTCTCTAGGATTCTTTTCTTATCAGTAATTTGGGGTGATCCCTGGTGGTTGGACCCCATTTTTTTGACCCATCAAAGCCTGTTGCTGGGTGTCCCAAGCCTTCCCCATTGCCTGAGGTCCTTTCTGTCACACAAATGGTTCACTGTGGCACTGGGGATGGCTGGGGGCAGAATAAATCCTTCTCACCTCTCTGCTCTACCTGTGCCTACAAGTCCCCCAGGGGAACCGAGCCCCTACACCCTGTTACACACTCCAGAGCACCCCTACCTCAGCTCACTGAGGTGGAGGCAGTGTATCCGGGCCAATAATAACAGCAGCCACTGCCACGCAGAAATGGCCGACCAGACTCACATGTCAGGTCATGCATTTGCCAGTCTTGTCTTGACGCACCCTGCAGCAATCTTTGACGGAGGCTGGCAACTTCTGGGTTACCCAGAGAGGGTCAGTAAACTTGCCCAAAGTCACACAGCAGGCAAGGCTGATATGCCAACTGGTTTCATCAACTTCTTTCTTACAATCACAAAATGAGAATCTTATCGTATGTAATGCTCACCACAGGCTTTCAAACGTTTGCCTGTGCGTTCTCTCCTGCCATGCTCGCCCTCCTCCCACACCCACAGCCCCGCTTGCACTGGCCTTTCCCTGTGGTGCTTGTGTTGCTCACAACATATTCTCAGTCACTCGAGAAGCAGGTGGATGCGCTCCCCTGGGTAAGACCTGAGGCAGGACGGAGGGAGTTTGTGAACCCAAGTCCACAGGCTCAACAGCCAGGCTGGGGATCTCCTAGAGGTGCTGTCAGGATACGCAGACTTAACCGGAGCATGGGATTCCGTGGCCCAAAAGCGTGGGCATTGCTGTGGGTGTCTCGGGGCAGTTTTCTGAGCCTTTAGGATGCACGGGGGTCTTGAAGAAGTGGCAGGTCCCACACTTGTCTGACGGGGGGCATCTTAGAGCAGTGCCCTAAGAGCTGGGTTTCCAGCCCGGGCACAGCCCTGGGCTCGGTTGGGATAACCTTGGATTAGTCATGCCTTCCCTCTGGGCCGTGGTTTTCCCCATCTAGGAAGTAGGCATTTTTAGCTGTTGCCTAACTTTTGGGTGTAAGCTGGAAACTGAAGGGGCTCAGGCAAGGACGGGCCAATCACAGATTAAGGGATAAATACTGTTTTGGTGACAGCGTTTTGCCAAACTCAGAGATTAATGAACTTTGCCCCCACGATTCCCAGCCTCCCTCAGGTCAAAGCTCAAGTCCTCCCTGTGCCCACAAGGTCCTGCATGACTGACCCCCTTCCCTCCCTGCCCTCACCTCCTCCTCCTCTCCCCTCACTCTCCCCGCTCTGGCACATGGGCCTCCTCGCTCTGGCACATGGGCCTCCTCGCTGTTCCTCCCACCTGCCAGGTGTGGTTCTGCCCCAGGGCCTTTACATCGCTGGGCTCTCTGCCTACAACCCTGTTCCCTTAGGTGTCTGTCTAAACGGCTCGCGTTTCCCCCTCCTTGGAAAGGTTTAAAGACCTTTGAACACCTCCTCTGAGAGACACACGAGGCTCTGTAGCACCATGCACAAAACATAACACACTCCTGCTAGCGTGCTGGCTCCCGGCAGCAGCTGTATTTTAAGTGACATGCCCCTCTGACCTGGGACCGGTTGTTTCGACTTCCTAAGTTCTCGAGGTGTTCATGTGCAGCCAGAATGTCACTCCCCACCCCCACCCCCACTAACCTTTTGCTCAAACAAACACATGACCATGGCGACAATAGAAATGTAAACTGGATCCCATTCACCAAGTGTACAAACTGTTCTTTTCTGTCCATGGCCGTGAGCCCAAATTTGGTCTGTCCCAGCCCATGACAAAGGCGCCGCCATGGCCTCCGGTCCCACCCTTCCCTCCCGGGAGCACCCAGTCCCTTTGCACCAGACAGCTCCCTTCATCCTGGTGGCCGAAACTTCCGCTATTCGTAAGTGGGGAGATCAGCGCCCCACCCGGCTTTCATCTAACAGATGTTAGACTGACCACCTACTCCTCTCCAGGCTGGGGGGAGCTGGCAGAGAGCCAAGTGAGGAGACAGCCAGGAAATGAGCCAACGGAAGAAACTTGAGATAATCTCACATGGTTCTGAGTTCCACCGAGGCGGGAAAGTTGGGAGAGGGGTCAGAGGGTGACTTTGGGCAGAGAAGTTAGGCAGGACCGCACTGAGGACTAAAGTATGGGAAGCTGGCATGGGAAGAGCTGGGGCAGATGATGCAGCAAGTGCAAATGCCCTGGGGCAGGGAGAAACATGGACTGTTTGAGGAACAGAGAGAGACCTGGTAGAACCAGCCAGAACTTGGTAAGTAAAGTGGAGAGAAGCTGGACCACTCAGAGCCATGGGCGTCACCCTGAGACCCTTGAGTTTTATTCAAGTGCTATGAGAAGTGACTCTAGTTATTTTAAGATATCTCTGGCTCAGAGGATGTGGAGAAATTGGAAGCCTCACGCACTGTTGGTGGGAATGTGAAATGGCATAGCTACCACGGAAAACAGCTTGGTGGTTCCTCAGAAAGGTAAACATAGAATTACCGTATGACCCAGCAATTCCACTTCTGTGAGTCTACCCGAAAGCATTGAGCACGAGGACTCAGACAGATATCTGCACACCCATGTTCACCGCATGATTCACTGAGCCCCAGGGTGGAGGCCACCGGCCCAAGAGCCCGTGGGGCAATGAATGGACAAGCCCAATAGGGTCCATCTACACAGTGGGTATCACTGAGCCTTATGGAGAAGTTAATTCTGACACTCGCTGCGGCGTAGACGGCCCTGAGTGAAATCAGACACCAATACTGTGTGATCCACTCCCAGGAGGTCCTGGGAGTCACATCCACACACAGGAGGTAGAGGGTGGGTGGCAGGGCCTGGGGGAGGGGAGGGCAGTTAGTGTTTAATGGGGACAGGGCTCCAGTTTGGGAAGATGAGAAAGTTCTAGAGATGAGGGTGGGGACGGCTGCCCCACAGCGTGAACGTGCTGACGCCACTGAGCTGTGCGCTTAAATGTGGCTAAATTGGTGAATTTTAGGCTACATATATATGTTATCACTGCCACCACCACCCCCCCCACACACACAGACACGCACACACAGACACACACACAGACACGCACACACAGACACACACACAGACACGCACAGCTTCCGGCTGTGAGTAATTCTGGACTCTCAGGCCTGGGAGACCAGGGAGGAGGTGTGGGCAGGCGTCCCGGCAGACACAACAGCCTGGCTCGCGGTGCCGGCCGGGGAACGGACAGAGGAGTCTTATTTATCTCTGGGATGAAGGAAGGACAGGACTCACTGAAACCAAAATTGCACTTTTTAGAAACCCCGCGGGATACGGGAGGGCCTGGGGTTCCCATCGGGCCCCTGCGGCACGTCTGCCGGGCCAGCATGGGCTGCTGCGGTGAGCTGGCCGGCTGCTTTCTCCACCTCAGCGGGCTTCCAAGTGTAGCTGGCTCTGCCGGCTGCCACGTCCGCCTCCCAACACCAGCCAGCGAGAGAGCGCCAAAGCCAGGCCCTGGAATTCCCAGCTCCTGGGCATCACTGGCCATGTTTAAACACTGGCCGGATAAGAGTCAACTCTCTTTGTCGTGGAAGGCCACGCCGTACCTGCGACCCCGGCCTTTGTCTTCCACGATCCCGCCGTGTTCACCTTCCCTGTCCCTCTCCTTCTCAGGAAGACGCCAGCCATCTTTTACAATCAGCTCTAACAACTCCTCGGACACCCTCTCCTGGCCGTGTCTACCCTGTGTCCTAGCCCCATCCCACTGCAGCGTGAGACTATGAATATATGAAAGTCCAGAGTCCTCTCTGCAGGCCCCCGGGCCTGTGCGCCCTGACCGCTCCCGCTCTCCCCTCACTCACTCTCTGTTTGAGGAACAGAGAGAGACCTGGTAGAACCAGCCAGAACTTGGTAAGTAAAGTGGAGAGAAGCTGGACCACTCAGAGCCATGGGCGTCACCCTGAGACCCTTGAGTTTTATTCAAGTGCTATGAATAGCACAGCCACACAGAGGTCTCCCGGCTGTTCCTCCGACACGCTGGGCAGGGTTCTGCCCCAGGACCTTTGTATAGGCTGTTCCCTCTTCGCGAAACTCTCTTCCCTGCAAATGCCTACTGTTTGGCTCACTTTCTCAAGTTATTTAGGTTTCTGCTCAAAGGAGGTTTATGTGTCCACAGCTACCAGCAGAGGATCTGGGCTTGAATGGAATCCGTGTCCCTCCCAAGAAGTGTGACAGTGGATCCCCGGGTATGTCTAGTTGTTACTACCTGCTGTGTGCTCCCTAGCCCTCCACCTGCATCCCACATCCCACCCTGTGTCTGTGCAAACCTAAGCATAAGGGGGAACTGATTCTTTCATTCAACACATGTATCGAGTACCTACTGTGTGCCAGACCCTGTCCTAGGGCAGAGGACACAGCAATGAACCAAACAGACGTAGGGCCTGGACCCAGGAGGTTTGTACTCCTGGGTTTCCCCGCAGTGATCCTGAGGAGGGCTGGGCCGGGGTTTAGCCACAGCATGAATGCTTCAGGCTAAATTGAATGAACTTAGACTTCTCTGGTAATGTGGCAGGTAGGAGGGAACCAGAATTGCCCTGGGTGTCTAGGAATTCCAGGACAAACCCTGACTCTCCTTGAAGAAACCCCTCCTGCCTGAGTAGGATCGAGAGCACGGCCCCCAGGCTAGCACCCTGAGAACTGGCTATTGGTCTTGCCACTGCTGTGTGACCTCAGTGAAAGTACTTTCCTTCTCTGAGCCTCCACCACTTAGCACAGAGATTCTACAACCCTGCCCTCCCCACCTCCCCAGCCTGTCTCCAGGGGCTATTTTTGACAAACAAAAGGAAAAAAGCATGATGTTAGACATTCGTGGTGTTCATTGGGCCCTGGGGGAATGATCTGGGAAACTGACAAGGAGCGGGAGAGCAGAGAGGCAAAAGGGCCTCCCACGGGGTGACCTCCTGGTCGCCAGTGTCTACCCGAGCCTCCCCTCCCTCCCCCTGCCTTGTCCTTCCTGACCAGCTCTGTTCCTCGAGTCTGGACCACACTTTCCATCTCCCTCTGCCCTGCCGCTGGCCGCCTGGGCCAGAGCCAACCTGCTTCGGAATCACTTTCAAAGAAAAGTTTCTTTTTTCTTCCCACCCGGTCCTGCTCTCGCCCCCGCCTACAACATGGCCTGGCTTTGGGCCTCGCCAGGCTCTCATGGACACCTTGGGCCAGTGGGTCAGGGTAGTGATCAACCACTGCCCCCCCACTGTCCCCAGCGCCAGGCCTGGGCTGTTCCAACTGGCAGCCTTGAGCTGGACTTGGGGCGTTGTGGGGGGGTGCCCAAGGGGAGCTTTGGCCTGGTTGTTTCAGGATGTCCGACCTGAGGTGTCGGTGGGGTGGCCCTCATAGGCCACAGGGCCTACTTTGAGGCCTACAGGCCCGGACGCGTCCCATCTCGGGATGCTTTTGGCGGCCACGCCACTTTATGACATCATTGTTCTGTCGGCCATTTTCTCATCTCCCTCCCCTGGGTTCCAGAGGCTTCTTCCAGCCTTGGCGGCCATTTTGTGTGCGCAGGAGGAGCGGGCTGGCACGGGCCTCGAGCGCCAGGCCCTCCCCCTCCTGGGTGGGGTGAATGGGGGGGACAGAGGAGGGAGGGAGGTGGGGGAGCACTGCTCAACCTTGTCCCGCCTCCCCTTTCCTCCGGCTTCCTCTGCAGCCTCTGAAGGGTTAAACATGAATGTGCCAACAGGGCGGTGGCCATGCCAGGCAGCCTAGCGGCGCATGCCCACTGCCAGCCGGGGACACCCTGCACGGGCTGCTACCACTGCACCCCCCAGGACTGCCACTCGGTGCAAACCAAACCCCAATGGGTGGCACAAAGGATGTGAACAACAAGGTTAAAAATACCCACACGCGCAACCTTGCCCCCCCTTCCTGGTCCCCTCCAATGTCAAATGTGTCAACGCCACCCAGGGAGGGGGGGGGCAGACTTAAAATAACTTGCTGTTTACATTTGGAGCAAATTCTTGGCTTCTCCAGCAGCCAAGCCAAGGCCTCCTCCTGCCTGCCTGGCAGGCCTGTTCAGCGGCAGCTGTGTGTGGGGGAGATGGGGCAAGCCGGGGGAGGAGCTCCAGGCGCCACATGTGCCCGCGGGCTGAACACACATGCGTGGGCCCACACGGAGGGGGACGGGCAAGCCCCGGAAGTCATTTGTGGCCACATGGTGGCAGGAGCCAGCGGAAGCACCATAAAACACCATGCCAACCATGGGCACAGGGTGAGGGCGGGGGGGCACCCCTCTTTGAGACTCCAGAGAAAGCTCCCTGGGCTTGGAGTGGGGTCAGCAGAATCGGTGCCATCTTAGTCTTGCTTGGGAAGGCAGGGAGCGGGGCACAGATATGTCTCTGTGCCTCAGTTTCCCTTTCTGTTGAAGTAGATGTTGCGCTGCAAACACCTCAGATTGTTGGGCTCTCTGTTTTACAGAGGAAAGCTGAGGGTCAGAGATAGGAAGGTCTTTCCCAGGTCTCATGGTTGGCAAGTGGGCAAGGGGTTTGGGCCTAGTTATTCTGATTCTATAAACGGCTGCCCTGAAGCAGGAGGGAGGCTGGGAATTAGAGGACCTACGCCTCAAGGATGGGGAGTGGGCAGCCTTTCTCCAGCCTTCCTGTGGCCTCTCTTCCTGGAGTCTGGCATATAGTCGGTGCCCAATTAATGCTTGCACGTCGCTGGCACTTAGCAGATGCCTGCAGACAAGTGAGTGTGATTATTCCACACTGCAGGCACTGGACACAAGTTTGTTGCATGAATGATTTGAATTATCTCTATAGTGCCTGGCATACAACAGGCGCAAAAGCAATGCTTGTCAGAGAAAGGAATCTGAGGGACCTTGGGAATATTGGGGATACAGATTCCAACCAATGTGACACAGGGCCAGGTAGGGAATGTCCCCCAACCATGGCCCATCTCAGTCCTCTTAACCCCCTTGAGGACTGGAAAAAAGTCTCCTTTGAGAAGTCCTCCCAGTTGTGCTAGGTCTTTCAGGGGGAGGAACTTGTGGCAGGAGGAGCCCAAGGAAGTTACAGGAACCTGGCTTGGGGGGCTGGGAGGGCTTCCCCAAGGAGGGGACATTAGAGCTGGGACTCTGATATGTGAGTGGGAGTTCACCAGGCGCGGAGGGGCTTGTGGAGAGAGGACTGTGCATGAAAATCCTGTCACAACTTCCATCTATCGAGTGCCTGTGCACCAGGACTACACACAATGCCAGGAGTGACACAGATTTGCAGAGGGTCCTGGGGAGGTCAGGCCACTTGTCCCAGAGTGCACAGAGCCAGGACTGAAGCCATGAGGGAGACTTGGCCACGTGGCCCTGGAGCTGGTAGCGCCAAGGTGGGCTACAGTAGCTGTGCCCCGAGCATCCAGGGTGGGGCGGACAGCGCAGCTTGTTCGAGCTGCATCTACCGAGCAGATAAAGCCAGACCTGCTCCCTCCAGAGCTAGCCAGGACGTGTGATCCAGTGTTCCAGTGATTATGGGCAATCAAGGAGGGAGGGAGCTCTCTGTGGTTCCCAGGCAGAGACCTTGGCTATGACTAGTTCTCCTTGACCAGAAGGGCCCCAGCTCACCTCCAGAAATCTGTTCTCTGCTCCTCTGCTAGCACCCAAGAGGAGATGGGGGGAATGGAATGCTTTAGTTTCCCCCCATGTCTCCCTAGAATCCTAGAAGAAGGTGTTTAGGTAGAACCTCAGGCTGCCAGATAAACCCCTGCAGCCTCTTTCTGGATGCCCACTGATCCCCTACCCAACAGCATGCCCAGGAATCTGGAGGTGGAGGCACAGTGAGTGACTTGGGGCCGGGCCATCTGGTCGCGGGGTGTCTTTTGTTCCCGAGGCATCGGAACCAGGTGGTGAGACCACTCCTGGCCTCCCTTTGTCCCCGATTGGCTGTATAACCCCTGGCCACTCCCTCGTCTCTCTGTGACTCAGTTTCCCCAGCTGTCACAGGACAGTATAAAGTCAACCTAGACATTTTGCTGTGCTGGAATCTGACCCATTGCCAGGGGTTCTGTGGCTGGGGTCCCATTTTATAGGAACAAAATGAGGCTCCGAGAGAGGAAGTCAATTAGTGGCCCAGTGGCCCATTTTGGTGAGTAATGGGGTTTCCAGTTGCGCATCTCCCGTGCAGGTAGGGGGCCTTCCTCCCTCCCTGACTGCCCATAATCACACAGCACTGGCTCATACCTCCTGCGCTCTACCTGCTCATCAGGGCCCAACAGTTACAAATTCTCACTTCTCTTTCACAGATGAGGAAACAGAGGCACAGGGTGGGGCAGGTGATGGCCTAAGCTCACCGGATGAGAATGGGAATAAAAATAGGGATAACGCTGCGTGCAGGTGGGAGAGCCAGCTTGGGGCTGGGCAGTTACCCGCCCCAGCCCGCCCAGAGCCCTGGGGGTCAGCCGGGCACCGGAGCCATATCCCAGCTTGCCTGCTAACGTCCTGATCCCAGGAGTGTACCTGGGTGTGTCTGGGGTGCCCTGCCCTCGCCCCACCCCTCCCATCCTTGCATTGCCCGGGCTGGTGCTGCTGCAGGCAGGAGGCAAGGGGCAGGAGGGTAGATGCCAAATGCACACAGGGCTGTATGACCCAGGTGACCTGCACGCACCGTCCCGTTCGGCTCAGGCTTACAATTGCCACTGAATTCTCACACCTCTGGAATCAACCTGGAATCTGTCTCTGCCTGACTGGTCCAAATTAGGCTTGCCTGCACGGGTGCCGTGGCCTAACCCCAGGGCTCTCGGTTCCCGCCCTCACCTCCCACAGTCTGATTTCCTGCAGCAGCCAGAGGGCGCCTGTGAGCACTGGAGTCAGGGCCCTCCCCTGCCCACAGCCCTCCGGAGCTCCCACTTCCCTTGAGTGAAATCCCCAATAGGTGCAGAGGTTCACAGGGCCCTGCACAACCTGTCCCCTGCCCTCACCTCCTCCCTCTCTCCCCCTTGCTTACTCTGCTGCAGTCACATGGACCTCCTCCAACATGCCAGGTGCAGTCCTGCCCCAGGGCCTTTGCACTAGCTGATCCTGCTGCCTGGAATGTCCTTCCCCCAGTTCCTCACACAACTGATTCCTCTTCACACCTCAGGTTTTAGCTCAAATGTCAAGTCTTTGGACAGACCTCCCGAAAAAAGATCACTTGATTCCTTTGCCTGTCTACATTTTTCCTATAAACCTTATCACAGATTGACATTTATTTCTTGTTTTTTGTCTGTCTCCTCCATCAGCTTGAGCTTCATGAGGGTTGGGTTTTGGTCCGTCTTGTTCACTGTGGTGTTTCAGGACCTAAAATAGTGTCTGGCACGTAGTAAATCTTTAATAAATACATACTGACTACAAAGCTGTCCTAGTGGCACGGAGGATGTGCGTGCTCGACACTGTCCTATACGCTTTATGTGTCTTAATGTGTTTCTCCCACAGCAAGCCCATGAGCCAGGCATATTTGGCAGGTGGGGAAACTGAGGGCCAGAGTAGGTGGCAGGGGCACCCTTAAGCCCCACTGCCTTCCTTGACCGACATTCCCTTTACCCAGGTGGGGAAACTGAGGCTCGAGGAGAGGCAGGACTGACTGTCAGAGCAGAGAGGCCCAGATGCAGCCCCTGACACCGACCCACTGCCACTGGGGAAGGACAGACTGACGACGAACAACATCAACAACCGTAATAAGAAGATGAAGCGATAGCACCGGTGAACGCAGGATCTCGAGGGTTTGTGAGGCTGCTCTGTGGGTTGGTGCCAGGGCCCTGGAGGGGAGACTGGGGGGACACTGTCCCCTTTAAGAGCCTCCCCCTCCCCAGCTGGGTACTGGCCCAGCCTCCCCTTATATAAGCAGGCCAGCTGCCCTTGCATAACCTGGTTACATAAGGAAGCAGGGAACAGGCTTGTCCGTCCGGCAGCAACCTGTCCCGGGCTGTCTGTGGGGCTGGCCCAGGGCACAGAGTGCCAAGGCTGCCCAGACTGGCCACTGGGTACAGTCTGGGTTCGAGGGCCTTCTGGGTCGGCTCCTGCCTGGGGTACAGCCCAGAATTCCAGAGACAGCATCACCTGGGCAGGAAAGAGTGAAAGTCTTCCCATCTGCAAGTGGACAGGGGTGCCCATTTCTCAGAAGGTAAAACTGAGGCTCAGAGAGGGCAAGTGAGTGGCCTGAAGCTGCAGAGGCCCAAGTGAGCGGATGGTGAAGGTGGCAGAGCTGAGGCCAGAAGCAGGATGTGTAGCCTCAGCGTGATCCTTAACCTCTCAACTCCTCTGTCAGTGGGATCTGCAAATGTCAATCGTGCCTTTCTCGGGAAGGCCTGGTACGCATTTGGTGCTCACTAAATGCATCCTTAAACTTGGCACTGGGCCTGCTCAAATGCCCTTTTAATTCTATGAACTGGTTTAATCCGAGCATAGCTCTCTTGTAAAGCAGGCTTTGCTATTGCCTTGTTCTGCATTTGAGGAAACTGAGGCATGCTGAAAGGTGAATTGTCCTGTCTACACAGCAGGTGAATGCCTCAAGGTGGCAGATGCTGTATGATTGCATAATGGGCACCAGAAGAATGCTGACTGTGTACCAAATCCTGGCCCAGGTATCATTACATCTGCCCAACAACGCCCAGGGGTGGGCAGATACAGAAGCTCCTGATAGAGATGAGGAAACTGAGTCACAGAGGGGGAAGGACTAAGTGCAAGGTCAAGCTCAAGTCTTACCGTGAATGTTCTAACTCCTCCAGAAGCAGGACTCCTCAAACCCCAGTCAAATCCTCTGACCACATGGGTTGGGGGTGTCCAGGTGTAGACCCCCCCCATACACTCCACACCTATCAGTGTTCCCATCTTTGGGAGGTATGTGGTTTGGGAATGGAGGAGCCCCATCTCCCCCCCTCCTCTCTGGGCTCTGGCCCTTTAAAGCAGCAGGCTGCCAGGGCTTGTCCTGGGGTGACCCCAAGGGACGGGCGTGGTCAGGAACAAGAGGCCCTTTCAGCTGCTGCTGCCACCTCCGGGCAGTCCACTGGCTAGCCTGGGGTGTGGGGGGAGGAGACTGGCAAGAGCAGGGAGAGACTAGGGGTGGGCAGGGTGGAGACAAGGGCCTAGGAGAGAGACAGAGAAACCCAGAGACAGAGGCAGAAAAGAGACACCTGGCCTTGGCTCTACTTCCCACTTCTCTGATGCCCCCCAGGTACCCCCAGCTTGAGGATTTGTGGCAGCCCATCCCCCAGGTGGCTGCAACCTCCAAAACTGCTCCTTGATCGAGCTGAACCGGGTGTCTGCTTACCAGTGCCAACGTCCTCTAGGCCCAGAGGGGGATCCTAGGACATTCTGAGGAGGTCGCCGACACATCCCACTGCCCCTTCTCAGGGAACTGTTGTGGACCCTCAAATCTACCAGACCTGGATTTGAAGCCTCTGAGCTGAGACCTCGGGCCGGTGGCTTTTCCTCTCTGGGTCTCAGTTTCCCCATCTGTTAGGTGCAGTTCGGACAACTCCTACCTTGGTGGGATTAAGGTAAAATGAAATGGTGCCGATAGTTTCTTATATTGACTAAGGGTTTAAATTGGTTAGCCCTCATTTCATGGCAGTTGCCCTCCCACATGCACCCCAACACCCCAAACACACACGCAGACCAGCGCCACCTTCCACCAGAGCTTACAATCACCAATTATAGTCACCAGTTATATTCAACTGAAGACCTACTAGGCGCTCTGCCAGCTGCGGACTTGGAGTGACCTTGGTGTCCCATGCTCCACAAGTCTCTAGATGCACCGTGGGTTCCCTGTCGCCATCTCCAGTAAACAACAGGCATTTGCTGGTTAGATTAAGTGAAGTCTCAACACTTACTCCTGGGTCTACCTGGTTCCAGGTTCTCACAGCCACAACACCCCACCAACTGGTCCCAACAGCTCACCAGGCCCTGGGCTACCTGCCTCAGCCAAAGGGAACCTCAAAGAAAGGAAAATCTGCTTCCTTCCCTCTCTGCGGGCTTCTTTTCTAGAACATTGTCTTGCTCAGCTACCCAGTATCAGAGGACAGAATTATTTGACTCTGACAGCTCTTGCCCTTTACGACAGCTGCCTGCCTAAGATCTGTCTCGCCCGCTGCTCCCCTCAGCAGTGTATTTCAGTAGATCTGCCTGTTCTGCTCCCTACCCGGTCTCTGGTGAATCCTCTTACCCCCTCCCCACCTCTGGCCTGCACCCCAGTTCTTCTACGAAAAAAAAAAAAAAAGGATGTCAGACCCTGCCCCAGGATGTCCTAGAGCCCGACATGGAATTCCAGGGCTTGCCCCTTCCTAAGCAAAAACCCAACATAACAAATTCTGGGCCTTGCTCCTGGACACCAGTCAGCAGCTCAGGAAACCACAGATGCTGCTCTTCAGGGTGAAATAACCTCACTTCAGAATCCTAGGCTTTTCCCTTTATACATTGGTTCTAAACCCGGGGTGCTCTGCTCCCCAAAGACACTGGGTAATATCTGAGGACTCTGTGGTTATCACAGTGGGGTGCTCCTGGTGGCAGGTGTGTGGGGCCAGGGACATGGCTTCACCACTGCAATGCCCAGGACGCCTCCCATCCTGCCCCCACCAGCCAAGAGGGACTCGGCCCTGATGTGCACGCGCCGAGGGGGAGACCTGCCGGTCTGTATCATTCTATATCCAAAAGCCCCCAAAGTGACCATCTAAATCCTCCCTTGGGGAGTTCTCTAGAACTCAGCTGCTCTAGAGCCTGACAGCAGCCAGCAACACTGTCCGAACACAGTGGCTGGAATGGAGATGTGGGTGTAAGACACTGAATTTCAAAGACTTATTAAAAAAAAGGAGTGTAAGACATCTCCGTATGTTTTTCACATTGATTATGTGTCAAATGGCAGTATTTTGGATGTCCTGGGCTAAACAGAATAGGTTGCTAAAATTAATTTCCCTTGTACATTTATACTTTTAAGTGTAGATACCAGGAAAATGTTAAAATTATCTGCGTGGCTCATGTATTTCCCCTGGACATTCTGTTCTGGAGCCCACTAGAATTCCAGAATCACCTGGATGGCCAAGACCCAGCTCAGGAAATTCTAGAACTCAGGTCTTGGGAATTCTAGTACTTGCCTTCTGGAGGGTCTAGAAGTTCCCTCGGCCCTAGCCTCACAGTCCACTCCAAGCTCAAGCTTTGAAATCCCCTCTTGCAAGTCTTTTACCCTGAGATATCAGGGTACTCTCATCACCCAACCTAGCACCACTCACGTTGGTCTGAATCACTCAGGGCGAAAGCAGGGGTCCTCACTGGATAACTCCGGCAACATTCCACCTCTTTCTGGGCCTCAGTTTCCCTTTATGGACAAAACATCCAGTGTCCCCAGATGCCCCTACCCTCATCCCTCACCAACTCTGACCATCTGTGACTTCCTGCCCACACCCAGCTGGAGGGAGAGGGGCTGGCCGGGCAGCTGCTGGGAGGGGGTGCCTGGAGATGTCCCGAGCTGCCCTCTGCCTTTCCTTGGCTCCCCAGGCACAGGGCCAGGGCAGCAACTGCAGCCCCATGGCGCGGGGTGGCCGCCACAGGCTGTCGTGCGAGCCCCGCACCCCTGCCTTGGCGTGTGAAATGTGCCGCGCAGTCACACATGCAGGGGTGTCGGCGGGTGGGAGGACCTACTCACAAAGAGCTCCCCGTTTCTGAGCACAAACCATGTGCTCAGAGCGTCTTTCTACAGATGCTATCTTCACGTCGGTGCCGGACACTCCCTGTGCTGGCTTGGCAGAGGAGGAAACAGAGGCACAGAGAGGTGCGCTAACTTGCCCAAGGCGGCCCAGCTGGCCAGCGGCAGAGCTGTGACTAGGAGCACAAGAATGATGATGGTAATCACGGCAGCCACCAAAATAACTACCACCGCGATCACTACGTTTTTTCTATTATTTATTCCTCATTACATTCGAATCCAGAAGCAGCAGCAGTTGTGCTGTGCTACTGTTGTTACTAACAACAACACCTGAGTTTTCGCGTGGGGTAAAATCCCGGGAACGTAAGTTGTACCATCTTAACCGTGGCTGAGAGCTCAGCTCAGTGGCACGAAGCACGTTCACACTGCGGTGCGGCTGTCCCCGCCCTTCCAATCCAGAACTTTCCATCTCCCCAGGCTGGAACTGCCCCCGTTAAACACTAGCCCCCGCTCCTCCCCCGGCCCTGGCACCACCACCCACGTCGTGGCTGCGGCTCCTCCGGGGCCTCTTGTGAGCGGATCACCCAGGATTTGTCCCTGTGCCTGGCTTATTCCCCTGAGCATCGTGTCCAGGCCCACGCGCGTTGTGGCTGTGTCTGATGTCCTTCGTTTTTAAGGCCACAAGTCCCTCTGAGTGCTGACTGTGCACCCGGCTCTGTTCTGGCCCTCTTCATGCGTGAACTAACATAACCCTAACACAGCCCAGGAGTGCCTGTTGGACAGGGAAGGAAACTGAGGCTCAGAGCAGTGACTTCACTGGGAGGCGGTCACACAGCGCTGAGCTACGGAATCTGTGCCCAGGCATCTGCCCATGGACGGTGCCCCTGACTCTTCCGGACACCATGGAGCTCTACTCATGGGTCCTGCTTGCTGCCTCACCTGTTAGTTCCCCGTGGCCACCCACCGTGAGCCTGGACCCTATAAATACACCCACGCAGGCATCTGGACCTCACGCTCATGCACGGACAGATGCTGGCACACCTGGCTGCCGACTGGGAGGTCCAGGCTGTCAGGAGCCCCTCCACTCGCCGCCACCCGGACACCTGGAGAAGCAACACACCTGGCTGCCAGTGGGGGCCCTTCCTGGGCCACAGTTGCCCCTGTTCCTTCTCTAGGGGGAAGGAAGAGATTCACAGGATCCCAGAGCAGTTGCCCCCGTTTGCCTCCTGGGGCTGGGGAGGGGACTCTGGGAGGTGCCGAGCATTTACCGAGTACCGCCTGATGCTCTGCAGGGACCAGCAACTCATATCCTCAATGCTCTGGACACAGTTCTCATCCCCCCTTCACAGGTGGGAAAACTAAGGCTCAGAGAGAGCCACAGCCTGGAGCAAACACGGACACAAACTGTGCTGTTGCACAAAAATCCGGGAATCCTTACATGCCCTTAAGCCCACGCTGGCACTCCCAGCACAGCACCCAGGGCTGGGATGGAGATTAATGGGGGGTCCTCTCTGGGACCCAAAGACTCCCTGTCCCCCAGTCCCCAAGCCCAGAGCAGAGAGGACTTTGTGGTAAGTTGCACCGCACAGGCTGGGCTGTGGCTGTCCTGGCCTCCTCGGTCCAAACTGAGACCCTCTCCCCTGCCATCTGGTCCAGGCTGCACTTTATGAGGCCCTGACCCCAGCACAGTTGCCGTGGGTGCTTCAGTGCGCCGCCCCCTGCGTGGTAGTGTATTCCCGACCTGCTCTCTTAATCGCTTGATACCCTCCAAGTGTGTTTTAGCTTTTTCTTGTAGGAGCTTCAAGGCCTCTGTGGGCTCTAATTCCACTCTGCCTCTTGGGAGCTGTGTGACCTCGGGCAAGCGCTTGACCCTACCTGGGCCTCCATAGTTTCCTTCTCTGAAACAAGATTGAAGGTACCAATCCCTTCTTTCAGGGTGGAGAGAATTAAACCAGTTAAGACGGAGGGTGGGTGCAGAGCCAGGCGCACAGCAGGCACTCAGTGTGTGTCCGCTGTTACTCTCCCCACCACTGTGGCTGCTACTGCTTCCCAGTTCCATCCAGGAGGACTGGGGGCCTCTCTCCCCTAGCTCACTCTCCCCAGTTTCTCTGCACCCCCCTCCCTAGGGCACCAAGCGCCGTCCTCAGGCAGCTGTGAGTTTCTCAAGCCGGCCCCTGCTCCCAGCGCCATTCCCGGAGGTTGGCACTGTGCAAGGCGGGAACTCGAGACTGGCTCACGGCAGCGTCAGCAGACGGGCACCATCTGGGCTGGCAGCTTGGGGCGGGCTGGCAGCTGCTGGAGTGGGCAGGCCTGGCAGCCCCTCCCCCGCCTGCCCTGGCACAGTGCCTGCCCGCGCCTCAGGTTTCTCAGGCTGCCAGAGGGGGTGGGGAGGCCTGGCTGGGCTCAGGGCCGGGCAGGCAGCTTCCCCTTCTGGGCTCTGGTTCCTGCAGGCTCCTTCCCAAGTGCAAGGCGGGCTCCAGCCTCTCCGTCACCCTCGCCGTGCAGCCACACGGCGGGCCCCCACCTCCAACACTCCCTGCGGCCTCCACACTCTGCTTCCCATGCTCCAGCCACTGCAGCCTCAGGGCCTTTGCACTGACTGAGCTCCCTGCCTGGCACACACTCACCTCCCTCTGCAGCTGCCTCACCTCCTTCGGGCTACATCTCAAAATTCACCTCCTCAGAGAGGCCCTTCTCATACCCGGGCCCTCTTTACACCCCTCCCCTGCTTTGTTTCCCTGTCCTTGTATTTTTATTAGTTTAACTGAATTGTCAGTATCCTCAACCTCTACTTAGTTGTGCACATTCCCCCCCAAATCCATGCATTTATCAGGAAGCCCCCAGTGTCTCAAGATGGGGTTCATATCAGCCCTTTATCAAGGGACCCAGCTGTCCCCTAGGCCATGCAGGGGCACACACTGCATCCAGCTGCTGGAATCAGGTCCCCATGGTCACAGTGGCACCAGGTGGGTGCCTGGGTGGCCAGATTCAGTCACTGGAGGTCCCCTGGGTTCTGACTTCCTAGAAGCCCTCACAGCTTGTCCCCATCTCTCTGTCCCCCCAAAATAATCCCAGGACGGAAGCCTTGGATTTTCCTTTGGGAAATGACCCCAGCCCCCCTACAGCCCCTGGGAGAGATCGGGGGGGGGGGGGGGGCGGGGACTGAGGCTGGTGTCCAAGGCGGGGCAGGGCCGAGTGGAAGAGCACAGGCGTGTGCGTGGCCTCTGAGTCTCCGTCTGTGTCTGTATGTGTTTGTCTCTCGGCCAGCTCTGAGGCCCCACCTTTGTTGCATTAACTGTCTCACTTCTGGTGTTGAAGCTGTACCTCCTTTCAGCTGTTGGGGAATGCCCCCACTGCCAGCATCCACCCTGTACCTCCCAAGAGGCCGACTGAGGCCTGCTCCCCCGACCCTCTGCCTCAGTTTCACACCGTCCCAGCAGGGCTGATTAAAGCAGACACTGCTCTCTGGCCTCGGCTGAGTCCCCCTTCAGCCCCGGGAACCCCCAAAGTCAGTTCTCTCTGTTATCAGACCAACACCAGCTGGGCTGAACTCAGCTCCAGCCCAGAACAAGCATGGAGGTGCTGGGGTAGGGTCCTGCTGTTAGGGCTCAAGAGGGGGCCCATGGCACCCTGGCTGGGGCCTTGCTGGTGGGACCCTAGAACACAGACCCAACCGAAGGTGTCGGTCACACTGGCTGGATGCTCACGTTGCCACAATTTACCTCCCTCCTGTGTAGGCACCAAGGGGGGAGAGTTAAGGACAGTGTCCATGATAGAAGTTATCTGTGCCTAATTCCTACCTCTGCCCTCTCTTGACTGTGCGACCTTGCACAGGGCAGTTACTTTCTTTGGGTCTCTGTTTCCTCATCTGCAAAATGGGTACAATCACGATCTGTCAGGCTGCAGTGAGAATGGAAAGAATTGCTAAGCCTTAGGGAAAATGCCTTGCAGATAGAAGGTGGAGCTGGGAGTTAGAGTGTTGAAGCACAAGCAGGAGTTTCCATATGGGAAAGGCATTCCAGGCAGAGGGAACAGTATGGGCAAGACCAGGAGTGAAATCAAAAACCATAATGAAAGTGACAACGCTGGCAATGGTGACCACCCAGGGAGGCCTCGTCTTGTGCCTCATGCTGGTCTTCACGACCCCAAGAGGGTTGTTTGGTAGCACTTAACACGAGCACCTAATATTCCTTTCAGGTGGCTCTTTTGGCGTTTCCCATTTTACAAATGTAGAAATGAAGCTCAGAGAGGTTAAGCAACTCCCTCTGGATAGCCCAGCAGCAGCGGCCATGCTGGGGCTAGAATCCAGACCTGGCTCTGCAGGTCTGACTCACTCCTGGGGCTGGGTCAGCTGGGGCCAGTTTGAGCAGGGATTCCTCTGGGGGTGACCGAACCAGCAGGAAGCAGGGGAGGGTTCAGACTTGACACCCCCCATTTCTGCCCTCATGTGGGGAGGCTGACCAGGCAGGTGGGCAAAGGCTTGGCAGCCCACTTGACAGTGTCTGGGGAGGCCTGGAGGCCGGGTCTGCCTGCTGCACCAAGTGGGGGAGGGGGCTGGTTGGGGGAGGGGAGGTGCCTAGAGATTGTGCTGACACGGGCAGAAAACTCGCTTCAAAATTTTATCAGCTCAGCGCAGAGGAGGTGGAGGCGGGGCCGGGATGGATGTGCTGCATGGTAATGATCGCTGCAGTCCCCAAGGCTGCCCCTGCCCCTGCACCAGACAGTCACCTTGTCCAGTGCCTGCTTCCACGCCCCCAGCATCAATTCACTCTCGTCTCCAGTGGGTTTGTGGCCAATGGGTGGGGCAGGGGAGGGCAGATGCTAAGGTCAAGGTCAAGATCAGGAAACTAACCCAGCTCTGCCTCCCACATATACCCCTCCCAGCCCTGAATCCCCATAACCTCATCCAATCCTTAGATCACTTCTAGGAGTTGACTTGACTTGTCACCCGCAGTGTACAGAGGCGGAAATTAGGGTACAGAGCAGTGATGTGTCTAAAGTCACACAGTCTGCAAAGGGCAGGGCTGCTTCTGGAACCTGGGTGGTCTAACTCGTCACCCTGTTCTCAAGGCCTTCCTTCCATAGATCCTGTGTGCTTTGGGGGGACCGACCTGGGCTGGGGCTGGGTTTTTAACCCATGTGCACCCATCTAACAAGCTCAGGCAGCCCCCGGGCATGTGTGCACCAGACCCAGCCTGGGAGGGCCTGGGAGGGCCTGGGGCGTGCGCCCGTTAGGTTCCACGGATACTTCTGATTCTGCCCTTGTGAGGACAGTCATGACTGTCACACCTGCCATGTGGCAGGCGGGCATTCAACACTCTACAGGCTGATCTTTTTGAATCCCACCGCAGAATCAATCTAGGGACTCTGATAACCTCTACTTGACAGATGAGGAAACAGGCCCAACTTGAACACACAGACAGGGAACAGAGGCAATGAATCTCACTGCCCTCCCAGTCAGGCCCTGCCCTTGGCCGCCAGGACCTGCTGATCTTAAGAGGCTGGACACGCATTCTGCCCACGCAACTGACCCCTGGGATACTCCCACACCCATTACGGTCCAGGCTCAGCTCAGCTGCACCCCCTCTTCCAGGAAGCCGCCATGATTTCCTTACCCTGCACAAAGCCCACTGGTCTCAATGTTGGGCATCTGACCCTGGAGTCAGCAAACGCCCTGCTGGAAGGACTGAAAGGGGAACACTGAGAACCAGAGAAGGGGGTCACCTAACCAAAGTCATACAGTGGTCAATTGCCCACTCATGGCACAAACCCAACCAGGCCTCTGCTGGAGGCCAGCCAGTGTTCCCAGGAGCGCCCCAGCACCCTTTCCTTGCAGGGATACATTGTCTGTCCCTCTCTGTCACTCTCTGGTACGCCCTGTTCTTGACCTGGCCACACGTTGCCCCTCAGACCTTCTGGGGCAGGGTTTCACCTCCTGAGCCCTCAAGCGTCTGTCAGCTCCCTCAGAAACCAAGGTCAGAGGCAGGGCCTGCCTCCCCTTCAGACCCACAGGCACCTGCCTGCCTGTCAGACTCTCCGAGAACCACATGTCTTGCCCGTAGACGCTGGAGTAGCAGGTGGCTGCTCCCTCTGACCTCCACATAGGGCCCCTGCCTCAGGCCTTCCTCGCTCGGCGCCCGCCCCTGCGATGCCAGGGGGCACGGCTTCCCCGTGAACCCTGGCCCACACGCGCGCCCCACTCACCTCGCTCCCGCACAAAGTAGGCCAGGTACAGGTCAAGCTCCTTGACGGCGACCCCGATGTGGTGCGGCTGCACGCAGAGCACCGGGTGGCCACACTGCGCGGCCTTCACCAGGCGCTCGCCATCCGTGCTCTCCAGCGGGATGCCCTTGAAGAGGATGACCATGACCAGGTCCAGCCGCCACACCTTGTCGGCCTGGCGCAGGCAGTCGATGCGGCGCATCTTGCCCTTCTGGTCGGGGTTGGAGAGCACGCAGCCCGGCGCCTTCTTGCCGGTGATGGCCAGCACGAAGTCCTCCCGGCACTCGGGCCGGATGTCTTTGCGCAGCTTGGCCAGAAGCCGCGACGCCCACTTCTGCTTCACCTCGGCCTTCTCGCCCAGCAGCTCGTCCTTCACCGCGCGCTCCTCGTCCTTCGACATGCGCTTCTCGTGCTTCTTGAAGTACTTGCGCTTCCGCGCCTGCAGGTTGAACCAGGTGTAGGCGAAGGCGCGCACGTGAGGCAGCAGCGCCTCGATGAATGGGTGGAACTCATCCTGCGGGAGAGGCCAGAGGTCAGAGGTGCCGATGACCTCCACCCACGACCCACCCCCGAGATGGAGGCCCTGGCGGCCCCCCCCCAGTCCCCCCACTCAGCGGGGAGCGACAGGGGGCTACGGCAGACCTGTCTACCTCCTGGGGAAAACAGGCAGAAGGTGGGGGGGGTGTACCCCGGCGGAAGTTCATGGGGACAGGTGAGAATTCACTGCCCAGATCTAGAAATTGAGGTTTGGATTATGTGGGAGGTGAAGGCTAATACAGAAGCTCATGGACCCTAATACATGGATAGGGCAAGCTGAGCGCTCCAGGGAGGGAGGCTAATGGGGGACTTGTGGTGATGGGGGAGACAGAGGCCAGAGGATGGAGATGTCACCTTCGTTCTCTGCCTACTAGAGCTGGGGCTAGCGAACTTACTCTAAGGAACCAGATAGTGAACATTTTAGTTGCGACTTCTCAATTCCGTACTGTGTGCAAAGTGAGCCGCACAGGACATGGAGAGGATGGGCGTGGTGCGGTGCCAATAAAGCTTTATTGACAAAAACAGATGGTGGGCACCGGGCCCAGGTGCTGGAGTTTGCAAACCCTCGAACTAGAGTGTGAGCTCTAACATCTACAGCAGGGTGATTGCAGGAAAAGCCAGCCCCCGAGGACGGTGCTTGGGGCTCATCTCTTGGATCCACTGGTCAGCAGTGAAAGCTGGTATCAGATCGGAGACTCTGAGGGCCAACTCTACTGGCCCTTGGCACCCATGAAACAAATGAGGACCAGGGGTCTAGAGCAGATAAAGAGGCCCGCAGGCTGAAGCTCACAGCTAAGACTAGGGCCACCTGGCGGTCAAGGGCGGATGGAAGGGTGGGAGGGGGCTCACTGCAGAAGTTGAGAAAGCTCAAGAGACCCCAGTGCTCCAGAGGCCCAGGAGCTGCAGAGGGGCCAGTACACCGGCCCTCTCCTGCCACGGACCCATTCCACAGATGGAGAAACTAAGGTCTGTGGAGGCTTCGAGACCTGGCCAGGGCTGTGACCTCAGCGTTCCTTCCCCCGCCCCCACCCCCACATCAGCCTTGATCGGGGGCTAGTGGCCCATCTTACAGATCACAAAAGGGAACCTAGTCCTGAAAGAACCTCTTTTTCAGAAGGAAAAACCTGCGTTTTCAGAAGGAAAATGGAGTGGCAGAACAGTTTCTCATTGGTCATTGGTTTCTTAGCCTCAAGGGGAGAAAATTTCAAGGAGAAAGAAAAAGAAAAGAAAGCCTTGGGTCCCATCTGCCTGCTCTTGCCTAGGCTGAGTGGGGCAGTCTCTCTTTTGGGGGGGTTAACCCCATTGTCTGCCCAGCTCTGGAAAGGCTGTATTGTATTGAGGTTGTTATTATTATTGACAGGTTTTTTTGTTTGTTTTTCTTTTTAAAAGATTTATTTATACAAGAACCGGGGTACAGGCCAGAGGTATGGGGGAGGGGGAGTGAGGCGATTCACCAGAGACAGAGCGGGGAGCAGAACAGGCAGATTGACTGAAATACCCTGCTGAGGGAGCAGCGGGAGAGACGGAGAGGTCTGCCCCCCATGTGGGAATCTCCCCGGCTGGCCGGGATGGAACCCGCACTGCAGAGGCTGCGGACAGCTTCACAGCGCTGTGCTCCACTGCCTGCGCCACCAGACACTGTTACAATCACTTTATCTCTCAGGTGCAGGACTAGACCCCAAGCTCTGTGCACCACCCTCTTGGCTCAGAGAGGGGTGGAGACCTGGCCAGAGTCTCCCAGGGTCTCAGGCTGTATGATGACAGGCCCCCAGGGTCCCAACCCCTCCCAAGGCCAATGCCCCTTTCTCCGAAAAGCCTGGGCTCCAGAGGGCTGGGATCTTGGGGAGAGCGCTAACAGCTGCTCTTGGTCATGCATTTGCTTTCCAGATGGAGGCAGCTGGGGGCAGTCCCACCTCTCGGCCTGGACACTCACAGAACCCCCTGCCTGGTGCGCCCCTCCTGACCTGGGCTCTGTCTCCCCTTGGGCATGAGGTGCTGGGGGCAGAGGGACAACATCAGATTTCACCTATTACGGAGGCTCTGAAAATAGCCTTCAACCCTGGGGGGTGGGGCAGGATGGGCTCAGCTTGTGCCAATCTTATCTCTCCACTCCAGCGCCCCCCCAGCATGAGTCACCGTAACAGCTGTGGTGGGGACTGGACCTCAGGGCCCTTTTCTACTGCACATCTCCCTGCCCCAGCTGACCTGCTGAGCGGAGGGAGGAAGGAGCCTTATGCCAGCCCCTGTTCAACCTCACAGCTGCTTTGCCTGCGTCTGTGCCACTTGACACGCTAGACCAGAGATGGTGAGAGACTGGCAGGTCACCCGCAGTCAGCAGAGCAGGGACAAGAGCCCGGGTCAGAGAAGCCGGGGGTGGGAAATCAATAGACACACCGGTCGCTGCCCCCACCCCAGCCGACGCCAAGCGGGCAGGAGGCCAGGGAAATGGTGTCTGCAGTGGCTGCGACCCAAGGTGCCGACTGGGGCCGCCCTAAGCGGGAGCTGGCTCCAAAGGGGCAGCTGAAGCGTTGGCCAGCAGGGGTGTGGGACCTTCCTGAGCCGCCTTCTCTCCTGGAAACCCTTTCTCCTGAGTCCCTACCCACCCCCAAATTCCTTGTCTCGTCCAGGTTCCTGCTTTCCACACCCCCGCTCCCCCTGCCCCGTCCTCCCTGGGAAAGTCATCAGGGATGTCGACAGGGGCAGAAGCCCACGTCACCCATGACCCCAGCCGAGCCTGGAGGAAGAAAGACAAACAGTTCATAACTGGGTCATGGACCCACTTCCCCACCCTCCCTTGTCCTCCCTGGGAGGTCAGCCCAGGTTCTTGGGAGATAGACTGGTCACTCCCGGTGTCCCCCACACAGGCGACAACCAAGACCTCTCACCACAAGCACCTCCCAGTGCCCTCACGGGCTGACCCGGCAAAGGGACAACGGAGGTGAGTTAATGCTAAGAATCCTCCCAAACTCCTGCACAGCCCTCACAGCCTTGTCTCTAGTGCGCCTTCCTTCAGGTGGTCTTTCCTGTCCTCCTCAGGGTTTCTCAAGACCTAGCCTGGATCACACGCTGGGAATCTTGGCCCCCAGCTCTACTTCCCCTCCTCCCCCAACCCTGAGCTGAGACACTCGTTACCAGGCAGGCCCTGAGACGAAATGGGTGACACTGGCCTCCATTTTGACCTCCTGTATGAGCCAAATCACTGCTGCAATGTGGGCCTCGATTTTCTTATTCCCTACAACAGGCAGAAGGGACCTCGCAGCCTGATAGGATTTGGGGAGGGTGGGGGACTTGCCCATTGCTCTGGTAAAGAGAGGTGCAACATGGTGGGTGGGGGAAGCAAGGCCAGGTCTTTCCCAGAAACCCCATTTGGTCTACTGGGACTTCCTGGCCAAAGAGGGAGCAGGCTGGGAGGAAACATCCAGCTCCAAGCCCTCGCTGGGCCCCACTACTGCATAACTGTGCACTAGGCTTGCACCTCCCTGGGCCCCTGCGGCCCTCCCACGCTGACAATCTATGGCAGCAAACCAGGACACGGACCTTCAATGCCTAACCAGACATTTTCTGGGAAGATTCTCTTCCCTTCATTTACTCAGTGATTCGACAAACATTATTGAGACTCTATCTCATCTACCTCTACTTTCTTCAAACTCCTACGTATCCTTCAGAACCCTGGTTCCAATGTCCCCTCCAGGTTAAATGACTTGCCTGTAGTTATGGCTGGCAGATGGCAGAGCTCATATTTGAACCAGGTTCATATGACCTCAGAGTTAGGGTTTCAGACCTTGAGTAACTACTTCTCCCCAAGCTCTCGGCAGCTTTGGGCAGGGATGATGTTAAGCTGATAGATAGGTAATAGAATGTCAGGTTGAACAAAGTGCTATCGACAATTTAAAGGAGCATAACTAGGGAATCCTACAGTTTTTGTTTTTTTTTTTTAAATCATGGGTGGGCAGGGAGGGTGAGTTGTAGAAATGGACACTTTAAAGACCCAAAAGATGACAGTTCAGGGTAGGAACTTCTAGGTGGGTAAATGGCCCTTGGAAAGGTCCTGGGGCCGGAGATGCTTACTGTATTAGAAGAACAAAGAGGAGGCTAACACTGAGTGAACAAGAAGAGGGAAAGTAGAAGGGGTGAGGGCAGAGATGGTAACAGGTTCTGGTTGTGCAGGGCCTTGTGTGGGACAAGGAGGAATTTGGGTAAACTGAGTCCAGAGGTTGGAAACTCCCAGCCAAAGTGAGCAAAGTTTGTGCCCTGAAGCTCCTGACTTTCCTCTCTATGTCCCGTTGTCTCCAGAGGATGAGGGGGTCTGAGCCACAGGACCATGGAGGGTATGGGAGACAGACAGCAATTTGGGGCAAGCTTGCAGAGGCTGAGCATGGAGTGAGCCAGCAACTCTAAGAAATGGGATCTATTGTTGCGCCCACTGTCTGGAGGGAGAAATGGAGCACTGAAGCCACTGGCCCAGTCAGGAGCCAGGAAGGAGCCAGTGGAGCGGGGGCTTAAACCCTCTGACCATGAACCCCCCGATTCCTCAGCCCTGTTGCCGGGCCCCTTGCACACACGGTGTGGCCCTGTGGTTAGGACTCCCAAGCGAAGCCTGTTCTGCACCCTGCCTTCTCTCTTAGATCCCACACGTTCCCTTCCTCCTGCGCCGTCACATGCCTCTTCTTCCGCCCCTTCCCCCCCTTTTCTCCTAGGGGAGGCTTGCTCTAGCCAACAAGGCAGCCCAGACCTGGGTCCTGCCCTGTCACCTCCTTTCCTGCCCATCGCCTAAGGGCACAGATTTGATCTGTTTTATTCATTGCTGGATTGCTGGACAAGTTAAGGAGCAAGCTCAAGCCTAAGTCGCCTGCATGCACCTCAACTGACAATGGATCCAGGTACTCACTTGGGTCTGGCAAAGCTCAGTGAGACCCTGGACAGGGCTGGGCAGGAGGGAAAAGCCAATAGAAAAGCCCTTGGAGTTCAGGGTCTGGGTGGTGCAGGATCATTGCACCTCAGTATTATCTACCTCCTCAGTACTTATCCCAAACTCCTATGCATCCTTCAAAGCCCAGGGTCTGGCTCATGCTGAGCAAATAGTGATACAATGGAAGGAGGATAAAGGAGGAAAATGCCTATGGGATGTTTAACCCAATTATTAGTTTAGCAACAACCATAATCACAGTAGCACTTATTTGGCACCTACTGTATACCAGGCACTGTGCTAAGGACAAAGCATCTCAGGAAGGCACGCTTATATTTTCCATTTTTTGTGGGAGAGATTGAAGCTCAGAGTGGCTCAAGTTCCTTCTTTCAATCTGTATTCATTCATTCATTCATTCAATCATTCATTCATTCTTACAACAAATATTGTTTCAGCACCTATTATATGCCACCCGTGGGCCGAGCACATCAGAAACATCCTGCCTCCCTGAAATCTTCAGGCAGCTGAGGACTTGAGGATCACCAATGATTTCATTTCATGGGAGCAGGGGGACACAGAAAGGCTGGGTGACTTGACCAGAGCCACACACATGGGAAGGAATAAAACTCACTCCCGAGTCCCCTGAACATATCTGAGGCCACCCTGGGTCTCTTCCTCTGCCCGTTAGGGCACACCTGGGGCAGGCAGGCTGTAGCCTCGCAGGTGTGGGGTCAGTGCGGTGAGTGTGCACGCCTGTGCACGTGTGCGTGGGTGGCTCAGGCCTGCAGCTCCTGCACCGCGCCCCCAATCAGCATGCACCAGGTGAGGGGTGATAACGCGTGTGCACACGTGGGAACTGAGCGGGCAGGAGGCCCAGGACATGGCAGCAGTGCCCACGTAGCGGGTGTGAGACTGGGAGGGATGGCAACTCGGGCAGAGAGAAAGACAGGAGAGAAAGGAGAGAGAGGTGGAAAGAGGCCAGATGAAGAGAGGAGAGACAAGGGGGGAGAGAGAGAAGCAGAGAGACAGAGATGAGAGACAGAAAGAGAGGAGGGGGGAGAGAGACAGAAAGAAGAGTAGAGTAGAGAGAGGGAAGGGGGAGGCAGCGAGGAGAGAGAGAGAGGGAGAGAGAGAAAGAGAGAGAGAGGGAGAGAGAGGGAGAGAGAGGGAGAGAGAGAGGGAGAGAGAGAGGGAGAGAGAGGGAGAGAGGGAGAACGCTGACTCGGCCAGAATCCCAGCTCGGTGATTTACAAGGCGCCTGGTCCTGGCGCGCAGAGGCACCTCCGCTGCAGAGAAGGGAGGGGGAGAGGCAGAGAGAGGGAAAGAGAGGGAGAGGTGGAGAGGTTGTGCCTGTCACAGAGGTGGATCTGGGGCCCTCAGACCATGACTGGGAAGGCACATGGGGAGCGCCCGCCAGCCCACGCCCGGCCAAACCGTCGGGTAGGAAGTGACCCCAACAGCCAGCCCTAAAGCCCCGCGTGTGGGTCTCGTCCCTCTCCCTGCCCTCAGGGGACCCCCAGAGTCTCCCCCCTCCCAACTGCCGAGCCCACACCAGGCCAAGATCTGGCTACCGTCTGCATCCCCCCAAATCTGGCCTGTAGGAGGCGCTTAATGAAGATCTATTAAGTCAAACACAAGTTGGGGCCCTCTCCCAGGCTATCTCCCCACAGGAGAACTGGCAGGAAAAAGAGGGGAGCCCGGAGACATAATGGGGTGCAGGAATGAAGGAAAGAATGCATGGGGGAGGGGGGCCTGGCAGCTGGCGTGGCCATGGGCCTCAGCCCAGGCCCAGCCCTCGGCCCTGGCCCTAGGGAATCCTGGACACTGCAGCCAAGAGGGATTTGGCCCCAAACCCGGAATAACTAACGTGGCGGTGGCGGGCGGGGAGGAAGGCAGGGGGGGAGGCCCGGAGTGGGGCAAGCCTGGGGAGGCCGGCTTCCCGCCGGCAGGATTTATGGAAGTAACGGCTGCTCCACACAGTTCCTCTTAAGAGTAAAAGTGAAAAAGCACTTGAGTCACCATTGAAACAGGGACGAGTTCCCAGAATCCTCCAGGGCTACCCCCCTCGGTGGGCAGGGCAGGAGGGGGCACAGGGCGGGCTGGCACCAGAGTCACCACCCCCCCACACACCCGGTCTCAGCTCCAAGAAGGATCCGGGTCGGATCAGCTAAAAGTGAGCTATTTTAGGATGGGCTCAGGTTGTAAAATTAGTTGGGTAAAGCCAGGAGAGGGGGGCAGGGAGAGACAATCGGGGTAAGAAGAGACACACAGAGACAAAGAGAGGAGGGAGAGACGATGAGACACAGGAAAGAGGTGCAGAGACAGAGGGAGGACACCTGGGAAGGGAGAGATGGAGTGACAGGAAAGGGAAAGCAGAGCGAGACGGGGAGACAGATGGAGACAGACGCAGAGGAAGCCAGAGAGGTAGGGGGAGTCAGAAATGGGTGGGGGCGAGGAGGAATCATCCGAGAGTGGAGGTCCTTCCTAAGAAGTCAGAGGCCTTCTGAGCCCCCCAGCTCGCGGCCCCACGCCAGACTGGGCCTGCAGGGGCTGCAGGGAGGCTCCTGAATCTGCAGGGGAGCCTGAAAGAGGAACCCCCAGGCTCGCCGTGTGGATAAACAGCACAGGGTGCCCCCATGTTGAGGCCACTCCAAACCTACAGCAGCCTCGGAGCTCTTTGGTCCTCTCTCTGCCCATCTCTGCCACCCTGTCTTTGCACACAGCAGCCGCAGAGAGTGCCAGCCCAAGTCTTCCATTTCCACGGACAGCCTGCCCAGCGGATCCTGGCCCTGCCTGGCTGAGCCGGGCACACAAGTTGTCGTAGATGCCAGAGCTCGGTTCTCACTGACACCCCCTCTGGGCAACGTGGATGGAGGCCTGTTTCCCCGAGGAGTCCTGACGGGGGAATTCCAGGGCGCAGTGACAAAAGGCGTCCTTCCAACCTCATCGCCTGGAATAGCCTCCCTTCTCAGCCCCCTGCGTGCTCAGCGAATGAGCCAGAGCGCGAGCAAGCGCGGGAAGGGCTGGGGGGGGGGGACCTCGGAGGCACATAGGTCATCCTCTAAGTCCAGCGACTGGGACGCCCAAGGTCACAGGGTAACCCCAACTGGAACCCTAATTGCTCTTGGGTGCTTCAGGGGGCTGCATGGCAGAGGAGGGCCAGTAATGGAATCTCAGGGACACCCCATAAAGTTACTCAGAGGGGGAAACAGAGGCCTGGCGAGGAGCAGGGACCTGCCCAAGGTCACTGTTTACCCTGGCGACCCTGGACAGGACAAGCCTGAGCCCCCCTGAGCATCCACCCCACGCTCCTGTGGGGCACCTGGGGGGGACCAACAAGAAAACCCTAACGTGAGTAAAGGCACCTACTCACAACGGAGGGGCTGGAGGGATTAGCAGCCCCGAGGCCCAGCCGGGCATCCATAATTGAGTGGACACACGGTGTTCTGCAGGGCGCCCGGGCTCCCCCCACTGCCCTGCTTTGGGACCACACTGCCAGCCTCCGGCTCCGCCTGGCCCCTCACTTGTCACCTCAGGAGGCGCGGAGATGGGAACCCCGCGGACCCGGAGACTCTCAAGCCTCGCCGGGAAGCAGAAGCGGCAGCCCCGGCCCGAGGGCGCGGGCGCGGGAAGGAGCCCCCGGGCGCGGCCTGGGCGCGGGCCGCCCTCTCCCCACACGCCCCCTCGGCCCCTGCACGGGGCGCAGCCGGAGCCGCCCGGGAGCGCGGCCAGGGGCGAGCGGCCCTGGGGGGGGCCGGGGCAGGTGCCGGGGCCGGGGAGCCGCAGAGCCCCCGCCAGGCCCCGCCAGGCTCCTCCCGGGGGCGGCTGCGGCTCAATAATCCGGAATCAAGCGGGGAAACGTCGGCGCAGCGCGGAGGGGCGGGGGAGGGAGACGCACCGGCCCGGCGAGCACCCCCTGCCCCCACTCCGGCGCCTCCAGCTTGGAGCGCTCCCTCCCCCGCCACGCACACGTGGGCCAAGAGTGGGGGAGAGGCGGCCCGGGCTGGGGCGGCGGGGCGCACCCCTGGCGCGAGGGCCGGCCCGCAGCCCCCCGGCGGGGTCCTCATCCCGAGGGGGCCGGGAGCCCGGGGTCCGCCCAGGGCCCCTCGAGCCCACTTACGGCCGGACCCGGGTCCGAGCCGGGGATTTCCCAGCGCCCTGCCCCGGCCTTTCGGGAAGGGGCCCCCAGATATTCCCGGGCGCGGGAGGGAGCGTCCGGCGCGGGGCGGGGGGCGCCCGCGGTCTGGGCCCCGAGCCCCGCGGGGGGCGCGGAGCGGGCGGGGGGCGCGGGGGGCGGGAGTCCGGCCGCGGGTCGGGGTGGGGGTCCGAGACCCGCGGGGCGGGGGCGGCATCCCGGCCGGGGAGGCGGGAAGGAGCCGCGCGCCCTCTGCGTCCAGACTCCTCTGGTTCCAAACTTTGGGGTGCCGAGCGGCGGGGCTGGGGTGCGGGCACGCGGGCGGGGGCCGGGCGGGGGACATACCTGGGTCAGGCAGAGCGGGGACGAATACATCCCGGGCGCGGCGGGAGGCGCAGGGCGGCCGGAGCGGGCGCGCTCAACTTACTGAGTCATTTTTCCAAACCGCCCCCCCCGCCCCCCCGCCCCGCGGCCGCGGCCGGCGCGCGCCCCGCCGCCTCCTCGCGCGCTCTCCCTCGCGCTCCCCCTCTCCCTCCCTGCCCCCCCTCCGGCTCCCCCATCTATCTCCCTCTCTCCTCCTCCATCTCTGTCTCTCCCGTGTCTCTGTCTCTCCTCCCTCTGGCAAGCTCCCCTCGACGTCTCCCCTCCCACTGCTCAGGATCCAACTTTCAAAGAAACGAGGGAAAAAAGAGCGCGAGCGGAGAGGGAGAGCCGCCCCCCCAGCCCCGCGCCCGCGAACCCCCATCGCTGCTATTATTACAAATTTCCAGGCGCCTTGGCCCCAGGCACCCGACACCCCCAAACCGAAACTGAGGCCCGCGGGAACGCCCACCCGACCAAGCGGGGAGGGGGCCCTGGCTGACGCTGGACATTTAGGGCCCAGAGGTGGATTTTTGAGACCCCCCCACCCCAGCCCGCCCCAGCTGGCCGGGAAGCTGGAGGCAGGAGCCAGGGGGTGGGGGAGGGAGAGACGGAGAAGTGACGTGCGCAGAGGCCGGCGGCCTCGCTCCCCTTAAAGATGTACGACCTGGGTTGGGGGGTGGGGTAGGGGGGTGGGGGGTACACCGCACCCTGTGGGCTGGCTCCTCCCAGGGCCACACAGGGGGTGCAAGGCTGGAGTAGAGGCCCTTGGCTCCCACTGCTGCTCCTGGGTCCGAGCCCCGGCTCACCCAGGAGCCGCCCGAAGCTGCTCTCTCCTCCTCTGCCGGCGACCAAGGGGAAATGAGCCAGGTGCTCTGGCCACCCCCAAAGGTCTCTCAGCACCCCAGAAAGAAGGTATCCGGGCAGAACCTAGTTTGGCCAGATAAATCCTTGCAGCCTCTTCCAGGGAGCCCAGTAATTCCCACTGGCCCCAGCAGAGCACCCCATTTTATGGATCCAGAAACTGAGGCACAGTGAGTGGTTTGGAGCCAGGCCATCTGGCCCCAGAGTCCACATTCTTAAAGCTCCCTCCTTCTCTCTAGAACAACACACAGAACTGGCCTCCACGCTGAGGCCCCAGGGTACCGATGATTGATTTTTGGTCTCAACCCTCCCCAGTTACATTCCCTGGATCCACCCAGTCTGGCCAGGAGGCTACTGGAATTCCCTCGACCACTTCACAGACCAGGGTGACAGGAACCCTCCGTGCGTGCCCCTGTGAAGTGGTCCACCATAGGCCACCAATGGGGTTCAGCTGCGTAAGGATAATGACACACAACAAAGCCTTGACCTTCTGTCCAAAGAACCCAAAGACATTTTTAGAAAGCTCAGTCATTTTGACTCATGTCTCCAAGCATCCTGAGGACAAACAATAACTTCTCATCATTTGGGGGCACCTGCCCCATCTCCAGGGCCATGGAAAATGCCAGCAACCCTGTGAGGAAACTGAGGGCCAGAGAATGGAAGCCACTCACCCAGGGCTGAACTGGGAGGGAGCAGGATTCTAAGGAGCACAGATTCCAGGGGGACCCCCCTGGCTGCCGGCTATGGGTGATGGCTGGTATTCAGACAGTGCTTATTAGCACATCGAGAACCTCCACAAATGATTTTTAACACTTCCCCTCCCCACACCTGTGAGGGGCATTTAACACGCCAGGGTGAATGGGGAAGTGGGGTATCTAAGAATCTGAATGCCAACATAACACAGCAATTTTTATTATTAAAAATGCCTCAGACATACATAGGGCAGAAGCTCCCAATTCCCAGACATTAAAAAGTTAAAGCTGACATCTGACGGCCCTTAAGCACAGACCCCCAGATTTCCCCCACCCCACCCCACTTTAGGTTCCTTTGGAAGGTAAGGTTTGGGGCACACAGACTGCCTCTCTGGGGACCCATCTGTGGGGGTGGGGCAGTTTGGCAATACAGGCAAAGGCACTGGCTGGAATACTATACAGCTGCATAAAAGCTCCCATCCGGAGACGTCTCCAAGAGGCATGCAGGGGAAGCTAGCTGTAAATCAGGGTCTCCCTCCTTGGCATTGGGGGTGGTTTTTTGGCAGGGGGGGAGTAGGGGATTTGTCCTGGGTGCCAGAGGTCACTGGGCACGGCATCCACGCACTCCTTTCCAGGAGCACCACAGTGTGACAACCACAAATGTCTCCATTGCCCAGTGTCCCCCGAGGCAGAACCACCTGGGGTTGAGAACCCACTGCAGGCTCAGCTCACAGACTGGAGGTCTCATTTGGGTATTTTTAAAAGAATACTGCATGTATCCCTTACACACACATATATGTTCATGTATCCTTTGTAAGAAGTATATGTTGCAATGACTTGTTTTATAAGAAAGTATCTATTGCATGTGAACTGCTTTATAAGTATGCGTGTCTGTTACTTATCAATTGCTGAGTCCAATTTTTGGTCTCAACCCTAGATGAAAATAGGGTCTTCTCTGGAGTGGGGTCCCCCCTGGTTGGGAGCGATCAGAAGTTTCCCCTCTACTCTGATACTCTGTATCCTCTTTAGAGATTCAAGAATGGTTTAGGTAAAAAGTGAACTTTAAAAAGTAAGTGGAATTCACAGAGAAAGGAAGGATTCAGGCAGAGGCCATGGAGCCCAGGAGGGGACCCCACAGCTTCCACACCCAGGGAATGGGCACAACACTGGGCCAGGAATTGTGAGGACTGAGTGAAAGCATGGTTGTCACAGAACCGCCCTTCCTGGTCCTTGGGGGGGCTGGTACGGTGTTCCCATTTTACAGATGATCAACCGAGGCTTCAGAAAGGGCTGTGAAGGGCTCCACCACAAGGAGCAAACATGGGACATGACACTACAGGGCTGGTCATGCGTGCACACACACACACAAACACATACCACAGTGGCATGGGCTCCACATGGAGACACACACTTACATGTCACTCAGAATCATGCTGACATGCACGGCACACACAGAGCCACACAGACCCATGCAAGTGTGCATATACCTCCAAATACAAAACACACGCTCATGCACAATTACACACACACACAACCTATGCTTACAGCATTTATACATGCCCACAGCAGAAACCCTCCCAGAACTCACACACACATATACACTGCACACCAAATCCCTATTTGTCCCCCATGGCCATCCCGTCCACTCCCCAGAAAGCTGAGCTCTTTGCTCTCCAGGCCCTCAATCGACACAGGATGGGGTCCCCCCCCCCACAAGTGCAGGTGCCAGTCTGTGTGAGCATGTGTGCATTTGTGTCTGGGTCTATGCGTGCACCTGTGTTATGTGGAGTTATGCACACCTGCTGCTGTTACCGGGGCCACCATAAGGGTGTGTCATGGGTGTGTGCAGTGAATGTGTCCCACTGTGCACCAGGTGACAAGTGGGACAGAGGCCAGCGTTGGAGAGGGCAGACCAGGTGTGTCTGCCTGCCCAGGAGGAGCTGGGAGGATGCTGTGGCTCCCGCCTCGCTAAGGGGAGGGGAGGGCAGAGGGGCACTGAGTGTGGGGAGCTTCCCAAGTAAGGGACCCTGAGTGCCTGTGTATGTGGCCATGTGGGACACCTCTTTTTCCTCTCCTCAAGCAACCACCCCCAAATGGAATGCAGGTTTAAAGTTAAAAAACAGAGACTCTGGCTTGGCCTTGGGGCTTTTATATTTAGAAAATTATATAAAGCGCCCAGAGGTGGGGGTGGGGTGCAGTGGGGATTCCCCTTGAGGGGAGAAAACAACACTGTGGGCTGCCTTCTGGCCAGGTCGGGGGCAAGTGCAGCAGGCAGGGCTGCAGGGGGTGCTGCTCGCAGAATGGGGGGGGGTGAGGATGTCTATTTGGCCACCCTCATGGGCCCGACTCAGGCCCTCCCTTCCCTCGCTTCTGTAACCACCCATCCTTCGGGACCTCCTCCGCTGCGGGGGGGCAGGGGGGGCCCGCCACCGCCCCGCCCCACTTCGAGGCAGGTCCTGGCGCACGCGCAGCCCCTGGCGGGAGACGTCGCCGCCACCTAGTGAACGCGTCCCGGCTCCCCCTCGTGCCCGAAGCACCTTGGGCCGCGCGGATGGGGAACCCCAAGGCTGAGGGAAGTGGAGGGGAAACGGGGGGGGCGGGGAGGGGCGGTGAGACAGAGCTTTGGCAAGGTGGAGGAAGTACCAGCCCCCACCCGGCGGCCCCGTTTCTGGAAAATAGGAACTGGGGTGGAGGGGAGGGGAGAGAGGGTAGCTCACCCCAGGAATAGTCAGCCAGCGACAATCTCGCGCGCACAGCGACACCCAACTGTCCCCTGGGACACGGGCGCACGCCACAGCGCCCCGCCTGCCCGCAAGCCCCCCGCCACCCCGCACCTCAGCGGGGACCCCCCCGGCCGCCGGGGACAGCCGCACGGCGCCGCCCCGCAGGCACGCACGGGGCGGCCGCCGGCCCCTCGGCCGCACAAAGCTCGCACACGCGCGACAACACACACGGCCACGTGGGCGCGCGGCCCCGCGCGGGGATTGGGGACCGCGCCGGCACCCGGCGCCCGCGGCCAGGGGCGCGAGTCCCGCGGGCACCCGCTCCGGAGCACGGGGCCCCCGAGTGCAGCCCTGGGTCGCGGAGGCCCCCGACGCTCGCGCCCCGGACGCCGAGACCCTCAGCGGCAGCCGCGGGCGCTCGCGAGCCGGGGTGACCGCGCGGCCAGGTGACCCGTCCCGGCCGGGACCCGGCGCGCGCGGCGGCGGGGCCGGGGTCGGCCGGGGGCGGGGCCCGGGCGGCGCGGAGGCCGGCTGGGTGGCTGCCCATGCGCGGCGCCCGGCGCGGCCGCCCGCCAGTCTCCAAGTTCAAGGCGCCCGGCGGCCGCCGCTGCGCGCTCTCCGCCCCTCTCCGCAGCGGCCATTTTCCGCTAGCTGGCGCGCCACGCTCGCTCCGGCCGGGGCACCCCGCGGGGTCCGCCGCGACCCTCGCCCCCCACGGCCGCGCCGGCCGCCCCCGCCCGGGCTCCAGCTCCCCAGCAGGCTGCGCGATCGGGGGTCTTGCGCCCCGAGCCGCGCCCTCCCGCCTCCAGCCTCCCGCGCAGCCTGGGAAGGGGCGGGGGCCGGGCCTGGGAGGGGGGACACTTTCCTGAGAGCCCCGCCCTCCCCACTAACTCCGCGGCACCCGCGAGGGGCCCCCCACTTGGGGTCCCCAGCTGCGCCCCGCGCGCCAGCTCCGCCCCCAGCCGTGAGGGGGGAATTAGCGGGCGGGGGTCCCGCGGCAGCGGGCGGGGTTGTGGGGGCCCCACATCCAGCCCCTCCTTCGGGAGGCCCCAGTCCCCTGTCCCCCCAGACCTTGCAACTTTCGCCCTGAGCCCACGGACCACCCCAAAAACTCCCCGGGCAAAAACGAAAGTGGGGGCGGCGACGTACCATGGCGCTGCTGAGAGGAGGCGAGGCCGGCGCCGGAGCGAGCGCTCTCGGTCCCCGGCGAGGGGGGGCCGGAGGCGGCGGGAGGAGGCCGCGAGGGAGGGCGCGCGGGGGAGGGAGAGCGCGCGAGGGAGGGGGCGCGCCGCGCCCGCCCCCCCGGCCCGCAGGACCCTCCCCTCGGCCCGCCTTTCCCCCAGTCCCGCGCGCCGCCCGCGCCTCAGGCCGCTCCGCGCCGGGACTCGGGATGTGGCGGATCCGGCTCCGGCTCCATCCCTGGCCCGGCCTGCGCTAGGCGAGGCCCGACGAGCGGCCGCGGCGGCGACGGGTCGTGGGGCCCGGGTCGGGCTCGCTGCGGAGGGAGCGGATCCACCTTCGCCGCGGCGCGCGCGCGCGCGCACACACACACACACACACACACACACACTCACACACACTCAGGCGGCTGGGGACACTCGCGGGCCGGGCCTCCTCGACACCGCCACGGACACACAGCGCAGACCGGCGCGCCCGGCGCCTGCAGGGCGTTCCAGACACTCGGATGCCGAGCAGACACGCAGGGACCCGCGCGCACAGCCACGGGGGGTCTCGGACAGACACCTGCAGGGTGCCACGAACACAGACACACACACACCCCTGGTCTTCGGGTGTCACCCAGCACACGGGGCCCCACATGCTCACAGCCTTCGGGTGTCACCCAGAAACCCACACCTCCGCCCTGTCACATATCCAGACTCACAGCCTGCAGGGTGTCACCCCCAGACCCTCACACAGACCGATAATCATGGCGAGAGACCCCAGACCTGGGAGTGAGCCATACACGGATCCCCAGGGCTCCTCCCCAGGCCATGGCACCCGCCAGCCTGCGTCGGGGGTGCAGGTGTTCCTGCCTCACAGTCACCGACACGCACAGCAGGGACACAGACAGACTCGGACACCGAAGGAGACAGACCTGGGGTGTAGGGGTCCCCTGGGGGTCCCGTGGGGGCTCCAGGCGGGGCTGGGGGCGGGGAGCGCTCGCGGCGGCTCCATAGGTGAGGGGGGTTGGCGGTCGCCCCCTCCCGGGGTCAAGATTAATGGCCCTGCCTCGCCAGCGGGGGAGGGGGCGGGCCGAGAAGGGTCAGCGCCCCCGCCCCTGCCGTGCTGGCCGCAGCGGGCTGCGACGCGGTGCCGCAGCGCCCCCCCACCCCCAGCTCTCCCGCAGTCCCCCCTCCTCCGGCAGCCGCAGAGTAGGCGCCACCCCCTCTCCTCCCCCCACCCATCTCTCTAGGCTCTGCGTCTGGCGCCGCTGGGGAGACTGGAGGGGGTCTAGTCCCGGCCGGGTGGGATGGAGCAGATTTTGTTATGTCCTTCTGTCTTCCCCTCCGCCTGACACCTCAGTTCCCACCACTGAGGCTCCAGGAATTCAGGGACCCCTTTGGGAAAGTGGTTCCCTACACTCCTAGAGAGGACACTGGGTTAGGGTAGGGGACTGGCTGCACCCTGGGAAGAGAAGCAGGCCCTGAACAGCCCTTCTGGAGCCTGGACTGACTGGGGGCTTCTGGAAGTTGGTTCTGGGGTTCCTGGGCATGCTGGGGGCTGGGAGGCAGTGACTACCCAGCAGATGCTCAACAGGCCACAGGTCAGTGTCTCAACCATCCCTGGGGTTTGAGGGACACTGAGGTTTGCCCCTTTCACCTGCATATTCTTCTCCACTTCCCCCCCCCCCAGAAAAGTGAGGCCCAGAGAAGGGACTCATCTCTGTGGTTAACCAGCCCAGGACTGTCACCCCAGGCTTTCTGGGGGTGAGGGGGAGGGTTCTGGAGGCAGCCCACTCTCTCAAACGCCTGAGCCCAAAGGAAGCAGGAGGGGTACTTGGACTGGCTCTGGTGAAGGAAGGGTTAAGGAAATAGAGACCCCCCCCCTCCTCTTTTAGGTCGATTCTAATCTGTGTTAATCCAGGACCCTCCTGACCTCAGAGAATTAAGTATCTAGGGGAGGGAAAGAGAGAGATGGGCTGGTAGCCTCTAGGAAGGGATGAGGGTCCAAAGGCACTAGGGGGCACAGAAGCAGCCTCACCCCCAGTACATTTCTCCATTAGGCCACCCTAGGCCCGTGGGCATAGTGTTAAATGCCTCCTAGAAGCCTACTCTTGTACCCCTTACGGTAGCCATTGGGTGGTTGCTGTTACCTCCATCCTCATTTCATGGCTGTGGAAACTATGGTTTAGACAGAGAAGTTTAGACAGTTGCCCAAGGTCACCCAGCTGGTAAGTGACAATGAGCCAGCGAATGCTTTCCTGACAATGAATCTCCTAATTTTAGCTTTTATTGCAATCCAAATAGACAGATTTCCCAGCTCATCAAGTCTAATTCTTCCCTCAATCGACTCTTTTCCACTCACATTTTACTATAAGCAGCAACAAGAAACCAGGATATATCTTTGACACTTGAGCTCATCACTTGTAAATTCTGCTTTCCCTATAACTGGAGAAACAACTCAACTAAGTTTTCTTCCCTATATAACAAGGAGGAAAGGATCCCCTTTGCTCCAGATGTGTCGGCCTGCATTTCTTCCAGTCTAGAACATTCCTGGGAGACAGACTGATAGCAAACATATTAAAAAAAAAAAAAAAATGTTTGGCTTGACAGAGACCAAGGAAAGGATAACAAACCATAAGAACATACCATACTCTGGCACTCATCAAAATGGGGAAAGATTTTTAAATTGATAAAACCCAATTCTGGTGAGGATGTGGTGAAACAGGCATTTCCATAAATTGCTTGGAGGTGAATGTGTGTTTGAATTGGGAAAACATTTTGGCCTGCATAACAGAGACCTAAGACAAGTTCAGACATCATGGCCCAACTTCTGGGATTCTATCCTGAATATGGGAAAATGTTTATGTGTCCTGAAAGGTATTCATTTTTATATTCTTATGAAATTTGCTATAAATCAGTATTTCTCAGCATTTTTTTCATTATCACTTCCCCCTGAGCTATTTTAGACATTATTTTCTTAATCACCTGATATGAAAATTTAATACCACAAATATATTGCATATTTATTTATATACTGTTTGTAAATCTGTGTTTTGTACACTAAAAGGGGATTTCTTTCACACCTTCCAAGAACCATATTTTCTTGTTGAAAATGCAAGCTATAAATAATGGTGTAACCATCTAATGGAACGTAAGATAGTCTGCAAAAAAGAATGAAGTTTCAGTAAGAAAATCCCTCACTCAAAAGGAAAATATGCAAAAAGAACAAACAGGTCTATCATGAACAATGAAGCATGGTGGCTAACAGGTGCCTGAAGAGATGTCCAATATCTTTAGAGTTCAAGGAGATACATGATGAGGCTACAGTGAGGACCATTGTATTTGCAAATCCAAATTTAAAATGCCCAACAATACCAAGTGTTGGAGTGATTGTGGATATGCAGGGCTCTTCTCTACCCAACCACTTTTAAAACACACTGAGGGTAAAACCACATCAAACATTAATGTGCCACATAATATAGCCTTTCCCCTCCGACATACATATCCACAAGACACCTCAGGAAACATGTTTCAGAATATTTGTCATTGCACTGTATAGAAGGTGAAAACCCAGAAACAACCCAAATGCCCAACTCTGAGAAAGGCATTATGGGAAATGTATCCAGTGGCCTATCAATCAGCACCCACAGTGATATGGATGAACAACATGACATTGAGTGGAACAAGAAGTCTACAAATATCACACATAACATGATACCCACTTTGGGCCTCCCCTGGTGGCGCAGCGGTTGAGCGCTGGGCTGCGAAGCTGCTGGCAGCCTCTGCAGTGCCCGCTGCTCCCCTCAGCAGTGTATTTCGTCAGTCTGCCTGTTCTGTTTCCCGCTCTGGCTCTGGTGAATTCTCTCACCCTCCCGCACTTCTGACTGTACCCAGTGCTTGTATAAATAAATAAATAAATCTTAAAAAAAAAAAAGATACCCACTTTATGAAACTATAGTAATAAAATGAAACTTTTTTTTTTTTTTTTGCAGGGGTAAATACAATCATTTTTAAGCAAGGAAAGGATAAATACCAAATTCAGGAATATGGTTAATTTTTAGAGAGGGGCCCAGAGAATAGGATGGGGAGAAGCATTTTGGGGTTTGAGTTATTGTTAAAGTTCTGGTTATCCTGCTGGTGCTGAGTTGGTGGGTATTTATTCTGTAAGCAAACTTTTACATCTACTAATAAGTGGAATAATGATAAGGGGCAAATCAGGAGACAGATTGGGATTAAATTTATTTTAGCATCTAAAAACCAAATAATTAGCTAAATCACTAATTCATAATAAGAATGTTCTAAGAATAGACTGTCAACTCTGCACATGGTGGGGGGCTGTCAGTTTGTCTGAGAATAGCACCTGGAGCATAGTAGGTGCTTAGTGAACATTTGTGATGAATGAAAGCCGTAGAGGGGCTAAAACCTTGTCAATTCTCACTTCTAAAGGCATCTCACAATATGCATATATGTATTAAATATATACATTTATATGTCACCTATATGTACTACATATTATAAACACATGTACTATATACACATATAAATGTATTATATAAAATGTATACGTATTATATACACATATAATATATAATATTATATATACATGCATATATTATATGTGCATATAATAATTACATGATATATACTTATATATCAGGTAAATTTATTTCTCTTTTGTATAATATATACAAATGAAATATGTGTATTTAATATTATTTGCAAGAATCACACACACACACACACACACACACACACGTGCGAGGGTTCTGAAACCACAGCAGAGATATGAACTAATCTCCAAAATGCTTTCTTTTAGGGGGAAAAAAAGAAAGCCCACATCTTTGGATGATAAAGACATGCTTCTAACATTTATATCAGAAGAACGTAAGCAAAGCCACCTGCCGCGGATACCCCCACCTGGGAGGGAGGCGGTGCCTTGTCCATTTTGCGGGTGTGTGGGCTGAGTTCCAAGTAATCGACAGTCCTTTTCCCTTAACTGGCCAACAACTGACCACGCCTACGACAGAGGGTCCCAACAGGTGTACCTGGGTGTATCACTTAGGTTTGTGTCATTATATTCTACAATGTTCCCAAAATGGTGGAATAGCCTAATTTCTCAGAAGATGTCTATTTGTTAAGTGACCCGTGACGCTCCTCAGCCCTGTCCACGCAGCACAGAAGCACCATAGACAATAAGGGAACACATGGGCGAGGGTGTGTGTCAACCACACTTTCGTGGCTGACTTCTTTTACTCAGAGTACCCCTTTGGGGTTCATCCCTGTCGTCACATGTACAATGGCTTTTGTCTTTTTAGTCTGGCTACCACCCACCCCATTGTCTGGAGACAGTGCAGTTCGTTTACCCATTCACCTGCTGATGGACATCCGAGTTGTGTCCAGCTGTGGGTGATCACAAGTAAAGGTGCTGTAGACCTCCAAGAACCAGCCTCCCTGGGAACATTTATGTTCATTGCATTTAGGTAAAGTGTGGGAGTGGAATGGGCCAGAAGCTAAGGGATTTATGTCAAGGTCTTTGCATGACCATGGACTTCCATTCATTCCTCTTAGGTACGGACCTGGAAGTAAAAGGCTGGATCTCCTGCTGGTGGGTGTGTGCTTAATTAACTTTTTAAGAACCTGCCAACCTCTTTTCCAAAGTGGTTGCACCTTGGACACACCTGCCGGCAGGATAGCAAGCGCAGTTGCCCCACTTCTGGTGGCAGAAACTGGAGAGAGGAGCACATGCTTTGATTTGGGCAGGGGGATGAATGAGGGGAGAGTGCCACTCAGGTGTCATGGAGGGGGAGGGAATGGGCAAGGTGAGGGCTAAGTCTGGCATGGGCTGGCATGGCCCCCAGGTTCCGGTGGAAGCAGCAATCATGGGCTGAGGGCAGGGCCACTGCACTGAGATTCTAACCAGGGCATCTTGCCTTCCCATCTTGGCAGGGAGGGTCATTTCTCCTGGCATCAAAGATCAGGGTCAGTCCTTGGGAAGTCGTGGTAGTGGGTTTCCTTCCATACATCAACCCTGAGTGATCTCCATATGTATCCGGGGACAGTTTGCAAGGGGGTGACTGGAGTGTGAATCCTTGTCCCCTTTTGGTGCAATAACCCAGCTCCTGAGTCTTTGCCTTGAGGAATGAGGAGCGGGCACACAGGAGTTACCTAGTCTGAGCTCACATCTTGGCAGTGAGACCCTGGGCCGCTCACCTCAATATGCTGAGCTTCAGAAGTTTACCCATCTGGGCCTCCCTGGTGGTGCAGGTGGTTGAGCACTGCGCTGTGAAACTGTCTGCAGCCTCTGCAGCGCGGGTTCGATCCCAGCCGGCCGGCGAGAATCCCACATGGCAAGCAGAGCTCTCCTGTCTCACCCGCTGCTCCCCTCAGCAGTGTAATTCTTCAGTCTGCCTGTTCTGTTCCCCGCTCTCTCCGGTGAATCCTCTTACCCTCCCGCACATCTGGCCTGTACCCCGGTTCTTGTATAAAAATAAATAAATCTTCAAAAAAAAAAAAAGAAGTTTACCAATCTGTAAAATTGGGGGAGGGGAATCACAGATGTCATAGCAAAGATTAAATAAGTTATTTGCAAAGTTCTAGAACAGGACCTAGTGCACAACTTGCTATGATGGAGAAGCATTTGTTACATACATGACTGTTCACCCCAGCTCTGCCTTAGCAACTCGGAGCAACCTAAGTGCCCAACAGTAGGGGATAGCTGATATTCCACGGGATGGGGGAAGAAGGCAGGCTTCCAAGCCTTGGTGACATGTATACAGCAAAAAAGAAAATAGCATGCCACCTTTGCATGAAACACACTCAGCGACGATGACAAGCCCACCTCTACCAAGCTGGCTCCGTGGTGCCCAGTGCTGCTCAGAGTAACTCAGGGGTTGCCAACTATTTCTGTAAGGAACCAAGGAGTATAAATATTTTCAGCTTTTCAGGCCAGATGGTCTCTGTCATATCTACCGAGCTCTTTCCTTGCAGCCTGAAAGCCGCCACCTACGAACGGGCATGTGAAATTCACATAATTGCCCTGCAGCCAGACTTCCCTGAAGAAGCCACCATCCCCACCTTTGTAGAACTTTCACCACCTTGAATCCTGTGAGCCCTGGGAGGTTAGCATAGCAGGTCTCATTATGCCCATTTTATAGATGAGGAAATTGAGGCCCACGGGTGGCCCTGGAGCCCTAATAACAGCTTACTCTGTGTAGGCAGTGTTTCCGGCTGTTATCCCATTTGGTGCACCAAAGCCCGGAGGCAGCAGGAGAATCCTCATTAACTCGCTTGATAGAAGAGACGTGGGGCTGGGTCCAGAGAATTAAGTGATGCGCCCAGGGTCACACAGCGGGTAAGCTGGGGTGACCAACTCCCTGGGGGTCATGCTCCTTGAGGGTGGGCTTCAGGACCAGCTGGGCACCCAGGCTTCCCTGAGCTCTTGCTGGGAGCACAGCTTCCTGGAGCGTGGAGTCAGCTACCAAGTTAGCCACGTTGGGGGGCCCACAGAGCCTGGGCCCCTCCATCTTTGCTCCTGCCTGCTGCTCTTGTCTGTCCACGGTCTGTCCTCAGGACAGGGCGATGGGGGGAGGGAGGCAGACCTCCGACCTTCGGGATCCTTGCTTTGTATCTCTCCCCTGGACAGGGCCTATCACAAGCCAGGTCCCCAAGGCCGAACTTAGGGCCAGGTGTTTATTGAGGGACACAAAATGGGGGGGGGGCAGCGATGCAGGTGGAAGATCAGAACCTCCAAACTTCTTTCCTGGCAGCTGCCAGGAGTGTGATTTTCAGGGTGAGCCTGGCCTAGGCTTGGCTCCAATCCCTTCTTCCTGCCAACAGTTCTAGCTCCTCCTTTTGATTCTGTTGGAACCCACCTCCCACCCCCACTGCCAAAAGGAATTTGACATGGCAGCTGGCCCAGGGCAACCCTCCCCCATGCTGGTCTCTGCCAAGTGCACTGTGGCCAAGCCAGGGGACCCTCCGAAGAGGGTACCCCGTCCCCCCACCCTGGGCACTGAGGCACAGGGGAGCCCCCTGCCTATTTTCCCTTCCAGGGGGCAGTGAGGCTGCTCCAGAGACTCTGGCCTCCTCCAGGGCTCAGCTTGCACCCCACCCCTCTGGGGCTGAGAACATCTGTTCATCATTGAAACCTCAACATTGGAGTTTCCTTGGCAGCTTCTGGAACTTCAGGCAGGGACCCTGGGCCAGAAGGGGAGGCGGGGAGGACTTAACCTGGCTTAGCTTCCTCCTGACGGTCCAAGTTGGGCTTCTGGGTCGGAGGGGCGGTGGGTGTTGAGGCCCCCACACGTGACCGCTCACCCACAGGAGCCGTCTCCTCTTCCCCAGGAGCCAGGCCTGAGAGCTTCCAAAGCCGGCTACGATGGAGGCCCAACAAAGGCGTTAGCAGAGGCTCAGCAGGTCGTGAAGCCGTCCCACAACACAGTGCAGCTGCTGCCCCCTCCGCTCCCCTCCTCTAACTGAAGACGAAAGTCTTTCTGATGTGTGACCGGCTGTCAGCATCACAGTGGGGCTGCTGACACTTGAGGGGATGCTCTCCTGCCAGCACATGGGTGGCCCTGACTGCCTAGATACTGGGGGACCCCTGCCTTGTCCTCCTTGCCTTACCTGCTCCTCCCTCTCGTAGCCCAGTGAATCTCTGAGGCAACCCCAGGGCTATGTGAGGGAGGCCATGGGAAGTGAGACAGAGGTTGAGCTGGAACCTGGGGGCGGGATAAAGATCATCTAAGCCCCTCTGTCATTTAATTCATTTAACACATACTGAGCCACATACTGAGCTCCTGTTCTATTCCAGGTGCTGTTCTGGGCACTGAAGATACAGCAGGGAACAAAAAAAGTCAAAATGGCTTTCCTCATGGAACTGATGATCCACTGGGGGAGACAGACACTGAGCAGGATAAGGGAGTAAAATATTCAATATGCTGAGTGGTGTTAAGTTTTACTGAGAAAAGTCAGTTGTACGAGAGGAGAGGGGAAGGGGTCGTACTTGGGGGTACAACTTAAGAGTGAGACTTGAAGGCGGTGAAGGAGGAGCCCTGTGGTAGTCCTGGGGAAGAGTGATTCAGAGGGCGCAGCGTGTGCAAAGGTCCTGGGGCAGGACCTCCCTTAGCATGTTGGAGAACAGGGAAAAGGTGCCATGGTAGAGCAGAGTGAGTAAAGAGGACGAGGGAGGAGGTGAGGGCAGAGAGGGGATGGGGACAGGCCTCAGGGAGGACTTGGGCTTTTACCCAAGGAAAAGGAGGTGGAAGTTCTCAAGTGCTGTGGGCAAAGGAGGCACCTTGACTTAGATGCTCAAGGTGCTCTCTGGTGGCTACTTTGAACAACACAAAGGGGGACAAGGGTGGGAGCTAGGGGCCCAAGGCGGCCGCGTTGCTCCAGGCTGATGAAGATGGGGGTCTGATCTGGTAAAAAATCTCCCATGAGTCCGTTTCCTAGCTGGAGCCATTCTTTATCTCCACATCAGCTCCCAGGCAGATACGGTCACTCCCCCATTTCCTGGATGTAAGGGGAGAAAAGACTTTGCCCCTAACCCCTGTAGGTGGTACGTCATATCTCCCCACTGTTTAAAGCACCCCATGACTCCCCGTAGTGCTCAAGATGACAACGTCTGTCCTGCGGGCACCAGGCCCTGTACAACCTGCCCTGTCTCCTCCCAGTCTCTACTTTCTCCCCGTCACTCTGCTCCAGTCACATGGGCCTCCTCCTTGCTCCTCCCGCATACTAGGGACCATCCTGCCCCAGGACCTTTGCACATGCTGCGCCCTCCGCCTGGACCACGCTCCCTCTGCCATGGGCCTTCCTCTACTTCTGCCTTGTTCATTTTCACACGCTCAGTGTCACTCATGTGGTAAGAGCTCAACAGATGTTTAGTGAATCACTTGCTGGACTTTTAAGAATAATCCTGTCTCTGATCAGGTGATAACAGCCCAGGGGCACTTATCTGAGCTCCCATATTAGAAAGCACTAAAAAACAAAATAAAAAGGAAGAAAGGAAGGAGGGAAGGAGCAAGGGAGGAAATGCAGGCTGAGGGACAACGCCAAGGCATCAAAATGCTAAATTTTGGGGACCTAAGGGACCCACCTTAACCTTTTCACTGGGCCAGTGGGCTGTGCCTGGGCATGGGGCCTGACTCACAGGGGCAGTCTCATTCGCCAGGACGTACCCAGCCACCTCCTGATTGGCCAGGCAGCAAGGTGCCGCCTCTAATTGGGTCCTTCATCTCCCGCTGCCATGCCATGCCTGGGATTCCACCGTTTGTCCCAGTGCCCAGTTTTGAATTGCTTTTCTTTTCTGGCAGTGCCTGGGGGGCCCACGGCGGTGGCACTGCCCAGGCACGCCAGCATGCTGCCCTCAAATTTTGCAACTGTGGCATGCCCTGGGCTCCTTCTGTCAGTTTCTGGATCCCTGGTCTGGAGAGGGGTGTTGGCTGCCCACCCCACCCCAGGTGGGTCCAGCATCAGGCAGTGTGGGTGCCTGGGGCTACGGCTGCAGCAGCAATTAGCTCTGCCCCACGTGCTGTGTGCCCCAGGCTAGTCCTTGGCCTCTCTGAGTCCTCATTGTCTCCTGCAAAGGGAGAACTTTGAACAGCTCAGTGTGTTCTCAAGAGGGCACTTCTGCACCCTGGCAACACGGGGCCATGTGGGGGACACTTGTGGGTGTCACGATTTGGGGGTGCTCCAAGCATTGAGCTGGTGGGCGTAGAGGTGTATCATGGTGGAAACTGGAAGATGTGTGTGCGAGGAAGTTGCTGTGTGGTTATTATTATTATTCACTCAGTGGCATGGATTGGCTTAGAGGGTGACTTGCACTTATCCCCATGACAGCTTTGGGGGAGCACTGAGGGCATGACAGGTAGTGTGCGGCTACTCTGCCAGCTACTGGCCACACCTCTTCTACACAGAGTCATTCTCAAAAACCCCTGAGTGCACCATTTTTTCTCACACCATTTCACAGATGGGCAAACTGAGACCCACAGACACACTGAGCCTGAGGCCACAGCACAGGCTCCCCCCACCTCAACCCTGCCCCAGCTGTGCGCTCTGTCCTCAACCCAGTAGCCACTGCATCTGCTGCCCCAGGCTGCCTGGGGTTTGACGAGCGCGCACAGTAGGTGCTGCTGTCATCTTACCCCCAACCCCAACTTGCCTGTTCACCCACCCGGGGACCAGTTCCCCACATGCGCAGTGACTCCCAGCCTCCGTAGTCAGTCTGCGCTCTGGTGATTGTTAAGTACTGTGGGGGGCATCTGTGATGCAGCGCAGACAGATTCACTTGCATCATAATAGGGGAATCAATAGCTAATATGGATGTGACCCTACTGAGTGCCAGACCGGGTGCTAAATCCTTTACACACTTAGTACCTGGATCCTCAAAGCTGTCAGCAGTGCCGTGAACAAAACCTTGACAGCCACAACCATCAGATGACAGGTGCCCCTTGCACAGATGGGGAAACTGAGGCACAGAGCACGATGCCACCTGCTCCAGGCCACATGGTCTGTGTGCAGCAGACCTGGGGGAGCGCACAGAGCCACCAAGGCTGATGGCCAGGGCCTTGGGGAGGTCAGGGAAGGAAGCCTTGGCAGGCTCTGGGGGCTGGGAACCACATGCGGCCCGTCATCATTCTGCACAGCACTGGGTGAACTTTTCCAGCCCCAAACCCTGCAGGCATGTTGGACAGATGGAGAAACTGAGGCCCGGAAAACAGAAGAAACTTGTTTGGATTTTCCCAGGACAGTGGGAGATGCGCATCCTGGAAAGAAGCCAGCTGAGCGCTAATGGGAGACAAGGGGCAGTGCTCCCCACTCCCCACCCCTCCCCCAGCTCTTCCAGCAGCTCCCCCCACCCCTGTGAGATCCTTGCAACTTAGGGCCTCAGTTTCTCCACCTGAAGGGAGAGATGCAGGAGAGGTGGGACTCCGGAGGCTGAGGCCCTGGCCCGGCATGTGTGGGCAGGCTCCTGAGTTCCGGGCGGAGCCCGCGCCCACACCCAGGTGCCCGCGCCAGGCCCACTGGCAAAGGGGCTGAATGGAGGAAGGGCTGTTGCCGCTGCCGGAGGCAGGGCTTGACTCCGGCTGCCACGTTCCATGGTCTCTGGCTCCCCTGGAAAGTGCCGAGATCCGAGGTCTGGCCCAGCTCTGCGCCTCCTCCCCAAAGCACTTGCAAGCAAGTGAAAAAGCCAGAATCCTACTACTGCCCGCAGGGAGGGGCGGCTCCTTCAGGTCACAGCCCTGGCTTCCAGAGGGTCGTCACCTGCTCCACTTTCAGGGGTGTGAAATGTGTCCAGAGGGGAGAAAAGTTGGGTGTATTTCCTGCTCCACTGATCATCAGACCTGGGAAGTGCTACCTCCAGTCTCTCCCTAGTCCCTCTTGCTGTCTCGAGGACTGCAGGATGAGCACATCCTGGGGGTGGGTGGGGAGGAAGGGACTGGGGACCTCAATTTAGCTGAAATAGGGCCGTGATCTCTCAGCATGGGACTGGGTCCCGCCATGGTCTCCCCCAGACCTTGGTGCAGGCCTGAGCGATGCAGGCACCCGGTGCATGGGGCCCTGGGGCCCCGGGACAGACCTGCTCTTCTCCCGGCCTCGGTTTCTCTGTCTGTGTAATGGGGGCAGCATCATATGACTGTGGCTGTCAGTATTTGTCAGCTGCCCTGCTGGCTGGAGGAGTGTCTCCAGAGAACTTTCCCATGCCCCCCACATTCCCTCCAGGGCAGAGCTGGGGTCCTTGCTGCCCCACGTGGACAGTCAGCCCCTGCCCCCTGCCTGAAAAGGCACCAGAATTAAGGGTTTGTTTGTTTCCTTCTGCAAGCTGGGAGGCAGCCCCTCCTCTTAATCTGAAAAGGGGGCTCCCTGGTCTTTTCCCTTTGCCCTCTGGCCCCCAGTGATGACTGGGGGCAGCCAGCAAGCAATCTCAGCAAGCCAAGTGGCAGAAGAGAGCCACGGGCAGCCGAGGACACACCCAGGGGGCCATGCCGTGCCAGCAGCTGGGGCACCTTCCTTGGGGAGGAAGCCTCAGGGTGAGGGATTGGGCACCCTCAGCCTCCATGGCGCAGGGTGGGGGCAGGGAGCAGGCAGCTGGTACCCAGGGTGGGTGGGTAACGGCAGGAAGTCAGTTACAGAGAGACGGAGTCGTTGGCACTGTGATTTCCGGCCACGCTGCCTGGTTATGTAAAAGGGGCAGAGTGCCGGGGTGGGGTCGTGGGCACGGGACAGTGCTGCCCACCCCGGTGCTGTCCGACAGAGGAGGAAGATGGAGTCTGAAAAGCAGGGTGGCCTCTAGGTTGGGGGTCCTTGTGGAGATTTGAGTCTGGGCTCCTTGGGACAAGAGGTCCAAGCCTCATTTATCTCCCCCAGCTCCCTTCACTGAAGCTGCTGACTTGGTTTTCTAACTCCCACCAAGCCCCAGATATGCCCTGTGACCCCAGCCTCGGTTTGCCCATCTGTGCAATGGGTCTGGCTTACTGGCTAGTTGTTGAGTTCTCATTTTCCTCTGTTTAACAGACACTCACATATCACGTGTGCCAGGGCCTGCTGTAAGGATGAATGCACTTAACCCTCGTAGGGACCCTGCAGAGGTGGGGACAGTGTTAGGACCCCAGTTTGTAGATGGTGAGTGGAGGCGCAGGGCAGGGACGTGCTTGGGCTGCACAGCTGGTAAAGGAGGAGCTGGGATTTGAACCCAGGCATCCTGGGCGACTCCCCTGGGGTAACATGAGGAGGAGGTTTGTATGGGCCTTCCCACTTCAGTTGGAAACACCTTGTCTCGGCGAGGAACATCAAGGTCATGGCATCCCGGGGCCATCCCAGGGGCCCACAGGGGTACCCTGTGGTTTTTTTTGGGTATGAGTATTGGCACCTCTCTGGGCTCCTAATAATACCCTGAATTAATTGAGCACTTACCATGTGCTACACCTGCTCCTTGCATGGCTTTGTTCTCAACAACCTGGAGGTCGGGATCATCAGGACCCCCATTTTCTGGAGGAGGAAACTGAGGCCCGCGGTGGCGAAGGACATGCCTTGATCACAGCAGGGTCAGCCCCTGGCCCATGCTCTTCCCTCAGCCCTGCTCTCCATCCACCAGACACACTTCATCAGCCAAGTCCGCTCAGTCCCATGCCCCTTCCACCAGCTGGACCGGCTTTGGGGGGGGGGGCAGAGGCCCCGCTTGTGTCCTCCCAGAGAGGGAAGGAGGTGAAGGCGATGCAGGGAGTAGGGAGGGTTGGGCTGCAGATCCCCCTCCTTGAAGAGGTGTGGCCTGGAGGCCCCACCCTCCCCCTGTCAATGTTGTGATTAAAGAGTGACAGATGAGGGGAAAAGCCAGAAAGAATTAAACAAACAAAGGGAGAGGTCGGTTTATATAATCTCTAGTACAATGTGTCCTCTTGAGCGAGGATTAGGCGCTGGTGTTTCCCAAGCAGCTGTGGGGGTTGGGGTGGGCACCCCAGTCTTGCTTTGCCCTGCTCCAGTACCTGTCCTTACCACCTCATCCTACAGCCCAGTCCTCCTCAACCCCAGTTAGGGAAGGGGACTAGGTCTGCCCAGGGAGGTGGGCCAGGGTCTAGGATTCCCCCTGGCAGATCTGCTCCCAGGCCCTGCCTGCACAACAGACTTGTGACCTTTGACACACTGATACCTCACTTTCTCCTGTGGGACATGGAGTTGCAGGGTTAGGTGTTCCGAGCATGGCACACAGTCAGAGCTAAATAATTGTCCACCTGGTCCACAGTTGGTGCTAAATAGTTGCCCACCTGGTCCACAGTTGGTGCTAATTAGTTGCATGCCTTGGAATGTGGGCTATCCACACCATTAACTGGGTATCCACAACAATCACACCATAATGAAATCTAACAATCATTTCTGTTTTTTGCCATGGTGTTCATCATTCCTCAACGTTATTTATTGTTTTCCAATTGTTGTCTAGCTCTATCTGAATGCCAGCTGCACAAGGACAGGGATTTTTATTTTGTTTACTGCTGTGTCCTCAGGGTCTACAACAGGACCTGGCACGCAGGAGACAGAGGCCCAGGTGTGGGGAACAGGTGGCTGAAGCGTTCCTGTACATATTGGATATTACAGCAGGCCATGCTCTGCACCCCTGTAGTGGTGCTGCCTTTGAGCCTCACCAAACCAGGAGGTGAGAGTGCTTTACTGCTCCCATTTTCCAGAGGAGGAAACCGAGGCTCAGAAAGGGGGAGAGACCTGCCTTCTAAGGTCACCTTGTAAAAATATCACAGAGCTGAGATGGAAACTCAGCCCTGCTTGATGTCCATGGCCCCCTGCCGAGTTGCTGACTGGCTCCTCCTGGACAGAGGTGTCTTTGGTACCCGGCTTGAGAGCCTGTGGGGCAGCGAGGGATGTCTGGTCATTTTCTTCACCCGCCCACAAGGCTTTGCTGGGTGCTCGATTTGGGGGAGTGAGCATTGTCCCTTCAGGGTCTCCCCGGTTGGGGAAGTGCGGGTGCAGCTTGGTAGTCACGCCTCATGGCTATGGTACCCTTGTCTCCAGTAGCCAGGCTGGGACCAAGCCCGACCCCGCTGCCCCTCCGGAGGACCCCGCCGCCCCTCCGGAGGATGCGCTGTGGCACTCAGTAGCCAGCTTATTTTCTGGCAATGATTACTCAGCTCCGATCTGGGAGAAAGGTCATACACAGCCCTGGCCGGCAGCAGTAGCTGGCCTGGATGAGGGCATGTCCACAATTCCCACTCCCCCCAATACTTGGGCTGGCCGCCACTGCCCCTTGCAGATGTCTGGTGTCCTCTGAGGCAGGGAAAGGTAGAGGTTCCCTAACCCCAGATACGCACCAGATTATCCCTCAGGTTGGGTTTTCCACACCACCCTTCCCTTGTGTTTTCCACACCACCATCCAATCAGTCCCGTCTCTGCCACCTGTTCCCAGCCTTCAGAACCTGCAGCCCCGAAAGCATCTGAATCCACCAGGCAGCTTCCTCTGGGGACCTCTATCCATGACTGTCACAGAACCAGAGAAAGCATAAACAGAAGTGGGCAGGAGGGTTTTCTACCACCAGCGGACTTGTGGAGCAGGGCATGACTTCCCACTTCCTTTCAACTTTTAATCTGCCCTTCCCTCCATTCCATTTCATTCCTCTGTCATCTCCCATGAGTAGTTGCTCAGTTTCCTCCACTGATCATACGACATAGCTGTATTGCATAATGCACGGTAGTCATTCTCACTCTAGTCTAATCGAGTCCACAAAAGTCTCAGCAAGCATGTTTGCTTTGGAGGTATACAATATGGTAGCTCTGATCCTCAAAACCACTAAAATACATGGCACCCTTAGAGCAAAGTAAATGACATGCATGAAGAGGCAATTTTCAGGGGAGGGGTGACTACCAGGCAGGAGAAGAAATGATGTTCAACTCCATGAAAAATGAGCAACGCTAATTAGTACAGCAGCGAGGTGTCACTTCATACCTATGGGGGGGGGAGAGGGGGAGAGAGAGAGAGAGAGAGAGAGAGAGAGAGAGAGAGAGAGAGAGAAAACAATGGCAGTTCCTCTGGGAGGCAGTCCACCACTAGTTGACATAGATAAGTACTCATCCACCAGAAATGCCATGTCCAGGTACCTCCCTGGTGACACAAGAGGTTAAGTCTCAGCACTATGAAGCTATCAGCAGCCACTGCGGCACGAGTTCAATCCCCAGCCAGAGAGCTGACCCACATGGCACAGCAGACCTCTCCTGTCTCACCCGCTCAGCAGTGTATTTAGGTCAGTCTGTCTGTTCTGCTCCCCACTCTGTCTCTGGTGAATCCTCTCTCCCCCCCCCACCTCTGACCTGCACCCCAGCTCTTGTATGTATAAATAAATAAATAAATCTTTAAAAAAAATGCCATGTCCACCTACCAGAAGGCATGCATGCACACAGTTACTTCATTTATAAGAAATGACCTATATGCCCATCCACACTAGAGCAGGGAAATCAGTGACTACACGGGCATGTGTCACTTAACAACATTCTGGCCAAAATCATCACATGCATGACAGTGGTCCCACGGGCCCGTGCCCTTTCGCCTAGCTGGGTGGCAGTTTGTACCCTCTAGGTTTGTGTCATCACACTCTGTGGCATTCACACACCGCAAATCACCTAACCATGTGTTTCTCAGAAAGTATTTGAATATGAAGTGAGGCACGAGTATATTGGTACAGTGGAATATTCCACGGCAAGGGGAAAGAACCATCTGTATCTATAACTGGGTGTTCTGAGTTATGTCCTCAAAACATTTATGCTGAACTCTTGACCCTTAGCACCCCAGAACAGGGCCTCACTTGGGTCTTCGGGGAGGTCATTAAGTTAAAAATGAGGTCATAGGGTTAGTGACTCTTACCCTTAGCCCTAACCCCTAACCCCAATCCAATATGAGAAGGAAGAAGACCCTGGAAAGGTGGAGGTGTTCATCTGCCAGACCAGGACAGAGGGTTGGGACAGGTTCTCCTTCACTCTCCAAAGGAACCAACTTGACTTTGGACCTTTAGCCTTTACAACTGCGTGACAATAAATTTCTATTGTTTAAGCCACCCAGTTTATGGTACTTTTTCTTCATAGCAGTCCCAGGAAACAAATATACAGGAGTTGGCAACCTGTGGCCCATGGATCAGCTCCGGCTCCACTTGTTTAAATTTGCGTCTACTTGGCTAGGTTCTAGTGCCCAGCTACTTGGTCAAACACTGATCTAGATGTTTCTGCATAGGTGTTTTGTAGCTGTGATTCGTATTTACAATCAGTTGACTTGTTGGATTTATAGTTGGATGCCTATCAGAATAGCATAAGCTCCAGATGGTCCTCTGTGGTGCGGGTGAGCCTCATTCAATCAGTTGAAGGACTGAGGAGCAAAACCTGAGATTTCCTGGTGACGAAGGCATTCTACCTTAAGGATGGAACACAGACGTCCTGCTCGCATTTGCAGCCTGCCTGGCTAGCCCATAAATTTCAGACTTAAGACCGAAACACCCACTCTTCCCTGAATTTCCAGCACGCTAGCCAGTTCTACAAATTTTGTACTTGCCAACCCCCACACTGCATGAGACAGCTCCTTGAAAGAAATATCTTTGCCGATGTATATTTATATATCTATTTATCTATGCACCCACACATACATATTCTGTTGATTCTGCTTCTCTGGAGAACTCTGATAGATTCATGGCCCATTACCTGCTTTTGTAAGTAAAGTTTTATTGGAAGATGGTCACATGGGCTTGTTATATATCGTCCATGGTGACACGGAATCGGGTGGTTGTGAAGGAGAGTGTATGAGCTGCAAAGACTAAAATATTTACTCTCTGACCTTTCACAGAAAAATTTTGCCAACTCCCATCTACAAAATTAGTAGGTGGATGTCATCAACTTGATGTCGCATAAAAAGGACATTTCATTTGCACACACAGCAAAACTAATTTGTGGCCAGAGATATCCAACTGGGGCTTTAACCTTGGAAGAGTCTGAGACTAGAAAGGAGGGCTAGCATGTTTTGGGGAGCAAGGGGAGCATGAATTGCTAATAGGTTTGGTTTATGACTCTCTCAACTGTGTGTTTACATTAGACACATTTTCCTGTATGCAGGTTGCATGTCTGTGGAAACAGGAGACAGGAATCACAAGTAGAGTGAAAGAAAGCGAGAAACTAAAATGCAGAACTTTTCAAAGTACCTGGTGTGTATGTGCAAACCACAATAACATATTTTTCAAAGACACATAGAAATGCAAAAAAAAAAAAAAAACAAACAAAGACACACACTGAGCAGCTGAAATCCCTTCCTAGGGAGGGAGGGTAGTGGGGTTGGGAGAGAGGGATGGAAGTACAGGTAAATAAAACCAAAAGGAGGAGGAGCCGAGAGAGAAAACTTCAATGTGAGGACAGAGAGCAAAGTATCAGGACGGGTCACCCGGTCATGTGCTGCCCCCTCGCGGGACTCAGGCGTCTCGGCTTTTCTCAGCGCTGCGGGGACCGATGCGCATCAGAACAGCCAAACTCCAGCTTCAGGGCTGCGTGGCCCATTGCTGGGACGCGCCATGGTTTTCGTTTTAAATTGTGGTTAAATATTATATCGCCTAAAGCTCACCATATCATCTCTGTTTAAGTGCACAACTCAGTGGTATTAGGTACATTCACATCCCCACCCTCCATCTCCAGAACGTTCTCATCTTCCCAAACAGAAACGGTTTTGCTTCAACACTAACTGCCCCCAGCACCCCCAGGCACCCACCACCTGCTGCCCAGCACCCCCAGGCACCCACCACCTGCTGCCTGTCTCCATGGCTGTGGCTCTGCTGGGGACCTCCTATGTGTGCATCACACTGTTCTGTTGTGTCTGGCTTATTTCAACGAGCACTGCGTCCTCAAGGCCCATCATTGTGGTGTGTCAGAAATTTCTTCCTCCTTAAAGCTGACTGAAATGCCATCGTGTGGATGGACACTCGGGTGGCTTCTCCCTTTTAGCTACTATGAATAAGCTGCTGTGAAAATCAGTGTGCAAATATCTCCTTGGGATCTTTTTAAAAAATTTATTTATTTATGCATACGAGAGCTGGGGTGTAGGCCAGCGGCATGGGAGTTGAGAGGATTCACCAGAGACAGAGTGGGGAACAGAACAGGCAGACTGACTGAAATATGCTGCTGAGGGGAGCAGCGGGCGAGACAGGAGAGGTCTGCTGTGTGGGTCACCTCCCTGGCCTGGGATTGAACTCATGCTGCAGTGGCTGCGGGTAGCTTCACAGTACTGAGACTTAACCCCTTGTACCATCAGGGAGGCCCTGTTTTGATATTTTTATAGCTAAACTTTTACCCATTTGCAAGGTATCTTGGTAAAGCAATATTGGGATACAATTTAATTTTTTTCTCAGATGCGTAAAAGTGTCTCCCCACAGGAGCCACCTAAAAGAATTCCAATGGCAAAGTCAGAAAAATCAGCACCAAAATTAGTAACGCAGTGCTGAATGGTAAAGTATAACACCATCATAGCACCAGTCTGCACTGATTACAGTAAATTATTTAATAAACAAATGAGTAAAAGAGAATAAAACAGTCTTCCACGCAGAAGAATTTTAAATGTCATAGACTGATATCCATCATACCCCCTGGAGGTGAGTCTAGCTGGCCTAGCCTTAATGACTTGTTGCCAAAGAATAAACAGAGAAAGAAGAAACAAATCATCATCTGACTGTGGGGAAGGCTGGCAGACCCCACCTTAGCCAGGTGATCAAGGTCAGCATCGGGTGAAATTTTTTAAAGATTTATTTATTTTGCATGCAAGAACTGGGTTATAGGTCAGAGGTGCAGGGAAGGGGATGAGAGGATTCACCAGAGACAGAGTGGGGAGCAGAACAGGCAGACTGACTGAAATACACTGCTGAGGGGAGCAGTGGGGAGACAGGAGAGGTCTGTTGCGCCGTGTGGGTAGCCCCCTGGCCGGGGATTGAACTCGTGCTGCAGTGGCTGCCGATAGCTTGACAGCACTGAGATTTTAACCCCTGTGCCACCAGGGAGGCCCCCAGCATCGGTTGATTTTGTGTGGGTGCCAGGGGACCTCTCATGGGGCTTTGTGGAAAGGCCATCTCTATGTTTCCCTAAGCCCATAACCTGGATCTGAACATGAGAAAATATGTAAGAAACAAACTGGGGGACGTTCTTCAGGACACCTGACTGGTCTTCCCTCAGAGGTCAAGGTCACGAAAACCAAAGATGAAGAAACAGCCCAGAGGCACCTAAGATGTGACGACCTCGTGCCACGTGGCGTCCTGGGCCAGAGAGAGGACGTCAGTGGAGAAGCTGGCCAGACCAGAGTAAATCTAAGATGCAGTGAGTAGTAACGACGTCTAGATGTTCTACTTGTGCCAAATGTGCCGCCGTTAACGGAGGTTTGCACATTACAGGGAGCAGGATAAAGGGAGTCTCTGCTATCTTTGCACCTTTTTTTTTTTTTTAAAGATTTATTTATTTATTTATACAAGCACTGGGTACAGTCAGAAGCGCGGGAGGGTGAGAGAATTCACCAGAGCCAGAGCGGGGAGCAGAGCAGGCAGAAGGACCGAAGTACACTGCTGAGGGGAGCAGCGGGCGGCAGGAGAGGTCTGCGCGCCATGTGGGACCCTCCTCCGGTGGCCTGGGAGCAGCCGGGGATCGAACTGGTGCTGCAGAGGCTGCGGGCAGCTTCGCAACCCAGCGCTCAACCGCTGCGCCACCGGGGAGGCCCTCTTTGCACCTTTTTTTCCAAATCTAAAATTATTCCAAAATAAAATTTTTTCCTTAAAACTATCTCATCCACATTGATCGAAGAATCTGTCATTTCTCTACTGTTTGAAAAAAACTTAAATGTTTGGGTCCATTTCTGTCTCGCGGCGCCATCTCATCTAGTGTATAACCGATTCTGGGAAACAGAAAGCTAGAAAAGGGTGGGATCTGTGAGTGACTATTCGGAAATAATTGAGTCAGCCGGTGCAGGAGGATGAAGGCCGGTGTCACTGAGCAGAGTAATGGAGGAGAGAGGAAGGGGTGAGGGCAGGAAGGAGTGGGGGGCACGTTGTGCAGGGCCTCGGGCGCCTCAGGGAGGATTTGGGATTTACCCTGAGGGAGGTGGGAGCCCGCAGGGCTGTCGGCAGAAAAAGGCTGGGACCTGACTCAGGAGTTCATAGGATTCCTCTGGTGGCTGCTGTCGGGAGAACAGAATGTGGGGTGCAGGCCAGGGAGGCAGCTAGGGAGAAGGGAGTTATTGCTTTAAGGATTTATTAGATCAATTTGTCTAACTTCTGGGGGCTTCCACGATCCTGTTATTAAAATGGAATTGGAAGGGTTTGGCGACCAAAAATCACTCCTCTGTGACTGGCACATAGTATGTGCTCAGCTAATACCAGGTTTACAGATGAGGAAAGTGAGGCACAGAGAGGGAAAGTGATTGGCCCAAGGATACGGTGGGTGAGTGGCAAAGTGGAATTCTAGTTCTTAGCCCCTGCTTATGCAGGAGGATAATTTGTGGATATGGGCGGGCAGAGGCCTCTGGGAATGAATGATTGCAGGGGTTGCTCTAGTTTGGGGAGGGCTTCCTGTAGGTGGTGACCTTATTGCCGAAACTTAAAAGATGAGCTGGATCTATCCAGCCACATTGGAGAAAGAGCACTGTCGGCAGGAGGAGATGCATGACAGAGATCTTGAGGGAAAGCCCCAGGGTGCAGGGGTGCCGGAGGGTCCCTCCCCAGAGCCAGGGTCAGCTTCTCCCCTGGCTCTTCCCTCCCCATCACTGCCACCACATGACGCTTCCCTCCCCCAACAGCCCTGTTTCCAGGGCCTCTCCTTCTCTCTTTCAGATTGGGTGGCATGGCCCTGGCCCCCTCCCCCAGCCACCTCCAGCTGGTAACAATCCCCAGAAAGGGGTCATTAAGTGGCCCAGCTGAGGCCGCCGATAACCAGCACACAGGCACTATTTTAATTTTCCACTGATTTGTCTGCGGTGGGCCCCCCAGAACTGAGCCATGTGTGTGGAGAGGAACATCAAGTCCCAAAGTCATTTATGGAGAGTGAGGGCAGAGAAAAGGACTTGGGTGAGGAGGCCTCACTGAGAGGTAGTTATGGGGGCAACTGGCACGGGTTCTGGGTCCCCAGGTCTCCCCTACCTGGCACTAAAGTGAGCTTTCTTAGGGCTGTGCTGGGCCCTTTGCCTTTCCCACACAGGGCAACTTTTGTCTTCAGGTTCCACCCATCCACCCACCCATTCATCCATCCATTCATCCCTCCACCCACTCATCCATCCACCCATCCACCCATCCACCCATCCACCCATCCATCCATCCATCCATCCCTCCACTCACCCACCCATCCCTCCACCCACTCATCCATCCACCCATCCATCCACCCACCCATCCCTCCACTCACTCACCCATCCATCCCTCCACCCATCCATCCATCCATCATCACCCGTCCATCCATCCACCCATCCATCCATCCATCCACCCATCCATCCATCCATCCATCCCTCCACCCACCCATCCATCCATCCATCATCACCCATCTACCCACCCATCCCTCCACCCACCCACCCATCCATCCATCCACCCATCCATCATCATCCATCATCCACCCGTCCATCATCATCCATCATCCACCTACCCATCTACCCATCCATCTACCCATCCATCCATCCATCCATCCACCCCTCCATTCACACACCCATCCATCTATCTATCCATCCACCCATCCACCCATCTTTCTTTTCCATTGACAAGCACTTACTGATCACCTAAGATGTACCAGGGACTATTTTAGGCTCGAGCGGTCTTTTCCACGCCTAACCCAGAGTACCCCCAGAATATCCCCTGGGTCTCCCAAATGCAACATCTTCCTCCTCAGATCTGCTCACACCCTGCCCCCCGCCCCCCCACACCATCAAAGACCCTTCTTAGAGACAACTTCCATCACTCCCAGCCCCTGAGGTAGGGATCTGAGCATCAGCTTTGTCTCCTCCCTCGCTCTCACACCTCCTGGCCTGCTGGTGCCTCCGTCCTGCCCACTCGCCTGTGGGCTCTCTCACCCACATGCCTCTATGGCCCCAGCCTTCTTCAGGTCTCCTCCACCCGCATCTGGATCACAGCTTCCCTCTCCCTGGGGGCCCCATTCCGAATCCCACACCTGCCTCAGATCTGGTCATAACCTCCCCGCTCCAACAACTGCCAGGGCTCCCGATTGCCCTGGAGGGAAAGCCCCGGCTCCATCACTCCAGTCAGGCATTCAAGGCCCATCGTGGACCCACACGGCCTCTCTCATCTCCCTTCTCTCCCTCACCCACCTTCCTCACTTCAGTGCCATCACACTTCGGCACACACCCACCGCCCCCCTTTGCTGGAGCGATTCCCCTGCGAGAATGCCCCCTCTGTCCCCTCTCTGTGCTGAACGCTTCAGCATCATCAAGTTCTGGCACAAATCACCTAGTTCTGGACACCCCAACTCCTCTGGGGTGTCCCCATCCTGGGGGTACCTCCCTGGTCCAAGAGTTTCTATCAAAAGACGAGGCGGCCCACCTTGCCAGAACTCTGCCCTCAGGCTCTCGCAAGACCACAAGGTGGACAAAAGCCTCATATCGCCAAGCTCAAGAATGCCGGGCCTGGGCGGGACAGGACGCGCCGCCTGGTGAGGTAACCCCAGCCTGTCATTCCTTCCCAGGTTCCAAATAGTTCCAGTAGTTCCCAGGTGGCAAAGCGGAGGCTGACGTCCCTGCTCGGAACTACCACGCGGTCCTGCTCACCTCCCGGGGGTTCCAATGGAAACCACCCCATTCTAGGCCTCAGGGGCCCCATCCATATAATGGAGGAATCACGGTTCCTTTTCTGTAGACCGGGTGCCAGGACTGACTGCGATACACTGTGGGACGCTGGGCTGATGACGACTCAGGGCCGTGAGCTTACAACAGTTTGCTGTGTGACCTTGGGGCATGCGCTGTCCCTCTCTGAGCCATGATTTTTCCTTCTCTGATGATTTCTAGAATGAGCAGCTGCCTGGTCCTCCCCTTCTCCTGGGAGGAGGCCTCAGGAGTCTCCAGGGCTGGGCCTGAACACCCTGTGTCCGGCTGCCTTGGAGAAAAACGCAGCAAGGGAGCCCTTGGTCAGACACGAGGAAGGACGTCCGGAAGATGAGAGAAGCTTCAGGAACCGAGAATGGGGGCTGGTGGGCGGCCTCACTGCTCTGGCTCGGGTCGGGCCGCAGTGGGCGGCCCGCGCGGGCAGCCTCCATCCACCCACACGACCCACGCATCCGCTCGCCCAGAGAACTGCACTCAGCTCCTGCAGACCGGCGGGTGGTTAAGCCCCCGAGCCCTCCAGTCGAGGGGTCTAGATCTGAACCCCGCTGCGGCTTCTCCATGGGTCTGTGAGCCCTGAGTCCGCTCACGGCTCGGTGCTGCAGCACCCCCGTGTGTAAAGTGGGGAGCAAGGTGGTGTCCGCCCTCCGGGGCTAGAGGGGCCGACAGCTTCGGCGCCCAGGGCTGCCGGGGTCAGCCCCCCACCCGGCCCTGCCTTCTGTGTCTCCCCAACTCTCCGCCCAGGGACTCCCGCCCTTTTTCCCTCCTCACCGCTGACACTCCCGGCCCGGGCGCTCCGGGAAACATTCCGTGGTTTGCAGCAGACTGTCCGGCTCCTCGGCGTCTCAGATGTGGGCAGAGTGGGCGGCGGGCGGGCGGGCGCGGGCCAGGGGCTGGGGAGACTGTGCACCCCGACCCCCACCCCGGTGCTGGGCCCAGGGCGGGGTAGGCGGCGGGTGGCACTCACAGACGGCCAAGGCTAAGCTGGGGCACACGGGGAGGCCCTCCCTTGCTTAAGGCCCTCCAGGACTCAGCCCCCTTGGGGAGAAACCCCAAGTCCTCCATGCAGTCCACAGGCCTTGCAGACGCTGTCCCTGCCCACTGCCCCTCCCCGGGCCCTCCTTCTCCTGACCTGCCTCTTCCTTCTCGTCCCTCCTCGCTCTATCCAGCAACACGGTCTTCCCCGCTGCTCCTCCAGCAGCCGGGCACCTTCCTGCCCCAGGGCCTTGGCGTGCACTGCGGCCCTGCCCCCCCCGAACCTGGCCCTTTGAGAGTCTCAAGCAGCAACTCAGAAAGACCTTTCCTGCCCACCTGCCTCCTCCTAAGTCCATCCCTCTCTCTAACATCCTCTCAGTCTCCCCCCGCTTTTATTCGTTTTTCTCTCACAGTTCCCCGCTCTGGGCCCGACACCCAAGACGGGCTGGGATGGGCCATCCGGGTTCACCGCGCACCCAGGACAGATGCTCCCTACGAGGCGGCGCAGCCGGGGAAGTCCTCCTGGCCGGGGAAGTCCTCCTGGGACCTAAGCACAACCTCTCCTGCTTTAGTTGCGTGACTGCTCCAGGGCTCCCGGCCGGGCCAGCGCGTCCCGGTTCCTGAGCCGCCCCCTGTCATCCGCCACTGGAGGCTGTTGGGAGGATGTTGTACTATTCACACTCACCCCGGTTTGATAGACGAGGAAGATGAGTCATAAAGAGGTGAAATAACTTACTCCTTGCAAGTAACCAGATACATGACGGGACTTCGTTGCATTATGACTTTCGAGGGCCTGAAACGCTTGCCCTGCTCCATACAATCAATTATTTAAAATGACCTTTTATGGCTACTCTGGTGCACAGACAACTATCCACCAGGCTAAGGACATTACTCGCTAGTCATTATTCTCATAGTCATTGTTTCTTTTCTGATTGTGAAAGAAGGCAGAAGATTTCCGGGGCCCCAAGCAGGTGCTGCCTCTGGCCACAGGGGTGGTGGGGGGACGCTGAGTCTGAGATTGGAATCTTTGACCCTCTCCCCACACTCCCCCATCCAACTCCCCCCAGTTTTGATTGCTGTCCCCGGTTTTCCTCGCCTCCCTCGGGACCTCTGATGCTCTAAGCATCAAGGGGTCTCTTCAGAATCACCTGGTCTGATCTACGTAGAAGATGGAACTCCACCAGTTGGGGCCTGAGTGTCCAAAGACAGCCCATCGGGGGGACTGGAGAGCTGTCTTGAGTCTGGCTGTTTCAGCTCTGCTGTTGGGGGGTTCCTCTTGGGTGGGCTGGGGTGGATCTTCTATGGGAACACGAGATGCGCCAGCCCAGGACTGAGCTCACAAGGAGAATGGGGTGAATTTAGCCAATTTTTTGGACTGAAATCCTTAATCCTCAGTATTTCTCTGTACATTGCTGAACGCTGCCCCAGCTCCCTCCTCTTTTCAATATACCCCGTTTCATACTTGCCCTGGGCTGAGTAGTTGATCCATAACATCCTCTCTTGGGGCTCAGCTTTATTGCTAAGACATCGAATCTGCACAGAAACATTCTCCTTTTCTCAAACTGCCAGTTCTGCTGGATTTTCCCAGCAGAACATGTTGGAATTCACTACAAGAGGAGGGGAAAGAGCATTCTATTCAGGGGAACCACTTGTGCAAAGGTCCTGGGATAGGACCCTGCCTGGGCATGTTAGAGGAACAGTGAGGACACCCACGTAACTGGAGTGGATTGAGTAAGGGGGAGAGAGGGAGGGTGTGAGGACAGGAAGGGATGGAGGCAGGTAGTGCTGAGCCATGCAGGTGCAGAAAGGACTTGGGCGTTTACCTTCAGAGAGGTGGGAATGATGGACACCTCACCAGGACACTGGAGAAAGGGGGTAGGGAATTGCTTCCCTCATCCCTGACCTGTGACCTCTGACTCAGGCCTCTTTTTCCCCCTCGAAGCTCTGCCCTCTGCTTGCTGTGTGAGCTTGAACAAGTCACCCCATTATCTGAGCTTCCAATCTAATCGCCAAATCCCTGACATTCTTCATCTAAACCCCACCCACTTCCCTCTACCGCTGGGCCCCCTTCATCTCTGGTCTGGATGCTGCCCCAGCTGTCCCTGGTCTCCAACTACCCGGTGAGCCCAGACAATCTCCCTGCAGAGGTCAATTTTGATGGCTTTGATTGCTCAAAGTCCCTAGCCCCTTATAACTCTAGAGAGGGTTTTATGAAATGTAAAACAGGTCCTGCTTTTCTTCTGCCCACAGCCCTCCATCATTCCCACCTCTCTGAAGGTAAACGCCCAAGTCCTTTCTGCACCTGCATGGCTCAGCACTACCTGCCTCCATCCCTTCCTGTCCTCACACCCTCCCTCTCTCCCCCTTACTCAATCCGCTCCAGTTACGTGGGTGTCCTCACTGTTCCTCTAATATGCCCAGGCAGGGTCCTGTCCCAGGACCTTTGCACAAGTGGTTCCCTCTGAATAGAATGCTCCTCCCCTTGCAGTGAATGCCAACATGTGCCAGGTCTCAGATTGGATATCACCTCCTCAGTGAAGCCCACCTAGGTTGCCCAGTCTAACTCAAAGTCCCTAGCCTCTTATAACCCCTTCCACGATCATATGTAAGTCCTAGTGGAACACTAATATTTTTATTTACTGTCTATCCCCATGGAACATTAGCCCCAGTAGGGTGGGGATCTTTGTCTAAGTCACAACATTGAGACCATGACCTGGGGGGAGGGGGCAGCAGATATTTAATGAGTGTTGACTAAATGAGGAATGAAAAGTGAAACCGAAGTGTGAAGCTGCCCAGGGATTAAAGAAAACTCTGTCCAGGTGGTCCCCACCCTTTACTAGTCCAAGGTCAGGGGCAACAACTCCGCCTGAATGCTGCGACCTGCCTGCAACCTGCTTCAGCCAGACGATCCCAGCCCAGAAGCTATGAGGGTCCTCACAGGTCCACTCGCCTGTTCTGAGCCCAGCTCTCCCGAGCGGCCCACGGCGCACCAGCCTCAAAGCCCAGGCTTGCAGGCCCTCACCTATTTCCCTGAGGGGGTCCTGAGGGCCAGAGAGGGCAAGCCCCTGGCCCCGGGTGAGACAGCACGCCCCACTTCAACTCGTGAGACCCAGAAGCAGGTCGATAGAAAGCTTCAGCTTTCCACTGCGGGCCAAGGGCCAGCGCCTGAGGGATGGCTGGCAGACGGGCGCTGGGCCGACCGTGGTGCCCTGTGCTCATGCCTCACGCAGGCCCTGAGAACTGGAGACACAGGGCGTCCAGCCCTGCCCCAGGACGGCTTCACATCCCGCCCTGCTACATGCCAGCTTGGGGGCCGCGGCCACCCCCTCACCAGCCCCAGGCGTCCGGAGGGGTAGATGCTGCAGGACGCCCACTCCTCCGTGGCCAGGGGCAGAAGCAGGCAGGGCTGCAGTGAGGGTCCCGCAGTGGCTCAGACCCAGAGCCTCCTGCCTCCTGAGCAGTTAGCCCCGGGCTCCCCACCGCTCACTCCAGCCCCCAGATCTCCCTGGACTCAGAACTTCCCACCATGGCCCCTGAGGCAACAGCAGTCCCGGCTGCGTGGGTTTTCAGGGCCAGCGAGCGCGCTGCAGACCTTCCAGCACCGTGGCCGCCCTCGGCACCTCCGTGGGCCACCAAGCAGCGCACCTGGACCCCGATCACGTCCAGCCAGCCTGAGGCACACTTTCAGGGGAAGATTCCAGAATTGCTTTTCTCTCCATTTTCTCTCTGGCCTCGGTTTCCCCACTTTCTGACCACCTTTCTGCATTTTACGGAAGCCCGGGGAGGGGTCGCCGCCACTGCCAACCACACGAACTCTCAAGTGTCCACAAATCCGAGAGGCTGGAAAGCAGGGCAAGAAGCCCCCAGCTGCCCGCTGACCCCTCCTGCCACCCCTGCGGCCCTCTGAGCCCCGACTGGGGTGCGGCGGCACCTCCCCACTCACCATCCACCACATTTTGGCCGTCATGTCGTAGCACAGCTGCCATTTGACTGAGGTCTCTCCTGGTTTGCTGGACACTGGGGGCCCGGGCACCTCCATTCTGGGGCGGAGGGCCAGGGCAGCCCCAAGCAGCCTTATTCGGATAGCAGTGAGGGGGGGGCCAGCCGCCTGGGGTGGAGGTCCGGAGAGCCGGCCCCCATGGCCTGTGTGAGGGGGCTTGCTGTGAGGGAGTCGGAGGAGGGTGCCTGGGCCACTGAGAGCGGGAGAACATAGACTTCAGAGAGAGAGAGAGAGAGAGAGAGAGAGAGAGAGAGAGAGAGAGAGGGAGAGAGGCAGGAGGATGGAGATGCGTTAATCTGAGACACACCAGGCCAGTCGCATGTAAGTGGCCACCCACAGCCCAAGGAGGCTGTCGTAGGCCATGTGAGTGTGTGTGTGAGTGTGTGAGTGAGTGTGTGTGTGTGTGTGTGTGTGTGTGTGTGTGGTGTATTGCGGCGGTCAACACCATCATACCAAACCCTGGATTTGTGAATGAGACCGACTGGGAATATCCCCTCTCCCCGCCCCTCTCCCCCCACCCGGGAAGGAGCGAGGCTCGCCCTGTCTCCTGCAGTTGCCCCTCATCAGCTCCACCAGGGAAGGAAGCACGGGCTAAGGGGACCGGGGGGTGTGTGGCAGGCAGCCCTGACCCTCTGTCCCACCCACACCCCCTTCCTGGAGGTAGACGGGGGAAGGCACTGTGGACATCCCCACCCCAGACTCCACTAGTTCCAAGAGGGGCCCTGAATCTAGAAAGAGCAGACCCAGGGGTACATTTGGGCCGTGTGATCTCAGACCAGTCGCTGTATCTCTCTGAGCCCACGTGGACTCCCTGTCGTGAAAATGGCCAGCTGTGGTAGGTGGGGGGGTCAGACAGAAATACAAGAGCCCCCCAAAGAGGGTGTGATCGCCATGATGTCATTTTTTCCTTCCTCTGACCTCCGAGCAGAGGCAAGTCAGGAGGGCCCCTTTGATGTCATAATTTAATCACTGCATGGAAGGACAGCCAAGTGTGTGCGTGAGCCGGCGAGAGGGGCTCTGTGTGGCAGCAGGAGGGATGGCAGGTAGACAGCAGGAAGAACTCCCGGAGAGGGGCCGCCCATGACCTCTGGATGGTACTGGCAGGGTCTGGCTAGAAAGTGCTTGGCCTCTGTGTTTCCATGTGTTCTTGCAGATGATGGATTAGATGTGGACAGAGGGATCCTGCAGTGTTGATAGCAGGAGCTGGACTGAGATGGCCCCTAGGAAATTATGAATGAAGACAGGGTGGCAAGGGGAATGCAGCTGTACCGGGTTTGCTCCCTATGCTCTGTGCCCCCCGCACCTGGAGGAATCTTCCTAAGGCACCACTCTCACTGCTTACAACCCTCCATGGTTTCCAGTGCCCTCCACTGGGACAGGATCTGGCTCATCCTTTGTTAGCCTGGCACACCCTTCCTCCTTTCATTACCTCAGGACTCCTACGCATCCTTCAAAACCCAGTTCAATATTTCCCACTCCTCTTTCTGCTCCAGGGTAAGAGAAAGACTTAGACAGAGACACAGAACAGTCTCTAACAATTGTTGACAAAAGGCAAGCGTGTAGATTAGACCCAATTATCTGAGTCATCATCATTAACAGCAAACATTTGTTGAGCATCTACCACATGCTAGAAAATCACACCCAACTCTCCCAAGATCCACACGAGGTCTGTATGTCAGTAGTTCTTCTCTTGCAGACTGGGAAACTGAGGCTCGAAGAAGTTTGGTCAGGAGCCCAAGAACACGCAGCTGATCAGTGGGAGCTGAACAACCCCCTGGCTCTCCTCAACTCTTCCAACTCTCAGCTCAGATGTCGCCTCCTAAGGGAGGTCCACTCTCACCTATTTAAAATTGCTCTCGGGCCTCCCTGGTGGCGCAGCGGTTGAGCGCTGGGTTGCGAAGCTGCCCACAGCCTCTGCAGTGACGGTTCGATGCCCGGCTGCTCCCCGGCCACTGGAGGAGGGTCCCACATGGCGCGCAGACCTCTCCTGCCGCCCGCTGCTCCCCTCAGCAGTGTGCTTCGGTCCTTCTGCCTGTTCTGCTCCCCGCTCTGGCTCTGGTGAATTCTCTCACCCTCCCGCACTTCTGACTGTACCCAGTGCTTGTATAAATAAATAAATAAAATAAAATAAATCTTAAAAAAAAAAAATAAAATAAAATTGCTCTCCCTCCCCAGCACCTGTGTCCCCCGCCCGTAGCGTCACTTTCATCACTACCACGGATTTCTTGACTGTGTCCCCGAGGGAGCATCAGCCCAGGTGGGCTCTTACTCCTTGCTTTGTCCGCGGCACCCAGAACAGTGCCTGGCATGGAGTAGGTGCTTAGTAATGGGTCAGGATCTTGTACAAGCTCTGGCATTTCCTGCTGACTCTCACAAAAGGCATTTTCATCTTGGCAAAAATGATGCAGGTCTGCTAGCAGGGGTGAGGAGGGGCAAGAGGGAGGGGCCGGGCCGGCTCCCAGGGCCTGAGCAGGACCACTCCTGGGCCACCTCGCCCAGCTGGGGCCGGCAGAGCCCAGCCCAGCGGACGCGGTTCGCCCACATGGAGGCCCCCGCCCCGTAACTATAATTTGCCTCAGTACCTTGTGGTTGTAGGAGACAATTACCCCACAGATGTGCGGTTGGAGCCAGGCATTCAGACAGCGGGTCAGAGCCCGGGCCTTGGGGAAGGCAGACGTGGGAGGCAACCTTCAAAGGGGAGGGGAAGGGACAGGGAGAGAGGGAGGGAGGGAGGGAGAGAGAGTGTGTGTGTTTGTGGGGGGGAGAGACAGAAAAAGAGACAATGAGAGGAACAGAGATAAGGAGAGAGAGGGCAAGTGAGGGGGGAGAAGGGCTGGAAAGAGAACAGAGGGAGACTGAGACAGAGGGCAGAGAAAAGGAGGGCGAGAAAGAGAGGGACAAAGAAAGGGACAGAGCCAAAGAAAAATAAAGACAGAGAGAGAGAGAGAGACAGAGACAGAGAGAGAGACAGAGGGAGAGACAGAGAGACAGAGAGAGGCACACAGAGCTAGAGACACAGAAAAGAACCGAGATGTAGCCAGGGAAAGAGAGGGACACCCACGGAGAGACACAGGCTGAGAGAGACAAACTGAGACAGAGACAGAGAGACACAGAGAGACAGAGCTAGAGAGATAGAACAAGAAATGAGTCCCATCCACGCCCCTCGCACATCCACACTCCCACCCGAGAGGCCAGCTTCATCAGGCCTGTTTTCCACTCAAGGACACAGACCAGGCCCATTCTCAGTCCTCAGCAGCAGCTGAGATGGTCAGGGCCTGGATCTCTGTGATGGGGGTTCCCCCCACCCCGCCCCGCTCCTCTCCCACTTCCCCTCCCCCAACACCAAGGGCAGAAGAGCCAGGTTCCCAAGTCTTTGTCCACACTCTGTGCCTCAATTTCCTCAATTGCAAAACAAGGAGGCTAGCTGAGGGACGTTTCTCTCAGACATCCGTCCTCACAGACCACCCTCCCAATTTTGACTGTGTCCAAGTATTATTGAGCATTTCTCTTTCAACCAAACCATTTGTATACAAAGACTTGATGTGTTTAAAGAGCAAAGTGTAACTCACCACTACATGTGGCCATAGACCAAGGTCAACTGTAACTAGAAATGCAATAAATAACTTCTTCAGTCTTATCAAATAAAAACCAGAGATCAAATTTGAAGCACACTCTCTGTTGAAAGATAATCAAGGGGGTTCCCTGGCAGCACAAGGGGTTAAGACGCAGCACTATGAAACAGCCCACAGCTGCTGCAGCACGAGGCCGATCCCCAGCCAGGGAGCTGACTCACATGGCGCAGCAGACCTCTCCTGACTCACCCACTGCTCCCCTCAGCAGTGTATTTCAGTGGATCTGCCTGTTCTGTTCCCCACTCTGTCTCTGGTGAATCTTCTCACCACCCCACACCACTGGCCTGTATCCCAATTCTGGTATGCATAAATAAATAAATATTTTAAAAAAAGATAATCAAGAATGAGGTGTTACAGACAGCTTAGGAGCCTACAGAGGCTGTGGGGAAAGATCAAATGATCTAATATTTGTGTAATCAAAACCTAGAAGGAGAAGAAAAAGAGGACAGAAGAAAATGTTAAGAGCGAATGGCCAATATTTTCCAATATTAAAGACGTTAAATCACAGATCCAAGAATCTCAAATAAATATCCCCCCAATACATGCCCAGTCATATCATATTCAAAATGCAGAAAATTAATAAAATAAAACAATATTGCAAATTGTCCCCTGAAAAACTTTTTTAAAAAATACAGAAATTGGGGCCTCCCGGGTGGCACAGCAGGTTGAGCACAGCACTGTGAAGCTGTCCACAGCCTCTGCAGCGTGGGTTTAATTCCTGGCCAGCCAGGGAGATTCCTGCATGGCACAGCAGACCTCTCCTGTCGTGCCCACTGCTCCCTCGGCAGTGTACTTTGGTCCTTCTGCCTGTTCTGCTCCCTGCTCTGTCTCTGGTGAATCCTTTCACCCTTCCGCCCCTCTGGCCTGTACCCCAGCTATTGTATAAATAAAAAATAAATCTTTAAAAAAATACAGAAATTAAAGATAAAGAGAAAATTCTTGAAGGTAGCAAGGCAGGGGAAGACAAGCCACAGGCAGAGAGATAAAGATAAGGATAACATCAGACTTCTCACGCAAAACTATGAAATCAAGAAGATGATGGAGTGACATCTATAGTGTGCTGATGAGAAAATACTGTCAGCCCCCAAATTTATACCTAGTGAAAATGTTTTCAAAATGAAGGAGAAATGAAGAGTTTTTCAGGAAAAAAAAAAAAAAGATTTAAACAAGACACCACTGTAAATATAAAGGCATAGATAGGTTGAAAGTAAGGGATTAGGAAATATACCAATAAATATAGACCAAGGAAATAAAACATGCAGTGGATGAATTAATATTAGATAGGGTCCTCCTGGTGGCCTAGGGGTTAAGTCTCAGTGCTATCAGGCTATCACCAGCCTCTGCAGCATGAGTTCGATCCCCAACCAGGGAGCTACCCACATGGCACAGCAGACCTCTCCTGTCTCGCCCGCTGCTCCCCTCAGCTGCATATTTCAGTCAGTCTGCCTGTTCTGTTCCCCACTTTGTCTCTGGTGAATCCTTTCATGCCCCATATGTCTGGCCTATACCCCAGTTTTTCTACGCAAAAATAAATAAATCTTTAAAAAAATAAAATTAGATAAAGCAGACATGATAGCAAGGGGCATATACTGGTAAGGGGTCAACTCATCTAACAACCTACAATCAAAAATCTAACAACATACACAAAGCAAAATATAAAAAGAATAAAACTATAGAGCTTAAAGAAGAAATCGGCTGATCTGGAATTGTACTTGGACACTTCATTCTATCAAAAATTAATAGAAAAAAATCTGAAAAGATATAGAAAATCTGAACAAGAAAATCGCATACCAATATTTCTGAAGAATAGATATCCTAGGGATGCAAGACTGGTGCAACCCTGAAAAAATCAGTGCAGCTCACTATATAATAAACAAAAGAAGAAAAATCAGTGACCACATCACTTCCTATGGAAAAAGTAATTGAGAAAAATCCAACATCCGTTTACAATAAAAACTCTCAACAAATCAGGAATAGAAAGGAGCTTCAATCGATAAAGAACGTCTCCAAAACTTAACCGTTGGCATCATGTTTAATGGGAAAAGATTAATGTATTCCCAAAGGGTCAGGAACAAGACAAGGAATCCATCCCCACCACTACTACTAAACATTGTACTTGAGGTTTAGCCAATGTAATTAGGCAAAAAAAAAAAAAAAAAAAAAAAAAGTATAACATACAGTTGGAAAAAAAAAAAAAGAATAAAACTGTTTGTTTGCAGCTGAAATGATCATCTATGTAGAAATCCCAGAGAATTTACAAAAAAAAAAGTTTCTAGAACTAATAAGTGAGTTTAGCAAAGACTCAGGATAGAGTCAATATACAAAAAAAATCCACCATTTTTCTACATACTAGCAATGAACAATTCAAATGGAAATAAAAATCGGCATCATTTATACTAGAACAAAAACAAACCCATGGAATACCTCTAGATCCAACAAAATGTGTGCAATCGTGGAGTCCTAAAAATTTACAAAATAATAATGAAAGACATCAACAAAGACCGAAGTAAAGGGAGAATTATAGCACATTCGTGGATAGAAGAAACAACATTGTTAAAGATATCAGTTCTTCCTGAATGGTTTTGTGGATTCAATGTAATTCCAGTCAAAGTACCAGCAGAATTTTTTTGCAGCTAATCAGCAAGTCAACCCTGAAACTTTTATGAAAAGGCAAAGGAAGAAAATAGTAAAGAACAATTTTGAAAAAAGAGGAATAAAGACGGAGGATTCACATGTCCTGATTCCAAGGCTTACTATTAAAACAACAGTAATTTAGCTCAGGAGGCAGGAAGCTACAGCACACAGTTCTGGCCCAGTGCTTGTCTATTTTTTAAGATTTATTTTTATTTATTTATGCACACAAGAGCTGGGGTGTAGGCCAGAGGCATGTGAGTTGAGAGGATTCACCAGAGACAGAGTGGGGAACAGAACAGGCAGACTGACTGAAATACACTGCTGAGGGGAGCAGCAGGGAGACAGGAGAGGTCTGCTGTGTCATGTGAGCTGCTCCCTGGCCAGGATTGGACCCCAGCCACAGTGGCTGCGGATAGCTTCATAGTGCCCAGTCTTAACCCCTTGCGCCACCAGAGAAGCCCCGAGTGCTTGTCTTGTACAGAAAAATACTTTTACTGGGACTCAGGATGTCCATTCGTTTATACATTGTGAAATGCTGCTCTACCATTTAGTTAAATAGTTGAAACAGGTTGTGTGGCTTATTTAGTCTAAAATATTTCCTATTTAACCTTGTCAACCCTTGACTTAGACAATGTGGTATTGACAAAAGAGACACACATTGGTTAATGAAACAGAAAATGAAGTCCTAGAATAGACCAGTGCAAATATGGCCAACTGATGTATGACAAAACACAAAGGTAATTAATTCAATCCTATCTCCCCCCATATAAAAAGTGACCCCAAATGGATTACAGACCTAAAAGTAAAACAAACTGTGAAACCTTCACAGAAGCAAAATTTCTGCAATAACTTTAACACATTAGAAAATTTGATAAATTGGGCTATCAACCTTAAGAAGTTCTGCTCTTTGAAAGATACTTAAGAGAAACACTATTAAGAGAAAACACAAGCCATAAACTAGAAGAACACCTATCAGATAAATAACTCATATCCAGAATATTTAAAGAACTCTCAAAACTCTATATGAAAATAAACAACCCAATTTTTAAAAGTGGGTGAAAGATTTGAGCAGCTCCTCCATTAAGAAGGTAATTGTGGGGCCTCCCCAGTGGCGCAGCGGGTTGAGTGCCACGCTGTGAAGCTGTCTGCAGCCTCTGCAGCATGGGTTCGATTCCCGGCCAGCCAGGAAACAACCCACATGGCACAGCAGACCTCTCCTGCCTCACCTGCTGCTCCCCTCAGCAGTGACTTTGATCTGCCTGCCTGTTCTGCTACCTGCTCTGTCTCTGGTGAATTCTCTCACCATTCTCTCACCCTTCCGTGCCTCTGATGGTACCCCAGTTCTTGTATAAATAAATAAATCTTAAAAAAAAAAAAAGAATGTAATTGTGGGCCTCCCTGGTGGCGCAGGGGGTTGAGCACAGCACTGTGAAGCTGTCCGCAGCCTCTGGAGCACAGGTTTAATCATGGCTGGCAGAGGAGATACCCACATGGCATGGCAGACCTCTCCTGTCTCACCCGCTGCTCCCCTCAGCAGTGTATTCAGTCAGTCTGCCTGTTCTGTTCCCCGCTCTGTCTCCGGTGAGTCCTCTCACCCTCCCGCACATCTGGCCTGTATCGCGCGGTTCTTGTATGCATGAATAATAAATCTTTTTAAAAAAGTTAATTGTATGATGAATAATTATATAAAAAGACACTCAACATCATTAGTCATTAAGGAAATATAAATTAAATGCACAGCAACATATCACATGCACTTGAAGGGTTGCATACACATGTACTTGAATGACTAAAGTTAAATTAAAAATGGACAGTACCAAGTGCTGGCGAAGACGCAAAACCATCAGAACTCACACACATTCCTGGCGGGAAGGTAAAGTGATAGCTAGAAAACGGCTTGGCAGTTATTGCATTCCTATGTCTTTAACCAACCGAAACCGAAACTATTGTTCCCGCAAAGTCGGGTCCGCAACTCTACCTGCCGCAGCGTGGATGCTTCTCAAACATGTGATGCTGCGGGAAGGGGCAGACCCGGGTGGTCCCGTGCTGTGTGATTCCGTGGATATGACATCTGCAGGACACGTAGGGACGGAGAGGACATGGCTGGTTACCGCCGAGGGTGGAGGTAGGGCTGACCAGGGGGTGGGGGTGCTGGTGCATCTATTCTCTAACTTGACTGGGGCATAGTGTGCACGGGTGCGTCTGTCAGAACAGAACAGCACACTAGAGTTATTGCGTGTTAATCATCCTTCAATAAAAGAAAAAGTGGAAAAAGGACAAGTTAGGACTCAGCCAAGATTTAATCATCGAAGAGAGGTGAACATCAAAAAAAATCAGTGAAATTCACTATATAACAAGCAAAAGAAGAAAAATCAGTGACTTCACCGAAGACGCTCCCCGGTGGGTGCGAGAGGGAGAGAGAGGCCGGGAGACAGGGAGGCAGGAGCGGTGGCTGAGTCTCAGCGGTGGGCATCTGGTGTGGTCAGGGTGACAAGGCCCTTCACAAGCTGCACCTGCACCTCCCTGCCCTCCCCTCCCCCGTGGTGTGGCTGCAGCAGAGCGAGGAGAGGGAGGGAGGAGGTGAGGACAAGGAGGGACAGAAGCAAGTCCTGCAGGCCAGGCAGGCCCTGAATGGCTCAGCCACTGCTGGGAGCCCAGGAGCTGCTCGGGGCGACCCAAGGGCATGGTCCCCAGCAGAGCGAGCCGGTCGAGTGGGAGCGCTGGAGGCTGCGGGAGCCGAGAGGCGCCCCGGCCCGGTGCTCGCCGGCGCCCCCTGGTGTCCGCGGCGGGGAGGACAGGCCGCGGGGCGGGTCGCGGGGGCGGGCGCGGGTGAGGACGCGCCCGGGACTAGGTGGACGTGGACCGCGCTGGTCCCTGCGAGAGGTGACGCGGCTGGACGAAGTGGAGTCAGAGCAGGGAGAAGCAGGGAGACTCAGGACACAGGTAGCAGAGACCACGGGGTTTGCTAAGAGATTGGGTGGGGCGGAGTGAGCGAGAACGGAGGCAAGAACAGCAGCCCCTGGAAGGAGCCGCCCGCGGCAGAGACGGGCCCGTGTGCGCGGGGCTGGGCGCCGGGCCGCGCGGCTCCCCGAACACCCTCTTGGAGACTCCAGGGGCGTCCCCAGACCCAGAGTGTGTTCACTTGATGCTTGGATGGGGATCGGAAAGGCGGGGCGCAGGCGCTTGTCCTTGAGCTGGCTGAGGACCTGGGGTTCCTTCAGCCCCAGAACCCCTACACGCTCCTCCGCCCACCCACACCCGAACCCCTGTTCAGATCCTGGAGCTGTCAGGGACCCCAGTGCTAAAGCACCAGTTCCTCTGGCAACCCCCGCGCACAAGCAGGCCTCGGCGTATTCCTGGGCTGGCCCAGCCTAGCAACGCTGCTTCAGGGCCACTGGTTTGCGTTGGTTTCTACGCTTCGCCCGCCCCGACTTGCATTGCACAGAGCCCCGCGGAGAGGCAGGCCCGGAGCCTCCCTTCTCTATTGAGGTTACTGCGCCTTTAAAGATCACTGTGGCGTCACGCTCAACGTCACCCTCGTCCTGACTCTGGCGTCCGGCCCGAGTTCAGGCTGTGGATTGGCTGATGTCTCATGAATATGTAGATAACGCCCACTTTCACCTCTCTGCGGTTGGCTGGGGAAAGAGGCGGGGCGGGCGGGGCGGGGCTGGGAGGCGGGGCCTGCGGGGTCCGCGGGAGAGGCGCCGGCCAGCCGGGCTGGGGGCTGCGTGGTCGGGGGATGGCCGGCCCCGCGTCCCTGCCTGGGTCTCCAGAGCCCCGCGACGGCGCCCGGCACCGGCGGGCGCTCAGCGAGGGTGTGCGGCATCCAGTGGGTGTGAGTCTCGGGGTTCGCGCCCGCCTGGGGGGCGCTGGGGTCGCCCCTCGGGAGGCAGAGCACGACCCGACACCTGTCACTGCGCGCGGGCCCCGCTCGGACGCAGCCGTCGGGGAGAACCCGCCGCGCCGGGGCAGGCGGCCGAATGGCTCAGCACTGCCGAGAGCCCAGGAGCCGCTGCAGGGCGACCCCATGGGCATCCCCCCTGCGGGCGAGCCCGCCAGTGCCAGATCCCGCGCGCCTCGGGCCCCAGCCCCGCGCGCCCCCGCCGCTCCACCGCTGTCCTCGGTGCGCCCCGACGCCCCGGGCTGAAGGGCTCCCCGCGCTCTCGCTGGGACCCAGGTAACGCCTGCCGCGCCACCTGGGCCGGCGCCGGTACCTGTGCGCAGCCTTCGCGCGCCTCCCTCTGCTCGCGTCTCGGAGCTCCGGGGCGGGAAGGAGGGGCGCCGGGCTGGAGACCCGCGCGCGGCGAGGCCGGGTGGCGGAGCGCATCCCGTCTGGAGAGGAGCGAGGAGAGGAGGGGCGTGAGGCCGCGCCTGTGGACTTCACGGGGTGCACTGAGACACCTGAACGGCGCAGCTTCGAGCCCCAAGAGAGAACCCGAGGGTCCCTCGCCACCTCCCCGCCCCGGCGCGGCGCACCGCGGGCCCGCTCGGCGCTTGCCGCGTTTCAAAGGAAGGCGCCCAAACCCGAGGCAGGCGTGGGCCTCTGCTGGCCCCTGCTGGCAGCCTGGGGCAAAGCCTCCGGAAGGAGGCGTTTCACAGGAATTGGTTTATTTTGACTCTGCAGTAAAGCTTACTCTGAGCTTTCTAAGTATTAGGCTGCTTGTCCCCAGGGAACACTCGGAAGCGTGTGCCCCATGAGCCTCATTTTCTAAAGGGGGGAAACTGAGTCAGAGAGCTCGGCCATTGGCCTGACAAGTATGATAACCTGGACTAAGACCCTGGGTAGCTGGCCTCCAGACTTAACCTCCATGCATTTAAGACCAGTAGTAACTGGCTATGTGCTGAGCACATAGAAAAGCAAGTAAACAAAAATGCAACCCCCATTAAAATACCAACAGTATTCTTCAAATAATTGAACAAAAATAATTAAATTTTGCATAGAACCGTTCATCTCAAATAGCAAACATTATACTGAAAAAAAGGAGAGAAATGGAGGCATCACATTATTTGACTGTAAACTGTACTATAAAAGCAACAGTAATTAGGGCCTCCTTGGTGGCGCAAGGGTTAAAGTCTTACCAGCCATTGCAGCAAGAGTTCGATCCCCCCAACCACCCCCGCCACCGGCCCTGGAGCTGACCCACTTGGCGTTCCAGACCTCTCCTGTCTCTCCTGCTGCTCCCCTCAGCAGTCTATTTCAGCAAATCCGCCTGTTGTGCTCCCTACTGCCTCTGATGAATCCTCTCACTCCCCTGCACCTCTGGCCTGCACCCCAGTTCTTGTATGCATAAATAAATATTTTTTAAAAAAAGCAACAGTGATTAAAACAATATAACATTGGAATAAAAATAGATACAAGGATCAATGGAACAAAATCAAAAGCCCAGAAATAAATCCACATATCTATCAATACTTAATTCATGATAAAGAGCCACAACCATCAAATAGGGAAAGAAGTCTCCTTAAAAAGTGGTGCCAACTAAATTGCTGTTTATTTTGTCCTGTGAGTTTATGCAAAAATAGGTAAAATGAATTGGAAATAGATTTAGTTTGCAAAAACATTTGCTCTACTATTGGATAGAATTGGGATCAAGGTGAGAGAAAATGATTTTAAACAAGTAGAATTACTTTTAGGATGTGTTTTTTTCCTGGGATTTTCTGATATGCTGGTTGCTATTTTATTTGGCTAATGCCTCCAGATTGAAGCTGCGACCTACTCGGTGGAGAAGTATAAGGGACTGCAAGGTGGTGCCGCAGGGCCCGGCTCCCGCCCTGCACCGCCACACACCTCCTGTGTAACTGTGGGCTGACTCCTCCACCCTCTGCTGCTCAGTTTCCTCATCTGCAAACTGCAACTAAAAATGGAATCCCACCTTGTTGGTTGAGAATTAGATGCATTAATAACCAAGAACACATAGTAGGCACTCAAGAAACATAAGTCTTATTGTGTGGCTAGAGCAAGCCTGGGGGAGAGGAGCTACCCAGAGTGGTAGCAAGCAGTTATGTTAAATGCGGGCATTTCTCCAAAAATACCTCCAAAATAGGTGTCGACTATTCAGTAGAAGGTGAACTTGCCTTGCGCTGTGTGGTAACGCATTGCAGAATGACCATTTAATATCAGAACGACCCTTTCGTGCTCCAAGTATTTGGCGGGCTGACTGCACCTCTGCTCTCATCCAGCTGAGAGGATACCGTCCCTCCTGGGTCCTGTTCACTCTGACACTGGATGGACAGCAGGGCAGGGGGCTGCTCAGCGGCCCTGGGTGATCAGTAAGGAATCAGTATTTTCTGAATCTCTGAGCTTCTTCAGGCTTAGCAGCTGAGATGGCTTTCAGGATCCGAGTTGTTCATTTGTTCTTTCTTTTTCTATTTCGGAATCCACATGCTATGTAGTTAAAAGAGCAGTGGATTCTACACAACAGCACATATTCTTGCACTTAGTCTTTTAAAAGCTTATAAAATGGGTATTCTTATTCCTCCTTTATAGTGAGGCTGAGGGAGGTTGTCCAGGGCCAGACTGGAATTCAGCTAAGTTGGGCCTCCGAGTGGAGCTCTTCCATCTCTACCTCAGATGGCAGCCGGAGCCTGGCACTCTCCTCCTCCTAGACGTGGGCGGGCTTGGGAATGAAACCAGCACAGGCTATTTTGGATGGGGTCTTACTGGATAAGATCTGTGGGTGAGACCCAATGGGCATAATTATTAAGAGCGAGAAATAAATATTGCCAGATGGAGAACTGACTGAAAGCCAGCTGCGGCCCCTGTGCTTGGTGTGGAAAGCTGGTACCACCTTAGAGGCCCATGAACCCTCCCCTGGAACCCGGTATGCCTGACCCTGGGTTTCAGCATTTTCATTTTAAGGGGACTTAGAGGCCTCCACTGGAGTGGGGCAGTGAGACGTGTGGAGTTTTCCTTTTGTTTTTTCAAGCAAACTCATGTCCACCTTCGTACCCTACTCATTCATTCAAGCACCCCCTTGCAGGCTGGCACCGTCACTCACCTTGACTCCTTGATGCCTCTCCTGCCTCTCCCCACTCACCCCTCTGGGAAATCAGTCTCTGACAACAGCCCAGGTCTCTCCTGTCCCCACCCCCCTGCCCACAGTAAGCCTTGGCCCAAACTGCACCCTCTGCTGTGTCCAGCAAGCCTCTACTCACCTCCTGGGTCTCACCTCCTTGGAACACTTCTGGGTCCTGCCCTGCATCAGGTTGAACTGGGTAATTTCTCCCTCAAATTCCAGTTCAAAATTTCTATTTATACAGTATTGGTGAGGACGTTGAGAAAATGGAGACCTGTGCACTGCTGGTGGGAGTGGAAAATGGGGCAGTTGCCATGGAAAATGGCTTGGTGGTTCCTCAGTATATAGCGCCACCATACAACCCAGCAGTTCTGCTCCTAGGTATCTACTAGAGAGAAATGAATCAAGTGTTGAAACAAAAATCTGTACAGGAATGTTTATAGTGGTACCATTCACATGGCCAAAAAGGGGGCGACAACCCAAACACCCATACACCTATTGTGTATGAATGGATACACAAAATGTAGTCTATCCATGAACTAGAATATTATTCAGTCATGAAAAGGGAATTCTGACACATGCTGTAATATGGATGAACTTTGAGGACATTATATTCAGTGAAACAGGCTAGAAAGGCCTATTTCAAAAAAGGCCAGAGTGTGATTTGATCAATCTGGAATGTCCGGAATAGGCAAAGCCAGAGACAGAAAATGGGTCTGTGGTACCAGGGGCTGGAGGTGGGAATGAGGATAACTGATAATGGGAGGTGTTTGAGGTGATTAAAAACATTCTGGAATTAGTGGTGATGGTTGTACTATCTTGTGAAAGTACTTAATGCCATTACACTCTCACTATAAAATGGTGAGGTTCATGTTACATGACTCTTGCATATTACACAGTTTCTCTCTCCCCCAGGGTCACTCCCGAAAGGCAGAACCATCTGGTCACCCCATGTCCAGCACAGGGACAGGCCTGCAGTGGGGGGTTAACAGATGTTTGTTGAATGGCTGAATGAACGTGTGGATCAACAGACATAAGCACCTGCTCTTTTTCAGAAAGAATACTCCATTTCTTCATCTTCTGATGAATCACCTGGAATCCTGGCTACAGGAACCTCAGACCTGCCTTCCTGGGATGCTCCTTCCTCACCCCCTCGCTTTAAATCTGGATTTCTCACCAGCCCAGACACCCAATGGAGACAGATGCACTTGGTGTTTATTGATGAGAGAGGACAAAACACGGGGAACTCAGTCCTTTAGCAAGTAAAACTTTTATTAAATAAATTTTCAGTTTCTCCAGACCAAAGAGAGGCGTTTGGGACATTAAGATGATGCTTGAAGCGCCTCGCCTGAAACACGCCACAGTGACAAAGACCTCTCCAGCCACAGCAAATCTTTGACACAAAACTCAAACCAAAGTCCCCTCTAAGTCCTTTTCTTTTTCTCCGTGTGTGTGTGTGTGTGTGTGTGTGTGTGTGTGTGTGTGTGGCGGTTTGTCTCCAAAAGTCAGTTTGCAAGTTGAAACTTCATGAAATTACTCGTAGCAGAAATAAAGTACATCGTACAAATCACGTAGGTCTTCGATGTGGAGTATAAAAATGGTATTTACAGCCAGTAAACATGGACCAGAAGGACAGATGCCACGGCACGCCAGCACACACTCCCAAGCAGGCCTGACGGAGGGGGGCTTGGGACCCCGGGGATTCGGAAGAGGCCCCTGCAGCCCCTGAGTCCACGCTTGCACACACAGACGCACGGGACACAGGCACGCAAGAGTGTCTCGGAACAATTATCAAACTCTGGAATATCGAAACAAGTTGGTTTGAAGATTTTTTTTTCTTTTCCTTTTTTTTTTTTTTTTTTTTTGCTAAGTGTTTTTTTTTTTTTTTTTCTTCTTTTTTTTTCTGGGTCGGTCAACACATTTTGGTATAAACAAAAGGGAATGTCTTTTTTTTCTTTTTAAATTTTTCTGTTGCTTTTGAGCTTATTAGGTTCTCTGGCGACTCGTTTGGTGAGAGGCCTGACTGAACATCCAAACGAACTTGACTCTGTGCTTCAAGGTGGGTTTTCACGGTTCGGGTAGCTATACAGAGGCACCCCACAAATTCTCCCTCCCCGCCCCAAGTAGGAAACAAAAATCCATTGTCATTTGATTTTTTCCCCATTTTTTTCCCTTCTCATTTCTTCTTTGTACTTGCTCAGAAAGACCAAAATAGAAAAAAAGAATTCTTTGTAGAGGTATCTCCGGTAAAGGGGTGCTGGCCAGTGCAGGTTGGGGTCACCCAACGCACGTGGCAATCTTGGTCAGAGACCATGAATTCCAGGCTGGTGATCCAAGGCAGGGGAATGGCTGCCTGCCCTTAGGAGGGGGCACAAGGGGTGGGGGGCTCCCCCGACCCTGTTTGTCCCCCCCACGGAAAGATAAGGGCTATTGGTCACATGAGTAAGGCTATGACGGGGTGGGAGAAGGACGGGGTGGGGGGAGGCCAGGGGTTCTCCTTTGTGCCTACATAGGGGGAAGGCAGGGCCCTGGGACGAAGTAGGGGGTTGGGGGGAGGGTTCTGGAAGCTGCAGCTAGGACCAGGGACACCCAAGCTGGCTGAGCCTAAAGGCGCCCGAAAATCATTGTGGTGGGGGCCAAAAGTCCTGGAGGTATATCGAGTTGGCTAAGAATCCCCCTCCTTCTCCAGTGCCCTGGCCGGATATGACAGTGGGAGACACCTGACCGGGGCTTCCCCAGGCCCGACCAGCCTCAGCCCTTCTATTGTCCCTGCTGAGTGACCGGTAAAGGGTCACCTTCTCTTGGATGGAAGGAAGTCGGAAAAGTTTGGTCCCATGATCTATACTCAAAAAATATATATACTGTATATAGCTCTCCATATATATATTCGTATATATATATAGGAAAAGTTGCGATTTCGTTTGGGGAAGCCGCCAGGGCTCTGTGTTGGGGCCAGGGAGCGAGGAAATCCCCCGGGGGGAGCACTGAGCCCCATGCCCCCAACTCAGGAGCACCCCCGCCCTGGCCCCCAGGGACAGCCAGGAAGCCCCCCTCCCCATTCTGCATGGCCTTCAGTAGTGTTTCACATTGTGGGGAGAGGGACAGGGAGGCAGGAGAGGGGAGGGAGGGCTGGTGTCCAAACTTGGTTGTAATTTACGGAAATGTCCTGGATCGGTTTGAAGCGGGAAACCCTCCGGGGGTGGGAAGGCCCCTCACCTGGCGGAGAAGGGACGGCGTTAGGGTGCGGTGATGGGGGGCACACAGGCAGACGAGGTTACCTCCCACCCCACCTCCCCTAGCTCTGGCCAGGCTGGGAACCCAAGAACCCCCGTCTTTTCAGAAAGAGTCCATTTTGGGGGGTGGAGGTCAACAAACCTGGCATGGAACATACTTAAGGCTGCTGAGCCCGGGTCCTCACCTGGCAACCTGGACGGACACTTTTGTTTCTCTCTTCCCTGCCCCCTGCCACTGAGGCCCCATGAAGGCAGTTTCTTTCCGCCCCCCGCCCCACCCCACCCCATTTCTGTTCATTGGCAGCTGCGGCCCCAAGCTCTGGAAAGCAGAGTCTGGCGCGCAAGGCAGATGCTCAATAGGCCTTGCTGTGGGGGTGTTAAAAGCGCACGGCTCGCCCGCAACTTGGCTTTCAGGAACTGAGTTTCTGCACATGCATACCTGCACTGCACCCCCGGGCACACCCTCCACTTTGTGGATGCTGGCCCAACGGGTCTGCAAAGCACGAACCGCCCCTAACCAGCACCTACTTCGCACCAGGCCCAAGGCGAGGTTCTGTGATGACGACGGCGATGGTGAGTGAAAAAAACCCACCAAAATCGAAAGGAATTGTGGAGAGCTTCCCAGGAGGTGGGCCCTGGGCTCAGCCGGGGAACACGGTGTCCCTGGGTGGGTCACCGCTGCCTCTTGGCAAGCGTGAGCCCGTTTAGCAGACGAAGCTTGCCAAGGCCGGAGGTCAGCTATAAATCTCACGCCCCCTTGGGTTCACCGGTCATTCCCCACAGAAGGTGGTTAGCTGCTGTAAGGTTGTTTGCTCTGATGGCAGAGTACACTTTGGGGAGATTTATTTCAGCACGCTGGGTGCGGGGCCAGCATGCCACTTTCCCATCTACCCACGGGGTGTAATGGTACCAAATGAGGACTAGAAGGGGGTTCCACCCGGGGGAGGGTTTCACAGACAGAACAGAAGCCCCTCTGCCAGCATCCACAACCCACCCGGACCAAGCCTAGCCTCTCAGGAGAACTCCTATTCATGCGTCACAGCCTTTTCCAGGAAGGATTCCCTAACCACCCTTCCCACCCCATCCCACCCTCCGCTTCTCAACCAGACCACAGGTGTTGCGGGGGGGTGTCACTGACCAGCTCTGTCCCTGCCAACCCAACACGGGGGGCTCCCTGGAGACTCTTGCAGCAGCACCCCACCCCCACACAGTGCCTGGGTGGGTTTGGAGAATGAGGAGGGTGTGCAGACAAGACAAGGGAGGGGGGTGAGATCGGGCGGGTGGGGCCGCCTGGCGGCTCACCTGGGCCAAGCCCACAGCCTCAGGGTGGCTGTGGGCGAGGTCAGTAGGGGTGTCCTGGATCTTTGGGCCTCTTCAGCTGCACTTTGAGCCTCTTCATGCCAATCTGAAAGCCGTTCATGGCTTGAATGGCGGTCTGCGCGCTGGTCGGGTTGTCAAAGCTCACGAAGCCTGTGGAGACCGGGGTGGAGCCGCGATGGTGGGCAACGTGGGCGTCCTCTGCTCGCTCCAGTGCTGCGGCCCTGGCGGGGTCCTGGGGGTGGGGGTGTGCGCTTGCACAGGCAGACTGGCCCGGGGAGGTGGGAGGGCTGGCCAGAGGGCCGGTGGCAGTCCTGGCCTTGTTCTGAGAGCCTGGACTTGCATGCCCCTGGGGTCGGGACCCCTTACCTGGGGTCTGCTCTGCTACGGCTTCCCATCTGGCATGGGGAACAGGTGGGGACCTCTGAGGGTCCTGGGAGGGCCAGGTTATCTCCCTCCCCCCTAGGAAGCTTGCCTCCTCTACACCGTGCTGGCCATCCTGTTGCTTCCCCCAGGACCTCTAGCGGTCTGGGAACTTCTCTGTCCATCTGACTCCCTCTGTGTGTGTTGCATGTCTGTCTGTCCTTGCCTCTCCGTTCCCCTTCCTCCTTCCCTCTCTCTGTCTCTCTCCTTGTCTCTGTCAGGCTTTTTACACCTCCCGCCACCCTTCCTTGCAGGCCATCAGAAACACTTCAACCTCCCCCTCTTTAAGCTCCCGATAGCCCAAATGTTGGGGGGTGTCAGGTAAAGATGTTGGGTTGGGGTTGAGGGCTCTTGCTGCCCTGGTAAGGCCTAAGGGAGCCACGGGGGAGCTTGGAGCAGGAAGGGGATGCTGTCTTCATAGCTATTACTTCCTCTAACAGCTGTCACTCCCATTATATAGATGAGGAAACTGAGGCTCAGAGAAGGCAACAGACCCCCTCACTGTTGAAAGTGCATTGGTTTCCTTACAGAAATGTCCTCCTTCCTTCTGGAAGCAGGATACAGAGAAGGGGGCTATGTACTGGCCAGGGTCCCCCATTGGCTGTGTAACCTCAAACATGCAGCTATTCCATCCCTCTCTGTAAACTGGGACAATTCTTCCCTTTTATGGTTGGACTGACTATATACAGGAGGCGCTTAATAAAGAGTCAAAAGTTGGTCTTTTGCAAAGGACACAGTGAGGCTTTTACTCCAAATTTTGGAGTTAAACAGACTGGTTCTAATCTAGATTCTGCCTCTTTGCTACTGTATAACTTTGGACAAACTGCAGCATCCCTCTGAGCCTTAATTTCCTCTGTCTCTGGGGACAAGGAAGTCCTCCCCAAGGCCCACAAGGCACTACATGCCCTGCCCCTGTCCTCACCAACTCCCTCTCTCTCCCATGCTTACTGTGCTCCAGCCTCCTTGCTGTTCGAACAAGTTAGGCCCTGCCCCAGGACCTTTTCACATGCTGTGACTGCTGCCTAGAACACTTCTCCTCCAGATTTCCCCAAGCTGGTTCCCCATGATTCAGGCCTAGGCTGAAATATCACCTCCTTCTGATCACTCTCTCTAGTCTTTTTATTTTTCTCATATATTTATAGCTACCTGGTCATCTCCTTTCTCCTTACCTCAACCTGTGCTTTCTAATTTGGTAGACACTGGTCACATGTGGTTATTTAAATGTAAACACATTAAATCAAATCAAATAAAATATTCAGATCTTTGGTTGCATTGGTCACATATCAAGTGCTTGGTAGCTCCATGGGGCTGATGGATATACAGCATTTCCATCATCAGAGAAAGTCCTATCAGAAGGCACGGTAAGACCGTGTGCTCTCCCAGGGCAGGAGGTTTTGGTAGCTTATTCACTGCTGTGTGCCCAGTGTCCAGCACGTTCATGGGCATAATGTATCTGTTTGTTGACTGAATGAATGAGTGAGCAGAAGAATGACTTCAGACCTGTCTCATGGCTGACCACGCCCCCATTTTCAGGATGCCAGGAGTTGGAAGGACAGCAAGCAGGAAGGGGCGCCCGCATCAGGTACTCACCAAAACATTTGCTCTGGTTGGTGGCTCGATCCATAAACACCTTGGAGGAGATGATATTGCCGAAGGGCAGGAACATCTGGGTCAGCTCCGTGTCTCCAAACTCCTGGGGGAGGTGGTAGATAAACAGGTTACAGCCTTCGGGACCTGCAGGTGGGGGAGAGAAAGACGTAAAGCCCCCAAGGAGAGGAGGCGGAACCCCAGGGGAGGGGCGTGGGTCCAGAGCCCACATCTGGTGCCTCCAGCTGTCAGGAGAGGGGAGCCCCTTGATGCCCAGAAAGATGGGGTATGGCATTGTGGGAAGGGGAGCAGGGAGTGCTTTGTTTGTCCAGTCTTATCCCAGAATCCAAATTCTGATCATATTTATGGCCCAGATAATTTACAAAACTCAGATAACCAAGCCCCCCAACCCCACCCCAGTCCCCAAACCAAGATAAATCCCTCAAATCCCAGATAATTCCAACCCCCTGGAGAAATCCCTAGACCTCGCACTCTGGATTATTTTATAAAAGTTAGATGACCTGGTGGAGGTTACAGAAACTCTATACTATCTTTGCAATAACACTATAAGTCGAAAAGGAGTTCTAAAAGAAAACGCTTGGGTTTTAAAAGTCCAATGATCATAAAAAGAAAAGTAAGACCAATAAATCCCGATGGATCACTCCATGTACAAAAATAAATTCAAAGTGGATTAAAGACTTAGATGTAAGACCTGCAACAATAAAATATATGAAAGAAAACATTGGCAATATGTTTAACAGCATCAATGATAAAGATTTTTTTGAAGACTCAACCCCTCCAGCAAGGGAAATAAACAATTGGGATAAAATAAACAATTGAGATTACCTCAAATTAAGAAGCTTTTACACAGCAAAAGAAAATACAAGTAGATTAAAAAACATCCTATTTAATAGGAAAAAATATTCACATACTACTTAACTGTCAATGGGTTAATATTCAAAATATATAAAAAACTCACAGAATTTGACAGCAGAAAAACAAATAACCCAATTAATAAGTGGGCAGCAGATCTGAACAGATTATTTACCAAAGAGGACATCCAAAAGGTCGATAATGTTCATCAGTGTTTCCAGTAAGAAAGAAGCAGGTTGAAACCACAGGGAGGGGCCTCTCTGGTGGCTCAAGAGGTTAAGACATAGCACTATTGAAGCTATTGGCAGCCACTGCAGCATGAGTTTGACCCCTGGCCAGTGAGCTACCCATATGGCGCGGCAGACCTCTCCTGTCTTGCCTGCTGCTCCTCTCAGCAGAGTATTTCAGTAGATTCAGCTCCCCACTCTGTCTCTGGTGAATCCTCTCACCCCCCGCATCTCTGATCTGCACCCCAGTTCTTGTATACATAAATAAATAAATCTTTAAAAAAAAAAAGAAAGAAACCACAGGGAGACACCACCTCACACCTGTGAGAATGGCACATGTTAAAAAGAGTCCCAACAACAAGTGCTGGAGAAAAAGGACCCTATTATACTGTTGCAGGAATGTCACCTGGTGCAGCTATTTTGGAAAGAGAGCTGGTTTACCTTAAAAAACTGGACATGGAAATACCAGATGACCCAGCAATCCCACTCTTGGGAACCAACACAAAGAACATGAAACTGTCAACTCAAAAGATTATCTGCTGTACAATGGTGGTGGCAGCATTTCTAGACAGGACATGAAACCACCTAAATGCCCACTAGTAGATAGCTGAATTAAGATGTGGTATATCCAAACAATGAAATACTAGGCAGCCAGAAGGAAAGATGAAATGCTGCCATTTACAGCAAAATGGAAGGAGCTGGAGGAAATTATGTGTAGTAAAGCAAGTCAGAATGACAAAGATAAATATTGGACATTTACATAGTGGACAATTTGACAAAGCAAAATACTTGTAAAAACTAGTGGACGCTAATAACAAAGTCAGGTTTCTGAGGTTAAGAGGAGGAAGAAGTGTGAAAGGGTATATAAGTAGATGGTAGTGGGGGAAAAAAGACAAATAAGTTCCTGATTCCAAACCCCCAATCCAGATATTCCTCAAAATCTTGGGTAACTGCATCACTCCAGTTACAAAGATCAAATTACATAAAGTTAAAAAGATGATTCTCTAGTCCTGAGCCACAGACATCCTGAAGCCACAGACAACTAAACATGATAGATTGCACCAACCAGAAATAATTTTTTAAAGCACATTTCACTCCCAAAATCATTCCCTCCCCAAATAATCCCCAATGCACGGCTAACATAAAAACTATAAATAGGGCCTCCCCAGTGTCGCAGCGGTTGAGCGCTGGGTTGCGAAGCTGCCCGCGGCCTCTGCGGCGCCGGTTCGATCCCCGGCTGCTCCCCGGCCACCGGAGGAGGGTCCCACATGGCGCGCAGACCTCTCCTGCCGCCCGCTGCTCCCCTCAGCAGTGTACTTCGGTCCTTCTGCCTGCTCTGCCCCCTGCTCTGGCTCTGGTGAATTCTCTCACCTTCCCGCGCTTCTGACTGTACCCAGTGCTTGTATAAATAAATAAATAAATCTTTAAAAAAAAAAAAAAAACTATAAATAACAATAGCATTTTAAAATCTTGACTATATCCAACGTCATGAACAGTCCCCAAACGTGCACCCAAGATTACACATTCACACCCACCTCTGGGTCAGGAGCACAGTTGTACTATCGCGCTTATTTTTAAATGCAAGTGTGTTCCAATGCAATCGGTACATTTTGGAACCATTTCCAGCATAACACGAATTTTGTGCATGCTTGTGTGCTATCCAGCTCCCATAAAACATGAAGTGAATGTATAAAACTACAACCAGCTGAACCAAACCTCATGAAGAAATATACACCTACAGGGGCCTTCCTGATGGCACAGGGGAAGTCTCAGCACTATCAAGCTATCGCCAGCCACTGCAGCATGAGCTGGATGCCCGGTCAGGGAGCTGATCTAGATGGCATAGCAGACCTCTCCTGGCTCGCCTGCTGCTCCCCTCAATAGTGTATTTCAGTCAGTCTGCTTGTTCTGCTCCCTGCTCTGTCTCTGGTGAATCCTCTCACCCCCCACACCTCTGGCCTAGACCCCAGTTCTTACATGCATAAACAAATCTTTAAAAAAAGAAATATCCATGTATAGTGCAAACATCTACCAACTTTCCCATTTCCCCAGTGTACTGAGCCACACCCATCTCTGGGATTACAACACCCTGATTTCAGAGAAGCCTCTTTCCACCAAGCTGCAACTTTTCTGATCCCACTTCCACTTGCAAACTTCAGGCCTGCTCCAGGATAGAGTGCTATATTTATTGCAGTATTCATCTTCTCTTTTCATTATCTGACATGCATAAAACTGCTACCACTTTCATTTTTATAAGGATCCTCTTTTTCTTTTTTTTTTTTTTTTGACATGTTACTGAACCATGAACTCTGACTCTATTTCCTCACTGACCCTGTAGTTTACATTTTGAGGTTTTGCAAACTGTAGAACAATTTTCCAGAAACACATAAGTCCCACTACACAGCACCGGCTACTCTTGAATTAGCTTTTACCCACTCTGCCTGGGTAAAGGGTGGACTTGGAGATCCACCAGGAACAGAGACACCCAGGTGCCAGCATCCACAAAACAGCGCCCCAGGGAGTTGAGGTGTGTCTAAAGACCCTACTAGCTCCCTCGCATCTGAAGCTGCTGGAGTTGCCAAATACTCCTGCTGTTGTCTTTGTTTTTAACCACAGAGCCCTTGGAGACGAGGTACCTGCCTGAGGATGGGGTAGCAGCTGGTTGGCAGAGCCAGAGCGCCTCCCCTACAAAGCTTTTGCACTCTGGCAGTGTCTCTTCCACATGCCAAGGGCAAGGTTGTAATTGGGCAGATTCTCAGGACTGAGTCTGAGGACGGGTCATCAGCAGAGCAGGGCTCCCCTTGCCATGGGGTATGGGAGCTTTTCTGGTTGGTGCCCTCACCCTAATCGCCTCCTCCACCCCCACCCCCCCAACAAGGAGGACTAAAGAGAGGAAGGGACTGGACTCCCAGGTGCTGAGCGCCTACTATGTGTCAGAAACTGTTGCTGCTTATTCCTAGTAACACCTGTTGGCGCAGAAGGTCGCCAGGGCTACCGGCGAGGAAAGGGAGGCGCGGGCAGACAGCGTTCGAATCCCAGGTGTCCAACTCCAGAACCGAACCCCTCCCTCCCTGGCTGCCTTGGTATTACCAGGCGGGCCTCAGTTTATCTGAGGTACTTGATCACCCACCACCACCCCAACATCAAATAGAATATTCTCTTCAAAAATTCAGAGAACCAACCAGTTCTGGCGAGGTGGAGTCACTGTATTTCCTACGGGGTTGCAACCAACTAGCGTGGTTCCCGTTTTCCGGAGGAGGAAACTGAGGCTAAGAGAGGAAGATTCGGGTGTCCATGAGCACCCCGGGGACGAGTGACTGCGCCAGGACTTGAGCCGAGGCCCGTCCGGCCCCCAGGCTGCGCCCACTTGCGGGGTCTCTGAAGCCTGGCCGGGCTGGGAGCCAGAGGGGGGTCCTGAGGGCGGAGGGGGGCAAAGGGCGGGGCTCGAGCCCAGGGGAGTCGCGGCCCCCTCACCTTCTCGCTGCTGCTGCTGCTGCAGGAGGGGCGGCGGCTGGGGGACGCTGTGCGCGATGGGCGTGATGGCCGCGGTGGGGTACATGGCTGCGGAGACCGGGAGCGAGACACAGGGCGGAGGCGGGAGTGAGGCCGACGCGCGGCCGGCGCGGGTGGGGGGGCGCGGCGGGGCGGGGGCGGGTCCGAGAGCCGGTCTCGGGAAGGGGAAGGGGCGGGGCCGCGGGGAGGGCGGAGCTGGGGGCGGGTCCAAGGAACAGGCGCGGGGGCGGGCCCACCTGGGGGCGGGGTCACCAGGTCTTCGCGTGGAGGGGGCGGGGCCACGCGGAGAACGGCCTGAGGGCGGGGCCAAAGCACGCGGGCCCAACAATGCGGGGCGGGGCCTGACTTGATAGGCGGGGCCTTGAGTGGAGACGTAGGGCCCAGGAAGAAGGTGGGCCCAGGAGGATTTGGGAAGGAGAACCAAGGTTTGGGGGCCTTGGTGGAGGCGGGGCCAGATGCTGAAGGAAGGGGGGCGCTATTTCTGCGAGTTTTGCCACGGCCAGAGTAGGAGCGTGGTTAGGCCCCAGCGGGAAGACGGAATGACAGGGCGGCACCTGAGGGGCGGGACCGGAACGGGGGTGTGGCTAGGCGAGGGAGGAAGACCGGAAGGAGCCCGCGGGGTGGGGCCACGAGGGGCGGGGCCACGCGGGGGCGGGGCCACGCGGGGGCGGGGCCGAGCTGCCTCCTACCTGTGTACTGCTGGACTCCGGAGAAGGCGGGATGGAGGGTCTCGGCAACTGTCGGGCTCTGAGCTGCTGGGCAGACGGAGGGGCTAAGTGGGGCGGGGGCAGCAGAAGGTTTCCATCCGCCCCCGATCCTTACGGGCCAGAGGAGAGCAACACATATCCGCCCCCGCTTTACCTCTACACTAAACCCTTTATAGGTATGATCCCCATGTTACAGGTGAAGAAATTGAGGCTCATAAAGCTGAACCCACTCTCAGAAAATGACAGAAGCCTAACTTGAATCCAGGCTTCTGGGACTCCAGAGAGGTTTCACTATCACCTGCCTTTCCCTCTCTCCACACCCCTTTCACTGCTTTTTATTCTCTGATTTCTCCAGGATCCCAGCCCTCCCCCTCTCTGCCTCCCCACGCCTCACTCATCAGATACCCTATGGATCCCCTATGTGGCTGTGACCTTCTGACTGTCTTTAGGGGAGAGGTAGGAGGAAGGGAGAGGTTGTACAGGCCACTAGAGCTGGTGCATCTAGGAACAATTCAGCCAAAAGATTCTGCTCAAATAAGGAGAGGTTCGTAGAGGATGGGGTGTGGGGGGGGTATGGCTGACTATGATGACATGAACAAATGTGGAGATGGAACAGGTCTCTGCCTCTGCTGAGGTTGTTCCATGAGTCCTTGTGATAAGATGGCATAGAAACACACACAAGCACACACAAATGAAGACATATATAAAGCAGCGACATCTGAATGAATAAGATTTCCAACTTCAGTTGAGTTTATTGTACTTTGCCAGTATCAGCTTCCTGCATTTGACAATGTACTATGGTTATGTAAGATATTAGCAATGGGGAAACAGAGTGAGGAGTGGCCAGGACCACTCTACTATTTTTTGCAACTCCCTGTGATGAGTAATAAATAAAATAAATACTAAACAAATTATAGCTAATAAATAAATAATAATAACAAATTATTGTTTATGCTTTTGCAATTCCCTGAAATTATTTCAAAAATAAAAATAAACAAATTATCCTCAGTGGGGAAAACACAGATGACTTGATTCACATAAGCAAAGTGATGGAAGTCGTTAGCCCTGAAATCATGGTGTAGGGTAAAGAAAGGTGAGACCTCTGCTTTATGAGGATGGGACAAGTCCCAAATCAGTGCTTGGTTGGTCAGTACCGAGTGAATGAGTGAATACAGTATAGCTCTCTCCTCACACAGTAGCCACCGATAATTAAGATGGGTGGTGCCGTTCTTGGTACTATGTGATGTGTTGGGCATTTTAAAATTGATATGCAAAACCTCAGGAGGTGACTGATGCTATTTTTCCAATTTCCCAGATGAGCAAACTGAGGTTCAGAGACTTGCAGAAACCATCTGGGGCCGTCGTACTGGACCTTGAACCCAGATCAGATGCAGAGTTCCTATGTTTAAGGACCCCGCATAACTTCTTTCTGCATGCCCACATATCACATCTGTCATGTGAGACTCACTTTGTCCTGCCACGCCTATTCCAGGGAACCCATGGTATAGAAACTCATCCTATTTGTCCTGGAGACACCATCCCTGCCCCCACCACTCTCCAAGGCCCTGGGGGACAACCCGAGTTACCTGGGTAGGGCACGAGGCCATTGGCATATACAGTCTCTAGGGTGGGGTGCCCACCGGGGAAGGGCATGACACCTGCGAAGCCGTTGGTGATGGGAGCCACCAGGCCGGGCACAGTAGCGGTGCCGAGCAGCGGGGGCGAGTGCAGTCCTGTGGGGCGGAAGGGTGTCATGGGGAGCCTGGTTCTGTCCCCAGCCCTGCCCACCCATCTTTGGGCCCTTGGAGACTCTCACCAGAGGCAGGGGCGATGGGTGTGGCAGGCAGTCCATTAAGGCTGACGGCGCCAATCTGCTGAATGTGGCAGGGTGAGAAGGCCACGCTGGGGCTCAGGTAGCTGCCCGAGGTGGACAGGACCGTTGTCTGCTGCTGCATGAGCTGGGGGTTGAGAGGGAGTCAGCATGCTGTAGGGGCGATACCTGCCCTGAGATCATGGTTCATGGGGAGAAGGCTGACCCTCAAGAAACTAGGGAGGGGGTGGTGAGGCAGGGTACCTTGATTCAGGCTGGGATCGGGGCTCAGTTAGGAATTGGGACTCGACCTGGGACCAAGGTTCAGTATAGGATCAGGATTCGGCCTGTGATTAGGGATCAGTCTAGATTCAGAGTTCATTTAGGAAATGAGAACTCAGCCAGGGATCAGGGCTCAGTTAGTCATTTGGTCGTAGATCAGAGACCAATCAACACTTAACCAGGATTGGGTCTGGTTTTAGTTTGGAGTCAGCCTGGACTTTGGAGGCATAGCCAGAATTGGGGCAGTGTAGATTTGGGGCACAGCCAGGTCTGGGCTCAGCACAAGGTTAGGTCCTCATTTGATATTAGGGTTCAGCCTGGGTCAGGGCTCAGCCTGAACTTAGGGGTCCAGTCTCTTGGTTGGTCTCAGTTTAGGATTGAAGCTGAGCCTGGAATTGTATTAATCTAGGGTTGGGGTTCGGTTCAGGGCTTAGGTCATGACTGGGGGCTCAGCTGGGGTTGGGTCCCAGCCATGGCCAGGATAGGACCCTGAGTCTGAGAAATTGGGTGAGAAACAGAAAGAAAAATGGGCAAATAGGCAGAAGCCCTCGACAGAGAATACGTGGAAAGAGAGAGACAGAGACAGAGAGAGGGCTGGACCTCCGCAAGGGCCTCTGGAGCCCCACTGGAGACAGCAGTGCATGTGCTGGGTCACTCACAGCCTGAGCGTAGGCACTGTAAGGGCTGAAGGGCAGGGTGAGCGATGGTGTCAAGATGCCCAGCTGGCCCACCATCTGCTGCATGCGCCGCAGCGTTCGCTCCTTGTCCGTGTCCGCGAACTTGACCACCAGGCTGGAGGAGGCCCCCTGCAGGGGCAGCAGGCAAGCAGGGAGGGAAAAAAGGAGGAAGGTAGCCTGGATTCCAGCTCCCCGGAACCATGCCAGCTCAGGCCCATTGGGTGAGGGGTGGATAGAAGATGCCATCAACTGTGACTCTGCTCAAAGACACAGGACTCAGGGGTCACAGCAAAAACACCTTGGAGATCAGCCTCCCAGGTTTCACACCTGGCCTAGCAGCCATGTGTGCACAGGTGGGGTGTGGCTGCCCAGGGATTACATCTGGGGGCACCATGGAAGGCCCTAACTGAGTCATACCAAAACCAGATAGAGAATCAAACTTCTGGGGCCAGATGGAGGACCCTATAACCATCACCCACACCTGAGAACAGGTGAGACTTCAGCCATTCAAGACATGCCCCCTTAGGTGGAGAACTTAGTCCCTGCTCCGCCTGCCAGCCTCATCACTGGAATAGCCTGCTGTTGTGTTAAGCTGAGTCCTTCCCTGATGGGGACTAGACTGATGCCCAGGTGCCAGGACAGCAAGGGCAGGGTGGCTCGGAGACTGCGCTGCTGGCTCACACCAGTCTCCAGAACATCTGAAACAGGAGAGCTGGCGCCCCAGCTGGCGCCCGTGTTCCCTGTGGCAGATTTGGATATCTCTGTATAGTGGTGGTGACTGCCAGGGACTCCTGCCTGGCACGAGGAGTAGAGCCACCCCCACACCTGGGGGGGGGGTCTTTGCTAGCCTCTCAGCACTGCAGACCCACAAGCTCCAGGCTCCAGCTTGCTCTGGCCCCAAAGAGATGTTTCCAGCCAGTCTGACCCCGTCCCCGCCCTGTCCAAACCCTCCAGGGCTCCCAGTTGCCCTAGAAGGAATCCCAAGATTGTCAGCCTTGAACTTCAGGCTCCTTCAGTCTCATCTTCCCCGGATCCTCAAACACCAGCTTTCTTCTTGTCATCCCCATGCCTGGCATGACCCCTGCCGGCCTCAGCAAACCCTGTCTGCTCCTAGGGTTTCACCTCCTTAGGGCACCTTCTTGTACATTCACACATGCACACAATACTCTCCTACACCTTCACACACTCGCCACACATGCTCACACACACTGCAATTCACACACATGCATACACATTCTCATGTATATTCAAACACACACACACACACACTCACTGTGCATGCTCACACACATGCGCTAACACATATTTTCACTTTCACACACAATACATGCCATGCAACTTCACACACATGCACTCACACACATATATACATACTCTGATACACATACCATGCAGCAAACACACACTGTGCATGCTCACAAACATATGCAATCACATATATTCACCATGCACACTCATATATTTACACAGCACACACACTCACCTGCACACGATCACACATGTGCATACATGATCACATACTCAACATGCACACTCATGTTCGTGCACATCTGTACATGTGTGTTTTCATTCACATGTATATTAAAGCACTGTCTTCACACACTGACAAATGCACACATGCACTAGTTTCCTCCATCACCCAGCATACTCATACCTCAACATACTGACACACACCCTCACGTATACACATATATATGCATCAGCACACAAGTGCACACTTAGCTGTATACATTTACACACACAGTTCATTGCATACTCATGCACTTTCATAACACACACATGCACTCACATAAGCATGCTTACACACATGCATTCTTTCAGATACACACACATACAAATAAACACACCTGGGTCTACATGTACACATGCTTGCATTTGCTCGCACTCATGTATGGACACTTGTGCACACACATGCACAGCCACATACTCATGCTACCACACTCATGCTCCTCCTTCTCTACCTGTGACCCCTCTGAGGAAGGGACAGAGTAAGCAGATGGCTGGGATGGCAGGGACAGGCCCCTCACCCGCCCCTTCCACATGCCACTGCAACAGCCCAGAGAAGCTCCTACTCACCGGCATGGTCTGGCTCCCGTGCAGGGCGTGAATGGCCGCCTGAGCCTCCGTGTGGGAGGAGAACTTCACGAAGGCACAGCCTGCTCCAAGAGAGGGAGAGTGAGTGCGGGGCGACAGCTCTGTCTATGCGGCCACGGGAGAGGGGGCTGGAGCTCTGTGTGGCAGGTCAGCATCAGACACAGACAACCAGAAAGCCAGACAATCATACAACAGAGAGACAGGCAGCCATTGTTCAGACAGCTGGACCACAGGCGATAAGACAGACACACTGCCAGCCAGTCTCAGAGGCAGACATTCCATCAAACACCCAGCCAGCCATGTCACTGTTTGACAGACGGACAGTGTGAAGCCGGCACAATCGAGGCAGTAGGTCCCCTGTTAGAACAAGGGAAGAGGGTGGGCTTAGAAAACACCCTCCAGTCACCAAAACCATGAGATCCTGAGTTGTAAACAGATATGCAAAATTGAAGTGAAAACCATCAGACAGAGGCAGAGAGATACAATCCTGTGGACACACCAGACAGAGATACACTCAGACCCAGACAATATGGCCACGTGACCAGAATTGGGGAGATGGGGTAAAAAGCCACCAGACAGGGCAGACCCAGCTGGCCGGTGACATGGGAGCAATCAGGCAGACAACCAGAGACCACCAGACATAGGCAAACTCAGTCACCTGCAGAGAACCCCACCCCATCCCCCTGGCCCGGCCAGTTCTATAGAGCCAGGCAGAGTTGGGGGATGGCGAATGAAAATGTTCTGGAACTAGACAGTGGTTACAGTCACACAGTTTTGCTAATATACTGAAAAGCACATCACTGTACACTTGAAAAGGAAAATGTTTACTCTATGTGAATCACATCTCAATTCAGAGAAAGAGCTGGGCACATCCAGTCAGATCACTGGATACTGCATCCTGGATTCTGTCCTAGGAAAGGTAAATTGCAAGAGCAGAGACAGAGTAATCGAGTCCCGACAGATGAACCTAAATAAGCAGAGCTGGGTCCACAGTCAGTCAGTCAGTCAGCAACAGCCATTTGGACAGTCAGGCAGAAGCCCAGACTAAGCGATGCAGGTGGAGCGAGTCTCCACCCCAGGTGGTCGCGTGGGCACGCAGGACAACAGGTGCCCGGAGACCCTCAGTGACTCCCGGTGGCCCGACCAGACGGAAGCGCTGGGCGATGGGGCCGAGCCCGTCCCAGGACACAGGCAAATGCAAACAGAAACAGACCCGTGGACAGAGACAGGTGAAGACAGGCAGCCCCAGGCGGACTCGGGCCCCGGGGACCCGGCGGCACCGAAGGGACCAGCGGTCTCCGCCGACCCCGCCCCAGGCGCTGCCCCGCCCACGAGTGGCCCCGCCCCCGGGAAGCGGGCTCCACCCACTGGGTCCCGCCCCAGAAGGCGTTTCGCGCCTGTGACTGGACCCACGGCCACGCCCCCTTGGTTCCCAGCCCCGCCCCCAAGCCCTTGGCCCCGCCCCTCAGGCCTCAGCCCGCTCCCCCGCCCCCAGGCCCCCGCCGCGCGGTCACCTTTGCTGCTGCCGTCGGGGCCCCGGAGCACCGTGCACTCGTCAATGACCCCGAAGGGCTGGAACAGCCGCAGCACGTCCTCCTCCGACTGCTGCTTGTTCAGCATCCCCACAAACAGCTTCCGGTCCCCTGTGGGCAGAGACACCCCCTCAGCCGAGTCCCGGGGCTCGGGTGGTTGCGGCGTGGGGGGTGGGACCGGGACCCTGCCCGCCCCTGTCCTGTGCGTGCGCGGGAGGACGTGGCACGCTCTCCCCGCCGGGTCTCGCCCCCTCCCACCTGCCTGCGCGCTCCCGTCTCTGCGCCTCCGCTGCTGTGCCACCTGCCTGCAGTGTCCACCCTTCACTCCTTCCGGCCTCTGCGCCACCGCTTCCACCCTCCGGGCAACGATGGCTTTTCCCTCAGGTTCACTCCAAGAGCCCACAGTAATACCCGTGTTAGGCACTGCCTGGCCCGGTCTGGGTCCCTGTCTGTCCGCCGGCCATCTAGAGCGGCCACGCCAGGTGAGCGCCGGTAGGTGGTCCCTGAGTCCTCGGGCTGGAGCCTCGCTGCAGGGACGAGGAGGGGCCAGGCGGGAAGCCTCCGGGGCATGCGTGAAGGTGTGTGCGCACAGGCTGGGCGGCCGAGGAGCCTGGTGCCCCCGTCTGGTGGGGTGGAGGGTAGGGGCCTGGCTGCAGGCTTGGCTGGGACCTACCCACGTCTAAGACCAGGAGCGAGCCAGCATGGGACAGTCCTCCAAGTGTGGTGCCACAGCCCTGCCCCCTTGGGTAATTGCTCTGCTTCCTGTAATCAGGAACACGGCAGCTCCATCTCCCAGGGATGGTGAGCTGGGTTACTATGGAAACCTGTTCTTTGGCAGATGTCACTCATGGGGGTGGGATGGAAGGAGACACAGGAGCAGAGAGACTGAGAGGAAGGGAGATGGAGACAGACGAGAAAGACAGACAGACAGACGGACGAAGAGATATGCAGAAGGGCAGAGAGAACCAGAGACAAAAGGGGAGAAGACAGATAAAGAGGGAGAGAGATGGAGAGGAAGGGAGGAGGGAGGAGAGCAGAGGAGAGCCGAGCAGAGGAGAGGGAGGCTGAGAGGGAGACATGCAGACCCCACCTCTGTAATCCCTGGCATTCAGGTTGGAGAGTGAAAGTGGCTCCCAGTCAGGATGGGCTTTGCAGGGCTCCTCCACACACACAGGGGTCCTGCCTCACACACCGCCCCAGGCTGGCCGCTAGCCCTCAGCTCCTCCTCCACCCGAGATGGGGAGAAGGTACAGAAATCTCCAAGAATGAGCAGCCTTGGATCCCACCCGGGTGGCCCCCCACCCAAGGGCGCACACCTCCCTGTGGTCCAGCCCTGAGACAGGTCCCCGTCTGCACTCCCACCCGCCCGGCCCGGAACAGTCAAGCACACGCCCTGCGCGTACCCATATGCAGGCCAGGTCTGAAGATGTGCACACAAGCAGCCCCCACCCCACAGCACCAGCCACAGCAACACACGGCGCATGTGCACATGCTTGCAGACACCATAGACATGCACAGGTATGTGTGTGTGCTCTCACACACACACACGCACACACGCACACACATGTGCACTTGCCCAGATACACAAGTGTGTGCAGCCCAGAAAGCAATCCACAGCCATTGGGGCGCCCCATCCCCTGAGCCCCCCTTAGCCTGCAGAACTGTGGTGAGGAAGGGACACAGCCCCTCCTCTCCCGTCCGGAGCCAGCCAGAAGGCCTCTACCTCTCCCACCACTGTTAGCTGCGCCCTTTTGTGGCAGCGGCTCCAGGCCCCTAGGCCTCAGCACTGTCCCTTTGAGGTGAGAAAGAGGAAGGGATTTCCCCTCCCCCCATCCCTCCACCACCCCGCAGCCTGGTGGCCATGGAGAGATGACAACTACCTCCGCGGCTTTCGCTGTCTGCAGGCTTCACCTGGATTGGCCGCGCCATCTGTGGAGAGAGGGGTAGGTCAAGTCGGTAGTGGGGGCTTCACCAGCACTCGGCCTGGACCCCTGCTACCTCCCCAGCCTCAGCAGTCGACCCAACCCCAGAAGCACCTAACACCCCAGTCAAATCAAACCACACATGGTCCCACCCTTCAGGCCTTTGCTCACAACTGCCTGGAAAACTCCTATTTTAACCTTCAAAACCCAGCAACAGCACCCCCTTTTCCAGGAGGCCTCCTTGCCTCTCCAAGTGAGACAGAATATTTGCAAAGATGGCCCAACTCCTCTGATCCCTCAAGTCTATTTCCCCACCTTTTGCATCTGGACATGGTCACAAGCCTTGGGTGAAGGAACTGTCATACCCAGCGGACTCATTGTTCTAGATACTTCTGCCCCCATCCCCATACTGAAAATGGGATTCAGAAATCTTCCCCTAACACTCCCTTGAAACTTACCCAGCCATGGGGATGAACTAAACTGGGTATTTGAGAACAGACCCAAGGGGTGTGGGATGGGTATGGTATTTGCTCCTTCACAGATCCTAGGACAGAATCCAACTTGCTGTTCCAGTGAACTCCTTCTCATCCCTCAAAACCCAATTCAAAAGCCCCCACGCAGGCATCCCTACAGCTCTGGGTTCCACCCTCCCTCTGCTCCAGGGTTGAAAGTGCAATGTCTGGCATAGCCTCACCCCACACAGGTCAGAGGACACAGAGAACCAGAGGAGTTTGCCCAACTGAATGAAGGGAAGGAGGAGGCCAATGCCCACTAGCACAGAAGGGCAGCTGGCAGCCAGGCCTGGGGTTGGAATAAGTACAGGTCAGACAACCTGATTAGATCCCTGTGACCATTCAGAAAAGGTGCTTGACAAATGTTACCTTTCTGATCACAGTACAGTTGTCAGCAAGCTTCAGAGAGGGAGTGTGCTTTGCACCCCATCTTACCGACATCAAACTATCAACGTTGGGAGAGATTATTTATCCAGGGTCATGGTGGATGAGCCAACGCGGGGTGGAGATCCCTCAACCCCAAATCCAGGGTCCTTTCCACCAACTGCCACGATAGCCCCCTCCCCAACTTTGAACCCCTCCAGTCTCTTCACCTCCGAACTCCTTCACCCTTCTTTCAGACCTCAACACAGTGCTGCAGGCCATCGCGGAGTCCTCTCCCTCACTCTGCACCCCCTCCCCGGGACGCCCTCCCGAAGAGTTCCTCTGGCCCTCCCCGGCTTCCCGCGGCTCTCCTTTCCCGCGGTCTAATCCCCCCCTTTCTGATCCGCTCCCTTTCTAAGTTTGTTTCCCCAGCACACGTGGCCTCCTCAATTTGAACTCAGTCTTGGGAGTCCCAGAACCAGAGGGGCCGCTGTCTCCCTCATCTCGTATCCCCTCTTCCATCAGTCCAACCTTCCTGCTGCCTGGGAAAGATGGAGCCACCTCCCCTCCCCCCACCACACACGCACACGCACACGCGGCCTCTCCACCTGGGTACCACACCCCACTAGCTGGAGGTAGGAGGGAAGACTATGTCAACCAGCTGGACCAGCTTTCTGGTTTGGGGCCAGCCTGAGGTGGGGAAGGGAACCGAGGGTGAGGGGGCACCTGAACTCCAGCGTGGGCTGCCCCCCCACCCTCCCACCAGGCCTTCCTTCCCTGGCCCTCACCTCCTCCCCCCTCCCAGCACCTTGGGCAGATGAGGATGGGGTTGCTATGGCAACGCTGATTCACCACACAAGGAAGCTGGCAATTGTTGTTGCCATGGAAACCGCCTCTTAGGGGCGAGCCCAGCTCCTGCCTTGCACAAAAGAGATATTTAAATATAATCTTCTGGCAATGGATGAGCCAAGGGAGGGAGCAAGGGATGGGGGAGCACCGGGAGAGAACCTGCCCCATCACCCCACCCTGCTCCCCCACCCTTTTCTTGGGGCCTGGGTACCTGCTCCCCCTCTCCCCCCCGCGTGCTGTGTAGCCTGGGACCTTCCACCTCCTCGGGGGGGGCCCCTTCCCCTCCCGGGTCGGCCATGCGGTGGGGAGGAAGTCCTGGTCTGCCCCAGGCCCAGGTGGGCCGCGGCTCCTCTGCAGACCCCCTACTCGAACGCTGACGCTCGCGGCCCGGTCTGCACCCCGCGGTCCCGCGGCCCCGCCTTACCCACCGGCCTGCAGCCGCGCCGGGCTGGCATCCACGTGCCACAGCGCGCCCGCCCAGCCCTGGGGCGCACAGGCGCGCACACGCCTCACGCACGCTCGGGCTCTGCTCTCGCTCCCGGAGCCCGGAGCTCGGCACCCCACGCCCAGGCAGGCGCTGACGATCAGCCGGATCAGCCCTCCAGAGGCCAGGCCCTGCTCACTGCCCGCCAGAGTCAGGAGGAGGCGTGCTGGGGGGGGGGACTGGGTTTCCCTACATCCCCCTCCTGTCGCCCCTGCCCGCCCATCTGGCTCTGCCCACCTCCTTCCGGCTCTCTCTCTCCATCTGTCCTACCGAGGTCTCTGCCGACTGCCCTCCCTCCCTCCTCCACCTTCTCTGGCTCCCCAGCGCTGCATCCCTGCCTGCCTCCTCCTTTCCTCGTTGCATTTATTCAACTGCAGGCCCGGTGTGTCCCATCCTGAGTAACTGCAATCCCAGGAGAGGACACCACTAGTCTGGTGAAGGAGGACAGGAGGAAACACAGACACTCCCAGACACAGGTCGGGGTGGAGGCAGAAAGAGAACTCTGGGACTGGGAGAGCTTCAGCACAGAGCAGCCACAAGGCAATGCTGGGACTGCACTGAAGATGGAAAATCTGCTGTGGGTTTTGAAGTATGAATAGGAGTTGGGAGGGAGAGAAAGTTTGGCATGTTGGAGCAACACCAACATCCACTGGCACATTTAACCTAGAGCAATTTTATGAGATGCAAACACCCCCATTTTATAGAGGGCAAGTCAAAAGGGAGAGGAGAGTGAGAAGCAGAAGTCCAGGCTGATCGCCTGCTGGTTTCCCCAGGGTCCTCTAGGGAGCCTGACATGCCTCCAAGCAAGGATCCTGTGGGCTGGAGCTCTGCAAGTATCTGTCTTTGGGGTGGGCGCATGTTAAATGACTGGGGTCCAGTCCTGGCTCTTTCCCTTCCCCTTCCTTTTGCTGGATGAGCTCAGCCAAATCAGACACCACTGAGAAAAGCAAATCCCTTATGTCTAACCTATTTATATCACAGATGTCACGGATGGGGAGGCTTCCCCCGGGCCGCTGGGGGGAAGAGACTACAGGAGGAATCTCTGGTGGTCAGATGGGGACCCCAAAGAGTCTCCCAGATGTTCAAAGTTGTACCTTTTGAAGATGCAGGACCAGAGGAAGCTCTGACTGGGTTGTTTTGGGGTGGAGGGAAGGAAACAAGGTGAACCCCTATCCGGGCTGCCTCAACCGCCCTGCCAGCCTCCTCGTCTTCCAACCGGGCCTAGCCTACCTTGCTTTGTACCCCTGACCAAGCTCCTGTCCTGCTACCCTAGTGTCCTTGGGGTGGGGTGCCAACTCCTTCTTGAGATGCCTCTGCTGCTAGGTGCCAGGCATTCCTGCCACGCCCCAGGACACTGTCAAGAGACTCTCCTTCCAGATCCACCCTCTCATTCACACCCCTCAAGGCCACTCGAATGCCACTTGCTCCCAAAGCTTTTCCCTCCATAGCTAACTGCTTCCGTGGCTCTGCTCAGGCTTTGCCTTAGTTCTGGCATACCCCCAACATCACAGTTTCTCTTTTGGGTGTGCCCATTCCAGAAAAGGCCCAGCATGAGTCCACAAATGACAACTGAAATGAAGTCCAGAGTCCCCAGCTGGGCTCGCCTGGAACCAGTCCTTTCCTCAGTCAGCACTTACACACCAAGCTCCTGTGTTTACAGGGTCCCCGAAACACTCCTGGCCCATTTCACAGATGGGGGAACAGAGGCCCAGGAGGGGCAGATCACTAGACAGTCATCTCAGATTTGGCTTGACCTTGAGTCAAACAATGTGATGTGGGGCTGGGGTGAGGCCTGGGAGAGGCCTCTGAGACCCTCTTCTGCCCTGAGGGGTTTTAAGGAGGGGTCTGTGTGGGGAACTCCCACCTGGACATACCCACCCTTTCTGGGTTGCTCAGAAGCAGGGCTGTGGCCAGTCCCAGGGCATCCCACAAGACGTCCCCAAAGAAAGAGATGGTGCTGCCCCCAGGGCAAGAGACAGGAGCTGGACCTGCTGCCTCGCCACCCTGCAGGGATCCCTTCCATCTCCGGGAACCTGGACAGGGGCGTCCTGGAGTTTGACGGCTGAGTTCAGAGCCTCTACGGGAATCCGAGGGATCTGCCCAGTGTGAATTCCCGGGTCCTGTGGTCCATTCCAGGCTCTATTCTGGGATTCTGTTATTCAATTTAGGATCCTATTCCAGAATGCTGAGATGTGATTAAATTGCATCCCCCATGGACACCAGCCGCTGTCATCCTGGAGAGGGAACTGGGAAGGCAGTGTTGCTCTTCAGTGTTGCTCTTTCTCTTCAGAAAGCGGCTTTATGAGGATTGGGGAGCAGCGCTTAGCTCTGCCATGGGGAGGAGGGAAGCACAGAACCAGCAAATGACTGGGGTCCCTCCCCTCCTGAGATTAAATGACACAGGTCTCCACCGGGGCCCCCTAACTCCTTGGCTGTGCGTGCAGCCATGTGGAAGTGTGCGAGCCAGCACAGTGGTCTTCTCCATCCCAGAGAGCTGGGGGGACCCTCCTGCAGCTGCTGCTCCATCTTCCAGTGGGGGACTCACATCTGTGCCCAGTCGCTGCTAATAGGCACAGACTTGCCATGCCAGCCACCTCATTTACTCCTCATGCAGTCAGCAAATGAGCCACCAGCTCTTGTCTGAAAGGCTGATTCCATTTCTGTGGGTGCCCTGGGGGTGGGGGTTCACTCCCAAAAGTCACCCCTGAGTTCATCAAATGGGTGTTGGAGCTACAGAAGTGGAAGATGCACATGCCTGGGGCCTGGAATCTGGGGGTTATGCCCAGCAGGAAGGCAGCACGTGGCCTCCAAAAACAAAACATGGACAAGAACCTCTATTTGTAAGAACAAAAGCTAGAAACAATGCAAATGTCCACCAACAGGGGAACAGACAAGTACATTATGTACGGTCCTGTGTCACTGAACAAAGTTCCCATCAGCAGTGGACTGCACAGATGACAGGCGACAGGCTGCACCGTGGAGCCTGGGGGTGTAGTCGCGGGGCCATCGAGGGTTGTGTCCTTACACTCACTGTTCACACAGTGACAGGCCTGCCCAGAGACACCTGTCTCAGGACACATGCCATCACTGCGGGGCTGTGTTAGGTGGTGGAATATTACACGACAATGAAAAAGCACCAACCACTACTGTGTGATGTTGAATCTAATCAGCATCATGTTAAGTAAAAAAAAAAAAAATGCACTGAATAAAAGAAATGGGGAAACTCTACACAGTATGATGCCATACATAATAGGTTAAAAGTTAAACAGGCAAAAATCAACCAGAATTTTAGGATTGTCTTTATAAGTGCTAAGACTATGAAAAAAGGAGGGGGTAGTCACATCAGGAGAGTGGCTCCCATACAGAGAGGGGCTTCCTTGGGGACATGGGGTGGGGTGGTTTCCGGGTACTAACTGGTGGTGACTGAGTACCCTCTTTGTTATTATCTGGATTGCATGTACTTTGCTCTAAATGTGTAGTATTTTTCCAATTTTATTTTCTTAAAGATTTATTTATTGATGCATACAAGAACTGGGGTGTAGGCAGGAGGTGTGGGGGTGAGAAGACTCACTAGAGACAGAGTGGGGAGCAGAACAGGTAGATCTGCTGGAATACACTGCTGAGGGGAGCAGCCAGCGGGACAGGAGAGGTCTGCTGCGCCATGTGGGTATCTCCCCACCAGGGATTGAACTCATGCCGCAGTGGTTGGCGATAGCTTGATAGCACTGAGACTTTAACCCCTGCACCACTAGGCAGGCCCTATCTTCCCAATTTTAAGAGATGTTTTTAAAAGCCAGGTTCCAACCCCAGGGAGTACTGACCAGGCCTGGGGGAGGGGTACAAAGTACTAGGGCTCTGTGTAGTCCCTGTATCCCCAAGGTCTGGCTCTGAGCCACCTCCTTTACCAAACATCTGCACTCATTTCCTTGCAGAAAACAGAACCAAAGAAGTTAGTGGTTCAAGTCTGGGTGGGGAGGCTAGAGCTGCAGTTCCTGCCCTGCTGGTGACCTCAGAGGAGTCCCTTCATGTCTCTCAGCCAGTCTCCCCTCGGTCACGTGGGCCTAGCAGCAGCCTTGCCACCCCTGACATGATGCGCCTCAGAGGTGAGGTGCCGGGCAATGCTGGGCAATGGTGATAATTTGCGACCAGATCCTGGTGGAAGGCTGGGGATACTAAGGCCCAGAGAAGAGGGATATTGCTTGAGACTCACCCTCTGAATCCTGGGGGCTGGTACAAAGAGACCTTAAACCATGCAATCTCAAGTATGATGACACTGCATCATGCTTCTTGGTCTAGAACATTCTAGCTCTAACGTGGCAACTGACTCCCTAATTCTACAATGTTCTAGATCCATACTATCCAATATAATAGCTGACTCTAGACTAATCATTCTAGACCTGTGCTGGTCCGTAGCCCCTGGTTTAAAACATTTTAGATTTTACTGTCTAACATGGCAGCTAGCTCCTAGTCTAGAACATTCTAGGTCTTTGCTGTCTAATACAGCCTGTCCCTGGCAGGCTCCCCCCAGATTTCCCACTGTCAACCATACTGTGTCCTTACTCCTGGCTTATAGCTATAGACGTTACTCAAGCAGCCCCTGAGCACCCCCGGTGCGAGCGTTTCAGAGGGAAGGGTGCGCCCCGTCACAGATCTCATAAGAGGGGGAGCCACCAGCTCATTGTGGTGCCTCCAATCTTCATCAAGAAGCTCTGGCTGGAGACCCAGCTGGCTCAGCAGCCCATCCGTCCATCACCGGGGCAGGGCCTCCTGCCCACCCAAAGGGAACAAGGCTGACCTGCCTGGGCCAGAGACCCCTGGAGCAGCAAGCCCTGCCCAAGCAGCCCCGCATCAAGGGGCTGCAGCTTTATTTGCTCATAAGAATAAAGAAAAAGAGGGGCCTCCCTGGTGGCGCAAGGGCTAAGTCTCAGCACTGTCACCACGGCGGCCTGAGTTCGATCCCTGGCCAGGGAGCTGCCCCCATGGCGCAGCGGACTCTCCTGTCTCCCCGCTGCACCCCTCAGCAGTGCGTTTCAGTCAGTCTGCCTGTTCTGCTCCCCACTCTGTCTCTGGTGAATCCTCTCACCCCCCCACCACCAGCCGCACCTCTGGCCTGCACCCCAGTTCTTGTATTCATTAAAAATAAAGAAAAAGAAAACTTCTTTCCTTTTCATGAGCAGCAAGGCAGGATCTACCTTCCTCCCGAGCCCATGGCCCTGCGTGACCCGCCCTCACCTTGCCCCCCACTTCCCCTTACGCCACATCCAGTGCATGAGCCCCCTCGCTGCTCCTCCAACACGCCTGCACCGTCCTGTCTCTGAACCCCTGGCATGCTGTGCCGTCAGCCCGCTAAAGTCGCCCCGACCCGCAGGTCCCAGCGCACTGACACCCACGCCGGGCCGGGCGCCTGCCCTGTGCCGGGGGGGCCTGCACAGCGCGCTGCTACGCCGGCTGGAGTTTGAGGCACAACATGCAGTAGGCACTCAATAAATGCTCATTCTACTCTTTATGTCTCCTCAGTCCAGAGGCTTCACGGGTAACCCCAGGATCTTGGGCCTCCCCCCGCCGCAGATCCCCATCCCTGACAGCACCAGGACTCACTCCGGGCAAGGTCTTCTGTTCGTGCAGGGCGGTCTGAGCTTTGATGGCAGAGTCCCTGGCACAGTAGGTGAGGAAGGCACAGCCTGGAGGGGAGAGAGAAAGGAGGCTTGAGGGGGAGGCTCTGTACCCCCGCCTCGCAGCAGCGCAACTCACCACAGTCAAGAAGTGAAACCACCCAGTTGGCCACCGAGGGCGAGTGGCTAAACGCAGCAGGGTCCAGCCGGGCGCGGGACATTATCTGACCTTAAAAAGGAAGGAAATTCTGACACAGGCTACACGGGGACAAACTTTCAAGACATTTGCTGAGTGAGACCTTAGGCACAAAAGGGCAAATACTTAGGGCGCCACTCACATGGGGCCCTGGAAGAGTCAAACCTGCAGAGACAGAAAGCAGACGGGTGCTCTGCGGCTTGCATGGGGCGCTGCCCCTCCATGGGCCTCAGTTTCCCTCACCAGAGAGGACAGACCAACCCAGGGGTGGGGGCAGAGCTAGAGGGGACCAGTGCGGCAGCAGAGGGCAGAGGGCGAGAGCAATCAGGAGAGGAGGGACCAGCCCAGGCGGAGTGGCCCCGGGTGAGTGCGCTTGGGCCCACCTGGGTAAGGGGCGCAGGTGTGAAGGGTGAAAGGGACAGAGACAAGAAACTCTGGGAGACAGAGCAAAAGCAAAGAGAGACCCCAGAGAAAGACCAGCATGATCAAAGGTATTTGGAAAGCTGCTTGCCCCAGGAAGAACGGGGGGCTGTGGGCAGATGTCAGGTACCCTGGGATGGGCCAGGTTTCTGGACCCCACTCCCGGCTTTGCCATGAACCCCTGTGGGCCTCAGCTTCACTGGCTGTGAACCGAGCCCATTACTGTCTACTCCGACGCTGTCGGACTCTGTGCTCCCGCGTCCCCTTCCCGTGGTCTCTCTGTGGCCCCCAGGCAACCCCACGGGAGGCACCCCTGAGAACATCTCTGCAGTGCCCACTCCAGCTAATGAGAGCCGTGTCCTGCTAGACTGCAGCTCGCCAAATGGTCCCTCTGGGTTTATCCCCAGGAGAACTGCCAGCAGGCCCTGGAGTCAATTCAAGCACCCATGTCCATAGCAGCATCACCCACAAGAGCCAGTCAGCGCAAACAGGCCCAAAATCACATCATCAGATGAGTGGACAGAGAATATGCAGCCCACCCTTCCACTGGATTCATTCAGCCTCTACAAGAAAGGGACTGCTCACACATGCTGCCACCCGGATTAACCTTGAGGACACTGTGTGGCATGAATTAAGCCAAACCAAAAAAAAAAAAAAGCACAAATACCCTGGGACGCCACTCATATGCGGCCCCTAGAAAAGCCCCAGTCGGAGACAGGCTGGTGGGTGCCGGGGCGGGGGTGGGGGGTGGAGAGTTCGTGTTTAATTGGGACCTGGTTTGGGTTTGGGAAGAAGAGGAAGTCCTGGGATGGTGCCAGTGACGTGCCCTGCATTGTGAACGCACTTAAAGCCACTGAACTCTACGTTTACTCATTGTCCAAGTGGTAAATTTTGTTATGTTTATTTTACCAGGGTAAATATATTGTAATTAGATATGTTAGAAATATACCGGTGCCTCAAAAAGTGCAGAACATGTAAATATACAATGTGACAAGTAATTATAAAGACATAGAACCATTTCCTAGGTCTAGAAATAAAAAATGGGGCCTCCCCTGGTGGCGCAGCGGTTGAGCGCTGGGCTGGGAAGCTGCCCGCAGCCTCTGTAGCGCCGGTTCGATCCCCGGCCACCGGTGAGGGTCTCAAATGGGGCAACAGACCTCTCCTGCCACACCTGCTGCTCCCCTCAGCAATGTACTTCGTCAGCCTGCCTGTTTTGTTCCCCGTTCTGGCTCTGGTGAATTCTCTCACCCTCCCGCGCTTCTGACTGGACCCAGTGCTTGTATAAAAAATAAATAAATCTTTATTAAAAAAAAAAGAAAGAAAAAATAGCAGCCACCAGAAACCCTGGCGTTTCTTCCACCTATGACAATCTCATCCTTCCCCCAGAGGTAACCACTACTCTGGCTCATGAGAGCCATGTTCGTTGTGTGTGTGTGTGTGTTTGTGCATTTCTCACCCTCATGTATCACTAATTAATGTGGTTGAGTGCTTCCTGGTTTTGAACTTATACAAATGGGATCACAGCACATACACATCCTCGCGTCTGATTCTCCTACTCAAATCGCACTCAACAACAGATGTCTGTGTGCATCCGCTACAGACCTCAGCTACATGTCAGAGATCACTGGGACCACCGTTGTGGTCTGTCATTAATTGAAATGCTGGTAAGCGGTGTATGACTGTGTACTCCCACCAGTGGGTCTGAGAATCCTATTATTTATTTGCACCATCAACCCTTGGTTTTGCCAGCCTTTTAAATATTAATCACTATAGTGAGTGTGTTGCTGTATTTAATTGAGACCTTAGTGTACATTCCTAGAGTTACTAATAAAGTCAGGCACCTTTTGCTTTGTAGTTCTTTACGTATTGTGAGTGCTTATCAATTTCGGGTTCTATGTGAAGTAAATGTCTCTCCCAATCCATGGCTGGTCTTTCTCCTCTCTGTGTGTGAATGCAGGTCTGTGTTTGTGTTTCCATTTTCTGAATTTAAGCTTCAGGGAAAGGGGAGATGCTAAAACAAGTAGCCTTAAGGGCTGAGAGAAATGTGGCGTGTCTGGCAAGAAACTGGGCTGCAGGAAGATGTAATATAGGTGACAAACCCTTCCTCCTTGGCCCTTTCTTCTCTGAGGAGCTCTGTGTGTAGAGCCTGGAGTGTTCTGACCCTGGGAGGGAAGGGTGGAGCCCTGAGCACCCTTTGAGGTCACTGGCCTCTGGAATTGCGTCTAGAAGGAAAAACCAACGCGTGGGCCGCTGTCCCTGGTGCTGAAACGCTTCCCTGTTTCCTGCCCAATCTCTGCTTGGAGTCTTCGCTTCTTTTCTCGTTGGTGAAACTGGGGGGTCTTATGTTTCTGGATAAATAGTCGTGACTTGTGGCTCCTGTTAGGGGTGAACTGTTTTTCCCTCCCCCCAAATTTATATAGACCTCAGGACATCAGAATGTGACCTGATTTGGGGATAAAGTTGTGTGGATGTAATTAGTTGAGGCGAGTCATAGTGGAGGAGGGGGGCCTTAATCGAACATACCTGGTGTCATTAAAGGGGGAAATTTGAACAGAGACACACACAGGGAGAATGACATGTGGACATGAAGGCAGCGGTCGGGTGGAGTTTCCATAAGCCAAGGAACACCAAGCTGGCAGAAAGACACGGATCAGCTTCTCCCTCACAGGTCAGTTCAATCAACACTTTGATCTCAGACTTCTGGCCTCAGGACTGAGAGAGAATACATTGCTGTTATTTGAGTTCCTCACTTTGCAGTACATTATTGTGGTGACCCTAGCAAATTAATACATTTCTCAGCCAGCAGACTTTTAAAGCACAGATTTTAGTAACAGTTCATTGTTCTTTAACACTAATACACTTAAACTCAATATTGACTCATTTAATCCTCACAACAACCCCGTGAGTAGCTGCTGGTGTTGTCCTCATTTTATAGACAAGGGCCTGGGACTTGCCCAGGTCACACAGGAAGTAAGTGAGGTCTTCAGGGTTTAAACAGGGCCCCAGACTGTGTGCTAACCATTTGGTCTTCAAAACCATTCCTCCAAGGCCTGTGGGGGAGGTGGCAGGTCCCTGAAAGGAAACTTAAAATAGTGCCACATTTCTGAGAGATGCTTAACAAGCTGTGGAAGCCATCTCAATTTTGCAGGATCTGGTTTGCTGCAAACTAGTCCCAGAGGGGCCCTCTGTGGGAAGTCACAACCCCTTCAATGCCCACATTGGGTGAGCTTCTCTCACCTCTTCAGGTGCCAGCCGCCCCAACCTTGTACACCAGATCTGCTGACGAGGGGCTTGGATTGGACCCAGGTTCCAGCAGCCCCTTCCTGTACTGGCCTAGCCTGTGCTTCCTCCACGAACACTCAGGACATGACAGCCCTATAGTTCCTTCACACCCATCTACATTTTCAAAGCCTGGACAAGAGTTGATCTTGGGGATCAATGTTCATAGATGTCTCAAGACCCAAGGGTATAGCAGGGACCAGTGAAGGGGTGCTTGGGGAGCAAGAAATCTCTGCAATAGATGAAAGTTTCCCGGTAACTAGATCTGCCTCATCATGGCTCTTGTGTAGAGAAGGGAGTTCCCCATGCCTGAAAGTATGCAAGCAGTGACTCCCCGGAAAGGAAAATTCTCTGCTGGAGAGTACAGAGGGTCCCTGCTCGCCAAGTCCTCTGCTCTCTGCTGCAAGATCTGAGCTTTGGGGATTTCATGAATCAAAGTTGTAATAATAATAGTCAAATCCACTGAGCCCCAGGCATCCACACCTGGACTCTTCAGACTAGCCCGGGAGAACCAAAACGTTGTTTCTATTATGATCCCCATTTGACAGATGGGGGAATGGAGACGCCAGCCACTGAGTGGCCTCCCCAGCTCATACAGCAGCAAAGAGAGGTGGGATTTGAACCCTGGAGGTCCAACTCTAGCCCCTGCGCCTCTCACAAATTTTCTCTCTTAGAAAGACAACAATAGTAGGATAACAGTTGACTGGTGACTGGAAAGTTGGAGAGGGCCCCTGACATCCTGGGCACTTGGCTCCAAACTCCTCTCCCCTTGGAGCAATCTATTTACACACTCTGGAGAAACTGAGATCACACAGCAAGTCAGAAAGAGCCCTTGAAGTGGAACCTAAACTGGGGGTGGGAAAAGGGCTTCAGAGTTTGAGAAAATTCCAGAGCTCTGGGGACTGCTTAAGTCACCACAGGTGGATACACTGACCTAAAACAGACTTCAAAGTGAAAAGACAAAAACTGGTTTTCCTTTTTACTGTTCCTAGTCCTTATTTTCACGCATAAAGTCTGGGACTTGTGTCACTTCTCAAGGAGCTTGGTAAGCCTGAGGGCCGAGCTGAGAGACACCGACCACATCCCTGGCTACACCCCGACTTCTGCCCCACATTCCATCTCTTGCTCCCGCCTTTGCACTGGCCCTGCCCCCGGCCCACACACCTCCCATCACCTGTGTCTGGCCCGTTTCGCCTCATCCTTCACGTCAACCGAGTCATCCCCTCCTCTGGGAAGCCTCCTCACTCCCAAGTTATGAATCCCGGGGTCGGGCAACCCTGGGGCCCTTCCTGAGCCTGTGCATCCTCTCGTAGTCCTGCTCACGCCGTGCTGGGATGGCCTGATCCCGTGAGGGTGGCGACAGCATGTGTCCAGACACCAGCTGCGTGCAGCGTTGGAGCCAGCAGAGAGTGCATGCCCAGTAAGACCCTGACCACTGTCTGGCCTCGGTTCCATCACCACCCCTGCCCCGCTCCACTCTCACCCCCATTTGGCTCCCTGCAGCAGCCACCAAGGGGCGCCTGTGAGCACACTCAGTGGGCTCCTCCCAGTCCAGGGTGCCCAGCTCCCTCAGGTTCAAGTCCCTCCTCCCAGGCCTTGAAGAACCTACCCCTGGCCCCTCATCCGCACATCTCCTCTCTCTCCCTGTTGTTCAATCTGTTCCCGCTACAGGGTCCTCCATGCCAAGCATGGTCCTGCCCCAGGACCTTTGCACCTGCTGTTCTGAAATGTGTTTCCCCCAGATCTCTGTGCTATTCACACTCTCATTTCCTTCAGGCTGTGCCTCAGATTTCATCACCTTCGTGAAGCCTCTTTTGAGCGTGCAGTTTAAAATTGAAACCCTCATCACCTTCACCCTGCCTCCCCCCCCCCAGTTTTCTTACCACCACTTCATCCACCATATATCTTACTTCTGTCTCCCCCACAGAAATGTCACTTCCATGAGGACAGGGATTTTTACCTGTTTTGTCCAGTGTTGTGTCCCAAGGATCTAAACAATGCCAGGCACACACTAGGTGCTCAATACTACCTGTTGACTGACTACCTGACCTACGAAATATCAAGACCACCTCCTTGAGGGCAGTTTCCACTTTGATTCATTTTTATCCCCTCGCCCTTCTTGCCACGCCTAGCACAGAGTCCGTGGGCATTTCCTGAGCACATATGATGTGCCAGTCGTGCTGGGGAGACACATATGGAACATGTCCTTGTTCACCTATTCTCTGATCGCCGATCTGTCCTCCCCACCAGCCAGGACCCTGACCAGGCTGAAGCCATGAACACGCATCTCAAATCCTCTGGATCCCAAACCTACTGCACTTGGGATGCCCCAAATCCTTGGCCCTCAGGTCTGTAATTTAGTGGCTACAGTTGGGATCCAATCCTGCCCAACACTTTTCTGCTGTGTGACCACAGGCCAGCCACTGGCCTCTCTAGGCCTCCACTTCTCATCCATAAATGAGCATCACCATACTATCCACTCGGGATTACAGGAGACACTCCCTTCCACCGTGGGGCCACCTCTCCACCATATGCCCAAGCTGCTTCCTCGCCCATCTTCTCAGTCTGAGGCTGTCCCCAAGCTTGGGGTTCGCCTGGACTTCTGATCGCCCACGGGCAGCCATCTTGACTCCTTCCCTGGATTCAATCTCTATCATGATACCAGTGGTTCCCTTTCCTTATGCCCACCTATTCATTCACCCATGCATCTGGCAATCCACCCATCCCTCTGTCCATCCACCCACCTGTCCATCCATACCCACCCGCCCCTCCATCCACCTGCACTGGTCCAGGCACAGGACACACAGTGAACACAAAAGGTGAAATATTTTCATCCTAATGGGGCTTCCAGTCTCCGGGGAGGAGAGAAAAACAAATAGAACAAAAAGCACAATCGACGGTGTATTGGAAATTTTTCCTTTCATAGGGAAAAAAAGAAAAGCTTGGGGGAGGGATTTTAGTGGTGGAGAGTAAGTCCCATGCGTGCAGGGATGACACTACTGGGAAGCGAAGCTGGAAGGAGCTGTGGGAGGAGGCATGCAAGGACCCGGGGAAGAGGGGGCTCCGCCAAGGAGATGATACCCGAGCCGAGACGTGAAGCAAGTGAGAGCGTGAACCATGCAGAGATCTGGCTGAGGACCGGGCACAGCCCATGCAAAGGCCCTGGGGCAGCACAGTGCCTGTCCTTGTTGGCGGGCTGGCAAGCGTGCCCATGTGACCGGAGCAGAGTGAGGAGGAGGGGAGGGCACAGAGGACACAAGGCAGGTCATGCAGGGCCTGTGGGTTACAGGGAGTTGGGTGCTGACCCAGGAGATGGGAGCCCTGGAGGTCAGAGGGCTGGGTAGGGAGGAGTCGCACTCAGGTGCTCACTGACACCCTCTGGTGGCTGCTACGGGGAAGACAGACTGTGGGGGGTGCATACAGGCTGGTGGGGGGCACTGCCCGGTGCCTCTCCAACCTTTGACCTCCCAGCCTGCTCTGTCCTTCCTTTGTGCAGGCCACCCAAGGCATCCCCCCACCCAGTTCTGATACGTGTGCCTCCCTAGTCTAAACCCTGCCGTGGCTCCCCAGTGCCCCTGGTCAAAGCCAAGATGAACTTGCAGCCCTGCCCAAGCTCCCTGGGGTCACCTGCCGGCCTCTCCTCTCAGCATTCCCTCGGCTGTCTCACTCTCCGCTCGCCTGGAACCCCCAGGGCCTAGGCCTCCTCCATGCCTCCAGGTGTCTGACTCTGGAATCCCATCCACCCCCATGTCCCCATCTCTCTGCTTTTCTCAAAGTTGTGGTAAAATACACATACCATTAAATTTACCATCGTTACTATTTTTAAGTGCACGGCTCAGTGACACTCAGCACTTTCACAGTATTGTGCAACCGTCCCCAGCCTCCCTTTCCAGAACTTTCTCATCTTCCCAAACTGAAACCGTCCCCATTAATCACTAACAACCCTCCCCTTTCCCGCCCCTGGCACCCCACATCCGCCTCCTGTCCCTGTGGCTGTGACTCCTCTGGGGCCCTTGAGCGGATCACACAGTGTGAGTCTTTTCTGTCCGGCTTATGTCACTGAGCGTCACGCCCTCCGGGCCCAGCCACACTGGGTGTGTGAGCATGTGTCAGAATCTCTTTCCTTTTGGGAGCCGTGTAATATTCCAGCATGATCCATTCATCCACCGATGGACATTTGGGTTGTTTCCATCCTTTACCATGAACAACGCTGCTATGACAATGGGGTGCAAATATCTATTCAAGCCCCTGTTTTCAATTCTTTGGGATTGGATTCTTTCAATTTCCAGAAGTGGACATGCTGGATTATGTGGCAATTCTATGTGTAACTTATTTTAGGCACCTCTGTCCTGGTTTCCATAGAGACTGGCCCTTCTGACCTTCCCTCCAGCGGACACAGGGTTCAATGTGTCCACATCCTCGCCAGCTCTCTGTATTCTGTTTTGTTTGTATAACAGCCATCCTAATGGATGCGAGGTAGTACCTCTGGGTGCTTCTTCTATGTGGGTTTTGCAGGACCCTCGACTCAGGCTCACCCCCTAATACACCTCTCTACCCCATCCCCCACCACATGTCACCCCCTTAAGTGACATGGACCTAAGGACTATAATGACCACTGTCTCCACCTCCCACCTGTACAGTACACTCCTGTAGGCACACAGTAGGCCTGGCTTGCTCACAGGTGACATACAGTAGGACTCATAATAGTCGACAGTCGGAAGGGGTGGGTGGGTGAAGATGTGACCCCACAGCCGAACCACCCACTTAGATGACACCAAATCCCTTCTGGTGCTGCCACTGTTATGACGCGCTTGCTGTGCTTCCCTGGGGAGGCCCCGTCCCTCTCTCAGCCTCCGACTCCCCACAAGTATAAGGTGGAGCCAGGGGCCCCTCGCTCTGGTGGGGATGCCTCATCCAGTCCCTCTCCTAGGAGGGTTCCGGGACAAGGATGGAAATGAGTGTCCCCTCCACCTGTCAGATGGGAAGACCCTCCCCTCCAAGGCTGCAGTCAGGCTTCACGCTCCCTTCCGCCCCTCACTCATGGACCCTCTGCAGCATCTCCAGGCAAACCAGCCCCTCAGGAGCCGCTTGGGGAAGCTGGGTGCAGTTGTCCTGGCAGACATGTCTCCAGGCATGTCCTGAGACCATTTGTGCCTTAATGTCCTCACCAGAAAATGGAGGCTCCACAGTCCATTTTCTCCGGATGCTGGGCTCCCTAAGGGATCCTGCCCTTAGTGTGTCCACGGTCTCTCCCGGCCCCCACCTGACTCAGGGTGAAACCCACAATCTTTTCCATCCTCTCCTTGCTCTCACCTCCTCCACACTCCGTTCCAAGCACACAGGCCTCCTCCCTGGTCCCTTCAACACTCAAATGCAATCTGACCTCAGTGCCTTTGCACACGCCGTGTCTTACTCCAGGAATGCCTTTCCCGTGACTTCAGATGACACCGTTCTCGTTTGTCATTCAGGTCTCATCCCAAATGTCACCTCCTCCCAGAGGCCATCTTGAACCACCTGAGATAAGCTATCGCTCCTGAATCCACACCTTTTATTTTCTTCACAGGAACTCACTCCTATCTAAATATCATTTCTTTGGTTACTCGTATATTGTTGGTCCCGCCTTCCCACAGCATTTCTTTGTGTGCCAGAGCCTAGTTCAGTGCCTGGCACATCAGAAAGATTTGACAACTAGTTGCTGACAACTTGTGGGCCTGGCCATTTGTTGAGGAAACCAACAATTTAGAAGATATTAGTAATTATATGAATCACATTACATAAATTCATTCTAAATTTTACAACTACTCTGGAAGATAACTATCAATATTCCTTCTACTATAAATGAAGGAACTAAAGCTCCAAAAAGATGAGGTTGCCTTTTCAAGATCACATAAAGGCAAAAAGTGAATGAGAAATGGAAATCAAGCGTTAGACGGCAAAGATTTTGGTCCTTCCCATTCACTAGGGGAAGAGGTTGGTGGTCCATGCAGGCGAGACATCCATTCTACCATCCTTCAGTTCATCTGTCTATCCATCCATCCACCCAACCATGTATTCATCCATCATCCATCCATCATCCATCCAACCATCCATCCATGATCCACCCATGATCCATCCATGATCCAGCCAGCCAGCCACCCATCCAGCCATCACCCATCCATCTCCATCCATCCATCACCCATCCCTCATCCATCCCTCATCCATCCATCCATCCATCCATGATCCACCCATGATCCATCCAGCCAGCCACCCATCCATCCATCATCCATCCATCCATCATCCATCCATCATCCATCCATCCATCATCCATCCCTCATCCATCCATCCATCATCCATCCATCATCCATCCCTCATCCATCCATGCATCCATCCATCCATCCACCCATCCATCATCCAGCCCTCATCCAGCCAGCCATCCACCCACTTATCCATCCATCCACCTGTCCTTCACTTCCTCATTCCCCCATCTAGCCACCATCCATTCTCCCTTCCATCCATCTATCCATCCCTATGCATCATCCACTCTCTCGCCCACGCATCTACTCCCGCATCCACCGAGTCATGGCCATCCGTCCATCCATTCATGCCCACAGCAGCTATCACTTATCCATCCAGCTATTCAGCCTTAGCCAGCCCTCGCCCCATCCAATCCCTCCCACATCTTCCTGTCCTCTCGTCCCCTTACCCTCATTCTCCCACATGCTTCACTTGAAAATGCCCTCACAGACTGACTCGTCCGTGAGGCTCACCATCACCCCAGACCAACAAGATAATCGCTGGGTCAGTGCCTCTCAAGCCGAGCCGTCTTTCCCTCTGCCTCTGGTCACCTCAAGTCCAAGGACAATCAGCCTCCCTAGGTTGCGTTTGCCCACAATCACATCTCTTAATTCCTCTTCGGAATTAAGAGGATCACGGTTTAGCCTTGGATGTGGCAGCTGAGCCAAACTGCTGCATGACCGGGGACTGAGCGTGGCCCACCTCTGGGCCCTGGTCTCCTGATCTCACCATCTGGGGGAGGGGAACCCTGTTCTCATTGCAACCTGGACATACATCTGATTTCTTGCATCCCACTCTCTCCATGCCGTGGGCCTCACCCTGAGGAGAAGCTTCCATTTTATCCATTCAGTGTGTGGGAAGCAAGTATTACCTGAATAAGGGTGAGAGGCCCGGAAGAGGCTGGTGGTGGCAATGGCAGGCAGCAGGACAGAAGCCCCCTTCCATGCAGGTCTCCTGGGGTCCTCCTGCTCTAAATCCTTCCGTGGCTCCCCAGGGCCCTCAGAAAAGAGTCAAGCTCAGTTCAACATCAGAGGCTCTTCAGGGTCCTGCCAGCGCTCTCTCCAGCCTCACTTCCTACCCCAGCCGCGCCCTCCACACCTCCAGGCCATGGCCAACCCGCTCCTGTGCCCGCATCCACAGGGCAGTGGTCCCCACCCGGCTGGCATGTGCTTCATGATAAGTGCTGTGTGTTCATAAGGCTGAAAACATGAAATGCTTTCTTTACCTGGCAAGTTCCTTCATCCTTCAAAGCCCCAGTTCTAATGCCATCCCTCCACGCAGCCAAACTCTCCAGGCAGAGCCCCCAATTCCTAGCCAGTTCCTCAACCCTGCACCCCTCCCTTGGACCCATTACCTGCCCACCATGACTGCAAGTGCCAGTATCCAGCTCTGTCTGTCCTTCAGAGGGGCCTTAGACGTCACTTGCTTCACAAGCAAGACCCCAAAAGGGTCAGTGAGAGAATGAATGAGTGAGTGAAGGAATGAATGAGGTCCTACTGAGTGTTCTCAACGGCCAGAGTCTCACTGGCCAACATCAGGGGCGAAGGAGAGGCAAACCTATGTCAGCGGCAGCTTCTGGGTCCACTGCAATGCCCAAACTTCTAGATGAGCCCAGTGAGGTAAGTCCCACATCAGAGAGGGTCCTGCTGCTCCCAAAGGAGCACCCCTGGCCGAACAACCCCCCCTCCCCTCCCCTGACGCTCAAGGGTTAGTTCTCCCTGGGCCTTTGCTCCTCTCTCTGCCAGCAACACCACGCCCCACCGACAGACCCTGTTCACGCTTCAGGTCTCGGCTTAGCCACAGAAGCTGCCCAGCCCCTGTCACCACACCCATCCTCTGCCCAGCCCTGTGCCAAGAGCAACAACAGCCACCCCGGTCCTCACCACCCCGTCCCCCCCTGAGATGGAGGCCTGGGGGCCGCCTGATCCTACAGGTGATACACCCCCGGGGGCAGGGGCTGACGCTGCCTGCCCCAGTCCACGTGGCTCCAGAGAAACCAGACTCATCTAAATCCAAGCATTTAAGTGCTCTCCACACTGAGCACCGCCTCCAGGAAGCCCTCTTGATGTCCACACCTATTTTGACCATCACAGCCCTGACTTCACTGCCTTGTAACCTCCTGGTTCCTCACAGCGTATCCCCAACCAGTCAGGGGGCAGGAAGAGTCTGGGAGTGATTTGTGTCTGTTTTGCCCAACATTGTTCTGGGTCTAGAAACGGGCCTGGTATACAGCAAGTGCTCAATAAAGGCCAGTCATACGGGTACATGGGTTGTCACTACATAGGGAATCCCATCAGGACACTGCTCAAGTGGAACCCTAGCTCCCCTCAAACACAGGCACACAGTAGGCACACAGCGCTTGCTGCCCGGGGGGTGGGCGGGTGGGGGGTGGGCAGAGATTCTCCGTTAATGCAATGAAAATTGGACATTTGGGGAAACTGAGGCACAGAGTGGGGCTGGGCTGGGCTCAAGTCACATAACCAGCCCTGGGGGCTCACGCCCTGTTCGCCTTCCCGGGTCCCCCCACCGGGCCGCCGGGCGCCACCTCCCGGGGCTGGCACGTCACACTGGGGCTCCACGCCTCGGAGCAGAGCACAGCGGGCTCCAGCCTCCCCTCCTGCCGCCGAGCGAGCAGCTGGTGCTCCCATGGAAACCGCAGGCCCCCGCCCCCCCCACCTGCACCGGCCCCCCTCGCAACCTCCGCTTTAAGACAAATATTGTCATTAACATGCAAATGCATATGCCATTACCATAAATGGGGGCCGCGCAGCAGCGGCGACAAGTCCTAGCGAGGCGAGGCGTCTGCCCCCGGCAGGGCGAGTATTAAGATGCAGGCCCCGCAGGAGCGGGCCACGGTGGGGGGGGCGAGCACACCCAAGCCCCTCTGAGGGAGGCCCCCCGGGGGGTCTGCCCGCTCACTGGGGGCTGGGGGGCCGCTGAACAGCAGCCAGGGGGAGACCCATTCCCGGCAGACCCCACTCCCGGCCTGAGTCTCTGCCCCGGATGCTCCCTTCTTCTGGCTGAAACACAAATCTTGGGGGCCTCCTCTGACTCCCACCCTCTCACAGGGGTGTGGTGGGGGGGCTCCCTCTGTTTCTGCCTTTCTTGCTCTGTCTCTTTTCTCTGTGTCTCTGTCTCTCCCTCTCTGACTCCATCTCTCTCTAACACAAAACAAGCCAGTGCCCCTGAGTGGGACTGTCCTCACCACCCCGCCCCAAGCCCTGTCCCAGGCCCAGAGGTCAGATGTGTGTCTGGACCTCAGGCCTGCCTCTTGGTCTCAGCATGCACCCTCCCGCACAGGCCCTTAGGAGCTGGGGTGTCTCCCTGCATCCTTGGCTGAGGCTGTCAGGGGTCACTCTCCCCCCAGCACACCTGGGTGGGGGGGAGCTCGCCTTGGGCTTGGAACCCGGAACCCTTGTGTATCACACAGATACACCTCTGCACCCCCTGGCCTGGGAAAGAGGTGGGCAGGTGAGGGGGAACCCAGGCCAGGTCTGGGACCCAGTATTTGCCCCTCCTGGACTCAGTTTCCCTTCTACATAAGATGTGCTGAAGCTCCCGCTCCCAGCCCAGGGGCAGCCCCTTCACATGACCCCTGAGAGTGACGAAGGATGAGGTCAGCGTGGGGCGGGTGATGCTTCTGGCCTTTTCCTGCTGGGTGCCGGGATGATGGTAACCCACACCGGGTGTTTTTGCCTCACCCTCCCGGGCCCTTTTACTCTCCTGGTATCCACCCTCATGGATTCTCCAGCATCCAGGACTCCAGATGATTCCTGGAGAATTTCTCTCCACACCCCAGGGTTAACACCCACTACCCCTGCTGTTTCCAGCGGGCACCCTGCATCCTGTTCATTCTGCAGAAACTCAACCACTCACTCCCAAGAACACTGATTTACCATTCATCATTCTACCTCCCTTTGGCTGAGGCCCAGAGAGGGCAAGCCACTGGCCAGAGGTCACACAGCTGAGTCACAACCACAGGTCTCAGTCCCAGTGGAGGCCCCCACCTCCAGCTCACCACCCCCTCCCCCCACAAGTCTTCCTTCAATGAAAACCAGGTTGGGTCCAGCTAGGCCCAACACAGGTGGGACAGGAGGGAGGCCACTGACCCCAGGGCCTTAGTGGGCGATTCCTGGGCCTGCCTCCAGGACTTGGCCTCACCCAGGGTCCCTTCAAAGTGGAGGGCGGGGACCTGGCATCACAGATGTCCTGATTTCCACCCACCAAAGAAGACTGGAGAGGGAAAAGACAGCGAGGAGACCATCATCCCAACACTCTCTGATGGGGAAAAATAACCCACATTCCTGGGGCCCTGCTCTGGTGACAGCGGGGAAAGTGAGGCTCGGGCCCAAGTGAAAACTCAGCTCCCACTCCCTCTCCCTCGCTGTGGGGGTAGGGTGGGGGATTCCCAGGGGACATTAAAAAAAAAAAATCAAAAAAGGGGAGGAAAAGACCACCAGGTGTCTTCACACACACCCCCCCCACCCCGTACCCCATCTGTTTACCAGGCTTAGCTAACAGTAGCCTTGCAATTCAGTGTTTCAGAGGCCGGTGTGGATTCCCATCAGAATCTTTATGGAAATGGGCCCATCAGACACAACAAGGGGCGTGGGCATTGGAGAGAGTCCACCTTAGAGCCCCAGGCCCCTGAGCTTGACTCATGAGTGGGGTGAACCCCTCTGCCCTCTACAGGGAGGAAATTTTCCAGGCTCCTTTTTTTTCCTTTTTTTTTTTTGGTGATGGTTGGATTTGAAAAGATGTGGGGGATGGGGGTTCTTTCCTCCCCCAGAGTACCAGCTGGAGGGTCCAATGGAAGTGACAGGCCTGGGCTCCATCCTGCCAGACTCTCCCTGTGGGCTTCCCCAGACCCTTCATTCATTTATTCATTCATTCACTCACTCGCTCATTTGTTCATTCATTCATTCAACAAACATGTATTCATGCTTACAGGGCCTGGAACACCGAAAGGAGAGATGGAGACACATGGGATCTGAAATAGGTCATGGGCCCTGGCCCACCCCACCAGGGCCTTGCCAAGGGTGTCCAGCACAAAGCCTTCGCTGTGCCCATCCTGGTCCCCAGCACCCAACAGGAGAACTGTCTGAGCCACCCTGATTCAGACACTGGGGCCACCCCCTCCCAGCAGCTATCAGAGAAAATCAGGTGGGAGGGAGACAGGCAGGCCCCCCCACCTACCTGCCTCCCCCACTGGGCTCCAGGGTCGCCCACGCCTCCCTCCCCACCCCAGGACCTGGGTTCTGCCAGACGGACAGTCCAGGCTACTGGCTTTGGCCTCAGATCTCAACACATTGCTAACAGGCTCGGCCAGTTTTAACTTGAGCCAAAGGTGGAGGCAGGGAGAGGAGGACAGAGAGATGGAGGGGGAGGCCGAGCCCAGCAGAGAGGGTGGTCAGGGGGGAGGCAAACAGCAGCATTTTGGCCATCTGAGGCTGGTGCTTCCCACCGCCCCCCAGCCAGGCTCGGCTGCCTGCACGCCCCCACCCACGCTTTCTTTGTAGTTACCGATTAGCCCGAGGTCCTGGGCATCCG